>NW_028324160.1:7393259-8659889 GCF_054372755.1 Phalangium opilio | reverse complement strand
ACAGTCAATTCTATTAGTTTTCAGTTTAGAGAGAAACATTACGTCCAATTTCTTGAAAACTGTAGTAAGACGCTCCAAATGGGTAGATCTTAATAACTGATCGTAATGGCAGGTTTTCAAATTCATAAAATACGTTTTTTAGTAATAAATTAATATCTACAGGGCCGGTAGGCCCTTGTAGATATGACTTGATACCGTTTTGCTAATTTCCTATGGAGATTAACATGGGTTTTTCGTGATTTTTTCCACCGATAACTTAAAAACTACAGCGAAGATACTTTTCGGAATTATCTTAAATTAACAATTAAGGATTCAGGGTGTGCTAACGGCCAGTTTGATCAAAACAATTAAGTATAAGTATGTTAATTTTAGTTAATTACAGAAGTACGGCTTTGACCATCGTGATTGGACATAATAATTAGCTAGATCTCTTGGAAAACTCAGTGCTACCACGTATCTATGGTGCAGTGGTTATGACGTCCGCTTCACACGCGGAAGGTCCCAGGTTCAAGCCCTGGTAGATACATGTTTTGACCATCGTGATTGGGCGCTTGAATTAGCTAGATCTCTTGGAAAGCTCAGTATTACCACGTATCTATGGTGTAGTGGTTATCACGTCCGCTTCACACACGGAAAGTCACATGTTCGAACCCAGGTAGATACATGTTTTAACCATCGTGATTGGACATAATAATTAGTTAGATCTCTTGGAAAACCTAGACTTACCACGTGTCTGTGGTGTAGTGGTTATAATAAATATTTAACAATTATTTCACTTCACTTGGTTCAATAATGTGACATAGGTAGCGTACTTTTTCCCTACTTTTAAAACCATTAAACTAAGTAATATTAGAAGTTCAACAGATTGTCAAAAAAAGATGTTAAAAGCCACTGTAAATGGTGCTTAAATGCCTAATATTTCCTTAATACTTCCAAATAATATTAGTAAATGGCGTGAATTGATCATAGAAATGGGATTAAAGTACACCCTAAATGACGTCTTTATTGGCACTGGAAAAAACAGCATATGTGGTGTTTGAATGCACCATTATATTTTAGAGTGCAAATGTATGACGGTAAAGCAAACATAATTATTCAAAATTTAATTACATTAAGACTGAAGTAACAGATATTATATAAAAACGTCTTGGTTTGGACCAAGGCCGAAAAACCAAACGATATGTGTGAGGTTTATCAATTGACTGAAGTTTCAGGTATTGAAATTTTTTTCTAGTTATTTTTGTCAACTCAATCCTTAATCAATATTTAATTCAATCAACTGATTTTACTGTTAATCGATCTAGTCCCTCTAAATTAATTGAAAAAATTACATATCTACGGTTTTTCAAGAACAATTTATTTCATGATAAAATGTTTTCCTTTGAACTGCCTCAAGTTTTTCTAATTGTGTATAACTTGCTTGGCAGTAACTCAGTCACCCAAAGAGTAGAGTAGGTTTTGTAATTGTCTGATAGAGCTTCATAAAACACGATATGGAGCCTAGTTTCCTAGATATACTTAGGGCTCCCCCTAGTGTCCTACGAGCTCTAAGCGAGGCATAGATTATATGATCTTGGTATAAAAGCTTGGAATCAAAAACGAGGCCCAGATCATAAATGTTCGTCACTTTTTCCAGTGGTTTGTTGTTGATTGTGTAATTATACAATATCGGTGCCCATTTCCGTGTGTAAGTCATAACTTTGGTTTTGGCTTCATTGATGGGAATATTATTGTTGTTGCACCAACACTGCAGGCTATTTATATCCTTTTGGAGCGACTCACAATCCTCTAAGGTAACGATATTATTTGCCGCTTTGTGGTCGTCGGCGAATTGTAAAAGCGTGGTGTTGGGTAGATAACTTGGGAGGTCAGCTATGTATATGTTGAAAAGTAGGGGTCCCAAAGAGGATCCCTGGGGTACCCCGCATCGGACGTCGAATGATACCCCGGAAATTTCATTGTTGCATTTCATTACATTTTTCCTATCTTTCAGGTAGCTCTGAAACCATTTAAGCAAAGATCCAGCCACCCCGAAGGAGGCAAGGTTTTTTAGTAAGACATGATGGGATACTCTGTCGAAGGCCTTGGATAAGTCCATGTAAATTATGTCCACTTGCCCTCCTGATTTCACTCTCGGTTCGACAAAGTTTAAAAACGATAAATGATTTGTGTCGACCGAGCGGCCTATCACGAAGCCGTGCTGGGAGTCGTTAATATTGGGGGAGAACCATTGATATAGATATCCCTGCATGATGTAGTCGAAGACTAATGCTACCGAGCAAAGTATCGATACGGGTCGGTAATTGCGAGGGTCACCTTTGTAGCCGTTTTTAAAAATGGGTAACACGAGAGCTGTCTTCCACTCCGCCGGGAATGTTCCATGTTGTATGGATGTATTAAATATCTGTGGGAGCGGTCCACATAGCAGGGCCGGATTAACCATATAGCAGAAGTAGCAAATGCTACGGGCCCCGCGCTTCTGGGGGCCCCGCGGAGCCGAAAATGTTTGACTTCAAAATTTTTAGTCTGCTCTGACGGGTGTCGGCAAAAAATAGAAATAATGGGAAAAAGATCATAGCGAGTTAAAAAAAAATTGAGAGTGGATCCTGTAAGGGTTATATCGTGTCACAGTGCATTTCTGGTGTGTGTCAATGCTCCTTTAGTTTTCTTCCCAAGTTCCCATTTTGAAGATTATTGCCTAAAAGCGCCTGTTGTATGATTCAGATTTCACCCCTACTGGCCAACTCAAGTTCTACCATTCTTTTATAGTTTTAAAGCCTAGTTTTTCTATTTTGTTTCCCTGACCTTTACTCATTGTATCCCCTATGATTTATGCCTCAATAAAAATAAGACAAATTTAACTTTTGGTTTTGTTTTACAAGCGAGAGTTTACTTTTGGATGCGGATCCAAGCAATCGCATACTACTTTTCTCATTTTTATTTTAAAAGTACTTTGAATATATCAGTCATCTTAATTTCTCAAATTTGGCATTCACTAAATTTCACTGAAAAGGAGGTGAAATGAGTCAAATTGTGTATATATAATTTGCATATTGTGATCGATATAGTCAATATGAGCAGCAGATCCAAAGATACGGGTCGACATTACGCTTCCGGAAGTGCAAAGCGTAAAGCACAGCATGAAAAGGAAAAAAGAACCAAGATGTTATTTCAAAAACACGCAAGCTGTCTGAATTTTTTCATGTCGTGGGTGAGGGTTCTGAATCCAAAGAAATCGTAGCAGAAAATATTGAAAATTCCGAAGTCGCGTCTCACAGTGCTGTAGACGAATCATCATTGACAATATTACCATCAAGATCAGCAACTCTTCACGGTTTCGCCACATTATCTACAAGTCTAACTGAAGTCGAAAATGTAGAAAGCCCTCCAAATATAGCTATTTCATCTCCAATCCTAAATGAAGAAGAAAGCACAGCACGTACTTCCAATGCAGCATCTTCTACGAGTAAAAATCAAAACGAAAGTAAAATGTACTCCAGTGATATTGGTGAATGGCCGAGCAACTTCAAGCGAGATTATTGGATTGCAAAAGGAAGTAGCGAAGTGCAAAATATGGACAGTGATTTCATGTCTTCAAAAAAAAATATACCATAAAGAAAATAGTCCACGATTTTGTCGAAGGTCGTTTTTCACATATACACATAAACTAACAAACAAAACTCACGTGAGGGATTGGTTGTGTTATTCTGAAACGAAAGGAAAACTTTTCTGTTTGGTTTGCAAAAGTTGCTGATTCTGGCTGTGCGACACGGTATACGAAAGAAGGATTTGACGACTGGAAAAACGCAAATAATTTGTTGAAAAGACATGAAGAAAGCGCCTCTCATAGACAAGCGATAATTTCGCTGCTAGTTTCCAAAACCAAAGATGCGCGTGTTGATTCTTAACTTGTAAGCCAAATTGAGACCGAACAAAAATATTGGCAGACACGTTTGGAGAGAATTACTTCTGTTATCCAATTTTTAGCAGAACGAGGTCTTGCATTTCGGGGTAGTGACGAAATAATTGGTTCACCTCATAATGGAAACTATTTAGGTTCGTTGGAATTAATAGCCAAATTTGAGGTTTTTTGGCTCAGCATATAAACATGCATGCAAATAAAGGAAGAGGACATACATCATACTTATCAAAAACAACATGCGCGGAATTTATCGATCTAATTGCATCAAGTTTACTGGATCATATCAATTGAGAAATTAAGAAATGTAAATACTATTCAATATCACTGGACTCTACTCCAGACGTTTCGCATGTGGACCAACTCACTCTAATAGTGCGCTATGTCTTACCATCTGGACCAGTGGAAAGGTTTGTGAAGTTCTTGGATATGGAAGGTCATACTGCCGAGCAACTCGCCCAAAGTTTACTTGACTTTCTGAAGGAAAATGGCATTGATGTAAAAGACTGTCGTGGCCAAAGCTATGACAATGCCAGCAACATGAGTGGGAAATACCGCGGCCTACAAGCACGCATTAAGGAGATAAACAAGTACGCTGAATACATCCCCTGCTTTGCGCATTCACTGAATTTGGTTGCTAACCGTGCTGTTGAATGTTGTACAGAAGCATCCATCTTCTTCGATTTTGTTGAAAATCTTTATACATTCTTTTCCGCTTCTACCTATCGATGGGAAGATACAGCACTGGAAGATACAGGCTCAAACCTCCCGATTTTGAAGAGACCATCGGACACTAGGTGGTCAGCCCGAGCTGATGCGACAAAGGCACTTTTATGCGGTTTTACCACTATCAAACATGTCAAATAACTCAGATCAAAAAGTAGAGTGTCGTAATCAGGCCTACGGACTAGTTTCGAAGATGAGCAAGTTGGAATCGGGAATAATGACCATTTTATGGAATGGAATTCTAGAACGCTTGCAAGCATCAAGCGCTTCATTACAGTCACCTGATCAAGATCTTAACACGGGATATGCCCTTTATGAATCGCTACACGGGTACATTCAAACTATGCGGTCTACATTTTCAGGAATTGAGGCCAAAGCGAAAATCTTATCTGACTGTGAGAATTATCAGCAACAAACTGGAAGACGACGCAAGCGAAATACTAAGTACGACGATTTCTGCGGCTCTGCTACGCCCGATGCAGTTGTAGAAAATCTAACACAAAAGCAAAAATTTGAAAGTCAGGTGTTTATTGTCATAATTGATAATGTACTGTCTGCCTTAGCTAAACGCATGGAAGCGTACCATAGAGTAACTGCTGTATTTGGAATACTTCGGCAGTTAAAATATCTTACTGCAGAGGAGATATTAATAAATTCACCCAAGATTGTAGCTGCCTATCCAGATGATTGGGAAGACAGCTTAGGTGAAGAACTTGTGCAGTTCACAGAGCTCCTAAAAACTGATGTGGCAGCTAATATTAACACGAAAAAGCATGAAGCTCTTGAGCTGCAGTATTATAAACTAATAGCGGATAACTCATTGGAATCGTGCTTTCCAAATGTTGAAATATTATTACGAATTTACCTCTCACTAATGATAACCAACTGTAGTGGCGAACGATTTTCAGCATTAAAACGCATAAAAAAATGACTTAAGGAACACGATGGGACAAGAGCGTCTAAATAACCTCGCCATTTTGAACATTGAATGTGATTTACTTAAAAAAATTGATTTGTCTCATATCATCTCAAAATTCGCAAATATTAAATCCAGAAAAGTTTGTTTGTAAAAGATATGTTTCTGGTAAACTGCTTTATTTACTATCCTAAAAAAACTAGGGCCCCTTGGTAACATTTGCTACGGGCCCCGCACTGGCTTAATCCGGCACTGCCACATAGTAGTTGTTTACATCCCTTAATTATAAAGTTTGGGATACCGTCATGGCCGGATGTCGTTTTTGATTTTAGTTTTCCTATGGCAATCATGACATCTTGCTCGGTAATTGTTAGCGATGAAAGATATTGTGCCTTCCCACTGTCCTCAATTGTATAGTTCAGATTGGTATTATCATTTGCAATAGAAGAGAAGAAATCGGCAAATTGCTTTGCTATGGCTTGGGTTTTCGTTATTATTTTGCCGTCTTTTTCTAAATGTATGATCTTGGAGTACGATCCTTTTACAGATTTCACATACGACCAAAATAGCTTCGGATCTTTCTTGATAGAATCGTTGACAATGTCGCTGTAGGCTTTCCTATCCCTTTTCAGTAATGACTTCACCTCTGCACGATATTTTCTATAGTTCACGAAATCCTGTGGTGTGTTAAGTATTTTGTTCTTCCTGTGATAATATTTTTTGCGACGTAAGGCGGTTCGTAGGTCCGTGGAATACCAACTTGGGTACTTATGTACCCTGGAACTGTTACTACCAACGCTAGTAAGTGGGATGGACGTTTCCATGGCATGTCTAATGATTGATGAAAATAACGATGCCGCTTCTTCAGTGTCCGTTAACCCAGTGAGACAGTCCCAATTGCTGTCTCTTATTGTTGTATAAAGGTTGAGGTAATCTCCTTTTGAGTAATTGTATGCTTTAACCTTTGGTGGCTTGGTTTGAAATTTGAAACTATAGTAGATTAGTTGCAATGGAGGGTGGTACTGATCGGGAGGTACCAGTGGGTCAATGCTATGTGTCATTTGCAGAAAGTTTGTCGAATTTGTAAAAATGAGATCTAGTTACTGCCCGCGGTGGTTGAAGGTCTGATATTTGCGATAGATTGGTTGAAGACAGTAGGTCTATTAAATGTTGAGCTTTGGTTTTGACTCCCGGTCTGCAGTCCCAGGTCGAACCCAGAGTGCAATCGACACCTGGTACATTGAAATCGCCCATTAAAATTATATCACCCCTTCAATTTAAAAATATCCCTGTTAGATGTGTTCCCAATTCCTCGTATTTTTGTGCTGGTGTGTCCGGGGAAAGATATATGTTGCCTATAAGGAGGTTCTGATTGTTCGAACACGGTATTTGCACCCAAACGGCTTCAAAATTCAATTCTAGGTCAGTACGCCGTATAAAATTGATGTTTTTTGATAGAGCCGTAAGGGTTCCGCCTCCTCTGATTGATCCGCTTCTGTCGGAGCGAAGGACAGTGTAGTTCCTTGAAAAGTAGTCGGAAGAGTAGTGTGAGGTATTAAGCCATGTATCCTCTAATATACAATTTGAGTAAAATTCCTCTTGTTTGGTCCTAAGACCCCGTACATTTTGATAATAGAGTTTGATGTTAGTGTTAAAAACCATAAGACAACGATTTGAGGTGTAGGATACTACTTGTCCCGAAGATCCTGATGGTCGGATTCTACAGTCACGAATTTGTAAATCTGGTCGTTGTGTAATGAGCCTTTAAATTTATTGACAAAGCTTCCTTCTGGGAAGTGTGTTGGATCATACAGCAGGTCTATTCCGTCCTCGTCCGCCGTGACATAAAACGAAGCGTAGCTAGTTGGATGTTTAGAATTTATGCGTGTGCATGTTACTGATTTAAATTCAGAACCTTCCACGATGCAATCCTTCAAATCTTCAATGGTAGTGTCGATTGGGAGACGAGAAACAAAAATGGCTTTTTATGGGGTTCTCTGGCTAACGGCGCAACCGCTTTTAGTTTTTTATGTTGCTTTCCCCCAGTTAATGAGTCTTTCTTCCCAATAACGCCAGATGTCTGAGTCTTATCAACAAGTTTTGTTTTGCTATTGCTTATTGCTTATTTTCCTGCCGGGGGTCTTGGGATTAGTTACTTTTCCAGCGGTAGATATATTTCCCCCCTAGCTAAAGTACTGGTTAATGTGTCCATATAATTGTTTGTAAAAAACCGCTGGTTAGGTAGCAAGTTATGAGGTAAAAAATTTACTGAACCAGTTGTTGGAGCTGGTGGTTGCCGCTGTGATCTAAGTTGTTCATTTGATAATTTTAGCTGAGTCACTTCCGTTTCTAATGCCGCCACTGTCTCGGTTAACAGTTCCACGGCAGAAAAATAGCGTCCAGGATGTTACCTTTAGACCTGGTAAGACTGCCAGTTTGATGATATTCATTTAAAATTTCTAAAAATGAGTCCGGGGAGAACCGACTGAATCTACTTCCCACCTCCGCAGTTAAGGGGGTTTTTTGATAGGCGTCTGACGTTTTTCTGCATGGTTCGCCGACATAGGAACAGCATTGGTTTACCAATGAAGAATATGAGATATTTGTAGACGGGAAAAAACTCCTAGAAGTTGATGGCTTTTACACAGCCGCAAAAATACTGTTCGCAGTTTATTTTGTTTTTAACATAGAATATAATTCCAATATCGATAAGTCCCTAAAATTTATAGAAACTTTCTTTCTGGGAATGAAGAATTCCAAATGTAGTTCTGCTGTGGGCAAAGTAATTAAAAAATTCAATTCATTTTCACGTAAGAAATAATTTGAAAAAAAATATTACTGCACTTAGTTTTCTCGTCTTCTATGACTTGAGCGAAAATACTTTGTTCCTTGTATTTAAAAAATCTTCAAATTAATCGAAAAATAGTAAAACTTCTTTCTTTGTCTAAAGCATGTAAAATAATATGTGCTTAATCAGATGATTAACATACAAGGACCAAAATCTTCTTTTTCTTTCTAATGAAATGTTTTATGTTCGGTTTTTGTCATTTATGAGTTATTTTCTCAGTTAGAAAAACCATTTTATTATATTACTTTTCGAAATATTTTAATATTATTATTTGATTTTGAAAAGAAAATTAATTTTGGGCTTCACTCTTAAATTGAAAATGAGCTCTGATATCCATCCTCTCTTTATGATAAAATGTAGTCTACTACATTCAAAATTTAAAAGAAAATATTTTTTGAAGTTCAAGAATATTAAAGTGTAATGTCTCTCTTAATTGGGTGACTATTAAATTTTTCATTTCTAAATTAAAATAAAAACCTTTGTTTGTAAAATATTATTCACATATAATGTAACGGGCGTTAATTGTGAAACTGTATATACATATGTATTTCCAAATTTTGTGCTTTAAAATAAAGAATGAATAAATAATTGATTTGGAAATTTTCTAATTATTCCTACCATAATTACTTGAGTACACTATCATACCCTATACCGTTTTATAAGGCGCCTACAACCTAATAGAAGCCAACCATGTATGGTTATTTTCAAAACCATTATGAGCTGAAGTAATCACCTTAAATGGAAATATATACCATTAAGGGTTTACAGTTAAAACTTTCAGGGGTTCAATCAAAACCATTTTCTAATTAATAGCCTTGAAAGGGTTTACAGTTAAAACTTTCAGGGTATCAGTCTAAACTATTTTCAAATAGACAGTCTTGAAAGGGTTTACAGTTAAAACTTTCCGGGTTTCAATCTAAACCATTTTCCGATAAAAGGTTAACAAAGGGTTTTAAATGAAACCCTTAGAGTTATGGTTTCAATCGAAACCATTATTTTTTACAGTGTACGTATCTTCCTATTTAATCTGTACTAAGCTCTTGACAGCGCCTCTCCAGGCGTCGTTCTACGATAATCTATGACGTTTGAAGATATTATAGGACCTTTTATGAAATTATAGGATAATATAGGACCTTTTATGAAATTATAGGATAATATAGGACCTTTTATGAAATTATAGGATAATATAGGACCTTTTATGAAATTATAGGATAAAATAGGACCTTTTATGAAATTATAGGATAAAATAGGACCTTTTATGAAATTATAGGATAATATAGGACTGGTTCAAAAATATAGGAATTATAGGACCGGTGGGCTCCCTGCAAGCTCTCAGTAACCATGTACAAACTTATGGAACATATCTTATTAACTTATGACGTGACGTTACCCAGCAATGCATAGCTTCAATTGAAAAAATAGATAAACGGTGCAGATCATGAAAGTATCAATCGCGACAACTTTGAGGAATAATAGCAAGGCTAAAGGCATGTAGTTTCTTTTTCACTCACTCAAAACGTAAAAATATTTCCGTGCCTTGCTTAGCAGCAGGAAATAGAGATAGAAATTAGAATTTAAACTTTAAACTCACACCTGACCTCTCGGATAATTTGGAAAATAACTGTGATATATGATAGTTTAAAGAGTAGTATAGACCCACACTTTGTACCTCCGTAGGTGTAGAATGTAGGTGTAGAGTGTAGATGTAGAATGTCAAGGTCACTGTGTCAATGACCTATGACGTCATTATGCCACGCCCACTTGGGAAACCCCGCGCGCCACCTGGCGGCAGCGCGCCCCCTCGCGGGAAAACTTGCGCGCCCCCTCGCGGGAAAACACTGCGCGGGAATCTGGCAGTCCTGTCTCTTCTACAACTGTATCTGTGACGTCATTGGCGGGAAAACACCGCGCGCCGTCTATTGGGAAACTTCTCTCTTCTACAACTGTATCTGTGACGTCATTGATAAGAGACGAGAATGGATAGCTTTAAACGTACATTGACAAGGGTTAAATCTTCTACAATTGTGACGTCATTCGAAGAATTGTTGTATTGCGTAACGTATATTAAGGGGTGGCGGCAAAGGTTTATCATATCATTGTTAAATGAAGATGTGTCAAGTTCATGATTATGGTATTGTTTTAATGGTAATTAAAAGGTACACGTAAAAGCGTAATTAATATATAAGAAATTCATCTTAGACGTAATAGTAGAAAGCATAATTAGCCTCTGAAAATCAAAGTGTTACTGGTGTGTTAGCGTCTATTTGTAAACCTTGGCTAAATTCTGCCTATAAAAAAGAGTTATAAAAGATAGTCAACAATCATCAAGATCAAGATGCCATATTATATGCAAGACTTGCACCCGGACTGTTCAGCGGCCATAGAACTAATTCAACACTTGACGGAGGATGAGTTGAAAGACTTGCTTAACAATGATGAAAGATTGGACGGAAGGGTCAAAGACTTGAGACAAGTGAATAATGCGCTCTTTGCTAGTAACAAGAGTTTGGCGGAAATCAATTTATCCCATCAACTCAGAATTGTCGAGTCACGTCAGCAACTATTAAACCTTTATGAACAAGCTGTTGAATTGAAAAAAAAGTATAAGAAAAGAAATCCAAGATTGATGAACTAATGAGACAAGTTTCTCTGGATACTACCTTGGTTTTATTTCAAACTGCCGCTGCCCAAGTTGAAGGAGAGACTGAAAGCATTTCCCAAAATTTTTTGGAGACCCAACTTTGTGTGGAGCTTTTTCTGGAGATGTTTTTGTTGCATTTGAGGAGAGTCAAAACTGAGAAAATGTCTGATATTTTAGATCAAAGTTTGAGACAAAACTCCGCAAGCTCTTCTTATTTTGGAAATTCAGCTAGGGCTAGCCCATGGCCTGCAAGACCCGCTACTTCACCATCATTACCAAATGAGGGTTTCCCCTTACAATACTCCACTCCCACAACCTCCTCTTGGTTATGGGGGACACATATAAACTATTCACTAATTGTGCAAGTTAAAATTAAACATGTTTAATAGTTTGAATAAAATTTTCAGAAATAAAAAACTCATTCAATATATATTTTCAGTATATTACGCAAATATTGTCCTATATTTACCGTAAACGGTGTTCAATTTCCTAACAAATATTGTGGCATTATATTTGAACTTTGCACAAATGTTAGTCTGGATAACGTTTTATTTAGACTTTGTAACTTAAACAACGGGCCTCCCGTTCTCTGCGCAAATTATTGAGTGTGATAATTTAATTTAGTAATTAAATAATGAACCAGGAATTATCCAGAAAAGAGGCTAATATTTAGGAGAATATTTGTGATAGATCTATAATTGATAGTATTTCGTTTCAAAATTGGAATAATTCCCCATCAAACGTAATTAGGCTTAGGAAATACTTGTAATATACACCATTAAAACCTAAAATGTATGTAATTTCCAGCCCAAATTCCAAAATAAATTTTTCCGCCTTTTAATCTACTTATGCCGCATCTTGTCTTTCAACCCCCAACCTGCGTTTCAACTTACCTAGTTGGAACAAGCTGACAGTGAAAAGCCCGCGTTACCTAGCATATAATGGTACAATATTAAAAGTAACTAGGCTTAGGAAATACTTGTAATATACACCTTTAAAACATAAAATATGTGCAATTTCCAGCCCAAATTCCAAAATAAATTTTTCCGCCTTTTAATCTAGTTCTGCCATATGAGATATCTTGTCTTTCAACCCCCCAACCTACCTAGTTGGGACAAGCCGACAGTAAAGAAAAGCCCGCGTTGCCTAGCACTGCTAGCACTGTAACTTCACCAGTGCAGGTTTCTTTTAGGGGGAGGGAAATCCACTATAAAATGAGAGAGAGGGTTGTCGAGAAATATCATTCCTTAATTAGCTGCGAAAACTAAAACATGGGCAACCAAATACGATCTAACCGCCGGCCCTTCGTCGATGTCTTGCCGCCAGCCGATGGTCCTCCCCAAGCCGATGGTCCTGCCCAAGCCGAGGGTTCTCCACAAGCCGAGGGTCCTCCCCAAGCCGAGGGTCCTCCCCAAGCCGAGGGTCCTGCCCAAGCCGATGGCCGCCCACCCACCAAGCGACGCAGGAGGGTCCGGGGGAGCGGTTCATTTCAAATCAGAGACCTGCCCCCCGGACGCGGAGCCGACCGAGCCGTCCGCCAGCCGCACAACCCGGACCGCCAGCCGCACGACCCGGACCGCCAGCCGCACAACCCGGACCGCCAGCCGCACGACCCGGACCGCCAGCCGCACGACCCGGACCGCCAGCCGCACGACCCGGACCGCCAGCCGCACGACCCGGACCGCCAGCCGCACGACCCGGACCGCCAGCCGCACGACCCGGACCGCCAGCCGCACGACCCGGACCGCCAGCCGCACGACCCGGACCGCCAGCCGCACGACCCGGACCGCCAGCCGCACGACCCGGACCGCCAGCCGCACGACCCGGACCGCCAGCCGCACGACCCGGACCGCCAGCCGCACGACCCGGACCGCCAGCCGCACGACCCGGACCGCCAGCCGCACGACCCGGACCGCCAGCCGCACGACCCGGACCGCCAGCCGCACGACCCGGACCGCCAGCCGCACGACCCGGACCGCCAGCCGCACGACCCGGACCGCCAGCCGCACGACCCGGACCGCCAGCCGCACGACCCGGACCGCCAGCCGCACGACCCGGACCGCCAGCCGCACGACCCGGACCGCCAGCCGCACGACCCGGACCGCCAGCCGCACGACCCGGACCGCCAGCCGCACGACCCGGACCGCCAGCCGCACGACCCGGACCGCCAGCCGCACGACCCGGACCGCCAGTCGCACGACCCGGACCGCCAGTCGCACGACCCGGACCGCCAGTCGCACGACCCTGACCGCCAGTCGCACGACCCTGACCGCCAGTCGCACGACCCTGACCGCCAGTCGCACGACCCTGACCGCCAGTCGCACGACCCTGACCGCCAGTCGCACGACCCTGACCGCCAGTCGCACGACCCTGACCGCCAGTCGCACGACCCTGACCGCCAGTCGCACGACCCTGACCGCCAGCCGCACGACCCTGACCGCCAGCCGCACGACCCTGACCGCCAGCCGCACGACCCGGACCGCCAGCCGCACGACCCGGACCGCCAGCCGCACGACCCGGACCGCCAGCCGCACGACCCGGACCGCCAGCCGCACGACCCGGACCGCCAGCCGCACGACCCGGACCGCCAGCCGCACGACCCGGACCGCCAGCCGCCCAACCCGGACCGCCAGCCGCCCAACCGTGCCATCCGCCAGTGGCCCAACCGAGCCATCCGCCAGTGGCCCAACCGAGCCATCCGCTAGTGGCCCAACCGAGCCATCCGCCAGCCGCACAACCCGGACCGCAGGAAAATCTGCTGAAAAACTGCTTCAAATGTGGGGTGGTGGGTCACTCGTACAAAGACTGCGAGGCGACGCGTCCCAAAAACCGGAAGGGGGGCTCAATATTTAATTTTAATTTTTAAAAAAACAAAAAAACTAAACAAATCTTTGCAATTTTGTAGTATAGACCCACACTTCGTACCTCCGTAGGTGTAGAATATAGGTGTAGAGTGTCAAGGTCACTGTGTATTGACCTATGACGTCATTATGCAACGCCCACTTGGGAAACCACGCGCGCCACCTGGCGGCAGCGCGCCCCCTCGCGGGAAACCCGCGCGCCCCCTGGCGGCTAAGCCCCCTCGCGGGAAAACACTGCGCGGGAATCTGGCAGTCCTGTCTCTTCTACAACTGTATCTGTGACGTCATT
Organism: Phalangium opilio; assembly: GCF_054372755.1. Taxonomy (NCBI): domain Eukaryota; kingdom Metazoa; phylum Arthropoda; class Arachnida; order Opiliones; family Phalangiidae; genus Phalangium; species Phalangium opilio. Next base: position 8,645,689 of record NW_028324160.1, on the reverse strand, counting down.
GGCGGGAAAACACCGCGCGCCGTCTATTGGGAAACTCCTCTCTTCTACAACTGTATCTGTGACGTCATTGATAAGAGACGAGAATGGATAGCTTTAAACGTACATTGACAAGGGTTAAATCTTCTACAATTGTGACGTCATTCGAAGAATTGTTGTATTGCGTAACGTATATTAAGGGGTGGCGGCAAAGGTTTATCATATCATTGTTAAATGAAGATGTGTCAAGTTCATGATTATGGTATTGTTTTAATGGTAATTAAAAGGTACACGTAAAAGCGTAATTAATATATAAGAAATTCATCTTAGACGTAATAGTAGAAAGCATAATTAGCCTCTGAAAATCAAAGTGTTACTGGTGTGTTAGCGTCTATTTGTAAACCTTGGCTAAATTCTGCCTATAAAAGAGAGTTATAAAAGATAGTCAACAATCATCAAGATCAAGATGCCATATTATATGCAAGACTTGCACCCGGACTGTTCAGCGGCCATAGAACTAATTCAACACTTGACGGAGGATGAGTTGAAAGACTTGCTTAACAATGATGAAAGATTGGACGGAATGGTCAAAGACTTGAGACAAGTGAATAATGCGCTCTTTGCTAGTAACAAGAGTTTGGCGGAAATCAATTTATCCCATCAACTCAGAATTGTCGAGTCACGTCAGCAACTATTAAACCTTTATGAACAAGCTGTTGAATTGAAAAAAAAAGTATAAGAAAAGAAATCCAAGATTGATGAACTAATGAGACAAGTTTCTCTGGATACTACCTTGGTTTTATTTCAAACTGCCGCTGCCCAAGTTGAAGGAGAGACTGAAAGCATTGCCCAAAATTTTTTGGAGACCCAACTTTGTGTGGAGCTTTTTCTGGAGATGTTTTTGTTGCATTTGAGGAGAGTCAAAACTGAGAAAATGTCTGATATTTTAGATCAAAGTTTGAGACAAAACTCCGCAAGCTCTTCTTATTTTGGAAATTCAGCTAGGGCTAGCCCATGGCCTGCAAGACCCGCTACTTCACCATCATTACCAAATGAGGGTTTCCCCTTACAATACAACCTCCTCTTGGTTATAGAGTACCCAATTATTATCCTAATCGATAAATTTTAATTGTATAATTGTTTTTCACTTGTTAAATTGTAAATAGTGCTCTTTTGTAGATGTTTGATTAAACCATCAAAATTTTAATTGTATAATTGTTTTTCACTTTTAAAATAAGACATTAGTTTGTTAAATTGTGAATAGTGCTCTTTTGTAGTTGTTTGATTAAACCATCAAAATGTCAAAAATATTTGTAGAAAAAATGCTTGTCAATTAATTGTAAAGAAAAACAGAAAATATTGTGTTTTGGTGTGTTTTATTACAGTTTAAGTGAATTTTAGAGTGATTTATTGCAGTTTTAGAGTGATTTATTGCAGTTTTAGTGTGTTTTATTGTGTTTTACTGTGTTTTATTGTAGATTTATTGTACCTTAGTGTGTTTTATTATGGTATAGTGTAGTTTTAGAGTGTTTTATTGTACTTTTAGTGTATTTTACTGTGTTTTGGTGTGGTTTTATTGTACTTTTAGTGTATTTTATTGTGTTTTACTGTGTTTTGGTGCGTTTTTATTGTAGTTTTAGTGTATTTCAGTGTATTTTGTTGTAATTTAAGTTATTCGTCATAATTAAAGTGTGTTTTATTGTACTTACATTTTTATTATTATTTTTTATTTTTTACACAAAGATGATTTTCTCTCATCAGGTAAAGTTTGTCGCATTTGAAGCAACGGTTTTTCGTGTCGCATTTGGTGGTTTTTAAATGCCAAAAAAAAACAAATTTTACAGTGTACGGTCGTGGTGCCTATCGCTTTTATAACGGATTTAGCCGTAAACCGACAAGTTGTATCTTCTTCGGAACATTCGGCGTTACGAGCGTCCTTCGCTGACGAATACGTACCGCATACGAAACACACTCTATCCGGACTCAAAGGTTGAAATTTTTCTTCTATCGGGTGTATGTGATTATTTTCTGTTACAAAAACAGTGTGATGTCTTAAAGGACAATTGAGATCTCCATCGCAATAAAACGTTTGTCCGGCGTGATCTGGAAACTCAATAAGGCTTCCGCCGCATTGATAACATCCAGTCGGATAAGGTTTCATTTTATCGGTAGATATATTATCAAGAACTAGAACTAAACGATTTTTTCGACTAATGCGTTAGCAAAAACTAGAAACTGTCAATTAAAAATTAAAAGCAAAAACAAAATCTATCAACGTCGACGTACTAAGCATTCAAAATCAAGAATAACTGAATCAGAACTCTGGTTATCCAGCAGATATACTTTTCGTAACGGGGGGAAAGAATCATATTATATTAATAAATCGGCGGTACTATAGTCATCAACCGAATACACCCTCAAGTAACATTGGCTCGCTCGTTAACGTATCTGCCTTTAAACTCGTTGTTCTATGTATCACGAGTTCGAATCCCTTATAGAGAGTCCTTAACAAGCGAACCAAGGTTACTTTTGTAAAGGATATATATTTTTATCTCTTATAATAAACAGTTGCTTTTATAAAGCGAAAACAAGGTTGGTTGACGTCAAAGATAATTCGAAATATATTTTTCTCTCTTATAACAGTTGCTTTTATTAAGCAAAGACAAGGTTGGTTGACGTCAAAGATAATTCGAAATATATTTTTCTCTCTTATAACAGTTGCCTTTATAAAGCAAAGACAAGGTTGGTTGACGTCAAAGATAATTCGAAATATATTTTTCTCTCTTATAACAGTTGCTTTTATTAAGCAAAGACAAGGTTGGTTGACGTCAAAGATAATTCGAAATATATTTTTCTCTCTTATAACAGTTGCTTTTATAAAGCAAAGACAAGGTTGGTTGACGTCAAAGATAATTCGAAATATATTTTTCTCTCTTATAACAGTTGCTTTTATAAAGTAAAGACAAGGTTGGTTGATGTCAAATATAATTCGACGTATGACGTCAAGGTTATCCATGATAAAAATTTATTTTGCTCCTTTATAACTTACAGTTGTTGGTTATAGACTTCGTTCCATAAAATACTATCAAACTAGCTAGGACCCGAGGATTCTTTGTACCTGAAGGTGAATAATATAGCGCCTATACCGTGATAAAAATATATTTCGCTTCGTTATAATTAAAAGGTGTTTTTATAAAGCAAAAACAAGGTTGGTTGGCGTCAAAGATAATTCGAAATATACGTATGACGTCAAGGTTATAATATATTTTTCTCCGGTATAACTAACAGCTGTTTTTGAAAAACGGAAACAAGATTTATTTATATCTATGATAGTTCAAAATGTACTTATTTTAACGTGATACGTCGACCGTTCTAGATATAGTATATAACGCCGCAATTCGTAGCGTACAATTACTTGAGCCAATATCTCTCGACCATCTATCTAAATTCTCTCGATGCCTTTGAACATGGTAAGATTTTTTTAATTTTCCACATTGTTAAAACTGCATGTCCAATTGTATCATTATTGTCTTTAGACGGCAAATAAAACGTGGGAAACTATCGAAATTAAATTTAATCAGAGTGAAAATATCGGTGTAAAATTAGTTAAATTAAACAATAAATTATATATAGATATCAGAAGATACGCTTTAAAAAAACCCCTTATATATGGAATATGTATTTCGGTAGATTTGATAGAAGAAGTTAAAAAAAGTTTAAGCAAACCATGCGGTACCCTAAAGCAGACCCTATGTTTCCCGGGAATGCTGGAACTGGAAACTTTTAAAGATATGGGTTATTTACTAACAAAATATAGGGGGGAAATGCGCGAAAAAAAATTAAATTTAAAGTTTGATGAAGTACCAGAAGTTGTCAGTCTTATAGATAATGTTGTAAAGAAAATACCTGTAACTGAGTAAGAAATTTGAAAATGTACGCAATAAAGAATTTTTAAAACGTATTTTTAGAAAATTAATACTTTTTATTTTAGAACTTTATAGTGTATATTATTTTAGATATTTTAGTTTGTTACCTAGGTATACGTCAAGAGTTTTATTTCAAGTCGCGCCTAAGATCAAATAGAAACCATGTCATCAGACGAAGAAGAGCCTTTGGATCTTTCCTATTTTAATCCTAAAAGGTTTTACGAATTATCAAAAGTTAACCAAACTGTCTCTCGAAAGTTCAACTGTTTAGCCTCTGAATATAAAATTATTTTTAAAGACCTTCATATGATCAAATTGACAGAAGTATATGAAAAATTGATAAAAATCTTTCAATCCATTATAGATACAATTTTAGAATCTTCTCAAGGTTACAATAGCGTTAGAATTTGTGTTAGGTCTGACTTACTGGAAAATGCTATGAATTTAAATTTTATGGCCCTAAATGAGTTAACGGCTGAAAGATTAATGACTGCCATTAGTCAAGTATGTCAAAGCCGGCGAACTTTTTTTCTCGAGGGTGATGTCAGACTCGACGCTATATTTCTAAACGTTAATGTACCAATATCAGGTCGTCGATCTGTTAAAAATAGATCGATGATAGCTCTCGACAAATATATTCAGAAAGGAAGGAGATTTTTACCCATAATAAACGATGATGAACTATGCGTATCAAGAGCAATCGTTTGCGGGATGATGGTTGCTGATTTAACATATTTAAAGAAGCAAAAGCTTAGTACTTTGACGTTTGATTTTAATAGTTATAGACGTATACAACTAGGTCATAGACCTTTGCAAAAAGAAGAAGCGTTAAAGCTTCATGCCAAGGCCAATGTGCCTATTGGTCCCGTTAGTTTAGACAAAATTTCAATGTTTCAAAAAGTATTGCAACCCGAGTACCAAATAGTTATTTTCAGTGCTAATGATAATTTCAAAAAGGTTTATCAAGGTGAAATGTTTTCGGAGAAAATTTTTTTTTATTACAAATAGATCAACACATGCACGTCATTAAAAGTTTAGCCAGTATGTTTGGGGCCACGTCGTATTGCAATACGTGTTTAACAACGTTTAGTAAATCAAAGAATGCAAAAAAACACAAATGTTTTAATCAAAAAACCAAATGTTGGCGTTGTTACTCTGAAACCTTTCACGAACACCCTCAGATTGAAATATCTCGCTGTCAAAACTGTAATAGATACTTTAAAGGGCCTGAATGTTTCCAATTGCACATAGAAAATGGCACTTGTTTAAAAATTAAACGGTGCTTAAAATGTTGCAAAGAAATTCACGATGACAAACATAAATGTCTTACAACTTGTTCCAGATGTAAAATTGAGCACCCTCCTAAAATGTGTTACGTTCAGCCCCTTGATGATACTTTTAAAGAAACTAGATTTTGTTATTTTGACTGTGAAACTATTGATATGAACTCTAAACATACCCCAGTTCTATTAGTTTCGGCCATGCAAATTAAGGATACCGAATACGATTATCAAATTTTTAGAGGTTTTGATTGTGTTGATAAGTTTATGAAATATCTGACCCAAACAGAAGATGGGACATCTTATACAAGGAACAATAAACGAATAAAAATAAGTAAACCTAAATTTGAAAATTTGACTATAGTGGCCCACAATTTCAAAGGTTTTGATTCGTATTTTATATTAAATTGGTTAAATAATAACCATGTAAAACCAGACGTCATATTCGACGGCTCTAAAATTCTAGCTCTCTTTATTAAAAGTCAAAATTTTAGGTTTATTTGTAGTTATTCCTTCGTGGCGCTTCCTCTGAGAGCCTTTACAGAAACTTTTCAATTGGGTAGTTACAAAAAACAGTTTTTTCCTTATATTTTCTTTAAAGAGGACACTTTAAACTATGAAGGTGCGTTACCTGAAAAGACCGTATTTCAACCTGAATTTATGAATGAAAAGGACCGACAAGCCTTTGATTTATTGTACAGTGAAAAAGGTAAAAAATCCACGTACAAAATAATGACCGAATTAGAGGAATACGCTGTACAAGATGTGGTAGTTTTACAAAAAGGAATTACAAAATTTAGAGAACTTTACAAAAAAGCATCGGGTCTAGATCCTCTTAATTGCGGAGCTATTACTATATCGGGGGCCTGTACTAACGTGTTTTTACACAAATATTTAGAAAAAAATACATTGGGTGTAGTACCTAGTCCAGGTTATCGTGGATCATACAACCAAAGTAGTAAAGCTATCAAGTGGTTGGCCTGGGTTAGTAAAGAAATGTAGAAATACAGACAGCCCTATCTCCTGAAGGAGAAAAAAGAATTGGACCTTATTTAGTTGATGGTTACTCAAAGGATCCTGAAATTATCCTAGAGTTCAATAGTTGCGTGTATCACGGTTGTCCGCAATGTTTAAAAGGCAGTGAATGGAACAGTTTAGTAAATGATACAAATAAAAACTGTTACGAAAAGGGTCTGGATAGAATAGAATTTATAAAAAAGTTACACCCCAATGCAAAGTATATAACGATGTGGGAATGCGAGTTTGAAAATTTGTTAAAGACAAATATCGCTTGTAGTACCTTTTGCGAAACCGTAGAGGTACCTCCACCAATATTAGCCAGGTCGGCTTTGTACGGTGGAAGGACAGAAGTCTTCAAATTATATCATAAACCGGACGAAGCAAAAAACGAAAAAATTTAAGCAAAAAACGAAAAAATTTATTATTACGACCTCATGTCACTCTATCCCGCTGTCAATAAATACGGAATCTACCCAAAAGGACATCCCAAAATTTTAAATAGTAACTTTAACTATGAAAAAAATGCCTATTTTGGTATAATATCGTGCGAACTCTTGCCCCCGACTGATCTATACATCCCAGTTTTACCATACAGGTTTAATGGAAAATTGTTTTTCCCCCTGTGTAAGTCATAAGCCCTTGAATAGAATAATGAAGAGTGTCAACATTCTGACAAGGAGCGAATTATTTCGGGTATTTGGCCCTCGCCTGAAATTTACAAAGCCGTAGAAATGGGTTATAAAATTATAAAAATATACGAAGTACATCATTTCGACGAGACATTTCAGTATGAAAAACATGTTAACGATGGACTATTTGGCGGTTATGTTAACAATTTTTTGAAGATAAAACAAGCTAATTCCGGCTATCCGTCTTCCGTTAAAACTGCCGAGCAAAAAAAAATATATTGAATCGATTTATGAATCTGAAGGTATTAGCATGAAGATGGATGAAGTAGTCCATAACCCCGCGCTGAGAGCTATTTCAAAGATTTGTCTCAACAGTCTTTGGGGTCGTTTTGGTATGAATACAAACAAAACCAAAACACTAATTGTTAACGAGTGCACAGAACTTGTACGTATCTTATCTGATGACACAAAGGAATTGGTAGATTTAAGACCAATTAATGAAGAAATGTGCTTATTATCGTACAAAAACAAAGATGAATTTGCACCAACATATTTCAAAGGAAATCCGTATGTGGCTTGTTTCGTTTCGTGTTACGGAAGATTAACCTTATTCGAGACCTTGCATAAATTGGGTAAAAGAGCCTTATACACGGATACAGATAGCGTTTTATTTGTGGCGGGGGAAAACGATTTTAAACCCCCCACGGGTAACAATTTAGGATGTTGGGTTAACGAACTAGGGGACGCTACAATTTCAGAGTTTGTTTCAAATGGGCCCAAGAGTTACGGTTACAGAACTACGGACGGTCAATCTGTCGTTAAGGTTAAAGGAATTTGCCTTAATCGTGTTAACGAGAAAATTATAAACTTTGAAGCTATAGTGGACTCTATAAAAAATAAATCCAAACGTCTAAAAGTGGACGTTCCTTTCAACGTAATTCGAAATTAAACGTCGGCCACTCTTTTAAGTCGAAAACTAGAAAAAAGCTTTGGATTTACGTTTAACAAACGTGTAATTAAAGGTTGTGACACTTTGCCGTTTGGTTTTAAAGTGGACCCATGAAAAGTATTTTAGAACTTAGTGTATATAAAAAAACTTGAATTTTTTAGAACTTTATAGTGTATATAAAAAAACTTGAATATTTTAGAACTTTATAGTGTATATTATTTTAGATATTTTAGTTTGTTTCTTAGGTAGACGTCAAGAGTTTTATTTCGAGTAGTTTCGTAAAAGGGTATACTATAAACTTGACTTCTAGCCATCAAGTTTGACTTACCAAAACAAACCACTAAAGTGACCAGTAAGAAAAACGCAATGGTAAACACGACACGAAAAACCTTTGTTTCAAATGCGACAAACTTTTTACGAATGTCGCGCCAGAAATTTTAGGAATTTAAACTGTTTTTAGTGATTTTATCTTGTGTAAATTAAAAATCAAATAATCATAAAAATTAATAATGTATAGTCTAAAACTAACAAAATAGATCAATTTAAAAAAAATAATATAGGCAAATAAGATAACAGCTTAAAAAACCTCTGCTGTTCTAAGATAAAAAACGGACACGTGACGTATGGGGTCTCGCGTCTCTTGCTAGTGGACTTTTTTAGAATCACTCTCGAAATTACCTCCAACGCGAGAAGTTCATTTAATTTTAACCTTGCTAAAATAAACTATTTCCTGCAAATAAAGTCTCAAAGTTTATTCATTTACTAACAAACGTATATTAAGACTAGTTAATTTTTCAGTCGGTTAATTAGTTCTTCTAGATAATATTAGTTCTCCCAATAACCTAAACACCAACAAAGAGCTATTCGCAACAACTTTACCTGATGAGAGAAAATCATCTTTGTGTAAAAAACAAAAAAAAAATTATAAAACAAAAAAAAAATTATAAAACAAAAAAAAAATTATAAAACAAAAATGTTGGTTAGTTTTTCACATATAATAACTGTACATATAATACCGTTGGAAGATCGATATAACAGCGAACTATATAATAACATGAGGTTTAAACAGCGTATTAAAGGAACTGAAAAACTTTTAAAACCAATTTTCGATAGTTTCCTAAAGTGCACGAAATAAAGAAATTTTGATTTAATTGTGTCTTAGAATTTAATAATTTAATATTACTTTAGGAAATTTTAAAAAAATTATATAATATGAAAATGAAAGAGGAAGATGATGAATTGTACGAAAAACACCCGTCATGGAGAAATTTACAGATAGCGCGGGTCAGGTCGAGAATTCGTGAAGGAGCACCTGACCCGATTGAGGAAATACCCTTCGTATTGGAAGAGCAACATATTGAATGGTTAATACAACAGCATCAAAGTCGGGGGTTGCCCTTACCACCTGAAGCGGCCTCTACATCCACAACGGACACGACTCCTGTAGTCGAACCTCAAACCCCTAACCCTAACTCTTAGTCTTTTTTTATTTTAAATTCAAACATCAGAACAAAATATATTATCCTTCTTTAGCACCATACGAAAAAATTATAAAAAGATTTGATCGGTTAAAAAAATTAAGATTCATAATACAACATTTCACCACAATGTTTAATGGTAACATTTATTTTCTGTTTTGACAAGATTTTATCATTAAGAGTTTTGTTTTTTTTTCACAGTCTTGTATTATTTTTTTCCTTTAATGTTTTGTGTCAAAAATGTCAATTTTGTGCTAAACGTTTTAAATTATTAAGTATAGTTTTAATTAATTAGAAAATATATTACCTTTATCTTCTATTAGGTTATTTGATAGGTCCAAAGTATAAAATTATATACATTTGGATTACTTTTCAAAACCAATGCATGTTTATGAGCAAAATCCCTATTTTAAAATACAAATCTTTACATTAAATCACGTCATTATAAGAATAACTTGCACGAATATACACCATTTTACTCCTATATTATCTAAATAGAGTTCTTCATTGGAGACAGTTTTTTCATAACAGCCAAAATCTGTTCCATAGCTTCTTGGGCTAATTTCATATTAGAAGCTCGGAATTTTGTAAACCAGGCATTGTGAGATAATGACGAAAATATTGGAATCAAAATCCTATTTAAAATTAAACAAGGTGGTTTTTTTCTCAATGAGTAAGGAAAAATGATTCAAGTTATTCTAACCTAACCTCTTAGTGATCAAAATCTAACAGTGACAGTTCTTGGCTATCATGTGACAAGTAGATGGTGTCAACATCCCACGCAATTTCTTCACGATAATCGCACATACAATCGTATGGCGTTGAAAAACCTCCACAAACCAGGTCTTTTGATTATAAACTTTGATTGTATTGCAACATGGTTTGAAGTCGGCTGGGAGGTTCCAATTCAAATTTTCTTATTATATGACTGTTTAACGTAAAACTAACTATTTTAACATAGACTGCTAAAATAACCAGTCGTAATTTACTCTAAAGGGGGAAAAACAAAATAGGTTCTAGTACCTTGGTTGGAACTTTGGTAGTAAATATGACAGGAGGAAAATGCCTGAAAAAACTAGTTATTGCAAAAGGTATGACAAACTAACAGGTGTTGGTAAAAAAAAAATTAAAGTCGAGTCCTTTCAGATTTCGATGCCAATTTAGCTGAAAATAAAAACAAATCCCTTAAACATTTATACCTTGGAAGAGATTTTGCGACTATTAAACCATTGTAAGTGCGATATCATTACCAAAATAGTCCAGTTTAGTATAGGTAATTGCTTTTAAACCATTACTAACCTATCGGTGATTGATTTTGAATCAGTGATAACTTTGTTATAACTTGGAGGTAGGTTAGGTTTAGATACGTTAGGACGGGTACTTTGGTTTGGTGTTGACCTTATACGGGGTAACCTCTGCCTTGAATCAGTGATAACATTGTTATAACTTGGAGGTAGGTTAGGTTTAGACACGTTAGGACGAGTCCTTGCGTTTGGTGTTGACCCGTAGACGGGGTATCCTCTGCCTCTACCGTTGGCTTTAGTACGATACTAATAGAAAAATTAGACGTGAATTGCTTTGAATACGACAGATTTGAAAGGAGAGTATTTACACACGCTTACTTTTCTGTGATTGTATTTTGAAACTTAGTACTGGTATTTGATTCCGTTTGGGCTGTCAAATCTTTGTTCCTTCTGTAAGCATAACTCTACACACATATCAGTCCTTTTCCAGTAAGGTATTACCGACCCAAACCTCTACTTTGCGACATCATTACCAACATAGGCCAGTTTAGTATAGGTAAATGCTTTCAAACCATTACTAACCTATCGGTGTGGCTTAACTTATTTTCCATAATTACACTTTCTCAATGAGAGATTTTCTATTTAACCCTTGTCAATGTACGTTTAAAGCTATCCAATCATCCTCGTCTCTTATCAATGACGTCACAGATACAGTTGTCATTAACCCTTGGAAATGTACGTTTAAAGCTATCCATTCTCGTCTCTTATCAATGACGTCACAGATACAGTTGTAGAAGAGACTGACAGGTGTTTTCCCGCCAATGACGTCACAGATACAGTTGTAGAAGAGACAGGACTGCCAGATTCCCGCGCAGTGCTTTCCCGCGAGGGGGCGCGCGGGGTTTCCCAAGTGGGCGTGGCATAATGACGTCATAGGTCGTTGACACAGTGACCTTGAAGTGTGGGTAAGCAACTGTTATAAGAGAGAAAAATATATTTCGAATTATCTTTGACGTCAACCAACCTTGTCTTTGCTTTATAAAAGCAACTGTTATAAGAGAGAAAAATATATTTCGAATTATCTTTGACGTCAACCAACCTTGTCTTTGCTTTATAAAAGCAACTGTTATAAGAGAGAAAAATATATTTCGAATTATCTTTGACGTCAACCAACCTTGTTTTCGCTTTATAAAAGCAACTGTTTATTATAAGAGATAAAAATATATATCCTTTACAAAAGTAACCTTGGTTCGCTTGTTAAGGACTCTCTTTAAGGGATTCGAACTCGTGATACATAGAACAACGAGTTTAAAGGCAGATACGTTAACGAGCGAGCCAATGTTACTTGAGGGTGTATTCGGTTGATGACTATAGTACCGTGGATTTATTAATATAATATGATTCTTTCCCCCCATTACGAAAAGTATATCTGCTGGATAACCAGAGTTCTGATTCAGTTATTCTTGATTTTGAATGCTTAGTACGTCGACGTTGATAGATTTTGTTTTTGCTTTTAATTTTTAATTGACAGTTTCTAGTTTTTGCTAACGCATTAGTCGAAAAAATCGTTTAGTTCTAGTTCTTGATAATATATCTACCGATAAAATGAAACCTTATCCGACTGGATGTTATCAATGCGGCGGAAGCCTTATTGAGTTTCCAGATCACGCCGGACAAACGTTTTTTTGCGATGGAGATCTCAATAGTCCTTTAAGACATCACATTGTTTTTGTAACAAAAAATAATCACATACACCCGATAGAAGAAAAATTTCAACCTTTGAGTCCGGATAGAGTGTGTTTAGTATGCGGTACGTATTCGTCAGCGATGGACGCTCGTAACGCCGAATGTTCCGAAGAAGGTACAACTTGTCGGTTTACGGCTAAATCCGTTATAAAAGCGATAGGCACCACGACCGTACACTGTAAAATTTGTTTTTTTTGGCATTTAAAAACCACCAAATGCGACACGAAAAACCGTTGCTTCAAATGCGACAAACTTTACCTGATGAGAGAAAATCATCTTTGTGTAAAAAATAAAAAATAATAATAAAAATGTAAGTACAATAAAACACACTTTAATTATGACGGATAACTTAAATTACAACAAAATACACTGAAATACACTAAAACTACAATAAAAACGCACCAAAACACAGTAAAACACAATAAAATACACTAAAAGTACAATAAAACCACACCAAAACACAGTAAAATACACTAAAAGTACAATAAAACACTCTAAAACTACACTATACCATAATAAAACACACTAAGGTACAATAAATCTACAATAAAACACAGTAAAACACAATAAAACACACTAAAACTGCAATAAATCACTCTAAAACTGCAATAAATCACTCTAAAATTCACTTAAACTGTAATAAAACACACCAAAACACAATATTTTCTGTTTTTCTTTACAATTAATTGACAAGCATTTTTTCTACAAATATTTTTGACATTTTGATGGTTTAATCAAACAACTACAAAAGAGCACTATTCACAATTTAACAAACTAATGTCTTATTTTAAAAGTGAAAAACAATTATACAATTAAAATTTTGATGGTTTAATCAAACATCTACAAAAGAGCACTATTTACAATTTAACAAACTAATGTCTTATTTTAAAAGTGAAAAACAATTATACAATTAAAATTTATCGATTAGGATAATAATTGGGTACTCTATAACCAAGAGGAGGTTGTATTGTAAGGGGAAACCCTCATTTGGTAATGATGGTGAAGTAGCGGGTCTTGCAGGCCATGGGCTAGCCCTAGCTGAATTTCCAAAATAAGAAGAGCTTGCGGAGTTTTGTCTCAAACTTTGATCTAAAATATCAGACATTTTCTCAGTTTTGACTCTCCTCAAATGCAACAAAAACATCTCCAGAAAAAGCTCCACACAAAGTTGGGTCTCCAAAAAATTTTGGGCAATGCTTTCAGTCTCTCCTTCAACTTGGGCAGCGGCAGTTTGAAATAAAACCAAGGTAGTATCCAGAGAAACTTGTCTCATTAGTTCATCAATCTTGGATTTCTTTTCTTATACTTTTTTTTTCAATTCAACAGCTTGTTCATAAAGGTTTAATAGTTGCTGACGTGACTCGACAATTCTGAGTTGATGGGATAAATTGATTTCCGCCAAACTCTTGTTACTAGCAAAGAGCGCATTATTCACTTGTCTCAAGTCTTTGACCATTCCGTCCAATCTTTCATCATTGTTAAGCAAGTCTTTCAACTCATCCTCCGTCAAGTGTTGAATTAGTTCTATGGCCGCTGAACAGTCCGGGTGCAAGTCTTGCATATAATATGGCATCTTGATCTTGATGATTGTTGACTATCTTTTATAACTCTCTTTTATAGGCAGAATTTAGCCAAGGTTTACAAATAGACGCTAACACACCAGTAACACTTTGATTTTCAGAGGCTAATTATGCTTTCTACTATTACGTCTAAGATGAATTTCTTATATATTAATTACGCTTTTACGTGTACCTTTTAATTACCATTAAAACAATACCATAATCATGAACTTGACACATCTTCATTTAACAATGATATGATAAACCTTTGCCGCCACCCCTTAATATACGTTACGCAATACAACAATTCTTCGAATGACGTCACAATTGTAGAAGATTTAACCCTTGTCAATGTACGTTTAAAGCTATCCATTCTCGTCTCTTATCAATGACGTCACAGATACAGTTGTAGAAGAGAGGAGTTTCCCAATAGACGGCGCGCGGTGTTTTCCCGCCAATGACGTCACAGATACAGTTGTAGAAGAGACAGGACTGCCAGATTCCCGCGCAGTGTTTTCCCGCGAGGGGGCTTAGCCGCCAGGGGGCGCGCGGGTTTCCCGCGAGGGGGCGCGCTGCCGCCAGGTGGCGCGCGTGGTTTCCCAAGTGGGCGTTGCATAATGACGTCATAGGTCAATACACAGTGACCTTGACACTCTACACCTATATTCTACACCTACGGAGGTACGAAGTGTGGGTCTATACTACAAAATTGCAAAGATTTGTTTAGTTTTTTTGTTTTTTTAAAAATTAAAATTAAATATTGAGCCCCCCTTCCGGTTTTTGGGACGCGTCGCCTCGCAGTCTTTGTACGAGTGACCCACCACCCCACATTTGAAGCAGTTTTTCAGCAGATTTTCCTGCGGTCCGGGTTGTGCGGCTGGCGGATGGCTCGGTTGGGCCACTAGCGGATGGCTCGGTTGGGCCACTGGCGGATGGCTCGGTTGGGCCACTGGCGGATGGCACGGTTGGGCGGCTGGCGGTCCGGGTTGGGCGGCTGGCGGTCCGGGTCGTGCGGCTGGCGGTCCGGGTCGTGCGGCTGGCGGTCCGGGTCGTGCGGCTGGCGGTCCGGGTCGTGCGGCTGGCGGTCCGGGTCGTGCGGCTGGCGGTCCGGGTCGTGCGGCTGGCGGTCAGGGTCGTGCGGCTGGCGGTCAGGGTCGTGCGGCTGGCGGTCAGGGTCGTGCGGCTGGCGGTCAGGGTCGTGCGACTGGCGGTCAGGGTCGTGCGACTGGCGGTCAGGGTCGTGCGACTGGCGGTCAGGGTCGTGCGACTGGCGGTCAGGGTCGTGCGACTGGCGGTCAGGGTCGTGCGACTGGCGGTCAGGGTCGTGCGACTGGCGGTCAGGGTCGTGCGACTGGCGGTCCGGGTCGTGCGACTGGCGGTCCGGGTCGTGCGGCTGGCGGTCCGGGTCGTGCGGCTGGCGGTCCGGGTCGTGCGGCTGGCGGTCCGGGTCGTGCGGCTGGCGGTCCGGGTCGTGCGGCTGGCGGTCCGGGTCGTGCGGCTGGCGGTCCGGGTCGTGCGGCTGGCGGTCCGGGTCGTGCGGCTGGCGGTCCGGGTCGTGCGGCTGGCGGTCCGGGTCGTGCGGCTGGCGGTCCGGGTCGTGCGGCTGGCGGTCCGGGTCGTGCGGCTGGCGGTCCGGGTCGTGCGGCTGGCGGTCCGGGTCGTGCGGCTGGCGGTCCGGGTCGTGCGGCTGGCGGTCCGGGTTGTGCGGCTGGCGGACGGCTCGGTCGGCTCCGCGTCCGGGGGGCAGGTCTCTGATTTGAAATGAACCGCTCCCCCGGACCCTCCTGCGTCGCTTGGTGGGTGGGCGGCCATCGGCTTGGGCAGGACCCTCGGCTTGGGGAGGACCCTCGGCTTGGGGAGGACCCTCGGCTTGTGGAGAACCCTCGGCTTGGGCAGGACCATCGGCTTGGGGAGGACCATCGGCTGGCGGCAAGACATCGACGAAGGGCCGGCGGTTAGATCGTATTTGGTTGCCCATGTTTTAGTTTTCGCAGCTAATTAAGGAATGATATTTCTCGACAACCCTCTCTCTCATTTTATAGTGGATTTCCCTCCCCCTAAAAGAAACCTGCACTGGTGAAGTTACAGTGCTAGCAGTGCTAGGCAACGCGGGCTTTTCTTTACTGTCGGCTTGTCCCAACTAGGTAGGTTGGGGGGTTGAAAGACAAGATATCTCATATGGCAGAACTAGATTAAAAGGCGGAAAAATTTATTTTGGAATTTGGGCTGGAAATTGCACATATTTTATGTTTTAAAGGTGTATATTACAAGTATTTCCTAAGCCTAGTTACTTTTAATATTGTACCATTATATGCTAGGTAACGCGGGCTTTTCACTGTCAGCTTGTTCCAACTAGGTAAGTTGAAACGCAGGTTGGGGGTTGAAAGACAAGATGCGGCATAAGTAGATTAAAAGGCGGAAAAATTTATTTTGGAATTTGGGCTGGAAATTACATACATTTTAGGTTTTAATGGTGTATATTACAAGTATTTCCTAAGCCTAATTACGTTTGATGGGGAATTATTCCAATTTTGAAACGAAATACTATCAATTATAGATCTATCACAAATATTCTCCTAAATATTAGCCTCTTTTCTGGATAATTCCTGGTTCATTATTTAATTACTAAATTAAATTATCACACTCAATAATTTGCGCAGAGAACGGGAGGCCCGTTGTTTAAGTTACAAAGTCTAAATAAAACGTTATCCAGACTAACATTTGTGCAAAGTTCAAATATAATGCCACAATATTTGTTAGGAAATTGAACACCGTTTACGGTAAATATAGGACAATATTTGCGTAATATACTGAAAATATATATTGAATGAGTTTTTTATTTCTGAAAATTTTATTCAAACTATTAAACATGTTTAATTTTAACTTGCACAATTAGTGAATAGTTTATATGTGTCCCCCATTTTATTTGTGCAAAACACAAAGCATGTAAAGGCCGCATAAGGGAAAGAACTGAAGTTGGATGTTTCACCAAATTCTTTCTCTTTCGAACGCTTCTGGGCATAAGTGAATGTTATAAGTATGCATCGGCATAAGTCTATGTTGTAAACTCATAGAGGGGATAATCACTAAAACTATCTGCTCTTCTATTAAGGGTTTAATGATTACTTCGAGTAATCATTTTAGCACTGTTAAAGGTAACGCGTCGAGAGTAAGTAAAACTTTCTCGATTGCTGAAGCCTTACAATCGATGGTGCTCTAAGCCTCTAATCTGGTCAGGGCCATCACGTTGCTAACAATTTTTTTATTAATTAACTGTCATAGAGGTTACATTTTCGACTCAAAATCAATTGTACCTTGGGTTCGACTGCCCTTTTTCGAAAACCCTGTATATTTTTGAGAAAATGGTTTGTTTGTGTGTATATTTAGTCAAATTCTATGAGTATTCGAGGCCAAAGCTAGGAGCAATCCTCAGTCTCCCCCAGGTTCTCAACCCCAGGGTACACAGGGTACTAGTCAGACCTGTTGATAAAAAATAGACTTAGTAGGCTTTGATCAGAATAGACTAGTAGGTCCGATAAAGAAAGATAGGGAGAGTTCGATAAGGTGACGTCATCCAACTGTTATCTTTGTCAGCCCTCTTTACTTTGCACAGTCAGTTCGCTTTGATATTTCAACCAGTTTAATTAGATTAATCCGTCCCAATTAAAGTTGTATTAATTTATTTATGATATTCTTAACCTTTAATAAAGAATTGTTATGTTTGTTCAACAACATGTATGATTCACTACATTATAGACCACAAATGGTAGCAGAACGTGGTTATGTAGTGACTAAGGCTTAAGTGAACTCGGACGGACGGACGGACGTTTAATTATCAGAACAAAATCGGGAACATGCGACCGGTATAAAATGGCGGACAGTAAGGAAGCGGCAACATATAGAGTCGGGCAAATAACTAAGTTAACCCCCACGAATTATAAGCAACGGCGGTATGACATTGAAATGATATTACGATTACATTCATTGTGGAAAGTCGTTCTAGAAACTGAACCTGTGCCTGGCGAAGAAGCAACGGCCGCGGTCAAAGAAAAGTATGAGACAAAGAAAGAACAGACATTCGCGACGATAGCATTAAGCCTCGACGATGATGTGAAGAGTGTCATTCACGGTATAACTGATCCAGTGGAGGCATGGGCAGCGATTTAACGACGTTTTGAACCCAGTTCGCGGGTGAGAATCGGATCATTAAGAAGAGCATTATATACTTCGACATACAGGGTGTTTCTGATAAGTCTGCCATAAATCAAGGGGCGTGTTCTTTGGGTCAAACTGAGTGGAAAGTGTCAAAGAACATGGGGTGTACAAGAATTTGCAACGAAGATATGGCCCCCCAAACATTGGCCCCTAAAACAAGAAAATATTCGAAAATGTAGACTAAAAAAAATTCAGCCTTATCAACTTGTTTAGAAATATGAGACAATTTCAATAGTTTCCCTCTAACATCGTTATTGAACTTTCACCTGGCAGAAGTGTATTAAATGAGTAGAAGTATGCCTACTCTAGTAAAGTAAATTCAAAGTATCATGGTACCTTTCGGTTGGTATTACTTTTATTCTTAACAAGTTAACATGGACGTTACAGGTATTGTTCAAAATGTCCACCAACGGCGTTAAGACAAACATGAACCCGTCTTTCGAAAGATTCTTGGACATGTTGGAAGATTCCTGGCATGTTCCTGATTGTTTGAGACAACCTTCAATAATTCGTCTTCGCAAGTCTTCCTCATCACGGACTTCATTCTTGTACACGATGTCTTTGAGATGACCCCAAAGATAGAAATCGCACGGATTTAAATCCGGAGATCTGGCTGGCCACGCAACTGGTCCTCCACGCCCAATCCACCTCAAATTAAACGTAGCATTAAGATGTTCTCTAACTGCACGGCTGAAATGTGGGGGTGCCCCGTCGTGCATAAACCACATGTCACGAAGTAATGCTAACGGTATGTCCTCGAGTAGTTCAGGTAAAGTGTCTCTTAAGAACGTGAGATATGCTTCACCATTTAGTCTGGGTGGAAGAAAATGCGGACCTAGTAAATGATTACCGACAATGCCGCACCATACGTTTAAAGAAAATTGCTGTTGGTGACTTCTAACACTAGTTGCGTGTGGGTTTAATTGGCGCCATTCGTGGTGGTTGTGATAGTTCAGAATTCCATCCCGGGAAAAATGTGCCTCGTCGGTTACTAAAAGGACCCGTGGAAATTGATTGTCCTCTACTCTGGCCAAAAACCACTCGCAAAAGTCGATGCGTCTTGGATAATCTGCCGGGTTAAGAGCTTGCACCTTTTGAATATGATACGGGTGAAACTGATGTCCGCGGAGAATTCGCCAGACCAAAACGTGATTAACATGTAATTGTCGTCCAACTTGTCTGGTACTTCTCGAGGGGTCCTCATCGAACATGGCAAGGACGTCTTCCTCGATTTCCTCCATGTCTTCTGGAATGTCTCGCTCTCGAACGTTGTTGGGTTATACTTGTCCGATGTCCCTCAAGCGCCTGTCAACAGCCTCGAACGTACGACGATTTGGTATGCGTCGTTGCGGAAATTGTTCCTAGTATCGCCGCTGTGCTTCCACTGAATTGCCCTGCGCCAGTCCATACATGAGATGCATGTCTGCATATTCTGCATTGGCATACGCCATACTGTACTACCACACGTTCGTTCGAAGTGATACTGTGACGTTATCAACAACATCGCGTTACTTTATAGCAAACCACCGTTTAGTTTTTACGTTTGCGTCATGACTGTCAGCATTGTTTTTTATTCACGGACTTCATTCTTGTACACGATGTCAAAAAAATCTTTGAGATGACCCCAAAGACTTTTTAGCAAACCACCGTTTATTGTTTACGTTTGTGAAAAAAAAACAATGCTGACAGTCATGACGCAAACGTAAAAACTAAACGGTGGTTTGCTATAAAGTAACGCGATGTTGTTGATAACGTCACAGTATCACTTCGAACGAACGTGTGGTAGTACAGTATGGCGTATACCAATGCAGAATATGTAGACATGCATCTCATGTATGGACTGGCGCAGGGCAATTCAGTGGAAGCACAGCGGCGATACCAGGAACAATTTCCGCAACGACGCATACCAAATCGTCGTACGTTCGAGGCTGTTGACAGGCGCTTGAGGGACATCGGACAAGTACAACCCAACAACGTTCGAGAGCGAGATATTCCAGAAGACATGGAGGAAATCGAGGAAGACGTCCTTGCCATGTTCGATGAGGACCCCTCGACAAGTACCAGACAAGTTGGACGACACTTACATGTTAATCACGTTTTGGTCTGGCGAATTCTCCGCGGACATCAGTTTCACCCGTATCATATTCAAAAGGTGCAAGCTCTTAACCCGGCAGATTATCCAAGACGCATCGACTTTTGCGAGTGGTTTTTGGCCAGAGTAGAGGACAATCAATTTCCACGGGTCCTTTTAGTAACCGACGAGGCACATTTTTCCCGGGATGGAATTCTGAACTATCACAACCACCACGAATGGCGCCAATTAAACCCACACGCAACTAGTGTTAGAAGTCACCAACAGCAATTTTCTTTAAACGTATGGTGCGGCATTGTCGGTAATCATTTACTAGGTCCTCATTTTCTTCCACCCAGACTAAATGGTGAAGCATATCTCACGTTCTTAAGAGACACTTTACCTGAACTACTCGAGGACATACCGTTAGCATTACTTCGTGACATGTGGTTTATGCACGACGGGGCACCCCCACATTTCAGCCGTGCAGTTAGAGAACATCTTAATGCTACGTTTAATTTGAGGTGGATTGGGCGTGGAGGACCAGTTGCGTGGCCAGCCAGATCTCCGGATTTAAATCCGTGCGATTTCTATCTTTGGGGTCATCTCAAAGACATCGTGTACAAGAATGAAGTCCGTGATGAGGGAGACTTGCGAAGACGAATTATTGAAGGTTGTCAAACAATCAGGAACATGCCAGGAATCTTCCAACATGTCCAAGAATCTTTCGAAAGACGGGTTCATGTTTGTCTTAACGCCGTTGGTGGACATTTTGAACAATACCTGTAACGTCCATGTTAACTTGTTAAGAATAAAAGTAATACCAACCGAAAGGTACCATGATACTTTGAATTTACTTTACTAGAGTAGGCATACTTCTACTCATTTAATACACTTCTGCCAGGTGAAAGTTCAATAACGATGTTAGTGGGAAACTATTGAAATTGTCTCATATTTCTAAACAAGTTGATAAGGCTGAATTTGTTTTAATCTACATATTCGAATATTTTCTTGTTTTAGGGGCCAATGTTTGGGGGGCCATATCTTCGTTGCAAATTCTTGTACACCCCATGTTCTTTGACACTTTCCACTCAGTTTGACCCAAAGAACACGCCCCTTGATTTATGGCAGACTTATCAGAAACACCCTGTATAATCCAGGAGATATCATGACATCATTCATAGAGGGCCTGTATGAATTACGAGGACGTTTGGAAAATGCCGGTGAGGCGATAGAAGATAAGGATTTTGCATACATAATGATTGAATCACTACCGGACAAGTATGAAGCTTTAACGCAACAGATCTATCATGCACCTGCATCAGAGTTCAAACCAGAATTAATCAAGGAGAAGTTGATAGAAGAGTATGAAAGGCAGCTCGAAAAAGAAAAGCAAGGAGAAGCAAGAACTGCATTTCATGTACAATCAAGCTCACAACAGCAACAACAGCCTCAGTCAAGCTATCAAAGACGACCGTTCAACGGAGCATGTTATAACTGCGGACGAAAAAGTCATAAATCAAATGAATGTAGACCTAGACGGAGGACTGGACATCAACCGCAGAAATCAAAAAGGCAAGAAGACAGAAGGATGAATGCATGCATAGCCTCAGCATGTTATAGTTCAACGGGAATAAACGATTGGGTCCTTGATTCGGCAGCATCACATCGCTTTTGTAACAACAAAAGTTGGTTTCACACGTACACTAAAGAAGAATCGGACGTTTCTCTTGGAGAAGGACAGTCGAAAGCAGTAGGGAAAGGTGATATCATGATCCAGATGCACAACGGTAAAGAAACCACATATCTACGTTTAACGGGTGTTATTCATACACCAGGAATGAGTAAAAATTTACTATCAGTACGACTTATGGATAAAGCTGGATTCAAGAGTATCATCGAGAACCAGAGATTCGTTTCTTATTTCCCCAATGGACAAAAAATATTCGAGGCCAAGATGAGGAACAACTTTTACGTATTGGAAGTACAAGTCCTATATGAAGAACCGTACTTCGAGCCTGAAGCTCACGTCAGTATATCCTCTACTGAAAAATGGCATAGTCGCCTAGGACACGTAAATGGTCAAGATTTGCAATTCATGTCAAAACATCAAATGCTACAAGGATTGGAATCGATAACATTACCGTTACCAGTATGTGATGCTTGCAAAGTGAGTAAAAGTACAACGCAGAGCCATAAAAGAAATACGCTGATCATGAGCAAGGAATGTCTCGAACTAGTGCATTCAGATGTCTGGGGCCCAGAACCCGTACAATCCATGGACGGGTCATGATACTACGTATCTTTTGTTGACGATTATAGCAGATACGTTCATATCTATACAATGGCAAGAAAGGATGAAGTCTTCGATCGTTTCAAGGCGTATAAGGCACTGGTAGAAAAACAGACGGAGAAGACTTTAAAAATCATACGAACCGACAACAGATTAGAATACTGTTCAAACAAGTTCGATGCATTTTGTATCAAAGAAGGAATCCAACACCAAAGAACAAACACATATTTACCGGCATGAATGGGATCGCCGAAAGGATAAATCGGACGTTGGTAGAAATGGTGCGAATCTATCTTGAAGAATCCCACTTGCCACACTCATTATGATTGGAGTTGGTACGCACCGCAGCCTACATGAAGAATCGCCTTAAACATTCAAAATTGGGTACCAAAGTCCCATTGGAAGTATGGAACGGTAAACACCCCAGCGTTAGACATTTACGGAAAATAGGTTGTTTGACCTATGTGCATATACCGAAACCATTGAGAGCAAGTAAACTGCACAATAGAGCCAGGAAAGGGATTTTAGTTGGATATGCCGTTCAAACAAGGGGATATCGAATATGGTATCCAGGTGAAAAACGAATCATCGAATCAAGTCATGTGGAATTTGATGAAGACGTTGTAGGCATGATCGCACTCACAGCGATGAAGAACCAAAGAGATGAATATACATATATATGGCCAACCCATTACGATGAGAAACAAGATTTAACTGAAGAAGTGCAGGACCAGATAGAAGAGGCACCAGTGGTCATTAACGAGCCCATTGCACCAGAGCAAGAAGAACCAAATCCAGCAACTGAGCCCAATGAACCAGTAGCGAAGATCATCACAAATGTGGAAGGATTACCTGGCTGGAAGAAAGAAGTTCGCATACGACAATCAGGGAGAAGAGCTGGAAAAACTGATATTTACTACTATAAAGATCCCGACGGCAAGAGGTTACGGTCAACACATGAAGTCAAACAGTATCTACGACAGAATGGGTTGAACTATAGGATGTCATTGTTCGATTTCTCCACAACGAATATCCCACACGCGGTACAAGACCAAAACGAGGTACAGGAAGATAACGAGGAATTTTATGAAGCCCAATTTACGGAAGTCTTGATCGCCAAGAATTTCGAAGAAGCCATCAAGTCACCTGAAAAATAGTTATGGAAAGCTGCAATGGATGACGAAATAAAAACTCTTACAGACAGACAAGTTATGACCACAGTTCCGAAACCTCATGGGAAGAAGATAACCGGATGTCGATGGGTTTTCTTAACTAAGAAGGATAATCTTGGGAATATCATTAGATACAAGGCGAGACTCGTTGCCAAAGGGTTTAACCAAATTCAAGGCATTGACTACAATGATACATTCGCTCCTGTCGTCAACTTCGCAATAATTCGACTATTAATAACGGTATTCATCATCCACCTTGGATGGCAACATTGCCATGTAGATGTCAAGAACGCTTATTTGTATGGACAACTCGACAAAGAAGTCTACATGGACTTAATTCCCGGATACCACGTTTTAGCTGATCCATCGCAACACTGCTTAAAATTAACGAAGTCAGAGTGCAAGACAGTGGTTTGACGAATTGGATCGGACATTCACGAAGCTGGGGTGCAATAAATTGATGGGAACGAATTGCGTTTATCACAAGTATATGAAGGCCGTCATCATGGTATACGTGGACGATTTAGTTATTATGACCAAGGATACATCAATTATGAAACAAACCCAAGAGGAGTTAATGAAGACGTATGAATTAACCGTACTCGGACCCTTAACGAAAATCCTAGGTGTGTAGATAAAGGAAGATCAAGATGGAATCAAGTTACATCAATCCACTTACATAGACCATATTGCCAAGAAATTCAACATAACAGTGGAAAACCCTGTCAGCTTACCGATAGTACCGAGTATTAATTTAACGAGACGAGACTGTCCAGAAACCCAAGAAGAACAAGAAAAAATGAAGAAATATCCTTATCAAGGATTAATTGGAACGTTACTTTTCTTGGCCCAGCGGACTCGTCCAGATATTCTTTATACAGTGATAAACTTATCCCAATTTAATGCCAATCCCGGATTCGTACATTGGCAGAGATTTTGTCAACTAGCGTGTTAAGTTATAACTACTCGGGATTATGGACTACATTATACGCAAGATGAGGAGCCCAGATTAAACCTATATTCAGACAGCGACTGGGCGGCAGATAAGGACACACGAAGGTCAACTTGCGGCTACATTTGTTATAACGGTTCATCACCAGTATCATGGCGAGCCTTTAAGCAGAAATCCATCACACTTTCGACCATGGAGGCTGAATATGTCGCGTTATCAGAGACTATTAAGGAATTATTATGGCTTTACCCTATAATGATAGAATTGAGTACTGTGTTTAACAATAGATTATTGAAACCTTGTGTATTCTGTGATAACGAATCAGCTATATATTATGCACAAAATGCAATAGAAAATCATCGATCAAAACACATCGATATAAGATATCACTTTATACGCGAAAATATAAATAATAAAGTGTTTGATTTACAATATGTTAATACTAAAAGTAACGTAGCCGATATCTTTACTAAAGCTCTACATAAGATAAATTTTCAAAAATGTATAGACTTACTTCAAATGTTGAAATAATTATGTAATGGTATTTTACTTATTCGGTCAAAGAGCTTGTTGATAAAAATAGACATAGTAGGCTTTGATCAGAATAGACTAGTAGGTCAGATAAGGAAAGATAGGGAGAGATCGATAAGGTGACGTCATCCAACTGTTATCTTTGTCAGCCCTCTTTACTTTGCACAGTCAGTTCCCTTTGATATTTCAACCAGTTAATTAGATTAATCCGTCCCAATTAAAGTTGTATTAATTTATTTATGATATTCTTAACCTTTAATAAAGATTTGTTATGTTTGTTCAACAACATGTATGATTCACTACATAATAGACCACAGGTTATTTATAACAAACTCAGACATTCCGGTTTGGGGCGTGATGGTGAATACGGTCAAGACGAGATCCGAACCGTACTTGAACAATTAACCCGAGGTTGCGATACCGTTTACGTAAAAGGGCCAGATCAAGTTTTTTCTTGGAAACCTCCGGGTTGTGGATATAGGAAGGATGGGTGCCCCTTCAATTCGCATTATGCCGGGAGGGGAAGATGTCTATGACCCCCATTTACGATTCCCGCATAACGGTAAGAGCTAGAAAAATTGAGGTCTTTTTCAATGCTCAAGAAATGGCACCTCAGAGCCGCGCCGGTTCGGTTGATTGGGGTTTAGCCGAAGCTCCGGTTTTGCTGGGACCCGATCGTAATATAATTCCGGCCGGCGCTGAATCTCCTTATTCGTGGGAGAGTAATTGGGGTGACGATAGCGACATAGACATCGCCATTTTACGTAACGTTATCAACACTGAATACCGGCCCCGTACCGAAACCCCTCCACCCCCATACCCTGGTACTCCTTCCCCTCCTCCAAACATCCTTCTTCCCGATGATCCGCTTGAGCGAATTCAACATCCACCCCAGTCTGTTGTCAATCAGGAAGGGCCTCCGATTCCTGGCGCCGATCGTCGCGAGATAACGTTAAACCTATCTGACGGTAAATAGAAAACTTTTTTAAATATTACATCTTTATTAACTGTAAAATAATGAATCATTTATTAATTGTAAACTAATCTTTTGCAGTAACGCGCGGCACCCCGATCCAAATCATCGTGTCGGGTGGTAAGTATATATTAGCATTTGAAAAGATTTAAAATATTCTTAGTGCAATAATAATACTCTATTGATTCGTTACAGAGGGGCCTTTGCTTTTAAAGATTACTTTTTAAATTTATTTGTTCATGTTTATCTATTTTATGTACTTTTCATTTATATCTTACTTTATGTATTTTTCATTTATATCTTACTTTATGTATTTTTTCGTTTATACATTATTTATGTATGGATATGTAATAGCACAATTAACCTATTTTTTTACATATAAAGTATACGTTGTCAGTCAATACCATTAAACGTATTCGTGACATCTTGTTTAGTCAATTTTCTGATAGTAATATCTTTCTAGCGCAATGACCGAGTAACGGATAACATGTAGCCGTAAATAAAATCGTCTCGAGTGAAATTCGAGACGTAAACAGATCTTTAATCAGTTAACATACATCGCATAAGCTAACACCCTCTTATCTAAGTCTGGCGATTACGTCACGACTAAAGAGAGACCAGTTCACGCCCTTAACCCTTTGTTAACCAATTAACAAAGACTTAATCAATTGGCGACCCCCACTATCGACCAATAAACAAAGTCAGAGAAACCCACCCGGATAAAAAACCCGCTATTCCCCGTGCTGGACTCACGCGTGAATTCTCGCGCGAGTCTAGCGTGCTAGAAGGCTTGCGGCACATTTAAATGACCTAATTACCACTCCATATATCGGGTGGTTAACTACTTCTGCCACCGGATAGCCAGCACCCTATTCGCCTGCCACCGGATAGTCATCACCCGCTTCGCCTGCCACCGGATAGTCATCACCCGCTTCGCCTGCCACCGGATAGTCATCACCCGCTCCGCCGCCCACCGGATAGTCATCACCCGCTCCGCCTCCCACCGGATAGTCATCACACGCTACGCCTGTCACCGGATAGTCAGCACCCGCTACGCCTGCCACCGGATAGTCAGCACCCGCTACGCCTGCCACCGGATAGTCAGCACCCGCTACGCCTGCCACCGGATAGTCAGCACCCGCTACGCCTGCCACCGGATAGTCAGCACCCGCTACGCCTGCCACCGGATAGTCAGCACCCGCTACGCCTGCCACCGGATAGTCAGCACCCGCTACCCCTGCCACCGGATAGTCAGCACCCGCTACGACTGCCAACGGATAGTCATCACACGCTTCGCCTGCCGCCGGATAGTCATCACACGCTTCGCCTGCCGCCGGATAGTCATCACACGCTTCGCCTGCCACCGGATAGTCATCAAACGCTTCGCCTGGCACCGGATAGTCATCACACGCTTCGCCTGCCACCGGATAGTCATCACCCGCTTCGCCTGCCACCGGATAGTCAGCACCCGCTACGCCTGCCACCGGATAGTCAGCACCCGCTACGCCTGCCACCGGATAGTCAGCACCCGCTACGCCTGCCACCGGATAGTCAGCACCCGCTTCGCCTGCCACCGGATAGTCAGCACCCGCTTCGCCTGCCACCGGATAGTCAGCACCCGCTACGCCTGCCACCGGATAGTCAGCACCCGCTACGCCTGCCACCGGATAGTCAGCACCCGCTACGCCTGCCACCGGATAGTCAGCAAGCACTTCGCATTTCACCGGATCGCCAGCACCCGCTTCGCCGGCCACCGGATAGTCAGCACCCGCTTCGCCTGACACCTGATAGTCAGCACCCGCTTCGCCTGACACCTGATAGTCAGCACCCGCTTCGCCTGACACCTGATAGTCAGCACCCGCTTCGCCTGACACCTGATAGTCAGCACCCGCTTCGCCTGACACCTGATAGTCAGCACCCGCTTCGCCTGCCACCGGATAGTCAGCACCCGCTTCGCCTGACACCTGATAGTCAGCACCCGCTTCGCCTGACACCTGATAGTCAGCACCCGCTTCGCCTGACACCTGATAGTCAGCACCCGCTTCGCCTGACACCTGATAGTCAGCACCCGCTTCGCCTGACACCTGATAGTCAGCACCCGCTTCGCCTGCCACCGGATAGTCAGCACCCGCTTCGCCTGCCACCGGATAGTCAGTACCCGCTTCGCCTCTCACCGGATAGTCAGCAGCACTACGCCTGCCACCGGATAGTCAGCAGCACTACGCCTGCCACCGGATAGTCAGCAAGCACTTCGCATTTCACCGGATCGCCAGCACCCGCTTCGCCGGCCACCGGATAGTCAGCACCCGCTTCGCCTGCCACCGGATAGTCAGCACCCGCTTTGCCTGCCACCGGATAGTCAGCACCCGCTTCGCCTGCCACCGGATAGTCAGCTCCCGCTTTGCCTGCCACCGGATAGTCAGCACCCGCTTCGCCTGCCACCGGATAGTCAGCACCCGCTTTGCCTGCCACCGGATAGTCAGCACCCGCTTCGCCTGCCACCGGATAGTCAGCACCCGCTTCGCCTGCCACCGGATAGTCAGCACCCGCTTCGCCTGCCACCGGATAGTCAGCACCCGCTTCGCCTGCCACCGGATAGTCAGCACCCGCTTCGCCTGCCACCGGATAGTCAGCACCCGCTACGCCTGCCACCGGATAGTCAGCAAGCACTTGGCATTTCACCGGATCGCCAGCACCCGCTTCGCCGGCCACCGGATAGTCAGCACCCGCTTCGCCTGACACCTGATAGTCAGCACCCGCTTCGCCTGACACCTGATAGTCAGCACCCGCTTCGCCTGACACCTGATAGTCAGCACCCGCTTCGCCTGACACCTGATAGTCAGCACCCGC
The DNA here is from genome assembly GCF_054372755.1 of Phalangium opilio. Taxonomy (NCBI): domain Eukaryota; kingdom Metazoa; phylum Arthropoda; class Arachnida; order Opiliones; family Phalangiidae; genus Phalangium; species Phalangium opilio. The sequence goes on along the minus strand of NW_028324160.1, from coordinate 8,616,825 downwards.
TTCGCCTGACACCTGATAGTCAGCACCCGCTTCGCCTGCCACCGGATAGTCAGCACCCGCTTCGCCTGACACCTGATAGTCAGCACCCGCTTCGCCTGACACCTGATAGTCAGCACCCGCTTCGCCTGACACCTGATAGTCAGCACCCGCTTCGCCTGCCACCGGATAGTCAGCACCCGCTTCGCCTGCCACCGGATAGTCAGCACCCGCTTCGCCTGCCACCGGATAGTCAGCACCCGCTTCACCTGCCACCGGATAGTCAGCACCCGCTTCGCCTGCCACCGGATAGTCAGCACCCGCTTTGCCTGCCACCGGATAGTCAGCACCCGCTTTGCCTGCCACCGGATAGTCAGCAAGCACTTCGCATTTCACCGGATCGCCAGGACCCACTTCGCCTGCCACCGGATAGCCAGCACCACTTTCGCCACGGCAGCATCCGCGCTGCATAGGAGCTTTAGATTGAAAGCACGTGACAATTTATCCGACTACGAATTCAGGCTCTTTCTATAACAAAGGGGTCTTTAGTTTTACTGCTCTAGTTAATGCTAGTCTTATGGTGATTTCATCACAATAATTTGAATGATCAGATAAAATAACTTATGTTTTGGCTTTTTTTGTCGATGTTGGGACCGCTTTCTTAGAATAACATTTCGGATATTTTAGAGTTTGAAAGGCTACTGAAGTTGCAAAATATTGCTCCTTACGAACCAATTCCATCCATTTTTGCCGTTAATGGTCATTTTTAGATTATTTTTCAAGCTATGTTTCACGTGTTGTAAAACTAAAAACCAATGTCCGAAAGAAAACTGAAGGGCGAATGGGTAGTCGATAAGATCTGATACGCTGTTAAAAGAAGTTACAAAATTGTAGAAAATGTTGAGGCATGGGTATACGACGTGACTTTTTAAGATAAAACTACAGGGAAGGGGGACTGTTTCAGGAATATATAGATACGTTTCTGAAATACGAAACAGAAATTGAAGTAAGAAGTATATTAACTATAAATTAAAGAATCATTTTAGTCAAATATATCCCGTCAGAGGGGCACGAATTTGAACAAAAACATACCAAAAATGTAGAAGACCATACCATCGCGATGGCGAGATAACGTTTTTTAAAAGCTTTAGAACCAGTAAGTCAACACTGCTTCTATCACGATACTGATTCCCTGTTCTATATGCCACGTACCGCTAATCCTCTATTAGAAACTGGCGATTACTTGGGACAACCTAAAAACGGAATAAAAGGTTACGGAAAAGAAGTTTTTTGCTAATACTGGCTCAGCGGAGGTCCTTAAAACTATAGCTGAACAAGCAAAAAAAAAGAAATTCGGCAGCGAGAAAAGGCGCGAGGCAAAAGGGAGACTCAGGCAAGCACCCACTCCGCCTGCCACCAGATCGCCAGCCACCGGATAGCCAGAACCCTATTCACCTGCCATCGGATAGCCAGCACCCACTTTCGCCACGGCAGCATCCGCGCTGTTTAGGAGTTTTAGGTGGAAAACAAATAACTTGTGATATGTTTGGGCTTTTTTACCGATGTTGGGACCGCTCTCTTAGAATAACATTTCGGATATTTTCGGGTTTGAAGGGCTACTGAAATCGCAAAATATTACTCCTTAAAATGAAACACACTCAATGGACCGGTAAGGAACCAAAAAATGGCCTGGTTAATTTTTCTAATGTTCCTAGAGTCGAAGGGTAAACAATGAAAGAGAAAATGAGAGAAACTGTTGTCTCCTCTTCCAGCCTTTTCATCCGCGAGCGCCGGGCCACCACCGACGCCATTTTTCCGCGAGGGTCGATTTTATCATTAGAAAAAATCAGCGCTAATGCCGCGTGGCACGACGCGCCAGTTGATTAAAACGCTATTTTTCTTGTACATATATATACGAATTACTCTTCCTAATTTTTCTTATCCGTATTTTATTAAACTTTGTAGAAGGACGTCAAATGATACTGTCTGAGCATCCCGCTCGCGTTATAGCCGGAATTCGGTTGCGAATAAAAGGCGTTTGTTGTACATCGAGTAGAATCATATTTTTTCGAATATCAATCCTTCTACGACAATCTGAAAAGAATTTATCGCGTTAATTTTATTCGAGGATTACCGGAACTTCCAATCGCGTATCGGGTCGGGTACCCGGATTTCTAACGGTAACTCGAATAATAATAAACAAGCAATCGAGCAGTTCTGATTCACGCTGTGATAATTTAGCAGACTTGGTTGAATTACTTCTAATTGCAGGCTTGGCACAAAGACAACTGAAAATTACTAAAGTGGAAAGCATAGACCCAAAGGAAAAGGCAAAAGAGATGCCAATTTACCATATAGGATATGTTCGTTCTAAACTCCAGAAATAAATATGCTAATCCTGTTATTAAGTAATTTCACATAAAATAAAACGTACAAATTGCCTTATTCATCATTTCTTACACAGCACAAGGCTTTCGGTGACCTCAAGCATCCTTTATCGAGATTATTAGAGTTCGTTAGCCTGCCTGAACAATTCCTGGACACAGTTCTATAAAACATTACAAGCATGAAATCTCCACTTAAAGAATTAAGTTTTTTTATAACTAGAATGTTCCACAGGTTGAGTTAAGTTGTTGTAATGTAGAGCGAAAAATTGTTAACTTGTTTGTAAGGCTGAGAATGCACATTCGAAACAATTTCCTTACCTTTAAAATGAAAAAAAAAGTTCAACATTACACCAGATCATCAGCTCCGTAATGAGAACATAACAAACGTAATGTAATGCCCATGGTGCGTGACATGCCACTATTGCCCCAATTCTATAGTACAGTATCAGATTACGCGTAATGTCGAGCAGACACCTAAGCTGACGATCTTAAAAATAGTACTTAAAAGTTTGCGCCAAAGACCAGATTTTCCTGCTATCTACCTGTTTTTGTCGGAAGTAAAACATCCAGTGGTTACCGCGCATGTCAGTGGGCGGGGCTTCACATTTCTTCACTCGGTCACGGCCAACATAGATTCTCGACAATCTCGCCAATTGGCGAGATTTTCGAGTATCTTAGTTGGTCGTGACTCTGTCTATATCCCACTCTACACTACACGAATCCCGAGATAAACCCAACTTCCGGCGAAAGGAAATAAGATGGATTGTAGTAAGAAGGAACGTGTCTCGAGTCGCGCCTATATTAGGAACTTAATAGCAAATAGAATTTTACGGGGCCGGAATTTACGCGTAATTCGAAGAGATTAACTTTAAGTTACATTTAGAAACTACGTTTAAATAAACGCGTGAAAGTCCAACTCCCCGCGAGACAAAAACTCCTTATATAACTCTGTTTCAAAAATTGTACGTTAAGCCAAGGTCTTTATTCGACGAGTTAACAATAACAACACGGGTCTACGAGGACCAATGATACTTCTCATTTTCTTACTAAAGTTACGTTTAACAACGGGTAAGTTGACCCGTGGGACGACGGTACATTTTGTTAATATTCCCGTGAGGTCATACATGACCTGGACGTCTTAGTCCCGACATTCATTAACACGTTGATTATTTTTCCCGGCTAGGTAGTATGGGCATCGCAGGGTTAGCTTTGGCGCGCGCAATTGAAAGTACCATGGATTTATGACTGTCGAAGGTAAGACCATTATTAACAGACCAGGTCTCAAGCCGAGTGAGGTCAGCTTTTAGAAGACTAATATCATTAAAAGATTAAATTTCGCGGTAAATGTTAAGGTCATCCGCAAACAAACACAGGGGGATGCTAAGGTGTCCGGAAGGTTGTTGATATAGATTAGGAATAATAACGGGCCAAGAACACTGCCCTGGGGTAAGGCAAGCATTGACGCGCACTGACTGGGATCTGTTTTGGAGGTAGGATTTAAGCCAACATAAGATATTGCTACGGATGCCCAAATGGGGGACAGTATCGAATGCCTTGGCAAGATAAAGATATACAACATCAACACGTGTGCCTGAATCATAGGCGGCCAACCAGGTATTAAAGGCGGACAGCACGTTTGATTTCACTGATTATTTACTAAGGAATCCGTGCTAAAAACTACTTAGGACGGGGCTAACGAACTTCAACAGCGGGGTGCGAATGTATTTTTCCAAAACCTTACAAACTGAAGAAGTAAGAGTAATAAGTCTGTAAAGAGCGCCATCACGTTTTTCCCTTGCCCTTATAGATAGAGGTAAAACGCGCTGTGCACCAATCACGCGGCAATGCGCCTTCAGATAAGGATTAGGTAAAGAGAGCATGCAGCGGTTTGGATAGGGAAGAAGCACAATTTTTTATGACTCTATAGGGTATCCCATCTGTACCAGAGGCACTTTTAACATCAAGTTTACGGAGGTTGGAGTAAATGTCATTGGGTCTTGGATAGAAATCTTGCATAGTGTTAGGGGATGGGGAAGGGAGATTATTTACATTGGGGGGTGACGAGTTAAAATTTTGAAAAAGAGTTTGGTTGACACAGTTTTCCAAGGAAAACATTAAGGCGAGATGGCAGAGAGCGAAGGTTTTGACGCACAAATCGGTAGAAAGCGCGAGGACTCGCTTTTGTAGTGTTTAGTTTGCGATGGGGAGATTTTGCAGTAGCATCATGGAGGAGTTTTTTGACAAGTCGTGTTTGTTGTTTGTAGGCCGTTTGCATTAAATTATGACGAAGCGAGTTACCAAACTTCAAATGCAGACATAGTATCTTCCAAAGTCTCTCTTTTTTGCGGATCGCGCGTTTGGTAGATACCGATATCCAAGGATGGGTTGAACGGGCATCCGAGTGGTTAAATAAGGGGGTAGACTTGGCAATGTATTCAAAGGGCGTATATTTAAAATAAGTTCAAGCTGAATCAGTAGATAAACAGGAGATAGCGGACCAGTCACGGTGAGATATTAGGGACTTAAGGCGGACATAGTCACCACGCGTGTAGTCAAAGTCTCGGGTAATATTTGACGGAAGAATATGGTCACTATTTAGGCGCTTAGCCTATTCGCAATAACAGTGATATTTACTAATAATCACTAATTGCTTTTTTAAGAATAGCACTCGCTCTTCCAAACTTAAAAATCATATACAGAATGAAAGCTTACGACTTCCTCTATACATCACGCAACATTATAATTACCGCGAACAATAATTAACATTAAACAAGTTGGAAACCAAAATAAACCTCTCCGAGTCGAGACGAATTTACTTTCCAAACACAGGTCCACCATGGACGAACTAATACTGAAGGACGGATGGCAGATGGAGAAAGTTGAAAAATACTTGTTTATTCGCCTTCTAGCGGCAGATAGTGGGGGAATCAACGTTCTAACGAGAGAAGCAGCTAACGTCTTATTTTGTCTAGATGGCGCTAGCGTTTTCCGGGATTTGACTCCGCATTTTCATAACCCCCTCCATTTTGGGGCTGTAAGCTTTACAATGGTTGTTTAGTCGCTTAGTAATGGGGGCAGTAATGGGCTGTCATTGGTTCTTCAGTATTACTTCGTCCATGGGTCCACCAGCCAATGAGAAAACCGGAAATACGTAGCTAAAATTGGCGGGATATCGCGAAGGTCATTAGTAAAGGTTTAATCGTTTAACATTTCCCTGTTTATTCTCATAATTCTAATGAGAACCTAATATCTATCTCTTAAGTGTGTATTTAACTTTCGGCTCACTCTGAACCGTTAACACCTCTTGTAAGAGGACACGAAACAAGGTCAATTCTGATATCTTGTTTCATAGACCCAATCGCTTACAGAGAAACGAAAAATTAAAATCCCTATTATGTAGTGAAATTAAAAGTTGCGTTTACACTATATATAAATGTAGTAAAGCTGAACTAAAAAGTAAACAGCAAATTTGAAATGTTAATATCAAAAGATGTTCTTGGAATATTGAGATGAAACAGAGCTTTATAGCTACACAACTACTAAAAGAATCGTAATGCCGAAAAATATTTAAAATATTTCCATTTAATATTCTGCAAAAAGGAAATGTTATCGTTTTGTAAGAGATCTTATCATCCTACTCGCTTTATATTAACTTCGATATGCGTGTAGTGTTTCGATTCGGATGCAATCTTCATTACTCGTTCTATATAAACTCTCACTTGTGCCATTACATAGAATTAAGTTTATCTTAAATAATTAATTAAATATAAATGATATTAATTATTTTAATCGCCAGTAAATAACTTTACAAATAGTTAAATCGTTTAAAATAAAGTTGTTCCTATTATCTTTCGAATCTTTGCTAATATTGACGTTTAAAGTGAAGGGTACCCCTCTTGCCCGCTTTCTTCAAATTTTGGGGTATATATACGATTCGTTTCCATTATAATAATATATAAAAACGCATTCGCGTGAACCGATGGTGGAAGCCCTGCCATTGGGAGGCTAGACGTTTCTCGTAACCCTAGCCGATCGCCGCGTATATCTTGAAACCAATAATAGATAAAAACGCATTCGCGTGAACCGATGGTGGAAGCCCTGCCATTGGGAGGCTAGACGTTTCTCGTAACCCTAGCCGATCGCCGCGTATATCTTGAAACCAAACGATGACGAAGGAAAAGAAGCCAGAATGGACTGACTGGCGTCCATGTGGAATGGACAAAGACCTGAAGATGGTGGTGCATAGAAGCTGGTGTCAATGTGGAATTTACGAAGAACAGAAGATGGTGGTGCATAGAAGCTGGTGTTAATGTGGAATTGACGAAGAACAGAAGATGGTTGTGCTTGGAAGCTAGCAAGTACAGACTAGTGTCCATGTGGAGTGGACGAAAACTAAAGCTGGTGGTGTTGGAACTCAAGTAGAATAGCCAGAGGAGACAAACCCAAATTTCCGTGAACTGTCAATGCGGTCTGGAAATTGGGAACACGTTTGCTCCGATACGCAAACTGCGAACGCGGTCACGTGGGGTATGACAGACAGACAGACAGACACACACACAGACACGGCCAGTGTAATACCTCTCCGTGACATACGTCACTCGGAGAGGTAAAAACTAATTATATATATACGAAGTCACCGCTTGTAGGTTTTTAACCCAGTCAGAGGTAAGTTACTTCGTATTTAATCTAATTTGATGAATTTACACGTATTTCAGTCAAAACAACATGAAAATTAAGTAAAATTAAATGATTTTCTCGGAATGAATTTTTTTAAAATTACCTTAAATCATGCATTTAAGGGTAGGTTAGTTTTAGTTTGGTTCGGTGCGGTTTGTGTTTTTTTAAAGACGCGATTATTCGAACACCGAAACTTGGAATGTTTCAAACAATTTATATCTCTATAATCACAGCGAGTCCCGGCATTATATAATTAGTGTTTTAATCTTAATTATTGTTCGCGCTCATTTTAATGCTGCGCGAGGAATATAGGAAGCCGTAAGCTTTCTTTCGGTATACGATATATAAGTTTAAAAAGCGGGTGATATTATTAAAAATCGCCGTAATGACGTTTCGAGAGCTTCTAGAAAAGGAACTTGATAGATTACGAGGGCGTGACGAAAACGTTGAACCCCTCGTCATCCAAAATGTTCACAAAGTGACTCCGTATGGAAAGAATGCTTGTAGAAGCAAGGCGTTTCTACAGTCTTGGACCGCCATTTTTCTTTTTTGTAAAGTTGTTTATTTCTATTCGGGTCAAAAAATAACGTAGCGCTAACACGGTTATAGGAACCTTTCTATTGGGGAGGCGCTAAGATTCGTGACATAATTTTCGTGGCCATACTGGTCGGTTTTGTACTTACGTATTTATTACATATAATAAAGCGCGGCGACTAGCGTTTCGCGAGCAGCGGCAAAATGTCCCCCCGTTTTTTGTCATTATCAAGTTTCCTCTACCTAAAATACTTTTTACTCTAATAGACCGAGGTCATTTTCTCGCAATCGCATTATATCTATTGAAATGAAACAAAAGAATCTTTATCTAATTATAACTTTTATTTTTTCCTAACCACGTTGATTGCACTTTCCTTTACATTGTATAATTTCATGATTCCTTGACGTTCACTAGAGTGGGGTTGCTGTGACAGAGGAGCATTTTGACTAGATTCTGCAGCAGCGACTAGACGTAATTGTTTCTCGGACAACTTGGCTTAGATTGTCGTCGAAAAGCACTGAAATATAGTACACAGAACGCGTTCTCATTTTGAAAGATAAATTTCGAGAAACCTAAAAAAGTGAAAAATAGTAACAAATTTTCGAAAAAGTGACTTTTAGTGACCGAATTTAAAAAAAGTGGTTTTAAGTGAGAAACGTGACTCAGTATCATGCCTTGCATGTCAAACCCTCCAATGTTACCCCTTAACCTCTCTGCCTGTGAGCATTCAAGCAATTCCGTACGGGTAAGTGGTTCAAATTAACAGACGCTACTTTATCCAATGACGGCACTGTAGTCCTCGTTTTTCAGACTAATTAAATTCAAATTATATTTTAGTAAAAGATCATTTTTTTAATTTTAATATTTTTCCTTTTATATTTAGAAAAATGCCCTCCTTTTAAGGAATAATCTTATGTTAATTGAACTTTTCTTTTAAGCCCAAAAACTCATAGATTGAATCTTTAACTAATAATACTATAATTACACAAGTTGGGAAAACCAAAATATACCTCTCCGAGTCAAGGTGACGGTCTCCAAATGTCATACCTCTCCTATGGGAAATGGAAATATACAAACTACTGGTTGTGGGTTAAAATAGAACGTTATCAGGTATATTAGAGAGTTCAATCTGTCTGAAACTTTGACATTCATCTCTAGGCTATGCTTAAACAAAAACAATTCTTTTACGCTTTCAAAAAATAAAAAGATGCACAATGTAAACCTTTTCCTTTGTTGCTGCCATCTATGGCAACACCAAAGGTATCAGCTCTTTAAACAGACAATCTTTTTACCCCTCTTTTCTCCCCTTTCACCCCTCTTTTTTCCCCTTTTTTCGCGTGCAAAAGCCCCTCCTTTTTTGGTGTTTAAGAGCCGGAGCGCCGCTATTGGACAGGATTACTGTTGCTATGGTTCCTACCTTTTCCCTTTATCAGAAGTAAATAGGGGGCCTTTATCCAATCCCCAGTGTCTCTCTTGGTTACATTTTGTTTACCGTGTTATTATTATGTCGAGCGGCTGAATATTTGATCTAGTTAAATTAACTTTAAAATGAACATATAAATTAAATAATCTTCAACTCGGTGCGCCAATCCTTTAACGACAATTACCTATAAAGTGATCGCGTAATGTGGCCAAAGGGAGGATTCTAGTAGAAGTAAGCAAAAGCTTAGCGTCTTTGAGTCTTTAACAGTGTTAGCTTTAAAATTTTTGTGTATGCTAGATGGCGACATAGTCGCCGCGCCAAGTCCCCTTTGGTCAAAGGGCCGATAACCTCGGAGTGGCTCTTCATTCCCTTCCCCCATTTTTTGGCTGAGCGGGGATGACCCTTTTGCTCACGTATATTTTTGGGACCCTCGCTCTCTCGCTCCCGGACTTTGCAACGATGCAGTCGCGTTTTACCATGTAACCTGAATTCGATAATTATTAACCTTAATTTCTTTCTTAAACTATTCATCTTGTCGCTCTTCCATTCATTTTAAATATGAACCCTGGCATACGTATAAACAACGCTTACAACAGTACACTTAACATTAAAAGAAATAGAATCATTAGAATTACAGACCAATTTAGGACCTCAAAAACCATTGTGATTTCAACAATATTGCTTATTTACCATTCAAACACCATTGTCGAAACCACAACAACGGGTTTAACATTAAAGGTCAATCAATCTGGTTATGAGTATGTCAATTTGAACATTCAGTAAGGAAAATATGAACGTAATATGTAACACCATTAATACGTAAGCATTGTTAAATAAAGTGAAACCATCGGTCTCCTTACTATTATTAACCATGAATCGCTAAATACAGCTCTGACAAACGACGGGTTTTTCTAGTAACGTTAACGGTGAATCAATCTTGACAAGACCACTAGTTTTCCTACTAACACTACTACTGAGCTAGAAAATGTTTATGTTGGAAATCATTAGTCTTTAAATAAATAATTTCAATCGTTATGACATGAGTAAGATATTATATTTCATTTAAATATAAAAAGTTGTCTCCACTCTAGTGTCGTCACTTCTGAGTAGATGTCGCCATAGGTTTTCAAAGCGCCAACTTTTAAAATAGAAATTGCACAAAACAATTACATGGATAAAGGATACACGTGGGGAAATTTGTTTTCACGATTAGAGGATAGGCAACTCCCCTAGCGACATATAATTATTTAACTTAATATGAATATGTTTCATTGACTTAAATTACATTGTTAAAAATCATTAGATAGGTAGCGCTTTCAATAATTTTCTAATCTAATTGCAGAGTTGAATTGTAAACTCAATCAAAATTTGTCAAATACTTTTTAATTAACCATAAATTTAACAACGTGTGGTAAATTACTATTAATTTGACTTTGAAAATACGTTTGGTTAAAATAAAGACGTTAACATAATAGAATTTTCTAGTCAAATTACAGATTTGAATTGTAAAGTCGATTAACATTTGTCATATATTTTTTTAATTAACTGGGAACGCTTTCCTACCATGATTAAACTGAACAACGAGGTTAAAAGTTTCTAGTCCAAAATACAAATTCAGTTTCCTAGTATTATAATTGAAGTTCCTTAAAACATAGCCCACTCGAACACGCGCGTCCGTCAGCGCGAATCGAGTGGGCTATGCTTAAATATTTTTTCGGGAGGCGCCCTGTTTTAAAAGGGTGAATTTTATATACGGCATCACTAAATCTAGGAGAACAATGGCAGGGACCATTCCAAATTCAGTTTCCAACTATTATAATTGAAGTTTCTTAAAATAACTAGAACAATGGTGGGGACCAGTCCGGGGACCATTTTATTATTTCGGACACTCGGGGGGTCTCTGCTCTGGTCCCAAGGACTAGTTTAAAAAATATCCCTATTTCAAAGACTGATTTGTAACGAAAAGTTGCACGGAGAAAACGCGAAGCTTGATCTAAAGGAAACAAATAATGGCAGGTCTGTAGCATTGCAACAGCGGCAGAGTATGTGACGTTTAAACTGATAATTTAGTGCCAAATTAAAATTAGTACTCGAAATTTCTTGGAATGGATGAACCACAATTTTCAGGAGAGAATATGGTCAAAGATGGTAAGTGTTGAAAAAAATTAGTTATGTAAACACTTAAGCCTTGGTCATAACATGAAGAGTATAAAACTTGGAAATACTGTTTTCGGTTTGTTTAGTACCGGTTACTCTCTCTTTTTGGTCAAAATTATGGACTATATTGGAAATGGGAAGAATTGCTTAATACAAGAAGAACAAAAACTAAGAAAGAATCATATTAATAGCTTTGGCGTTTCTGGAAAATCAAAAGAATTTTTAACTAAGTTATATTGAAGCACTAGTTCTTCAAAATTCAGGATTATCGGGAAGAGCCGCACAAGGTTAAATTGGACCTGAGTGACAGCAATGAATTCGTGGTAGTTTGTTCTTGCCCAGCAGGAGGAGGAGGAGGGTTTTCCAAGCATTGCATAGCTGTCCTACTAGGCTACTACTCGTAAACAGGGAAGATAATCTTCCGACGCCAACCTGCACTGACGTAAAGCAAACTTGGGGCAAACTAAGAAAATCAGTTCAAGAAATGCACAAGGGCGTTTTTTTTTGTTCCTTTCAAGTGACGAGCTTACAGCTTCGAAAATATATATTCTCATTGATAAAATGTGTTGAATTACAGCTCTCACGTACAAACTAGTGCATTTTGAACAAAAAAACAAGACCAAATCCTCAAATCACTAATGGGAAGTACAAATTACGAATCAGCCTTACAAAAGCACATAGAACCCAGTGAAAATATCTTAAGTCACGTCAGAAAAAGACAACAGGAAGAAGGAAGCGAGGAAAAACTGTTAACTGAAAGCCCTATCAAGAATGATAAAAATTGATTTCAATGTGGTAAGAGAGACAGCGTGATGTTGTTCTTCAATATTATGCTGGACAGAGTGGATTTCACGCAGCTCAATTTAGATGCAAACATTGCGATTAGTTTAAATTCACTAACCGATGAAGAGAAAGATTTCTCATAGAGCGGTGAATGAAATGCTAAGTTTTAGTGAGGAACAGGGTGAGAAATAAGGCGGTGGTACTGGGCAATTGAGCAGTTTAAAAATTGCTTTGACCAGTTTATTTATTAAATGCCTGGGGGTCCAGTGGTCACCGTGACCACTTTTTAAATTCCAATTCTTTAGTAAAAAATAAATTTCCCTGTAGTGGGTTATTAATTAATCCATTTCAGTGCAGCTCATACAGTATGTAGAAATATTAAGTGGTCATTGACCAGTTTTTTAATTAAAACCCTTGGGCTCTACTGGTCAAATGACCAGTTTAAAAAATCTTATTATTTCTCACCCTGGTGGGGAAAGGTAAAGCCCCGCCCATTGACATGCGCGGTAACCACTGGATATTTTACTTCCAACAACGACACGTAGATGGCGCGAAAATCTACTCTTTGGCGCGAAATTTAGAAAGCTTTGTTTTAGAACATTACTGTTGCTATAATGTTAGTTCAAATCTCCATAAAATAAAGACAAACAGTTTTTTAGTCGCTACTTTCTTTCAGGGATAATTTTTCTCTGAATAAAGTTTGTTGGAAATAATTCCGGTGAATGTTGAACGTGGGCCTCGTAAGACTCGAGCCCAATGCCCACGCGGGACACGTAGCATGAGAGGGAACAGAAGGCATCAAGATAAGGAAAAGAGACTTCTGTCGGTACCCGTGGTGGTGGGGCCACTGGAACGGGAAATTGTCGGGCGGGACCCTCTGCGGGCTCATTGGCAAGGGGACGGATAGCAAGTTCCGGGGGCGCATGTTCTTGGAGACGGACGATCTGTTCCATAGGTTCATTTTCTTGTATACGGACGATATGTTCCCTAGGTTCATTTTCTTGTATACGGTCGGTATTTTCCTGTTGACGGACGGAATATTCCGGTACATTTTCCTGGGGATGGACGGTATCTTCCGTAGGCTCAATTTCCTGTAATTTGGCGGCATTTTCAGGTAGGCGGACGGTACGTTCTGTGGGCACATTGGCCTGTAGGCGGACAGCAGTAAAAGTGGGCGCAAGGGTCCGAGGCCGGATGACTTGGTCCCGTGCAGATAGGTCTGGACAACTTCGGGCCTCTTGGAGAAATGCTATGTAATCTCTATCATCCGGTATACTTCCACCTTGAGCCATGGTCCTATACGTTTGAAACAGAAAACATCACCATAAGGCGTGGCGTACTATTTCAAATGGTGGGTACGCCACCAGTTGGGGCTTCATGCTAAAATTCTGCATTCCCAAGCGGCGTGCTTGGTCACGATGCGTTCCGAGAAAGGCTGAAATCTGTTTGTAGGATCGCAGCTTTTCCTTAATTAGTTCCGGAGTGTAATAGTACACGTCCCCAATTCGCCCTCCCGTATCCTTTCTCAAGACTAGTTCCCTTTTCCACCCACTCCGAAAAGGAGCCATTAACAAATCGTCCTGAGTACTCTGAATTTGACCTATCTCCGTAAGAGTCCCTGATTTAGCTGTGCCCAACACCGGGTTCCTCTGAAACCCACGATTCCGCCTTCCTTCCCCGGAGGGGCCTGGTACCGCTAGGTCTAACCCTTGCTCTTCCTCAGGTCGAACCCGGCGTCGGAAATTATATTCCCGCCGTGGTATCGGGGTGGGAACGGAATCGTTTACTACCGGAATGATAAAATTTGGATCGGGTATGTCAGGTTCTATATCTATCGAGGGCGCATCCTCCTGACTTTGACGAGGCCGGAAGTCATATACTCTAACGGGCACCGTATCCCAGACAATGAAAATGCGCTGCAAGGGAAGGAAATTGTTATCGAAAGCGAACACGCGATGGCTGATGTGGAAGCTGCCATGGAAATGAATTTCGAGACTGATGTTGACAATGTGGCGTTACTAAACTCGGATCAAAGGCGAATTTATGATCACATCATGGATCACTTCTCCCAAGAGGGAGAAAAATGTAGAAACAAGTGCCTTTTTGTGTCGGGACCTGGTGGCACTGGCAAATCGTTATCGACACTCTCGCCAACGCCGTAAGGCGACGCTTTCAAAATCCTGCTAGCGTGGCAATTGCCGCGCCAACGGGTTTGGCAGCGTTGAATGGCGTAACATTACACAGATTACTAATGTTGCCGGTAGATCATGGGCGTATTGCCGAATACCATTCCCTAATTTCTGACAATATGAGCATTATGAAAGAAACTTTGGGTAATTTAAAACTGTTAATTATTAGTGAAATTTCTATGGTCTCATCGGTTTTACTGACACACGTTCACTTGAAGCTGAACGAATTTTGGGAAATGAACCAACCATTTGGTGGAGTTGTATTTATTCTTTTCTTGGGAGACTTTTTCCAATTGCCACCGGTTCAAGGAAATCCCGCGTTTATCAAAATCACTTCCGAAGAAGCCAGACTTAGATTCAATTGCATCGGAGGAAGTGATCTTTGGAAGTTTTTTAAATACGATGAACTAACGCAAAATGTTAGACAAGCCAACGACCAAAGTTACGGCGACATTCTAAGCAGAGTTAGAATTGGAAATATTTCCGAAGCTGATGTTGCAACCTTAGGAACTAGATTGGTTGAGGGAGGTCAAAACATCGAGGTGTCTATGGACCTTTTCATTAAGCTGTCCAATGAAGGGTTTCACCCAATTTGTTTGATGCCTAAATTAGCCATGTGCGTAAATTTCAACTTTTATATGCTGCGAAAAAACGGCGAGAAAGTTGAAGTCATTCGTTGTCAGGATAGACTCGCTGACTATGGGAAAAAAATGAATAAAAACATTCTCAGGAGACTGCAAGGGCTACAAAACGAACCGTCCAAAACAGGCGGTTTGGAGAGCGAGTTAGTTCTTTGCGTTGGCTGCCGAATAATGGTCAGAAGGAATATCAGTTTTGAAAAAGGCGTTGTAAATGGTACGATGGGTTTCGTAACTGGATTCAAGAAGGACGAACAAGGAAACGTTACTGGTATTTTTCTCAGAGTAGATCGCGAACCGAATAACGATGACGCTAACACTGACTTTTTAGTTGAGAAAATTAGCGTCAAATTTTTGCTCATGGCAAACATTTACGTTAAACGCTCCCAGTTTCCCGTCATCCTGGCGTACGCTATTACGATACACAAAAGCCAAGGCATGAGTTTAAAATGCGCCATTATGGATTTGGGTCCGAATTTATTCGGAACTGGCATGGCGTACGTGGCTTTATCGAGAGTGACGTCCTTAGCCGGACTCCATCTATTACAGTTCGATCCGACTAAAATTAAGGTGGATGGACGAGCCATTATGGAGTATAACAGGCTTCGCAAAAAATATAGGCCAGATCTGCCTCTTTTGGAAATAACGGAGTTGAAAGAAAGTCGAGGTAGGAAAAGAAGTGCGCCTACACTATCTAAAAGCCTTTTAGAAGGCGAGGAAGAGAGATGTGCAGAAACACCGAAGAAGAAAAGGAAAACCCAACAGAGTTTGGATAGTTTGCCCTTGAAGGGTTTAGCTAACGATGACCAAGTAACGTGCTATTCTAATAGCGTTTTGCAACTACTCTTATTAGTGCCGGAATTAAGAGAATTGGTTAAATCTTACAATGGATCATTCGTTGAAAAACCAGTTTTACGTTGCCTCCATAACACGATAAACGACATCGAGAGTTCTCAAGGAAGCTTCAGTCGTAAAGGGTTGGAACTGAGAATGGCTGTCGGAAATCATTTTACGCTAAACGATCAACAAGACGCCAGTGAATTTTTGATGGTCCTTTTGACGACAGTAAGTCAAGAAATGGAATCCGATTACTCTAAAGCTCTGAAAGATCTTTTTTGGTCAAAGTCGCGAAACGTTACCAAATGCCCCAATTGTCAAGTTGAACAAAATTCGGAGAATATTGTTGAAAGCAACATTTTCAATCTTCCACTAGAAAACCGAGATAAAATTGATTGGAAATCTCTAGAAAAAAGGATGAGATTAACAGAGGTGCCATGCGTATTTTGTAATAACCCAAAAATACAAGAGCGTGATGTATTGATATCCAGCGGGAAGTACATATTTTTGTGTCTTCTCCGTGGCGATTACAAAGATGGTCGACCAATTAAGATTTCGACCAAAATATCAAGTTTTGAAAATCAAAATGTCACTATGAGTAAGATGCTTTTTAAAACTAAAGGGGTGATTATTCATAAAGGTGAATCGTTGGCCGAGGGACATTATGTGAACTTTGTGAGAAAAGACAACGGCTGGTACGAGGTCAGTGATACAATGATCAGAAAAAGGGAGAGATTCGTCAGTAACTTGACTGACGTCACTGTTCTGCTCTTGGAAAGAGTCCAGACGCATTAAAGAGAATCTAACATGCTTGAAGAATCCATATCAAAATTACCCCGAGTAAAGTCCAAAATTTCAATATTCATACCAGAAAGGAGCATCATATCTGTCAAAGATATACTAATAGTTTCATATTCCCTTTAAAGTAATTTATGACTGAGTAAGATTGTTAATCCTAGAGCAAGTTTAAGGTTAACGATGGTTCTGGAGTAATCTTGATGTTGCCTACTATAATAACCGTGAAAGGGAGAGGAGGGAGGATTGTAGGGCCATGCTATTGTTACGAAAAAAGGCGATGATTCTTGCATTCATTTTAGAATATTCTAGTGAAGGGTTTTTAGTACTCTGTATTAGTCTTGCCCCAATGGTGTTTTATGTAAAAAACACGCTAAAAACGTAACCCCTGTTGGTAATGCTATGTGATTAAATATAATTCTTTAATAAGCTGGTGAAACTATTGAGACAAACTCATCCTATTAGTTAACATTGAACAGATTTTTTGAACTGAGATTTAGACACTCGTATCCAAATTTTAAATAAATACTGATTAAATTTAATATATACAAAGAGTTTTCTAAATATCAGTTTCGCATCTTCCATTTTTTTTTCTCTTTTAAGCGCGCTATTTTTTTTAATTAAGACGCCCATAACTTTTTTACATTAACAATTTAAAACCATTCAAAAACATTAAATTAAATTAATCTAATCTAATATTATCCTGTTACAATATCAAAGATTAGCAATGCTTTTATGTTTAAGTATTATTTATTAATATGACCTTTTCTTTCTATAACTTATCAATAATGTGTACCCGACCCAATCCGATACCACTTACAAAAATTGATTTTTAAACTATTTAATAGTTAGGCTTAAAAATAGCCATATGAACTTATTAACTTGTCCTATAACTAATATCTTACTATTGTTGTATAATTTGTTTTTGC
This sequence comes from Phalangium opilio, assembly GCF_054372755.1. Classification (NCBI taxonomy): domain Eukaryota; kingdom Metazoa; phylum Arthropoda; class Arachnida; order Opiliones; family Phalangiidae; genus Phalangium; species Phalangium opilio. The sequence goes on along the minus strand of NW_028324160.1, from coordinate 8,599,499 downwards.
AAAGTGTGAAAATTATTTCCCAAATTGTGGTTACCAATATTATATATAGACATTACCCTTGTAATTAAAACAACTAAACCATTTTCCCAATTAATATTCCAGTAAGTTTTGCATAATCTCTTTGTGTTTCTCACCAGCTGGGGTAGTCTGTGTGGCAGGTTGCATTGCGTAAATCCAACAGGGGTACAATTTGCAAAGCCTTCTGGAATATTTTTTTCCCAAAAATTAAAAAAATTTTCATTGTCCCTTTGGTAACCTACGCGCAAAACAATAATTGCCATGTTCTAGCAGCACTGTTTCCAAACTTAAAGTTAAGAGTTGCGTGACAAAATTTTAAAAATAGACCCTCAAAATCTTATATTTAAATGAACATATAATTGCCAGTAAATTGTAAAGTTTTCTTTCAACCCCCGCCCCTTTACATAACTAATATAACGAAGATCAAAATTATTCCGAAATAAATACTACAAGCAGTGTATATTTTCAAGTTTGAAACATACAATTTAAAGTCTAATTTCGTACAACTACATGCTAAGCTTCAACAGAAAAATAATTCATCATAGCTATTACCAGTATAATAAAAGACTAAACCTACACAGCTCAAAAATATGATGATCATCATCATTAGAAAAAAACCCGCAACAAGACTTCGATAGACAAATCAAGAAATATATTCAACTTCTCCACCGAAATAACAGACACTTTAGAATGGCGTGTTCAAAGAGTGAGAGCGTCTTTGGATTAAGAACAGCAAAGATATTCAAAGAAATAATCTTTCTATTGGCTTGAGTCAGTGTCTATAGAACATCAAGCTGTATCAAGGCCAAATAATACATGTCAACTCTTTGGTTTCCCTATATAATTACGTTACGGTTTGGCAAGCCGTGCCTACAAGTTCATCAACACAATAGAAGTTCATAACCGCTATAGATTCGCAAAAAAACCTTTTCCGGGCAAAACGTTGCCTCAACGTTGTTAAAATTTAGAACAGCAATGGATTGTTACTAAAATTATGTGCTTGACTATGTTGGGAGTTGGGCGCACTCCTGTAAGCCAAGCTTCTGGGCGACAAAGTTTTGAGGGAATAAGGGACTTGTCAGCATGCCTACCCTACAGGAACTGACTACCCCGCGTCCGCGGGTGGTGAAATACCCCAAATCCCCCTCCTTCACCACTCGATTAAACCTCAAGTACTTCACTCGTTACTCTAAAATACCAACTGATTAACCTTGGATTTCAATTTTCATCAAAACGCCTTAAAGCTAATATACCATGATGGTATATTACATTGTTTAACGGACGTTTGCCAAACAAAGCAAGGTCGAGGGAACCAGTAAAAATTGTTGCCAATTAATGACGTTAAGCAGTAATGCCTGCTGAGTTCAATAGTAATAAATATAGAAAAAAAAATAAAATCAACTGGATTGGAGATGTCGCTACCAAACACAAGGCACCTCATTAACTCTCTGAACTGAACTGCAGATTCTACATCAACAAAACAAAATCAAGCGCGATGGAGCCAGTAAAAAAACTACAATTAATGACATTAACTCCCAACGCCATCTGAGTTCAATAGTAATAAATATAGAAAAAAACCTAAAATCAACTGGATTGGAGATGTCACTAACGAAATACAAGGCACCTCATTAACTCTCTGAACTAAACTGCAGATTCTACACCAACAAATCACTACCAATTTTAAAAAGCATCTTTAAGTATATTAGGACTAATTTAACAAACTCCCCTTCCCTTGTTTATACCTTAAAAAAATATAATATTGAAACACATGCTTACTATTTTTCTGGCAATTATATAGTCTCAATTTGTCAATCCTAGGATTAAATGTGTGTAAATATTTTTTCATCATTGAATTGTTCACTTGAGAGATTAACAAAATTATTATAGGCATTCATACGATAATGTTGAAGTCTCTCACTTTATAAATCCAACCTTCACGTATGACTGTCCTTGAACATTTTTTTAATCCCTCTCACGCATTCATTGTGAAACTTACATTTTAGATTCATTTAAAATTAATTATAGTTATTCTTAGCTTTTCCCTGTTAAGGTCTATTTTTGGCAGCAGGACGCAATCGCTAATTATCCTGAAAAGCCTTTCTGGTGTCAAAAACAATTTTCTTTGGAAAAACCCTTTAAAATATGCAACTTTTACCTTTAAACGTAAAAAACAATATATTTATTGACTGGAATAAATTTATAATGAATACCATAATTAAATAACAACTAGGGAAATTAAGCCCAAATTACATGCTGTAAATAAACGTGGCAAGTATCAAACCAAATGTTTATTTAAATTAATAATTTGCGCCTTCCAATATCATAATCATGCGTGTTTAAAAACTTGAAAATAGTCAAACAAAAACATTCTTAATGCAATTTAGTACTTGAAAGTAATTTTTAAACAGGCATTACTTAAAAACATTCCTATTTGTATTTTAACTTATATATGAAATAATATTATTAACCCTAAATTTTGTCATCAATAAATTACCGTAACTGTCATTTAACTTTACTTATTAAAAATAAAATAGTTTACAGGGCATAAAATAACATTAATTTCATGATTACAAGTAAATAATAATTTAATCCTGTTATTTCCTATATTTAATGATAAATCAAAGCATACTTCCATTGCCTGACCTCCTAGCGTTCTGGCAAATCATTTAAACACCAACTTCAATTTCCCAAAGGCTGAATCCAATTAGAATTGTACTTAAGGGCGGAGCTTATAACATTAAAACTAAATGTGTGCCTGTTATTGTATTTCTTATTATTATCGAATTGACATCTTTCCCAAAATATTGCAAAATTGGATTTGTTTTCACCCCGAAATATTGCTAAAGTATTGCTAGTTTACTAATTTAATGCCATTTTCAACAAAATAATACTATCTTAGTTCTTTAAACTAGGTTAAAGTTAGAGCGCCACTAAAGATGGCATATTCTATATGTTTCATTTCCTATCAAGGTTAATTGAAATTATCCATTTTGAATAAGATCTTGTTAAAACAATGACATTGGAAATGGGGCTCAAAAATTTGTAATAGAGCATCTGGTCTTGGTCCACCTGAAATAGAGAGCTTTCAGTTGGAGGAGGAGCCGAGTCTCGTGACGTAATTTACGCCGCCATATTGGTGGGTTTAAAGCAGGGATGAAGCTGAGACCACCCAATATGGCTACCAGAACCGCGGTAAGACTTGGGAGGGTGTGACGTACTACTATCCCATCTGAAAGCTCTCTATAGTGTGATACTACAATCTTTGTCAGCTTTGGTCATACAATTTAGACTAAAAATATTGATGTGACGTTCCCATAGCTCCGATCTCTCAACAATTTTCTATTGAATGATGAACTACTTCCTATACAGAGCTAACAACTGGCTAGGGGGAAGAGATAGTCTGATGTCACGCAGCCCCTATCTGGTCGGCATTTTTGCGCGTAGAATACTGTTTCCAATCGTTAGGGGGGATGAAACTCCAGTAAGAGATAGAAGGGTGTGACGTTTCAGGGTCAGAACTGTTAGCTCCCTATTCTACGGCATGTAGAAATAAGCGTTGAAATAATCAATATAAAATCACCAACGTGTCTACACAAAATTAAAAAAAATTAAGACCGAAGTCACAGATATTAATCAAAACGCGTCTTGGATTTAACCAAGACCTAAAAAGTATCGATAAGAAGAGAGTTAAGCAAGTGACTGAAGGCCCAGATATTAAAAGTTTTTTTTAAATTAAGACTTACATGCTTAAGATGCTGTTCGGACAGTGGGACAAAGGACGATCTTCCTCATAGAGCTTAACATGGCGGGTGGGTAAAAAAGGAGAGGGCGTCGGACAGCCCCTTTAAGAAACTTATGTTCCATCACCCTATTCCATTGAATAAACTTAATTTACTGGTAGTCAATTTATTCCCTCTCAATAATTTGAAAAATTTACTTATCTCGGGTTTTCGAGCACAATTCCATTCCCCGTTTACATTTTATAACCACATTTATCATTTTTAGGGGATTTCGTGATGAAAAATACCATAACACGCGTATCTCTATGATAACACGTAACAATGACAAAACGATTTAGTCGTAGTCTGCTTTAGCCTCTGCTATGCCCGATACGAGCAAGGAGGATGCGTTGTTACAGGGTGGGAAATAAGGATTTTTTTAAAACTGGACATTGGGCCAGCGACCCCCCCTGGCCTGGAATAAATAAACTGGTCCATGACCATTGACCAGGGCGCGACGTCTGCTAAACTAAAGAAGTGGGTAATTAAAATAGTTGAGATAATGTCTGGACTCTGGTTACCCTTGAATTTTCTTAGTGGTCCCGTGGACCACTGACCCCCTCCGATTTAATTTTTAAACTGGTCCAGGCATTTTTTAAACTGGTCATTTGCCCTGTGCCACCGCCTTATTTCCCACGCTGGTTGTATACATCGTCCTGGCTAGAAGTACGCCTTGTGCCACTCTCATGCGGCGTCAATGCGTCATGCCTTCTTTCGCTGGCCTCGTCACCAAGGCAATAGCCCACTCAATTACGCGTTAAGCTGATCCAAAATTCCGTGTGAACGTACTTTTTAAGGTATTCGTCACCAAATAGTAATTGTTTTTGAGAACATTCCTCGGCTTGAAATAGGACAACTACGAAATAATTCGACCAAATTTTATTTTATAAATATTTTTTACTATTTCAATTTCTATAAAAGTATTCTACCAAATGCATACAGAGTGCCACCAGAAGTCTCTGCGGCTGCTAGAAATACTACATTTATATAGGAAGATAAGATAAGCAGCGACAAGTATATAAATGCAGGGCTATCCCTGATAAATACCATATTCCTTTAAAAACCGTTAATACTTTCATTAACCTTGTTCCTGAATATATACAGACTAAGTAGCAGAGTCGAGTCACAGCCTCCTAGATCACGCGACTCGGTGAACGCAGGCTATATTGTAAAATAGCCAAGTCAGAATTTTCGGCCTACGACCAAGCTGAGTCCAGCTGACACTCTCACACCCTTAAAAAAAATTCGAAGAGTATGCACCCCCCTACTGCTTGCGAACCATAGAGAAATGATAGAGACGCCATGGGCCTGGCATAGAACCGTGTGACCCTTGTCTGTCGTAGCGCTGCTATAGACCCTTTATACTTAAAAAAGAGACATGTCAATCCTTCCTCAGTTTCGGGATATACAGGGGGTTGACCCCTCGACGTCTCTACTCTTTTTATGATCTTTCCATCGACCGAGATGGAAGGCAAACTATTTTCCCCTTGTCTTTCCCTCTTACATATATTCAGTTTAACCAAGACTAAAAATCATAACTTCCCTATTGAATTTGCCGCCATTGTTGAAATTTGCACAAAAACAATAGGTTTCACTATAAATCGTTCAGGCCATGAACGCGGATATGTTAGCAACCTATTAACGACACAATGTCATACACGTACCATGGATAAAGAATGCGCGTGAGGAAAATAGTTTTCACGCTATAGGATAGGCAACTACCTATCTCGAACGACAGCTTATTCTGTATATACTCTTTACAACATCGGTTGTCAGCACGAGTAAACCTAGGTCTCTATGTAACGTAGCTTTGTACGTGCTGTCAAGAGACAAAAAACTTCAAAATCTTCAGGATTTAAAAACGTTTAAAATATCCTGAAGTTTTTTGTCTCTTGTCAGCACGCGCAAGGCTAGATTACATAGAGACCTAGCTTTACGCGTGCTGACAACCCATGTTGTAACAGAGTATATACAGAATAGGCTGTCGTTCGAGATAGAGTGAAAACCAATTTCCTCACGCGCATTCTTTATCCATGCACGTACTCTCCTAAAAATGATAAATGTGGTTATAAAATGTAAACGGGGAATGGAATTGTGCTCGAAAACCCGAGATAAGTAAATTTTTCCAATTATTGAGAGGGAATAAATTGACTACCAGTAAATTAAGTTTATTCAATGGAATAGGGTGATGGAACATAAGTTTCTTAAAGGGGCTGTCCGACGCCCTCTCCTTTTTTACCCACCCGCCATGTTAAGCTCTATGAGGAAGATCGTCCTTTGTCCCACTGTCCGAACAGCATCTTAAGCATGTAAGTCTTAATTTAAAAAAAACTTTTAATATCTGGGCCTTCAGTCACTTGCTTAACTCTCTTCTTATCGATACTTTTTAGGTCTTGGTTAAATCCAAGACGCGTTTTGATTAATTCTACAAGACCTCCTCTCTCTAAGCTGGCCAATCATCTTCGAGCTTTTTGCGGTACACGTGCATAGGCAAGGATGATGGGGACTTTGGTGGTGTTTTTGGGTTTTTTGGGGACGTTCCCCTTTCGCTCGCTCGAGAGGGAAGATCTTATGGATTTACAGATTAACAATGATCGAGAAGTTCTTTTACAAATTTTTCTTATTTATACAAAGGTTATTTTTGAAGGGTTGGTGGTCTTTAGAAATTGAAAGTTCAAGGTTCTTCTTTTTTGGTTGTATTTTATTTAAGGTATTTTTAGGGTCAGGTGGGATTTTTTATTATTTTTGTTCACTTGCACGTGATATGCTTAAGTTATACAGGTTCGATAGTATTTATACAATTTTATACAAATTTAAACTTAATTATTAACTAATTTTAGAAAACGCGAAAATTACATTACTAAATTCTCAACACTCCCCCCGGTAATACATAGTATTACCAAGGGTATAATTTTAAGCGTTTTAACTTATTTCTAGGTTACAGAGGTGTTGGACAGTTCGTTTTATGGTGTTATTGTTCGTTGTTTTAATAATGCACGATCTAATTTTATCGTCACGTCCTTTGATTATTTCTTTAATTAATCCGATATGCCACATGTGACGTGGTAACTTGTCGTCGTAAATTAGCATCACGTCACCGGTTTTTAATTTGGATTCGGTGGTGTTGGTACCACTGCGGTGGGCGGAGCGAAGCTCCATGATATATTCTCGTCGCCATCGTTTCCATACTTTTTCTAACGTGGCTGGCTTCACTGTATTTTAGTCTTATCGTTATTTCTTGGCGCGATATCGGAATTTTTTCATGGTTTTTCATGGCGGTAGCGAGTTAAATCTGCGCCCGACAAGAAACTCAGCGGGTGTAAGGGGTCGTGGTTCATTAAGGTCGTTATAGGTATACGTAATTGGTCTACTATTTATTAGGGCTTCTGTTTCTACTAGGATAGTTTCTAGCTCGCTATAGTTTAATAGGGCTCTACCCAAACACTTTTTAAGGCTAGTTTTGGTGGAACGCACTAGACGCTCCCACCATCCCCCGTGCCATGCGGCTCTTTCTATAATAAACTTCCAATGGATACCCTGGCTACCGAAGAATTCTCGCATCTGATCTCTCTTTAGGTTTTGCCAAATGAGTCTTAGGTCGGTATTGGCTTTTTTGAAGGTTTTAGCGTTGTCTGTATAAACTACAGAGGGAGCGCCTCTCCTAGCTATAAACTACAGAGGGAACACCTCTCCTAGCTATAATTCTCCTAAACGCTAACAAGAAGTCGTCGGTGCTAAGTGATGGGACAAGTTCCAAGTGTAGTGCTCGAGTCACTGCGCAGGTGGCAAGACAAATGTATGTTTTCTGTTCTTTATGGGGCGAAATCTATACCCATGATGGAAAATGGAGAGGTCTGTTGGATTCGGTCTTTAGGTAATGGGGCGGTTGGTGCTTCACCTGTCTTCGCGTTTAATCTTTTGCATATTACGCAATCTTTGACAATAGTACGTACTATTTGTCTAGCAGCAGGTATCCAATACCTCTCCCGCAATTGTGTGACTGTGTCGTAGATACCCCCATGGTGGACTTGATTATGGCTTCTAACGACTAGCAATTTTGCAAGCCTTTGTCTTTTGGACATTATAATGGGATGTTTTTCAACATAAGTTAGGGAAGATTCTTCTAATCGCCCACCCGTGCACAATATGCCTGATTCATTTAATAGAGGTTTAAGTAGGGCGATTTTTGATTTGGGGTGAATCTCTTCTCCGTTTCTCAATTGTCTTATCTCTGGTCCGTACTCTTCGGCTTGTACCGATTTTACCCAGATAGTTTCTGCCTTATTTAATTCCTCAGCAGAAATAGGTCCAGTTTGTTTGGCTAAACCCCTAGCGTTGTGTATAAACCTAAACTAGTAGGCGGTTATTCGTAGGACTTTGTTAAGGTGGTAATGTCTGGATAGGTTAATTAGGTTTTGGACTCCTAATTTTTCGGTCACATTATACGTCTATTTCGTGGTCTCCAACTATGGGCAATTTTAATCTAATGGCTAACTCCTCCATGATAAAGCTACCTTGGCTTGCGCCGTCTAAGAAGCATTTCGCTATTAGGGAGTTTTTTGGTTGACTAGGGTTCTTAGCTACGGCTATGGCTCTTTGGAGTAAAACGTTTTGGTGGGTAGTTTTGATTGGCGCCATTGCCATGGTTACATTTTCAGTAGGGTTTTCGGCTATGGATTTAACCTGTGTTTGGTCTTGGTTAAATGGGTGATTTAGGTTATAATAATGGACTTGTGTTTGATTTGGTGTTTGCATGTGGGCTTGAAATTGGGGTTGCATGTGGTCTTGGTTTTGGTTTGGTGGTAGGACGTGAATTTGGGGTTGCATGTGGACTTGGGATTGGGGTTGCATGTGGACTTGGGATTGGGGTTGCATGTGGACATGGGATTGGGGTTGCATGTGGGCTTGGGGTTGCATGTGGACTTGGGATTTGGGTTGCATGTGGACTTGGGATTGGGGTTGCATGCGGACTTGGGATTGGACTTGAGATTGGACTTGGTTTTGGACTTGATAGGCGGTAGTATTTTGCGTATGGTTATATGCTTGCATGTGGACTTGATTGGAATTTTGGTTTTGGACTTGGGTTAGAAGTTGCGTGTGGACTTGATTTACCGGCTTTTTGTGCGCGGGGTTTTCTTCGCATACAGCGTAGTTATGTTTTCTCTGGCACTTCTTACAATTTCTTATTCTGGATCTGCATAATCCAGCGTCATGATTAAAACGGAGACAGATATAGCAACTGCCGCTATCCATAATAATAGTTCTCTTTTGCTCCAGTGGGTAATTGGCGCAAAAGGTGGTTTTGTCGCTATTATTTTTACAGAATATACAATTGGTTTTGGGGGGTTTGATTGGTTACCCCGGTGGCTAATTGGGAGGCTGATGGTATATAATAATTAGGGTTATGATTTTCATATTTATTCCTAAATTTGGGTCTCTCTTGGAATTTTTCTTGGTTTACGGAGGTTACATTTTTTCCTTGAATTCAGGGTTCAAACCAAAAAAACCCAGCCCAAAAAAACCCGCGGGTTTTTTTGGGTATTACCTACCTGAAAAAACCCACAAAAAAAAACCCGTTTAAAAAAACCCACTTTAAAAATAGTCAAAATTTTGGGAAAAAACTAACACTTGTGTTTAATACTTAATGAAATATTGAAATTTTACAATGGAATATTATTTCCTTAAAAATATTGGTATTTTTACTATTTTATGGTGATGGTTAGACTGGACATTACCAATGTTTTGGTTCCGCGCGGCAATACCTATAGACTTTTACAAGTTTTAAAGCTTTTTCAGTTCCAAGTCTGTTTCTTAGTTTCGACCAAATGAACCCAAAAGACGAAAAAACTCTTTCGAGTGACGCAGAGCTTGCCGGGCAGCAATGCAAACTCCAAAAAAACGAACAATAGCCTTCTGACAATAATGGGTTATCTGATTTTTTCTCCAATATCTTCCACCACTTCGCAGTTGAAAAGCTTTGGATCACATTTTCGTTCATTAGAGACTTTGGATAAACGTCTTTGTCCTCAATTTGAAACGCCAAAACAGCAGGAAGAAATTCTGGATGCACTTCTTGAATCCATTCTTCTACTAGATCTTTTTGATCCTTGGTTAGACGACGTCCTCTGTACTTTGAATCCATAATGTTAGCCAAAAAGTGACAAGGTGTCATATCTTGGTTGAATCTCTTTTCAAAGTGTTTCTTGTAAGGACTCAAGTCTTCATTAGTAAGGCAATCAAGCCAGATTTCAACTGAATCGGAAATGGTGGTTCCGTCAGCCTGGAGTTTATCCAGTGCAACTTTTACTGCAGTAAGTTGTTTCTGTAAGTTGACTGCTTCTCTGTATATCATTGCATTGTCCAAAATTTTGGCAATTTGTTTATCAAAATACTCTTCATTTTCCATTCTAATAGAAACGTAAAGATGGTAGTTTGATACGAAGGTTCTTACACAATCTGGATGAGAGTTCCACCGCGTTTCATTAGGAATTTGGGGCATAGCCCCGTTCTTTTCTCGTAGCCAGCCATGAGCTAAGTGAACGTTTCTGAAGTACTTTTGCACTTCTACTACATGTTTTAGCACAGTTTTTGGTGTTACTTCTTTCTCTACCAGGTTCATTAGATGAGCTGAACACCCATATGTCACAAGCTTTGGATTATTTTTCCTTAAAATTTCTCTCATTTGGTTCATTTTATTTTCATTATCTGTACAGACAGCAAAAATCTTTTTTCCAAACTTCTCTTCGCACATTCTGATGGAAGTTTCAGCTTGTTCAGCACAGTAATCAGAATCTTTCCTTACAGCTCCAGCATCAGTTGCATCAATAAGAAAAGGCGTTGTTCCAGTATGAATGCTTGTGGCTAGTATTGGGTCATTTCTTATGTTGGACCACCCATCTTGAACCAAAGTCAAACTACAATTCTTCACTTCTTCTTTCAGTTTCTCATCCACTTCTCTTGCTTCATTATCCAGCAGTTCACCTCCAATCTGCGCAGCTCGAGGAGGCTTGTAGCCTGGTCTAAGTGCTGACATCATTTTTTCATATTCTTTGCTTTCAGCTACGTTAAACGCTATGTTTAAAGCATAAAAGAATTTTGCAATTGTTTTGTCAATAAATCTCTTCTCTTCATCAGAAGTCTTTACTGTAAATATATCCATTGAAGTTTGAGTTTTCATTCTCTTTGGTTTTTCTTTAAAACCTGAATAACTTGATGATGATGATGATGATGATATATTTGAAATTGAACTTCCAGGGCGGTTAAATTCCGGAGAAGGTGAAGATACAGTAGTATTATTGTCTGGATTATTAAGCAAAACCATTTCTAATTCAGCTGATTCCATTTCACCACTATTAACAGTGTTCCCTGTACCTCCGGCCTCACATTTCTTCAAGTGCGCTTTAATCCTTTCAATTTTTGAACTAATTAATTCGCCACAGTGCTTACATTTTACTTTAGTAGAACATCCATCAATTGTTGTAAATTCATTCCACTCTTGAGCCTGCTTTCTACCACTGCCGAGGGGCATTTTTTCGACTCGCGACTGCTGTCACTGTTAATCCGCGATCGTCCTTTCCAAGTAAAGTTTTAAGCAGACGCTGAAGCAGTCGACATTAATATTATTTAAATTTTGAAAACGAGGGCTAGTAATAAGTAGACTGAAGCAAGCAAAAATTATATGGAAAATAAAAACCCAAAAAAGCCCAATAAAACCCTAAAAAACCCAATAAAACCCGGTGGGCTGGTTTTTTTTAAAAAAACCCGGGTTTTTTTAAACCCTGCTTGATTTCCCACCAGTAACTCGGACATTTCCCTGCTTTCGACCTGTCCCCTAATAAATTCTATTAGCTCGTCTGGGTCCCAAATTGAACCATTTTGAGAGGGTTTGCGTTGAGCGAAATAGGCGGTCCTAATATCTTTTGGCAAACAAGTCAAGATTTCAGGGCAAAAACCTTCGGCTTTTACAGTGTAATCTACCCCCATTCCCTTAAGGCTTCTAAGGCTACTTTCGCACGTGTCTAACAAATTACGTAGGGCTTTGACATTGCTAGAATTATTAACCGGCTGAGTTTCTTGTAATTTTTTTAAAGTGCAAGTGAACGGCTAATTCATTCTTTTCATAACGCCTTTTAAGTACTGTTACGGCTTGGTCATAAGAGTCATCTACCTCACCGTAACCCCTGACGGCTTCAAGAGCCTCGCCTTCTAAATAACCCACTAGATAAATGAATTTCTCTACCTTTGTAACGTTTTGTTGTTCTACTACCGCGTTGAATCTTTCCCAGAAGCTGTTCCATTTCGTGTGGTCTCCAGAGAATTTAGGAATGGTTATTTCTGGTAGTTTTGGGTGCATCCTGGGTGCGGCGGCTTGCGGTTGAAGCGGTGGGGTGGTTCCGTGGGTGATTTGGGTGGATCCACTGTAGTTTGATGCTGAAGATGAGGTTCCGTTGACTTGATGAGCTTTGCGGGCGGCTCTTCCAGCTTTGAGTTTGATATCTGAGATACCTTCTCGGAAAGCTATGGAGTTGTCCGTTTCTTTTTCCAGCTCGTCGTCGTCGTCAATTAGGCTCTGTACTTTTACGTCGGCTAACAAAACGTCCTCCTCCCGTTGGGTTAGAATGGTGATGGCGTCCTCAATTTCGTCCGCGTCGATGGTCGTGGCTTTTAAAAGTTTCTCGATGGCGGAAATTTTCCTCGTAGCCGCATTCAGCGCACTTTTCTGTGAGGCGCGTGCTAGTTTTAGCTGTTTTACCTTGTCAGGTGGTGTGTTTGCCATGCTAGCAGCAGATTGGGCAGCTTTAATTGAGGTTTGCGTACTCCTTTTGTTCTGGTTATTTCCAGAGGTAGCGGAACTTATTTGGTTACCTTCAGTGGTGGTGGAGTTCTTTTCCTGGTTATTTCCAGGGGTGAGCGCGTTGTTTGCGTCCGGCATACGTATCGCGTGGTTTCGCGCGCGGTTTTATCTAATCGTCCCGATTTTCCCGGGTTTCGGCACCATGTAGATTAGCGCTATGGGAGAGCTAATATTTTATCCATCCACCGGACTGAAACAATGGATGAATATTTATGTTTTTATTGATGGTAATTGGTAATTAGTTTTGGTTAGTTTCGTGATAATTATTTAGCGACTCGTTTAACTAAACAATAAATTTAATAGTAAATGATAAAATTTTAAAGTATTACATGACCATTCGGGTCCAGCGACATAAAAAAGAAGGAAGGTATAATTTAAAAGTTTTAAAACTTGGAATAAATTTCCCGCTTAGGCAGGTGACCATTCGGGTCCAGCTACAAGGTAAAGAGTGTTCTATTTTTACAAGATATTTTTCGTTCTACGAGATCTCCTCTCTCTAAGCTAGCCAATCATCTTCGAGCTATTTGCGGTACACGTGCATAGGCAAGGATGATGGGGCACTTTGGTGGTGTTTTTGGGTTTTTTGGGGACGTTCCCCTTTCGCTCGCTCGAGAGGGAAGATCTTATGGATTTACAGATTAACAATGATCAAGAAGTTCTTTTACAAATTTTTTAATTTATACAAAGGTTATTTTTGAAGGGTTGGTGGTCTTTTGAAATTGAAAGTTCAAGGTTCTTATTTTTTGTTATATTTTATGTAAGGTATTTTTAGGGTCAGGTGGTTTTTTTTATTATTTTTGTTCACTTGCACGTGATATGCTTAAGTTATACAGGTTTGATCGTATTTATACAATTTTATACAAATTTAAACTTAATTATTAACTAATTTTAGAAACTCGTAAATTACATTCCCAAATTCTCAACAATATTAGCGGGTTTTACTGAACCTCTACATTCCTATACATGGGATACCATTCCTAGTTGTTCTCAAGTCAAGCGTTGGTAGTAGCAATTTTTGTTAAACATACGTATGTTAACCAAGCCAAGACCCAGCTCGGCTCGAGTCGAGCCGTGCCGACGTTTTTTCGACCTCGGCTCATGAACAGTCCTATTGCACGTTCTAAAAAACCTCGTCGAAATGTACCTGAACATATGTATGTTTTCTTTGACGTTGAATGTATACAGACGAAAATATGTCAGGAAAGGTTGGGGGCGTGGGAACATCAGCCTATTTCATGTGTTAGCATCTCCGTCTGCGAGGATTGTATAGTAAAAACATCCCTAGATTTTAGTTGTATCAAATGCAACAAATTTGACTCCGAAAACAACGATACTCCGGCGGCAATCCCATAGCACTATTCATGGATTATTTAGTCAGTTTATTCGACTTGAAGAAAGTTATCGTTTTGTTAGCAACTATAATAATCAATTATTGATTGGAGAAATTGTCGGTACGAGAAATTTGTACCTGAATCACTGAAACTAACGGTACACTTATTTTAGAAATATCTAATCTGTTATTCCTCGACTCTTACAACTTCATCCCCGTATCTTTATCTAAATTTCCTGCCACTTTCGGTCTCCCTAATGCTGCCAAAGGATACTTTCCCCATTTCCTTTTCAACGTAGTTGATCACGAGTTCGATACTGCGAGGTATGAAGAGACAAAATACGTGTTGGAGAACACTTTACCCCCTAAAGAGGCTTACGGTTGTCACTACTTTACTCGGAAGAACTTAATGTCTTTTTGAAATGGCACACTTTTGAAGACAGTAAAGGGAAAGGATTTAACTTCTGAAACGAACTTTACTATTATTGCGAAAATTGACTTTACTTCTCTTTCTAGGGTGTATAACTTTTGATCTCTTCTTCTTAAAGTTACCAGAGTATACACCTTTATTTGTAATTCCGTTACTCTCTCTGGTGTTTATTCTTATGTTTTCCGGAACAATTTCGACAAGACAAAACTGTTGTCGTGATTTTTCCATGGAATTTAAAAATAGAAACTTTGGTTCAATTATATTAAAAACTTCATAATTTGAAAGAAGAGGCTTGAAAAAGTAACATAATACCACTTTCGTGGTAAAATATGATATGAAATTGTAAATTCGCATTCCCTTTAACAGTCTGTACAGTATATTTGACCATGTTATTAGATAATTATAAAAATTCATAAATATTATAATGAGAGCTGTGTGAACCTCATAGTAAAATATTTAAGCCATTGATCTGAAAGTTTGGCCGCCATGTTGGAAAATGGCCGCCGGGAATGTTATTTAGTCATACAGTATATTCTTAAAAAATCATGAAAACTGGTAAATAATATGTTGAAGACCGTCTAAACATAATTCTTGAGTATTGAAGACGTGCTTCTGACAGTTTGGGCGCTATCTTTGAAAATGGATGCTGGAAATGCCAAATATACTACCAATGTATAAATTTTTTAGATATTTCTTTATTGAGTAGATGATTTTCATGAACGTATTAAAAACTCTAAAAATAACTATTTCGAAATCGAAGTTATCGACCCCATCTTTAAAAATTGTTGCTGGAAAATTATAGTTTATACAGAAATCTGAGAAAGAAAAGTTATTCAATGCTATATTACAACAAGGTGAATAATCTAACACCAAGGACACAGCTTTCCAGCCTACGAATGAACGTCTCATCTCGAGTGTTCCTAAAACTAGATATCCCAGGGCTAGGCCGAATATATTTACTGTATAGTAAATAGTAGTTGAACACCCAAAGTCTTTCTCTCCTAACATTTTTTCTCGGCGCCAACTGACATCAGTCGCGGAAAGCTGGGTCTTTCTAAAAAATTTACACCCCCCTTAAAAAATGAACGAAACTTCATTTTTTGGATTGGAGCTTGGGTCCGCTTGTGGTGAGCTTCTCGGCCAATAGAGAGACAGATATTTTATAAGACGATCGGAGTTCACATTATGGCGGAGCAAGTTAGGAATAAGGAATTGGGTGTAAATGTATTAATTTAAAAATAGATTAAAGGCTCTAAAAACAAACTCGGTGTATTTCCGTGATAGAAAAATATATTTCTGTTGGCTTCTGATTCATCCATTATGTCCTAGCCATTGTTTGACTTGAAGATACCATCGGAAAGAATGTAATTTTGCGGCGTTGGTTTTTGGATGAAGCTTAGCGAGATCAAACACTGTTAATAAAACTGTTCAGAGTGGTGACTCTGAGACAGCACAGAACTTTGACCAAGTCTGCACAGATTTAATCATGTGCTAATGTGCACATCAGTTTGATTGTGCGAAGCTACATAGAAGCAAGGCCACCTTTGAGCGGACAACCGACAAACGGCAGGAAAATCGACCATCTTAAAACGGACATTTCACCATCGATGGCTGTTTTGTAGACCACTTTAGACTGGAAAACCGACCATATTTGAACAGAATATCGGCCATATTTGAAGCATATATCGGTAACCTTGGATCGGACAAACATTAAGTGTAGAACATTTTATAAATTTTATCTATTAGTTAAGAGATTTTGAACATTACTTTTTCGCGAATTGTGTTAAGACATTTGGATTTTAACCTTCAACAATCTGTGAGTACTCCTAAATTCTTTATACGCTAAAATTATAGAGGAAAATGGGCTTAAATACGCGGAGTACCAAAGGGGACCAAATTCCCAAGCTTGCGCCGAGTTGCCGCGAGACCCGGGTAGTAGCGTAATCACGCAGCCCGTAGACACAACCCCTAACGTTAGCAATGTCCAATCACAAGCTATAGGCAATCCTGGCGACCCTATGGCAATGATGGTCCAAATGTTTAAAAAAATGTTGTTAGACAATAACAAACGACAAGAGTCGGTTATGCGTAGTATGCTAACCGTACAAAGTCAGGCACGAAACGTCATGATGAAAAATTTCACTAATAAATTAAACCAACATTTAAGCACGTCACCAGGCCCGTCAAGTGCTATTGGTGCATCAAATCAGTGCCCTGCACCACAATTCGTTTTACCGAATCCCGTCAGTGGCAATCCCAATACAAATTCTACTATAGTATCACCAAACGGTTCGATCTCGAGCTATAATACCCAAATTTACGACCCGAATTTGGTAAACACGACGCAAACTCCTCCGTTGCCGTCCCAACTAAACGCTTCCTCTCCGCCTTTTTTGCCATCAGTTACACCGCATTTCAACAGCTCATCCCAGCAAAACGGGCTTCCATTAGACAGTCCTACCAAAAAAATCGTAATGACGATGACGTCCTAGAGTTCCTAAATCGGGTGGAACGATACAGAAAAGTTCTTAGGCTGACAGACACGAATCTAACATCTAGAGTAGAATTTATGCTCGAGGACGATTCCATATAATGGTGAAAAAGAGTCAGACCAGACGTACAACATTGGGAACATTTTCGTGACAATTTTTGTCGGGCATTTATCGACTAAAATTACCAAAGCCAACTAAAAGACCGGATATTCCGTCGAAGACCACACTGTTAAAAAAAAACTGTTCAATCTTGGACAAAATCATGTGCAGAGTAGTGGCTCTGAGACAGCACAGATTTTTAACCAAATCTGCACAGATTAAATCATGTGCTAATGTGCACATTAATTTGATTGCGCGAAGTTACACAGAAACACGGCCAGGTTTGAGCGGACAATCGACCATCGTTGAACGGACTACCGACAATAAACGGCAGGAAAATCAACCATCTTTGAACGGACATTCGACCATTAACGACAGGATCATCGACCACTTTAGACTGGAAATCCGACCATATTTGAACGGAATACAGACCATATATGAACAGAATATCGGCCATATTTGAACAGAATATCGGCCATATTTGAACAGAATATCGATCATCTTGGATCGGACAACCAACCATCGACTGCTTATACTTCGAATATCTTCAATTGGAAGACCGACAATTTTTGCATAGAATATCGACGATGGCCACGTTTATACCACTCCCCACCTCCATGAAGGATATATTGTAAAACAGACAGCATTTTAGACCAATTATTATACTTCTTAAACAGAAATAAATCAGACAATAGGACAATTTGGTGAGATATTGCTTTATGCATTGGTGCACAGTCTTCATGGTGCACATAAAGGAAATGACCAATTTTTCTTAAATGTGTATTTAACTTTCGGTTCACTCTGAACCGTTAGGACCTCCTCAGAAAGGTCGCGAAGCAACACCTATTTTGGCTTCGTCCTTCGGTGCATTCAATAAAACCGATATAACACCTCATGGAAAACTAAAGTTAAGAATTATTTACCATTGTTTCTTGGGAAATTGAAATCTATATTTACACTTTACATAAATGTAGTAAAGCTAAATTAAAACGTAAAAACCCCATTTAAAATATTAATATCAAAATGTTCTCGCTGTTTTTAGCCACATCGAAGTATACGATGAGGCTCTTAGCTTGAGCCGAGCCGTAGTAGTAAAAGTAGTGGTAGTAGTAGTTGTGGCCGGAGTTTTCGCTTTCTTTATCGTTATATTTTAGCTTAAAAGGAACTCTATATTACCACAACCCACCCATAGGGGTAACTGGGCTCGGTTAGAGATTTAATTTTAATTAAAAATTTTTCAGATCGCAGCCGGGAATCGAACCAGGGTCACTCACGCAGTAGGAAGACATTCTACCACTGAACCATAGAGACTTGATAGACACCTCGAGTTTTTATCGTTTAGCTGACATCGGTTAATTTACGAAATCGGCTAACGAAGATAGTCTGTTTATAGCATTATATTGGAACTTCAAGTGTCACAAGACAGTTGATAACTTCTAAATCGACAGTTAGGAACTTTAAAACAATGTCAACACAATATCCGTGTTATCATTATATGTGATATTGGGGCCAATTCTCTAACTTTACTACACTTTATCGTAAACGATAACTTTGTCGGGCGTAACCTTATCGACAGGTCGATAATTTTGTATCCACTAACTCATTCGTGCAAAATACGATAAGGATCTTTACGACAACTTCGTATTGGCAAAAGTAGATAGGGGGAAAATAAAGCCCTTGGAAGACCCCCCCCGCGCTAAGAAAACCTACAATCCCCCTTTCCTCTCTCACACAGTTCCTACCCCCTCGAGGAGAGTCATTGCACATTGCCAGTGCCTATTTGCAACGGAAAAATAGTTCTGTAAACAGTTTTAAAAAGACGTCTGCTAGTGCTAGCTTAGGCTTAACAAGATTGCATACGCGATATACGGTAAAGCAACATCTGTTACTGTGAGTGGAGACGTTAACAATAATAATGAATTCAAGGGAAGTGAACCTTGACGACTTGATAAAAATTATGAAAATGACGAATTTTTTTACCACGGAAGATTCTGAAAGTAGAGTTAGAATATTTAGTTGTATGAAAGGTTATAGATCCATGAATGAACTGTTATCCGATATAATTTGGCAGTATGATCTTCTTAAGTCAAAACATGAAGAAGATAGTGGCGGTTATTCCGCATTTCTTTTTGTCTAGACTAGGTGAATTAGTCAACTAACCTTTAATGACAATGGGCCAGACCCTGTAATTATATGTGACCTTTGGGGTATTTTCGACAATACTGAATTTTTCAATGTAATGCAGTGGACTGGTTTTCGCTTAATTGATGAGAAGGCAAAGGTTTCCAGGATGGACACGTTGTGTGATGAAAACGCAAAAATTGCAGGGGTAACTAGTTTCACACTTCATAAAAGACCGTATATTTTAAATATAAGGAGGCCAAAAGCTAAGCAATGTAAACTCAGACACCCCAAAACTGATCGTTTATATTCTTTAAATCTAATTCTTGGCGGAGTAATGGGGGAACGTGTTCAATAAATAAAAAAGGCATGAGTTCTCTGGGAAAAATCAAGAAAGGTAAAAAGCCGTTTACCGAGAAGCAAAGAGCGCAATAATACATCAATTATAAAATAACATTATCGATAAGGACTGTGGAACAGCTTGATAAAGACCTTCCTGTTGTTATTAAGAACATTAAGGAAGGCGGGCTATTTATTGCACACACTACAGTAATACCGTATGCTGCAAAATGCAAGATTGTCGTTGATCAGTACGAATTTTGATCTATTGGATCTAATCCGATAAAAACAATCAGTAAGAATTTCTTCCTTTAAGGGTTGATTTTATTGTCATCCAGTTAGTTAAATCTTTGTTACTTTCAGGGGAGACAACTATCCTAGTCATGTAAGTAATGTAGACATGAAAGATCAATTTCATGAAGCAATTAGAGAAATTCCTGAAGTTGTGATAAATAAATTGACCTTTGCGCAACTTGAAGAATTTTGGGTAATTTTTCAAAAAAAAATTAGTGCAGGCGAAATTGGCGGATTTATTTAGAGGAACAAACAGGCGGCGAAATGAAAAGAAAGGGAAGCGTTCATCAGGAGGTCCAACTATATGGTGCATGCTTAACGAAATTCAGCCTATCTCAAAGAAAAATAAGGTGAAAAAAATCCAATAAAAGCTGCAAAACGGAGCACCAAAAAAGACCCGAGCCTGATTTAAGTGGAACAGTACATAAAGACCTTGATTGCAGCAACGCTTCAGCTACCAGCCCAAACATTAAACAATCTGTAGGCTCACAAAGACGGGGAAAGCGTGGTTTTGGGGTGCAAGTGATAGAACAAGCAACCAATCAATCAAAGAGAAACCACTATAAACAAAATCAGTAACTTAGATGACCTGGTCTATCCTAAACCATCTACCTCAGGTGTTTCTACAAGCGGCAGAAATTTGAAAAAGAAAACTTTTGACGATTATTATTCCTGATTGAATTAACAGTAAAGGAACGTTTAAATTTTCAGTCAAATAATTGTTTTTGAGAATAATTTTTATGATAGTTTAAATTAGTTTTCTGCTCCAAATGAAAGATATTTTGATCTCAAAGTGTTTTAAAATTTCCTAATTCTGTGATAGTTTATTCTTTTTTGAGAATAATTTTGATTAATTAGTTTTCTGCTTTAAGCCAAAGATGTTATTGATCTCATATAATTGATTTAAAAGTTTCCTAATTTTTTCTAATTCTGTGATAGTTGTTTTAGAGAAATATTTTGTGATAGTTTCAGCTATTCTCTTACATTTTTAAATCTAAAATAGTAAAAGCTCAAAGGTTTGTCAAGCTAGAAAATAAGGATTTTGTTGTTTTCTTTTATAAAAGGACTGCTACTTCATGGATTTTTAAAAAATTTATTTATTACTTTAAAATAATGGGAGCTTTCGGACCGTGGTCCTTCTTCAGCCGATAGAATTTCAAATTCTATCGGCTGAAGAAGGACCACGGTCCGAAAGCTCCCATTATTTTAAAGTAATAAATAAATTTTTTCAAAATCCATGAAGTAGCAGTCCTTTTATAAAAGAAAATAACAAAGTTTAGATCAACCATGGAACGAAAATTTAACATATACGAAAATAAGGATTGTTTGTCATTTTTTCCTTGCCTGAAATCCTCTCAGATGCCCACCTTTCAAAATACATCAACCCATTTAACATGCATTACATAGTGGAAGATTTTGTGCCAGTAGCTGGTTTTTGGGAAAGAAACCCTTCTTCAGTTTGTAACCGTAAAATTTGAATGTAGGAAAGGGGACCTAATTTTCACGGCTCACAAAGAATTTAAACTAAAACTATAGCTAAGAAGTTCCCAGGCTCCCCGTTTAAAGGACTTATTGTCCATGACTAACTATATTTACCAGGTAGTCCATTGTAGAGTAAGACGCAGTTGTGATTTACTGATAATAACTTGAATTTATTCAAACAAAGCAAAAAACACGTCCGAACTGGAGCGCGAATACAAATGAACTGACTACTGACAACTGACTTTTTTACAGATTGTAGTCGGGGGTTTTTATTCCCGCGGAAAACGTTTTTTAATCAGTTTGACTGCAGCGCCGCGCCACTTTGGGACAATTTAACATTATGCAATTTAAATGTAAAAAATGAAAAATGAACAAAGCAGACGACGCGGTTTTTCCCCGGGAAGGAGATGCTTGGTGTGGACGGTTACATCCTCCCCCCAAAGAAAAGTCGTCTGCTGCAAGGCGAGTTTCACCCGTGTTTCAGGCGGCGCAGAGTCGGCGCGGTCTTGATTTGGCCTGTGTCTTCGGCGGGCCTTGTACGCCTCGCAGTGGACCTTTCATCAGGGACCATGTGCGTTGAGTAGACTTGGGCCTCACCGATGGTTCCACGGAAAACGGCGTTACCGATGCTGAATCTCCTTGCGTAGATGCTTGTTAATGAGCGTCCCGAACAGTCTCCCATGGTTCTCGAGAGATTGCTTGACGCGAAAAGTTAAAATCACGAGAAGTCACATCTGTGATTTTATGCAAGCGTAGATACTGTTCCACGTCTGCGCGAGACCGAAGAGTCTGATGCGGATAATTAGCTGGTGGGTGATAATTTATGTCCATTTCAGGAACTCCAGGCTTTGGATGCTTCCTCAGTACTATCTCACGTTTCCATCCTTTACGGAAAGGATTGACAAATCTTATAGGATTTATGGGAACAGGGTTGGACAATTCCGTATCGTCTTCCTCAGATTCAGAGGAAGAACTGGAATCGTCAGGGTGATATAGAGGAGAGGGTAGAGGGGAGCAGTCTCCCTCAAGCTCCTATCAGGAGAGGAAGGAGGAGAAAGGTCTGGCGGTATCCGATTCACTCGGAAACCCGCTTTAGGATCTGAGAATAAGTAAAATCAGTCTGGTTCAGATTCCTCAGGCAGATCAGAGGCTTCTGGAAAAGAATCTGGTATATTTTCCGACGGGGAATAAGAGGAGTCATCCGTGGAAGAAGATGAGGATGACGATGAAGTTTCTCCAGACGACTCAGTTTGTGCTTCTTGGTCTCTCAACAGCCGTTGTCTTCGTTCTCGTCGAGTCTCACGACGTTCGTCACCAGTACAGACTCCAGCGTCCTGAAGTACAGGTATGGACTGTGACGAGCTAGGACTTGAAGATGAACTACTCGAAGTTGAGAATGACTGGCTTCCGTCCGGTTCGCGGGCATCTTTGTTTGACCAATACAGCTTTAAATGAGCGATATTCTCGATTCCTTTATTTTCTCCAGTTTCTAGATCTTCTAGCTGATATCGCAATCGATCTAGTTTCTTTGCGATTATGTAGGGACCATCCCATTTGGGACATAACTTAGCGGCGATATTACAGACAAGTACACCAACGAGAATTTAGTGGCGACATTACGTGCCGCTTGAGACAAGGGATGCGTCTCCTTCCAGACAAGTACACGAACGAGAATTTCAATCCCTTCCCGCCTTCGATCGTAGTAGCGTTTCTGGTGTGCTTGCGCTTTCTTGGCAAGTTCTTTAGACAAAGCAAGTTGCTTCGCTAAAGCTGAGAGCGATGCGGACCTTTCAACAAAGTCCGCCACTGGCATACCCACGTCCAAGTCCCAGGGAAATCTCGGTTCCCTACCCATGTTAAGATAGAAAGGAATTCTTCCTGTTGTGGTATGTGTCGTCGAGTTGATGGCGAACTGGATAAATGGTAAGTTCTCGTCCCATCTTCGGTGATCTCGACCAACGAACATCGAAATGATTTCTCCCAGAACTCTGTTTGTGCGCTCCACGATGTTACTCTGTGGATGATACGAAGTGATGTATCGTGGTTTGACTTTGAACATCTTGAGAATGTCCTTCCAAAGTTGAGAAACGAATTGTGTCCCGTTGTCGCGTACGATGGCTTTCGGACATCCGTAGCGAACTATCATGGAGACGAGTTTCTTGGCGCACGTTCTGGCGGTGATGTTCTTCATCGGATACAGTTCGACAAATTTGGTAGCTTAGTCCGTGAAAACCTGGAGGTATTTGTGATGGTGACGGCTTCTTG
This sequence comes from Phalangium opilio, assembly GCF_054372755.1. Classification (NCBI taxonomy): domain Eukaryota; kingdom Metazoa; phylum Arthropoda; class Arachnida; order Opiliones; family Phalangiidae; genus Phalangium; species Phalangium opilio. The sequence continues at coordinate 8,575,996 of NW_028324160.1, read as the reverse complement.
GTAGAGGTCCCATTATGTCCACTCCCAGCAAATCAAATGGCTCAGTAATGGCCGTAGGTTGCATGAGACCTGGACGTTTTCTATTGCGGGCCTTGTGCATTTGACACAAAGCACATACGCGGACGTACTGGGTAACGTCCTGCCGGAACGATGGCCACCAGTATCTCGTCCGTACTTTGAGGAAGGTACGATCCCGACCTCGATGTCCAGATAGAGGGTGGTCGTGAAATAGGCGGATGGCGCCCCGCCGGAACCGCTGTGGCAAATAGATTTTCGCTGGTCGTCTACCATAGGCCTTTCGATACAGGACATCGTGCTTCGTCTCGCAGTATCGATGTCCTTGAGGATTTCCTCCGGATAACTGGACTATGATGTCATTGGTGGCTTGTTCATCTTGTTGGGCCGTTCGTACTTCTTACTCTCACTACTGAAATGTCAGGACTCTGGGTTTACTTAAATAAAAATTTCAAGCGTTGCCAACACTACTGTAAATATATACCCAAAGGATTACTGTCATAGAGTTCGAACTTTCAATAGAGTAAAGCAGCGATGTGCTTCTGTATATTCGCCCCTAGGAAATCCCACCGAGAGAACGAATCGTACTCTCGGCACTATGTTAGCCTCCTTTGTGGGAGACAACCAAAAAGATTGGGACCGCTGCCTGTCACAATTTGCCATGGCCATGAGAAGCGCGGTGCAAGAGTCCACCAAATTTAGCCCCTCCGTGTTAATGTTTGGGCGCGAGATTAAGACTGCCACTAACATTGTTTTGGATATAATTCCTGAGGTTTACCTAAATGAGGAAACTCAAAAGCGTTACAGCCTCAAAGTTATCGAGAGGGTACAAAAACCCATCGCGTTAGCTCAAGACAACATTCAAAAGACCCAATTAAAACAAAAGTCATATTATGACAAACATTATCGGCATTTAGAATTTACGGAAGGCGATTTAGTCCTTAAGAAAACCCATTTTCTTTCAAATGCCGGTGAAGAATTTTCCTCCAAGTTAGCCAACCGCTACGACGGTCCCTTCCGTGTCTATCAAAAGCTCAGTGCTCATAGCTATAAGCTACAAACATTAGATATGAAAAAGGTATTGTTTGGAACCCACCATGTTTCACAGTTAAAGCCTTTCGAGGATAGAACGGACCACAATCTGGAAGCAAGTGATTTCTTTCACGATGACTTAGACGATCGCGACCATGATAGTCAAGTGGAGTATGTAACGCTTAATTGTCATTTAATTGTCATAAACATTTAAATATTAGTTTTGATTATAAACAAATGGTCAGGCCCAGGATCCAAGCTTGGCTATTTATAAAAGAAACTATTCACGCATTGGTATGGGGAGAATATAACCTGCTGGACAGGGTAACAACCTCTATCATTGCTTTTCATGGAAAATTTATACTCTCACTACCGAAATGTCAGGACTCTGGGTTTACTTAAATAAAAATTTCAAGCGTTGCCAACACTACTGTAAATATATACCCAAAGGATTACTGTCATAGAGTTCGAACTTTCAATAGAAACTAGAGGCCAGGTATTCAGGCGCCAGAGTTCGAACTTTCAATAGAAAATACCATCAAGATAGTGTCAGCTATTAAGGTGCCGGGAAACCTGGTGAACTTTTAAAAACCCATGATTCCCCTAGAAAAGGATACGGAAAGAAACATTCTAACACAAACCACGGACTGGTCCAATACCGGTCCAGTACCATAGAGGGCCTAATATGATTGGTCGATGAAAAGTGCATTTTCAAGTCGGTCTTTTAGTATAAATACACGGGTGCTTCAAAAAGAAAGTATAGAATAAGAGATATCTAGAACGGGTTAAGACATGACTGACGCTTAACCCTTGTTCGGTCTAAAAGTGCGGGTAAAACTTTAACCACAATCGTACGAACTAAAACAAGGCTTAGTTCCATGTACCCGAATTCGAGGATCCGGAGATCTACATGGATGCGAACCTATCGCCGTCGGATGCCAACCAAGAACGGCAGGACAAAACTTAATCTTTCCCGAGATGCCACGTGGTACCCTTCTGCAGAGATGTCCTTAACGCCAGCGCCGGAACCCGAACATGGACTCAAAACGTATCATTATATTTAATGTTATATCCTAAGACTCTTAATTACGAGTTGCCCTTACTGGAAACTCAATCAGTCCTTACTTGGACTTTAAATTCGATCAACCACATCCTTACTTGGAGCGGTTATTTAATATGAACTCAGTCCTTACTTGGACTTCAAATTCGATCAACCACATCCTTACTTGGAGCGGTTATTTAATATGAACTCAGTCCTTATTTGGACGTTAAAGTAATAAGCCACATCCTTACTTGGATTGCTAAATATTGTAATAGTAAATCCCTGGATTAAGAACTTTTTATTAATTTTCATAAAAGCCTAATAAGCTCACATTTAACTGTTTAATAAAATCTGATTGGCAACGCATTTCAGTTCCTTTTTGTTCAAATAATCCCCTAGACAAACCAAATTATATCGCTCAACCCAATAGTGATATTGATGCGATCCGCCCGGACATTAATTTAACTTGTAGTACTTAATCAGACCTTAACTTAGGTTGAAAGCTAGACGAATCTATAAAACCCAGCTACAAGCGAAGACCGCTTTTATCACGCATGCGGGAAAGTACGAGTTTGAGGTACTTCCGTTCGGTCTATGCAATGCGCCGTCGTCGTTTTAACGACTCATCGACGAAGTCTTCAGGGATGGACATCACTTTTCCATCTGTGTCTATCTGGATGACATCGTCATTCCATCCAGTACTTAGGCAGACCATTTTCAAGCCTTGGAATATGTCTTTCACCGACTGTCTTAAGCGGGACTTACGCTTCAGACTAAGAAATGTCGCTTTGCGCAAAGCGAAGCGACCGTGTTAGGGCATATTGTAAATGAACGAGGGATTCATATTGATCCTTCCAAGACTAGGGCTATAGTAGACTTTCCCGTCCGAAAGAACGTGAAAGAAATCCAAAGATTTCTGGGCATGGCGGGATGGCACTCACGATTCATCCCGCAGTAATCCAAAATCGTTGCCCCCTTAAACCATCTCAAGAAGAAAGACGTTCCGTTCCAGTGGAAGAAAGAACAGCAGGAAGCGTTCCAGGCCATCAAGGATGCGATCTGCATGGCGCCTCCTCTAGCGGCTTACAACCCTAAGTTGCCTTGTATCCTGAAAACGGATGTTAGCTACGCCGGACTTGGAACTTTCCTGTCGCAAATCCAAGATGACGTCGGTGCCAGTGGCATCAGATAACATTTGATTAGGCGCTGCACCTGGCGCGGGGGCCTTATCAGCGCCCCCCAAACGTCTATCATCATTGTACCCAAATGGAACCTGCGAAACCACCGTCAAGGCACGCGGGCTACAGCCAGCGGACGCGACAAACGCCCCTTAAGCAGGTGACGGGAGCGCTACACCGTCGGCGGCGACCCCAGCCAGGAGGAGGTCGGTGACAGGGCTGGACAAAGGCAGCAGAAGGCTCGAGGGGACGGGGGATTTCCCACCGAGCACAGCAGTGCCATACGGTCAAAGAATGTATCCGCGACCTCCAGAGGGTTGCCAAGAGCTGGGGATGAACCACAGCAACACCCGGGCGGGGGCGAAGCGGCCGAGCAAAACGTTTGCGGAACGGGGCAGGGAAAGGTCCGAACCAATGGCGAACCCAAGGAACCATCCTAACCGGCACACCGAACTCGGGCCCCCTCCGCCACGACAAGGCCTTTTGCTCTGCTCCAACGACAAGGGGGCGACGTCCCCAAGGGAGCGGGAGGGGGGTGCCAGTGGCAGTAAGCAACTGACCGACGTCCAGAGAAGATATACCACCAAGGAAAAGGAATGTCTTGCCATCTATTGGGGAGTTGGAAAGTTCCGGCCATACTTGGAGAACACACCGTTCACTGTGATCACGGATCACAAGGCACTACAGTGGTTATTAACTTTGAAAGAACCAAATTCTCGACTTGTTCGTTGGGCAATGTACCTGCAGACGTATGACTTCAAGACAAGAAGGGGGTTGAGAACAAGGTTGCGGACGCCTTATCCAGAGCGCCTGTCTCTCTATTAGCCATGTCTTTGGAAGACATGACTTCACCGTCCTCGTCAGAAGATTCCAGTCCAGCGGAATCCTCTTCAATGACGTCGACTTCGTCCTCAACCAGTAGCGGATTAGCTCCTCCCGCCAATCACGCATAGTACCACTCTTTCACACTGGACGAAGTCCGAAATGCCCAACAAGATGAACAAGTCACCAATGACATCATAGTCCAGTTATCAGGAGATAATCCTCAAGGACGTCGGTACTACGAGATGAAGAACGATGTCCTATATCGAAAGGCTTATGGTAGATAACCAGCGAAAATCTATTAGCCACAGCGGTTCCGGCGGGACGCCATCCGCTTGTTCCATGACCACCCTCTATCTGGACATCGAGGTCGAGATCGTACCTTCGATAAAGTACGGGCCAGATACTGGTGGCCATCGTTCCGGCAGGACGTTACCCAGTACGTCCGCGGATGTCCTCTGTGTCAAATGCACAAGGCCCGCAATAGAAAACGTCCAGCTCTTATGCAGCCTACGGCCATTACTGAGCCTTTTGATTTGCTGGGAGTGGACATAATGGGACCTCTACAAAGAAGCCGACACCATCACAAATACCTCCTGGTTTTCACGGACTATGCCACCAAATTTGTCGAACTGTACCCAATGAAGAACATTACAGCCAGAACGTGTGCGAAGAAACTCGTCTCCATGATAGTTCGCTACGGATGAAAAAAGCCATCGTGAGCGACAACAGGACGCAATTCGTTTCACAACTTTGGAAGGACATTCTCAAGATGTTCAAAGTCAAACCACGATTAATAAAAACTGTCATTGTAAATTAAGAGGGGAAAACGTAAAAGATAAGTGTAGAACATGAATTGTCTGAAGGAACAGATACTAAAATTTTCTCTTTTGAAGACATGATTATAAAACATCAATTATTTGAAAAAATTCTTATCTTAGTATCATCCACGGAGCAACATCGTGGAGCGCACAAACAGAGTTCTGGGCGAAATCATTTCAATGTTCGTTGATCGAGATCACCGAAGATGGGACGAGAACTTGCCGTTTATCCAGTTCGCCATCAACTCGACTACACATACCACAACAGGAAGAACTCCTTTCTACATGAACATGGGTAGGGAACCGAGATTTCCCTGGGACTTGGACGTGGGTATGCCAGTAGCGGACTTTGATGAAAGGTCCGCATCGCTCTCAGCTCTAGCGAAGCAACTTGCTTTGTCTAAAGAACTTGCCAAGAAAGCGCAAGTACACCAGAAACGCTACTATGATCAGAGGCGGGAAGGGATTGAATTTCCCGTTGGTGCGCTTGTCTGGAAGGAGACGCATCACAGATGTGACTTCTCGTGATTTTAACTTTTCGCGTCAAGCAATCTCGCGAGAACCATGGGAGACTGTACGGGACGATCATTGACAGTATCTATGCAAGGGGATTCAGCATCGGCAACGCCATTTCCCTTGGAACCCTCGGTGAGGCCCAAGACCACTCCACCGCACATGGTCCCTGATGAAAGGTCCACTGCGAGGCTTACAAAGGCCCGCCGAAGACACAGGCCAAATCAAGACGGCGCCGAATCTGCGCCGCCTGACACACAGGGTCCAACTCACCTTGCAGCAGACGACTTTTCTTTGGTGGGGGAGGATGTATCCGTCCACAACAAGCATCTCCTTCCCGGGGAAAAACCGCGTCGTCTGCTTTATTCATTTTGTATTTTTTATACTAAATTTTGTATAATGTTAAATTGTCCCGAAGTGGCGCCTTAAGCGCCACTGCTGTCAACCTTGTTAAAAACATTTTTCGCGGGGATAAAAACCCCCGCCTACAATCTGTAAGAGTCAATTGTCAGTTGGCGGTCAGTTTTTTGTACTCGCGATTTAGTACAGACGCGTTTTTGTTCCATAAATAAAACCAGTATTATTGTTTCTGTCACTTGATGCGTTTTTCGTTCAATAATGGACTACTTGGTAAATATTGGTCATGGACTATTGTCCTTTAAACGGGAACCTGCTAACTTCTTAATTTGCTAGTTTTTATTTAAATTCTTTGTGAGCCGTGAAATTAGATGATTTTCATTAACGTAATAAACAACAAAAAATGGCCATCTCCAAGTTGAAATTATCGACGCCATTTTTAAAAATGGCCACACGAAAATTATTGCCCTAAAATCAGAAAGAAAGAAAAGTTATTCAATGCTGTTATTCTCAACATGTTGATTAGAGAATGTAATATAATATTGGGTTTGTACATTTAAGTGTTGTTTAAGATAAGATTTTAGACAAATCTCTAACATTTCATTCATATTCATCGTCATCCTGAAGATTATTTCATAATAATTGCATGTCAGAGGCCTGGATTAGGCGCTAGACCTAGCTGGGGGCCTTGTCAGCGCCCCTCCCCATCATATTCCAAATTGAACCTGCGGAACCGCCGTCATGGAACACGGGATCGGCCAGCCGGCCCGACAAACGCCACTTGAGCAGGTGACAGAAGCTGGAAATCGTCAGCGGCGAGCCCAGTCAGGAGGTGGCCGGTGAGAGGGAAGGATTAAGGCAGCAGAAGGCTCGAGGGGACGGAAGAGTTCCCTCCAAGCACAACAGTGCCATACGGCCCAAACAAATAATGCATCCGCGACCCCTCGAGGGTTGCCAATAGCGGGGGCGAGCCAAGGCAACACCTGGGCGGCGGCGAAGCTGCCCAGCAAAACCTTCACGGAACGGGGCAGGGAACGGTCTGAACCAAGGGTGAACCCAAGGAACTCCCGAACCGTCACACTGAACTCGGGCCCTCTCCGCCACGACAAGTCCCTTGAGATAAAAAGGTTAAGAGAACGCTTCTTTCATTTACGTGCTGTAACTGGGTGTGGTTATGATAAGGCGTATTTTAAAGTAATGACAGATGAACAACATCTTACAAATTCGTTGCGCTTTTTTAATGACCATATTGCATCTAAGAAAGCCATAGCTGCTACCGAAGAGAGATTTCTTGTCGATTTTTAGGGTGATAATGGACACGTCACGCTTCAACTATGTAGATATTACACGTATAATGGAACCGTTGCCACACTTACTGTCAAGTCCTCATTTGATCTCGCAAGGCTTCATCCAACAACCGACGCCGCAAAAACTACATTCTTTCCGAGCGTAAGTCCAACAAAAGCTAGGAAACGATTTAATCCCGACCAGTGGGGATTGGTTCGCGATCGCAAAAGTCGAAGGCCCATTCTCACAATTCTCGTTCCGGCATCCTATGAACTTATAACACTCATTATTTGTACCTGCAGTCTACAGAACATTTTGTATATAGAACTGTGAATGTAGAAGATCGGTAATAGCTTTCTGAGCAATGTGTGGACATTGTCAAGGTATTAGCCGTAATAAAAATCTTCAGGATGACGAGAAACATGATCGAAATGTTAAAAATGTGTCTTAAATCTAATCCTTAACGACACGAGAATGTATATACCCCATATAAAACCAAAATCCGAGTATCATGGCTATCCTTTTCTTTTTTTCAGATTTTAGGATACTAATATTTCAGCGACCATTTTTAAGATAAGTCGATAATTTAGACTCGAAAATAGTTATTTTTATGGCGTTTAATACGTTCATGAAGAAATATCGAAAAACTTTATATATCGGTAATATATTTGGCATTTCAAGCAGTCATTTTCCAAGATGACGCCCAAACTATCAGTAGTACGTCTTCAATATTCAAGTATGATGTTTAGACAGTCTTCAGCAATATTTTTACCAATTTTCATAATTTTTGCAGAATATACTGTATCTAAAAGACATTCCCGGGAGCCATTTTCCAACATGGCGGCCAAACTATCTCATGAATGACTTCAATATTTTACTATGAGGTTCACACAGCTCTGATTATAATGCCTATCAATTTTCATAATTTTCCAACAACATGGCGAAATATACTGTACCTTGCATTTACGGCGGCCATTTTCCAATATGGCGACCAAACTATTGAACACAGAGCTGTAAAATTTTGTCATGATGTTCATGGGGTTTCAATCATGTGTACCAATTTTAATAATTTTTGAAGAAGAACGTGGAATACATTGTAGCTGGCATTCCCGGCGGCCATTTTCCAAGATGGTGGCGAAAGCTCGCGTTCTACAGCAGGGGACTTTTAGTATAATTTTTGTTGGGTCAAAAACAACACATGTACCAATTTTCATCTTTATGTTCAAATGTTCTAGGTCAAGCCCTTTTTTGGCCTATCTGTCCTGGCCTAAAGGCTCGCCCTGCAACAATATCAGCCGACAACCTAGCACTTGGTGGATTTACAAAGTCTTTTTTAGCCGGCAGAATTTTTCGTCTCTGCATGGCAACAAGGAATGACATATCGGAAAAATTTCGCGAGGAATGTTTCATCCATAGAACTGTTGCAGTCCACAACCAACATTTAGAGGCTGTGAAAGAAAACGATCAGAATAAAAGCATCTATGGTGTGGAAGGCGAGTCTGCTTTCTCTATCTTGCCAGGATTTAAAGTCACCGAAATGTTTCCAAGCTGATATTATCCATGATTTGCGCGAAGGCGTAATACAGGAAAATTTAAGGGTAGTGCTATCAGATCTTATCAGCAAAGGTCTAATAAGCCTGAAGTACATCAACACCAGAATATCAACGTAGAAATATGGGTTTTTGGACTCCAAGAACAAGCCAAGCATATTGAAAAAGAGAATGGTATCTGGAGATTCGCACCTCATTGGATCTGCTTCTCAGAAATGTTGTTTGCTATTCATGCTGCCTTTCCTTGTTGGGTCCAAAGTGCCAGCTAATACTCTCTCGTGGGAATTGCTACTGCTTTTGAGAAAAATATCTGATATCGTTGAAGCACCAGTAGTTGATAAAATGTGGCTGCCAAAACTAAACGAACTTTTTTTCCAATTTTCCCATTCGTTCAAAAGTCTCGTTAGTCCTATCTACAAACTTACCCCAAAAATGCACTACCTTTTGCACTATGGAACGTTGATGAGGGAGTATGGTCCTTTGCGAAGGTTATAGTGTATGCGTTTTGAGGCTAAACATCAAATCTTGAAGCGCATTGCCACTGCTGGACGAAATTATACGAACATTTCTAAAACAATGGCGGAGCGCCACCAATATCAACAATGCTACAACTACAGCTCTAATTGTGCATTTGAAAATGATGACTATGCCAGGAAATGCCAAAAGATAAAATTTTCGATCTTGCCTCTAAGCCTGCGTGAGCACTTGGTTCAAAAATATGGTGCGCAAGAAACATCTTTTCAACAGTGTTCAGAGTTAAAACACAGCAGCTCCATTTACAAACCTGGTGTTGTTATTCCAATTGAAATTGTCCACGCGGAAGAAATCGCGGTTTTTATGAAATTGAGCTTTATTTTGAAAACTAAAGATCATGAATATTTGCTATGTGGGAAACTTTTGAACAGCACGTCATATAGTCATCATTTTCACGCATAAGAAATTATACAGACAAGTGACTGGCTTTCATTTATCCCTGGACAAAAAGAATTGGATTATACTTTTCTTCACATTTATAATGCAAACGGGCAAAACTTAGTTTCCCCTAAATATCGTCTTGTAAATTTACAAAAAGCCTAAAACATGCGTAAAACCATATTTATTCCATTCAGTCAATATATTAAGTCTAAAACCAAATATTTTTTCAATATTACTTATGGCAAGAATCACTATCTAACGTGTACGCCCATATTTCAAAGTTGCATGCCTGACAGTCACAAATGTAAGGCCCACTTCTCCCTACGCCAAAGCACATGGTACTCATGCTTTTTTTTTCATTAACAAAAATACTTTTAGGTTGTGCCTCCACCAATTTACATTCATTTCTAGCCATGTCAACTGACAGCAATTGGTTGTCCAGGATCATCCCGTAAGAGATTTGCTTTCATTTCATTTTAAAAATTAGAAAAATCGTCAAAATATAATTTATTCTCTTACATTTTAGAACAAATCTTTAAAAAGGCCAAGAAAACAAAGTGAAAGTGGAAAACCTTTGATGAACATTCTCCTAGAAAAAGTCTATGAAGTCCATAAAAAGGAAATTAGAGGTTTAAATACATTATTTTGCATTTTATTTATTATTACGGTTAACTTTCTTAAAATATTAACGTCAATTTCCAAGTCAGGCTCTATTGCGAGCGTTATTTGGCAAGAGATATGATAAATATTGCGCGCGATGTGATAACCGTAGCACGTGACATTGAGCGTGACTTGGAAATTTTGTTCACTGGCAGGCAGGGCGTATTAACTGATTGTATAACAACTGGCCATCGACCTTCTAGAACTCAGTGCAGCGAATGAGCTGAAACGGAGAGGGCCTATCACGCGTGGTAACTAATCAGAAATGACCCAATTTGTATCTTCACTTTTAACATTCATTTTCATCACGTAACAAAAGTCTAGTTTGAGCATAGAGTATTTTTATTAGGAAGACCAAAATTGCAAAAGCAATTTCATGCTCAGTTATACTCTTTTGGCACTCACAATTTGGAGCTTATTGATATATCATAATCTCATGGAATGGCATGCTGAAGACTGAGGTACACACTTACCCTTTTATCAATATTTTAATTGTCCGTTCCTCATTCAGGTGTTGACGCACTTGAAAATCCTGTCTCCGACCTCTTCCATCTGCCGACGAACCAGATTCTCCAGACACTGACTGTCAAGCCATCGCGCCTTGCAAGTAACTGTGGAACTCGCAGATCACGCGCTTTGGCCTTTACGACTAGTACTCGAGATAAATTATGAAACATAACAAGTAACCAATGAACTCTTACTTCCATTTCAGCATACAGCAATTGGTATATTAATGCCTCTGTTTCTCTCGATATGAATATCATAAGTCTGAAATAGGTAATTATGTGATTAATGACAATAGCATAGTAAAGTTTTATGTAGAATAGGTGTGAAGACTTCGGAGGATGTCATTTGAAATCGGGCTACAGAAACCAGCACTGAACTCCAGATGGTCAGATGGATGAAGTAAAGTTTAATCGACCTGTAAATAAGCATGTGAATATAAATAAATTGCAGAGTTGTTGGGTTCGGTAACTGTATGCAGGTTATAAATAATGTCTAGAGTAAAGGGTAGTCGTCATCAATATACCTGAAAAGCAAAATACCCGTGAACAGAATAAAAGCACGACAGTAGCGGTAGTGAATTGATGCATTAAAGCAGGGGATAACCGACGTTTCCGTTTTTTTAAACCCCGCCCGGCAGCACTAAGATCTATGTCCGCTGTGAATAAAAAGAAAAATCAAGTGATTTTATGATGAATTCGTCTACTAATTATAGTGAAATCTGCATAGTGAAACATGATCTAGTACACCGAATGACTTTAAAATTATAATTAGTTTCCAATTTCATGCATAGTTTTGAATAAGGACCTCCGACCAATCGCATAACGCCCTGCCTTTTTCTTAACAAAATTCTCGTGGAACGCGGCTTCACCCTCCCTTTAAATAACAGTCAAATGATAAAACAAATGCAAATAATGTATTGCATTAAAAGGAATTATGAAGTTAATGTGCGAAAACATCCAATGAATTATATAATGAATGGAAATTTAATTGCCTTATTAGATCCACACCAATAACACGCATGCAAAAAGCACATGTAAAAAACGAGATTATAAAAAGCAAAGGAATATTAAATAAAACTATAAAAAAGCATGCGAATATTAAATTAGAATATAAAAACCATGCGAGTATTAAATTCGATTATAAAAAGCATGCGAGTATTAAAGTAGGCTATAAAATACATGCGAGTATTAAAGTAGGCTATAAAATGCATGCGAGAATGAAAGTAGGCTATAAAATGCATGCGAGTATTAAATTAGACAAAAAAATGCATGCGAGTATTAAATTAGACAATGAAATACATGCGAATATTAAATAAGACTATAAAAAGCATGCGTGTATTAGATTAGACTATAAAATGCATGCGAGTATTAAATTAGACAATAAAATGCATGCGAATAATAAATAAGGCTATAAAAAGCATGCGAGTATTAAATTAGACTATAAAATGCATGCGAGTATTAAATTAGACAATAAAATGCATGCGAGTATTAAATTAGACAATAATATGCATGCGAGTATAAAATAAGACTATAAGAAGCAGGCGAATATTAAATAAGACTATAAAAAGCATGTGAATATTAAATTAGATTATAAAAAGCAAGCGCATACGCAGGCAATTAATCAAAAATGCCTTGATTACAACAAGACTTAAAAAAGTATCGATAAGACTGAGGTTATCACTTGACCGAAGGATCAGATATTAATTTTTATTTTTAATTGAAACTTAAAGGCATGCTTAAGAAAAAAACAACGTTCCATTACCGTTTTCCGTTGAAATAACTTATTTTACAGGTAATCAATTTCAAAAATTTACTTATCTCGGGTTTTTAGGCACAATTCCATTCCCCCAAAACATTTTATCATTACATTAATTACTTTTGAGAGAGTACGTGTATGACATTGAGTTTTAAAAGGTTCCCCCATTTTTGCCCGGCATGCTTCGCAGTGGAACATTTTAAAACAATGGCGGAAAATTCAGTAGGGACAGTTAGATTTTTACTCGTGGTTATGCAAAATGATGTAATGTCTAGTGTACATTAGTCAATCGTCATACTGTTCATTCTCATAGCTAAGGGCATGATTAATAGTACTCCCCTATTTCTATCTCTACTTTCAATCAATGGTTAGAGACTATTCAGTGCCGCAGGTCGCACATGATGATATTTCAACTACAGTTTACATCAATTCTCCGTGTTCGTACTATTAGCGGGTTAAGCACTAATTTGTTCAGAACATGTCTCAAAAGGGTGCTTGTTGTAACTTTTTAAAGCAGTGTTGCCAATGTGTGGGTAATTTCTCACATCGTGGGAAATTTAGGTTTGGTTTTAGGCTCTATGGGGAAAAGGTAATATTTCTCCGAAATCGATCAAATGTCGGAATTTTTCTGTTAAAGGGTTAATAATGCAGACTGTGCTGTTAAAATTAGTGCATTTTCGAAACTTTTGCCCGGTTTAATAATTTCAAGGGACATTTTGAAATAAATTTGGTGATTTTAAGTTTGGCACTGAAAAAAAGAAAGCATATTTTGAGAATTTTAAAGCTTTGTAGCATTTTCGCGCATTTATACATATTGTCAAAGCCATGCGGAGTGATATTCCATATAAAACTTAGTATGATAAAATAGTGAAGATAAATATGACTGCAAAAAAGGGGGTGTGTGAAATGTGGGAAATTTTTAAAATGGAAGTTGGAAAATCCACTTTCTAACATTGGCAACGCTGATTTGAAGGTTTTGGTCTTGGCTAAACAGACCGCTCAGCCAGTTTTTTTATTGTTTTAACACTTTATCTCTCAAAAGTAATTAATGTAATGATAAAATGTTTTGGGGGAATGGAATTGTGCCTGAAAACCCGAGATAAGTAAATTTTTGAAATTGATTACATGTAAAATAAGTTATTTCAACGGAAGACGGTAATGGAACGTTGTTTTTTCTTAAGCATGCCTTTAAGTTTCAATTAAAAAGAAAAATTAACATCTAAACCTTAAGTGAAGTGATAACCTCAGTGTTATCGATAGTTTTTTAAGTCTTGGTTCTAATCAAGACAATTTTTAATAATTCACTTGGTCTTCCTTGCAAAATCGAAAGACGTCGATGAATTTGGAATGGCGTGAAATCTTTCGTCCGCTTTTGTTTAATTTGGAAAATCTGGCAAGAAACGCGATTTATAATAAGTGTAAAAATAAAAATACGAGTGGATTTGTGAGTATATTTTCAGGAGATAATTTAGGATTGCGTGAGCTTGCCGGTTTCAATGGGAGTTTCAACTCGGGCTGAATATGCCGATTCTGCATGACGGACAGAAATGATATAGGAGATTTTTTATCAGAATCTGAGGTAGAACAGCTCCCAGTAGACATAATGCACGATTTACAGGAAGGGGTCATTAGTAAAATACTTAAGCTCCTTCTATCCGAAATGATGAATTCGGGCGGCCTTTCTCTTGAAATTTTAAATCGAAAGCTGTGACGGAAATGGTCTCTTGGGTAATGGACAACAGCCACGGAATTGTTCTGTCTTTTCAGATTATTGCACCTGATTTTTATAGACTACATACCTAACGATAATCCGTACTGGGGGATATATAGAGACGTTTGGCAAATTTGCGATTATTTATTCTCCTCTTCTATACCGAAAGAGCATTTGACTTATCTTGAGCAGTATATCAGAAGATTCCTTACTCACGTTAAGGAGTTATAAGATGACCATTTTTTAACACCGAAATTTCATTATCTTATTGACTTATTCATTACGTAAATTGCATAAACAAATTGGTATGCTTCGCCATATATCATGCATTCGCTTCGAAAGTAAGCACTCCTACTTTAAAACCATTACCCAAAGTTTCAAGAATATTACCAAAACTTTAGCACAGAAACATCAGTTTTACCAGTGTTATAACTGGCTGTCAAAAAATATACCGTGCATGGAACAAACATCTTTAGGGTCATTCATTGAAAAATCAGATCTGCCATTGGAAGTTCAAACCTAACTTAGCCAGGATCTACCTGATGAAATATACTCAGTTAGAAGCGCAATTTACGATAGTATTCAATTCGCGATCGGAAATCTTTTTGTTTGCGAACTAACAGCTTCGTCAAAGCCAAGATTCTTCCTCATTAAATTTATTTTCTCTGTAAATAACCGCTTAATAATAGCCGGAACGCTTTTAAACTGTAAAGAATTTTGTAAAATTTTGCATTGTTATGAAGTTGCGGAAGACCTGTTTTCTGAATGGAGAATAATCCAAGCGGGTAAATTCACAAATTATCATATAATAGACCAATATAAATGAGAAACAAATCTTACATACCCATGCGGTACGGCAATCTTTCCAACCTGAACTATTTTTGAGCTACAATATATATTTTGTTTTCAAAATTATGATGTATACGAACCGATTCGTTTATTGTTAGTGAACTATGAAGTAAATGAAAAAATTGTAGAAGTTTTAAAATAGGAATTAAAATTATTTTACTCCCTTAAAACACCTTTTCTCAGATATCGCGGATAATCCCCAAATGGAGTGCGGATTTCAGCACTTTTCTTGAAATACATTTGGGGAGTAAAACGGGAATAAAACATGACATACACCTTTTTAATACCGCATCCAAATGGATATGGGAAAGGAGTACTTCCTAATTATTTCTTTCATACACCGTTTAAGGTGTATCCAACGGAGTATGAAAGAAATAATTCGGAAGTACTCCTTTCTCATATACATTTGGGGTGTAATAAAGGAATAAAACAATTTATACTCCTTTTAAAATCCCTTCAATTTAGTAGCGAAATGGAATATGAAAGGAATAAAATTAAAATTACTCAATTCTTTAACACCCTTAAAGGTTTAAAAAGGGTGTAAGTTTTAGTTAACTCCATTTTCGCGATCCTTAAACACCTATAATGGAATATATGTATAAAGTTACTCCATTTCAACACCCTTTAAACTCCATATTTTTAGAGTGTACGTGAACGATCGTAGTAGAATAGGGCCCCTGGGTCGACATCAAGTACCGGCGCTGGACCGGGGGTGGGGCAAGAACTGGACGAATAGCGTTGGCCGCAGCTGGATGGACTAGACCGATGTTTGCTGGGGCTGGACCGACTGCTGCCACCGCTTGTTGCGCATGTATAACACCTGGAATCGGCACAGTGCGACGGTCCAATTCTGCAACTACGTGGCTTGCCACGCGTAGAAATTTCCCTGACGGTGTACCGATTTTGCTCCAATTTTTCGTTACAGCTATCGATTCTTTTCCGTGGCCTCGCAATCTGGGCTCCGTTGTCCAATCTTGCCTACTCCTTTTTGTAATACTTTCAACACCTTTGAGGTGATCTAAAGTGACCAATAAAAAAGTACAGGAAAGTTCGTTTGAGCCATGGAAATAGGTTGACTTCTTAATCCCAATTTAACAGCTTCCTTAATGGGCAAGGAAAATGGGTGATACCATGTAAAATTTCCATCAATTAATAATCAAACCAGAAAGATTGACTTATTTTTAATTTAATAAACACCTAATATGGCTGACAATTATACATTGTTTTCGTGGGTAGCGTTAGTACTGTAATTAACAAGTTGGGAATACCAAAATATTACCTCTCCGTGTCGAGAAGATTATATAAACAAAATTATCCAATGAAAACACTTTTGCCCTCATCCTTTATATATATAGGAGGCAATGAATGAAATATATCACAATTCACGGGCCTTGATAGATCTGGAGGCAATGAAGGAAATATGTCGCATGCACGGGCCTTGGTAGATATAGGAGGCAATGAAGGAAATATATCGCATGCACGGGCCTTGGTTGATACAGGAGGCAGTGATAATCTCTCTTTGTACGAGAGGTTTATCTTTAATATTTAAATAAATATAATTATTTTTAATTATTTTAATCTTCAATAATTAACATTAATAATAGTTAAATCGTTTAAAATAAAGTTATACCTATTATCATCTCAAACTTTGCTAATATTGACGTTTAAAGTGAAGGGTACCCCTCTTGCCCGCTTTCTTCAAATTTTGGGGTATATATACGATTCGATTCCATTATAATAGTAAGGAAAAACCGCAATTGCGAAAACCTTTGGTGGCGATCCCACCTTAGGGAGGCTAGACGTTTCTCGTAACCCTAGCTGATCGCCGCGTATATCCTAAAACCAAACGATGATAATGGAGTAGAAGCCAATGATACAGATTGGTGTCTATGTGGAATAGACGGCAGACCAGTGGATGGTGGTGTTAGAAGCCAGTGTAAGTGCAGACTGGTGTCAATGTGGGATTGACAAAGAACAGAAGATGATGGTGTTGGAAGCCAGAAAAGTACCAGACTGTTGTTCATGTGGGATGGATAAAGATCAGAAGATGGTGGTGTGAGAACTCAAGTAGAGGAGCCATTTCCGTGACTGTGAAAGCAGTTCGGAAATGGCGAACACGTTTGCTCCGATACGCAAACTGCGAACGCGGTCACGTGGGTGTAACAACGGACAGACAGACACACACACACAGACAGACAGACAGACACGGCCTTTACAGAACCTCTCCTGGACTACGTCACACGGAGAGGTAAAAATCTAATAATCTAATATGTGCATTATACAAATGATTTGTTTTAAATTTAATTGTTACCTAAAACCAATGTTGAAAGAGCCTGGGCAGTAAATGTTGGTTTTATTGGGTGACAGGCTTCAAATACCCCATGATCCAATACTCAGAAAATAGCCCATGATCGAATATTCAGAAAACTATCGCTAAAATAAAACTTGCTCCACCAACTGATGCAAGTATTTTCTTTTTTTTTCAAGAGAAATATTTACAGAGACCTAGGAATTTTTAACTGACATTGATTTAATCATAATTGTCTAATTAGTTAGAAAACACTGTTTGTTCGTTAACTTACGTAAAGGGGCATAGCACCTAACGGAGCTTCATTTATCGATAACCATAATTTATATAACATGATAAAAGAGGATCCTGAATTAACTAGCGGTACTGTAACCTATGTTTACAAGATAATAAAAGCATAAAATCATAGCATAAATAATAATACAAAGCAGACTTCGAAAACAGATGATATGAGAAACCAGGATTGGGAAAAAAGCCGGGTGACGGGGTAGGGGTATTACGGTAATTGTTTTGACCAAGGCTTAGGGAAAGATTAATTTAAAATGATTTACAAATTTAATAACAATTCCTACCTTAAAAGCGTTTTTATATTTAAATAAATATTAAGTTTTCGCAACTAAAAATACTAAAATTAGACCTAATTACTTTCCTAAATCTTCACAAAGTTCATAAACGCTATTCAATGCGGCAATTTAGACCCGACTGTTTTGATGGCGTTGCCGCAGCGGCCGCATCAACGTCACGGCGGTAATATTAAAGCAGTCTTATCTCACTATCGATAGGCCGTTTCTACCAAAAGGTATTAAGAAAAAACAAACGGAATATTATCAGGCAACAATACGTAAAAAAAGGCCAATATTGGTTGCGCTGATATTTCATAATAAAACAGTGTATCCGTGCTAAAATATCGCAGATTGGGGTAGTTTTTAAAAATTTAAATTAAACATACTTAAAATTAATTTTTCTTAATAACAAGAAAAATGATCCTAGAATATAGTGTAAAGTTTAATTTAAGACCGTTCCCAAAACTAACCAACGTATAGTTTTTCTAAATCACGAGTAACCGATTTGTTTTTTTTTCGAAAAATTTCCCATGTTATTTCTATGGGAAAAATTCCTGTTTTTCATCAAAAGGTGTGATTAGTTTTATGTTAATCAAAACCACCCTTAACAACTTTATTTTTTTATAAAATAAACTAATTTATGCATCTTTTTGAAATTTTAACCACATATTAAGGGCCCGAATTATAGTTCTGTGGATTTCTTTCAAAACAGTTAATACAATACAAAAAAAAAACTACATCCAAACAAAAACCCTCCTTATACATTGAGAGCAGTATTTTGTCTCTCCTTCTCGCTCCCTGTCTCACTCATCGTGCTGAGAAAGGGTGGAACAAAAAGAATGTTATCCCAAGGAAAGGGGAAAAAATTTAGGCGATGGAGGGAGAATCGAAAGTAAGGAAGAGGCTGCGAGCACGGATATTTTTCCCACGTGGATCTCTTCTTTACTTTAATGGCGCCAATTGCAAATAAGAACATTGTAATACGGTAAATTTTTTCGGATCCTTTAATACAGGGTGTTACAAAAGTTATGGTGGGACCAAAGTACAGTGGATTCTATAAGCTATTTCAAATGGAAAATGTAACTTCTATAACATTTTGCTCTAAGTGCCAAATTTTGATTGGATTGTTTTACGGATGACCCCTTTTATTTTCTTAATTTAAATTTAAGGGGTCATCCAAAAAGCACTCTAATCGTAACTAGTTTAGGGTGGGTCTTGGGTCAAAATAAAATTTTCGACAGACGGACCGCGACTAGCTTTGTCCATATTAGGCTCTTCGCGACGGATTACGAAAAACATTCGCGCTACTGTTCAAATACAGGCCAATATGGGTTCCCTATTACGCCAATGAAAATTGAGCGGTCATTGAACCGGGATCTACGTTGTCCATATTTATTAATAGGCGATTCGAATGAGTCACTGAGCAGCATGCTGTTTCGGCCATTGTGAAAAAGTGACTAAAACGAAACTCAACGACGCCCTCCGCAACCCTCCTTTACTCTCGTCCGTGATTGGTGCAGCGGCGCTTTTCTCGCGAAGGCGCCAAATTTTTGGCCTAGCCGCGAGAATTTTGTATCTTCGCGAGGTGATGACGCAAAGTAACGAAAACCCAACGCGGACAGTAGCGCCCGATCTCGCGAGCTAGCAAAGCGAAAATGCGCCAGTCTAGACAGGCCTATTAAGAATAAATTACCATCCATACAAAAGTAGATTCCGCACGTTGTGTTAATCATCAGATTAACACGTTTATTTTTTGCCGTATGTAGCTGGGCATCGAAAATAAAGAACAGATATAGGCCTAACGATTAGAATAGTGAAGGAACCACTATATTTTGTAACAATATTTATACTTTAATTATAATTCGTATATACAGAAAAAAACAAAAAAAACAGAAAAATTTTAATTATAATTCGTAGACTTTATACAGAAAAACCAAAAAAAAAATTAACTCGGCTTCACGCTCGTCCATGGAGTGGAAAATCTGACGAGATGTTGGTGCTTCTCGATGTCTACCCAATCCGCATAAAACGGGGACTACCAGAATAACGAAAACATTAATGAAGTTAATAAATAACTAAATTCTCTTAAAATTCCACGTGAAATATACCTTGGAATCCGAAGTGGGGCATTTCCCCCTATACCACCACTCCTTGCCTTTTTGAACTATTCATAAGAGATACAAAAACATTTTAACTGATGCAATTGGCACAATGCCAACGCTTCTGAGGGACCCCCTTAAAGCTAACTTACTTTGGCTTTCTCCCAAGAAAATAGGGGGATCTTGGGGCGCCTGTGAGGCCTCGATGGACGTTGGCCTACTACAAACTCAAAATCATCTTAAAGTGGATTATTTTTACTTACCACCGTATCTTCCATGAGTAGACAAAAATGAGTAGAAAGTCTTCTTGAGAATCGCGGAGCCAGAGAGAATGCGGAGCCAGATTGAATTAAGCGGAGCGTATGAAATACAATTCGTAAGCGGGAGCTTTTATATACTTGGCAAAATTTTTTTACCAAGGCATTCCATTTACTATCGTTCCTCCCTCCCCCGAAAAGATTCCTTCGGCCAATAAGCGGCCTTTACACGCTCAAGTGGGGGACATTTATAAAACTCATCATCTTATAAATTAATCTTAAAATTGTAAGCGACAAAATAAGTAGCGTTTGATTATAAAAAGTAAACCTTTAGACCATTTTTTAGAAAACGTAAAAGTAGGCAAAAGTAATCGTTAATGTTATCACAAAAAATATATTGATCTATTGATAAGAGATTTCATTAGTTGTAATTTTGCACTTGATAATCAGATGGTAATGTTCGAGTCGTGAATAACGTTTCTATGTAACAACGCGCCTATTTAATCCTGACTAGTCATACTTTGACAATAAACCATTTTAATTAACTAATCACGAGTAATGATTTAATTAACGGCACACGTCAACGCAGTAACACTCTCTTCGCAACGGCTCAGAGAAGAGACGGTTTACAAAATTTTATTGGACAAATATATTGATCATATTGCGCACGATTATCACGATAAAAATTTGATGTTGGGTCCATGGATAGTGTACAATTTTATTGACCAAACATAACGTATAAAAATCGTTACATACACAGACTTTAGTTTTAATCGAATGCGAAATATTGATCGTATTTAGAATAAAGGCCTGTCCAGACTGACACATTTTGCGCGTTCGCATCTTCGCTGCGCTTGTTTGCAATACCGCTCTGCTGTCCAAATTGGGTTTTCGTTACTTTGCGTCCTCATATCGCGAAGATGCAAATTTCTTGCGACTAGGCCAAGAATTTCGCGCCTTCGCGAGATAAGCACCAATCACAGACGAGAGTACGGGTGGGGTGTGGAGGGTGGCGATTAGTTTTGTTTTTATCACTTTTTCACAATGGCGGAAGCAGCGTGCAGCTCAGTCGAGTCACTATTAATAAATATGGTGAACGTAGATGGCGCAATGATTTCTCAAATTTCATTGGCTCTCAGAATAGGAAAAGCAAAATATTTGCGTGTATCTGAACAGTAGGGCAAATATTTTTCATGTACTGTTACGAAGATGCGAATAAACGAAGGCGCGAACACGCGAGCGCGAGCTCAATGTGGACAAAGCTTTACATTTTGAGCAATAAAAACTCACTCAATATATAATTTTGTTCAGTTTTTTTACGCGAATAATTTTCCATTTCCTAAAACGTATTGTAGCGTTATATTTAAAATTTCCACACAAATATTAGTCCGGATAACGTTTTATTTATACTTTGTAACTTAAGTAACGGGCCCCACTTTTTTTTGCCGCAAATCATTGAGCGTGTAGGGTGCCCTCTACCGACGAGATCTCGTTGGTAGTGCTTCGGCTATTCCATTCAGTATCGTTCCTCCCTTCGTCAAAAAAAATAATAAAGAATAGAGAATAAAGAATTCCTTCAGCCATTCCATTCACTATCATTCCTTTCTTCGCCAAAAAGAAAATAATAAAGAATTCCTTCAGCCATTCAATTCACCAAAAATAAAATAATAATAATAATACGTCAAGGCCCGAGTACGCTCTTCTGGCTGGGGGGGGAGGGTTTAAGGAACGCGACACCTTGTTTTTTGCTATTTTCTTTTCGTAGCAATCGCATTTTAAGGAATCTTCCATTTATTTGAAAATGGGGGAGCGTGCGTAAATGTGATGGGCCAAATGTTTTAATAAAAAATTAATATTTTCCAGAGTTTCAACGCTATTAATAATGCGTAATTATTATTCAAATATTCTAATATTTATAATATATTTTTATTATTATTAGAAAGATTTATAATAATAGTGATAATTATTATTATCAAAAACGTTATGCCTATTGGTTTATGATACGAAACATATATAAGCCTGTTGAAAGTGTAGTCTGCAATTCTCGGTTCCGTCGTTCTCGAACTAGTTATCTCGAGCTGTAAGTTTGTAGCATTACAAAGTATAAGAAGTGTCATATTTATGGAAGGAACGTATCACTTGTAAACTTATGATAGAACACACTGTTCTTCGACCCTTTTTTAAACACGCGGTATAAAGGTATAGTGCCCCTGCCTGCTTTGTTCCTCTCCCTCCAGACCTTATTATTTCTACAGGGGAATGGCCCTACACTACTGATGAAGTTATTAAAAAAACTTGAAAACTAAAGTTACGACTGAACCATAATATATGACAATCTCTTCAAAGAGAAAAATTGAGAAGCTACAAAGTCCAAAAATATTTACTTTAGCAGACGACAGACGAATTTCTTCCCGTTCCTTCCCTCCATGAATCCCGAGATAAGCCTAACTTCCGGCGATTGGGAAAATGGTGGATTAATATGTCAATTTTTGTTAAAGCACTTGAAATTACAAAATTCAAAAACAAAGGCTTAACGATTATTTTAACGTTTTTCTCATAACACGTGACATTGCAAATTATTAAAGGGCGCGATATATATATAAATTTAAAACAAGGCTTAATGAATCAAAAATACAACTTATTTTGTTTACTTCACATAATTTACATCTGAATAATGGTGGACTTTAATCCTTGTTGTAGCCTTTTTACATTTTGTGGGTAAAAAAAACCGAACCAAGGCCCGATTGAATTTAAATAGTATTTTCCGCTATCGTCAGAAACATCGTAGGTAATTTGCCAGGGGGTCTAGTGTTTGCTCTTTTATCCAATTGTGTGTTTTATAACGTGTTTTTCGGGACTCTATAATTGAGTGCTTTTCCATCCTTTTTCCTATTTTATTTATTTTTTTTTTATTTACAAGTCATTGTTTTACTTCAATGACGTCAATTAAGGATGAATTTTATAAGTCTTTTATGGGCAGACGTTGAAGTTTTCTAGAACCTTCCACCGATCTTTAGCCTTAGCCTACTCCTACTAAAATTTTCTGTTCTGATATTCAGGGTTACTTGTGTGTAATCATTTAGCATTTTTGATTTTAGAATGGTCTTACAGGTAATCATTTTAGCACAGTTAAAAGTAGCGCATCGAGCGGCTATTCACATAAATTTTATGTACGCCTGTTAAGTAGGGTACGATGTGGCTGCTATTACGAGCCCTTGGGACGTCTTGTTATCAAGAAAAATGTATATTTTTGGTTCAATTTCACGTTAATTGTACTTAATTAAGTTGAAATTAACGTAGGATTCTGTTTCGGCAGTGTCCATTTAGGTTATAAAATGAGTTTCAATAAATTATTAACCATAATGGCATTTTTGATTCTTATTTTACCCTAAACTTAATTCGCGCCTTAATGTACTGTAAAGATAATTTAAATTAATTTAAGAGTGAAATAGAAAACATTTGGCTTTACCAACGGCTTGGGTAGTTTTAATCTTATTTAAATAGTTTTTTAAAAGTTATTTCAGTTTTTATCCAGAAAAATGTATATTTTTGGTTTAATTTCACTTTAATTATATTTAATTAAGTTTAAATTAGCGCTGGATTGTGTTTCGACATTGTTCAGTTTAGGTTATAAAAAGAGTTTGAATAAATAATTGACCTTTATTGTAATGTTTAGAGGAGTTTTTGATTATTCCAACACATTGCGTTCAATTTTTATCATACCCTTGCTAAATTTGCGGTAACGGAAAGAACATCTATGAAATAAGTTAATGAATGATGCTATTCTATAGTTTGGCTTTTATGTCAGTAATTACATCAAATGCGTAAATAATTCATAGCAATTTAGACAAATAAACAAACGGCAATGTGGACTGTGGAAATAGCGTGTAACCGATTGGCGAACAGCGTAACTCTTTGACTCCCACGTGGTTACGTTGGAAAAATCTCCGCTGATGTAAACATGAAAATTATTTCACTAATAAAATTACAAAACGACACTGTCCTCCTGGATTAACCAGCACCACTGTTACTTTTATTTATGGATTAAACAATCCACTGTTGGTAACAAATAGTTTAAAAAATGATTACGTAACATCATTAGGTTTAAAAAATTTTTTTAACGAATAATGATGCGTTGGTTGAGTTTCAGGAATTATATCACACACCTTCAAATTAGTAGAATTTTAGTGAGATTAACAAATGATGAAACCCTGTATACCTCATATGGGAATGTTGAATTAACTGACCTAACGTAAACACCACTAGTTTTACATCCCTAGCGAAAACATATGACACTTTTTGTCAACATTCCGGTAGTATTTTTCCGGTAGTAAGTTTCCTAACTTTTCACAAGGTGAAAACACTCTATTTCGATTATCAACACGTTAAGAAATTGAATAGATATAACGTTTTTACTTCAAATTGGAAGGGCCCCGTAAATCCGGTAAAATCTAGGATATGTTTCTAACAGGAAACGAAGCAGACTACAGACAACAGAATTCCAAAAAGGAGCTGGAAATTAGCTTTTTTAATAATCTTTAAAGAGGAATGACACTATAAAGAGTATATTACAGTCTTTACAGAGACTTCCTAAGCCTTGGCCGTAAAGAACGTCGAAAAACGTATTTCAAACGATATATAAACCTCCATTGACTGTAATTATTTACCTGAATTACTTTTTTAGACGAAAATTCGACCTGATAACAAAGTATTTGTTTCTAAGGGTGTTATAGTTAGTTAGAAAATCCAAATAATGTTGTTCAAGCTCGGAAAATACTAAACAAGCGTCAACTGCTCAAAATCAAGTTATTAAGATCATAGCCTCCTGGATCACGCGACTCGCGGACGCAGGCTGCTCGAGCTATAGGTTCAACTTCCACAGAATGAAGCAAACTGAAAATGTCAACTTAACTTGTTATCGGGCACAAAGCTAGGCCCTCCCTTGTTCTCAATCTGGTTCGAAATTGAAGAAATGGGTATCAGCGCGCTAACAGGTTAACCTGACGTTTAACTGAAGAGCCGTACTTCCGTATTTAACTAAAATTAACATACTTAGACTTAAATTTTTTTGATTATACTAGCCGATCGCACACCCTGATTACTTAATTGTTAAATTAAGAGTATTCCGAAAAGTAACTTCGCTCTAGTTTTTCAGTTAGAGGTGGTTAAATATCACGAAAAACCCCATGTTAATCTCCATAGGAAAATAGCATGTGAATTTTAGATGGCTACACAACTACTAAAAGAATCGTTATGCCGAAACATATTTAAAATATTTTCATTTACAATTCTGCAAAAAGAAATTGTTATCGTTTTGTAAGAGATCTTTTCATCGTACTCGCTTTATATTAACTTTGATACGCTTATGGTGTTCGATTCAGATGCAATCTTCATTACTCGTTCTATATTAACTTTGATATGCGTAGTGTGTTTGGATTCAGATGCAATCTTCATTACTCGTTCTATATAAACTATCACTTGTGTCACTTCAAAGAAAGAAGTTTATCTAAAAAACAGTTAAGTAAATATAACTGATATTAATTATTTTATTCTTCAGTATTTTATATTAACTATACATACGTCGATTTAAGAAACTTTATTCCTAAAATAATTTTAAACATAGCAATTGTTAACGTTTCACTGCTAGCGAACACCTATTTCAGAACTTTTGTAAATTTAGGGTATATATGGCGATTGATTCACGTTAAGGAATAAGAAAATGTGCAACTGCGTGAACCTTTGGTGGAAGCCCAGCATGTTAAAATAATAGTAATCCTGTATTTAGAGGATATCGAACTTTTTCGCCCAGAAGAGCTTATTTTTGGAATTATTCAATACCCTGGAGCGTTAACGTCTAAGGAATTATTTAGGCCTCCTGGGTTTTAGATGCTTTATTGGAGGCTCAATGGAAATACCTCTTGGTAAAAGTTTGTTGAACCTTGACCCTCCAAGTTGCATTGGTTATTTTAGTAATCCTGTTTGTTACTGCTGGTCGGAAACAAAGTAAGTTGACCGTGCACAGTCACCTTGGGCCTAACTGGGATGACTATGCACATTTGGTGGTGGCAAGAGACATCCGACCTAATTCCGTAAAACCCCTACCCCGTTGAGAAAGAAAATATAATAGGAAATATTGAGGCTGGCCAAGCCTAGTGCATTACTTCTTTATTTGTGTCATGGTATTTAAAGTGTTTGTCGCGTTATCGTAATAAATTGTAAGAAACGAAAAACACGTGCGCGTATATGGAACAAGTGCAAACACGTGTGCGTACCCACGGATCGTGTCCCTCTTAAGAAAACGGGCAAAAGACCAACAATGATTGGTTCCCCAACGGGCAAAAGACCACCAATGATTGGTTCCCCAACGGGCAAAAGACCACCAATGATTGGTTCCCCTCGTGCGCGAATACCCTAAAAAGACGCATAATGATTGGTCCTCAGAACGCTCTCTGAAGACACGAAATTGCAATAAAAAGGTTCCGAGCCCTGTTGTCTACACACTTGATAAGACCTGGTAAGCGGAGCGGACGGACGAGACGGGACGGACTATGATGAGCTTCCAGCCGGAGCTGTACGGAGGAAAGGAAGACCACGAGGAGAACGAGCCCTGACCCCTACTCCGGGAAGTAGTCCTGATACTTAGCCGAACAAGAAACCTAAGCGATCGGCGTCACCGAACCAAAACCCGTCGTGCCACCTGAATACCCCTCGTCCTCGACGCTAAAATTACCAAGTCCGGCCGTTACCAGATCCGGAGCGCCTCCCGTCCATTGGCGACCATTACCAAGTTCGTTTGATACAAACATCGGTTGCCGCGGTATTCATTAGTAATCCGGCCGTGTTATATGTGCCCCGTTGTTGGTGCACGTAAACTATCGCGCGCGCGTTTGAACAATCACGTACAAAGTCCAAAACTAAAAGAAAAGGAACTGACGCGAAGAACAATAGATCCAGTTGAAAAGGACGTCTCTCTGTGAAAAAGATCGATAAGTACTTTTAAACCATTTGGTATCTATACTAAGCGTTAAATTAATGCCCTCGCATCCATTATGTTTAAGTTGCATGTTTTAAATTATTCAGCAATGTGTATAAATAGTAGTATTTGATTATTATTAGTTTATCTAAATATTAGTAATGTTTAAGTAACTTTAGTTAGTAGTTTACCTAACGTTAGGAGGTAGTATGAGTGTTAAATAATTAATAGAATGTTATTATATTATTTGTTTCTTGGCCAATCTCAATAACATCTATTACTTTAACCCTACGTTCGTATAATTTTCCCCTAGACAGTATTTCGGACCTTAAGTTAAATAGTTAAATTCCCCTAGACACCATTCGTATGTTTCTCGCAACCCTCAATAGTGCACGGTTAGCGAGTGCCCGGACAGTTTTAATTCTTTTTGTAATGAGGACAATA
Organism: Phalangium opilio; assembly: GCF_054372755.1. Classification (NCBI taxonomy): domain Eukaryota; kingdom Metazoa; phylum Arthropoda; class Arachnida; order Opiliones; family Phalangiidae; genus Phalangium; species Phalangium opilio. The sequence goes on along the minus strand of NW_028324160.1, from coordinate 8,548,338 downwards.
GTTAACTAGTAAGAAAGTAGTGCATATCCTTATATCCATTAGCCCTAGTACCATTAGTATATTTTACCTCGTCAAAAACGCTTGTTTAATAGCAGTTCTCAGAGGTCGAATCAGACAATGACCTCAATCCTAAAGAGATTGTCGCGGCTATTGTAGCGATATAAGAAACCTTTGAGGATATAAGCAGAATATTAAAACTACTAACGCACTCAAAGTCTTCCTGTTATCTAAATGACCTATTGGAATGCTTCTATTACTTGGCGTGCATTTATTATTTCGCCACGTTGAAACACAAAGTCGGGAAAGGGTAAGATTACAATTTTTATTTCTGGGGTAAATTTAACCTGAAATGAAATTCTCAATCGATTTTAGCATTCATTATAGGCTGTATTATGCCTTATATCATTACGAAGATTCGTGGTTTGGAACGCAGAAAGATATGCAAATTGCGAGACGGAGTAATGTTGGACAGCAATGCATTGATAAATACGGGTATTTTAACTTGTTGTCTTAGGACTAGGGGTATTGAAGTGAAAAGACTAGGGGGGTAAATTTGCCTTCCATCTTGCTTTTTGGCGCCTGCGCTTTAGTATCTTTGTACCATGAGAGTGCGTGGAGACTGATGGCTTGTACGTCCCGATCGCGAGGGTTGGTAACTTTGGCAAGCCCTGTTTTACGCTGAAAAGGTCTATTATCCCCCACCCAATCAAATCTACGTATATGTAAAAAGGCTAAGTGGGTGTAGTTATACGTGAGGGCAAAGCTATAAATCTTGTAAGATAAGATGGTAATATGTTCGCAATTATGACATTGTCTGACGCATCGATACCCTTAGTTACCGAGTCTGCAAATTACCCCATAAATACTATATTATGAATTTCATTGTATTAGAGATGGGAGAACGCGTCTAAACAGTCAACAGATCCGTATCATAAACCACGAACTAGCTCCAAATCAAATCGTTAAAATTGTTGCTTATGCCGGAACCGGTAAAACATCGACTTTAGTCGAATAAACCAAGAAACGTCTGGGGCTATAATTCTTGAACATTGTTTTCAATAGGTACTTATTAGTGATGCCGCGAATATTGATTTTGCCGAATACCGAATACCGAATACCGAATACCGAATATTCGGCCATGCTCTCGGCCGAAGCACCGAATATTCGGCCACCAAATATTCTCGCCGTGAGATATGTGCAACTCGCGCTAAACCGGTTATGAGCTGTAACCCGTTCCGCGAAATACGTACATCCCCCGCACGGACCGCAATGGGACAGGTCTCATCATGGAAGAAGAAGGGTATCAGGGAGTACTGCTCACTGAGGGTATGGAATGGTGAGGTGAATAGGCAGACGGCTACGCGAAATCAGTGAGCACAAAAATAGAGGAGATTCGGAGAGACCAAATTCTCCGTCAGCCCCCCTTTCAAAAACGTTACCAGTGCCAGTGGCTCTCTAAGAACGTGGCGCACATGCGCAATCGGCGCAACCGAGAGAGAAAAAAGTCAGAGAAGTTTGTTTACATTATTACGTCCGAGGCTTGAGTTTTCGGTGTCGGTGTCTCGGTGATACTCAGATCTAGCTCCGATACTCGAGCCGCTTCGCGAATCACGCGTGCGTGCCTACAGTGCTTCGGCGACGGTAATAATCAAATTTGTTTCTTGTTTTTAATCTACTGACCCTTTCCAGTGTTTTATTTTTCAAGCTCTCAATATTCAAAGAAAAATAATAAATATGGTTATAATAAAGTGTTGTTATTACCGTGGCTGTCGCAATAATTCGAGGCATTGGGACACTGCTCTGTTGTTCAAGGGGCGCACATGTGTCCTTCTTATCTTTTCCGTGGTTAAATCAGTTCTACCTTACGAAATAATCCATCTTTACATAGGAGAAATCAAGTTTTATGTTTGGGGAATGCCGGAATGAAATGAATTTAATATCGGGGCTACAGTTTTTCGTATTTTTGTTACAATTTTTGTAACAACATTTCTTATAGGAAACCATTATTAGGCTTACAAATTAATAAAAATTGTAAATTAACCGTAGACAAAGCTACAGTAACCACGCTGAATGCTGATCTCTAGTGTGTAATGTTAGCCTCTCTCTAACCGCATTTTCCGGTTTACCCTGTTTGAATTTCCCTCTCAAAGGATCACGTGACGTCTTACTCCTCGGCGGTGCGCCGAGGTAGATGCGCGTAAGAGCCATGGTGCCCGGCCGTTATAAAGTACCTTCCCCCTTCTATCTCTGACTCTCCTTTGGATAATGTGCTTCCTGGCGAAATGTAGGGTCACGTGGGAAAACTCTCCTCTCCTCTCGGCACTAGCTGTAACGCGATTACTGCTCTGCGCAATTTTTGCGCGCAAGCAGAGAGAGGGATACACTGTTTAGATCCGCTCTCTACCGCCTCTGCTACAGCGCGCCTGCGCGGAAGCTTTCAACGTTGGTGATAAACTCGGGAAGGAGAAAATGAAAAGGGGGAAGTTACGATTGTTCAAAGTAGTGATGCCGCGAATATTGATTTTGCCGAATACCGAATACCGAATATTCGGCCATGCTCTCGGCCGAAGCACCGAATATTCGGCCACCGAATATTCGGCCGTGAGATATGTGCAACTCGCGCTAAACCGGTTATGAGCTGTAACCCGTTCCGCGAAATACGTACATCCCCCGCACGGACCGCAATGGGACAGGTCTCATCATGGAAGAAGAAGGGTATCAGGGAGTACTGCTCACTGAGGGTATGGAATGGTGAGGTGAATAGGCAGACAGACAGACGGCTACGCGAAATCAGTGAGCACAAAAATAGAGGAGAGTCGGAGAGACCAAATTCTCCGTCAGCCCCCCTTTCAAAAACGTTACCAGTGCCAGTGGCTCTCTAAGAACGTGGCGCACATGCGCAATCGGCGCAACCGAGAGAGAAAAAAGTCAGAGAAGTTTGTTTACATTATTACGTCCGAGGCTTGAGTTTTCGGTGTCGGTGTCTCGGTGATACTCAGATCTAGCTCCGATACTCGAGCCGCTTCGCGAATCACGCGTGCGTGCCTACAGTGCTTCGGCGACGGTAATAATCAAATTTGTTTCTTGTTTTTAATCTACTGACCCTTTCCAGTGTTTTATTTTTCAAGCTCTCAATATTCAAAGAAAAATAATAAATATGGTTATAATAAAGTGTTGTTATTACCGTGGCTGTCGCAATAATTCGAGGCATTGGGACACTGCTCTGTTGTTCAAGGGGCGCACATGTGTCCTTCTTATCTTTTCCGTGGTTAAATCAGTTCTACCTTACGAAATAATCCATCTTTACATAGGACAAATCTAGTTTTATGTATGGGGAATGCCGGAATGAAATGAATTTAATATCGGGGCTACAGTTTTTCGTATTTATGTTACAATTTTTGTAACAACATTTCTTATAGGAAACCATTATTAGGCTTACAAATTAATAAAAATTGTAAATTAACCGTAGACAAAGCTACAGTAACCACGCTGAATGCTGATCTCTAGTGTGTAATGTTAGCCTCTCTCTAACCGCATTTTCGGGTTTACCCTGTTTGAATTTCCCTCTCAAAGGATCACGTGACGTCTTACTCCTCGGCGGTGCGCCGAGGTAGATGCGCGTAAGAGCCATGGTGCCCGGCCGTTATAAAGTACCTTCCCCCTTCTATCTCTGACTCTCCTTTGGATAATGTGCTTCCTGGCGAAATGTAGGGTCACGTGGGAAAACTCTCCTCTCCTCTCGGCACTAGCTGTAACGCGATTACTGCTCTGCGCAATTTTTGCGCGCAAGCAGAGAGAGGGATACACTGTTTAGATCCGCTCTCTACCGCCTCTGCGACAGCGCGCCTGCGCGGAAGCTTTCAACGTTGGTGATAAACTCGGGAAGGAGGGAATGAAAAGGGGGAAGTTACGATTGTTCAAAGTAGTGATGCCGCGAATATTGATTTTGCCGAATACCGAATACCGAATATTCGGCCATGCTCTCGGCCGAAGCACCGAATATTCGGCCGTGAGATATGTGAAACTCGCGCTAAACCGGTTATGAGCTGTAACCCGTTCCGCGAAATACGTACATCCCCCGCACGGACCGCAATGGGACAGGTCTCATCATGGAAGAAGAAGGGTATCAGGGAGTACTGCTCACTGAGGGTATGGAATGGTGAGGTGAATAGGCAGACAGACAGACGGCTACGCGAAATCAGTGAGCACAAAAATAGAGGAGAGTCGGAGAGACCAAATTCTCCGTCAGCCCCCCTTTCAAAAACGTTACCAGTGCCAGTGGCTCTCTAAGAACGTGGCGCACATGCGCAATCGGCGCAACCGAGAGAGAAAAAAGTCAGAGAAGTTTGTTTACATTATTACGTCCGAGGCTTGAGTTTTCGGTGTCGGTGTCTCGGTGATACTCAGATCTAGCTCCGATACTCGAGCCGCTTCGCGAATCACGCGTGCGTGCCTACAGTGCTTCGGCGACGGTAATAATCAAATTTGTTTCTTGTTTTTAATCTACTGACCCTTTCCAGTGTTTTATTTTTCAAGCTCTCAATATTCAAAGAAAAATAATAAATATGGTTATAATAAAGTGTTGTTATTACCGTGGCTGTCGCAATAATTCGAGGCATTGGGACACTGCTCTGTTGTTCAAGGGGCGCACATGTGTCCTTCTTATCTTTTCCGTGGTTAAATCAGTTCTACCTTACGAAATAATCCATCTTTACATAGGAGAAATCAAGTTTTATGTTTGGGGAATGCCGGAATGAAATGAATTTAATATCGGGGCTACAGTTTTTCGTATTTTTGTTACAATTTTTGTAACAACATTTCTTATAGGAAACCATTATTAGGCTTACAAATTAATAAAAATTGTAAATTAACCGTAGACAAAGCTACAGTAACCACGCTGAATGCTGATCTCTAGTGTGTAATGTTAGCCTCTCTCTAACCGCATTTTCCGGTTTACCCTGTTTGAATTTCCCTCTCAAAGGATCACGTGACGTCTTACTCCTCGGCGGTGCGCCGAGGTAGATGCGCGTAAGAGCCATGGTGCCCGGCCGTTATAAAGTACCTTCCCCCTTCTATCTCTGACTCTCCTTTGGATAATGTGCTTCCTGGCGAAATGTAGGGTCACGTGGGAAAACTCTCCTCTCCTCTCGGCACTAGCTGTAACGCGATTACTGCTCTGCGCAATTTTTGCGCGCAAGCAGAGAGAGGGATACACTGTTTAGATCCGCTCTCTACCGCCTCTGCTACAGCGCGCCTGCGCGGAAGCTTTCAACGTTGGTGATAAACTCGGGAAGGAGAAAATGAAAAGGGGGAAGTTACGATTGTTCAAAGTAGTGATGCCGCGAATATTGATTTTGCCGAATACCGAATACCGAATATTCGGCCATGCTCTCGGCCGAAGCACCGAATATTCGGCCACCGAATATTCGGCCGTGAGATATGTGCAACTCGCGCTAAACCGGTTATGAGCTGTAACCCGTTCCGCGAAATACGTACATCCCCCGCACGGACCGCAATGGGACAGGTCTCATCATGGAAGAAGAAGGGTATCAGGGAGTACTGCTCACTGAGGGTATGGAATGGTGAGGTGAATAGGCAGACGGCTACGCGAAATCAGTGAGCACAAAAATAGAGGAGATTCGGAGAGACCAAATTCTCCGTCAGCCCCCCTTTCAAAAACGTTACCAGTGCCAGTGGCTCTCTAAGAACGTGGCGCACATGCGCAATCGGCGCAACCGAGAGAGAAAAAAGTCAGAGAAGTTTGTTTACATTATTACGTCCGAGGCTTGAGTTTTCGGTGTCGGTGTCTCGGTGATACTCAGATCTAGCTCCGATACTCGAGCCGCTTCGCGAATCACGCGTGCCGCGTGCGTGCCTACAGTGCTTCGGCGACGGTAATAATCAAATTTGTTTCTTGTTTTTAATCTACTGACCCTTTCCAGTGTTTTATTTTTCAAGCTCTCAATATTCAAAGAAAAATAATAAATATGGTTATAATAAAGTGTTGTTATTACTGTGGCTGTCGCAATAATTCGAGGCATTGGGACACTACTCTGTTGTTCAAGGGGCGCACATGTGTCGTTCTTATCTTTTCCGTGGTTAAATCAGTTCTACCTTACGAAATAATCCATCTTTACTTAGGACAAATCTAGTTTTATGTTTGGGGAATGCCGGAATGAAATGAATTTAATATCGGGGCTACAGTTTTTCGTATTTTTGTTACACTTTTTGTAACAACATTTCTTATAGGAAACCATTATTAGGCTTACAAATTAATAAAAATTGTAAATTAACCGTAGACAAAGCTACAGTAACCACGCTGAATGCTGATCTCTAGTGTGTAATGTTAGCCTCTCTCTAACCGCATTTTCGGGTTTACCCTGTTTGAATTTCCCTCTCAAAGGATCACGTGACGTCTTACTCCTCGGCGGTGCGCCGAGGTAGATGCGCGTAAGAGCCATGGTGCCCGGCCGTTATAAAGTACCTTCCCCCTTCTATCTCTGACTCTCCTTTGGATAATGTGCTTCCTGGCGAAATGTAGGGTCACGTGGGAAAACTCTCCTCTTCTCTCGGCACTAGCTGTAACGCGATTACTGCTCTGCGCAATTTTTGCGCGCAAGCAGAGAGAGGGATACACTGTTTAGATCTACTCTCTACCGCCTCTGCTACAGCGCGCCTGCGCGGAAGCTTTCAACGTTGGTGATAAACTCGGGAAGGAGGGAATGAAAAGGGGGAAGTTACGATTGTTCAAAGTAGTGATGCCGCGAATATTGATTTTGCCGAATACCGAATACCGAATATTCGGCCATGCTCTCGGCCGAAGCACCGAATATTCGGCCGTGAGATATGTGCAACTCGCGCTAAACCGGTTATGAGCTGTAACCCGTTCCGCGAAATACGTACATCCTCCGCACGGACCGCAATGGGACAGGTCTCATCATGGAAGAAGAAGGGTATCAGGGAGTACTGCTCACTGAGGGTATGTAATGGTGAGGTGAATAGGCAGACGGCTACGCGAAATCAGTGAGCACAAAAATAGAGGAGATTCGGAGAGACCAAATTCTCCGTCAGCCCCCCTTTCAAAAACGTTACCAGTGCCAGTGGCTCTCTAAGAACGTGGCGCACATGCGCAATCGGCGCAACCGAGAGAGAAAAAAGTCAGAGAAGTTTGTTTACATTATTACGTCCGAGGCTTGAGTTTTCGGTGTCGGTGTCTCGGTGATACTCAGATCTAGCTCCTTTACTCGAGCCGCTTCGCGAATCACGCGTGCCGCGTGCGTGCCTACAGTGCTTCGGCGACGGTAATAATCAAATTTGTTTCTTGTTTTTAATCTACTGACCCTTTCCAGTGTTTTATTTTTCAAGCTCTCAATATTCAAAGAAAAATAATCAATATGGTTATAATAAAGTGATGTTATTACCGTGGCTGTCGCAATAATTCGAGGCATTGGGACACTGCTCTGTTGTTCAAGGGGCGCACATGTGTCGTTCTTATCTTTTCCGTGGTTAAATCAGTTCTACCTTACGAAATAATCCATCTTTACTTAGGACAAATCTAGTTTTATGTTTGGGGAATGCCGGAATGAAATGAATTTAATATCGGGGCTACAGTTTTTCGTATTTTTGTTACAATTTTTGTAACAACATTTCTTATAGGAAACCATTATTAGGCTTACAAATTAATAAAAATTGTAAATTGACCGTAGACAAAGCTGCAGTAACCACGCTGAATGCTGATCTCTAGTGTGTAATGTTAGCCTCTCTCTAACCGCATTTTCGGGTTTACCCTGTTTGAATTTCCCTCTCAAAGGATCACGTGACGTCTTACTCCTCGGCGGTGCGCCGAGGTAGATGCGCGTAAGAGCCATGGTGCCCGGCCGTTATAAAGTACCTTCCCCCTTCTATCTCTGACTCTCCTTTGGATAATGTGCTTCCTGGCGAAATGTAGGGTCACGTGGGAAATCTCTCCTCTCCTCTCGGCACTAGCTGTAACGCGATTACTGCTCTGCGCAATTTTTGCGCGCAAGCAGAGAGAGGGATACACTGTTTAGATCCGCTCTCTACCGCCTCTGCGACAGCGCGCCTGCGCGGAAGCTTTCAACGTTGGTGATAAACTCGGGAAGGAGGGAATGAAAAGGGGGAAGTTACGATTGTTCAAAGTAGTGATGCCGCGAATATTGATTTTGCCGAATACCGAATACCGAATATTCGGCCATGCTCTCGGCCGAAGCACCGAATATTCGGCCGTGAGATATGTGAAACTCGCGCTAAACCGGTTATGAGCTGTAACCCGTTCCGCGAAATACGTACATCCCCCGCACGGACCGCAATGGGACAGGTCTCATCATGGAAGAAGAAGGGTATCAGGGAGTACTGCTCACTGAGGGTATGGAATGGTGAGGTGAATAGGCAGACAGACAGACGGCTACGCGAAATCAGTGAGCACAAAAATAGAGGAGAGTCGGAGAGACCAAATTCTCCGTCAGCCCCCCTTTCAAAAACGTTACCAGTGCCAGTGGCTCTCTAAGAACGTGGCGCACATGCGCAATCGGCGCAACCGAGAGAGAAAAAAGTCAGAGAAGTTTGTTTACATTATTACGTCCGAGGCTTGAGTTTTCGGTGTCGGTGTCTCGGTGATACTCAGATCTAGCTCCGATACTCGAGCCGCTTCGCGAATCACGCGTGCGTGCCTACAGTGCTTCGGCGACGGTAATAATCAAATTTGTTTCTTGTTTTTAATCTACTGACCCTTTCCAGTGTTTTATTTTTCAAGCTCTCAATATTCAAAGAAAAATAATAAATATGGTTATAATAAAGTGTTGTTATTACCGTGGCTGTCGCAATAATTCGAGGCATTGGGACACTGCTCTGTTGTTCAAGGGGCGCACATGTGTCCTTCTTATCTTTTCCGTGGTTAAATCAGTTCTACCTTACGAAATAATCCATCTTTACATAGGACAAATCTAGTTTTATGTATGGGGAATGCCGGAATGAAATGAATTTAATATCGGGGCTACAGTTTTTCGTATTTATGTTACAATTTTTGTAACAACATTTCTTATAGGAAACCATTATTAGGCTTACAAATTAATAAAAATTGTAAATTAACCGTAGACAAAGCTACAGTAACCACGCTAAATGCTGATCTCTAGTGTGTAATGTTAGCCTCTCTCTAACCGCATTTTCGGGTTTACCCTGTTTGAATTTCCCTCTCAAAGGATCACGTGACGTCTTACTCCTCGGCGGTGCGCCGAGGTAGATGCGCGTAAGAGCCATGGTGCCCGGCCGTTATAAAGTACCTTCCCCCTTCTATCTCTGACTCTCCTTTGGATAATGTGCTTCCTGGCGAAATGTAGGGTCACGTGGGAAAACTCTCCTCTCCTCTCGGCACTAGCTGTAACGCGATTACTGCTCTGCGCAATTTTTGCGCGCAAGCAGAGAGAGGGATACACTGTTTAGATCCGCTCTCTACCGCCTCTGCTACAGCGCGCCTGCGCGGAAGCTTTCAACGTTGGTGATAAACTCGGGAAGGAGGGAATGAAAAGGGGGAAGTTACGATTGTTCAAAGCGCTCTCTTTAACACTATAGGACCCGTCTATAGCGTCTTTAGGTTTTTGGTTCATTTGCGAGTAGATCGTGTCACTTATGCTTTTTTTATTCATCACAACTTACCATTGGTAGATTATAAATATTAAAGTAAAAATTCTTATTGAAATAAATAATTTTTGAGTAATTTTTCCGTTTTTTCCTTCATGATTGGAGATTCGGTATTCGGCTTGGGCGAACGTTGAGAAGAGTTTGTCCAATTTTGATAGAAGATTCTCTGCTGATGTACCGCCCACGAGGACGTCGTCTTGGAATGGTGCGATGCCGGGATGGCTCTGAAGTAATATTTCCATGTGTCGTTGAAACAACGCCGATGATGATGATATGCCAAACGGCAATCGGTTGTATTGGTATAATCCTTTTGTTGTCCTCTACACCTCCCAATGGCAGTCCTTCGGGTTATACTATCCTGTATGCAAGACGTATTAAAACCAATAATGTTTTCTTAATGTACAATGGTCTTAACCTTCAAACTAGTTATCTGAAAACAATCCTAATTCTAATTCGTACCTTACAAAATGCGCAGACTTTCACTATTTCCTTCGAGTATATCTCAAACAAATCGGATTTGACGGTTTTGGCACTTATAGATAAAATATCCGCTACTATACTGTTGCTCGGATCGATGGAACGTAAAAGTTCCTGGAATGTTGGATCTTCAGCAACACTGAATGGTCGGTCTTTAAGAACAATCCATCTGTACAACTTACAACTTCATTTTGGCATTATCCAATACATCAGAATTAGGCTAGAAACATAACATTTATTGTTAGAAAGCAAAATGTAACTCGTAAACAGAGTGATAGTCAATTATTGGACGCATTTCGACTCGACTTAGTTGCCCCAGCGAAAACTAGGTCAAACTGGACAGAATCTTATAAGCTCAATCATTGTTGTCAAATCTCAAGTACTCGCGGAGACATAGACTTCAAAGACGTATCATCAATCCAAGTACCAACTTTAGGTCCCAGTAAAGTGAACTTGGCTGCCGGGAAAGGTATTATAAGCTACATTCTCACGCCTCTACACCTCCCTACAACCATTTCTGAAAACGGAATGCAGTAACCTGCACCCAAAACTAAGATAAGGTGTACTAAACTACTCGAGAACCTGAAATTGCCGGGAGTGTGGCGCACTCCTGTAAGCCAAGCTTCTGGGCGGCAAAGTTTGAGGAAATACGACACACGTCGGCGATCCTACCCTATAGGTGCCGACTGTCCCGTGTCCGCCGGAGGTGACTTACCCCAATTCCACCTTCCGTCACCTCCCAAGTAAACCTCAATCCTTCCCTGCTTCTCCACATACGACCTAGCGGCCCCCGTCAGTGCTGGGCCGCGTCGGGTCTCTCGCTCAATTCTTCCTGGTGCTAAAGGCCTAACGGCTAAGCACTAGTGTGAGTAGGTGGTAAAAAAAAAAAAAAAAAAAAAAGAACCTGAAATTTAGTACAGTTAGTCTACGTTTGGTGGAGCTAATTCCAAAAGTAACACTTTAGAGTGGGCCTAACCTTTGGCTTTATTAAACTTGGTACTTGAAATTATGGCACGTTTTTGAAGTTGATGTCTTCGCAAGTACGTGACTTCAAGCAACAATGCTTGGGCTTATAGGTTCCATCGTCTGTACTATAGCCTATTCTTTGTGAAAGAACTTTATGAAACACCCTGTATAATATTTATTTTATCATTGCTATTTGCTTCAGCCTAGCCCATATAAAGCAATAGTTGAATCTATAAAAGAAGGTATCCGTTTTTTGGTGCTTTCTCCACTGTTGCCGACGACATTACATTGACGTCACTATTGCACTACGCAAAGAAGTCATTTTCATCTTTTAAAAATCTCGGGGAAGACGCGTGAAGAGCGTTTACTGCGCTCTAGAAAAACAACTCTTCCCAGATTGGGCGGCAGGACATTATACAAGTTGTGTCGTTGAGAGGAATCTTTCTCGCAAAGCTCCTCCTCTTTTATAGATTCCACTATAGTTTACATATCCTAACCCGCTCGGTGCGGATGTGAATGAACACGAAAAGTACATGGATTCTTTAAAGTCCTTATAGTTCAACCTATAGCTAGTCTTCATGCAGTAACCACCTTATCCTTGCAAAACTTATACGACAAGAGCCACGTATTGTCACAAATTATAAGGGTGTATGTACTGTTTAGATTATTGCAACTTACCATCAATAATCTCAGATCAGTATTATGTTCGGGGTGTTTCTTCTCAATGTGGTATTTTAAGTTCCCTGTGCTTATGTTAGACTTGGGTCCTTGCGAGCACGTCGCACTTTCGTATAAAATAGTAATTATAGTTATAGTTTATACAAAACAAATGAGACGATAAGTAAAATAAGTGTTTACGGAGAGAGATAAACATTTTAAATATAATAATTTTATTTAAAACTTTTTTACGTTCTCTCTCCGTAAACATTTATTTTAATTTTATCTAAAAATCCGTGATACAATAACAGCTATGATTAATCTTTTTGAGATATACTTACTTTTCGCAGTAAAGACATTTTGCCACTTTAATTGATTTGCCATCTTCAGACATTTTATAAAAGACATTGAAATGCCGCCAAATGTTACTTCGCGTTTGTGAAACTTTAGGTTGCGATGATTCTGGCAAACCCCGTTCAGAAGAACCACCTTCAGCCATTAATTAGGACCTACATACACTAAAATTCCGAATGATTGTTACCACGAACACCCGAGTGACCCGCCGGATTAGTGACCACGTACTGTTGGTTTGAGTTGAACTGAAAGGTGTGTTAACGCGTCAGATTGCTGATAACCGATTGAAAAGCGATTAAAAATGGACAATAACAAAGCCTTAATGTCATTCTGAATAAAATATATTAGTGCTAAAAGGGATAAGATAAGGTGTTTGTTTTTTATCACAGTACGTAAACCTTCTTTAATTGTAGAATAAACTAGCCGAAAACAATATTATTTGTAAATAGAAAAAAAAATATATTAAATCGACGTAAAGAAGTTTTTTGTCGTATCTGTTAATAATTGTACTTTGAACGTACGCGAACGAAATCTATCAACACTTTAACGTATTCAATAGTATACGGGGTAATCATAAACGGATAAAATTACACATTAATGGTTTTGATTTCGAATAACTTTATTTGAAGATAAAGAGAGGCCTAATGTATTTGTATGGATATACTTGTTTGGTATTCAATAGATCCTATCCATTTAACAAAGGTTATACAAATTCCGAGGCCTAATATCAAACCAATATTGGACTAATATCCAACCAATATTGGACAAATTTATAAACGATATTGGACCAATATCGAACCCATATTGATGTATTACCTAACCTACATTGGACAAATTTCGAACAATATTGGGCTCATATGAAGCCAATATGGATGCTAGATTCTATACTTCACCGAGTGATGTATGCTATGGAGAAGTTTTGTTCTCGACATATTCATCTGTCTGAGTGTGTGTGTGTGTTTGTCTGTTGTTACACCCCAAGGGATTGCTTTCGCAGTTTCCTAATCTGAACAAAAGTGTTCTCAATTTCCGGACCGTATTCGTAGTTAACTGAATTGTGGAATATTGGAAAATTATTCAACCGTAGGTACACTGACCACTATTCTCTTTTCTGTAATCCCCAATCTAACTACACCCATTTCTGGTCATTTAGACACTCGCGAAAGAGGCATATTCTAGGAGTCAAACGTCAATAATAGCTAGGTTCAAATGATAATAGGGAAAACCTCTCTTAAAACGATACAACTAAAAGTATGAAAACCTCTCTTAAAACGATACAACTAAAAGTATGATAAGTAATTCTCGATAAAAATAAATAATATCAAATAATTTATCTTAACCAAAAAATCTGTAGTCAAAGTTTATATAGGACGAGTAAGGAAGATTGGGTCACTGGATACATTTCATAGTTTATATAAAGCGGGTAATTAAGACATGAAGCTCTTTCCAAAGTTAATGTATGACGAGTATTGATATAGTTAGTTAATATAAACGGAATAAAGAAGTCGTTTTGAGGTAAATAACCAAAAGATGTTTCAAGCGTGACTCTGAAATATTGTAGGGACAGTGGATTTTTATCTCTCTGTTTTAACTTCTGCAATTGCTTATCAATAAAGAGAATTGATTGATGAGAAATAGGTAAATATTTATGTAGGTGATACTCAAACATAATTTCGCTCCCCCTTTTTACCTAAACCCGTTTATATACCTTAACCCCTCTAGGATGTTTATGTTGACATATGGATGGGTTTCGCACCAAGAATCGGAGGCATGCATTTTTGGATTAAAGCTACCACTTTTGGACCCTTACATCATTTCCCATCCAAATTTGCACTATTTGTGCAAATTTGGATATTTTTAGCACCAAGAATCGAAAACATCCATTTTTGGATTAAATCTACCATTTTTGGACCCTTACATCACTTGCCATCCAAATTTGGATTACTTTGTGCAAATTTGGACAGTCATTGGACTCATTTTTCTAACAGTGTACAGTCAATGGTTGCGTGGAATCTTCCCCTAAAGTCGGTCCATTTTGCGTAGTCACCATTAAATTTCACAATGGGTATCGCTGGTAGACGAATTTCGGGCTGCCCGTATACGCGAGTGGAAGGATAGCGCTAGATGGTAGATTCACGAAGGAGTTTGCGGCAGCTTGACCCGTTGGGCTGACTGGAACCGCCATCTTGCTGGGAGGAATGACCGTGCTTGTTGGAAGGTGGACGTTCGCGGGGACGTTTGTAGCGGCTTGACTCGTTGGGATGGCTTGAATTGAGGTGCCGCTCGTGGTATTCGCAGCGGTGGCTAATGGTGGCTGGTTCTGGCTAGCGGTTGTTGTGTTTTGATTTTGCTGGATGTTCACCGCAGAAATCAGCATTTGCCCCGAGCAGAGTGAGGAACTCGATGAGGATGACATTTGGTCATGAAGTCTTTGAATAATGCGCGTTGCCTTTAGTCTTATGGCATATATTTCTTCTCGATAGGTTATGGCGGAAAGGGTTTCTTGCTCTATTTCGGTTGCGTCTTCGATTAAGGCTTCTAGTCTGGCGTCTGTTTGGTTTAAATTTTCTTTCTTGTCTAGATGAGTTGCAAGCGCATCTTCATAGTCTTCTACGGAGGTGCTGGCGTCTTTCATGAGGTCCTTAATTTGGTTTATTTTCCTGGTGGCTGCTCTTCTGGTACTGGTTCTAATTCCATTAACGAGACTTAACTCGTCTTTGGAGGAGGTGGTTTTGGTGGCGCCTATGGTCGTTGTTTGGTTATTGGTGGTGCGAGAGGAGCCCGAAGCTCCGGTTTGAGTGTTATTCGCGTTTCCCGTTCCCGTGAGATCGGGTCTCAGAACATTTTACGTGTAGCAGGTCCAAAGCGAAGCTTTTCATATTTTTACAAGTTATTATTTTTACGGATAACAAATTTAGAAGTTCATATATGATGCTCTTTTGTTTTCTTTAATTTTAACTCACAAAATATCAAGTTAAAATTAAGCACCCTATTTATGAGCAACTGCGAGACGCTGTCTGTACCACTTGTTGTGTTTTTAAAGTATTAGACTACTTTTCCTAAACCCACAATTATCAGCTTTGAAATTAGAAAGCTGTTGGTATACGACTTATTAGCTTATTATCTATTTAATTATATTTATGCCTAACCAATCGTCCACAGCAAAGAAACAACTGTAAAGAGGTTTTTTCCGTGGCTTAGGCTGATTCTCGCGATAGCCAAAGAACTTAAGAGATGAATTATGTGTTGGAAGGTAATCTACAATTGAAGCCTTAGTACGTGTTAATCGGTTAAGTAAAACCGGAGTTATTAAACGTTTTCTCGATTTTGTCCGCCATTTTCCAATATGGCGGAAATTCCACCAATGGGAGAGTGTGGGAGACCACACCACGTTAAAGAGCGCCCAAAAGTCTATTAGATCTCAAATTTTCAGCTTTGTTTCAATTTGTTCCGGGCTCCCTCTATTTTTGGGCTAAAATGACTGTACTAAATACTGCCACACCACACTCAAATGCGACTCCAAACCACGTTTACGACCGAAACCTCGACTGCGACTCCAACCTCTACTAGTCTCAGCAATCCACAACACATGTTTCTGAATTATTAATAAATCTTGGTTGGTTTTATATGTTCCTTTTCATGCTCTCCTATTAGTTTAAATTAAATAGAAATGGTTTTTGTCTATTTCATTCTCCACTTCAATAAAATGTAAGCAATTTTGCACCCGGGGGCCAAGATAATGTGCGCCCACTTAAGTCGAAAAAAAAGGAAATGTTGCTAAGAGGGAATAGTTTACCCCAACAAATCTTGCGTCCGGGGGTCAGTGCCTCCTTGCCCCCCCTTAATCCGGCCCTGTGTTTAACCACAAAAAGGGTGTTGTAATAATCCGTTCAATCGTTACCTCCATTATCAATAAGAAATGTGCGAATGTCAGACAAGCTCAAATAAAAGATCGAACAAACGGTGCCAACAGCTAGACACAGAACCAGAACAAAAAAGGAAACATGCAGTCTTCGCATTTGAAGAAATTACCACATCTGGACCAGATGATTCAAATGAAGAATTTATTGGAAATCTCAAGTCCATGGGCGTTGAGCAAAAAAGTGAGAGTGACATTGAAGGAACTGTACACGAAGACAATACCATTTAAATAAAATAATGGTATGCACGTTTATTGCGTGACTTAGCCTTATTTTCTCTTAAACACCAGACGACTTAAATTAACCTTCTAATCAGACTTCTCGAGAGCATCTTCCATTCAGATAGGTATTATTAAACCATATAAATGGTGTTTTTTTTTGGACCCGTCAAAATTAAGAAAAAAAGGTGCTAAATCACACCTTTGGTTTAAAGAGTGTAAAACAAAATGCAGTTTTTATATGGATATTTGCTCCTTTCCATGAAAGACAAAACATGAGAAATGAGTCGCTAAAGCATAATTTTTTCCACTTGCGGAAGCAGAACTGGTTTGACCAAAAAATATTTCAATGTTGCGATCCTACAAAAGCTTTGGCTTTATGGACAATTCATCCAAAACAAGTGAGTCTAATGTTTCATGGACATCACTCACTATCACTGTTTTGGACTATTTCATCCTTACCCGAATAATCTTTATTGAGAATTTCCTCCTCTTCTAGTAGAGGTTCATATACTTTTGTAGATCTAACCTTGTAATGTAGCTTACTGAATTCTCTTTGTTCACACAAATTTTTTTTACTGACTTCCCCGCACGTGTCTGTTTCACTGCAGGGTTTACCAAGACTTTCACAGGGACATACGTTTCTTCCTTTTACTCGACTGAAATTATGCTTAAAGAGCAACTTAAAGCCCAGGCCACTGTTGATCCCCTTTCTAATGGAATATTGTTTTCAAATTTCACCAATTCCATAACTTTTTATGGTTTTCTTGGAAATAAATATAAGATAAATGTTGAAAACGATTTCCTTACTAAATTCTAAACGTGGCGTCAATATTTGCTGTCAAGTTCCAATATGGGCGCAACAATAATATCTCTCTAATCACGAATACGTAGATTTACTACTTGGAATCTTAAAGAGGCCATTGATGCTATGCAAATATCTGATTTACTGTGAGGGGAAGCGCCAAAAGAGGCTGCGAATCTGTGTGGAAATGTTTATCATCGTCATGGAGATCAGAGGAGACGGGGAGAAAAAGGTTGTTACTCCCTTTAATGCATTAAAACTAGGGGTGTTTGAAAACCACTTTTTGGGTATTGAACCGCTTACCGAATGCCAAAAAAATTGTCCTTGTCAAATACCGAATCGAATAGTTCATTCCAAGTTAGGCCTCGGTAATTGTTTAACAAACCGATTTATCAAAAATAGTTAAGCCTAGTATTCGCAATTAGCGCTTCAGTAGCATTGCGCCGAATCCCAATCAACCGAACCCAGGGCCGGATTAAGAAGATTTTCGCCCGGGGCAGTGGCCTGATGGGCGCCCCCTCCCTTGGCCCCATAATTTATAAAAACCAGCTAGAAATTTTAACAATTTTGTTTTTATTAGAAATATAGGGAGCTAACAGTTCTGACCCTGAAACGTCACACCCTTCTATCTCTTACTGGAGTTTCATCTCCCCCTAACGGTTGGAAACAGTATTCTACGCGCAAAAATGCCAACCAGAGGGTGGCTGCGTGACGTCAGACTATCTCTTCCCCCTAGCCAGCTGTTAGCTCCCTATTGTAATTTTGTTAAGTGAAAAGTATCCCTATGCATGGCTGATACTCACTCATACGCTCAATTTTAGTTGAATAAGTGACTAATAAATTTAAAAATAGTAAGCAAAAAGTGACTAAATAAGGGCACATTAAGCTATAAAATAAGGGCACTTTAAATGAAATTTTTCAGACATGATCGATTTTCATAACTATTTTCAGTAGTTAAAGATATTTTAAAGGTCGGTGCCGTAATTAAGCACAATCTATGGGCTTAGATATTTCCAGTCAAAGGAAAGGTCCAATCATAAAATTTCTACGGCGAAATTGAATTAAACCATTTTGGAGCACAGCTCAGAATGCAAAGTAATTGATGTCGTTTTAAATCAAAACTAAAACATTCATTTGAATTGGATTGATTATAAATATTAAGTTAAATATTTGATGAGCGAGCGAAGTGAGCTCCACAATTTTTTGGGTTTGATCAACTGTAATCTCGCGGTTTTTGCGTTTAAACCGTCATACAGTCAAATATATTACGTTTAACCTTGTGGTCGAGAAGATAAATAACACCGAAAGACTCAAAAATCCAAAAGAAATGTGACAAATAGTAACTAATTTTTTGAAAAGTGACTTTTAGTAACCGAATTGGAAAAAAGTGACTTAGTATCAGCCCTGCCTATGTCTTTGAATAGGCTTTTCTAGATTTAGACTCGGAAAATCTATTTATCGTCTCCTCCCAATTAATTTGGTGTAATAAATTGGTCTCGATATCTAATATACCTATTTAAAAACGAAAAACAGTCCCGCAATCATTCAAAACTAACGTCATGTTTTTGAGTTTTTCGAAAATTTAATAAAACAATCGCTCAGATTTGGGTATCACCAGACATCTTGGGCGCCCCTATTTTGCTGGCGCCCGGGGGCAGGTGCCCCCTCTGCCCCCCCCCTTAATCCGGCCCTGGTGCCGACGCCGTATTTACGGTCGAGGGCCACCACGCGAGCGGTCCAGGCAGTTACCTGGCCGTTAGCGCGAATCGAGTCGTATGTTTGTTTAGCGAAGCGATCGGGCGGAAGAAACTTCAATCTGCCTTGGTATAGTAGTTTAGATTTAGCCTCCCTCGCTTCCATTGAGCTCCAGCCCATTTCCCCTTGAATGGCTGCGTAGGCTGCCATGGAACCGGCGTTGAGGGCTGTCTTGCCCACAACCGACTGGGTACGTTCCAACGTGGCTACCATGGCGGGGGGGGGGAAGCAGAGCACCTCGTTCCCATGGATGAGAGCGGGGACCGCCACAGCTTTCCAGAGGGTGCGTCCAACCGAATATTTATTATAGGACCCGTATTGCCTACGGACCCCTGTAAAACGCCTACCCGCAATACAATGGTGTGCGATATTTATTACCAACGTTCTCTGCTTCTTTTATAGATCTTTTCTCCTTTTTCAATTTTATGTGCATATATATTAATAGTATACTATTACTTTAGATCAGTTGACTCCATTTACGGAGTGGCATGCGCCATTACTCAGAATGCGTGGAAGAGAGTCCTGGATAAAATCTTGGAAACCGAAAAAACAACTATTCCTGAAATAAAAAAATCACGACAGAGGAGTATTTGGCATTGAGAGTGTTAGATGTAACAAAAAAAGCAACTTGATAAAATATCATTATTTCTTTTTCAAAGATGTACTGTACGAAAGCATGCCAAATTAACTATTTAATTTTTAACTTAATTAGGTGTCCGTTATCAACTCAATTGAAATTAATTTTTCCAGTGCAAAACAGAAAAATCTTTAAATGAAACCCTCCCCCCGAGGATTTCCAGTCACTAGTTGTGACTGGAATTTCCGGCGAGGAAATAATAGAAAAAACTACTACCGGAGAAGAAATATCTGAAAACCCTACTTCCGGGGAAGAAATGTCTGAAAATATGGAGGACGATCTTTTAAAATAAATTTAAACAAAACATTTTTACATTTATATATTTTTTATTGTTATTTTATGTAATTAAAAACACTGTTTTTTTTAAATTTTGCATGCAAATTTATTTCCATGTAACACAAACAAGTTGGGAAAACGAAACTACTACCCCTCCGAGTCCAGATGATTGTCTCAAAGCCTAACCTAACCTTGGATGCCCCATAACTGGGAAAGTGTATACTTAGAAAGCACTGGTTATTATATTGTTGAATTGGTATCATTATATGTAAAAAGGATCACAGGCTGTGGTATACCAAGTTTTCAGTGCCGGGTTACTGACTAGGCACTAAGGCATTTGCTTAAGGGCCCCGGGACTCAGGGAGCCCCGAGAGTCCAGCTTTATTCCCCCAAAACGCCTAGTGCTTAGGGCTCAAAGGGTGTTAATCTGGCACCGCGAGCCTTCAGCCTATGGTCACCAGGGTTGAGAAAAGCGTCATCGAACAAAATTTAAATGATATGGGCACTGCTATAATGTAAAATGGGATAAGCAAGAGTAATGTATGGGTTGACAGACAACATTTAAGGCACGCATTAGCAGGTGGCGCTAATTGAAGCGTGCACCATATTTTTTGAAATTTGTATCGCTTCAAACTGGTAGTGAAGAGGGCCGTTAAAATTTAGGCATATCAGTTCTATTAATTACTGAGAAAAGGTAAAAATCAGAACCGTGACGTTTGGCCTTTCACTAAAGACATACATCATCTTCAAAAGAACCATACTAACAATACTAACATTACAAGTATGATCAGGATTGCTAGCTCAATTTCATGAATTTGTTAAATACATTAATAGATTTATATCTAACTTACGGGCGTAAAAATCCAAATTGAGAATAAATTGACAATTTTTAAAAAGAATCATTACAAATAGGTGGGCGTATCAACACTGCTATCTCGTATTTTTAAACAAGTTGGGAAACCAAAATAAACCTCTCCGAGGCGAAACGCTATTTAGAGGTTTTTCTTAAATAATTCAATAAATATTATGGATATTAACTATTTTAGAAGTCATTCATTAACATAAATTTTGGTTAGATTATTCCTAAAATCATTTTAGACATAGCTATCGTTGACGTTCGAATTCTAGCGTATGCCTCTTTAACAATTTTTGGAAATTTAGGGAATATAAGGCGATTAATTCACCGTAAATGGTAAGAAAACCTGCAATTGCGTGAACCTTGGGTGGAAGCCCTGCACTCTTAAAAATAATGGGTTGTTTTTAGCCCAAATTGGGTCATTATGAACCCAAAATTTGGGTCCGTATTTACCCATCCCGAAAAATTAGTTGTTTTTAGATAAACCAAATATAGGTTGATTTTCCAACCCCTTCTTGGTTAAAAACATCCAACCAAATATAGGTTGATTTTCCAACCCCTTTTTGGTTAAAAACATTCAACCAAATATCTTGGGTTGAATTATAACTTAAGATATTTGTTGAATTCAACACAACTTAAGTTATTTTCATCAACGCTTTGGTTACATTCAACCCAAACGCCGGTCACTCTCAACCCAAACGCCGGTCACTCTCAACCCAAACGCCGGTCACTATCAACCCAAACACCGGTCACTTTCAACCCAGACCCTGGTTGTCTCTCAACACAAAGAAGTCATTTTAAATGAACGAGGCTGTTAAATATTCAGAAAAACTTTAATATAAGATCATATAAACTTTCGCGTTCATCCACAGATAACAATTGAAGTTAGGAAAATAGACTCCCTTAAGCGTAATTGAATTTTGTTGAATTTAACATAAAATTTTGACGGGAAAGTTTTAAAGGGATAATATAATGCCACAAGTTAATTTTATATAAATGACGCTGTTAAGATGTGCATACAAAATTAAAAACTTTAATATAAGCTCTTCAAAAGTTTGGCGTTGATCCACAGTTAATAAACCAAGTTAGCCCCCCCCCCTTAAGCCAAATAAAATTTTGTCCAGTTTCCTAACATGATTATTAACGCAAAATTTTTCATGAGCTTATATTTGTTTAATTATACATATTTTAACCCTTTTATATTAAACTTTACCACACATACAAAATTATTTATTATGTGGTATACATTTTCGATTTAATACCTATACCCTAGAAATAAAAAGGAAAGGAAAGTGGGCCCAACTTTCCTCTCATTTTCTTATTTGTTCTTAGCAATATTGTAGGGTGGGTGGCAAATCTTGAACGTTATTTAAACCAATTTCTCATGGAAATGATAACATTTGAAACCCCCTTTTCCTCCTTTCCAAGAATGTGAAAGAATGAGTCTTGGACCAACTCCCAAACCCGCTAAGACTTTTTAGGATAATCCAAGTCCAAGACATAGAACATTTTGAAAAACGCATCAAGGGCATGTAACAAGGTAGATCTTGGATATGACACTTTCTCCACTACCACGTAACATTGGCTTGGGTGTAAAGGTTCTCCAAATGTTACAATATGTGGTTCTGCTACTTCGGAATTAATTAGGTATTCCTCAATAGTTTTTATATTTTCCTGGAAAAACGAAAGATTACTAAATGTGAAACGTTTCAAAAATGGTGTTCTTAATAGCACTTACGTTTGCATTACTTACATTTCGTACATCATTCATCGAAGGTTTGATGGTACGTTTTCCAGCTTTGTACTTCAATGCGGGTACTAAGTAGGGTAATGCGTATATGCAAGAGTTTTCGAGACCTTAAAAAATGTGATATTGATGACGTTGTTCTTATGTAAGTTATTCAAAATGAACTAAATAATCATATTTCAATGTCACTTAAAATTTTCTTCCTGGCTACCAAATGTAAGTTCCTTTAATATATTTTCTTTAAGATTGGGCTTCGATTTTTTGGCAAATATTGGGCCAGTTATTTGCCAGAGAATTATTGTTTTCAGGAAACATTAAAGAAAAATCCTGTTCGAACTGTACACAATTATCAATAGTTAGAATGAAGCATTTAACTGAACGTTTCTCAAAAAAAACTGCCTGTGTGCGTTGGACCATTAGCGACATCCTTGCTCTAAATAACCCAACACACGCATTTTTGAAATTTCCGACTCACCATGCCAGGAAAATCTCTTAAACGTGGATACACAGAAAATATTTCTCCAACGAGTGCATTTGGATGGTTTTCTATCCATTTTCGTCTGGCAGCAGCCGTTAATTTCATATATTCTTTCACTTGAGCGAAAGGGGTTTATTTGACTTTCAACCAATCAATCATTGTTTCGAGTTGATCCTCCTCTTCTATACACTGGATATCTAAAAAATAAATTAATTTGTTTTTTTTTACATGTAGTAATTGAGAAACGCATCACTAACCAGTTCTTACAGCTAGACCCAATGAGAGAGTATGCAGCCAGCATGGCATACAAGATGGCGGCCACTGTTAAGTCGGAGGAGCCGTGTTTTTTTTACGCTCTCGTCTTTTTTTGGTGGGGATATTATTTAAAGATATAAATGAAGACCATGATATAAAGTGAAAAGTTATTTATTTTCTTTAAAAGTATAGGTTTTAATATTAAAGATGCATTTTCAATTTTCATTTTAAAGTGTATTTGATTTATTCTAAAATAATTTCTTCTATCTTCGTAAGGAAGAAGATAAATTTTAATACTATTTTTAAATCTTACGCAAGGCATTAAGTTGTTCTTTGATATACAAAGCGTTAAGTTGTTTTCTAACGTAGGGTTCCAAAACTAATCTTTCGAGATCTTTAGTTTTAACTTTAAAGGTATGATAAAGTTCCTCAGAGTTTTCCATGGGTTTTTCTGTTGTTTCTTCCTCGGTTTTAATGTCGTTATTTATATTTTGGTGTATGTTTTTGTTTCATCAAAACTGAAGAGTATATTTTTTGTTTGCCCACCTCTAATAAAGTTGCATTTAGGGAAATGTTTTAAATGTTCTTCGTAGGGATTATCATCGGGTTTCCATGCTAATAACATTCCATTGCATTCGAAGCACTGTACTAGATCGTCGGTATGTAGGGAATAAAATCCCGCTGTGCTTAAAGTTTTTATATAGTTTCCGTCTTGAGGCCAGGAGTAAAAAGTACGATATCTCTGCAGCTCCGAGTTCATGATGAGGAATGAAAATGATTATGGGAATTTCTGATTTATACATCTGGCAAACTTTCCTACCCCTCCCCCCTTTTTTACCTCCCCTCTCACATTCCAAACATTCCTACCCACCTTTCCCATTCCTTAATATATGAAATAAAAGAAAACAGTATTAAAAAAGGTGACACATTTATATTTTAAAGATACAAAAGAAATTACAAAGAGTATTTTATAACAAAAGTTTTAAGTTATTCTTTACGGGCGCGTTTCAACATGTTTGTAACAATGATGTCATTTTTCAAATAATCTCGACCAAAACGCTTCATGAATGATTCGTGGCTCTTTCTTTTTGTTCTTTGTATTATATAGGCAATACAGTATAGTCCACATGTCGAACTTGACAAGTTTTGAAGTCTTCTATCTACGCCTAACAGTTTCGGCGGCGTATTTTGGGAACAATGGGTACTTTGACAGAATTTAGTTTTTGTTTTGAAGTGTCTATTTTGGCCAGGTTTCCGGGCGTAATTAGGTATAAACTATTTCGGCCCGGTTTCCGGGCCAAAATAGCTGGTTATTGAGAGTCAGCTATTTTGGCCCGGTTTTCGGGCGTCAAATTTTCCAGGCCATAATAGCCGTGGTTCGAACTACGACTATTTAGGCCCGAAAAACGGGCCTACATTTTTCCAGGCCTAAATAGACTCGGCCGCGCGGGGTCAACTATTTTGGCCCGGTTTTCAGGCCCAATAGTAGTTTGGCCCGCTTTCCGGGCCTAAATAGCTGGCCATTGTAAAGATTGCTATTTTTGCCCGGAAACCAGGCCAAAATAGCTGACGATTAAGAGTCAGCTATTTAGGCCCGGTTTTCGGGCGTCATATTTTCCAGGCCATAATAGTCGTGGTTCGAGCTACGACTATTTCGGCCCGAAAAACGGGCCTACCTTTTTCCGGGCCTAAATAGACTCGGCCGCGCGGGGCCAACTATTTTGGCCTGGTTTCCAGGCTTAAACAGTCTCTGTGATAGAAGCCCTATTTTAGCCCTGTTTCTGGGCCAAAATAGCTTCCAAATGCCTGGGCCCGGTATTTTGGCCCGGTTTTCAGGCCCGTTAGCCACCACATTTTCGGCCCCGGTTTTCGGGCTTAAATAGTTCCCCTTCAAAAAGAGAGTTAATTTTACCCGAAAACCGGGCTAAAATAGCTATTAAATGCCTAAAAGCTATTTAGGCCCGTTTTCCGGGCCTAATTAGCTCTTATTCAAAAAGAGGGCTAAATTGGCCTGGAAACCAGCCTAAAATATCCATTAAGTACCATCCTTCTATAATAAAAATATTTGGTCAAGAGTGTCGGGATTTGAGATTTTGGTAAGGCTCTTATCATAGCCCATTTAATCACGCGCCACAATCGCGCTCCAGTTCGTAAAATCGGCCTTCGATTATCGGCGGGGAATTCAAAGGAGCCGAAACTCGAAATGTTCTTTTGAAGGAGCTAAAATAATTTTGGTCAACATATCTCTTTCTATTGATGCAATTATGCAAATGATCTGAAGATTTTATGAGATATGCATCTTTAGAGGCTCACATTATGGCCGACATTTCTCTGAGAGTGCGCCATTCCCCACTGTATTCAATTTCTGCTGCTTATTTTATGCGTAAAATTACTACGTTCGTCTGGTATTATAGAATGGCGCGATCATTTGATCTTCAAGTATACATAAACCTGACAACCAATGACTTATTTCAATTTCGTCCCACTATTCTCAGTTTAATAATATACAGTGTGGAAAAGATCAGACCAACACCTCCCTTTGTGCACGGCCCCCAATATTGAATTTGGATGACGTCAACATACGACAAATTAGACCACGTATACAGGGTGTAAATAAATGAAGTTCATTGTAAGAATTTGAGATGGTAATGATAAAGAATGCGCTTGAAGCATATAGTGTTCACGCTTAGAGGAGCGACAGAATACTCGATATATATCACGTTGCAGTGTTGCTCTATAATGCTAAGCTTCGCCAGGTTTCCAGCGCTGGTTCTCAGGTGGCGCTACTGTAATTTTTCAAGTTCCGTTGTCAGTACGAACAAAGCTGCTTTATAGTTTATCTTTATTATGATCCGAGATAGGGGACCTACCTTCGCGCGTGCTAACAGCCAACGCTTTAACGTGGACCACGTTACTTGGTAGATATCGAATAAGCTGTCGTCCGAGATAGGGAGTTGCGTATCCTCTACGCTCGAACACTATTTGCCTCACGAGCATTCTTTATCCATGGTTTAATAATGAAAACATCGGCTTCTGAAAATGTCTACAATATTTTTAAAGCATTTTTTCGAGACTATAATAATTGAGCCACACTACCTTTTTTGGAAATCCTTCATATAGGAGAGCTGCAAAATGTTCCTTCTTACACTCTTATTATTAGTCCGTAAATTCAGTGTTTGAAGAAGAAAAATTTTGAAGGTGAATACTGTTAAGTATCAATTCTCGATTCGTTCTCGAACTAGAGATTTAGTTAGTCTCTAGCATTAGGAAGGGTCATACTTATGGAACATATCTTATATACTTATGTTTTAACATAAAACCAAAACTGAGAATTTCAGATAAGGAAAGGAGAGTTCGGCTACAGAAAGGGAAACGAAAACAAAAATTAACACTATAGAGCCTATTAAAAAGAGGGGATACAAGGAGTGAAGGTCAATAGGAGAGCGAAGGCTTTGAACTATAATAAAGGAGCCGCTGGGGTTACAGCGACGGGTGAAATCGGAAATAAGGGACGCTTTTAGCAAAGCAATAAAAGTTAAAATCGGGATGAAAAACAAAAGGGGAACTGACACGAAAGGAAAGGGTCTGTGACACGGTTTCAATCGTTATACTCGCCCACTTCTCGAAGTATCATCTTTACACAATGGAACCGGTGATAGTCATATCCCCTGGGTAGCATATTTCCCCTGGCTAAATAAAAACAACCTGACTTTTACTGTTGCGCTGCTCCTCTTGAAAAACTTCGCCGATGTTAATCGGGAATAAGTTTGTCCTACTGGTTACTGAGAGCTTGTCATAGGTGAAAAGTCATAGATTCTCGTAAATCAACGTACGCCTGTTGATACGCTGTCAAAGACTTGGTACAGAACAAATAGGAATTGACAGATTGGGAAACCATCCGCGTGTAGTATCAATTCTGGCGTCATTCTTGAACTAGATGCTCTCGGTAAGTCTGTAGCATTACGAAATATAGGAAGTGTCATACTTATGGAACATATCTTATAAACTTATGGTAGCTAATAGATGATAAATATGACTTTTCGGACTCATGGCACTGCGGTTAAAACGTCATGCCTAGCAGACCTTTTCTTACTCGTGTCAAGTGAGGAACGATCCCTGTAGCTAAAAGTCAGAACAATTCTAAAAAGTTTTTTGACCATTTCTATTTATATTAGAGTATATTGTGTGAAATTCGTCCACAATTTTTACTATTTAACCTATAGCGTTATTGTTGCAATTTCTGGGCCGAAGCCCGTCTCGTTTTAAATATATTGTTTTCCGGCACTTATTCATTGGTTCTCTTTGGGTGTCATCATCCTTCTCAGACTCAGTAGATGAGACGGCTTAGAAAATATTATCATGGAGTTAAAATTAAAACAACAATTTGAAGACTGGATATCTTGCGAAAAAAACCATTATGATTACTGTAATAAGAACTTTTCACCAATATTAAGTAAATACAAACATGCCACATCCGTTGAAAGTCACAAGAAAACTGCTTGTAAAAAAGCGAAAAAAGGAGTTTATACGCCATTGGAAGAAAAACTCAAGTACTCTAAAGTAAAAATGGTTTGTGTACATTATGGCCAGTATGAGACCAAAGCGAAAGGGCACAGAAAATCGTCAACATTTGCCAATTCTTGCCCTGCCCATGTGACGTACTCAGCAAATGCTAAAGTTCAAGCCCTGTACATATCCTCTATCGAGCTAAATCATAATCATGACATCGGACCCGAGCTTTACGAAAAGTATCCAGCTAACAGAGCACTGCGCCAGGCAAATTTGGAACAAAAAGCTAAAGTTTTAGATTTCGTTAGAGTTAGAGGTGATAACAAGCTCGTTCTTGATGAAATTAGAAAAACAACCGGGAGGTACGAAATACCGAAATCATTACAAAACTTTAAAGCACAACAGTCGCTGAAAAGCGGGGATAGAGCAGTTGTAGACTCAGCACAGAGACTAATTTTAAAATTACAAAAAGACCAAAAGGATGACTCGCAAATGGTAAATTTGATCCTTAAATTATTATTCACTTTCGTAAGCAGTTTATATAATCATAAGATTATATGATATGTTCCATAAGTATGATTCTTCCTATACTACGTCATTGTAGAGACTTACTGAGAGCTAGTTAGAGAACGACAAGCGATACTATACGTAGAGGGTTTTGCAGTTCATCTTCCTATTTCTTCTGACAGCGCCTCACCAGGCGTATGTTGTTTTACGAGAATCTATGACGTTTCAAATACGCTTATCACTTCACAACAGTGAAAAACTTATGGAACATATCTTATGAACTTATTATTATATACATTACCATAAGAACATAATATATAGCTCCCTATAAGTATGAAACGTAGCACATTTTCACACCACAGCGTTTCCTTCCGAATTTGGAGCGCTCACGCTTTTGCGCTCCCGTGGGAGATATTTTGGCTCTACCAGAATTGACGTAACCCATAATTATGGGTTACATTACTTCTGCGTATACGGATAAAGGGGGGGGGCGAAAGGCTAGACTCCTCCTACCCGTCCGATTTTAGTGTAGAGACCAGTGGGTTTGGGCATTTAAAAACCTATAATTATTATATATTAACAACTTCAAGATGCTGAACGATTTATTTGCAATTTAAAATTCTACTATTTAAAACACATAATATTATAACATCTCTTTTTAAATTAAACTAGAAACTATCTGTAAATTTCGATGGAAGAAAATGCTGTTTATATGGTTTCATTGGGGCTTTTCATACTTATAGGGAGCTATATATTATTTTCTTATGGCATTACTTAAGAGTGTTGGACCTTATCACCCTAAAGGGGTGGTCCGTAACATTGTTCACCTTCGTATTTTTTCTTGTTCAAACACTGAATTTACGGACTAATAATAAGGGTGTAAGAAGGAACATTTTGCGGCTCTCCTATATGAAAGATTTCCATAAAAGCTGGTGTTAGAACTGCAGTAGTGTGGTTACACTGGCTATTTTCAGTTGAAAATATGCTATGAAATTTTATTTTCCGGCCCAAAGCTTCGGGGTTATGACTTAAGTGATTTACAGATGACCCCAATGAAACTCAAAAGAAAGTATACAGACTAAAAACTTTTGAAAGTCCAGCATAAAATACTGTAGAATATGATATTCAGAGCACAAGCCCCCCCCCCCCAAACAAAAAATGCATTATCTTTCAATATGTTACTTTCAATGTAAACCACTTTATTCAAAACTTGAAAAAATTGGCCCGAAAAGAAAAGCAAAACGTCGTAGCGCCTTTTCGACTCAGAACACATCACACTAGTCCGGTCCTACCATGATTTTTGAGATATTCTGTATAACTAGCAAAGAGTATGAGTTTTTAGTTTAGTCTTCCGGCTTTAGCCAATACAATATGTCACATGATAAGTCAGAACTCGCTAAGGCTTTGCTTTTGAAATACCCCGACAAGGTTAGCACAGAGGAGGCATGGAAACGTCAGGGAACTTCAAAATGGCTGAAAGAGGTCAGGGAAAGTGAGGGAATCTAGGACAAGTCGAGTTAATAACATATGATTAGAACGAAACCGCTTACTTAACCAGACATCGAAATTTAGGAGCTCTCCTCGCTCGTTTAGGAAAGTTTAGAAAGTGAAAACGTTCCGTTAACTTTAACGTTAAAGTTTAGGGTTCAAAACGTCAGGGAAAGGGCCAGGGAAAACTTGGAATAGTCCGGGAGTTTGAATGTGAAAACGTCATAGCAAACATGCTCGATTCTTAACGGTTGCATGTCATACGAAGGTGAATACGGTTGGTCCGACGAAAGGAACAAGGAGTTTATGAACATATATAAAGATTCTTATGTTCTTTGCATATAGGTGGTCGATGTATCTACAGATGCTTCGACCAAGTGCTTAGAATTCGTATTTTGGCAAGCCGGTCGCACGAGAGAAATATTTGAAAAATATCCTGAGCACTTGCTTTGTGACGCGACGTTTTGCTTAAATCGATGTGGCATGCCGTTATACATAATAATGGCTGTAGATGGCAATCTCCAAAGTGAAATAGTTGGCTTATGCTTAACAAAAAATGGAAAAAAAGAGTACGTTGAAAAGCTCTTCCAGACTTTTCAGACCTACAATGAAAACTGGAAAGGCACAAAAACGGTCATGGTAGATAAAGATTTAGGCGAGATATCCGTGCACCAACAACTTTTCCCTGAAGCTGACGTTTGAAATTTGCTTGTTTCACGTCTTAAAGGCCATGAAGTCAAAAATATCATCTCTTAAGATAACATCAACCGCTAGTCAATCAGCGCGAATTCACGCTCAACAACTGGCATATTCTTTCACAATAAATACCTTTAAAGAAAATGTTGAAGCAATGCTGGCCGACGAGAAACTAGCTAGTTACCCCGAATTTATAAAATATATGCTTAATAACTGGATATCAATCAAAGAGATGTGGGTGGCAGCCTATCGCCGTCAACATTTCAATTTAGGTGAAGCAACGAACAACCGGTTGGAATCATACAATCAAAATGTAAAAGGTATATGCAGACGAAACGCTGCCTTAGACGATTTCTACAGGGACATGAAAGTTCTTTGTGCCTATATTGAGAACCTAAATGATCATGAAAAATTTAAGGCGAAAACTAAAAAAGCATTCTGTGTTACCACATTTGATGATGATGATTTACGAGATGCGGCTCAGAGTATCTACGATAAAGTTGTCCCAGCCTATGCTGAACAGATTATTCAAAATCTCTCGAAAGCAGTGTCCTGTAAAAGTATTTCCAGCCCAGTCGACAACTGTGACTCTATTATCGTCAAAATTGACAAGTTTCCGGATGCAATCACTAATGGCATTACTTTCTCTTGTTCCACTTTTGTCACTAAAGGAATCCCGTGCCCCCATATTTTTATCTCAAGGAGATATTTGGAAAAGGATATTTTCACAGAGGAAATTATTTCAAAAAGAATATCCAAAGATTTTTGGATGGAAGGGCTTAAATCAAAAAGTGTTAATCTAAAGCGAAAGGCTTTTCATAATCGGCACCCTCCGAGACCAAATAAATGTAAGACATCACAGGAAAAATATAGCGAGGCAATGCCAGCGCTCCAAGCTCTTGGAAATGTTTTGTCTTGCTGTGGCCAAAAGACGTTTCAAAGGAGATTGAAAATGATAAATAAAATATGCAAAACTTGGGCGGAAAGAAAAGATTTCAAAATTGTTATTGATAATGTAGATTATGATCCTGACGAAAACACTGACGATGACGAGACCAAAGATAGAAAAGCAAGAGAAGATCAAGACGGAAATAAGAGTGAAGATGAAGACCAAGATAAAGACGAAAATAACACTGAAGATGAAGACGAAAGGATGAGTACTGACGAAGATGAGACTGATGATAGGGTCGAAGAGGAGACTGAAGATAGGGACGAAGAGGAGACTGAAGATAGGGACGAAGAGGAGAATGAAGATAGGGACAAAGCTTAGATTATTATTATTATTATTCTTTGAAATATCTATCCTTAAGTCACAGAATCTCGAGATTACCACAACTTGTATCGCTATTAAGTGCACAATTTAAAAATACACTCGTTGAAAGCTTGGAGATCAAATTCATCGAAGTTACCGAGCAAGTGGAGGTAGAATGCGGGGCGCACACTGTAGCTAATGCTCTTAATGCGTGCTTACATGCTGAGCCCGGCTGCATTCAATACGATACGGCAAATGATGTTATGAGGAAACATCTCCATGATTGCCTGGAAAAGAAGTATTTATCACCATTCCCGATTCGAGCGAAGCACCCAAGTTCCTTAAAGGTGTGCCACGAAAGCACACACAGTCTTGTTTATTGTGTTTGCAGAAAACCATACACCGGAGACCGAATGATCCAATGTGACAGATGCTCCGAATGGTTTCATGAAGCATGCGTTAGCACTTCGAAAAAAAAAACCCATGAAGGGCTACGAATGGTATTGCGAATTCCGCTGTGATACTGAAACGGTTGAATTGAATTAATTCATCAATAAGATAAAATTATCATGTCCTTTTCAATTTCTGTAAAAACTGAAAATAAATATATTTAGTCACTACACTAACATATTAACTGAAGGATTTAGTCTTATTGGTACAAGATGTAACGCTCGAACAAGCTAATGAACGAAGTTTACAAATGAACACTTTTTTTTAATTTACGATTTGTGGCGTCTCTGACGGTCATTCTTTTAGTTTGACAATATTCCAATTCCATAAAATACTCTAGTACGGCACTTCGTGCTAATAAAGGTTAGGTTAGGTTTGGTTACAATGGGTTGGCCAATAATTACAAACCTTTTTGGGCCAATTTGCTAAATTTTACAAGAAGAGCATTTAGACACCTTCCTACCTCCTCAGAGCCCTTGGACACGTTCAAGAAGTAAATGTATCACAGAGATCCTTTTGTCATACAAGGGAGCAAAGGGAGAATAATACTTAATACTATAGCCAAAGTCACGAAAAAATGATTTAAAAATATTGTAGGCCTTTTCAGAAGCCGATGTTTTCATTATTAAACGTTATACAGTGAGGAAAAGATCAGACCAAACACCTCCCTTTGTGCACGGCCCCCAATATTGAATTTGGATGACGTCAACATACGAAAAATTAGACCACTTATACAGGGTGTAAATAAATGAAGTTCATTGTAAGAAATTTAGATGTTGACAAAAATTATTTTAGCTCCTTCAAAAGAACATTTCAAGTTTCGGCTCCTTAGAATTTCCCGCCGATAATCTGGCTATATGGCTTCAAGCCCTATAGCCAAGTCCCGGACGCAGAGCAAAAAAAAAAGGGGGCAGATTTTACGAACTACAGCGCTTGATTAAATGGGCTATGATAGGAGCCTTACCAAAATCTCAAATCCCGACAATCTTCACCAAAGTATTCCTATTATAAAAGGCTGGTACTTAATGACTATTTTAGGCTGGTTTCCGGGCCAAAATAGCAATCTTTACAATGGCCAGCTATTTAGGCCCGGAAAGCGGGCCAAACTACTATTGGGCCTGAAAACCGGGCCAAAATAGTTGGCCCCGCGCGGCCGAGTCTATTTAGGCCTGGAAAAAGGTAGGCCCGTTTTACGGGCCAAAATAGTCGTAGCTCGAACCACGACTATTATGGCCTGGAAAATTTGACGCCCGAAAACCGGGCCTAAATAGCTGACCCTCAATCGTCAGCTATTTTGGCCCGGAAACCGGGCCAAAATAGCAATCTTAACAATGCCAGATATTTAGGCCCGAAAACCGGGCCAAAATAGTCTATGCCTAATTTCGCCCGGAAACCGGGCCAAAATAGACGCGGCAATAATAAAAAGTCAAAGAATACGGCATAAACGATGCCAATTGTGCTCTCTAGTTCGTTGAATCAGACGATAATTGATAACCAAAACCACAGCCCACACGCTCACGGACGTGATCCAATTACCTATGCGAAAAACAAAATCTTCTCTCCGTAAATGGCAGCTGATCACGTGATCATATTTTACCCGCGAAAAACACCGTGAGATTCTTGAGACATAAGCTAGTACCAAGAAGTGATATATAGTTTATTAGGGAGAAGGTATAAGATGCCTCAGTATTCGCGCGCCATAGTCCCAGTCCTCCTTTCAAAATACAAGGGGGGGGGGACGTAAAAGGAGGCGCCGGGCTATTTCGCCTCTCCTCAGTCGGAAAATACGAAATTTTCGTCATTCGCGTCGTGCTGATGTCAGTTTTCAAGAACCAATGAGATGCTGGTTGTAATTTAGAGACGGGGATTAACTCCGGACCTACGTTTGAACTGGAGATAAATCTAGAAATGTGTCAAATTTATACCTTCTCCCTAATAAACTAGATATCACTTTTTGCTAGTACTGCAGAAATAAATTGGGATTGGAAATCCAATGAGAGTCTGCGATTCCTGTTCAGAACAGCTCAACACGCCGCGAGTGACGAGTAGCGAAGTGATGTCTTAAATATTGTCAAATCCAGTTTCGCATACACAAAGATTAGATAGCTTCGCGATTTCTTAACTATTATTCCATTTCCAACTCAATCTGAATAAAACTCTTAGTATATTGCGTGAAAAACCTATGCTTAAAACTTGCCAATTTTGATATTTTCTTCGGCCACTCTGCCAATGTACGGAGCTGCAGGATATAAGCGTTGACATTCCTAAATTTACAAAAAATTGCAGAAATTTAACGGCCGTAAATAAGTAACGTAAATAAATATTCCGCATTAGCTAGGTGTGGTTGCGGTGGGGAGCCCTTGTTAGTTTCATATGCACTAATGTAGTACGACATTCATGTTTCCTAACTCACTAATTAGAGATGGCCCAACGTTTGGGATATATTAAATTCTAAAAACCCATACCCATTAAGGTCTTTTCGTTTATCCAACCTTCACAAATATACACACAGATCATAATCGTAAAAGCCACACTCGTAGCTAGAAACCTACACTGAAAGGTCAGCAAGGTTCTCAACAAAACAGCAACCCAGCCTTTATAAAAAGTCCCCCCGAGCTAACTCCAAAAACCAGAAAATAATTTAATTTTCAAGACTTTCAAATAAATCATCTTTGATTCAGCTTACCGTCAAATTAACACATAATTTGAGGGTTGCCGCCATATAACTGGGTGCATTATTACTTTCAAGAGCCGGAAGAGGATATTTTCATAAAAATTGTCTCGACAAACTTGTTTTCCGTCTGACCGAAGCCAGGAAAACTGCTGCTCATATGTACTTTTTCTCGCAATTCATTTCGCATTACAAGCTCAAAGGTGATAGTGGATCTTGCCTTAATTTGTTTCACTGCACGCTTGTTTTTCGTGTACCGAGGGCTTCAAACAAACACGCACACATACGGGTACACACAGAAAAAACATCATCGCAAAGCTAGGTCTGGTTTTATAACCACAACTAGCAATATCTGAACAATACCAGAAGTAGGATAAGGGACTAAAAGTATTGAGGTAACCAAATTCTTCACTTGGCGAAAGTGCATATTCTTGATAACACACCAACAGTTGGCCCTCTGGTAGCGGTTTCTGAGTTTTCCCTCCTAAACGTGAGTAGCTCGCGCCGGTAGACGGCCGAACTAGATTCAAGCACCCGCGTCCGTGTTCCGCGGTTTTAGGTTGAGGGGAAGGGGGTAGGAAATGTTTTCGGAACTCAGCCAATTTTTTTCTCTCTGGTGTATAGGCGCGATGAAAGCGGCATAAAATCCTCAAATTTGTTCACTAGTGCCAGGATCTATTACAAATGCTAGAGCTCTTTACTTCTAGTCTCATCCTACTTCTGCCACACCTAGCAATATCTGAACAATACTTTACCTTCAAGACCATGTCCATGTATTTAAGATTACGCAAATGATCCAACGTGAACTCACTGTCACGGTCTCCTAAAACATTGACAACTTCGTCGTACATCTTTTCTTGAACTTCGGGATGTAAGCCAAGAAGGTATAATGTCCAGGTTAATGTAATAGCTGATGTATCGTGGCCCTAATTTAAATTAAAAAAATTTAAAATCTGAGTAGCATAGTATAATTCTGAAGGTTCTTACGGCAAACATGAAATTATTGACTTCATTAATAATAACCTTTTCAGTAAATTCAGGGTTCTCTTGTTGCAATTCAAGCAAGCGATCTAGGAAGGCTAAACGCTTCTTGTCATGAATCATAGTGTTCGTTTCAGTGATGGGCGCTCTCATCTCCTACTCATAATTTTGAGTAATTTCTGAGTAAAGGAGAAGGCTTTTTTGAGCTTGTGATATGAGCAGGAGAGGAGAGGTAGTAAAATTTGACATTGGAGGTGAGTTTGAGATGAGAGGTGGTTTTTCAACCTCCACGAGTAACTTTTGTGGTGAGATATTTTATTTTCCAAACTCGGAGAGATAACCTAGTATTGAGAGCAATTCTTTTGGTTCATGAGGAGAGTAGTTGGATGTGAGATATGATTTTTCAGTAGTCCATGAGTGGAGTGATAGGTGAGAGGCTGTGTTTGGGAATTTTTTTTCTTGAAGTGAGTGTATGATATAAGTTTTTGGTTTTCCATGGAAAGAGTGGTTGATATGAAATAGGCTTTTTAATGTGATATGAAATGAGTGGTTGATGAGAAGTTCTTATACTCGATGAAAGGAGTGGTTGACGAGATGTTGTTATACTTGATGATAGAAGTGCTTGGTGAGATACTGGATGAAAGTAGTGGTTGATGGGAGACATATTTTGGGCAGTAGGTAAAAAATACTACAACTGAAAAATAGAAAAAAGGAAACTTTGCACCGCCTAAAAATTTAAATGAGTTACTTTCAAAGGCGAAACCCTACTATCTCAACCATAATAAAGGTTTATTTAATTATGTTGTGGCTGTCAGTTTTTTTTCAGCTAAACGGAAATTACGGGATAACGTGTTTTGAGTTTGTACTTTTGATAAATTTTGAGATTATCTTTGAAGCGACTTATGTTATTTATAGGGGTTCGATGCATTTAAAACACGCGTTAATAAGATAAGCTTTAGCATTCTAAGAGAGCGGTAGATTACCGACTACTGGTAATGAAGCTAGATTACCGATGGACGCGCAACGCCCTAATACGTTTTCTTTCCAATGATTCTAAACAATTTCAAATAATATTAAGACTGAATTAGAAGATATTAATAAAAACTGCCTTTGTAGACAAAAAAGGGAAAGTGTAAAAGATAAGTATAGAAAATTAATTGCCTGAAGTACAGATATTCAAATTTTTCTTTTTGAGGAAATGATTATAAATCTCAATTATCTGAAAAAGTTCTTATCCTACTTTTTTTCCCCTAAATTTCATTTGCCCAAAAAATTTAAACACAGTATTTTTCTAGTAGTTCTAGAAAAAAAGTCACCTTCAAGAATTTTAAAGGGATACAATGTTCTACTTTATACTTTGCTTATAGAAGATTCAAATACTCAGATATCTGAAAAAATGTAGATTGATCAGATTAAAGTTTTATATTATAAAATTGGAAATATTGATATGGTATATATATCACTTTAAATTTTTATATTTTAAAATTGGAAATATTACTAAGCGGAAAATAACATAGGCATTTTCATTGTGATTTCACTATTAGTGTCGAAAAAATCTGTAGATTTTTTCAAAATGGAAAATTTGAATATCTGTTACTTCAGGCAATTAATTTTCTACACTTATCCCGTATTTGTCAACAATGACATTTTTTATTAATAATGTTTGACTTCACCTCTTTTAATTTTGCCTTTCATTATTTTTTATCTGATTAGCTTTGATTAAAGTCTATTAGATGCTCGCTGAGAACAAGTACTTTGCGCCTTATTTTATATCATTGGTGCATAAACGAACACCAAATGCTCATATATAAAAACAAAAAGTAAACTTCATTGAAGCTTGCTCGAGCCATGTAATATAATAAAACACCCTTTTACAATTAGATGAGCGCTAAAAATAAAATGATGTGAGATTGAAGAAATAGTTTTGAGTTCAAAACTAAGACTTCGTGAGTGTTTAAATGAGATGAGTGAAAAATACCAGATGATATTGCAGGTGCTTAAAATGAGATGATATACAAAACCCGGGATAAACTCATCGAGAGATATATCTACTAGAAAAAAAACTGAAAGGAGAGGAGGAGAGGAGAGCCAAACTAAGGCTCTGATTTGAGGGCTGCCATGAAATGAGAGAAAATGTATATTTCTGAAAGAAGAGGACTCAAAAAATGAGTTTTCAATAACACTGGCGAACAGTAGTGCGCTTGATATTTGGTTCCATTTTATAAAATAAGAGGTGAGCCATAGAGGAGAGGTTTCTATAGAAAAGCGCCATTTTGATCACGTGAGATGAGATAGCATTGTATTTGAATTTGATAAAATAAGGAGAGGAGAGTTTAGAGCGGCGCTTTGGTCAATATTTGAAAAAAGGAGTGAGTGGGAGAGGGAAGAAAAATATCAAAAATGCCCATCACTGGTTCGTTTCTGCGTTACCATTCAATGGTAAAGCATTCGAAGATTTATTTTTTAAATCTTTCTTTTCAATGATTATCTGTTAAAATCTCGGATTTAGGCCAATATTACTTTTATCCAAAATATTTATTTATTATAATTAAACATACCTTGTGGGTTAAATCATTCATTGTTTTTAGACATTCCTTGAAGCGTCTGCCTTGTTCAGTAAGGGAAAATAAGAAATCATTCCATAACCACTTTCAGGAATCCCGATACGATATTGCTGTAGTAATGCTAAAATTTTCATGATTAACATTTTAATCATAAAACGTCATTTTGAAAACTGAACGATGAAACTTTATTTTATCATTTACAGTTCTGCCTTTTTAAAAGATGGTGGCGGCATAAGTTTATCATGTCTCTAAGTACACAAATATGGGTTACAACTGAAATTTTGAAATTTCGGTCGCGGTACAGCCACCAAGCGGTCGAGACGATTACTAAATGGGTCACATGAAAAAAGATCATCCAATGGGATAAAGGAGATCTTTACGTTTCGTATAAGCAGGCATTGGGGGGGGAACGAACTTTACTTGAGCAACCCCAAAATCCCTCTCTCTCTCTCTATCGTGAGATTTAGGCGGTTTCAGTCCTGAAACATTCTAAAAGGTATAAAAGAAACGCTAGGCTAGACAGTACAATTTTGTATTGAAGTTGAGGTGATAAATGATACGGAGAAAGTATAGGGTTTCATTAAAGGGAGCCAGACAAACACTATTGCCATAAGAGTAGCTGTCATTTCTCTACTTAGAGATATGATGAACTTATGGTGGCGGCTATTCCAACCCAAAAACCCAAATAGAGCTCGTTAATAAATACTGTGTTAAATATAGCTATGTTTAAAATTATTTTAGGAATTAAGTTTCTTAAACCGACTTAACTATAATTAACGTAAAATATTGACGATTAAAATAATTAATATCAGTTATATTTATTTAATTATTTAAGATTAACTTCTTTCTATGTAATGACACAAGTGAGAGTTTATATTGAACGAGTAATGAAGATTGCATCTGAATCGAAACACTACACAAATATCAAAGTTAATATAAAGCGAGTAGGATCTTACAAAATGATAACATTTTTTGCAGAATATTAAATGGAAATAGTTTAAATATTTTTCGGCATTACTATTCTTTAAGTAGTTGTGTAGCTATAAAGCTCTGTTTCATCTCAATATTCCTAGAACATCTTTTGATATTACATTTCAAATTTGGTGTTTACTTTTTAATTCAGCTTTACTACATTTATATATAGTGTAAACGCAACTCTTAATACATTAGATAATATGGATGTTAATACTTCATCTCTCCGTAAGTGTTGAAACGTTTGGGTCTATAAAATAAGATACCCTAGATTTAAACCAGAACTGACCTTGTTTCGTGTCCTCTTATAGAAGGTCTTAACGGTTCAGAGTAAGCCGAAAGTTAAATACACTCTTAAAATATTAGGTCCTCATTAGAATTATTGAGAATACACAGGGAATTGTTAAACGCTTAAACCTTTACAAATGACCTTGGCAATATCTCGCTAATTTGAACTATTTATTTCCGGTTTTTCTCGTTGGCTGGTGGACCTGTGTTTAGAAAGTAAATTCGTCTCGGCTCGGAGAGGTTTATTTTGGTTTTCCAACTTGTTTTTCATATTTGTAAGTTTGACATGTTCGCGAATCTCAGTCTTATGGTTTAAGTTTTAGTTAGTTGTAAATTTTTGTTGAGGGTTTGGTCGCCCGAGGACGTTCGACGTTAAGTCCGTGGGAGTTGTAACGCCAAATTTATTATTCCCGCCAAAATCAAGAACACTTATAAAAATACCCTATTTTATTAAGTTAGATTTAAATAATTCCCGCCAAAATCAAGAACACTTATAAAAATACCCTATTTTATTAATTTAGATTTAAATAATTCCCGCCAAAATCAAGAACACTTATAAAAATACCGTAAAACATCCAAAAAGAAAATACTTTTCAAAACCCAGCGTGTGGTATGCGAGCACGGTACCAAGCCGCAAGCACTTCACGCTTTTCAATGGTAAGGTCGGGGACGACCCGCTGGCCAGGTCACGCACCTGTCCTACCAGTATCTTATTCTTGAAATCCTAAGAAATACTAAAATATCCGAATAACAATAACAATCCCTCTTTTGAAAGTGCTTCCTATTGACCAAGCCCTGACCCAAATGTAACCTGTAAAAAATACTAGTATATGATATGTTGACGAGCCTCGCTCAATGATTGGAGGACCCGAACGATTTTTAGCGATAATGATTGGTGCGCCTGAAGTCGCCATA
This sequence comes from Phalangium opilio, assembly GCF_054372755.1. Lineage (NCBI taxonomy): Eukaryota > Metazoa > Arthropoda > Arachnida > Opiliones > Phalangiidae > Phalangium > Phalangium opilio. The sequence goes on along the minus strand of NW_028324160.1, from coordinate 8,507,987 downwards.
AAGTTATAAAAGCATGGACTCACAAAAAAGAAGGCAGAGTTGCCTACTGGACCCTACACTGGGGCTCAGCCTGACTGACTTTCGAAACTCCTGAAGTAAAACTTCGTAACGTACGGGTAATTTAACCCATTCGGTAGTGTAGTGAAAGAACTGTAACTTTCTGACTCGCGACTTTGACTTGTCGAAATACTTAAACGTTTCGTTCGGAATACCGTGTGAACGTGCCTGGAAGGACTTAAACTTTTCGTCCGGGAAACCGTGTGAACGTGCCTTGGAAAATCTGTTCGACGTTCGAACATCGTGTGAACGCGCAAAAGAATTTATAATACGTCGCCGCGCTTACTAAAACACCGGGAAATTCACGTACCTCTCATCTCGCTGGCAAAGAACGCTACGCTCGTAACCGCAAACCCGCAACTAAGCCCGTCGCCGAACTAACTACCCGGAATCATTTTTGGCGGCAAAAGGCATTCAAGCCCGTCGCCGCACTAACCCGAGCTACAGGAAGAAACGCGACGCCACTGCTGGATTCTAAGCCCGTCGCTCCATCCCTACGGCCAAAGACGCTAAAGCCCGTCGCATCGGATCCGTGATCCGGAGAGACACCGTGCCGAGAACCAAAGACAGACCACCGGTCGCAGGCCCCCCCCCACAACGCCACGGCGCACCAACGCAGTATCGTAGTTCTTTATTTTTCTTATTTTGCACACGACATCTAGATGGCGGTTGCAAAATATTACTCCATACGGAAAATTTGACGAGGGAGAAGCCACTCTGTAATAAACTTTTTTCCATAACTTTTTTCGATTAAAATACGTGAGCTTCGTAAGGTTTAGGGTATCGCAAGTACGTTGAATTTTTCGTATCTACCTATTTAATTAAAATTTACAATACATACAATTTATTGTTTCATTTTGACTTTCTTCATCCGGTATTAGGACCTATTTTCTAAGGGTTTTTCATTTTATTTATTATTAAGGTGTCGTACAACGCACAAAAATTTACCTATCATTTTTGATATATACAATTTTCTTTGAAATAAATAGAAAATTCAATTTTGGCTTTTTAAATCCGCAGTGGCAACCTTAGTTCCAAAGATTTTTCATGTTTTTTTAGTTTCTATTAATCTAGATAATTTCTTAAGTTATCAAGTAATGCACTACCTAAGAATCGTAATCCAGATATACATCTGTTTTTCTAAATTGAGAATAAATCACACTTTGTGTTTTATTTTAGTTTTTACATTTGATATGGGGACCTTTTTCCTACAGGTTTTCGTGGTCTTGCTTTAGATGAATATCACACTTAATCAAGCCAGGTATTTCTTCTATCTTCCAAATTCATTAGACTTAAAAATCAATCGAAAATGTTTTTGGTGTTGAGGTTTTACATTCGATTTAGGGACCTTTTTCTTCATGATTTTTAAATTTTTTTTGTTGAAAATTGAAAATTATTAAATCTCCAAAGGTACAACGCACTGAAAATAGCCTCGAATTTAATATATAAACATATTAAATTGAAATTTAAAATAATTCCATATGAAATCTATTTTAGAATTTGGATGAAAGTAGATAATTTCTTAAGATTCTGAATCATGCAGTAAATTAGAATCATAATTTAGATATAATGTTTAATTGAAATCTATAATAAATCTGGATCTGTTTTTAACTTTTGCCTTTTTACCCCCAGAATCAACGGTTTTTAGTTTTTTCATAATGCTATGCACATAAATTTGAAATTTTGGTATAAAACATTTAATATAGCCTAGTATTTTCAATATCTTATTTACTTGAAATCCAGAAATGTTCCATCTCGTCTCTAACTGTTTATGTCCGCTATGCTGATCGTTGTTCCAAGGGTTTTCATATGTTTTTAGATTAACTAAATAGATGCCCAATGGTGTACTTAAAATAGGCTAAAATTTTTGATATATACCTCTATTTTTCAAATTGAGAATTAATCCCTTTTTGTGTTTATTTTTGACTGTTTATACGCGTTATGAGGACCCTTGTTTTAACGGTTATACATTTTTTCGTCGAAAATTTCACGAGCTATCTCCTATTACACTTAAAACCGCTCGATTTTTTGTGGTATTCTAAAATTATTATTATTAATAAATCCAATTTTAAGTTTAATTTGTCACTTTTACATCTAATATGGGAAAATTCATTAACAATTTTCATGCGGTTTTTTTCTCTGTTTAAAGGTAATTACAAAAGTGATAATAGGATTCAAGTGTATTTATGGTCAAAAAAAAGTATATCTGTTATATTTACGACTTAAGTGTTCTTTCCTAAGAAAAGTAATTAAATGTATAAAACAGTAGCATTGAAAACTAAGATCTAAAATTGAAAGTAGTTAAGGCTCGCCATATAAATTTAAGGCGCGATAAAAGCCCGAAACCATATTTTCAACATGCAGCTAAAGGCTCGATGCTGGATAAGAAACTCGAGACTCGGCTCGAAGCTCGAAAACCGAAAATAGAGAGGCGGGAGGCTCGACTCGAAACCAAAAAATCAAGACTCGCACAGCTCTTATATATAGTACATTATTTATCAAAAATCTTAGTTACGACACCTAACCAAGTTTACTATTATTCAACCAAAAGAAAAATAATGAAAAAGCGTTAAAAAAGGTCCTCATAGCGGATGTAGTAAGTCAAATTTAAACAGAAAATTTTATTTATCACAAATATCAATTAAACAGGAAGATATCAAAAATACGAAGCTATTTCAACCTCGTTATACGATATCTCAAAAAATCGCATTATTTTCACCTAAAGCAAAAAACATGAAAAACCGTTGGGTCAAAGGTCCCCGTAAAGGGCTTAAAATCCAAAATTAGACACAAAATGGTGTAAATTATAATATTCAATTAAAAAGGTATATATCAAAACTTTTAGACATCATACCCTACGAAGTTTACTATTATTCATCCACAAGGAAAATAACAAAGAACCGTTGGAAAAAGGGATGTAGTAAGTCAATTTTAAACTCAAATTTTATTTATCACAAATTTAAATTAAACAGGTAGATATCAAAAATACAAAGCTCTTGCTACTGCGTTATACGAAACCTTAAGGAATGGTATTATTTCCATCTAAAGTTAAAACATGAAAAACCGTTTGGTCAAGGGTCCCCACAAAGGGTGTGAAAATCGTAAATTAGACACAAAATGGTGTAAATTATAAATTTCATTTATAAAAGTATATATTAAAATTTTTAGATACGACACCTTACGAAGTTTACTATTCACCTGAAAAATAGCGTAAAATGGGTGATATTAAAATTACAATTCAACGGGAATATATCGAAAATTTAATTTATTTACTTACAAAGACTACTAACTAGAAACATAATGAAATACCGCTTGAAAAAGGCTGCCCATAGTGGATATAAGAGTTCAAAATTGAACAAAAATGAGATGTATTATGCATTTCAATGAAACAGGACAGGTAGATATCAAATATTCGAGGCTCTTTTAATATGTTATACGATACCTTCGGAAATTATCCAGTTTTTATCTAAAGCAAAAACATAAAAACCCATTGGAAGAAAGATCCATATAACAGGTGTAAACAGTCACAATTAGACACAATACGGGATTTTATTAACATTTAAACAGGTTTACATAAAAAATTGTAATAATTTTTCGTGCGTTTGGTTGAGGAAGTTTTTTAATATTCATTAAAAGAAAAAAGACGAAAAATCGCCATCTCGGGTATGAAAATTTCACAGTTAAACTCAAGATGAATCATAAATTCTTCAAATTTTCCTTTAAAGCAAAGAAAGTGAGAAATTGTTGGTATAAAAGTATTATAGATGTAATAAGTCAAATCAAACACAAAATAGAATTTACTTTCAATATCAACTAAACAGGTATTTATCAAATTAATGATTATTTTTTAAGTGCAAAAATAAAAAAATGAAAAACCATTGGAACACTTTGCAGTAAAAAATGAGCATTGAAAATATTTTGATAAAAGAGGAAGTTATTAAAAATATTTTGATAAAAGAGGAAGATATTAAAAATATTTTGATAAAAGAGGAAGTTATTAAAAACCCTATTCTAAGTTTAATTGACGATGCCATTCGTAAAAATATCCTTTTAACCTTTGTCATTCTATAGAGTGTATTAGACTATAAAGATTGAAATACAGTATATTATACAAAAACGAGTTTTTCTTCGCAGTGCTTAAAAAACTTCACATATAGACAATCATTGGCCACAGTTTTTTAAACTCACAAAGGCCCAGAAATTGGAAACTGCATGTATTACAATTTGAATATAAGTTTAATCAATACGAGAAATTTGGTTTTAATTGGGGAGTTCAAACATTTGCTATGATTCGAAATTTTACAACAAAAACGTCTAACTCGCTAACTTTTATCCACCTCGTAATGTTAAGCTCCATAGAGATTAACATAACGATTTCGAATTCAGTATAAATAGAAAATATTCAAATACTTTTACTACGTGTTAGAACCTATTTTATTGTGGATATGCATAAAAACCCTTTCTTTTAAAAAATTGTTCTGGAAAGATTTAATTCTAGATTAGAATATCGAACCGAATTTTTTCCTCTCAACCCATTAAGCTATATTATATAATATCCCGAAAAATGCTGTGAGTTGCCTAATTTGGACATTTTTGGCTATAAAATTCAAAATATTAATGCGGGAGTGAAAAGGGATTCAGGCTGGAGTGATATTTCTCTTTGGATGAGAAAAGTTCCCAATTTTTAGCTACCACAATTCATTTTTTCTCCAGCGCGCGTTACGGTGAGCAAACAAGACGAGTTTATAGCCCTTCCGCCTCCCCCCCCGTCCCGACCTTCTGAGTTGAGACTGAAGCTCGTTTAAGTTTCTCTCGGCGCAAGCGCGACGTTTTAAAAATATCTTCCGCAGACCGATTTAAAAAGGGGGGTTGAGCCGGGTTGAGCAGGCAGAGCGTACTCGTTCTCGCTGACGTAGTACCCCCTTTCTCACCGGATCTATCTCTCTATCAGTCTACTGAGGATAGCGGCCCCTTTGACGCCCCTTTTGATATCGGTCTATAATTGTTAAGTACCGTAGCATTGGCTTTATGCAGTTTTTGATTGTCATTAAATTATCTGAAACTTATTCTAATTCTAGGAGAGTGGTACCTCTCTTACATAAGACTTCATACAGCCTTTAATGATTAATGAGGTGTTTTTTTGAATGGTTTTAACCTTTTTCGTATTATTTTTACTGTTTAGAAAAAATCTATAGAACAACAACCCGGACTCATAATATGTGGTTAAAATTTCGAAGAGATCCATCTAATAGTTTATTTTATAAAAAGTCAATTTGTTAAGGGTGGTTTTCATTAACATAAAATTAATCAGCCTTTTTGGAAAAAAACTCGAAACTTCCCATTGAAATAACATGGGATTGTTTATAAATAAAAAGCCAAATTCTGGACCGTATATTCCAAAAATTATAAATTCCTTAGGATTCAAAACGTTTTTAAATGAACATAAGATCTTTATATTAGGTCCTTTTCTACTTTTCATTCAGAAACTTTTATGTTAAGTATATTTAGTTTTAATTTTTCCAAAATACCTCGATTTACGATTTTTTCCATGATGCCCTGTTTCATTAGAAATTGACAGCACGTTCGAAACTCGCATTTTTTAGCGTTTAGTGGTTGAAAACAACTGGAGTAATTCTATTTAAAGTTTTATGGCTGAAATAATCTATAGAAAGTTAAGTAAGCTTGAATCCAAGCGCTGTCTGTTCGCGGAATGTAGGACATAATCCCCCCTGGACATAATTTCCGGACATATTCCCTCCTGGACATAATCCCCCCATTTAAGAAGAAAAGGACATAATCCCCTCAGGTAGGAGACAAAATCCCCCCGAATGGATGCCGAAGACAAAATACCCCCAGCCCCAGGACAAATTCCCCCCCAAACTGTGTTTACGACAAAATACCCTAGAGAACGATTTCAATTTATATGAAGATTTATAAGGAAAAAACATCAATTCATGCGTTTAATAATTATATTCTTTAATATTGAAAGAAGATTTTCTTAATTCCAAGCCAAATTATTTCCGATACAGTTCAAGAACAGTTGCATGTCAACCCAACCCAACCCAACCTAACCTAACCTAACCTAACCAAACCTAATCTAACCAAACCCAACCTAACCTAACCTAACCTAACATAACCTAACCGAGGATTATGACTGGGGAATTTTGTCTAGAGCGTAGGCGGATTTTGACTAGAGAGTGGGGGATTTTGTCTTGATAGTGGGGGGATTTTGTACTCTTAACTTGGATGAGGAGAAAATGACCGGGGGATTTTGTCTTGAGAGAGGGGGGATTTTGTACGTTTATAAAAATGGGGGGATTAAGACCGGGGGGGTCTTTTGTCTTGGGGGTATTTAGTCCGTATACCCTGTTCGCGAGTCGATAACCTCAGTTGAAATCTAATTTATTTTCTTTAAGAATACAGCTCTGCACAAGTCTATGGCATTAAACTAAGGAGTAACATCGATTTCTTACTGTTTAAGACAAACAACGGAATTCTGATCATAGGGGACACGAACTGTAACCTCAAAGCCACCACGCTATCGGCAAAGGCAAGACTATCTCTCAAGACACTGAGGAATTTCATACAAATGATAACATCCCCGACCTGAATTACCATAAACTCAACAAGTTTGCTTGATCATATTTACGTAAATCACCCGGAACCAACCACAGAGGTCAGAGTAAAAGGCATGTGGAGCATCTGATCATGACCTGACATGGATCATAAGGAAGAAAATGAGCATAAAACTGCATAAGTAAATTACCTCGAAATTCGTTCAAGAACTCCATACAAAATAAAACAAGGCTAAGGAATCCATTGACAGCCCAGAAAAGGGCCTACAGATGTTTACAAAATGAAATAATTAACCACCTGGACAAGCATGCTCCGCTAAGAAAAAAAATATGTATCTACTAAAAACGCCCCGTGGCTGACCTCAAATATAAAACATCAAATTTACATAAGAGACAAATTCAAGACAAAGACAAGAACAGTAAACCACGCTCATAAGGAAAAGTACCAGAATATGTACAGGAAACAGAGAAACTTGGTCAACGTTCTTATCCATAAAGAGAAGACAAGATACTTCAAAATTAATATTGGAATCGGCAGTAATGAAACGATCAATATTTGGAAAACCATTAAGCCATAGCTCAAGCAAAAGAATACCTAACCTATAACGGAGATGGAATACAAGGCCAATAAAAGCAAAGATCCAGAAACTGTAGCAAACATGTTTAACGAATGCTTTGTGAACATAGCAGGGGAACTGCTAAACATGAAGAGTGTATCAAGATGATAGCTAAAGCGCAAAAATATGACTCACTTACAGCTGCCAGCGCAAAAGCTAATATTACATCTCTGCAACATAATTACTACCTAGAAGGGCTGAAATTCATGTACAGAATCAAAATTAGTTACTACCCTGATTTATTCAAGGATGGTTTCAAACAACAAATAATAACGTAAAAACTCGTGGCACAACAAATAACTTCTGTACGGAAAATTTTACCAAATATAGAAATAAAAGCTGGAAGCATAAGGGTTATAGAGCTCCCAATGGAGATCAAACAAGAACAATCTTTCAAACTTGTTATAGATAAGATAAACAATTATTTGATCAATCTTACTAGTCTTGAGTAATAGCAGAAAAATCTGAGGTTTTCTCTTTTTATTTTTGAAATCTTAACTTAAACGCGGGACACTTTTGTACATAAGAAAATACTTAAAGGGAAATTCCAACTTATCTTTTTCTCTTCGTAAACATATTTTATATAACTTCCAAAACATGAAATCGAGGTCTAAAAAATTTTGAAGTCGCTTAAATTATTTTAATTAATTTAAATGAGCCCGCCATGTACCCCGCTGTTTTGGTTTATGACGTCGAACCCCCGGGTTCCACCATTGGATCTTAATAATAGCCAATTGCAGGCTCAATCGCCAAAATGTCGACTGCTTATAGTTAATATAAATATATCGGTAGCTGAAAAAACCAAAAATGTCTTTTAGACGCGGCATTATTCCCTACGAGGATGAACCAAAGTATACCGATGAAGAATTGAGATTAATAGAAGAAAATGCCGCCAATAATCAAGTTCAAGAGTTGGTAATAAACGTTGACATGGTTAAAGATAATTGTTCCTGTTTTCATTGCGTGCCGGAATGGTTAGGCCTTGGTCAAGATGAGCGAGACTCTAATCTCAAAACTTACATAAATAATAAAGATATTGAAAATGGAGTCATATGTTGCAAGCAAATTAGAAAGGTACAAACATTCCTCAGGGAAGAAGTTCCAATCAATACCCCTGTTTGCATCACACAATTTGAGGATTATGGACCAAATTGTTTGAACCGCGTAGTTTTGCGAACTCTCTATCGCACATATTTGCATGCCAGAAGAAGACCAGTCCCACCGAGAGCCTTGTCAAATCAGTATGCTTAAAATTGGGATTTCCTGTTTAGTTTAATTACTTACTCTTGAGCGTTATATATTCCAGAACCTATAGATATGCAGCATATAGAAGTTTTACTCATATGATTTATGATGTTTTGGGTAAAAATAATAGAAGAGCACTTCCTATGTGCGTTCTTCTTAGTATAAGAAAAGAATACCCAGAGGAATCAGCTGACTTGTATGTTAGCTATAAACCTGTACCTGAAGTTGTAGCTGCATGGAATGCTTAATTGTGGAAAGGCCACCCTTAACTACCCTACATTCTAAAAATTCATAAAATTTCTAAAATGAAACCAATATTATTAAGTGAAGGCTTTAAAATGAAAAAAACTAGCAGACTGTGTGATATTTCAAATGTAATTTTTTTAATTTATGGATCTGATAACATTTTTGTGATAAAATCAGTACAAATTTTCTTGTGATAAGGTAAAGACCAACACTTATGCCAAAAATAAATGCAAAACATCTTGTGATATGATAAATGGGCCTTGTTAATGTTTTGTGATTAAACAACTTGTGGCTTCCCAACTTGTTTAAATAAGATATTAAAATTCGAGTCTTCTTTTTTTGGCTTCACGCTGAAGTTTGGATTTTTCTGGTCTTGGAATAGGTGCTATGTTTTTGGGTCGTTGGTTTTTTTCTGGTAGGGTTAGTTTGCCATCCTCGTAACTTTTTATTATGTTTTCAAGAAGTGTGAATATGAAGTCATATGACTTTGGTTCTTTGATAGGTCGTGCTTGCCATTCATTAGTAACTTTTGAATAGTAATATTCAAATTCTTCTTTATTTTGAACTTCAGAATCGTTCATTTCATAAAGGCATCCTCGTTTGGTATTAGAATTGTGATCTAAGATAGTGAGGATTATTCTCGCTTCCATTACTTTAAAATCAAAGTCGAGTTGTTTTGGGCAGTATTTATTCATTAAACTGTGATAGTTTTCTAAACATGATGTGTGAGAATAACCATTTGTTTGCCTTAAATCCCTCACTGGTAGGTTGTTGTTGATGAGCTTTAAAAGCCCATCATGAGCTGGAGAACCTTTTTTTAGCCATTTTTTTCTTCTTTCAGCATCTTGTGTTAGCCTTGGGTGTGCGCACTTTTTATAATTTGGCAAATCTCGAAAGTTGTGTACATTTAAAACATGGTAGCCAATTGATTTCCACATATCTTCCAGCTTATCTGGGTCCTGGTCACATTTTTCAGAGCAATACCACAGATGTTTTTTCAAAGACTTAACCCAGGGTGATAATTCTTCACATTCTTTTTTCTTTGAAAGTGCAAGAACTTTTTTGCCAAATCCTTTACTCAAATGCCACACATCAAACTGATGATCTATGTTCGAATATTCTTGCCTAATAAAAGCCCTACATTGTATGTGGCGATCTGTTGTTAAACGTGTTACGGGTATGTCCTCATCGTCCATTTTTTTAAGCATTTCTTCAAACCCAGCAATTCCATATTTGTGGATTTAAATTCTGCATCAGTTTTTTGAATTAATTCAAAATGCACGCATTTATCAGTCAATTGATCCATTAAGGTGTAGGTACAATATTTTGCACTGTGACCTGGTGAGTCGCATCTTCCATCCGCTGAGAGATTTACAGTTGGACTTCTCTTTAATTCATTCAGAATTTTCTGTTGTTCAATTTTCCATGTTCGCTTTATCTCAGGAACCAATAGTTTTTGTTGCAATGAGTAAAAGGTAGTCTTGCCGATTGCTTTCAAACCCATAAATTCAAAGAATGAGTGAAAGCGATTAAATGTTCCACCTGAAAGAAGCGTAGCTGCTGCTATCAATATATTCCCTGCTGCCATTCTTCCTAGAAGAGGCTGTGATTTCCAAACAAATTGATGCCCATTTATGCATGCCGCTTTTACAGTCAGAAGGCTACCTTCCATTTCAGATTTCTTTGCATCTGATATATCAAGTCGACTCGTACAACCTTCGTGATCGCAAACTACACGAGATAAAATTTGATTTAGGTTGCTTTCAAAAACAATAAACTTTTTTTCTCGAACAATCTGTTCCGAGCTTTCAGGTTCCTCCATCGAACTATTCGTAGTGAAGGATTCGTCAAACGAAGGTTGATACATTGATACTTCAATATCACTACTTTCATCCAAATTAAAACTATCGTTCTCCTTTGAAATTGGGGTTGAGTGGATTAGTGGGTGAGAGAGTGAAGCCTTCTTTGGAGTTACATTGGTCAATGTTGCTAAACGATTTAAAGTGTGACGTGTGTCTTTCGGATATGAATGTTCTTGAATGATACTTGAAACGCATGACCTCTGTAATTTCTCCATTTCAAGATGTATGTCACGTTCTGTACATGTTTCTGTACCCTTATCGCACGTCATCTTGATCCCAGGTTCAGTTTGAGTGTTCATGTCAAAACTGTTTACATTAGCCTGTTGGTGGCTTTGAGCTATTTCACGTTCACCAGTGAAATGAATATCTGGGCTTACGACTTCTTCAGTGGCCCTACTAACATTAGAAGCTGATATGTTGATATCGCTACCAAAGAGTGTTGGTACAGATCCATGTTTAAGAATCTTCTGCTTCCTCTTCCCACATATCATAACTTTCAATGGCGGCTCAACTTCAAAACATTCCTGAGTGAAATGCACCTCGCATACCCTGTATTTGGTAATTTCCATGGACTTTTCGTTGCTAAGCCTTGGCTCTTTGGCTGACATGATTTTCTCAATAGCATTTTTACAGGAATTTTGGCGTTGCTGATCCATTTTATTGTTAATGAAGGAAACCGGATATAATTTGGGAATTGAAAAAAGCTAAGATTAGCGTTGTGAGAGTTGTTTTCGCAACCTTCAATTATACACCGAGGCATGATTTCAGTGGCCGAACGAGGAACGATACGATAGTACTCAGAAGAATCAAAACAAAAGTATAAGCAGTCGACATTTTGGCGATTGTGCCTGCAATTGGCTATTATTAAGATCCAATGGTGGAACCCGGGGGTTCGACGTCATAAACCAAAACAGCGGGGTACATGGCGGGCTCATTTAAATTAATTAAAATAATTTAAGCGACTTCAAAATTTTTTAGACCTCGATTTCATGTTTTGGAAGGTATATAAAATATGTTTACGAAGAGAAAAAGATAAGTTGGAATTTCCCTTTAAAGGTATATCCTAAATAAAAGCCTTTTATTATTATTAAGCTAGATTGCCGATTCGTAATAATTTCCTGTTAGTGTTTCAATTTCACTAACCGCTTCTGCTATGATGATCCATTTTCCGACGTTTTTTATTATTTTTCATGTGGATACATAATAGTAAAAGTCGTCGTCTATAGTTATTTTAAAAACAATTGAAATTTATAATTTACACCATTATGTGTCTAATTTTGTATTTTTAAATCCTTTACGGGGACCTTGGATCCAACGGTGTTTTTGATGTCTTTCTGTGAAATTGAAATTTGTAATAAATCACATTTTGTGTATAAATTTGAATTACTACATCCGCTATGGGGACCCCATTCCCAACGTTTTACTATTATTTTTCACATGGATGAATAATAGTAAATTTCAAAGGTTGTCGTGTCTAAAATTATTTAAAATAAAACCTTTTACTTGAAATTTATAATTTACACCATTTTAAGTTAAATTTTGGATTTTTAAACCCTTTACGGGGACCTTTGAGCCAACGGTTTCTCATGTTTTTTTTCTTTTGGTGAAAATAATGCGATTTATCTTCATATCGTATAACGAAGTAGAAATATCTTCGTGTTTTTTGATGTCTTTCTGTGAAATTGAAATTTGTAATAATTCACATTTTGTGTTTAAGTTTGAATTACTGCATCCGCTATGGGGACCCTATTCCCAACGTTTTTTATTAGCTTTCATATGGATGAATAAAAGTTAACTTCGAAGGTTGCCATGTATAAAACTATCTAAAAAAAACTTTTACTTGAAATTTATAATTTACACCATTTTGTGTCTAATTTTGGATTTTTAAATCCTATATGGGGACCTTTGAGCCAACGGTTTTTCATGTTATTTGCTTTTGGTGAAAATACTGCGATTTATCTTCATATCGTATAACGAAGCAGGAACAGCTTCGTGTTTATGATGTCTTCCTGTTTAATTGATATTTTTAGTAAATCGCATTTTGTGTTTAAATTTGAATTACTACATCCGCTACGGGGACCCCATTCCCAACGTTTTATTATTATTATTCATATAGATGAATAATAGTAAATTTCGAAGGTTGTCGTGTCTAAAATTATTTAAAAAAACCTTTTACTTGAAATTTATAATTTACACCATTTTGTGTCTAATTTTGGATTTTTTAAACCTTTACGGGGACCTTTGAGCCAACGGTTTTTCATGTTTTTTGCTTTTGGTGAAAATAATGCAATTAGAGAGTATAGCCGCCTGCGTACCGAATTAATTCGGTATACAGGCGGCCGTTACGTAGCCCCTTTTGTTGCCCCCCTTTATATCTATCTCGTTCCTCTAGATGGTACCGTACCTGAAGGGGGAAAATATGGTTGGGGGGGACGGCACGTATCACGTGATATTGTTGGCGGGAAATTTGAATTTATTTTTGGTGTATCGGTATGAAGTCACGTGACTTGTCGATGGTGACTACATTCAGTGTCCATAGTGGTATTATTTTGGTGTATCTTTAGGATACTGTATACATTTAGGGGATGATTTATATAGGTTCAGTAAACCCTTTCTACACCATCCTGTAATGTTGTTCTTTGTATGATTTTGAGGTCTCTCCATGTAGGCTTATGTCATACTAAAGAACTAGTTTTAATTGAGATATGTTTACATTGCAAAAGGGTACAAATTAAGCTACTACGTGGTACTACAGTAGGGTGTTATAGTTAGTAAACGAGATACATGTGTTAAAACGATACATTTTAATACCATAAACGTGGCACTACGGCAGTTTTTACACAGTTTGGTAGTTGATTAGAAGTTAAATTGAAGCAATACTGCTCAAAAAACTCAGCACATAAGGATTACATAGTTTTAATACGAATTTGGAGGATAAGTACAATTACTGGAGTTAAAATGCGAAATATTACTAAAAAAACATTAGAAAAATACGGGTTACGTAGAATACATGGCAAACAAGCACAATACTAGTTATTAAATTAAAAACCCTCATAGGATTGACTGAAAAATATATATTTTTTCATACGCGATAAAATATTGATATACAGTTAAAATGCGCAATCGTTACTAAAAACATCATTAGACAATACGAATTACAATGGTTTTGATAACAAACAAATTCACTAAAATGCAAAATTAATACTACTTCAAAAAAAAATATGATTAAGCACATCGACATTCACCATCATAAAAAATAGAACAATATTACTGCATGCGAGATTATTAAGTACATATATACCCATGTACCTTCATAGAAAATACAATACTACTTTTAATATGATTTAAAAGCTACAATGGTTATTATACGATTTTAGTACAAATATCAGGCTAGTTATTAAACTAAAATGTTCACGGGATTGACGAAAAAATATATTTTTTCTGACGCGCTAAAATACTGATATACGATTACGGATACAAATATGAAAATATTACTAAAAAACGTTACTATAATTATCATCAAAAAATAAAAATTACACTTATACAAAACAATTCAATACTTATTGACTAAAGTGCTAATTTATATTAATTAAAAAAGCTTACTAAATGCAAAAATATTACCAAAAACGCTGCGTATTAGTTAAAACATTGTTACATGTTAATAATTGAAATACGTTAATAATACTTAAAATAATACTTGAGATACAAATTAAAATACTGCTACTGGGTATCTAAAATATATACAAGTAACTTATGTCGAAAATGTCAAAGATTCTAGTTAATATAACCGTATGGGGTAGTTTTAGTCAGATATTATTCTAACTTTATCCACTACGACCTGATATGTTTTGGTCTGGTTGATCGTGATCAGAGTGTGATCTTGTAGACGTCTGATTTGAGGGCCAATAGGGACTTGAACCGAGTTCATTAGAGGTTCACATTCATTGTTAACTCCCAGTAGTTTCTTCATTGTTTCAAAATTTATATAATTTTCAGTAGAGGCGTTTAAATAAAATCCTTTAACTTTGATAATTTTAGTTTTTTTGCCGGTTTTAGGGTCTAGAATGTCCATAGAATAGTTCTTGGGTCCAGCACTCCCCCACTCACAAATATAAGCGTCTTTACCATAAGATTCTAATTCATTTTTGAGCTCCCCTAAATAATCGCCAGTGGGTAGCAAATGAGCGCCGTCTGGCGAAAGGTACACTAAACTCTCCGTGTCATAATAAAAACAAAGCTCTCCGACCTTTTCAAGATGTTTTAGTAAATGTAATCGGGCCATAGCTGTTGTTTAACAAGCGATAACTACGTTTGTGTGTTTGTGCACAATCTCGTTTTCTAGAATGTGTTCGTATTTTACAAGTACTGTGTTTTCGTTAATTGTTAGTAAACTTTTAACCTCCAAGTCTGGATTTAATATTAGTGCGTACAATTTGTTGGCATCTTTGATTAGTTCTGTAGAGGTGTGTCTTGTTTTCTGGCCAAATTTACCCCAAAAAGAGTTGAGCATAAGTTTGCTAAGGCATCTGAGACCTTCGTTTTTCTCTACTTTAGTGATATCCAGTTCTACACCCTCTTCGTCTTTGAAGCTTTTGACATAGTTCTCCTTATCTTCTTGAGTCTGGCAATCTGCTGGAAAGCCGCTAGCTAGGGTTTTATACTCTAAAAAGGTATTAACATAGTCTTTAAACAGTCCTCCCTGGTTTGTTTCGGAATCGTACTGTGTCACTTTGTATGACCAAGCCTCGTACATTCGTGTGATTGTGTAACCATTCTCTACTGCATGACGTAACTCGTCGACTACCCATGTACCTCGCAATTCTCTTTGTTCAGGAGTATGTTCGCAGTCGCCTTGAAACTGGGTTTTACAACATGTGTAACATAACGGAAACGTTAGTTTTCCGTTAATACGAACAGGCAAAACTAGGTGAATGAGGTTTTGGGCCGGTAATACGTCGCATTTAAGAAGACCATCAAATGAAAATATGTCGGGAAAGTTGTCTAATATGATCTCAGGATGTCCTATAGGTATCTTGGTGGTTTTATTAATGAATGGGTATAGACTTGTGAAATCCACGTAGTGAATTCGCTCCGATCCTGTTGTTTTATGGTATAGTTTTGTTGCGCAACATCTCCCCCCGAAGAATGCATCACGAGGGTCTAATCTTTTTACTATTTTAGGCATAATATCATTATGGTTTAAAAACTCTCTTTCTCTCTCTTTCTCTCTCTCTCTCCCTCTCTCCCTCTCCCTCTCTCTCTCTCTCTCTCTTTCTCTCTTTCTTTCTCCCTTTCTCTCTTTCTTTCTCTCTTTCTTTCTCTCTTTCTTTCTCTCTCTCTTTCTTTCTCTCTTTCTTTCTCTCTCTTTCTTTCTCTCTCTTTCTTTCTCTCTCTTTCTTTCTCTCTCTTTCTTTCTCTCTCTTTCTTTCTCTCTTTCTCTCTCTCTCTTTCTTTCCCTCTTTCTTTCTCTCTTTCTTTCTCTCTTTCTTTCTTTCTCTCTTTCTTTCTCTCTTTCTTTCTTTCTCTCTTTCTTTCTCTCTTTCTTTCTCTCTTTCTTTCTCTCTTTCTTTCTCTAAAACTAAAAACTAAAAAATTTAACTGGAATTATATCCATTGAAAATTATATTGCTAAAGGTGAAATAACTAAACGGGCTGGTCAGAGGCTAACTAAAAATTACAAAATAATTTAACTTAGAAAACTCCATATTATGGACATCTATAAAAAAAATTCGGCAAACACCAAGAAAAACAAATTTAGGAACCGAATAGAAAAACCCTTCCTCGCACCGACCAGCGGGCGAGTTGAGTTCAACGGCTTAGGGTGACAATGCGTCCACCATCACTCTATAAAACCTAACTCCGGGTGGTACTGAACTTGGAAAATTGTTTGTATGGAAAATTTTGAACCTCATTGAGCGGCTAGCTAGGCCTAACCATTTTCTCTGGCGGTACTGGTGACTAATTCATTCATGCCCCTTTCTATGAAAAATAGCCCTTTCCTCGACCAAAAATAAAAAAATTAGGGTACTCTAATCTCAACGAGCAAAATACGTTAACTGAGGAGAGCGTGACCAACACTAAAAAGTTATTTCAAAAATAAATCTAACTTTAAATAACATAAAGGAAAATTAACACAATATTAATGTTAACCCCCTGGTGTCGGTAGAAAGAAGCGTCCAGTTTAAAACGAGAATACCTAAACGTCCAAAACTCAGCATGACGTCCCATGCCAATTCTTTAGTAGCTGGTACTAGCGCTACGCCTACGTCAACAGTAACTGGCCCGCCCCCTATAGTCCCTAGCTTAAACAGTGTTGCTAGCGGGGGTATCCCCTCGACTCCCACTGTAGTATTTTCTACACCGAATTCAACCCAAAATACTTTGGTTTCGTCAGCTGGTAATTTAACGCCACCGGTGTTGAGTATAACGCCACCTATTGGAACGCAATCGGCTATGCCATCCCCTGCTGCCCCCAATCCAACTAATGACCCTATGGTCGCCATACAGCTACAAATGCATGCCTTGATGCAGCACGTAGCTCTGTTAAGTAATCAGTTTGCTGCTTTTCAGCAGACTAATCAGGTTGCGGCTCAGAATAATGCCCCAAACCCAACAACGCCTACAATTAATAATGTAATTCCAGCGCAACAAGTTAATTTGCCCTTAGCTAATTCACAGCAGCAGGTACCGGCTCCCTTAGTGCAAAATGTTCCATTAGCCCCCGGTCCCGTTAGTACGTTTGGTACCGTAGGCTCTTGCCCCAGCCCCGCTGGAGCCGTGTTAGGCCCTGCCGTTCCTTCGGTAAACGGGTCCCAGCAAACCCGTCCCCAATTAGGGCTCCCGAATTCATGGTTGCCATCAGTCTCCCCTCCTACTTTTAACGGTTCTAATACAAGCTTAGGAGTAAAAGATTTTTTAACCAAGGCCCGCCAGGTATTAGTTAGCCGTGATTGTCCTGAAGACATATTTCTCAGACACTGGATTCCTATTATGTTAACCGGCGCGGCGTTTGAGTGGTTTGAATTGCAACCCTCGTACTTCACGTTTGCGGAGTTTTCCGAAGCCCTTCGGGCTGAGTTTGAACAGGACACGGATGATGATTTCATATTTGAACAAATTTCAAGGCGTGTCCAAAAGCCGAACGAAAACCCCGCTAATTATGGCGAAGCGGTGTTAACCCTTATACGCAAATTATCTGAACCTGTTTTACATCGTGAACAAGTGCGTTTGATCCGCAGAAATTTAGACCCGGAAATTAAATAGCTCCTGGCCACAAAAGATTATAGCCGTGGCCGCGAATTAATTGCAGACGCTGTAAAGATTGCACACGCCTCGCAAGGTTCAAAAACTAGTTCTACATCCGATCCCTCGGTTGGAAATAGCTCGCGACAAAACAAGCCCGCTGTAATTTGTATGAACTGCGGCCGTACTGGTCACTATCAGTTCCACTGCCGCCAACCGGTGCAGAGTTTCCCCCCTCGCCAAAATCCGCCTGCCGTCATTACTCCTGCCACTAATTTCAACCCTAAAGCCGCCCCATTTGTTCCTGTATGTCAAGGGTGTGGTGAACGTGGCCATATTAAGCCTAAATGCACCAAAAATAACCGCCACAACCAGGGAAACGAGCAGCCCGGAAGGTCAGTCACGGGAACCCCAACCGGCACAAGGCAATAGATCCCGTAGTAAATAGTATACTAGATGAAACCCACAACCAACCGCAACTTGCACGGATTTCCCTTTCTATTGGTGGCGAGAATTATACAGCTTTAGTAGATCCAGGTTCTACTTATACCCTAATTGACGATAGTTTCAGGGAGAACCTTAAGCCAATCTCTAATTCTAGGAGACGACACCGTCTAGGTATTAAATTAGCAAACAAAACGCGTGTAACGTCTACGGGCTCAACTAATGTAGAGTTCTCGTTGCCCGGTAAAGTGAAATCCGTTCAAGCCCATTTTGTTTCAAACTTAGTATACCCAATAATTTTAGGGATGGACTTAATCCATCAATGTGGAATGGTTGTCAATTATGGGTGCCGTCCCGGTCGCTTTACCCTCTCCGTTGTCACGGCGGGCTTGGTCTCGTCCATGTTCAAAGCAAAATTGACGCTTTCCGAGCGGTTTCGGTATACCGACTATTAGTTTTGCACCAAAATCCTATATCTCAAGCGCTATTCAGGCAATTCTTCCCACAGATTCCCCACATTTCGCATTGCTTATTTGATACATCTTACACTAACACCCGAATACCGTTTTACGCAAGCGCAATTCACTCCTGGTTTAAGATAAACCCTAAGGTCTCCCCGTTACTCTCCTCTAGAGATGCCTTTCTAGGGATTCCATTAGTTTCCTCACCGTTTATCACTACCGTCAACGGTCAACGCCTCACCCCAGATTTGTTTGGTTGCCTCGCGAGCATTCGTGTACGCGTTCTGGGGGACCTTTTGGACGACCGAGGACGGTGGCGACCACAAGGTGCTTTCCTCTTTGGTCGCCCCCCTTCTCGAGCGCTCATTGCTTGTGTCCGCCAGTAGTATAGGGCTACATTTCGTACCACGGTAGAGGTATAAAGTAGGTGCGTGGGAACTGGGTCATGGGAACTGGGTCAAGGGAACTGGGTCATGGGAACTGGAGCGTGGGAACTGGAGCACGCCGCCGCCGCCGCCGCGGTGAATCTTCGCGAGTTCCCCGCGAGTTCCTTCCCCCCCTCACCCCCGCGGGGTTTACCGCGCGCGCCGCGAGTTCCTTCCCCCATTTTAACTCCGCGCGCGGCTCTAGTTTCGTACTATTCAATTCCAGGAAAAATTCTATTGTTAAATTTTTACTATTTACTGAGATTTTATACTGAGACTATCCCTTTAGTTTTTTATCCTGAGACTGTCCTTTTAAAGAATTAAGAGGTGTTTTCCCTCGGTAACATCAAACCTTAACCTTTCTGTTTTCATACCTTGCGTGTGACTAATCAGTAATAGGGATTATTTATTCAACAACACGAACTGGCTATAATACGTTTTATTCAATGCCTTCAAATATATATCAGTTTAGTTTTTAAATCATTTACATCGTTTACAATGTAGTTGTAAAGAAATGGTTCATCAATAGGTAGATTAGTACCAAAATCTTTGCGAAACTTTTCAATGACATTATCGTAGTTAATTACTTTTAAAGCTTTCACTAGGTTTTTTTCGACCCATTCGTTCCAGTCAGTTTCTTCGGACTCGCACATAATATCGTGGGCTATTTTGTTTTGGCAAGAGGTATTGTCGCAGCATTGGGTCATCTCCAATAAGATTTCCGTTACGTTTTTCAGAATCGCTTCTCTCATAGTTTCAACGGCTCTTGTTTTTTCGTGTAGCTCTAAGTCTATGAGGGCTTTAATTTTCTTCAAATAATCCCAACTAGATTGGTTAAAGGAAATGCCCCCGCTTGTAGCGTACAAAATGTTGTATTTTTCTCGACATCCTCTCGTGTATTTTCTAATGTCAAATATATGACCTTTCCGGTTTACGAAGCATTCTAGCTTTAAATTGGTAGTAGTTGGATGTAGCCAGACGGAAAACCTCGGCGAATTTCCTTTGAAGAAAGCGTCGATTTCGTTGGAAAACTCCCAAATATTAGACCAAACGTGTTTCTTTAATGATATTTGTACACGAGTGTCGGTACGTCTAAAATATACCTTTGGGGTCGTGACATTACCAACCCAAACTTCTACTTTCTCCGAAATATTGTGAACTTGGTTCATTTTAAAGCGGTTAAGAAATGACGATTTCGACGTTGAGTTCCTACCTAATATAGTTTTTCCTCAAAGTTCAGGTGATCTCCAAAAAAGAGTAATACGAATGACGTCATATCTAATTCAACCAATCAATGCGCCTATATTATAACTGTTCGACGAATGACGTCTATTATAACAGTTCGACGAATGACGTCATATTTGCCTTAAGTTTTACTCTAATAATACAAACGTTTTTATTGTTACATTGGGACTATTTGTTACAAACTTCTATTGTTAAAGTTAGATTATTTTTTTTTATAAGCATTTTCTAATGGCATAGAATTAAGGCGATATTTACAAAGTCACGTACTGTTCTTATGGAATATTTACAAGTCAGCTATATAAAATATAAATGGAAAGACCTTTGTTTGTATTAAGAAGTGCTAAGCTTATTGGCTGACTTAACCATCTGGGTAGAAGGTTTAAAAAACTAACCAATTACAAATTATGTACTAGAACGTTTATAGCACGTGATTTTACTGTTACAAGCACTTCTTGGAATCGGATGTTTCTTAGAAATCAGCTAAAGACGGTCATTTAGAGGTCTTACCAAGTTATCTAAAATTTCAATAGAAAAATGGTCAAAATTCTTTAAAAAAGGCTTTTTGTTTTCAACTTGGTTTAAAGTTTTTGATGAAAATGATTTTAAGTACGAGTGCAAAATATAATTTGTGTGGATATAGTGGTTTCAAGCGTGTAATTTTCGAGTAAAAACCACGTTTGTTTTTGTGATCATCAACTTAAATAAGGAATACATATATTCACATTGAAAGGTAACATTTTTTGCTATATTTAAATTAGTTTTGGGGTGCCTAGTTTTTGAAATTTGCACTTTAATAAATTTCAAGAAAAATATTCTAAAAGTGAACTATCGTTATGAGTTATAAACGTGCCAGGGTGTTAGCCACTAAAATAAAATCAATATACATGACAAAAATGGGTAATGAACGAAAAATAAACGAACTCCTACTCCTCTTCATTTAAATTAGCAATGCGTATAGAGCTTCATCTATTTAGTTGTCTTAAACGGCAGAAAATCCAACCCTTTTCTTATGAAACAAAAGTCATACCATCCTGTTAACTGGAAATGGTAGCTGTAAAACCCTTTCGCTAGGAATGCGAGATGTAAACCCCTTTCGCTAGAAATGAAAACAATGTATCTGACTGAGAATTTAAGTTTATTATACTACAATTTACAATAAATAAAAAAAATTAATGTAAAAAGATACACGAGCCACTTTAGTATGAGTTACCTCTTCTTGGTCTCTAAATGTAAATGATCTACGATTGCTATTAGTATGCCAGCCGGTATTATGCGAACAAAATTCCTCACTATACATATTAAATAAAGGTTTTTTATGCAATTACTACAGAAACTTTTCTGAACGTCCCAAATTACTTCTACCATCATGTCGTCTCGATGCACTACTGTATGAGTTTTTACCGCTAGATATTTCGTATTTGGTTCGTCCATATCGCTAAAAAAGACAAAACAGTCTCTGCAAACTCTACGTTGGCATTTCCTTTCAACTTTTCTCCATTTTTTTAAAAAATAGTCATATTCTATGTGGTGGTACTCATCCAATAAAAAGAAAGGGATGGTAACTCTATTCCTTTGCGTAGCTTGAAATTGAGCAAAAGTCTAGCGATTATCCACTTCGAATTCAATTTCTGATTCTGTGATCCAAAGCCAATTTGGCATTTCTTCGGGGTATAGATCCTCTTCGCCCAGGTTTCCTCGCTCACCAATAGCCGCTTTCCAAAATACCCGTTCAGATACTCCCCAAAGTTGGCACGGAACTGTTTTCTTAATATCATTTAAGGTTTGCTCCGTATTAGCTAAATCGAATTCCATTGTTACTACTAACGCTCTAACGGGCATGGATCTCAAAGACATGGGTGACCGAGGTTCCATATTGATTTTAAATATATGAAGAGATGCTTAAAAGTTAATAACTGAATGTTGTATGTGCCCTTAAGCTTTAAATTTCCCCTTAAATACCTACTGTTAATTAGATAAAAATATTCGCCAAAAGTAACATTAGGTCGATTGAAAAGTTACTTACCGATAACTGGAATCGAACCAGGATCTTTCGAATTCCATATTTAGCAGCCAATACGCTACCAATCGACCTAATGTTACCTGAGATCTTTGAGTGTGAAACTATAAGTCTATTTTTCCAATAACTACTATTTATACAATGTATGACGGAGGTGATATTAGATTTTTGGGCAAAGGTAGTTTAAGTATAGTAAAGCATATTATTAGACTTCAAAGTTAATTGTTGCGTTGAGTCATAATTCCAAGAAAAATCCTTCTATGCCTGAACTTCGAATTAACTAAAACGTCATTGTTTCTAAGGCTTGAGTTCCAAGAAATTTTAATTTTATTTAAAGGTATGGTTGTTAAGTTTTATTTCTCTATTCGTTTAAGTATGTAGCGCCAATTTTCCCCTGCTTTCACGTACAAAAGCGGTAGGCATGATAAACTACATAAATTACCTTTTACACTCCCTTTAAGAAGTCTGAACAATATAAATACCGCACCCACCGCCCCGCAAACTACAAAATATCCTCATTGCTTTCGCTTAATCTACCCGCTAAAATTAATAATTTCTTCAAAATGGTAAGTAATATATATAAATATATATATTTTTGGTACTTTTTCTTACTACCCCATAGTTTTATGTTATCTAGGCTCAAAGCAGCAACCCTTGGGAGACTCTTCAACTACAGTTTAGTCAATCCGAACAAATAGGAGTTAAACTATGCAAGTTTAATAATAAATTATACGTAGACATAAGAAAGTACGCTCTACTCAGAATACCCCTTAAATCGGGGGTATGCATACCCATTGAAATAGTAGACGACTTAGTTAAGGTTTTGAAATTAGCATCTCTGAATAAGTTACCGCATAGTTCCTGTTTGCCTGGGATGTTGGAAATCGAGAAAATAAAAGAAAAGGGTTGTCTAATAACGAAATATAGGGGCCAAGCGCGCGAGAAGCAACTGGATTTGAAGGCCGTCGATATACCGGAAGTAGTAGAACTAATATCGAGCATCTTGAAGAAGGTTACGTTGAAGTAGTAAAATGTCTGATGATGAACCACTAGACCTTTCTATTTTTAGAGCAGAAAACTTTTATGAATTAGTTAAAGTAAATGTAGCCAGATCTAGGAAATTTAACTGTTCATCCTACGAATACAAAATTATCTTTAAAAACCTTGATAAAATATGTGTGACGGAACTATATGAAAAATTGAAACTCATATTTCAATCAATCATTGAGACTATTATCAACGCGGGTAGAGACTACAACAGAGTCAGGTTTTGTGTTAGAAGTGACCAGCTGGAAAATGCCATAAATTTAAGATTTATGGCGTTGAACGAACTGACAGTTGATAGGCCTTTTGGTGCTATAAGTCAAGTTAGTCAATCAAATCGTAATTTCATTTTAGACGGTGATATTAGAATTGATGCAATTTTTCTAAAAACTGATATTCCAATATCGGGTAGAAAATCAGTCAGAAATAGATCGATGTTATCACTAGAACATTACATGAAAAACGGGAGGACTTTTTTACCAATTTTAAACGATGACGATCTTTGCGTAGCTCGAAGCATAGTGTGCGGAAAAATGGTTGCGGATTTAACCTATTTAAAACAACAAAAACAAGATAGATCTGGTTTCGACTATAACCGATACCGTAGAATACAGGCACCTAACAGACCGCTACAGAGGGAAGAGGCCCTAAAACTTCACCATGAAGCTAACTTACCGGTAGGACCCGTTAGTATAGAACAGATTTCGGCTTTTCAAATATCTTAGAACCCGAATACCAAATTATAGTGTTTAGCGCTGAAAATAATTTTAAGAAAATTTATGAAGGTGAAATTTACGCTGAAAAAAAAATTTTCCTTCTGCTTGTAGATACACATATGCATGTTATTAAAAGTTTAGCAGCCATGTTCGGATGTGTTTCTTATTGTAACAAATGCTTAGTAACATTTAGTAATGTATTTAGGGCCTCAAATCATAAATGTTATAATGAACCCACAAAATGTTGGCGATGTTACTCTGAGACATTCCACGAGAGCCCATCCTTGGACGTCGTGAAATGTCCAGATTGTAATAGGTATTTTAAAGGTCCCGAATGCTTCCAAATACATAGAACTAATAAAATTTGTGAAAAAGTAAAACGATGCAAAATTTGCTGCGAGGAAATTGAAAAAAACCACAAATGTAGTAAAGTATGCCCAAAATGTAAAATTGAACACCCGCCTAGGCTTTGTTATGTCCAACCCCTTACTAAAAAGTATAAGGAAACAACTTATTGTTATTTCGATACCGAATGTATAGTAGATAATTCCCTTCATACCCCAATACTTCTAGTTTCTGCTATGCAAATAGAGGAAAATGTTTACGATTATAACATTTTTAGAGGACTAGATTGCGTAGACAAATTTATGCAATACCTAACCCAAGTAGATGAAAAAATTGTTTTTACAAGAGACAACAAAAGACGTAGAGTAACCAAACCTAGGTTTGAAAATGTTACTATTGTTGCTCATAACATGAGAGCCTATGACGGGTTTTTCATTTTACAATGGTTAATCCATAATTATGGAAAAATAGAAATTATATTCGATGGAGCAAAACTGCTAGCAATGTTTGTTAAAAACCAAAATTTAAAATTTATATGTAGTTTTTCCTTTCTGGCTATACCATTAAGGGCTTTTTCGGAGACATTTCAGTTGGGTTCAACCTGCAAGCAGTTTTTCCCATATATCTTTTTAAACAAAAACAATTTAGATTATTGTGGAAAAATTCCCGATAAATCTTATTTTCAGCCAGAGTTTATGAAAAAAGATGATAACATAGCTTTTGAAAGGTGGTATAGTGAAAAGTCAAAACAACCCGTTTATAATGCCATGTTAGAGTTACAAGAATATTGCGTGGCTGATGTCCAAGTTCTTCAGAAGGGTGTAGACTGTTTTCGTAACCATTTCAAAACAGTAACGGGTTTAGACCCAATGAATTGCGGTGCGATAACCATAGCTGGAGCTTGTACTTCGGTGTATCTTCACACATACTTACAGAAGAATACCCTTGGTGTCGTTCCAAACCCTGGATTCCGTGGTTCAGGTAACCAGAGCAAGAAAGCCATAAAATGGATGGCATGGGTAAGTAAGGAAAGAAACGTCGAGATTCAAACTGTAATGTCAGCATCAGGAGAAAAGAAAATTGGACCATATGCAGTTGATGGTTATTGTAGTGACCCGGAAATAATTTTAGAATTCATGGGCTGTTTATATCACGCGTGTAAAAAGTGTTACAAAGGAAGTGAGTGGAATAGCGTAGTTAAGGAAACCAATAAAGTTATTTACGAAAAAGGACTTGATAGAATACAATACATTAAAGAGCTTCATCCTAGGGCTGAGATCATTACTATGTGGGAATGTGATTACGATAAACTGATGGCTGAAAATTCAGATTTTAGGGAATTTTGTAATTCAGTCGAAGTGTGTGACCCTATCTTATCAAGATCAGCGCTTTATGGAGGAAGATGCGAACCCCTAAAGTTATACTATAAAGCAGATCCAAGTAAAAATGAACGTATTTTATATTTTGACATTATGTCTTTATACCCTAGTCAAAATAAATATGGTATTTACCCGAAGCATTTCCCTGAGGTGATTCAATTCAATTTTGATTATCGGAAAGACGCTTATTTTGGAATCATGTCGGCGACATTGTTACCCCCATATGGTCTGTACATTCCTGTATTACCCTACAGACATAATGGGCGATTGTATTTTCCTTTATGTAAATCTTGTGTAATCGAAGAAAATACTGAACTTTGTAGTCATAGCGATGGTGAAAGGTCAATTTCGGGCGTGTGGTGTACCCCAGAAATTTATAAAGCTATGGAAATGGGTAACAAACTTTTAAAAATATCAGAAGTGCATCATTATAAAGAAACTTTCAAATATGAAAAAGGTGTAAGCGACGGACTTTTCGGTGGTTACGTAAATAAATTTTTAAAGATTAAGCAGGCCAACTCGGGGTTCCCCTCCTCAGTTAAAACCTTCGAAGAAAAGAGGGAATATTTAGATTCAATTTATGAGACTGAAGGAATCAAAATCGAAATGGATGAGGTAACTAAAAACCCTGCTATGAGAGCAATCTCAAAAATTTGTTTGAACTCACTATGGGGAAAATTTGGATTAAATACTAACAAACCAAAGTCTATCATAATAGATGATTATAAAGATCTAATTGGCATTTTAGTAGACGACACAAAAGAACTTATAGATTTAAGGCCCCTAAACGAAGAGCTATGTTTGTTAACGTATAGTTTTAAGGATGAGTTTCAACCCACATATTATAAGGGGAACCCATATGTTGCCAGCTTTGTTTCATGTTATGGTAGATTAACTCTTTATGAAACACTTGCAAAGTTGAATGAGCGTGTACTTTATATGGATACTGATAGCGTAATCTTTGTTGCAAAAGAGGGGGACTACATACCCCCCACCGGTATTAACTTGGGGTGTTGGGTAAACGAACTGGGAGAGGAATCAATTTTAGAATTTGTTTGCAATGCTCCAAAAAGTTACGCCCTGAAAACTACAGACAACAAAACTATCGTGAAAGTAAAGGGCTTAAGTCTTCAAAATCGAATAAATGAAAATATTGTAAATTTTGACTCCATATTTGAAAGTATTCATAATCAATCGAAAAGAATTAAAGTAGCCGTTCCTTTTAATGTACGTAGAGATAAATATACGGCAACAATAATAAATAAAAAAATGGAAAAGACATTTGGATATACATTTAAGAAGCGCGTAGTTAAGGGTTTTAATACATTTGCATATGGTTACTTAACAGAGACAACTCAGGATGAGTAGATCTAAAAAGAATGTACATTTTTCACCAAATGTAACTGTGTTTGAAATACCTATCGAAGATAGACGTAATTACGCCCTTTACGATGCGCTAAGGTTTAAAGATCGTATTCGAAAGGTGGAAAAAATGTTACTCAAAATATATACAATTCGAACTGAGCAATAAAATATTCGAGTGTTGAATTTTTTGTGTCATTTTAATTACATTTATTAACCATGGCGTGTCGAATAAAATTTGTGGCGCCCTTTCAGATGTTATGCGCAGGCTCTAGCATGTGTGGTAAATCATCGTGGGTTTTTAATTTATTAAGATATAGAACATGCATGATTAGTCCAAAACCAGATCGGATAGTTTATTGCTATTCAATTTACCAAAATAAATTTGATGATCTGAAAAGGGAAATCCCTGAAATAGAATTTTTGGAAGGGTTACCTCCGAATAACGAAGAATTTTGGAATAGAAATCAAAATAACCTCCTGGTGTTGGATGATTTAGCTTCAGAATGTGGTAATAGTAAAGAAATAGCTGATATGTTTATTAAGGGGAGTCACCACTATAATACCAGCATAATTTTAATTACACAGAGCTTATTTAGTAAAAATAAAGAGTTCAGATTGATTAGCCTAAATTGCGTTTATATTTTAATATTCAAATGTCCCAGGGATTCATCGCCAATACAATTTTTAAGTAGGCAAGTTTTTCCTAGAAAAAGTCAGTTTCTAGTGAAGGCCTACGCCATTGCTACTGAAAAGCCGCACTCGTACATTTTGATTGACTGTCATCAAGCCACGGATGAATGTCTACGAGTTAGAACAAATGTCCTCCCTCCAGATGGAAATATGTACGTATTTATCGACGAATAAGAAAGAGTGACGGTGCATTTTTAATCTATTTAATACAATGATTCTGCCGGTCTCACTTCGTAAGAAATACCCCTACCTAACTTTGCTTAAACGAAGCAATAAAATTCAAAGAAAACACATTCTAAAAAACAGTACCAAAGATCAATTAAAGACGCTTTGTAATATTTGTTTTAACATTACACACGGCGGGATACCTTTGACCTCCAAACTAAAAAATCATTTAAAACGTCACAGGAGAGTTATAAGGCTATTGGCTCAAAAGTCTTTGCCATTAAGTAAGAAGCGTCAGTTGATGATTAATCAATCAGGCGGAGCCTTTTGGCCAATGTTACTGGCTAGTATTATCCCTAGTGCTATCTCAGCTATAAAAAGTTTAACATGAAGAAAATGGTTTTGGTGCCTGCCAATACCATTTTGGATCCGGTGGGTAAAGAATTATCTGAGCTAGATCAAGAAATGCATAACATTCTTCGAAAGTCCGGGTCTACAGAAACTAAACTTAGAGAATACTTGGAAACCCTGCAAAAATATTTAAATATGAAGAAACTAGTACAACCCATTACCGTAAAAACTGTATCGGCACCTCCTACAACTTATCCAGCGCTACCTTCTACCCCGGTGGTTTCTACTTCTACCGCTACTTTACCCATTACTTCGAGCCTAACAGGAATACACGCAACTACCCCCATTATGCCTACCGCTTCTGCACAGGGTTCCACCATTTTTCAAGCACCACCTAGCGGGTCCACCTTGACATGGCAGCCATTTACGGCTACGGCTATAGCGGCTAAGTCTCCAACACCCAAAAGAAAAAAAACTCTACGTAAAAACAGCGTGGCTCAATCATTAGATGAATTTGAAAAATTACAAACACTATATTCGCCTCTTCATTCTAAACGTAAAACCAGAAAAGATAAAAAACTGTTGTACCCACTACACTATGGAAAGAAAAATTTAAATAAACGTTTTTTATTGATTGCAATATTTATTTTGATGTTTCAACAAATGATTACATAAAAACAATAGAACCAAAGCTTCATTATACATTAAATCATTTGGTTTATATAAATCTTGAATAATAACGTTTAGATTATAACCGTAACAGGCCTTAACTAGATAAAAAATACAATGTAAACCGCTTGTTAAAGATAATGGATATTGAACAGGTACAGGGTTTATAAACCATTCTTTAGCGTAGACATAAAGATCGCTAAGATTATAATAAGAGGGATCATTTCCATAAGAATCAAAAAAGTTCCCTACATTATTATTTACATATATAGCTAACCAATGAAGTCCTGGACTCGATGAAGGTTCCGTATTTAGACAAAAACAACATTTAGCTTGCTTTGGCGGTAATGGTTTTTGATCGAAAGCAAATACACCGAGGAAAAAAAGGTCTTGTTACAGGTTTACACGTTAAAATTTCGATTATTTTCGAAAGTAATACAGTTTCCTTTATTACTTTTGAACAAATCCAAGGCCGTATAGTTTGAGAGGTACTCTCTGGAATACTCGTTAACGGCATAGTGGGGTGTAAACGGAGGATTGGGATATGTTTGATTTCCAATTGTTAGTGCCAAGTAGCTTAAATTAAAATGATTGTATTCAAAGCTATTCAAATCTAGGGCTCCATTAAAGGCTGTTGTTCTAACTAAGCCGATAACTACGCGTGATGGTTGTCTTTCCATAAAGACATTTTCTCGAATAATGTCAGTGGAACCGCTACTGATGGAAAAGTATTTTAACACTGTTCTGTTAATTGGATAAATTACATTGTGATTTTCGTGTACCATCGCCTGAGCTAACATAATCTCATTATTTATTTTAATCTTTTTTATAAATAATGTAACATCGTCAATTTTAATTTTAAATTTAGGATTAAGTGCTGCTGTAGATATAATTGCAAATTCATTAACTGACTTTATGAAGCGAAACCGTACATCAATATTATTAATGAGAAATCGACTCATTCGACATACATCCAAATGTAAATCACCCAACATATCAATGCGTTTCGATAGGGCAGCCCGATCTCTTCGTTTCTGCATTCCATTCTTGTCGTTGTTTGACGCGGGTAAAAACATTTTACTAGCGTCCACAGGGTCATCTTTGTAATACATTTTTGAAGAAAGATAGGACTTTTTGGCACTTGTACCATAGTTTAAATGTGTTTCAAAAAATGCCAAATATGGGTAGGCATTCGTTGGTGTATTAACTTGCGTATCTCCAAAAAATACGTCAACTTGACTAAATAAAGATGCGTGTAATAAATTTGTAGGACCAACGTCCTTGTCTTGGGTAGTTAAAGAAGATCCATCCTCCTTAACTAGTTTGACTCGAACTTGCAATAAGGTTTTAGACAAATCCATAAAGACGTCATTAGATCCAGGGATAAAAAATTCAATTGGTCCATCATCAGAAAGCGAAGCCAAAGCTTTATACATAGCATAATCACTATTTTCTATGTTGTAATTTGTTGGTGGCTCCGCGAACAAATCCAGTTCAGACATCATTCCTTCAACCATTGTTATTTTTAATCGAGAAAATCGGTTTTCGTTCTTTTTCTTTTTTTTGATCGCTTTTTAGGCTTCAGCTTTCTGCGAAGTCCTTGGCGCGTTTGTTGTTGAGCCAAGTGTTGGCTAGCCTTTTGTAGTAAATTTGATCCTGCTTCGCTCAAATTTGATTTCAATGATTCTCTTAGGTTTCTTCCTGCTACGAGATCCCCTGCTATTCTCGACCCCGTTCTGAGAGCTTCCCTACCTAACACTTTACCTGCTGGTCGAAATATCGGTGTAATATATCCAATTAAACTTTTGAAGATGCTTCCGAGTCCGTTTCCTCTTTGAAATACAGGCCCCCGGAAGTGATTAAAACCATTTCCGGTTTGGCTTAAGTAGTAGTTTAGATATATGTTACTTCGAGACATGCTTGAGAATGAAATGAAGTTTTATGACGGACTTGTTTAATTTAAACATAATATTTTCTCCGAAATCTTTCCTCATATCAATTTCGATCATTTCAAATGATGGACATCTTAAAGGGTAATAATCAATGTTTTGAAACCTATGTACATCTAAGCTAGAAGATTTATCATTTATTAATGGTATAACCCTCAGAAGAGGGGCATAAACGTCACCAACCACTTGTGGTAGGATTAAATTTGTATAAATATACAAACTAGCCGTACCCTTGTCTATATCGGCTACACTTTTTCCAGTTTCATCCATAAGGGGTCTATCCATTTGGTCCATATTAAACCCTAATAGTCTACCTAGACCAGACTGATTTTTGTTAAAAGACAAATAATAGTTATTCTCACATTTTACGTTAACTTTTCCGTCGGGATTAAGCTTAATTACAAAATTACTACTGTGTTCTCGTGGCGCATTGCTTCAATAACATTTTCAATATGGTTATACTGGCCGGGTTGAATTTGCAGAGTAATTTCCCTTGGATTCGTTGGGCCTTTTCTTTTTCTTATATGTAAAAAATTATTGGAACTATTTAGTTCTAAAGGATCGTCTTTCTTTCTTTTAATCAGTTTTTCGGGAAAAGTGTATCTCTCTTTGATCCAATCCATGAAGGGTAAGCAAAAGAGTTTCCCCATTTCTTCCGGTATTTGAACTTCATATCCATTTTTAGCTCTCAGAGCGCAAAAAGCCTTCTCATTGTCATCACTGTAGGTGATAAACATATAAACCGACCGTCGTATTTCGGGGGGTATGGCATTATTAATAGATTTAATTAAACTCTTATAAACATCGTATTCGTCTCCACGCAAGTTTCCCGCGACAAGTTGTATCTTATACTGGTCCCAGCTGTTTTCAGTATAGTCATGTACTCGCCGGATACATTATCCCAAGCCTGGGGTAAAAATGCTTCGGCAGGCCCCACATGCCAATTACCAACTAAGTTTAAAGGAGCTGGTAACTGAACTTTAAAATGAGATTGCGTGTTATCCGGAAAGACATTCATAGAAGCCGAACTTACGAGTGTAACATAAAATGAATCGTTCGACATGGTTAACTAGATTAAAATGAACATTTATTTATTTGTCAATAGACATATATCAGTAGACCACTTTTTGAAGTTCGCATTCGTAAAAGGCACCTCTTATTTCTTCGTCGTTGGAATCTTTAACTACGTAACAAACTGGATTTCTGTAAAGAACTTTTGATACGGTAAATATTTCCCTCGTCCAATAGCCTTTATATCCCTTTTCGAAAAGAGGTTTACTCTTTGACAGTCTGACGAAATCACCCATCTTTAACTTTGGGGGTTTAGCAGGTTTTTGATTGCCATACAAACGCTGCCATACTAAATGTTCATTTTCGATATTAACATCTTTTGGAGCGAAACCAATACTTGCATGCGTACTAGAGTTATAGGCCTTCATGATTTTTGGCAAACTACCAATATAATTATATTTTTTGGTTCTTGTAAATAGTTTGAATATTTTATCCTTTAACGTTCTGTTAAATCTTTGAATAACACCGCACTTTATCCTTCCAACACTTGTATAGAGTTGAATACCCTCTTTCTTCAAATATTCTTTAAACAATTTTGATAGAAATTCACTGCCTTGGTCAACATTAATACGCAAAGGCTTTCTCTCTTTGATCGCTTTCTGAAATGCGCTTAAAACTTCTCTACTAGTTTTATTCTTTAAAGGAAAACTCCAGGCATATTTTAAGAATGCGTCTATTATAGTCAAAATGTATTGAAAACCTTTGTTATACTTTTTGATACGTCGTAGATCAATTAGATCGCATTGAAATACTTCATCAGCTGTTGTAGCATAAGTTTGATTTCGAGGGAAGTTTATTCTCCTTGGTTTATGAATAGTGTATGTGGGTTGAGACTGAAGCCAAGTCTCAATTTTTTTCTTTGAAATACTTTTTACTCCTTGTTTCAATTTATTTGCGCTTCCGTAACTAAGAGGGTTTTCACAATCGTAATATACTCGTCTTAATTTTGATTCCATTGTTATTGCTAAGCTTAAATTCTATTACCCTATTCCTTTATTTAGAATTGATTTCACTATAACAATACAACTGTATTCATACGCTATAAGTTATCACCATAAGTCTATGATACTCTCTATAAGTATGGGTCTATAGAATATATGCCAAAAGCATTAATCACCTACGTAGATAGTAAGAATTTAACAATAGAATTTTTCCTGGAATTGAATAGTACGAAACTAGCGCCGCGCGCGGAGTTAAAATGGGGGAAGGAACTCGCGGTGCGCGCGGGGAACCCCGCGGGGGTGAGGCTCAGGGGGGAAGGATCTCGCGAAGATTCACCGCGGCGGCGGCGAACAATTCAAACCATTGAAATATGCTAATTTTAGTTCCCACGCTCCTAATTTATACCTCTACCGTGGTACGAAGTGTAGCCCTATACTTATTGCAACTGGTAAGATTTGTCGTTTTATCAGACCAAGCATTTCAAATTGTTGAAGATAAAAGTTTCCGAGATATGTTATGCACCCTGAATCCTGTCATGTTTCTTAGCCATTTACGAATATCAGATACTACAATTAAAACTGATATTATAAAGGAATACCATGCCGAAATAGAATTAATAACCAATTTAGTTAAGGTTAGTAACGTCATATCAGTTTTAAACTTAGTCAAATGATTGGACTTTGAATGTTGACTTTTTAATTGAATAGAACTCTGAGAGGCAATTGTCCTTCACACATGGTTGTTGGACATCAGCAAATATGTTGCCCTTCATTGCTGTAACGTGTCACTGGGTCGACGAATCATGGAATGGACACGACATCTTGTTGGGGTTTATGTTTTTTCCTGGGCGTCATACAGGAAAAAATATTTGCGATAAATTCTTAAAGCTTCTGAGCGACCGCCAAATAACCAAAGTAATTGTATTAAAACCATTTAAGAATATTTAAGAATTGTTGACTTATCCCCTGCTTAGGTGCAAGCGGTGACAATGGATAACGCGGGAAATAACGATACATTTACCGAAGAGTTACAAACGCGTTACGCAGAGTTGGGTTTTCGATTTTCATCTTGTTGGGGGATAAGTGTTCCAAATATGTGAATATGTATTCCAGTATAGATCATTATTCCTAGTATGTAACTATGTATTCTAATATAGTGAACTTTAACCCATATGCCGATAACTACATATAAATAGAACCCACTGCGATAATAACGGGGCAGTGTACTACGACGCGTGAGCCGATAAGGCTGACTAGATATTATCTTATCATGTATTCTATATAAACTAAATAAACTTAGATCTTAGTAAATGTGTCGACTTCATAACCCAACAAATGGCGACGGAGACGAGATGATCAGCATCGCAAGGAAAACGTGAACAGACGAGACTCATACCGCAGTGTAATACCCGCCCAGTCACTCGACCACGCTAGACAGTCATCATGTCCGCCCAAGCTGGCCAATTCCCACCTTTCAATCCGTCAATGTGCGACACTATTTCTATGCATGGTGATAAGTTTAATAATAAGAATACTTTGGTCGTTTGTCTAGGGGAATTAATATTTAATATTTAACAGTGTCAGCATTGATAAAATTAAGAAGTTACAGTTTAACATAGTACTACTAAAATATTCACTACAAAACGTTTGGTTTGGTTCTGGTCAATAATCGCGAAGAGCTCTTATGTTAAGTAATTTGAAAGTACGATACCATGGTTTTCTTGAAGAGGCGTTGCCCGTCGTTCCGACGTAGTTTTCCCGCGCGCGTAAGGTTACTAGGCCTACCGGACCCTTTTTTCGACACGATGTTTAAAGTATTTTGCGCGCACTAGCAGCGTTTCCGTCTTGGCGCCAACATGATCCTTCCATGGGCGGCTGGATCGTCTCGGGTCATCCCGGGGCCTTGCGGCTAACGTCCTTAGAGTTCGGGTCCTGGAGCGATGGTCATCGGCCGGCGTGGCGGCAGCGAGCAGAGCGAGAGAGCGAGAGCCATTGTGTGCCCCCTCCTTTTATAGTTTTTTCGTTCCCGCGTTTTGACGTCACCAATGTGATTTCGCGAGGTTTATAGTTTTTTCGTGCCCGCGTTTTAACGTCGCGAGTGTGATTTCGCGAGACCAGGTAAAAAACCAAACGTGACCAGAACCAGTAAAAAAGGGGCCCTTCTTAAAGGGTTAGTTTGTTTTGCTAACATATTAAAAAACATCTAAAGCGATATTTACATTGATTTTTAGGGAAGTCAAATAAATTATTGTTACATTCCCCTCCACTAGGCTTCGAACGACCTCGTTCGATAAAAAAACATATTAACAAAAAAAACTCTTATACAGTTCGAGAGAGCAAAAAAAAATTGCACGAAGTGATGCCAAAAAAATATATCAAAAACAAATTAACATCGAAAAGAAATGAACAGCAAAAACTAAGAATAAGTTAAACAAATCATGATATTATATACAAGGATCCTATTTAAATTTATACAATACTGCCGTAGAAAAAAATAATACTAAATTACACCTAGAGATAACCACTCTATATCACTAAATTATCTGATTATACCAAGAGAAAACCACTCTAAATCATACTAAAACAAAATTTCGTAAATCCGACATGAATTATATTTAATTATTCCGAGTATTAATTACTCTATTAGCTATCCTATTCCTAGGCCTAAGCCTCCTGCGATACGATAGTTGGTCACTTATCATGGAATCGGGGGAACTAGACCTGGGGGACTGAAAAGTGCGAACAAGATCGCCGGCTTCACCGCCGTTAACTTCAGGGGCATGAACTGGTTCCATCTCGCTATCGCGAGAATTATGGAGCTTCAATTGCGTAATATGGTACGTGCCCTTTAAAACTTTACCATTGCGTATGGTAGCTAATCTATAGGTGAGAGGACTTAATTTCCTATGAATTTTGAAAGGCCCATCCCAATTAGCTTATAATTTGGCAGCTATTCTCTCACCTGCGCAAGACTGATTACGCTTCTTACGCCAGACCAATTGACCTTCAGAGAATTCAACATCTCTTCTTTTCTCATTAAAATAGGCAGACTGCCTTGACTGCTCTGCTAAAATGTTATCCTTTGCCTGCTCAAGTGCGGACGTCACACGTTCCTGAATACTTGCGGCTTGCTCAACAATATTAGATTCAGAGGTATTTAAGTGAGGGTCGACTGCTGGGGTTATATCAAAAGGGGTGCGGAGTTCGCGCCCAAAATTTAAAAATGCAGGCGTGAACTTGGTTGTTTCCTGGGGTGCGGTACGTAATGCCATCGCGAGCTGCGAAATGCCGACATCCCATTCCCTATGGTTTTCAACATATGTTGCCAACATAGTACCTAACGTTTTATTAAACCTTTCTACTGGGTTTCCGCGTGGACTGTAAAATGACGTAAACCGGTGGTTAATACCCAGTTCTTTACAAACGGAAGTCATAATTTTGCTAGCGAATTGGCTACCATTGTCGCTAATAACTGTAGAGGGTATTCCAAACCGTGTAAAAACTTCATCGACTAATTTTGAAACTATAGTTTTCGTGGTAGCTCGCCTTAAGGGAAATAACTCAACCCATTTGGTCATAAGGTCAGAAACTACTAACAATTGGGTAGCTCCTCTTTTACTAGCAGGAAACGGTCCTTTCAAATCGATTGACACTACCTGCCATGGGTCGGACGGTTCGGCTGATTTCATAAGGCCTGCTGGAGCGCGTTGGGAGTTTTTATTCGCCTGACATGGTTTACAAGATCTTACATAATAGGTAACGAAATGAGTCATATTCTCAAAATAATAACGGGACTGAATTCTTTTCAACGTTTTAAATATTCCTAAATGCCCTGAAATCTTTAAATCATGGTTCAACTGTAACACCAGTGGGACTAATTCCTTTGGGATCCAAATTCTATACGAGCTGTCCGAGGTACCTTTCCTTAAAATATCGCGATAAACAATTTCTTCTATAATGGTACATTTGGGTGCGTGGGTCTTAACATATTCCTTCAACTTTTTGTCTGTGGGTTCCGTTTTATTACTTAAGTAAAGTTTGATCGCATTAATTTTAATATCAGCCGTTTGAGCTTTGATGATGACGTCCTCCTCAAAGTCAATGGCGGTTTCGCTGCACGCGACAGATGCCAGGATAGGTGCGTCATCGAGCTTGGGTTCTTTCTCGACCAGCGAGTCAGTCTCCTCCTCCGAAGAACGAGATAACGCGTCCGCTACCTCATTAAGCTTACCGGGCACGTGACGTATGGCCGAAATATAAGGTTCTATGCTTAATCGCCAGCGAGCTAATTTGCCCGTGGGATCCCTAGCTGTTCGTAACCACTGCAAAGCTGAGTGGTTAGTAAAGACCTCTACTTTACTACCTTCAATATACGGTCGGAATTTGTGAATTGCCCAATGCACTGCCAAGCATTCACGCTCGGTTACCGAATAATTGCGTTCTGCATTGTTTAAGGTACTACTTATATACTGAATGACAACTGGTTTACCATTGATTGTTTGACTGAGAACTTCACCTAGACCGGTGTTACTAGCGTCTGAGTGGACCTGAAACGATTGTGTGTAATCAGGGGGACATAGTATAGGGGCGGATGTTAGTAGGGTTTTTAAACGGTCAAAGGCTTCCTGTTGGACCGAAGTCCAATTCCAGGGGGTGTCTTTACGTAAGAGGGTATTCAGAGGTTCAGCTATGGTGGAGAAACCATCAATGTAACGTCGGTAGTATGACGCCATACCGAGAAAACTACGTAGTCGTTTTACTGTATTGGGTGCGGGGAGTTCGCTAATGGCGGAGGTTTTCTCGGGGTCTACTTTCACTCCTTCTTCCGAAACTACGTGCTCTAAAATTTAAGCCTCTTTCTGACAGAACTTTGTTTTGCTAGCCTTTATAGTGAGACCAGCTTGTTGAAGGGTGGAAAATACCTTTTGTAGGGTTGACAGGTGTTCCTCAAAAGTGGGTGATATTACAATGATATCATCGAGGTATGCCCAAACACCAAGATCTCTTAGTGGACCTAATAAATTATCAACCATGCGTTGAAAGGTTGCTGGAGCGGATGTCAACCCAAACATAAGGACTTTTGGCCTAAAGAGGCCTCTATGGGTAACAAAGGCTGCTTTGTCTCTACTACCTTCATCTAAGGGAATTTGCCAGTACCCTGCCTTCATGTCTAATGTTGTTATGTATTTAGGGGTTTTTAGGCGATCGAGAATGTCGTCTATTCGTGGCAAGGGGTAACTATCTTTTATTGATACGTTATTCAGTGGGCGGTAATCTATGCATAGGCGGAAAGATCCATCTTTCTTGGAAACCAAAATACAAGGGGAGGACCAAGGGGAGTAGCAAGGTTCTATTAAATCATCGGCTAGCATTTCGTTTATGATGTTATCTATTTGCGTTCGTCTAAGGGGAGAGTACCAATAGGGGGCGCATGAAATGGGGGATGAGTCCCCTGTATTGATATAGTGGGTTGCGATATTAGTTATACCAGGCTTCTTAGCGAATAAACATTTAAAATCATTTACTAAATTTTCAAGTTCTGACCCCTGTGTGGGCGTAACCTCTGCCAATGACAAGGCTTTTTCTAGCTCGGTTTCGTCTATTTCTATCGCTTGAGCACTAAGAGAGACTACTTTAGATTCTAAGTAACTATTGGGAACGTGTTTGGGGTAATCGCGCAGAAACTGAAACTTCTCTCCAGGGGAATTTTTCCAACTAAACGTCATCTCCCCACAATCTAAAATCATACCATCCGTATGTAATACATTCATACCCAGAATGCATGGAAAAATTAAATTCTTAACAAAATAAACAGTACATGACGTAGTTTTCCCTGGGAGTTGAAGTTGCGCAATGCCACTACCTGTGGAAGTCACTCTAGTCTTATTCGCAAGTTTTATACCTAACTTAAGTCTACTGGTTTTATTAACTATGTTTGTTGTTTTATCACGAAACTGGTCATCTATAAGGGTAAAAGTTGATCCGGGGTCCACAAGTGCTACACAATTTAAACCATTAACTTTAATTGTAATTTTTGCTAAACAAGGGTTTTTCTGATCATCTGAACTAGGATTTAGTGTTGTAGTTTTACTATTAATTTTATTAGCTTACAATTTAAATTTTGAATTGGGATTTGTTGTTGATTTCTTAGAATTGGTTTTCGTGTTTTTCTTTGTGGATCCCGTATAACAAGATAAAGGGTTTATTGTCGAGGCTGGGAAGGAACCGGGTTTGGAGTCCTTCCCTGCTGGGAGTTTCCCTGTACAGGTGGTTGGGGGGTGTTTCGATTGGTATTGTTCGATTCCCTTAGTTTTGGACAACTCGTCCTGGTATGACCTGGTTCATTGCACTCATAACACACTACACCATTTCTATGGTTGTTAAAACGGGGGGTGAAATTTTGACTAGGGTAGAACGTTTGCCTGTTATAATCCTGCCTATGGTTGTTTTGATAGAAATTTGGAGCCCAAGAATTTCTATTGAATCTCTTACATTTATCCTGAAAGTGAGGACCTCCACATTTAAAGCATTCGAGGGTACCTGCAGCGCGTTGACCATTGTTAGTGGGGGTGTTGTTCGCGGCCGATTCATTTTTGGGTTTTTCTGTTCTACGCGAGTTCTTAGCTTGCTCTATTAATACTGCATCAGCTAGAAGTTCCCTAACTGAAGTAAATTTCTTTGTTGCTAAATTAACCCTAAGATCTTCGTTTAAATTTTTCCTAATAGCGCGAATTTGGGCAGCAACCGAGAGAGGCTCAGTTAGTTTTCTCATTATACCTTGCAATGCTTCTATATAATTAGCGACTGGTTCGCCAGGTTTTTGGATACGATAATCTAACCTTTCTAAAATTACGTCATCATTCGCATATGCGTTAAATTCGGCAGTAAGCTCGGTGGAAAAAGAGTTAAAATCGGCAAAGAGGGGTTTTGTATGAAACCATTCGAGAGCTGCACCTGTGAGCATTGTTGGGATCCAGTGTTTAACAAACAAGTTTTCTGGACAATCGCGGGACGCCAATACCTGCCTAACCTTAAGCAAAAACTCTTTGGTATTTTCGTTGAAACTACCAGAGAAGGAGGGGGTTGAAATTGGGGGTGCCCATGAAGAAGGCAACACGTTGACCACGTTTCCCGCGTTAGCACTACCTGCACCTGCTTGGTTATTTGGCGCGCTATTCGCGCTGTTTTGATTGGCTAAAAGGGCAGTTAACTGGTTTATCTGATCTTGTAGATCTCTGATAATGGCTGCGTTAGGGTCACTATTGGGGTTTCCCGTTGCTCCCGCCGCATTGTTGGCTCCGGCGGCCATTTTGCTTTGATTTAAATTGCGTTTAAGGGATTGAGACTCTCGGGCACTAATTTGCTGAGCTATATGCACCTGATAACATTCGTCGCAAGCATAAAATTTACCTAAAACTGGTTTACAGAGGGCGTGATCTGACATGAATCATAACAAGACTGCGAATAAAATTTTGCGAACTTCTAAATTTAGACAAAAAACTTAGCAATTTTGAACCACTAAAAACTCGGATAAGCGAAATAAACCATATGACCATGGATACCTATAAATTACGGGGCTGTTCAATGCTCTAAAAGAAGTGACCAACTATTAACGCCTAAGTAATAATATTTAAAGTTATGCTACCCTACCACAAGATTTATAAAAAAAACTACACAAAAACCTACGTTAACCACGTATAACAATTTAACAATGTAAAAAAAAGACCTACGTTAACCACGTATAAAATAAATCCTACGTTAACCACGTAATTTAACTAACAACAATAAAAAAAAATTATGAATAGGGGCATCACTTCAAATTACTATTTTAAAACATGCTTTCTAGCCTTCCTTCCACAAAACATTACTCTTAGCGTTACGTTTAAAATTAAAATGGGTTTCAATCATTGATCCCAATGGACTGACCCCCATAATGCGACACTATTTCTATGCATGGTGATAAGTTTAATAATAAGAATACTTTGGTCGTTTGTCTAGGGGAATTAATATTTAATATTTAACAGTGCCAGCATTGATAAAATTAAGAAGTTACAGTTTAACATAGTACTACTAAAATATTCACTATAAACGTTTGGTTTGGTTCTGGTCAATAATCGCGAAGAGCTCTTATGTTAAGTAATTTGAAAGTACGATACCATGGTTTTCTTGAAGAGGCGTTGCCCGTCGTTCCGACGTAGTTTTCCCGCGCGCGTAAGGTTACTAGGCCTACCGGACCCTTTGTTCGACACGATGTTTAAAGTATTTTGCGCGCACTAGCAGCGTTTCCGTCTTGGCGCCAACATGATCCTTCCTTGGGCGGCTGGATCGTCTCGGGTCATCCCGGGGCCTTGCGGCTAACGTCCTTAGAGTTCGGGTCCTGGAGCGATGGTCATCGGCCGGCGTGGCGGCAGCGAGCAGAGCGAGAGCCATTGTGTGCCCCCTCCTTTTATAGTTTTTTCGTTCCCGCGTTTTGACGTCACCAATGTGATTTCGCGAGGTTTATAGTTTTTTCGTGCCCGCGTTTTAACGTCGCGAGTGTGATTTCGCGAGACCAGGTAAAAAACCAAACGTGACCAGAACCAGTAAAAAAGGGGCCCTTTATAAAGGGTTAGTTTGTTTTGCTAACATATTAAAAAACATCTAAAGCGATATTTACATTGATTTTTAGGGAGGTCAAATAAATTATTGTTACAAATGGACCATTTACGCCGAACGTCTGGACCAGTACTTTCTCGCTCACAAAATCAAAACCCGGAAGATGACAACACAGAGGTCTTAGAGTTACAGTTAGCCACCCTGTTAACGGTAGTAGGCTCAGACACATATATTCTACTGAAAAATCTGATAGCACCAGAAAAGCTCACGGACAAGTCATATTTACAACTGAAGCAAGTTCTAGCCAAACATTACGATCCGGCGCCGCTGGAAATAGTGGAGCGGGTCAAGTTCTATCGACGAGATCGCATGATAGGGGAATCGGTGTCATCATTCGTTGCAGCCATACGTAAAATGACAGAGTTTTGTAATTTCGGAGCAACCCTGGACCTAATGCTGAGGGACAAGTTCATCGCGGGCATTAACAATGATCCTGTTCAGCGTCAATTATTGGAGATACCCAACGTTACGTTTGAAAAAGCCGTCGACAAAGCGTTGTCCATCGAATCAATCGAACGGGAATCACAGGCCATCAACAGTCATAGCCGTATGGATACAGATCAAGTTCATCGACTATCCAGTTTTCAAAGGCGACCTCACCAGTCAACATCGCTCAATAAAACATATCAACGGCCAAGGAATGGTAATTACGCATCTGAAAGATCTTACCCGACATTAACATCGCGCCAGTCACGAAAAGACCTTGCTCAGTCAAGGAACAAGTTCTGCAGTTGCTGCAACACTACAAGACACTTAGACGAAGAGTGCCCTTTTATGGATTACGAGTGTTACACGTGTGGCAAAAGAGGCCATATAGAGTCAGCATGCCGACAATACTCCAGACCAAATGCTAACAATTCCAACAAGCAACGTTATGATCAGGCACGCACTCATCACATTCAGCCAGAGATCGACCACGAAATCGCCAACCGAGCAGAAAACCGAATGGCCGATAGATCACCCGAGTATGACGTTTTTTACGTTGGACAAATCGCCACAAATAACCAGCTCGACAAGGACGCCATTATACGCCCTATAATGATATCGTGCAAGATATACGACACCAACGTGAGTTTTGAACTGGACACTGGCTCTGCGTACACCCTAATATCCGAGGAAATAGTCAAGAATACCACAATTGACCAATCTACAACCGCCCTCAGCAAGCCTGTCCTCATTCACTGGACACTCGGTGAAAATAAAAGGACAAGCAATGGTTCCAGTCACTTATGAAGAGAACATCTTACAACTCCAAGTACTTGTCTACGAAGGCCGTGGACCAACACTCATAGGCAGACAATGGATATTCTCCAGCTTTAATATCATCCCAAGACCGGAACATCATATCAGACACATATCCAACCCCAGCCCAGGATTACCTGAGATCTTACGAAAACATGAAGCTCTTTTCTCCCCAGGCATGGGATGCATCAAGGATGTCAAAGTCAAACTCCATATGAGAAAGGACGCAAGACCTCGATTCTTTAAAGCGCGCTCACTACCGTACCACTTGAAAGACGGAGTAGAAGCTGAACTTCTAAAACTACGTGAAAACGGCATAATTTCGCCTATACCTTACGCAGAATCGGCGACGCCCATCGTACCAATCATGAAGCCCAACAAGGAGATCCGTATATGCGGAGATTATAAAATAACCACGAACAAAATGATTGACACGGAAAAATACCCATTCCGAGACTAGAGGACATTTTCGCTAAACTAGCGGGATGCACCGTCTTCTCAAGATTGGACTTACGCAACGCCTATAACCAACTGGAACTAGCCGAGGAATCAAAGAAACACGTCGTAATAAACACCACCAAAAGGCTCTTCCAGTATAATCGACTACCCTTCGGCATATCGTCGGTATTCCAACGACATATGGAGACCATACTACAGAATCATCCATCCTGTCTACGCTTCCAAGACGACAACATCGTGGGAGGAAAAGACGTGGACGATCACAACCGGAAACTAGACAAGATATTGACAACTCTTGAGGAAGCCGGGGTGAAACTTAACAAGGACAATTGCCAGTTCCTAAAGACGACTGTCGACTGGATTTAACGGGCCTTCATCCCCAAGAAGGAAAATTAGACGCTATAAAAAAGGCACCCGCACCGGTATCACTAAATCAACTCTGATCTTTCTTGGGCCTGATAAACTATTACTCAAGATTTATCCCGGATTCGTCAACACTTCTGGCACCCTTATACGAGTTACTGAACAAATCTACAAAGTGGGAATGAAAGAAAATTCATCAAGACACTTTCAACAGCGCCAAAGAAGCGATCCAAGCGTCTGACATGTTAGTACACTTCGACCCAGAAAAAGAAGTAATATTGGCCTGCGACGCTTCACCTGTGGGTCTTGGAGCCGTAATTTCACATGTAATTGACAATGAGGAACGTCCAATAGCCTTCGCTTCGAGGTCTCTATCTGCAGC
Organism: Phalangium opilio; assembly: GCF_054372755.1. Classification (NCBI taxonomy): domain Eukaryota; kingdom Metazoa; phylum Arthropoda; class Arachnida; order Opiliones; family Phalangiidae; genus Phalangium; species Phalangium opilio. The sequence continues at coordinate 8,463,765 of NW_028324160.1, read as the reverse complement.
CGAACGATAATATCCACAAATAGAAAGAGAAGCCCTGGCCATTGTATACGGAGTCGTCCGATTCAGAGACTATCTACTTGGAAAGAAATTTACGCTGATCACCGACCACAAACCTTTAGTGGTGATATTCTCGTAGGACCGACAAGTACCGCCCATGGCAGCCGCTAGGATCCAGAGATGGGCATTACTCTTGTCCGGATACAATTACAATATCAAATACAAGCAAGGATCCATGCACAATAATGCCGACGCTCTTAGTCGTCTGCCAGTACAACAACCAGAATTTGAACCACCCATTCCAACGGAGTTAATACTACTCTTACGAGCCGGAGAAGACGGTCCCATAGACATCATCAAGATGAAAGAAGCAACTCTTAAAGACAACATCCTGCAGGAAGTCATGTCGTACACTAGAGACGGTTGGCCTACAAACAAGTCCTATATCAGGCTGAAAACACGGAGATACTATCAACGAAGATACGAGATTTCGATAGCGGGCGATGTTCTACTGATCGGAAACAAAGTAATTGTGCCTGAAGGTTTGAGAGACGATAGCATGACGGAATTGCACAGTACTCATCAGGGAGTGAGGTCAATGAAAGAATTGGCACGTTCCAAAGTATGGTGGTCGGGAATAGACGTGGACTTGGAGAACATATCCCGGCACTGCAAAACATGTCAGGAACAAGCACCGATGCCACCCAAAAAGTACTCACCGTGGCCATCTGAAACTCAACCTTGGCAAAGAGTCCACATCGACTTCGCCGGTCCAGTGGAAGGCAAATACTTACTTATTACGGTGGACGCATTCTCGAAATGGATAGAAGTGGATATTACAAAGGATATGACATCGTCGACCGTAATCACTTGCCTTCGGCAACATATAACAAGATTCGGGATCATGCTAAAGCTAATTAGCGACAACGCAACCTGTTTTACAAGCGCCGAATTTCAAGAATTCACGAAAGCGAACGGAATTCAACATTTAACGATTGCCCCTTATCATCCAGCATCCAACGGCCAAGCAGAAAGATCCGTAAGAACTGTTAAAACAACGTTACGTAAGATAACCGGCGGATCATCAGCAGAAACGGAGCTGGTTGGGCAAGGACTCGACAAGTACAAAGAAGGATCACTTATGCTAAGGATGTCACGATTTTTGCTAAATTACCGCAGAACGCCCGTCAACGGTGGAAAATCCCCGGCAGAAAACATGTTAAACAGGACACTCAGGACCAGATTGGATTTTTTCCACCCCAAGCACGCTTCAAACCAGGATAAGAATGTATTGAAGAGACGGACAAGTCAAGGCAAGAAATTACGGACGAGGTCATAAATGGGTTGATGGCACGATTGTTAAAGAACTGGGAAAAACGGTGTACGAGATAGAAACGACGGACGGAATTATAGAAGACACAAGAACCAAATTCGATTTAAAACCGACGCTGTGCCTAGAACTTCAGAACATACGCAGCCGAGTAATCAAACTTTTAATGCGAACAGAGCACGAGAAAATGAAGGAGTTCCTCAAGCGGTCCGCCCACAACGAGCCATCACCTTCTAGCCGACGATTAACTTCGGACAATCGACAATAACTCCGGCCAGTCAGGGTCAACGCCATACTAGGCAAAACCGAAAGCAAACATCAGTCACGCCAACCCTTGGCCAACGCAACAACTTATCGCCCACAACCACTCCGCAACACGCAATATCATCGGCAAGCCCTCAACAACAAACATTGTCGCCCAAGCCAGTCGAAGTATGCCCAACAGCAGCGCCCATACAGCCGACACTACCGGATGTCACCACGACTGAGGACAACACACACGATTCAAACCAGCTATCACATCAACACTCACCCATCGTTAGACAACAGCTACGAAGAAGTACAAGACTACACAAACCACCAGATAGATTAGGTTTATAAAAAAAGGGGGGAAAGTGATGTTGGGGGATAAGTGTTCCAAATATGTAAATATGTATTCCAGTATAGATCATTATTTCTAGTATGTAACTATGTATTCTAATATGGTGAACTTTAACCCATATGCCGATAGCGACATATAAATAGAACCCACTGCGATAATAACGGGGCAGTGTACTACGACGCGTGAGCCGATATGGCTGACTAGATATTATCTTATCGTGTATTCTATGTAAACTAAATAAACTTAGATCTTAGTAAATGTGTCGACTTCATAACCCAACACATCTGAAAACCGAATTCGATGTTTCGCTCATGTTTTGAACATTGTCGTCCAGGATTTACTTAAATTTTTGAGGTCGGTTGCCACTCATGAGAATGAATATGATTAAAATTTAACGGAACCAAACGAATCTGCTGAAACGACGACAATAACTATTGGATCAGCAGTGACTAAAGTAAATGAGTTTGTACCCAAATATACTTAAAGTACTTAATGGTTGCGCGCTTAACAGTTTTGACGTCTTGTAAGCACAATTAGAATATCACGCACAAAATCAGAGAGCTTTTCAGAGCTGAATGTAATTTATGATCTTCCTGATAGCAAATTGCTCTTGGGTGTCACGACAAGATGGGATCTACTTATGCAATGCTAAAGAGAGGAATTACGCAAAGAGCTGTACATGCGCAAGGTTTCATATTATTCATCGAGATTTCTCATATTTCTTTACGTTTGCAGGCTTTGGACGCAATTACAAGTTCGGACAGAGATTTACTTAACCTACAGAAGAATGGCATCTAAAAGAGTCTTTGATTGATATATCTTACAGCAGCAATAATCATGCCAATGTACAAGTTAATCCTGGACAAAACCGAAAAGACATCAGCTGGAACCATGAAAGACGCTAGTAAGAATGCCCTTGGTAAACTAAAGACGTATTTCAAACATTCTGATACTTCTGCTTTATGGATTGCTATGGGTATGTTATGATCTGTGTCATTATGAAAACATTGCAATATTATATTACATGTGCGATTCATCAAGTTTTCAAAGGATTGAGCTAAATTAACGATATCTTATTGTTAGCAATGAATCCAACACTGAAGCTTGAATGGCTTAAAGACCATTATGACGTAACCTTTTGCGAAAAGGTTAAAAGTGTCCTTGTAACAGTTTTCGCTTCACACTACGATGACGTATCAACCTTGCACCAAATAGATGATGTACATAATGAGTTATGTACGCAAAACAATTATACCGGGGTCAACGTGTTAGCATTATATCCCAAAAGAGCCAAACGAACAACAAAAGCCTCTCAATTACTTATTTATTTGAAAGCTGAAGTAGCGCCACCGCATAGCAATATTTTGCAATGGTGGAAGGTGATACATTCACCTACAATATACGTTGACGATTAATCCTTTAGTTGTAGTCCAAAAAAACTTGACATTATTTAATGCAGATGCACGAGACCGATTATAAGAATGTCTCGACCATGGCCCGCGATTACCTTGGAATTCCTGGATCTTCAGTACCCTCTGAACGACTTTTTTCACTTGGAACTGACGTTGTGACTCCCAAACGGGCGTCTTTATGTCCTGAAACCATTACGGCTCTACATCGTCTTAAAAATTGGTGGAATCGCTGAATACGTCAATTTATGTACTAAACAGTTAATATTTATTAATAAAACATTCAATTGAAATGAAATCTAATAAATAAATATCACTTGTATCTACCACCAAAGTCATTCATATATTTTTTACAGTACGCATGGACTCTGTCTATATGTAACTGCTTTATCACCTGTTTAGGAATACTAAACCAGTTTTGATAATTATATCAAATTGACATTGAGCACGGATAATAGGATCTTGGTTTATAGGCGGTTGCAGATAAACTAATTTATCAGTTTATGTAACCGACTTTCATCTGTTTTGAGGTTTGTATAGCGGTTACGTGCAAAACAGATATAAGTTAGAAGCACTAATTTTTAGGCTTTTTGCCACACATTTCTCTGGTGTTTCCTGGTTTTTACTATATATTTTGCTGAGTTTTCCAGGCTTTTTCCCAATTCCAATATAATAAGTATCCCGTGGAGCTAATTTTAACGAACATTTGGCTAAATTACCCCCTTTAACCCCAAGTACTTAGTATCTTTAGAAAGGGGACAAATATGACATGCCCGTTTCCGAGTTTCTAATTTGGGATTAAAAAAGCTTCGTCAAATTCCTTTAAATATCATTTTCTATTTCGATATGTCAAAGATTCAATAACCTATTCGAATAGAGTTAAACATTTCGTATTGTGAATAATGAAATTGTTCAAAAGTACTGCGTTGATTCAATCGTACACTTATGGATAATGTTACAAAAATTTTTAATTCCATCATATTTAAGCGCTATTACTCGACGTTACGCCGGTTGTGTGATCTTCCTTTTTACTCTTAAGTAATTGAATAAAATTAATCAAAGGTCAATTTTTAGCGTTTTAGTGTGTAGATAAAATATAGATACTAAGAAAACTATCACTCGTCATTTTATGTTACTTGTGAAAATGACGATGAATTTGACCAACTTTCTGATCCCTCAACTAGGCCCGTTGATTGCCTGATTACGGACTTTAATGGTGTACCCCGCGAAGCGCACTTACACCCTTCCGAGAAAACCTTACCAGATCAATCGGTCCAGCCCGTGGATATCTCTACTGAGGATTAATGCTACAAATAACTATTGCATATCAAAATGTGCGGGGTCTTCGTACAAAATCAGATTTATTTTTGAAAAACGTTATTGCGCTAGACTTAGATGTTAAACAGTACTTGTTTTAACTGTGATTACTTTCTCTCAACCTATCAAGTGTTTAGATCTGATAGACTAGATCCTTATTACAGAAACGTCAGGGGTGGAGGAGCCCTGATCGCTATTAAAAACACGTTTGTTTGTAGCCGAAGACCAGAACTTGAGGGTGACCAGGAATGCGTTTTCATAGAAATTAAGTTTAAAAATAATAATTCTCTAATATTAGGTAGCAGTTACTTCCGTCCTTTATACGACGATTCGCAATACAAAATTTATAAAAAATTGTCTCTTGAATGCGCTACAAAATAGCAATGCTGATTTGCCTTTCTTAGGCGATTTTAATCTTCCCGGTGTAAACTGGGATTTATTTAGCGACCAGGGTTGCTCATCCCCTACAAAATTAAAAGCAAATCATATATTTGAGCTCTGCTATACTCTTAACTTAAATCAAACGAACAAGAAGACGGATAATCTAAATTTGCTCGATCTTTGTCTGGACTTACGATTAGTGAACTACTCGACCCACTGGTCAACATTGATTTCTACCATCCACCGTTTTGTGTGCATTTTACTGCTGATATTGCCCCTGCCTTGCCACCCCATACATTAGCATACAACTATAAAAGTGGTAATTACCACTTTCTATATACAAATTTAAGAGACAAGGATTGGTCTTCTGTCCTAGAATCTACATAACGATGTTAACGGTTGTGTTGCCAAACTATCCGAGGGCATTAGTGACTCAATGGAGCGCTCAATTCCTAAGCGAGTTCGACGAGAATTCCGCAAGTTCCCCTTGTGGTATTCGCGTGAACTCGTACGTGCCATAGCGAGGAAAAAATATTTTTTTAAAAAAAAGGCAACGCACGGGCAATTTGTCAGATACCATAAAATTTAGGAAATGTAGAGCAATTGTAAAGCGTTTGTCTGTCAGGGATGCTCGCCTTAGAGCTGAATCAATTTGCGATGAAGCTCTGTCACACCCCAAAAAGTTTTCGAGCTATATTAATGGCAACATCAAGGATGGTTTAAAAACAATTTCGCTTAAAATTGGTAATAAGTTAGAGTCTGATCCCGAAAATATTGCCACAGTTGTCGGTCAGCACTTCTCGGCAATTTCTAAACACAGACCCGATAATAGATTTACTTCGCCTGACATAGCGACAAGTCACTACACTGGCGAAATATTTTTGCAATCAGAAGTCTCTAAGGCGATCGACCGGCTCCCTGCTAAGTTTTCGACAGGGGTTGATGGCATTCCGTTTTTCGTCATTAAAGGATGTCGAGATGTCATTTTACCCCTATTAACACATATTTTTAATTTGTCCTTGCGTACGCGTTGCTTTCCCACCCTATGGAAAAAATCTGTTGTGGTTCCTGTTTACAAATCAGGACCTTCGATCGATGAAGCTAACTAGAGGCCAATCTCTCTCCTGTGTGTTTTAGCTAAGGTTTTTGATTCGGCTATGCAGCGTTGGTTCAATTACTTCCCTAATAACTGCCAGCATGGTTTTGTGCCAGGCAAAAGTGTCGATACAAATTACGCTATGTTCATGGATCTTGTGGCACCAGGGGTGGTTAACCAGGGACAGGTTGACGTTGTTTATCTTTACCTCGCTAAAGCTTTCGATCGAGTGTCCCATGATATTCTAGTCAAACAAATGCAAGCCTTAGTCATCAGTGGTGACTTGCTAGGCTGGATTGACGATTACCTACGCTATCACGTTAATGTCCTTAAATGCAATGGCTTTCTAACTCAGGTTACTTATCCGGTACAATGTGGCGTTCCGCAGGGCTCATCCCTAGGGCCACTGCTTTTTGATATCTACTTATACGATCTCCAATTTGAAGTACGCTTAAATCGGGACGATGTTTCCATCAGAAAATCCAATTTGAAAATATCTACCTGGTTTCTAGTATGGATGTAGTTGAACGTTAATAATGTTAAGAGTGAATTGCCCCTCGGTAGCATTGACTTCTAAAGTTTAAGGGTACACTATTGTTAGAGAGCCTAGAATTTGGGGTTTTTGGGGGAATCCCATAGGTACACGATTTTATTTTAACCATAGACCAACATTGATAGCTACAAGGTGTTACGGGAGTAATTTTTTCAATAGACAATTGCGATTGAATACGCCAAAAAGCGAGATGAAAGGCGACGTTTTTCCCTCTTTATTCCATAGAAGCAGGAGTTCATAATAACCTCCCTCGCCCCCGAAGGAGGGTTATGAACTCCTGATAGAAGAGACAGATATATTGGTAGAAAGTATAACCTTTTCATTATAATGGGATGACCTTTTTACAGTCCACCCTCCTTTTGTTGTTAAACAAAATAACACTGAGTGTTAAAGGGAGAATGAAATGGTCTGACATGCATTTTTAAAATATATTTATATTCTATATAATTTTCCAAAGCTTCAAAAGTTGATTACTAAACCAAGACTGTGTTTTTATAATAAAGCCAGAGTTAATGCGAGTGACCAATTAGCTACTGACACCTCACAACAATTTACTGAAGAGGTCCAGGACTTAAACCAAAAATGTAAGTTTTTTATTTCTAGCCAAGTTTAGTCCTTTAAAACTTCAGACCCTCGTCGCGTCGATTTTTAAACTATAACCCTTTAAACTTGGTAGAAAGTTTGGGCCTCGCTCTGTGCTAGAAGTTACGATAAAACGGTTCTAGCCAACTGTTTTTAAAAAAGTTCTAGACCCCACGTCTAATCTAAACCTTGCGACCATCGTATCTTTTTCAACTTCGAAATTTCCAATTAAATTATTTTCTAATGAAAGTATTTTAAATAAACTTTTTCAGAATTCATTTGAAAGACCTCACGGAATTTATTAAAGTGCTAAAACAGTGTAACTGCCCGAGCCTGAATTGGAATAAAGTGCTCGCCGCTCGTCGTCCCGGAAACATATTGACCACCTTCACTGAAGTGACCCCGGCTCGCCACGCATACAACCGGGAGCGCCACCCGGCTCGCCACGCTGACCACCCGGAGCTCCACCCAGCACGCCACGACGTCTACTCGGCTCACCACGACGTCTACTCGGCCCGCCACGACGTCTACCCGGCCCGCCACGTCTACCAGGCCCACCAAGACGTCTACCTGGCCCGCCACGATATCTGCCCGGCCAGCCACGACGTCTACTCGGCCAGCCACGAAGTCTACCCGGCTCGCAAAGCCAAAGCCCAGAACAGAAAGTTTCATTGGCGAAAGAGACCGTCACCTGCAGCTAATGTTATTGAAAAAAAGAACTCAGCAACGGTGCGTCGGTAGTGTACCTTCCTACCTTTGAAAAAGAGGTAACTATCGACGCACTCTTTGAGTTCAAAAATCTGTTTTAAGATAATAATAATCTTCCTCGTAAAGTATTTTACTTCTGTGAAAATGCTAATTTCTCCTTATATTCTTTTGGGAAAATCGCCCATAAGAGTGGCCAAAATCTCTGGAAAAGGTGGAGAAGGAGACTAAAGTCAAATTCAACGCCGCTGTTGTCAATCTGTATAAGGATGGCAATGATTATGTTGGATGGCACTCCGATGATAAAAATGGGGTTCATTCAACTATTGCCTCGCAATCAATGGCGCAGAAAGGACTTTCGTTTTGCGTCCGAAAGGTAAAACGTGTTCTACCACTTTGGCTAGTTTAACCAGTGGAACCTTTTTTTAATGAAGGGGGCGTGCCAAAAAGATTAGGAACAAAGACCCAAACCCTGAACTGAAAGAAAGGATTAATATTACTTTTTGATATATGGGGGAAATGGATGTTAATTCTGTAACAGACTATCCCCCGTATATCGGAAAGTAAAATTTTAGTACAGGGAAGCAATAGAAGAATAAACTTCATTTTTGTTATCGGATACCATCGATCGCAATCATTGTCATCCATATACAGATTTATTTATAATTGTGGAACCTTTCCTTTAAATTTTACTGGGCTTTTTGGTCACGGATCTATACTCTTATGGGTTATTTCCCCATGAGAGCATAGGGGGAAATTGGCATTTTTCCAGAAGTAAAATACTTTTTTGAATGTAAATAGTTTAATACTATTATACATATATATTATTATTATGATTAATAATAAAATTTGAATTGAATTGAATAAATGTTTATATCTGATTATATTGATTTCAGTAATTTCTTAAAAGTCCTTAATCCCACAATACCTAAATTTCTCGCTAAACAACATACTTAAATTTAATCAAGAACGTGGGCGCCAATTTTAAGATATTCAACATTTAAATTGAATGTTACGAAATAATTATAGGTCATTTTTCAGTTTTCTAAGGTTTGATTGCCTAGATGACTGACTTCCGGGGCGATTCTTGCTATAAGCTAAACAGTTTTATACGCTTAACAACATACTTAAATTTAATCAAGATCGTGCCCACCAATTTTAAGATATTCAACATTTAAATTGATTGTTGCGAAATAATAAAAGTAATTTTGCAATTTTTTAGGTTTGATTGCCTAGATGATCAACTTCCGTGGCGATTCCTGGTATAAACTAAACAGTTTCTGATATAGTTTTATACGCTTATAAACATACTTAAATTTAATTAAGATCGTTCACGCTTATTTTAAGATTTTCAAGAGATAAAGCAGACAGTATACCGAATTAATTCGGTATACGGACTGCCTTTACGTAGCCCCCATTTGTTGCCCCCCTTTTCTATCTATCTCGTTCCTCTAGATGGTACCGTGCCTGAAGGGGGAAAATATGGTTGGAGGGGGATTGATGACGTCACGTATCACGTGATGTTGTTGGCGGGAAATTTGAATTTATAGGGGATTTTTTTTCGTGTATTGGTATGACGTCACGTAATTTATTGGTGTTGAAGGTATTCAGTGTCACTTAACTCTAGTGGTATTGTAGGATATTGTGTACATTTAGGGGATGATTTATTGGTAATTCTATAGGTTCAGTAGACCCTTTCTACACCCACCCATCCTGTAATGCTATTCTCTGTATCAGGAGCAGATGACATAGGAGTCTCGGACGCTAGCTTCCACAATATAGAGGGCAATGGGACCCGCGTACGTCACAGCTGTAGCGGTATCGTTTGCCACAGAGGCGCTATCAGACATTATAGCAGACGATGCTTTTGGTGGATTATATCTGGCACCAAAGTCTGCTGGGAAATTTTTTTGTAATAACGGACTGACGGTGGCTACATAAATATACACAATATAATTACTTTATTCAAACAGCTGTAATCGTTGGTATTAAGATAAAAGATGAGACTACATTTTGTGACCTTAAAGGTAGGAATTAATTGACAAGAGGTTGGAAACGAAATCACTGTCTCTTACTTTTTGGGTTTTAAAAGATCGTGAGTGATTTCTTTTCCCAACCTCTTGTAGCTATCATTTAATTCAAGAAGAAATTTAGAAAAATTTGGCACTGAAACACATTTTAGTTTTTTAATAGTGTACATACGTTACTCGCTGGGCTTTTCATTATCAATTTTAGTCTAAAAAAAAAAAGATTAAAAAGTCGTTGAAATCCATTTTTTAACTCTAATACTCGTTAAGCCTAGGCTAATTATAAGCGGACGATACGTATTTTTAAAGAGAGGCTCCAGATGCGATTTCCCAGATCTCCTTTCGAGACTTTGCAGCCACGCTATTGGTTGGAAAATAAAGCTCAAATTTCCTACGAGAGGTGGCACTGGCGTAATGATTTTGGTTAATAACCGTGACGTTCGCGGATCCCTTTGCCCTCTACATTATGGAAGCTAGCGTCCGAGACTCCTTTGTCATCTGCTCCTGTCTGTATGATTTTGAGGTCTCCATGGAAGCTTATGTTATTCTTATATTAAAAGAACTATATTTAATTGAGATAAGGTTTACATTGCAAAAGGTACCAATTAAGTTACGACGCGGTTCACGGTGTACTCGTGTTTTGTATTGTTATTTTTAGGTGTATCTTTAGGATATTGTGTACATTTAGGATATGATTTATTGGTAATTCTATAGGTTCAGTAGCCCCTTTCTACACCATCCTGTAATGCTATTCTCTGTATGATTTTGAGGTCTCCATGTATGTTTATGTTTCTCTTATATTATTCGTATATTACATGAACTAGTTTTAATTGAGATAAGGTTTACACTGCCAATTATAGTTACAAATTAAGCTACGATGATGTTCTACAGTATAGTGTACTGCTTTTGTGTATTGGATATCAAGTTACTGGGTTAGAACAATAGTACATTTTAGTATCGAAAAAGAAGAAATACGGCAGTTTTTACACAACTTGGTAGCTGGTAACTAGTTAAAATGAACAAATATTACTATAAAATATCATGAAATGCTGATCCTAACTAAAGTATAAACGAATATGGCTAGACTATTTCATATATTTTCTATTTATCACACATTTTAAGGGATATTTTTACCAAAAAAATAATTGCATATTACGTAACGTGCATCGGAGGAAACACATGATTTCTTACTAGCCTTGTCCTCACAATTTCTCTCCAGAATTCGGAATTGAAATGACTCTCTATAGCTTCCAAAATTCCCTTTTGGACACCCAACAGGTATATATTATATGACATTAAGGGGGAGGAGGAGGTAGAACTTGGTTCGTAACAAAAGAATTTATCCTCATCTGTTTTTACTTATACGTAAACACGTTCAACGTGTCTAAAGGGCTTTGGGGGGAGGTGGGCGTGGCAGTGCCACTAGATTCCTTGCATATCCCCATCTATTTTTTTATTTATACGTAAACATGTCCAGACGTGTCTTAATGGCTTTGGGGGGAGAGGGTCGAACCATTTGTATTGAATCAATGGAATTTATATTTAGAGTGATTTATAACTCACACAAATGTGTTATGTCCAAGTTTATGTCATTGAGGTGAGCGGTGACACATGCTACAATGGGGTTCAAACTTTTAATTGATTCCAGGTGGTTGCCCTGAGGGCATTAAACGGACAAGTCTCAACAAGTTTAAGATGTTTCCGTTGAGTTAACAGAAAGGCAATATATCATTAAACCGAAACATTAACCTAATACGTACTATATTTATCAAAATTATCGGCAACGTAATCAAAAATTTGTGGAAAACGTAAAACGGTATTGAAAGAAGTATCATTCACAACGCATTTCGTGTTAGAAGTAAAAAACAATCGAAACGTTTTTGATCAACTACGTTACATTTTTTCGAAACGAAATTGAGCATTAAAAATTCTTAACAAGTTGGGAAAACCAAAATATTACCTCTCTGAGTCGGGGAAAAGACTAGTATACGACTCAATATCGAAATACTAGACCCACATTTTTTCGCTTTGTTTTGTCTAACAAGGCTTAAGTCATTGAATAGTTTTCTCTACATTGTCAAAATATATAATCATCCGCTAATCCTAGGTTTCAAATCATTACTTACAAAGAATATATAAGTTCTATGTTAAATTTTATTCTCTGATGCATACCACTAGCTTTGCCTTACATAACGCTTAATTCAGAATAAAATCTGTAAGACACGATTTCCATTAGAACATATCTTTACGTGAAGATCTTTTTTCCTTTCTAACGAAAAACTGAACTTTCCTTGTCAGTTTTTCAAGGTTATAGAACTGAAAGTGTTTCTTTTACCTTAGCGTTTATCTCGGTAATTTTAAAGTTCACTTTCAACTTTTTAACTCTTTCCGTATTAATTTAGCGTTTATCTCGGTAATTTTAAAGTTCACTTTCAACTTTTTAACTCTTTCCGTATTAATTTTTAGTTGAGAAACAAGATAACCTTAGATACTAAAATAAATATAATTAATGTTATATATTTTCTTCGTTAGTTATTCACCTTATTGAGCGTTACATTGTTTAAAAAAGAATAATTTGACATTCTTGAGAGGCTTGAATTATATTGACGTTTGGAATGAAGGATACGCCTGTTGTTTCACCCTGCTCAAATTGGTATTATTTAAATGTTTGAAATCTTAGAAATGGATAAGAACAGCGCATTTGCATCAACCTTTGGTGGAAGCAACACCATTTGGGAGGCCGGAAGTTTCTCGTAACCGTAGCCGTTCGTATGTCTTAACCTTAACGATGATGATAGAGATAGAAGCCAGTTTGTACAGACTGATGTCCATGTGGGATGGACCATCGACCGGATAATGTTGGTGTTTAGAAGCCAGTAAGTAAAGACTGGTGTCCATGTGAGATGGACCAAAGACCTGATGATGGTGGTGCTTAGAAGCCGCAAAGTACAGACTGGTTTTCATATGGGATGGACAAAAGACCAGAAGATGGTAATGTTAGACAGACAATGGAGTAAATGCCAGTGTATGAGGAATCCTAAATTCCGGGAATGGTAAATGCAGTCCGGAAATTGAGAACATATTTGCTCCAATTTGAAAACAGCGAACGCGGTCCCCTGGAGTGTAACAACAGACAGACACACGTCGAAATTGGAACCTCTCCGTGAAATACGTCACTCGGAGATGTTAAAAGCCACGGGTGCCGTGTCGATAGCAAAAGCCGCAAAAACGTGTGAAGCGTTCAAGCTAGGTTGAAAGTCGTCATGATTCGACGTTGTTTAAGGTAAATTGACTATAAGCTCGTGAAAACATAAATTTACTAGGTACACTTACGTGCTCATAACCCTACAACAAAATTTGCTAAACATTTTATTTTGAAATAATAATAGAAGTAAAAATTTCATCTGTACAACCAAGTAGCGTTCCCGTTATAACAACTTTATCGATTAAACAAGTGTAGACTTGTTCAATCGATAAAAAGGTTAAATTCAACTCAAAAATCAAAGTTTTGTTTGATGATTAGAAATATTAATGAACAAAGTTAAAATTGCTGCCTTTCTGGTTGCCTCGTTTCTCATTTGTAACACAATAAAAGTAAGTATGTCTTTTCAATCGTATTTCTGTGTTTCCATGTAAAATATGATTTTCGCCAACCTACTTGTTATTTATTGAAAGTCTAATAGGCCCATGTTGAACCAAATCGTGTCACTAATAATTTAAGTGATATAATTTTTGTTGTAATTATAAAAAATTGAAAGTGAAATTAAATGTGAAATATTGATACAATGCTAAGAAGTAAATATCGATTCCTTTGCAAATTAATAAATTTAAAATAATAATTTTTAGCCAACTACAAAGATTTCTAAATAAAATATAATTAAATTGATCGAAATTAAACACTTATATTTAATTTCGTTACTTATAATTCGATCGAAAACTGTAAAAATATATAAGCATATCGGAGTTGTTGTTTTAGCATAAAGTTTTATCCTAACATGGTTTATAATGAAGTGCAAAGCAGTATTTTGTTAGCTTAGACCATGCACAAACACAGAGGGCTGTATATAAAATTGTATTTCAAAATATAGCTCTGGAACTTCGAGCGGAACTCAAACCAGAACCCTGAAACATTTTAAATAATAAAAGGGTGGAAACCCTCGGTGGCGATCATTTTCGATACTCTAACGAGTAAGTGTTCAGACGTGTTTTCATACTATGTTAATCTTGTAAAATCTTTGAAGCCGAAGTCTTTTTGAAAGCCATTTTCTTTAGTATCAATCATGTCTGGATCAATTGAACTTGGCGTGTTACTTGATGCGGTAAAAATATATTTGCTTTCTTTGCGAACTTAAAAACACTCGAAACAAATTCTTTTGAAGCGTGTATACGAATTGTAGCCTGTAGTCTCTGAAATATTTACAATACAGCAACATCTGTCAATTAAAGGAAATCTACTTATAATATTTAATAAGACTAAATACACAAAAAATATGATTCTATAGAGTTATTAAAAAATTTTTTAACTTTCATTTAGTATAAACGTTAGTGTTTATGTTAATATACTCGTAGTCTCTTAGTCGAGCACAGCAATATAAACCGAGGATGCCGATTTCCGCACAATTTTATGGCCCGTTTGCGCACAGTTTTTACGTCGAAATTTTAGTTCACCATTTTTTTACCATAACCCATTTCCGCAAAGATTTAGGGTTAAATTTGGTTCGGCTAGGGTTAGGTTTAGGATAGATTAGATAAATTGCAATATCACCATCGACATAGAAAAGTACTGATATACATGAGCATGCAGAAAGTATCTTTGTTAAAAAACAAGAGTAGCAGATGCATTTTTTAATTTCCTTTGTAAAAACTGCATTAAAAATAAATCTATCGTTAAATAGCTTCGACAATTTTATGATCTTTGAACCTCACACTTGGGCTGTAATCGGTCCCATGTGCCAGCAACATGATTTTAAGTGTTTTAAAAGTGATCAGCAAGAAAATAAAAATGTTTTATTTCCAAACTGTGCGGAAAGGAGTTATGTAAAATTGTCCGAAAATGAATTAGGCAAAATTAAAAACTGTCTCGCCAAACAACTTCTATTCAAAGATTCTGGTTCCTTGATGATAAAACTCAGAAAATTATGAGTTCATATCCATCTATTATGGATGAAGAATCATCTGAAAAAATGTGAAATTTGTAGTTCTTTGTACCAAGAATTACCGCAAGTTTTTAAAATAATCAATGGAAAGGTGTTATTTTAAGGAAGCTCGAGATAGAATAACAAGCATGCCCCCCCCCCGGTACAAAAATTTACGGCTGCATTTTGCTGTTAAGTAGATTTTTTTATAATCTGTAATATATTGCAAATAAACTGCAATATTCTGGAATAATATTGGAATAAACCTGAAAAAGGTTCAACTTCAGACAAAATTAAGATGCATTCCAGAGAGCAATGCAGAAACATTTTAGACGTTTTGCAGAAAATTTATCTTCCGTTGGAAACTGAGTACAGCAGTATACAAAATTTAGTATATAAAATAGCTAACTTACAGCTAGAAAACAGAGGAGAAATAGTAACTCCCGTAAGAAATCAAGATGTTTGTAGGCTCATTACAGGTACCTTCCAGATATTTTGTATGCATGTTACAGTCAGAAATTGCTAAGTTTGTAGGATAATGGCAGGCGCGTTTCGGATACTTTTTAGGATAATTGCAGGCGCGTTTCAGATACTATGTAGGATGATTTCAGGCGCGTTTCAGATACTTTGTAGGATAATTGCAGGTGCTTTTCAGATAATTTTTACGAAAGTTGCAGACGCATGTCAGATAGTTTTCAGAATAAATGCAGGCGCTTTTCATATACTTTGTGGGAAAATTGCAGGCGCGTTTCAGATACTTTTCAGGATCATTACAGGCGCGTTTCAGATACTTTTCAGGATCATTGCAGGCGCGTTTCAGATACATTGTAGGATAATTGCAGGTGCTTTCAGATAATTTTCAGAACCATTACAGGCGCGTTTCATATACTTTTCAGGATCATTGCAGGCGCGTTTCAGATACTTTGTAGGATAATTGCAGGTGCTTTTCAGATAATTTTTAGGAAAGTTGCAGGCGCTTTTCATATACTTTGTAGGAAAATTGCAAGCGCGTTTCAGATACTTTTCAGGATCATTACTGGAGCGTTTCAGATACTTTTAAGGACCATTACAGGCGCGCTTCAGATACTTTTAAGGACCATTACAGGCGCGTTTCAGATACTTTTAAGGACCATTACAGGCGCGTTTCAGATACTTTTCAGGATCATTACAGGCGCGTTTCAGATCCTTGTAGGATCATTGCAGGTGCTTTTCACATAAATTTTAGGATAATTGCAGGTGCTTTTCATATAATCTTTAGGATAATTGCAGGCGCATTTCAGATACTTTGTAGGAAAATTGCAGCCGCGTTTCACATATTTTGCAGGGCCATTGTAGGCGTGATTCAGATACTTTGCAGGATAATTGCAGACGCGTTTCAGATACTTTTCAGGATAATTGCAGACGCGTTTCAGATACTTTGTAGAATAATTCCAGACGTGTTTCAGATACTTCGCGTTTCAGATAATTTGCTGGGTCATTGCAGGTGCGTTTCAGATATTTTGTAAGATAATTGCAGACGCGTTTCAGATACTTTGCCGGATCATTGAAGGCGCGTTTCAGATACTTTGCAGGGTCATTGCTAGCGCGTTTCAGATACTTTGCAGGGTCATTGCTGGCGCGTTTCTTGTAGTGTTGAAATTTTGGAATTTCATTTTTATAAAATGAATTTTTACCTCTCCGAGTGACGATGACGTCACGGAGAGGTATAACTTTATACTTGTGTTTGTGTATCTGTCAACGCGTTCGCAGTTGGAAAATCGGAGCAAACGTGTTTGCACAAAGATACATTGGCTTCCACTCTTCTATCTTCGTTAGGGTTATGACAGGGTTATGAAGAGCGGTTTGATAGCTGTGGAAATTTTCTAGACATTAAACAGGAGATACTCCTGTTTAATCTTTTATTTGATTTTTTTCTACTTCTGCAACGATTTTGCAGACGTGCAAATAAAATTCTTTCCTATAAGCTCTAAAAATATCTATTCGTACTCTTACAGTTTTAGAATAACTGGCAGACGGATATCTGCTTTTAAATACCTGCAATATGTCTATAAATTTGGTCAAATTGTAGTTTTAAATTGGCAGAGGGATTTAAACTTTTCCATCACTTTTGCAGATCTGTAACGTGTCTATAAGTGTGGTCAAATTACAGTTCTAAACTAGCAGCTATCATTTCTACTTTAGCATCGCGTTTGCAGAAAAGCGCTGCATATTTCTGCCAGTATAGATAATTAAAAATTAAAAAACATAAAATGTAGAAATGGCAGACAATTTGCAGTTCTGGAATTGGATTAAAATGTTCGCGTTTTTCGAGCTGCAGAAAATGTAGCCTTAATGTTTACAGCGTGGTAGCGATAGAAAACGTGAATGCAGCTGAATTACTGCTTAAATTGTTTGTACGGGCCTGCATATTTTTGTGATGCAAGCATGAAAGCCTACTGCGAAGTGATTTATATATGTTATGTTTTAAGCATGGAATAATTCCTCTAAGGAATCTATATATTCAGAAAGTGATTTCGGTTTCGGATCACCAGAAAGGACACCTACTGAAAACACATCTCGAACAATACCATGCTTAAAACTAAACACGCCGATCAAAATTGGCCAAAATTAGTGGTTGAGCTAGCAGTCAAAGGAATACAATCAATGCTTGTTGCAAATAAAATGGATTCGTGGTCTAGCCCGGTTACTCCTTTCTATCAAAATTTGCAGAGGTTAACGGTATGGGGCATAGGAGCTAGCCACCACCCTTCTACTAACTGTAAAGGAACCCACCAGTAAACAAGCCACAGGCTTAGTGTGACTATCCCTTCTTAGACAAAACTTTATTATTATTAGAGATTGTTATTTTTACTTGGTTAGTGTTATTAATATCAGAACACCGAAGTTATAAACTTTTTCTGAATCGATTAATATCCGCAATGTGAGAAAACTGATTGAATATGTTCATGGGAACTAAAAAAGTTGTGAAGGTATTTTGAAGTACCTTAGATGTGCCTTCTTTTAAATAGTGTACATCTAATTGAAATTATTCTGTTAGCCATTTTGTCAACGTACCTTGGCGGATTTTGTGAGAAGAGGCTAGACTAGTCACTATGCATGACGAATTTCATCTCTCTGCACCTTAAACTTTGCCCACGCCTAGGAACTCGTGTTGCTACCAGTCAATATAATCACAGTTAGAAAGACTTCAGAATTGTGAGGAGTGACGGATACTTAATACCGGCATAGACGCTGTAAATAGTTATTTTCAATATTGAATTGATACTTTATGAGGAGTTTATTCTTCTAAATTTATTACTCGATGTTAAGGAAATATGTACCAAAAACAAATTATAAGTCCAAGTAGGGCAATGTTATGAGAAAATCATATTTAAAATGAGTTGTGTATTTTAAAATTAATCCTATAGAAATCATTAGTAGAAACTCAATCCAAACTTAGAACTAGATCGGATTAATTAATAGAAAACCAGTTTTCTACCAGTTCTAAGCTGTTCTTCTACATATAGTTATGGATTTCTCAACGACCTCAAGGCATTTAAAAGTTACACGGCTTATGGAATCGCTTGAACTATTAGAAGGCTCTTTCTGAAGTTGAAGTTTTCTCGATCTTCATTAAAATGGTTTGTTACGATTATAGTATAGCACACCTTTAGATTGATTTGTTTCAACGGAGAAAATGCGGTTTTATTTAGGTAAACTTCTAAAGTTCAGTTTGGATGTTTCTTCATAATTGGTACAAACAGTTATCTTGAAAACGTGTAGCATTTTGTTTAAGGTTTTTCCATATTAAACCTACAAGCAATATAAGGGACTGCCCCGTTTTCTAAGAGAGTATGCTAGTAGTATTTGAGGGAAGTTTCCAAACATTAAACGATTAGTTTCAGAAATAGTTTCGCGTGCAATTATTAAATTAGGCAAATCTGAAAGTTAATTTAGTTAAATCTCTTTAAAATAAAATAGTGCAATTTATAAACGCGCTTAGAGAAGTCCAAATAATAATGCCATGTTTTCCCCATAACAATCAATAAGGTGGCAGTCGCTTTAGGCAACCACTAAAATTTTGTTCCATTTTCGCGCAGCCTCTGCAGTCTCATCGTTGTTCCTTTTTTTACAGTTCTATTCATTCTGATAGATTCGTGGTAAATTAATAAAGCCGAAATTGTTTATCGAAAGTTTTAACACATAAATGCAACGCCGAATATCATAACAATACCGATGCAATCAAAATTAAGGCCGAAGTATAAGTTATGAGTTTCAACGAACTTCAGACCACGCAGTCCAGATATTTCAAATACCGGTATGTTTCGTCTATCCATATCTATATTCTGACTGACTGACTGTTTGACAGTCTGACTGATAATCAATTCCCAGCCCAAACCGCTTGCCCTAGACGGCTGAAAATTTGCAGGAACGTTACTCATAAGTAGTAGGCGCGTACCAAGAAAGATTTTTTCAATCCGCCGCCATCTTAAAAAATGGCACCCAGAAGTAATAAAAATATTCTCTATGCTACAAAGTCCGCGGTTTCAACCGATTTCACAAATATTTAGTACACTGGTTTCCATTAACCTAAAGACGGGCTGGATGGTCTTTTGGGTTCTATTTGTTGCCATCTTTTTAGATGGCTGCAAAAGACTTAAAAACCCTTCTTAATGGAATAATGTCCGCGTGAAAAGTAATAAAAAATGTCCAAACGGGCTGACGGGCGTTAGCTCCTAGGTTCTACAAAAATATTAGTCATCAGTAAAATCTAGTAATCTACCCATTCTTTATATCATTTTGATGGTAGTTCTTATTACACGCGAGCAACGCTGCGGGTAAGAGCTAGTATAGATATATTTTTGAAATCCCTTTGCTGATTGACTAACCACGCTGTCTTCAGAACGCCTTGAAGTTTTACCTGGTAACTGAACCTAAGTAGTAAATGTTCAACAGTTTCAAGGCAATCCTGCAAATTTCCTCCACGTAAAACTACTGTAAATTGTAAATGTTCAACAGTTTGAAGACAATCCTGCAAATTTCCCCCTGCCCTGTAAAACTTCTGAAAATAGTGAATGTTCAACAGTTTCAAGACTATCCTGCAAATTTGCCCTTCCTGTAAAACTGCTGAAAATAGTAAATGTTCAACAGTTTCAAGACTATCCTACAAATTAGCCCCCTCCTGTAAAACTGCTGTAAATAGTAAATGTTCAACAGTTTCTAGGCAATCCTGCAAATTTGCCCCACTGAAAACTGCTATAAATAGTGAATGCTCAACCGTTTCTAAGCAATCCTGCAAATTTGCCCCACTGAAAACTGCTGTAAATAGTAAATGTTCAACCGTTTCTAGGCAATCCTGCAAATTTGCCCCACTGAAAACTGTTGTAAATAGTAAATGTTCAACCGTTTCTAGGAAATCCTGCAAATTTCCCCACTGAAAACTGCTGTAAATGGTAAATGTTCAACCATTTCAAGGTAATCCTGCAAATTTCCTCAACGTAAAACTGCTGAAAATAGTAAATGTTCAACAGTTTCAAGGCAATCCTGCAAATTTGGATCACTTATGTATTTTAAAGTTAATATTATCCGAACGTAAGTGTACCACTGTTACGTTTAATCCTTTAATAAAATTGGTTTACAATGATTCTAATTAACCTTGAAAAGTCTTGTTCACATTTACAATTTTTACTTTTTTTTGTCCAACTCGAATTCCGAATCGAAACTAGAGATTTTAATATCACTTTTATAGCGAAAAACGTGATCTAATGATTAAAGGTTTGTTTTCGTGAGATTATTGTAACTCTTGCTAAAGCTTATTCCCTGATGGTATTGTATAAAGAAACACCTGAAATTGGCATCAACTTAAGTTGATTAGTCCGAGTTTGTGTGTATATAGGTTCGAATCTTTCATCCAGGTATTCCTACAAAATTTGGATCATTTTTATCGTAATCCTCGATATTGAATCTACAAATTGAGCCCTTTTAAAAGGAATTTGAGCCGCCAAAAAATTAGTTACAAAATTTTAAAGAAAAAGGGTTCACATTTAGAATCGTTCAAAACTACCAGTACCACCCCATATATTGTAATAGAATCTAATTGGGAAAACCCGAAATAGCTTAGATTGGCAAATTCATGGATCTGCATGAATTTCTTCCAGACTTATTGAATTTTACTATTTTCGTTTTGCCAAAAAAACTGGCGTCGCAAAAAATCTATTTCATGGTTGGAGAAACAACAGGCATAAATAATTGCAACTCTACGTCTGCACTTGTGCAAATCGATTTTAAATGCAATTATAGTGAAACCTTGCTTGAGATTAAACCGGAATTCTTCACTCCCTTAAATTTCTTTTAAGGTAAAACGAAATTGAAAAATGTCATTATGTTAGAAAGGAGCCTTCGCAGGTTCCGTTTGGAAATATATATTTGAACCTGCTGTAAATGAGATGAATCGTTTGTATTTAAAATCAATTCACTATTTGCAAAGATGCGCTGGTTACAAAGATAAGGGGTCAAGATAAGTGGTAATACATTATTTAAAGGAAGGGTGAAGTAGAAAATCAAGTTTTTTTTATAGATTCTTCTACTAATTATAAGACCAGTCTGCATAGTGAAACATTTAGGAAAAACTTCCGAATGATTTTAAAATTCAAATTGGGTTCAGATTTTAAAGATACTGTTAAATAAGGACCTCCAACCAATCGCGTACCGCCCTGCCTTTTTGTTAACAAAATTCTCGTGGCACGCTCCTGTCTCACACCACGATTGTCACGTCGCGCGCAAATTTTATCGAATCTCGCCATAAATTTCATTCGTGCCACGAGAATTTTGTTAATAAAAAGGCAGGGCGGTACGCGATTGGTCACAGGGGCTTATTTAAAATTATCCTTAAAATCTGGACCTAATTTGAATTTTAAAATCATTCGGAACTATTTCCTGAATATTTCACTATGCAGACTGGTCTTATAATTAGTAGAAGAATCGATAAAAAATCGCTTGATTTTCTACTTCAACCTCCCTTTAAATAATATTAGCTAAAATTAAATAGGCTTTACAATATACTACAACAAACAACGTCATCGCTTTGAAACCAACTATGATTAAGAAATATGGGAAATTTACGCAACTACTTAAATTGAATTAAATTACGTGCAATCGAATTAAATCAGTATACGAGTGGACAGAACGTTCATTGGAATTCTTATTACAAATTGTTCTCTAAAGATGAAGTATTACCATGAAGAGTTTGAATATATTATCGACTATTTAAGAGCTAGGTAATAACATGAACCTTTAAAGGTGCTAAACTATTAACAAATTAATCTCTTAAACGAAACTTAATATTTTCAATTAGGAACTTCATTTGTTTATGCAAATGCTATTTGGAGAAAAAAGTCTATAGATTCGTTGTAAGTACTATTAGTAATACGACGTGTTTTAGGAGGCTTGGTTCCACTTAAAAACTGGGGTTTGAGTTGAAATTTTGGTATAAAACGGGCCTTAAAATGTTTACACTCGTGTTTCATGTAAGCGATAATATACTTAGTTCAAGAATATTTGCTTAGGAAAAGTCTGAATTGGCAAATAATTTAATCCTTAACAAGACCGAGGCTTGCAGAGATTTAACAGAAACGGAGTATGCCAATCTGTCGGACAACGTAAGTACAAAGCAAGCAATAAATTAAAACTAACGAATAAAAATTCTACATTATTTCCCTAAGTTTTTCATTTACAAGTGAATACAATTTTGGTTCAGATTTTGCACATTCACAAACCAGCTCTTGCTCTTGGCACAGTTTTGTATAACAGCATTACGAAAACTCGAATAAGCGAGCCAATTTTCTTTGATTATGAGGAAGCCATCACTAAAAGAAACCACAAGTCTAGAGTTCTTAATGATAGACTGGAAAGTTAGTAAAATTAACATTATTTTTTTTAACGAGTGAAGGTAATTCTTTAAAAGTAAGGGTAAAGATTAGCATAAATACTATGGATTATGGATTTCACAATTGGCCAAAAAGGTGGCCGCCAAATATGCTTAACGTTCGTGGATGGGAGGTGTTTCTCAATTGAGTCGGAAGTAGGTCGACCTGGAGTTAAAACTAACTCCGAAAATCCTGAGTCGTAAGTTTTGAATCGTCGCCAATGCCCAATACGAATATCTCTCATCCTCTCAAGGTTTGGGGTTATTTCTCTGCTGACTGGGCGCCTAAGCGACATGCCTAGTGGAAGGTGACAGATGGAAATCCATAATACGTCAGTATTTATACATATCCATGGTTGGACGGCTCTCCCTGATTTGAATTGTCTTCTTTCGATGTGTCCCAAAAAATATCGCTATATTTTAATATTGAAATTTGAAACGTATATAAAGATCTTTAAATTGGCTTTGTAGAACGTCACACCCTCTTAAATCTTGCCGTACTTTTGGCAGTCATAATTTGCGAACTCCAGCTTTCCTTATGTATTCAACCCTCCTCATGGTTATAAAATTATCTGACGAATTTTAGCTCTTCCCCAACTGAGAGCTTTCAATTGGAATATTATATGAAAGGAATGACATTTCTATAAAACTATTTCATAATTAGCTCATATGGAATAAAAATGATACATTTGGAATTTGGAGCTTTCCAAAAACAGAATTTACGTAACAAAGTTTTGATAGTTGGGGACACACGAATTCGTCGTGAGAAGGTTTCCTTCACCATGTTTTCCTAGCAAATTTTGTATTTTTTATGAAAAAGTATTACATTATATCAAGTTTACTTGAAACAGGCTGGTATTCTTCTGCTATCCGGTATTTTTCTCTTTTGTTTCCTGCTGTGGAAAACCAAGGATAAGGTTGTTTGTAAAGAGAGAAGAACATTTCACATTTTCGAAATGATTCTGTTGCTATTGGAAATTCTTTCCACATTTTTTGCAAAATGTAAAAATTAATATTAATTGAATAATTTATGTTACTTTTTTAGTTTTGATACTGCTTAATATGACAGTATTGATTTCTAGCTTTCAGCAGACTTTCTAAGAACCTAATTTGGATGATTTTGTGCGGTTCATGGCTACTCGGAACCCTTCTTTTGACCTTCGAAATGTCCGGGCACATGAAAACCAGTTTCGCTCTTAAAGAATATTTGGTATTTGACAGTTTAAATGATGTTTTAAACATGACGACTAAACGGGTATTCCTAAACAATCATGATTACTACTCTGAGTCAAGATTTTTTTGCAACGTGGAATTAATAGTGAGACAAAAAGAAACAACCAAGATAATTAAAAATGTGATTTACGATTTACCGTTCCATGCAGCCCTCGGACGCGTACAAATATTTAGATCCTGAAATGAGAATCTGCAGGATGAGCCAATTGGCGGTTGACTCAATTCACGTTTTCGGCTGCAAATACGATGGTCTCACCAAGAATAAGGCGTGGTTCGGTTTAACTATCCAGGATGAACTGCATGATATAATGCTGAAAGTATACAAATGCAAGAGAAAAAACAAGTTGGAGATTTACATTGGAGAACACAGTTACCGGAGAGAATATTTTTTCATTTACATCAAGTCCTTCTGTGTCAGGCAAGATATCAAGGAATTGGTCCTAAGATCGTAAGTGCTTTTCAGACAGATTAATTTTCATAAAAAACTTATAAGCCCCACCGAAGTTAACATTAGAAGCGATGAGTATTTCTAAAACTGGCTCGTTAACCGCTTCTCTTATGTAGCCCAGGACTTTTAGGGTTTGACCTAGAACATTTGAACGTAAGGATGAAAATTGGTACATTTGTTATTTTTGACCCAACAAAAATTTTACTAAAAGTCCCCTGCTTAGAACGCGAGCTTTCTCCGCCATCTTGGAAAATGGCCGCCAGGTATGCCAGCTTCAAAAATTATGAAAATTGGTACACATTATGATCGGAACAACATGAACATCATATAAAAATTTCCAGCTCTGTGTTCGATAGTTTGGTCGCTCTATTGGAAAATGGCCGCCATGAATGCTGGGTGCAGTGTATTTCACCATGTTGTTGGAAAAATAAGAAAATATATTGATATTATAATCAGAGCTGTGTGAAACTCTTAGTAAAATATTGAGATCGTTTGGCCGCCATGTTGGAAAATGGCCGCCGGGAATGTCATTTAGATGCAGCATATTATTCAAAAATTAAGAACATTGGTAATAATTATGTTGAAGACCGTCTAAACATCACTATTGAATATTGAAGACATGCTGTTGATAGTTTGGGCGCAATCTTGGTAAATTAGTGCTGGAAAAGCTAAATATATTTCAAATACATACATCTATTCGAAATTCCTATGATGAGTAGATTATTTTCATTAACGTAATAAACACATAAAATTGCCATCCCCAAGTCGAAATTGTCTGTATGCTATCGATTGGGCATGTTATCAAAACAGCATTGTCCAAAACGGCTTTTTCATAAACGCGTTTGCCATTATAGCCATTTCTCGTTTTAGCGTTTGATTACAGCGTTTATATCTTGAGTGTTGTTTCGTACGCCATTTCCAAAATATTGTTGTGTATCTTCATTGACTCCCCAAAATAATATGCCTTTTCCAAAAAATTATATTTTATATTTACTTCCGATATAACATTACTCCTTTTTGCATAATATTGTTCTCTGTTCTATATACCTAATATAATAGAGATTTCCCTCCCTATCAATCACAGTTTGGGCGGAAACAGCAACCGCGGTTTTGCAAATCGCTGTTTTGGGAACCGCTTTATTCCAAAACGCTCTTTTGAAAACCGCTCAACTACCCGTGAACCAAATTGTCGACCCCTTCTTTAAGTTATTCAAAGCTGTAATTCTCTACATATGGGCATACAATTTAATATGGGGTTTATATATTCTAGTGTTGTTAAAGATTAGATTTAAGACAAATCTCTAACATTTCGTTCATATTGATCGTCAGCCTGAAGATTTTTTCACAATAATTAACAGTCAGAGAACTTGATTAGGCGCTGCACCCAGCTGGGGGCGTTAACAGCCCCCCCCATTGTCGCTCATCACATTCCAAATTGAACCTGAGCGACAGCCGTATAAGTACACGGGATCGGCCAGCGGGTACGATAAACGTCCCTTGAGCCGGTGGAAGAAGCTGGACACCATCAGCAGCGAGCCCAGCCAGAAGGTGGTCGGTGACAGGGAAGGATTACGACAGCAGAAGGTTCGACGGGACTGGGGATTTCCCTCCAAACACAGCAGTGCCATACGGCCCAAACAATGTATCCACGACCCTTAGAGGAATACCTATATCGGGGAGAGCCAAAGGCAACACCTGGGCGGGAGCGAAGCGGCCGAGCAAAACCTTTAGGTAACGGGGCATGGAACGGTCTGAACCAAGGGCGAACCCAAGCAACTCCCGAACCCGGGCCACGACAAGCCCTTTTTCTCTGCTCCATCACAGCTAGTACCGCGACAATGTCTACGCATTGCTGAGGAAACGAATTCGGATCGTCTACATTCACAGTTCCGCACTTAAAGATAATGAGTATGAAAAGTTGGTCTTGAGTGGTGTGAATGGGTCTTAGGATTCGGTATCGCGAACCCATCCCCTTCTTCGGGGTTTAAATCGCTTCCCTGCCATAGTAGTAGCGGAATATCTTGGTTCTTTTGCTATCACACCCGAAATGGAACGTCTTCATTCTTAAATGAAATCGGGAAAACAAAAGGAAGGATAATTCTATTTCCACTACTACGTCAGTAGAGGATTTCAATAGGTTTTTTTCTCCCATAAATAAATTCAACCATATTGCCTCGCCTAAGGATACGAACCTACACCTCATTAAAAGGCTACCAAACTCAATGGCCCTTCTGGCAGTAGACGAAAGGAAAATCATGTCCATTCTTAACCAGCTAAAACCTGACACAGCTGCAGGGTATGACGGCTCATCCCGTAAGATAAATAAAGAGTGTGCGATGTGGCTTATCCCGCCACTAACCACCCTTATCAATATGTCTTTTAATATCGGTACATATCCTGACGCATTGAAGCAAGCTGTAATAACTCCAATTTTTAAAAAAGGCGACAAAAATAATCCCAATAGTTATCGACCCATCTCAGTACTCTCTACCTTAGCCAAAATATTCGACAGATGCAATTTCACGAGAATCTCCTCTTTCTGTCAAAAATACAAATTGATATCACCAAAACAATTTGGCTTCAGGGAAAATCCCAACTGCGAAACAGCCCTAATCAGCGTATATAAAAAAATTCTAGATTATATTGACACAAACAACTATGCTATAGGTGTCTTTCTAGACCTATGTAAGGCATTTGACACGGTCAACCATGAACGCCTACTTCACAAGTTAGACATCCTGGGAATTAGGGGAAATAGCCATAAATGGATCAAATCTTATCTAATTAATAGAACCGCAAAAACTAAGCTGAACGATACCCTCTCACAAACGCAATTAGAATACAGAAGAGTTCCCCAGGGATCCGTTCTCTCCCCCCTTTATTTTAACCTCTTTGTAAATGATCTGCCACAATCTACTGGCGTCAATGTCCTAACACTCTAAGCCGACGACACCTTTCTTTTGGTCGGAGGACCTAACCTAGAGGATATAATAAACACGACTAGCCTATACCTGGACAAAATAAAACTCTGGCTCACAGACAACTTACTGGACCTTAACGGGGACAATACGGTATACATGACCTTTTCTAATCCCAATAAACCCCGGCTGTCCTATAACCGTCGCTCTTTCGGAAACATAATAATAAAGGAAGTTGATACGTATAAGTACCTAGGGCTGTGGTTCGACATCCACCTAAAATAAACCATTCATATAGATAGCATAGCGAAAAAGATAACATACGGTTCATACTTAATTCATAGAAACAGGAAAATTCTGAACCCAAAGATAAAAAACAACTATACTCAGCACTAATACACTCTCACCTAAGCTACTGCGTGACAGTCTGGGGCAACACCTCAAAAAGCAACTTAAATAGACTACAACCAATCCAGAAAAGAGCCATAAGAACAATAACAAATGCTGAATACTTAGGCCATTCGTCGCCAATATTCAAAAACCTCAATATTCTCACAATCTTTCACACCTATGATTATTGTATGCTAGTATACATCTTAAGATCTCTGGGGATACTAATTTACAACCCCTTTGAACAAAGCAAACCCTTCCGGTACTTTACAAGGAACAATTACATACAACAAGTACCTCAAGCCCGTAAATCCATAAAACTGAACTCAATCTTCTGCAAAGGTACCAACTTATATAAAATGCTAAACCCCCCAAATTCTCTTAGCCTAGCACGCTTTAAAACCTTAGCGAAAGCCTCAATACTGAATAATTAACTTATTACACTGTAACACCATTAATTTCTGCTCTATCTTTTATTATATAAATATTCATACTAAATTCGTTGAGTTTGTACCATTTAAATTATTGGGTACTGCATTCTAAGCAAACGCTGGCATAAAAGCCGATAACGGCTTAGCTGACAAATAAAAAATGTAAAACAACAAAGAAGAAATAAAAATATTATCATTATTATATCTGAAACCAAAACCACACCAAGAAGAGAATCTCAAATCGAGACATTTGAGAAAAAAGGTATCGAGAACACTTCTTTCATTTACATGCTTTAACTGGATGTGGGTTTGATCAGGCGGGGTTTGAAGTAATTACTGATAATAAACATCTTACAAATACGTTGAATATAAATATTCATACTAAATTCGTTGAGTTTGTACCATTTAAATTATTGGGTACTGCATTCTAAGCAAACGCTGGCATAAAAGCCGATAACGGCTTAGCTGACAATTAAAAAATGTAAAACAACAAAGAAGAAATAAAAATATTATCATTATTATATCTGAAACCAAAACCACACCAAGAAGAGAATCTCAAATCGAGACATTTGAGAAAAAAAGGTATCGAGAACACTTCTTTCATTTACATGCTTTAACTGGATGTGGGTTTGATCAGGCGGGGTTTGAAGTAATTACTGATAATAAACATCTTACAAATACGTTGAGTGTTTTTAATGACAATATTAAGTCAACAATAGCTAGGAAACAATTTAATCCCGAACAGTTGAGATGGGTTCGCGATCGCGAAAGTCGAAGACCCATTCACACCTTTCTCCTTCCTGCTTCACTTACTACTTGTACCTGCAGTTTGCAGAACATCTTGTGTAAAGAACTGTGAACGTAGACGATCAAGATTGGATTTCTCGGCAATGTGCGATCATTGACAAGGTATTAGTTAAATTAAAAAAAGATCTTCAGCTTGACGATAAATATGAACGAAATGTTCAAAACGTGCCTTAAATCTAATCCTTAACGATACTAGAATGTATAAACCCCATACTAAGCGATATTCCCTAATCTACATCTCAGTAATATAGCTTTGCTTTTCTCTGTTTCAAAATTTAGGATAGTAATCTTTCAGCGTTCATTTTTAAAGATGGGGTTGATAACTTAGACTCGGGAATAGTTTTTTTACGGTGTTTAATACGTTCATGAAAATTATCTACTCAATACAGAAATATCGAAAAAATTTATGTATTCGTAATACATTTGGCATTTGCCACAGTCATTTTCCAAGATGGTGCCCAAACTATCAGCAGCACGTCTTCCGTATTCAAGTATGATGTTAAGAGGGTCTTCAACAATATATTTACAATTTTCATGTTTTATACTGTATCTAAATGACATTCCCGGCGACCATTTTCCAACATGGCGGCCAAACTATCCTACGAATGGCTTCAATATTTTACAGTGACGTTCACACAGCTCTGATTATAATATCAATATATTTTCATAATTTTCCAACAACGTGGCGAAAAGTGCACCCAGCATTCACGGCGGCCATTTTCCAATATGGTGACTAAACTATCAAGCACAGAGCTGTAAAATTTTACTATGATGTTCAGGTGGTTACAATCATAATATGCATAAATTTTCATAATTTTAGAAGAAGAATGTGGAATACAATTTCCAAGATGGCGGCGAAAGCTGCCGCTCTACAGCAGGGGACTTTTAATATAATTTTCGTTGGGTCAAAAAGAACACGTGTACCAATTTTAATCTTTATGTTCAAATGTTCTAGGTCAAGCCCTTTTTAGTCCTGGCCTAAAGTTACAGAATCCGTTTTTACATCGTGAAACAGTATTTAATTTTAACACTCGCAGGGTCATGAATATTATTGAGCGTAACTTTATCCACTATAAATCAATACCAAAGAAAATCATTCATGAGATGTCGAGATGGAGAAGACCTCCGGAGGAATTATCACCGTTGACAATCGAAGTTGTCAGTGGATCTCTCTTCTTGTGGCTAATGGGTCTTTCTATTTCAACCTTCGTATTCATCGGAGAAATGTTGACGATCAACAAAAAGTATTATTAAGGAACACATAGGGATCAATAGACCATTCCATTATACAACGCACAGGGAAGGGCCGCCATGTGATGAGAGTTCCCTCGCACCAAGAGGCAACACCAGGTGGAGCTCGCTTTCGCTACACGCTGGAGGCTAGTCGTCTCAAACAGCCGCTTGCGTTCCTTCTTGGCGCGAGGGAACTATAGCCTAATAAGGCAGCCCGACCCCTGTTCTGTTTACTTTTTCTTTGGCAGTACAGGAATGGTCTATTACTGAGGTGATAGAAACCTACATAAATGATTGCGTTAATATAATTCTTTGTTTGTAAACTGAAATTGGTGGCATATTGGAGAAAATCAGCAGAAGGTTAAAATCTATTATATTTACTAACGCCAAAAGGACCCGGCGTTGCCCATCGGGACATTTTTCAACTGGACATTGGAAAAAATTGTTGGAAACTGAACCCCAAGGGCTATATTGTCCGTCTGTGGGACATGACGAATCAGTATACTAAACGTTAATGAAATCGTTCGAAACGCGCGGGTTTTTTTCCATTCCTGGTCGCCATTTAGTGGGGTGGCGTAGAGGTTAGCGCTTTTACCTCGCAGCAAGAGGATCTCGGGTTCGATCCCGGACTGTGGTACCGGGTGAAAATCTGGGAACAAATACTTCTGCGTAGAGATTGCAAGTTCTCTCCCCGCTAGGTAAAAGGAGTTTTCCTCCGCAGTCTAACCCGGTTTCTCCTTTCCATCAAAACTTGCAGAGGTTAACGGTTAATAGTTAGTATAGGGCGCTGTAGGTTATCTGTGGCATAGGGGCTAGCCACCACCCCTCTATGCAATGTAAAGGGACCCACCTGTAAAGGGACCCACCAGTAAACAAGCCAGAGCCTTGGTGTGGAAATCCCTTCATAGACTAAGCTTAGATTATTATTATTATTTTAAATATGGCGTTAAATCGAACCGAAAAAGCCATAAAGTCCGTCTATAGGATAGAAGGACCCAGTTTTCTAAATGGGAGAGACATCGCTTGAAATGGGCTAACGTTATTCGTTGAAGATTTTTTACATTTCTGGCCAACATTTTTTAAAATGGCGGCGGATTGAAAAAAAATATGTGCTTGCTGCTTAGGAGTAACGTTCCAGCAAAATTTCAGTCTCTTTGGCAAGGCGGTTTGAGCTAGGCGCTCATTAACAGTCAGTCAGGATATTTGTGAAAACCGTTTGCTGATTGACTAACCACGCTGTCTTCAGAACGTTTGAAGTTTTATTAGGAAACTTAACATTAGAAGTAAATGTTCAGCAGTTTCAAGGCAATCCTGCAAATTTGCCCCCAAAAATGTGCTGTAAATAGTAAATGTTCAACAGTTTCAAGGCAATATTGAAAATTTGCTCCTCGTAAAACTGCTGTAAATAGTAGATGTTCAACAGTTTCAAGGCAGTCCCGCAAATTTGCCGCTCGTAGAACTGCTGTAAATAGTAAATGTTAAACATTTTCAAAGCAATCCTGCAAATTTGCCTCTCGTAGATTTTCTGTAAATAGTAAATATTCAACAGTTTCAAGGCAATCCAGATACACCCTGTATAATATATTTATATGTCGTCACACAATGGTTTTAAAAAAATAAGATAAAACCAAAGTTAGTCACTCACTAGACTTCACAATCAGGCTAACTTCACGATAGGCAATTTACGTGTCCCTATAATTAATTATTGATGCAAATTAAAATATTAAAATATTAAAATATTTACATAATTACAACATATGCTATCTGTAGATCATTCAATACAAATTCACATATATTGCATAATAAAGGTTACAATGAATAGTTCATTGAAATGGCTCGAGTCGCATATTTATTTGCGTTTGCAAATTAATAGACCCAGGTTTCAAAAGTCTGTGGTTAAGAATATCTGGTGTTTGACCACCTTGATTTCACAGACCGAACCACTTACCTCTCTCAGCCTGTGAGAGTTCACCCAATCCCGTAAGTTGTGGCTAACTGACGCCACTAAACCAATGGCGGTTGGCCCAGTAGTCCTCATTTTTCAAACTAATCAAATGATAATTATTTTGTAATAAGAGATCATTTACCTTTTTAATATTTTAACATTTATATTTAGAAAAGGGACGCTTTTTAAGGTATGAATTACAATAATAATTTTTCCTTTAAGTCCCTATATAAAATTTTAGGTATGAGAGGGACTCAATCAAATCGAGGTTTTTTTTCAAAGACACGAGGAATTGTGCAATAATTTCTTCAATAAACAACCTATACAACAGTTTACGCCAGATCAATTCTTAATTTCAAGTGTTTGAACTTTGGAAATGGTTATTTTGTACATCAAGAAGTGCCATATTTCCAGCTTTATCTCCCGTCCAAACGTAGGTCCGGAGTTAATCCCCTCCTCTAAATTACAACCAGTATCTCATTGGTTCTTCAAAACTCACGTCAGCATGACTTGAATGAGGAAAATTGCGTATTTTCCGACTGAGGAGAGACGAAATAGCCCGGCCTCCTTTACGTCCCCCCTTGTATTTTGAAAGGGGGACTGGGACAATGGCGCGCGAATACTTAGGCAACTTATGCCTTCTTCCTAATAAATCAGACATCACTTCTTGTCTACATCTAATGTGGTTCTTGGTCGCACTAATACAGTTCTTTGATTAAATAATTTAGTCCGTAATTGTCATGGACCATTAAATTGTAAGCGACTTTCAATGACAGTCCTACAGGAGCCGTATATAGATCTGTCTTTCAGCTACCAAACCTTATCTCATGCAAGTCCTTTTCAACTTCTCTCCGCTCTCGCCATTCCAAAATGGACATTCACGAACGCTGTCTGTAAAATATACCTAGATAATCTCATAGCCTTTGAAAAGCGAGAGTTTATGGAGCGTACTTTGGACTTTTAAAAATAAATCCGTTACAAAATAATTCAAATATAATCTTTAAGGTAAGGCTTTCAGTATTACCTTACTTTAAAAAATAATTATTAACCAATTTCAATATCAATCTGTGCTTTAAATAACCTAACAGAATAACTTCCTTTGACTTTACCAGCTTTAATTTAATTTTACTTGTTAGATAATTTTTTTTATAAAATCTTGAAGAAATTTCACATATCTATACAAACGGGTGTTAAGTCATATCTACAAGGGCCTACCGGGCCTGTAGAATACGATGAGATCGAGAGTCGTAATTAAATATGCGTGTCAGGTCTTTTTGAAAATTGGCAACTTATCATTATAAGTGTGCATGCATGGTGTAAATAAAGCCGCGTTTACACGAGACACTTTGGAATCGTTTTCAACCGTTTTGGAAAGGCCTTACACTTTTTAAAAAACAATATTTGCATTTTCGCGTGAAAGATCTCTGGTTATATCAACTTAAAATTCTTTTTTGTACATTCCAAAACGGTTTAAAACGGTTTCAAAGTGTCTCGTGTAAACGCGGCTTAAGTATTTCAGTTATGATAATTTATATGCAAATGTTGCATTATTTGTTGTTTTATTGCGATAACTGGTTTTCTGCCCCGAGTTAGGCTCGAAAAAAAGTGAAATCACTTCGAAATCATATGTCGGGCGCCAATCAGTTTGAATACTATTGTAATTTGCAAACACGTGCTCTAATTGCGTGAGAACTGAAATGCGATGACTGATGATTAAAAAAAATCACCTGTCAAATCTTACCTCGAGGTGAAGTCTAATATCTTTATTATCACTCATGGTGAAATACATTGCAATAACACCTAATTTGTCCAAATCGGAGTTAGACGCGCTGAGGTGATTTTTAAGTAAACAATAAAAACCACGAATTTCGATGGTTTGCTGACCCCTGTGACCTCTAAGTGAAAAATCACGAGTTTTAGTTGCACCATGAGAAACGAAATCTGAACCTCCTGTAAGCGATAAAATAATAGAAAATCGAAACATGTAAAAAAAGTAAATTAATAGGCCAATCTAGATAAAGATTAACTCGTAAAAAATAGGTTAGCCTACTAATAAGAGGTTTCCTGTATCGTAAAAATAATTAGATAAATTAGTACGGTTTTAGAGTTCTGACGAGTAGTTCGGTTGTAACGCTTGTATGCACAATCACAGTTTTAACTATTAATCCTGACTTAGTCTTAATGACAATAAAAGTATTTTAAGTTAACCAACGACTCATTATGATTATAGTACTAACTAACACGCGTGTTCGGTCAAAAGAGAGCGCACAATAACGCACGATTTACATTCGATCGTCCAAATCTTAGGTACGTGTGAAGAGGATATGCATTCCCGTACAAAAATTTACGGCTGCATTTTGCTGTTAATTAGATTTTTTAGGATCTGCAATATATTGCAAAAAAACTGGAATATTCTGGAATAATATTGGAATAAACCTGAAAAAGGTTCAACTTCAGACGAAATTAAGATGCATTCCAGAGAGCAATGCAGAACATTTTAGACGTTTTGCAGAAAAAATATCTTCCGTTGGAAAACTCAGTACATCGGTATACAAAATTTAGCTACTATAGAGTCATAAAATAGCTACCTTACAGCTAGAAAACAGAGGGGAAATAGTAACTACCGTAAGAAATCAGGATGTTAGTAGGCTCATTACAGGTACTGTACCTTCCAGATATATTGTATGCATGTTACAGTCAGAAATTGCTAAGTTTGTAGGATAATGGCAGGCGGGTTTCGGATACTTTTTAGGATAATTGCAGGTGCGTTTCATATACTTTGTAGGAAAATTGCAGGCGCGTTTCAGATACTTTGTAGGATAATGGCAGGTGCATTTCCGATTCTTTGTCGGATAATTGCAGGTGCATTTCCGATTCTTTGCAGGATCATTGTAGGTGCGTTTCATATTCTTTGTAGGATATTTGCAGATGCGTTTCAGATACTTTATAGGATAATTTCAGGCGCGTTTCAGATACTTTTTAGGATAATTGCAGGCGCGTTTCAGATACTTTTTAGGATAATTGCAGGCGCGTTTCAGATACTTTGTAGGATAATTGCAGGCGCGTTTCAGATACTCTTTAGGATAATTGCAGGCGCTTGTCATATACTTTGTAGGATAGTTACAGGCGCGTTTCAGATACTTTGTAGGATAATTGCAGGTGATTTTCAGATAATTTTTAGGATAATTGCAGGCGCATTTCAGATACTTTCCAGGATAATTTCAGGAGCGTTTAATATACTTTGTAGGAAAATTGCAGGCGTGTTTCATATACTTTGTAGGAAAATTGCAGGCGTGTTTCAGGTACTTTTCAGGATCATTGCAGGCGCGTTTCAGGTACTTTTTAGGATAATTGCAGGCGCTTTTCATGTACTTTGTACGCAAATTGCAGTCGCGTTTCAGATACTTTTCAGGATCATTATTGGCGCGTTTCAGATGCTTTGTAGGATCATTGCAGGTGCTTTTCAGATAATTTTTATGATCATTGCAGCCGCATTTCAGATACTTTGTAGGATAATTACAGGCGCGTTTCAGATACTTTGTAGGATAATTGCAGGCGCGTTTCAGATACTTTGCAGGGTCATTGCTGCTGCGTTTCGGATACTTTGTAGGATAATTGCAGCCGCGTTTCAAATACTTTGCAGGATCATTGCAGCCACGTTTCAGATACTTTTAAGGACCATTGCAGGCGCGTTTCAGATACTTTAATTTGTACGATAATTGCAGGTGCCTTTCAGATACTTTTTAGGATAATTGCAGGCGCGTTTCAGATACTTTTTAGGATAATTGCAGGCGCTTGTCATATACTTTGTAGGCAAATTGCAGTCGCGTTTCAGATACTTTTCAGGATCATTATTGGCGCGTTTTAAATGCTTTGTAGGATCATTGCAGGTGCTTTTCAGATAATTTTTAGGATCATTTCAGCCGAATTTCAGATACTTTGTAGGATAATTACAGGCGCGTTTCAGATACTTTGTAGGATAATTGCAGGTACTTTTCAGATATTTTTAGGATAATTGCAGGAGCATTTCATATACTTTGTAGGATAATTGCAGGCGCTTTTCATATACTTTGTAGGAAAATTGCAGGCGCTTTTCAAATACTTTTCAGGATCATTGCAGGCGCGTTTCAGATACTTTGTAGGATCATTGCAGCCGCGTTTCAGATACTTCGCAGGATCATTGCAGGTGCATTTCAGATACTCTGTAGGATAATTGCAGGCGCGTTTCAGATTCTTTGCAGGATCATTGCAGGCTCTTTTCATATACTTCGTAGGATAATTGCAGGTGCGTTTCAGATACTTTGTAGGATCATGGCAGCCGCGTTTCAGATACTTCGCAGGATCATTGCAGGAGCATTTCAGATTCTTTGTAGGATCATTGCAGGTGCGATTTAGATACTTTTTGGAATAATATCAGATGCGTTTCAGATACTTCGAAGGATCATTGCAGGTGCATTTCAGATACTTTGTAGGATAATTCCAGGTGCATTTCAGATTCTTTGCAGGATCATTGCAGGCGCGTTTCAGATGCTTTGCAGGGTCATTGCGGGTTTTCCTATCAATTATTGTGAATCAGTCGCCTTATATACCCTAAATTTCCAAAAAATTTTAAAGAGGCTTACGCTTGAGTTCAAACGTCAACAATAGCTATGTTTAAAATTATTTTAGGAATAAAGTTCCTTAAAACGATTTAACTAGAATTAAGGTAAATTAATGACGATTAAATTAATAAATATCAATTATATTTTTTTTAATATTTAAAAATAGCCTCTAAATTGCGTCTCGACTTGGAGAGGTTTATTTTGGATTCACAACTTGTACTCATCCCTTACAAAAATATTAAGCTGTAATTCATCTGAATACACGCTTTTCTGACTTGCTAAAGTTGCAGCGGTTTCGCCCAGAAACCGTTGCAGACGACGCAAGGGACAGACATATTCTCCGGAATATGTCCGCTCCTTTCGTCGTCTACGTCACCTCCTTCTTCCTTCTCTTTACCCCCCCTTATTATTTTGTATATAAGAGCGTGTAAGACCCACGGCTCTCTCTCTTTCTGTTCCTGTCAAGTCGCCGGCAGCCGTCCTCGGGAGAAGCCCTGCTTCCCACATCCCGCGATAGTTCTATTGTTCGCGCCGTCGTCCTTCGGGAAAGTTCGCGACGTTTTTGTAAAACATTTAAAGTTATTAAAATTTTTGTCGATTTCAACATGAGCAGAAGGTATGAATGATTTCTTTTATTGAATTCCAACGGGAGGAAGTTAATTAATTAGGCCTATCTTTACAATTCCCGTTTTTAAGACTTAACGTTGTCACGAGGTCCCCCTTAATTAAATTAGGGCTACCTAACGTCCTGTAACGGAATCCCCCTTTTTTTCACGACCGGCCAGTTTAATTTTCCCCGGGGTAGTCCGTTGCAAATGGTGCCGTGCCCGTCTTTTTGAACCCTCGGTTATTGTTTTTCCCGTCCCGTCGCTTTTCTTCGTCGGCGGGGTGGTCGGGCCCGATTCGTGTGTTAGTTACAGGCTAGTTCTAGTTTGAGTTAGATAGCCGCCATCTTGGAAATTTCCTTCTCGAACATTCGAAGGCGTGCTTCCACATTTTTCAAATCGATTTCAATCATCGAAATTAATTATTATAGTATTTATTTAGATTAGTATTATTTATTTTTAGAATAGAATTTTGTGATATCCCAAATTATTTTTCGAATAGATAGATTTTTTGGATTTAAATATTTTTGAAAATTTTAATGAATCATCCCGAATCGTGCCCAAAGTTAAAATTATATCGCGAACGCAAGGATTCGGATATTTCTTCGGTTTCCTCCCGTGAATCGGAAAATTCGGGATACACGTGGCCGGAGGCTAAGCCAAACCGCGTGGTCGGTAATATCTTACGTCCCTCTAGGCTAACCGAAACGAATATGGCATACGCGCCTAACCCAAATAATGAACCCTTATGGGATAGTAATTATGATTTAAGTAGATTTTTATACAACCAAGAAGAAAGGATAGACAATCCCTCGCAAAAGGAAACAATTCCCAAGTCAGTTGAGGACGAATCGAATAAACGCGCTAGAAACTTAGCCTTATTCCGTCGCACAAGCCAAGTTTACAACCCCCATAGGGCAAATAACATTCAAAATAGGTATGGAGGGAGTAGCCCTGACTTGGTAAATGTACCTGAACCCCTACAAACTAGTCAACCCACACCCAGAGTAGAAGTAGCTCAAGATAACGCATATACTAGGGCCAAGAGATTTATGAGTAATTGGGCCCCAACTAGTCAAATGAATCCCCCAATTATGTCTACTATACCAATCACAGCACCTAATACCCCTCCTTGTGGAACCATTCCACGTACTAGTTCGGTGATATACACAAATGCCTCTCTTAGACAGAATATAGCTACTCCAGTATCTGTAGGACAAACACAGAGACCCCCTAGACAGTCACCTAATATCCCACAAGGGATTTCACAACCCCTTCCTGGTCAAGGCTATAATCAGCCCCCAGGAATGTCAAATCCTCAACCCCAACAGAATAATACAAGTAGTGGAGGTGCTCAACAGGCTGCATTTCTAGCCTCTATTTTACAATCTTTCGCAAATATGGCCATCGCTAGCCAAGGCGGCGTAAAAGGTTTAGATCCCCCGGATAGACTAGCTTTTTACGGCAGGCAAAACGAAAGTGTACCGGAGTTTCTCAGACAGTTTGAGGAATACGCGACTTTCCACAAAATTAGCGAGGACGAGAGAATGCATGTTATGCCCCTCCTCTTACGAGAAAATGCCCTATACTGGTTTCGCTCCCTCCCTCAAGGAATGGGATGGCCCAAATTTAAAGGGAGACTGAAACGACATTATAAAATTGAGGATGAGGAAGCTAAGGTTAGAATAGATCTAAATAATAGGCTACAGAAACCCAATGAGTCAGTAGACGAATTTTTCGGTTATTTTGCAAGGATAAACCAAAATCTACATCCCCCAATACCGGATAATGAATTACTCATAATGATAAAGCGGAATTTAAGAAATGAATTAAAAGGGCTTCTAATGTTTATCCCCCTGTACACTACCGCGGATTTACATGACGCTTGTTTAAAAATCGAACAAACCTTAGGCTTAAATAGACCCAAAGCTAGTCAACCCCCAAGTAAAACAAATCCTAGCGAGGAAAAAGCTCAACAAACCCCTGAGACTCAAGTCAAGACATATCAGGAACCCATAATAATCAGAGAACAGCCAGTATATCAGATACAACCTCATGTAGTCTCACAGTCGCAAGTGATACCCCAACCCCCGATAATGTCTTCACAACCAGTTATACAGCAGGTAGCTCCCCCAACAGCAGTTTATACGCCAGTAACAACTCCCCAAGGGTATATCCCGCAAATTGGACCATATTACTCAAACACGGACACAAACTTTGAGCGGTACATCCCTCATGGGAACACTACCCTCCCTCTTCCGGAAGGATCCCAAAATCCTTTCCACGTCCAATATGTCCCTCAAAGCTACCCAGCTCAACATTATAGAGTTCCTTTCCCGAGACCAAATCCCCAAACGAGGCAATCCAACCCCGAAAAAAGAAATCAACCAAGACAACAAAACCAACAACGAGACGAATATCCTCGCCGAACACGAGTCTTTGAATCGAGAAATCAAACTAGTGAACCAAGGGAACGTGAACCTCGACAGCTAGCCCTTCCACCAATTCCCAGACGTCAACAGGACCAGAACCAGGAAGGACAAAACCCTCCGGTAAACAACCAAGGAGCACGACAAATAACCTGTTTCAACTGCGGTGGCTTAGGTCACTACGCAACTGAGTGTCCGTCAGCCAGAATGGAAAGAAATCGAGGTCAGTTTCCGGGAAACTCCAACTCGGGGGGGAATATCAGAGGACGTTTCCCTCCCGCGACTCAATAGTCCATCAAAAAGAAGACCGAATTGTGACCACGCCACTTCACTTGGCCACAATTCAAAGAAGAGGACTCCCAAAGAGGAACCCTCATTTAATAAAAATAAAATTTGAACACACAATCCTACATACAAGAATCGATAATGGTGCTGAAGTATCCATGATAAGCCTAGACCAATGGAGGGCCATACAAAGATTTAGGGGAGAAAACAAACTAGAACCTAAGTCAGAAAGATCAGAATGCATAGTCATGGGGAACGGACAGTACTCTTTTACTAAAGGCTCAACGGTATTAGACTTTGAAATAAAATTTGAACAAGACATCATTAGGAATTTTAGTCAAGAGTTTCATATTGTCCCTTCACTCCTATGTGACGCAATATTAGGCCAAGATTTCCTAGAAGATTGGAATACCATTATCGATTTTGGAACTTTAACATGCTCTATAAATGGACTAACACTTAAACTATTAGAGGTGTCTGAGGATAAATTGCCCCCGTCACCACAAATGGTCAATAACGTCAACGAAGCAGTTGATTCAACCTCTCTCTCGTACAAGCAGAAGAGAGAGTTGAAGGAACTCCTTCTCAGATTTCCTGAACTATTCAGCGACAAATTAGGACGAACCAGTCTGGTAGTCCATGAAATACACACAGGTAACGCTAAGCCTATACATAAAAGAGCATACCGCGTTAGCGACGAAAAGAAGAAAATCATCGAACAAAACATCTACGATATGCTAAAAGATGGCATCATCAAACCCTCCACGTCACCATGGGCCTCACCAGTCGTAATCCTGGAACAAGACGACGGATCCGGAACAGGAAAAAAGAAGTACCGCTTCTGCATCGACGTTCGGGAACTGAACGCTATAACCGCCAAGGATCCTTACCCTATTCCTCGTATCGACGAAACCTTAAGTAAGTTGGGGAAACCCAAATACATCACAGCGTTGGATCTGAAATCAGGCTACTGGCAAGTCGAAATGGAGCCAGGAAGTTCACCAAAGACCGCCTTCATCACTCACGCCGGAAAATACGAATTCAACGTTCTTCCTTTTGGACTTTGCAATGCCCCAAGCACTTTCCAGCGTCTAATGGATGAGGTATTCCGAGATGGAGAAAATTTCTCTATCGTCGTATACTTAGATGACATCCTGATCGCATCCGAAACTTGGAAGGAGCAGAAGAACGCTTTGGAATACGTCATGACCAAATTGAAAAACGCAGGCCTCACTCTTCAATTGAAGAAATGCAGATTTGCCCAGTCAGAAGCAGTAGTCCTGGGACACGTCATCAACGAAACCGGAATCTACATCGATCCGTCCAAAGTGGAAGCCATCAAGGACTATCCGAAGCCGAAGACGTTAAAACAACTTCAACGATTCCTTGGAATGGCTGGATGGCACCACAGATTTATACCACACTACTCAAAGATAGCCACCCCGCTCAACCACCTGAAAAAGAAAGGAGTCAAATTCGAATGGGGTCTCGCTCAAGAGGAAGCATTCCAGAAAATCAAGGAAGCCATCTGCAGTTCCCCGCCTCTAGCAGCCTACAAGCCAGATGCGCCAAGTATCCTAACTACGGACGCCTCAGACGCGGGCCTAGGAGCAATGCTATCACAGATCCAAGACGGAATTGAAGTTCCAATCGCCTATGCCAGCAGAAACCTAAGAAATGCCGAAGCAAATTACAGCACATCCGAGAAGGAATGTCTCGCGATATACTGGGCCATAGGACATTTTCGCCCGTACCTGGAAAGTAGACCTTTCACCGTCGTAACCGACCATAAAGCACTACAATGGCTATTCGGACTCAAGGAGCCGAACTCTAAACTCGTCAGATGGGCAATGTATCTCCAAACCTTCGACTTCAAGGTCCAACACAAGAAAGGAGTCGAAAATATTGTCGCCGACGCCCTTTCAAGAGCCCCACTAGGACTGTTTGCTATGTCAGTCGCCTCCAACGTTGAAGAGGAAAATCAAGAACTGTCATCAGAAAACTCGAATGTCCCCTCGGATCACTCTCATCGTGCGTACATTCTTCCTCCATTTCCACACGCGAACTTTCACATCTTCGACCGCGATGACATCATTACCGCCCAAGGAGAAGACACAGTTATTCACGAAATCATTGAACTATTACGACAAGAAAACCCGCCAGAACACCCAGATTTCGAGATGGTCAACAACTTGATATACAGAAAAGCGTCTGGAACACGTCCAGCAAGAATCTATCTACCAAAATCGCTCAGAAGAGAAACCATGAGACTTCTCCATGATCATCCACTTTCCGCCCACCGAGGAAATTATAAGACAAGAGAAAAAGTAGGACATAGATATTGGTGGCCCGATCTGGACAAAGACGTCCGACAATATGTCAAGGAGTGCGTCCTCTGCCAGCAATACAAGATAAGCAACAGGAGAACTCCCGGGCTAATGATATCCACAGTCCCGACTGGACCCTTCGACAAGATAGGAGTAGACATCATGGGACCATTTCCCGTCAGCCGAAGGGGATACAAATTTCTACTCGTGTTCACAGACTACATGACCAAGTTCGTCGAATTAGTACCTCTGAAAAGAATAACAGCGGATGCTTGCGCCCTAGCCCTAAAGAACTTTGTTTGCCGATGGGGAGCACCAAAACAGATCCTAAGCGATAGAGGAACTCAGTTCGTTTCTTCTCTGTGGCACGATACCTGCAAGTTATTCAACATTGGACCCATCCACACTTTTCCCTATCATCCACAGTCAAACATCACAGAGAGAGTTAATCGCGTTCTTGGAGAAACAATTTCAATCTACGTGGAAAACAATCACCGAACGTGGGACGAAACTTTGAACGCTCTCGCCTTCGCGATAAATTCAGCTCCACATGAGACAACCAGAAGATCTCCATTCTATCTTAATATGGGAAGAGAACCAAGGCTCCCATGGGACATTGACATCGGTATGCCCTTGGAAGAATTTGAAGACCGATCCGAGACACTAAAAATCCTTAAAGACCAATGGAAACTAACAAAGAACTTTTCAAAATTGGCTCAAGCCAAACAGAAAAAATACTACGATTTAAGAAGAGAAGATCTCGAATTCGACGTTGGAATGATAGTATGGAAGTTAACTCATCCCCTATCTAACGCCAATCTTGGACGAATGGGAAAACTGTGCCCGAAATGGACTGGACCTTTCAAGATCGTGAAAAAAAGAAGTCCCCTTGTGTACATCCTCGAAGACATGATCTCTGGACAGAAAACAGGTCCCATAAACATAGCTCAACTCAAACTTTACCAAACTTCAGAAGTTCCCCTGGAGGAGAATGAAGACTCGGAAACTCCCAGAGAAGAAATAATCGAACAGGTCGAAAACATCCCTGAGGAGAATATCCCGGAAGATGAAGCTACTCAACCAAAAGAAATTATTCCTCCACCGAGATCAATAGCTCCGACTCCAGAAAGAACACCACCCCCAGAAGTACTAGAAGAGAGACCTCAACCTTCCTCAGAGTCTTTTGAGGAAGTAGAAGAAATGATAGGCCCATTCCGATTTGTTGACAGAATACCGAAAAAGAAAACTCAAGAACCAGAAATACGTCAACCAGAAGAAATCCAACCGGAATCAGAGTCACGGGAACCCATTGTCAATCAAGGAGAGACGCATCCAGAAACCGAGCCATTACCTCAAGGACCTCTAACTCCTCCAGCGACAATTC
Organism: Phalangium opilio; assembly: GCF_054372755.1. Lineage (NCBI taxonomy): Eukaryota > Metazoa > Arthropoda > Arachnida > Opiliones > Phalangiidae > Phalangium > Phalangium opilio. Next base: position 8,419,693 of record NW_028324160.1, on the reverse strand, counting down.
AAGTGAATCCCCCTTCAATTCCGATAGTCGAAAGACCAAAAAGAGATCACCCCACAACAACGACAACAGAAGGAATCAGACCTAGAAGAAAAACGCTGCGAAAACTGAGCACTTCTACTGATGACGATAGAATGTCCGAACCGGAACCGGAAAAACGAGGTCATCCGACTACCTCATCCGCCGCTCCTGGACCTAAAAGACGACCAGTAAGAAAATCAATAAGTAGCAGTCTTTCCAGTGACGAACCCGAGATCCCCGATCTCCGAAAGAGAAGTCACCCAACGACCACATCTTCTTCCATGGGACGAAAGAAAAAACAATTAAGAAAGTCATCAAGTAGTACCACTACAAAAGAACCCTTAATTATTCAAAATCCACCTATTCAAAGAAGAGAAAGACGGCCGCAAACCCAACAACCAGATCAACTAAGTTCATCCTCAGACGAAATAGACCGAGTAGCCGATAGAGAAAAAAGGAGAAAACGAGCCAGAATTCCAACAACAGGGAGTTCTTCGACAAGACCAAAGAGAAAGGCTCCAAAACTTCATTCACTATCGACAAGTCCGGAAGGAGAACCACATCATCGAGAAACAAGTCCTGAACCAATCATCCCCTTAACTCACGAACATTTAGTTCCCGTAGATGAACTTTCCGAATCCCCCAGTAGCGGAGAAGTAAACCCTCCCATACCGTCTTCTACTCAGGAACAGATTCCGACAAATTACGAGAAACCATTCAAGAAAGGTTGGGTTCGCGAGTTATGCTATCGCCACACTGTCCAACCTGGCAAAGTAGATATGGACGTATACTATTATCCACCAGGGCCCAAGAGCCGCATGCTACGCTCGCGAAACGAGATATCCCAATATTTACAAGAAAAAAGAATCGTCGATTTAGTACCAGAAGACTTTAACTTCAAACGAGTACCAATAGCCAAACCTCCTTGGGAAAGAGTCCGGTTGGCTCATCCCCGACGCACCGTGCTAACGGCCGTCTAATATCGCAAATCCTTACACATTCAATAACTTCTTCCCTTGGGAATTTATTCATTATTTTGTTCTCATTTCTAATGATAGTTTGATTTTTAGAGCTAGCACGAAAAAACCATTATATTGGGCCACGGGACCCCGGATGACCAGAAAAAAGTGAGACACGGTAGCACCCGAAGACTTCCTCTTGGACCCCCTAACGAGAGACTTCGAGATAGTGTCGCTACCGGCTGCCATGGGTTTTTCCCAAGAAATTTCGACACACGACCACGCCCCTAGAGATTCCAGACCTCAACTTCAGGACGTAGTAATCTTACATCCGGTGCCTGAAGAGAGACCGGACCTAGAAGCCGGAGCCAACGAAGTGGAAATTCTGGAGGAAGACGAGATGGACGAAATCCCCATAGAAGTCAGAATAGCCAATTCGATCGAAGCCGCCGAAACCGGAATCCTCCCTCGGGAATTCCTACCCATCGCCGCTGGAACAGTCAGGGAACGTCAGACCACCCCCGCCACCGATGAAGGAAGAAATTCCCCAGAACTCCCGGCCGCCACAGTTGACCCCCAAGTGGAAATCCTTGCCGAGCCCCCAACCGGCCCCATCGTCACCGATGAAACCGTTGATGAAGAGGAACAAAATGAACCAATGGTTACCGGAGGAAACATTCACCCCGAAGAAACCACCGAACCCGAAGTCGCCGCCATTATCCCGGTTCACCCCATCGGTCAAGCCGCTGTTGTCCCAGTCCCCCACACAACTCATCGACCCACTGTCTCCCAGTTAGAGACCAACTTCTTGGACTATGGACCAATACCCATCTCCCAAGAAAACCTTTATGAACTTGATGATTACGCTAAATTATTCCTCCAAGAACAGCCGTATCAACGCGCCCCACCCCGAAACAGGGAACTATACCCAGTTACCTGGGATAACATCTCACAAGGCGATCTGGTCCGGTTGTACCCCGTTACTCCCCAAGGATTCCCCGTCATTACAAGACCTCCCCCTCACTATAAATGCGTCGCCTGTAACGCTGAGGGAATGCACAGATCATCTCTATGCCCAAGAAAATTCGTGCGAAAAGATCGCCAACTTGGTATATACAACACGCGCGTTGCGTATTAAAATTAAAATGAACTGAAAAAAAAAAAAAAAAAAAAAAAACCATTTTTCGTTATACGGGTTTCGTAAACCCTTTTCATTATCTTCCCCCTTTAACTTTTTCTATCCTAATTCTCTTTTTTTTCGAGGGGGCGTTTGCAGCGGTTTCGCCCAGAAACCGTTGCAGACGACGCAAGGGACAGACATATTCTCCGGAATATGTCCGCTCCTTTCGTCGTCTACGTCACCTCCTTCTTCCTTCTCTTTACCCCCCCTTATTATTTTGTATATAAGAGCGTGTAAGACCCACGGCTCTCTCTCTTTCTGTTCCTGTCAAGTCGCCGGCAGCCGTCCTCGGGAGAAGCCCTGCTTCCCACATCCCGCGATAGTTCTATTGTTCGCGCCGTCGTCCTTCGGGAAAGTTCGCGACGTTTTTGTAAAACATTTAAAGTTATTAAAATTTTTGTCGATTTCAACATGAGCAGAAGGTATGAATGATTTCTTTTATTGAATTCCAACGGGAGGAAGTTAATTAATTAGGCCTATCTTTACAATTCCCGTTTTTAAGACTTAACGTTGTCACGAGGTCCCCCTTAATTAAATTAGGGCTACCTAACGTCCTGTAACGGAATCCCCCTTTTTTTCACGACCGGCCAGTTTAATTTTCCCCGGGGTAGTCCGTTGCAAAGTAATATCTGAGATGGTCCAAATGTTTAGGTACATGTACAAGTTCTTACCACATCTAGCTAAAAAGGTCTTTTCGTCTATTTAACATCCACAACATACACACTCACAGAACGTAATCGAAAAATTCTTTCAAACTTATAGCTAAAAACCGATAACAACTGAAGGGAAGGGTCCCGACAGGTTTGTTTTACGTCTATCCGCAACCAGGAAAACTGCTGTAAACATATATGATAGCGCTAAAGTACTTTGGTTCGCAATTTCCTTCACATTTCGAGCGCCATGGTGATAGTAGATCTTGTCTTAATCGGTTTCTATCCACGCTTGTTTTTCGTGTACCCGGGGCCACAAACACACACGTGCACACACACACAGAAAACTAGGTCTGGTCTCAAAAACTGGAATAAAATCACTAAAATAAACTGAAATTAATTTTACTTACTTTTTTTGGATGAAAAATTGTTTTTCTACGACTTTTTACCTCAAATAGAAGTAACTCTTATTTTATTAGGTTTTGAATCTATAGAACTTGACTGCCAACACCTTTGAAAGCTTGGAATCCTTATGTTGTTAGTATTGGATACACCTTAAACATAACTGCATAAGTTCGTAAGATGTGTTCCATAAGTTTGTCACTGGTTACTTCATGAAGTGGTGTAGGTGAAACGTCATATTCTCGTAAAGCGACGCCTGTTGAGCCATTGTCAAAGGCTTAATAAGGCTAAATAGGAAGTTGGACTGCAAAACCGAGTGTATTCAATTCTCGCGTCATTCTCGAACTAGCTCTCAGTAAGTCTCTAGCATTACGAAGTATAGGCAGTGTCATACTTATTGAAACATATCTGATAAACTTATGATAACTGTATATACAATACTGGCCCATTTATGACCAAAAAATGTTTCAATTTTCTATCTTTTATGGTGGTTTAAATATTTTTAGGATCGAGACGTGACAGTATTAGATCAAAAGATTTTATTAAGATGAATGAGTAAAGCTTTTTTAAGATGCCTTTTTAGGCCTAACCAATTCTTTATTAAAATTTTAGAAAACTAAAAGCAGTAATATTAATGCCTAACAGAAGCAGATAAAAATTTAGGGTGCGCTCGAAGTTGACTTCCCGTACAAAAATTTTAAGCTGTAATTCATCTGCATACGCGCTTTTTATCGCTACCACGCTGTAATAGGTATGCATTAAGGCTACATTTCTGCAGCTCAAAAAACGGGAAAATTTCACAGCAATTCTAGAACTGCAAATTGACTGCCGTTTCTTCATTTTCTGTTTGTTAACTGTTAACTGTCTAGCCTGGCAGAAATATGCAGCGCAATTCTGCAAACGCTAAGCAAAAGTAGAAATACCAGCTGTTAGTTTAAAACTGTAATTTGACCGTTTTTAGAGATATGATACAGGTCTGCAAAAGTGATGGAAAAGTAGAAATCCAGCTGCTAATTTAGAACTGTAATTTGACCGTTTTAATAGACATGTTACAGGTCTGCAAAAGTGATAGAAAAGTAGAAATCCAGCTGCTAATTTAAAACTGCAATTCTACCACATTTATAGACATGTTACAGATCTGCAAAAGTGATGGAAAAGCAGAAACGCAGCTGCCAATTTAGAACTGTAATTGGACCTTTTTTATAGACATGTTACAGGTCTGCAAAAGTGATAGAAAAGTAGAAATCCAGCTGCTAATTTAAAACTGCAATTTGGCCACATTTATAGGCATGTTACAGGTCTGAAAGAGTGATTGAAAAGTAGAAATCTAGCTGCTAATTTAAAACTGCAATTTGACTACATTTAAAGACATGTTACAGGTCTGCAAAAGTGATGGAACAGTAGAAATACAGCTGCCAATTTAAAACTTTAATTTGACCTAAATTGACCATTTTTATAGACATGTTACAGGTCTGCAAAAGTGATGGAAAAGTAGAAATTCAGCTGCCAATTTAAAACTGTAATTTAACCACATTTAGAGAGATATTGCAGGTATTCAAAAGTAGGAAATTCTACTTTTGAATACCTGCCATATGTCTATAAATGTTGAATAGTTACAGTTTTAAATTGGAAGCTAGATTTCAACTTTCCCATAACTTTTGCAGACCTGTAACATGTGTATAAATGTGGTCAAATTGCAGTTTTAAATTGGCAGCTGGATATCTACTTTTCCATCACTTTTGCAGACCTGTAACATGTCTATATAAATGGTCAAATTACAGTTTTAAATAGGCAGCTGGATTTCTACTTTTCCATCGCTTTTTCAGACTTGTAACATGTCTATAAATATGGTCAAATTACAGTTTTAAATTGGCAGCTGGATTTCTACTTTTCCATCACTTTTTCAGACTTGTAACATGTCTATAAATATGGTCAAATTGCAGTTTTAAATTGGCAGCTGGATTTCTACTTTTCCATCACTTTTTCAGACTTGTAACATGTCTATACATGTAGTCCAATTACAGTTTTAAACTCGCATCTGGTATTTCTACTTTTCTATCGCTTTTGCACACCTGTAACATGTCTATAAAAATGGTCAAATTACAGTTTTGAATTGGCAGCTGAATATCTACTTTTCCATCACTTTTGCAGACCTGTAACATGTCTATATAAATGGTCAAATTACAGTTTTAAATTGGCAGCTCAATATCTACTTTTCCATCACTTTTGCAGACCTGTAACATGTCTATATAAATGGTCAAATTACAGTTTTAAATAGGCAGCTGGATTTCTACTTTTCCATCGCTTTTTCAGACTTGTAACATGTCTATAAATATAGTCAAATTACAGTTTTAAATTGGCAGCTGGATTTCTACTTTTCCATCACTTTTTCAGACTTGTAACAAGTCTATAAATATGGTCAAATTGCAGTTTTAAATTGGCAGCTGAATTTCTACTTTTCCATCACTTTTTCAGACTTGTAACATGTCTATACATGTAGTCAAATTACAGTTTTAAACTAGCATCTGGTATTTCTACTTTTCTATCGCTTTTGCACACCTGTAACATGTCTATAAAAATGGTCAAATTACAGTTTTAAACTAGCATCTGGTATTTCTACTTTTCTATCGCTTTTGCACACCTGTAACATGTCTATAAAAATGGTCAAATTACAGTTTTAAATTGGCAGCTGAATATCTACTTTTCCATCACTTTTGCAGACCTGTAACATGTCTATATAAATGGTCAAATTACAGTTTTAAATTGGCAGCTGAATATCTACTTTTCCATCACTTTTGCAGACCTGTAACATGTCTATATAAATGGTCAAATTACAGTTTTAAATAGGCAGCTGGATTTCTACTTTTCCATCGCTTTTTCAGACTTGTAACATGTCTATAAATATGGTCAAATTACAGTTTTAAATTGGCAGCTGGATTTCTACTTTTCCATCACTTTTTCAGACTTGTAACATGTCTATAAATATGGTCAAATTGCAGTTTTAAATTGGCAGCTGGATTTCTACTTTTCCATCACTTTTTCAGACTTGTAACATGTCTATACATGTAGTCAAATTACAGTTTTAAACTAGCATCTGGTATTTCTACTTTTCTATCGCTTTTGCACACCTGTAACATGTCTATAAAAATGGTCAAATTACAGTTTTAAATTGGCAGCTGAATATCTACTTTTCCATCACTTTTGCAGACCTGTAACATGTCAATAAATATAGTCAAATTGCAGTTTTAAATTGGCAGCTGGATTTCTACTTTTCCATCATTTTTTCAGAACTGTAACATGTCTATAACTGTGGTCAAATTACAGTTTTAAACTAGCAGCTGTTATTTCTCTTTTTGCATCGCGTTTGCAGAATCGCGCTGCATATTTCTGCCAATACAGACAATTAACAGATAATAAACAGAAAATGTAGAAACGGCAGACAATTTGCAGTTCTGGAATTTCTGTGAAATTTTCGCGTTTTTCGAGCTGCAGAAAATGTAGCCTTAATTTATGCCTATTACAGCGTGGTAGCGATAAAAAAGCGCGTATGCAGATGAATTACAGCTTAAAATTTTTGTACGGGTAAAACCGCAATGACTCTTAAATCGAATATACGCGTATGAATTTGTTAACGAGATATAAAAATTACTACACAGATATTTATTGATGTATTCTAAGAAATAAATGGAAAATAAATATTAACTAAAAAATTTGTGGGAAAATAAATAATTGCTAAATGTTTTTGTGGGAAACTAAATAATTACTAAATGTATTTGTGGGAAAATGAATAATTACTAAATGTATTTGTGGGAAAATAAATAATTAGTAAATGTGTTTGTGGGAAAATAAATAATTACTAAATGTATTTGTGGGAAAATAAATAATTACTAAATGTATTTGTGGGAAAATAAATAATTACTAAATGTGTTTGTGGGAAAATAAATAATTACTAAATGTATTTGTGGGAAAATATATAATTACTAAATGTATTTGTGGGAAAATAAATAATTACTAAATGTGTTTGTGGGAAAATAAATAATTACTAAATATGTTTGTGGGAAAATAAATAATTACTAAATGTATTTGTGGGAAAATATATAATTACAGCATTTTACGAGAGATATCTTGATAAAGGTGTAAAATTTGTAAAACTTGGTAATTAAGCTAGGTTACCGACGTCAGATAATTATTTAGATGACCGATGGCTGGTATTTAAGCTAGTTAAACGACGACTGGTAATTAAGCTAGATTACCTACGACTGGTAATTAAGCTAGATTACCTACGACTGGTAATTAAGCTAGATTACCGACTGCTGGTAATTAAGCTAGATTACCTACGACTGGTAATTAAGCTGGATTACCTACGACTGGTAATTAAGCTAGATTACCGACTGCTGGTAATTAAGCTAGATTACCGACTGCTGGTAATTAAGCTAGATTACCGACTGCTGGTAATTAAGCTAGATTACCGATAGTTGGCAAATAAGCTAGATTACCGATAGTTGGTAATTAAGCTAGATTACCGATAGTTGGTAAATAAGCTAGATTACCGATTGTTGGTAATTAAGCTAGATTACCGATATTTGGTAATTAAGCTAGATTACCGATAGTTGGTAAATAAGCTAAATTACCGATAGTTGGTAAATAAGCTAGATTACAGATAGTTGGTAATTAAGCTAGATTACAGATAGTTGGTAAATAAGATTGTTTACCGACTGCTGGTAAATAAGCTAGATTACCGACTGATGGTAAAGAAGCTAGATTACAGACTGCTGGTAATTAAGTTAGATTACCGACTGCTGGTAATTAAGTTAGATTACCGACTGCTGGTAATTAAGTTAGATTACCGACTGCTGGTGATTAAGTTAGAATACCGACTGCTGGTAATTAAGCTAGATTACCAACTGGTGGTAAATAAGGTAGATTACCGACCGGTGGTAAATAAGCTAGATTACCGACCGGTGGTAAATAAGCTAGATTACCGGCCGGTGGTAAAGAAGCTAGATTACCGACTGATGGTAATTAACTGAAAGATATAACCAAGTGGTAAGTAGGCTATTAGCCACTTATATTGGAAATGATCATAGAAACTGGGATAAACATATTCCCTTAGTGAGGTTAGCTATGAATAATACCCCTAATGATACAACTGGATATACCCCTAATTATTTGAACTATGGTCGAGAAATAAGATTACCAGGAGACCCCTTACCTGAAGGTTTTGATGAGCTTCCTCCTATCTCGACAAATTTTAAAAAACAACTAAATGAAGCTTATGAAAATGTGAAAAGAAATGTTACTAAAGCTCAGGATAAAAATAAAAAATATTATGATGCTCATCATAGGGACTATACCCTTACAATCGGACAATTAGTGTGGATTAAAACACACCCCCAATATAGTGCGAGCGCACACTTTACACAAGAAGTTGGGAAACCAAAATAAACCTCTCCGAGCCGAGACGAATTTACTTTCCAAACACAGTTCCGCAAGCCAATGAGGCAAACCGGAAATACATAGTTCTAATCGGCGAGATATTGCCATGATCATTTAGTTTAAAGCGTTTTAATAATTTCCTGCGTATCCACAATAATTCTAATGAGGACCTAATATCTATCACTTAAATGTATATTTAACTTTCGGCTCAATCTAAACCGTTCAGACCTCCTATAAGAGGACATAAAACAAGGTCAATTATGGTTAAGATCTAGGTTATCTTATCTCATAGACCCAGTCGTTTCAACACGTATGGAGAGATGAAGTATTAACATCCTTATTATTTAATGAAGCTAAAAGTTACGTTTACACTATATATAAATGTAGCAAAGATGAACTAAAAAGTAAACACTAAATTTTAAATGTTAATATCAAAAGATGTTCTTGGAATATTGAGATGAAACAGAGCTTTAAAGCTACACAACTACTAAAATAATCGTAATGCCGAAAAATATTGAAGTATTTCCATTTAATATTCTGCAAAAAGAAAATGTTATCGTTTTGTAAGAGATCTTTTCATCATACTCGCTTTATATTAACTTTGATATGCGTGCAGTGTTTCGATTCAGATGCAATCTTCATTACTCGTTCTATATTAACTCTCACTTGTGTCAGTACATAGAAATAAGTTTATCTTAAATAATTAATTAAATATAAATGATATTAATTATTTTAATCGCCAGTAAATAACTTAAAAAATAGTTAAACCGTTTAAAATAAAGTTGTTCCTATTATCTTTCGAAACTTTGCTAATATTGACTTTTAAAGTGAAGGGTACCCCTCTTTCCCGCTTTCTTCAAATTTTGGGGTATATATACGATTCGTATCCATTATAATAATAGATAAAAACGCATTCGCGCAAACCGATGGTGGAAGCCCTGCCATTGGGAGGCTAGACGTTTCTCGTAACTCTAGCCGCTCGCCGCGTACATCTTAAGCCTGACGACGATGATGGAGTAGAAGCCAATGTTACAGATTGGTGTCGATGTGGTATAGACGAAAGACCAGTAGATGGTGGTGTATGAAGCCAATGTTGCAGATTGGTGTCGATGTGGTATAGACGAAAGTCCAGTAGATGGTGGTGTTAGAAGCCAATGTTGCAGATTGGTGTCTATATGGTATAGACGAAAGACGAAGAACAGAAGATGGTGGTGCTTGGAAGCCAGCAAGTACAAACTAGTGTCCAGGTGGAGTGGACGAAAACCAAAACTGGTGGTGTGGGAACTCAAGTAGAATAGCCAACGGAGACAAACACAATTTTCCAAATTTCCGTGAACTATCAATGCAGTCCGGAAATTGGGAACACGTTTGCTCCGATACGCAAACTGCGAACGCGGTCGCGTGGGGTGTGACAGACAGACAGACAGACAGACAGACAGACAGACACACCCACACGTCCAGTGTAATACCTCTCCGTGACGTCATCGTCACTCGGAGAGGTAAAAATATTGGAAAACAGGACTAAATAAAGACTTTTAGGGGACTTGCTGGGAGCCCTGTCATATTTACCTAATCGATATCAATTGTTGAATTTTGTCTCGAATTTCAAAAACCAAAATATCATTTAACAATGCAGAAATCAAACATTTGCCCAATCACGCGTTATCCGTGAATAACGACAAAGTATAAACCTTACGTGACACTTTTCGTATACGTAAACAACATAAATGCCATGAAAACATTATTATCGACGCATGGATCAAAGACTTGATTTTTCCCGATGTTTTCCGATAAACGTGCAACATGTTCCTGCGAAATTTCATTTAGTTTACAGACCCACGTTTTAAAAATAATGTTCTCTTATTTACCAAAGGTGTGCTAAACCTCAGGCAGGTATTGTTCGCCGGAAGTGACTCGCACATATTCTGACGCAATACTCAACTACTTAATATAGAAATTGCTAAATTAGCAATAAGCAGCGCGCGGTTCGGAATTGCGAAATTTTCTTTTAAAAACAGCGCAGTTTCAAAGTAAGGACTATTAAAGATAGTGCATTTCAAAGGTCAGGTTCACGTTTCTTAGACGACATTTACGGGATAGCAAAAGTGGAATGGATGTTTCGGAATATGAACTGCGCCATGCAGAACTGCACTATTTGATGACATCTTTTAAACGTTTTGATAGACGAAACTCGTTATTAAAATTGTCATTCTTTAAAATTAATGCTAACTAGTACGCAACAAGCGTGTTTAAACTTACCGTTGGGTTTTATTTGACGTTACATAACTTACGCCCAAGCGTTGTTCCAAGAGTGCAAGGAAATCTTTGGATCTGCTTTTGTCGAATTCGGGATACGTGATAAATTGTAACGTTGCTCGAGAGCGTCCGTTAAAAACGCTTTAATTTCGCTAAAGGCCAAAACTTTAAACATTTGTTTTAATGCGTTTAGAATAGATTTCTTACTTTTAAAGGTTATAAGGTTTGAAAAAAACGAAAGCATTTTATATTTTAAGCAATTTTACTCAACACAAATATAGGATAAATACAGTTTCGCGTGTTATGAATTTATGGTCTCTTGGAGCCACTCGTTTTCATTTGATAAATGGGCTTTTCTTCCAGTTCGTACGAACTATTCTCGAGATAAAAGTCATTAAGTATATTCAATAAGCTTTTAAGTTAATACCTACAATCATTAAGCTAATGCAAAAATGTCATTTGGTAAAACCGGGGTAACATGTATTTCTTTTACTTGGAATCTTTCACATTAATATATCCTTGAAGAGAAGGGGAAGGAGAAAGGCGCGCATCTTCAATAAACCGCCCACTTCTTCCTCACGTCTCAGTGGCTATTTATTTACCTGTTCAGAACACGCATAGAGAAGTTGTTCACATTCGTATTCGGCGCTCATAGGTCGTGGGCATCTTGGCGCAGGTCGCTACGTCAATATCAAGTGGTTTCTAAGATCAAATACATTAGTAGTCACGTGAGAGGTGACGGTTTTTACACGTCTCCTTTAATTGACGTAGAAAGACTCACAATATTACCTATTGAAGATTCCGAGTAGAAGAAATCTATGTAATCTTGGTAGAACATTATTACTTTTTGAAACATTTGAAGCGTACGAAATGGAATATGGAAAATACATTTATGCCAAGTAGATTAAGACTTGATTACTTGTGTAGACAGTGTAGTTTTAGTTTTGGCCTCCTTTATGGTTTATGTTATTGATACTTACGTCAGTGCCATCTAGTTTTCAAACTCTGAACTAAAAAATCGTTTCGTAGAAATTTCATAACTTCAGAAATAGTACCACAATACCATTTTAAAAAATAAATACTGTCACATTCCCAACTTTTAATTTTCCATAATTAGCCCTAACGACGATAATGGAACTACGAAGGCATTCCGGCCATAGCATGCACGATAGCTCCGATTTTCCAACTGCCAACACGGTGACGGACACACGTTTAGTGTAATACCTCTCTATGACATCATCGTCACTCGGAGAGGGAAAAATAAAGGTCAGCCATAAAATTTTATCTTAGCAAAGTCTTTTCACCGACAGTTGTTTTCACAATTAGCCTGTTTGAATTAGATCGTGAATTCCGGTTTGTTCGTAACTTGCAATAATTTTTGGGTTAACGAAACGCCACATGCATTTGAGTGGAACGTAGAACAGGAAAGCTGCTAAAATTATTGCGAGTCATTGTCAATTCGTGGAATCGGTTGAAAAGAGCGAATAACTTTAATAAAGAAGCGCTGTTTACTTTGTGATAAATCTCAGTTTTATTAAATATTCAATTCCACAAAGCAGAGCTATTTCTAAAAATTAGCACAATATTAAACACAAAAGACTTTTACTACCAATGAAGCATTTTGCATATGTAAAATTCGAATATCAAGTGTTTACAATTAGATACTATTATTTGAGATTCAATATTTAAAGGTTTAATTATATAATGTTCAAAACTGTGAACTTTATTTGTGGAATGATATAAATTGGTGATTCAACATGGGTATATGATAATTTTTACATACGTCACTCGGAGAGGTTCTAATTTCGACGTGTCTGGGTGTGTGGGTGTGTGTGTGTCTGTCTGTCTGTCCGTTGTTACACCCACGTGACCGCGTTCGCAGTTTGCGTATCGGAGCAAACGTGTTCGCCATTTCCGAACTGCTTTCACAGTCACGGAAATGGCTTCTCTACTTGAGTTCTCACACCACCATCTTCTGGTCTTTGTCCATCCCACACGGACACCAGTCTGTACATACTGGCTTCCAATCACCACCATCTTCTGTTCTTTGTCAATCCCACATTGACACCAGTCTGCACTTACACTGGCTTCTAACACCACCATCCACTGGTCTTCCGTCTATTCCACATAGACACCAATCTGTACCATTGGCTTCTACTCCATTATCATCGTTTGGTTTTAGGATATACGCGGCGATCAGCTAGGGTTACGAGAAACGTCTCGCCTCCCTAAGGTGGGATCGCCACCAAAGGTTTTCGCAATTGCGCTTTTTCCTTACTATTATAATGGAAACGAATCGTATATATATCCCAAAATTTTAAGAAAGCGGGCAAGAGGGGTACCCTTCATTTTAAACGCCAATATTAGCAAAGTTTGAGATGATAATAGGTTTAACTTTATTTTAAACGATTTAACTATTATTAATGTTAATTATTGAAGATTAAAATAATTAAAAATAATTATATTTATTTAAATATTAAAGATAAACCTCTCGTGCAAAGAGAGAGATTATCATTGCCTCCTATATCTACCAAGGCCCGTGCATGCGATATATTTCCTTCATTGCCTCCTATATCTATCAAGGCCCGTGCATTGTGATATATTTCATTCATTGCCTCCTATATCTATCAAGGCCCGTGCATTGTGATATATTTCATTCATTGCCTCCTATATCTATCAAGGCCCGTGCATTGCGAAATATTTTTCAAAACAACAACAAAAATGGGAAGCTCCTCTCAGAAACATAATAATTTCTTTTCTCTGTATATGAAATGAAAATATGGATAATATTGCGCTCCTTCTTTAATGGTATGAATCCTTGCCTGTCTATTAATATTTTACGTAGGAGTAATACGTTTTTAGCGAAGTCTAGAGAGGATAAACATAAGCGAGATTGTTTCGGAATAAAAATACTGCTTCCACTAATGGGTTTATACTCCTTGTTACTGTTGTATAGAGTAATCATGATAAAAGCTTAAAAAATTACGAGAGGATAGACGTTTTTTAACCTCTTGTTTTATTCTTAATAAGAATATAAAACATTTATTTTGTATCAAAAAATATTTTTGATGCTAAGATTGCTTTAAAAAAATCCAAACGGTTAGGCATTGGTAAAAAAAAAACAAATGATATTTTTCAAATCTAATGAGATAACCCCCACCTAGTTGAAAATTGCCCTTTTTTTATCCGCGGGAGCCATTCTTAACGAGAATTTCGATGCTAGTAGGTTGTCAATTAAACTAACGGTATATTATTGTTGTTGGGAATTGGATATTAAGTCAAATTAAGTGGTTGTAAAGAGCCAGCAGGTTTTTGCCGCTTCTTTTTGTGAGTATTTGATTTTTGTATGTAAAATGGAGGAAGATAATGTTCAGAGTAAGGATGAAATGCGGAAGCGCAAAGCGCGGGATAGGATGAGGGCAAAAAGGTCGACGTTTTCATTGGATACTTAAGTTTATATAATCTTCTCGACACGGAGAGGTAATATTTTGGTTTTCTCAACTTGTTGTATATAAAATTGATTTACTACTAATAAAGTACCTGAGCAATAAATACGAATTCAAGCACTAAAGATCTGTCTCGAGTTCATTAATTCGACCTTGTAACCTGCTTTATAGCCTAATCGGTTACAGTACTATTAAAAAAGTAAAAACCTTATTATTACTTTGAGCAACTTTCGACCAAGACCACTCATACATACCACATCTCAACCATGTTCGGGATATAGTAGTTTCTCTCAATCAGCAAGTTGCGTTCATCGCTCGTGAAACCTGGCCCGTTCAAGGCCAAGCCATTAAAATTCTCTACCAAAAGGGTATCGAACGCGTTATCACCTACTCAGCTGGTGTATGGTTCCGGAACAGAAAAAACACGGCGATGCTCCGCAAGCTCAGTTTCAACCAAAGAGTGTGCTTGCTACGTATCGGATCACCTCCACTGCCGCTCTTCAAATTCTTACCTGAATTCAACCCGTTCATCTCTCTGTCTGTAAGGAAGCGGTAGTTTTCGAAGTTACAGGCCGAAACAAACCTCTTGCCACTGTAATATAGCTATCCCTGGATTTCCCTATCAATACGATATGAAAAACGTCGCGGTTCACCCTTCGTCGCGCCTTTCTTTCCTGTTCCCGCTCCGCGAACCCTCTAGAGCAGGTATTCAAATTTTCGCAGACGGCTCTCGTACTGATGATGCTGTTGGACATGCGTTTGTCGCATTTTTAAATGGTGTTGAAATTTACTCCCAAGAGATCTGCCTCTTTCTTCATAGCACAATCTTTGATTCCGACCTTTATGCCCACTCTCAGGCCGTATGTTGGATACTCGCAGAGTATCCTGACCAGGAGGCCACCATCTTTACTGACTGTCAGTCAGTGATTTTGCCAATCGAATAACCCTAGCATTCAATCCATTAAAACCAGCCTTCAAACTCACCCCCCTTCCCCGAATCTTTTGGACTAAGGCCCTCACGGTATTTGTTTAAATATGGTCGGGTGGTTCTCTACTCGTCAAAATTGTAGGAAAAAAAATGTGTGGTCAATCCTTTTGCAGAAGTGTACCACCGGCCTTGCCATAGACGTAGTGATTCTGTATGCAATAGCTGTTTAGTTGGAGGTTTTGTAGGGGCGAGCTCAACTGATATTGCGCCCAATGTCGTCGCTTCTTTTGGTGAGTTGATCAGCTCGTTCGTTTTCATCAGCACCTGAAGTGCTCTGATCCAATGCAATTGGACACCATACATGTCTGTATAGTCCTACTTTATATCATTGACGATTGGTTACTATGACTTCTGTCCTTTAGTGCGTGTAGTGAAGAAAGGCTGTCCGTGAAAATGCGAGCAGTGATGACTCTATTTAAGCGTAACCATCTGATTGCATCCCGGATGGCAAGCAGTTCCAAATGAAAACATCAGTAAGTTGCTGGGTAGCTTTGACTCGGACGTGGTCGTGTTCCACGCCATCGAAGTACACCACAAAAGGATAATCGGCACACGCACCGTCTTTGGAGCCGTCCGTAAAAATCTCAACACCAGTCGATGTAGGCGGTTCTCAAGAAAAGGAAATGGACATTCGGTCAGCTAGATGGATATCCCAGATGTCAAATGGGTATTCGAAATTGCCCCACACAAGTCGGAGGGTACTATTAGTGATTTCACTTTCGGACTCATAGAGACGGAACAAAGCGGCCTCAGAACTGGCCACCCGATCGACCGGCTCAACCCCGCTAAGAACTGACAGGGCGTCGCTTGATACTATTCTGTAGGCTTGCGTAGTACGCAGCAGTGCTATCCGTTGAATTCGAGTAAGGTAAGTTGTCATAGTCTTGTTTTCAATCTCTCTCCACCAGGACCTCGCTCCATACACGATGATGCGCTCAAGTGCGCCCTTATAAATCAATTTTAGTGCTGGTCCTAAGACAACCCAGGTCGCCTTGGCGAGCATGGCCATGTCATGAGTGAGGAGAGTAATTTTTTCTTTTCCCATTTCAGGTGCGGGAGAAAATTCTCAAGTATTTGAGAGTTTCTGTGAGTTTCAGATATTCATCATTTAAACGGTATATCGGATACCGCGGAACTACGGGCTTCTTCTCGAAAATTGTTGTTTTCAAGAACGTTAGAACTTGCGTTTTGCTAGTGGAGAAAGACAGCTTATGTTTATTTTGCCAGTGGCTAAGCGTGGTAAGTAGGTGCTTGCCCTTAATTTCGAGCTCCGCTCGCGATGTAGCCGATACAACACAAAGTATATCGTCTGTGAATGCCTGGACTTGGGTGTCAGTAGGATAGTCTTGCCGGAGTGCCTCGTCCATCACAAGATTCCAAAGAAGGTGCCCGCACCATGAACCCTGGGGGCAACCCCTGGAGATCGTCCTTTAGAAGGAGCCACTGTCTGTGCATACGACTGCCTCCCTGTCATGTAGGAAACTATGCAGGAGGGAATACAAATTCTTTGGGCAATTACGTTGTTGGAGAGAGTCAAGGATTCCAGGAATCCATACTCGGTCGAAAGCGCCAGTAATGTCCAAGGAAATTAGTGAGGTATGTTTCCCTTGGAGTTTGTTGTTCTTTATAGCATTAATTGCTATTAGCAGGACCTTCGTTGTTGAACGATTGTGCCTAAATCCATATTGATTTTCGTGGAGCGGAGCGTGTGATTGCAAGAAATGATACAACCGAGTCGTCATAAGCTTATCCAGCATTTTGCAAAAAATCGGCATTAAACTTATGGGGCGATAAGAGGTGCCCAAATCGATGGGTTTGCTAGGTTTGTGAAGTAACACTAATTTTGATATTTTCCAGCTGTTGGGGAAGTGGGCCGTGATAAGACACCCGTTAAAAAGCGCAACGAACAATTCTGGGCGCAATGGGAATAGTTCCTGAACTATCTCGATAGTGAGTCCGTCAACGTCTGGAGCTTTACCCTTAGGAATGAGGGAAATCACGTCACTGAGCTGCTCTAAAGTTAAAGGCTAATCGTCATTAGAGTCAGGGGGACCACGAACGCGTTCACGAATGACCGATTGAGCAGGAACCCTATTCTCTAACTTCATTTGGATCGTTCCTAATCCAAATGACTTGGATTTGGGGTAGGTTCATCCCCAAATGACACTATTCGGTATTCTGTAACACCAAATCCCTTTTCATTTGGTTCAAACCCTATCCAAACATTTGGGCAGCCAGATGGCCGGCCAAATCGTCATTTGGATAGCTCTTTACCCCTTTTTCACCCCGTTTGTCGCCGCCATTTTTCTTTAAGGGAAACAAAGTTGAGTGTGTGTCCTTTTGCGTTTTCATTTTCATATTTTTTTCAGGATTTGCACATGGCTGTATTTTAAATATAATACGAAGTAGGTTTCAAGCTTTAGTGTAAGCCTAAATTTATAATTTTTAACCATTTTATTGTCCCACAATCTATTTCTAATCTTGGCACTTTTTAAGGCGGTGAAATAACGCTAAGCCTTGGCTTACCGTTGATTTTTGGCATTTAATAAAAAATATTTTTTTGCCCCTCGTTTAAAGCCCCGTTACTTGTCCATATCGTAGCGTCGTATTTTTAAAGTTTAGACTTTGAAAGTAGTGCTTTGTTTTCTTCAATATTACTTAATTGTATAAAATTTCAATATTATAATTGCGTAAAACGTCCGTATTCGAAATATATTGAGCCTTCGTCAGATTATCACATGTCAATGATATAATAAATTGACCCTCGGATATCCTGTGACAAGGAGGTGGTTATAAAGTTACTAACTCTCGACTTTAGAGGTAGATACTGTCTAGTGACACTTAAAGTAACGATTTAATCTTATTAACAGACTACCATCATAAGCTCATATCGTAAATTAACCACTGTTGATATCAAAGCTTAATTGAAATACTAATACCGATTTTTTTTAAATCAATGAATCTTCAATACCAACATCAAAAATTATCTACTGAAAGAGATATCTACTTATATTCCATTCAAATTTCTCGCAACATTTTAAATTAACGAATAAAAATGTGCAAATGAAGTTCAAACCGATTAATTTTGGAAAATTGCTATATTGGTCACCGTTACCGATCACAAATAGATTTGCGTCCTTCAGTAGTGTTTATTATGCTTGTGAAATGGTAAGCGAAATCTGTGATTAAAGTTTAAAATAGACATGGGCAGAAAGGGCTTTATTCATATCAACTCGATTACCGAATATCTAAATTTGACCAAAATTAACAAAATATTCTCTTCATGATTAAAAATCTTGTTTGAAGCAGCAAGCCATCTAATCCTTATTTAACCTTCTTTTGAAAAAAAGTAGGTTGATACCTCTTTCAGTAGATGATTGATTGATATTTCAGTTTCATTGAGTTTAAAAAAATTGGTTCCACCATTGGTTAATTTACAATTTTAACCAATCGACAATCACAAATTTTATTAACTAAATTACAAAAACCGGTTCAAAACCTTATTAGTTTTGAAACGAGTTAAATTTTAATATTAAACATATGTACTAGTTAATTCCTCGTAGGTAAATAATTTATTGCCTTAGTGAAATTAATTATGAGTTTTATATACACAAAATAAAGGTTTACTTCCAAAATTTAAATGTAAAATGTGTGCATTATTTTCCAATTAATAAAAGATATCCACCTATTTTTCATTCAAATTAATTTCCCACTTAACAATAATTAGGCCTAATAAGCTTAAACTATCAAATTAAGAGGTTTCTTAATTGTACAAAATTATTACAATCTAACATGCAAAAATCCAAGGCTTAAAACATTTTACTTTTATATTAAACGCTGCAAAAGAATTGACCAATAAACACAAAGTAGAATTACGTAATGAAAGAGGAAGTGGCACCTTATAAAAGCCTCCTGAAAAAAACGTGTCTTATCACATTGGTTTTCAACGAATCTCTGCTCCATACGAAACCAAGTTTTTTGGGGTACTGTGAATTTCACGGATTTGAAAGCTGGTTTTTTGGAGAGTGTTATTAACTTTGACACGGAAGTGAGAATCACAAAAGAAGATACGGATATGCTGTAAAAACTCCGGAGGAAAACCATAGCGTGACAGAAGGTTAAACAATTACTCATGACCAACCATATCGAAAGCCTTGCGAAAGTCAATGCTGACGAGAGCTCATTGCCTGCATTGGCTAGGGCATTGCCATCGCAAAGGATGGTCAGGGTATCGTAGATCGTTCTGCCAGGGATAGAGTAAGTTTGGGTCTGTGAACAAGCTCGCCGACGACCTCGTTGAAGCGGGAAGCTAAAACTCAAGCAAAAATTTTATAATTGCCATTGGTAAGCGACACTGGGCGCCAATTCGTGAGATCAAGCAGGTTCCCGGCCTTGGGGAGCAGGGAGACCACCGAATCAGCGAAGCGACTCCAGTAATCAGGATGTTGATTAATTTCGCGTTAGACCGAATGTGAGATCTCCCCCAACCACGGCCAAAAGGTCGGATAGCATTCTACGGGGATGCCGTCACGACCACTGGCCCTCTTTCGGGACAAACGCTTTAGAGCTGAGGTGACCTCGAGTAGGGATAAATCTTCCTTAAAAGATCGGCCTTCTCAGGGGGGGTAAAACGGGAATGACATCAGTTAGACCGGAGAATGCCTGATGGTCAAAATTTGTGGTTTGAGAGGAATATAAGTTACCATAAAACTGAAGGACGGTATCACGTATAGATTCGGGATCCTCCAACAAAATGCCCTACATCACGGTAGCATAAGCGGCTCGTTTCACCATTCGGTAAAAGTCTCGCGAGGGAGTATCGACTGAACGGAAGTGGGATTCACGGGCATGCAAAAGAGAGGAGGCGGATTGATGCATCAAAAACTCGTTGAGGCTTTCAACATGAACGCTTCTCTCCAAGGAGTCGGGATCAGAGGTGGCCACTAATGATTCTAATCGTAAAAGTTCCTGGCTATCAGAAACCTTCCTGTGCCAAAAAGAAGATTGTCTACCATTGGATCGAATGTCTTGTTCGACCGAATCCCGTTGGACCTTATACCACAATTTGGGCGGATTTCCAATCATGAATTTTCCTTTAATTTGTGAGATTTTTTTGTTGTTTTTTTAAGTTAGCATTTATTCGTATGATCTGAGCTAATGGTTTAATTTGTAAAGCGAATATCTTAGGACAAGGTTAAAGAACAATATTATTCAAAAAGGAGTAACGTTAAATCGGAAGTGAATATAAAATGTAATTTTTTGGAAAAGGCATATTAATTTGCAAAGTCAATGAATATAAACTTCAATATTTTGGGAAAGGCGTAGCATTTTAGTTTTTTTATAAAATATTAGTAACCTAATCTAATGCTTGGAAAATGCATATTAATTTGGAAAGACAATGAAGATAAACTTCAATATTTTGGAAAAGGCGTAACATTTTACTTTTTTTATAAAATATTTCTAACCTAACCTTTGGAAAAGGCGTAACATTTTAGTTTTTCTTATGAAATATTACTTGCCTAACTCTAACCCAAACTTACCTTTAAGTGAACTCCCTCCCATATACTGACGGCGCTCGTTGCTGCTTAACTTCTTCGATCATCCAACTCACTCTATTCATTGCGCTACTGGAGCTCGGCAACTCAAGGAAAACGCTATGATTTTATATGTGTAAACCCATCCCATTCCGTCGAAAGCTATTCCATACAAATATTCCCATTGAGCCGAAAATCGCTCTTTGGGCTATAAATTGTTTTAAATTTGGCTACTATTGTACAAATCTGAATTCGGTCCAACGGGATTCTATCCAATAGGAGTATACCAAAAAGATCGCTAAAGCGCTTTATCTCCCCCTTAACGACATTGAACCACCACGGCACCACAGGGAGCCGCGGAGGTTTGACATCGATCAGAGACTGGAGATGACCACGCATAGCATCGACAAAGGATATTTCATTTAAGGCATTAAAAGGAAGCCTCCAGAAGGGGGGAACGCGGTATAAATAGCGGTTCAATAAAATCACAAACAACGGCATCATGATCCGAGGAAAAACTCTGAATGTGGCGGACAGCTTTGAGTTTCAGAAGAGTACGGATATAGACACGATCAAGTCGGGCAGAAATAGGTTTGCCATGATTACGCGCGTGCCACGTGTAACTTGGCGTCGAAGGATGAAGCGTAGTATATGAGTCAAATAAGTTAAAATCCTGCACTAGAGCACGTAGGGCTCCGCTTAAAGCAAAGCTATTTTCTTTACAATTGTTACGGTCAAAATCTGGGTGAAGGTGACAGTTAAAATCACCAGCTAGGACAACGGTGTCCTCAGGATCAATCGACTGTAAAACATCGCGCACAAACGCAATAGTGTCAAGCGCGGAGGCGGCACTACTAGCGGAAAGTTAAACATAAAATAAATGAACGGGGATCGGCTACGAAAATGTATGAGCGGGTTGTTAGTACAGGGAATAGCCATTGAAGGATTTCGTGTTTAAGACTGTATTTGAGGGCAGAGGTCAAGGCCACAGCAACCCCAGAGCCCCGGGTGGAAGTGCCGTTAGCGTGAAAGAAAACATAGTTCCATGTGGTCCAAATATACGACCGAGAGTAGACGTTAGTTTCCTGTAGACAAACGACAGAAGGTAGAAAACGATTGATGAAATTACTGGTCCGAATGGCAGTGATGTCCGTGCCAACACCGCGCACGTTAAAACTGAGGAGCGAATAAGTCATAAAAACTGGGAATTAATTTGAAACGGCTCCATCAGGAACCGTGGTCGTGGACACGAGACGCTTAATTGCGCCCGAGAGTCGGTAATACGCGTTTCGAGTGCTCTTACGTAACGACTCAGACGCAATTGCTTTTATACCTGTATCATTTAAACCTACCACTAAAACTTGACAAGCGAGTGATAAGAGGAAGGGTTCGTCTGTGACATAGCGTTGCAAATTTGGTGAACGACGTCGGTAGGGGCGTTGAGTGATTCATTAATAAATGACACAACGGCTTCAAAAGGGAAAATGGCCGGCAAAGGCCCTTTAGTGTCAGACCATGTGTTCGCGGCTTGGTCGTAGGAATATCGCGACTGAGACGCTTAGTCTCGCAGGTCTCGGACCAAGGGCCTAAATTGACCAATATCTTACATTGTTCTTTTTATTAAATATGCAATAATATCTCAACATTTAACTATTGTAACATGGCTGTCAGAATCATTGGAGCTTCCACTCCTTGGTTCTGGCAGGGCATATCTAGCCTCCATGTTACAAGCCGCTCCCCCTTCCACAGTTGTAATATAGAATAATTTAGAATTTGTTATTAGTTCTGTTTTACTATTTCTCCTAAGACGGAGCGACTTTTTGTACTACCAGTTCGGTACTTCGGTTACAGGTTTATCCCTATATCAGTTAACCAATAAAGTTGTTGTTAAATTTGGATTAAAACTGTAAGTTGTCTTTATCCATTTTTAGGGCTCTCGGGAGCTTTCTCCCTATTTAGTTTTACTCTATAGAGTGTTACATAAAATGGCGCCCGAACTAGGCACGACTAGATAAGACTAGGCCTTAAGCCTTGGTCAGTCCCGTATAAAAAACTTGTTTATCATTGTCGGTATATCCGCCCCCCCCCACGTGGTGTTAAGCCTTGGCTTTCACGATGGGAAATGATTAAAGATAATTAAATTAAGTTAAATCTAAATTAATCGTAATTAAATTAAATAATAAATTAAAAATAAAATTATCCTTGTAATTAATGTACTGAATTTGGATAACTTACTCGTTTATTTTGTATGAACTTAACTTGTTTTTGATCATTGAAAAACTTAACTTAATTAAATAAATAATGGCCTGCTCGGACAATAAAACATGGAGGTCGCCTCGAATATCTGAGGATGAGGAGGATGATTCAACATTAAATAAAAGGGAAGACCAATCAAAAGAAGATCTGTTTGCCTCTGCGGGGGACGATGGCGACACGCTAGCACCGCCAGAAACAGATGATCCGTTGGAGAATTTTAACCGGATCCTTCGCATTGACGAAGAGAAAGAAGAAGAAGATACTTATACGAGAAAGAGGACTGCAGCCTCTTCAGTATTGGAATTTTATCCCTACCAATTATTCCCGCATAAGAGCATTCCTGCCCCTAAGGGAAGTTCAACTCACTGAATTTTCTCTCCTCAAACTGGGATTGATTTCCTAGTTCCTCCTAAATCAGGGTCCAAAAGAGATAAGCCTAAAGTTAGTTTTACAACCACATTACCTAATCCAAGAGTTAGAACTATCGGAACCCAAATGTCTCCGTCTCGACAAATCCCTCAATTTGAACCAGATACTACCGACGAGGAATTAAGATCCTTTATATTTCCCTTAATCCAAACTTTGGCAGATAATTCAACCACACAGGCTAACGCCGTAGCTCAGAATGTAGCAATAAATAAAGCTATAGCTACTAGTTTGGATAATTAGTTAGGGATCTACCTACATTAATAAATAGAAGTACTATTCCTCAGACGGGAAAAGTCCCTATTGAACCGCCGGAAAGGTTAGCTTTTATGGGATCGTCTAGCGATAATGCCTCTGAATTTTTAGCTGCATTTGAGGAATATGCCAAATTTCACAAGCTATCGAATGAAGATAGGTTAGCTGCATTGCCTCTCCTTTTACGAGGGCATGTCTTATATTGGTACAGGGATTTAATCCGTCAATATGACGATATTTGTAATTCAAACCCTGCCCATCCTCATTTAGCTTGGTAAAACCTTTAAAAGACATTTTAAAGCTCACTTTAGAGACTCAGAAGCTGATTCTAAGCTTAAAATAGAGATTTTCCATAGGAGTCAGAAAGATGAGGAGTCGGTATAGGATTTTTTCGGGGAAGTTATGAAGCTAAATTTAGGGATGACCCATCCTCTTTCCGAAAAGGATTTAGTTCCTATTATTAAGAGCAATTTAAAAGATGAACTAAGAACTCCTCTCCTTTTCTTGCAATTTAGTACAATGGAACAGTTAAGAAATTCCTGCAAAACAATTGAAAAGGATATAGAAGTTAGGAAAAAGAATGCAGAGAAAAGGCAAAAGAGGAGATCACCCCCTAAACCTAAGGTTACAGCTGAGTCCTCTTGCCCAGCTAACAGGGGCTCTGCCTGCCCATAGTCAGGGTCCCCTGGGGCATTATCAAAGCCCTTGTAACCCTCCTACTTCTCCATCACATCCTAAATAGGAATATCCCTTGAAACCCTTAGACTCTAGAGCGAAAGCTAGAGCTCAAAACACTTCAAATAGTCAAAGATCCTATAATAGATATTATAATCAGAGATCTAAGTCCCCTGGTCGTCAGTTGGCCTTGTCCTACCCATCTACACGTACTATCACGTGTTTCAATTGTCAGAAACCAGGTCATCTAGCACCCAACTGTCAAGAGAAAAAGATGAGCAAGTCGGGGGAAGCCCAGACGGGAGAGGTCCCTCGTGGTCCCTCTCCCGGTGCCCAATAAATTCCCCTACCAAGAAGCGTGCCGCGTTCCCCCTGAGGATTGAATCCGTCTGGAAAGGGTCAGTTTATAAAAGGGTTACCATTCCCGTTACTTTTGAACATGCGACAGTTCACGCTAAATTGGATAGTGGGGCCGATGCCTCTTTTGTCAGTCTAGCTCAGTGGCAAAAAATTTGTAAATTTAGATACTCTTCAGAATTGCCTGAAGACGAACAATTAGATTGTGTAGTTTGGGGCGATGGCCGATATACATTTACAAAAGGTTCTCACGAACTAGAGTTTACTCTCAAATCAAATGAAAGTGAGAAACATTTCAAATTTAAATTCTACATAGTTCCTTCCCTAAATAGTGATTTTATATTGGGTCAAGATTTTCTTGAAGAAAACAGGGTCAAGTTAGATTTTGAATCGTCTCTATGTCTAGTGGGTAACTTAAAGATCCCTTTCTCAACTCCCTCTGAAAAGGATCCTATAGATAAGGAGATTGTAGATAACATTAGGGACGCGGTTTCCGCAGCCCCTATTTCTGATGAACAACGTCATCAATTAGAATCCCTTTTTTAAAATTTCCTGAGTTGTTTTCAGATAAAGTAGGAAGAACAGGACTAGTCTTCCATGTGATTCATACGGGTAATAGTTTGCCCATCAAATCTCAAACTTATCGTGTTAATGACCAGAAAAGGAAAATAGTTGAACAACATGTCAGGGAAATGCTAGATGACGGGATAATCAGACCCTCTCTATCTCCTTGGGCTTCGCCCGTAGTTTTAGTTGATCAAACAAAACGGGGTAAACCCTATAGGTTTTGTATTGATTACAGAAAACTAAATCAGGTTACCATCAAGGACCCTTATCCCTTGCCTAATATAGAGGACATGTTAGCTAGGGTTGGAAGACCGAAGTTTATAACAACACTTGACCTTAAATCAGGGTATTGGCAAGTGGAAATGCACCCTAAGAGTAGAGAAAAAACTGCTTTTGTGACTCATATGGGAAAGTACGAGTTTAACCTACTCCGTTTTGGGCTCTGTAACGCCCCTAGCTCTTTTCAGCGTTTAATTGACGAAATTTTTAGAGGCTCAGATTACTTCCAATTAATAGACTATTTAGATGATTTAATCTCGCTTAGCGAGGATTGGGATCAACACTTGGCTTGTTTTGAATATGTCTTAAATAGATTAAAGGAAGCGGGTCTCACCCTTCAGTTAAAAAAATGTCGGTTCGCTCAGAAAGAAGCTACCATATTCGGTTACATAGTAAATGAATCAGGAGTGCACATAGATCCTTCTAAGATAGAAGCCATTCAAAAATTCCCTCCACCTAAAAATGTTAAGGAAGTCCAGAGATTTTTAGGGATGGCAGGTTGGCATAATCGATTTATTAATCACTACTCTCAAATAGTAGCCCCTATTAAAAAGCTTAAAAGGAAGGATCAAAAATTTAATTGGGGAATCGAACAGCAACAAGCGTTCGAAAAGATCAAGGAAGAAATCTGTAAGGCTCATCTCTTAGCTTCCTTTAGAAGGGATTCCCCGAGCATTCTAACTACAGATGCCAGTAATGCAGGGTTAGGTGCCCTTCTTTCCCAAATTCAAGACAATGTCGAAGTTCCTATAGCTTACGCTAGTACAGGACTTAAAGACGCAGAAACTAGGTACTCCACTAGCGAGAAAGAGTGTTTAGCCTTTTGTTGGGCAGTGAAGAAGTTTAGGCCCTTTCGAGAAGGTCGTAAATTCACTGTCCTTACTGACCATCAAGCTCTACAATGGTTATTTAATATTAGGGAACCTAACTCTCGTCTAGTTAAATTGGCAATGTACCTTGAAACATTTGACTTTACTATTAAGCATAAAAAAGGAGTAGAAAACGTAGTAGCAGACGCTTTGTCGAGGGCCCCGATAAACGTTTTAAGCATTAACTTTAGCTCCTCTACTTCTAATTCTGCTAGTAAATTGGATCCAATTAGTAGTAGTACCAGTCAAATTTCTACCGATAGTCGTATTTCAACTTCCTCTAGTGATTCGGTTGAAGGTCGGATACGTCCTCTAGGTCCTAGAGCCTTATATTCAGTCTTTACAATAAAAGACGTAAGAAAATCTCAAAGGGAAGACCCATTTGCTTCCCCTATTATCAATTCCTTGCAAGGACCTAACCCCATTAGGCATAAACTTTTCGAATTAAAGAATGATCTTCTTTATAGAAGACCTTACAGGAACTATCCTGAAAAAATTTATTTACCTCCTCGTTTAAGGCTAGAACCCTCAAGGTTATTACATGACCACCCACTGTCAGCTCACAGGGGCAAAGATAAGACCCTTAGCAAAGTGGCATATAGATATTGGTGGCCTACTATAGTTAGTGACATCCAGGACTTTGTTAGAGCATGCACGTTATGCCAACAATTTAAGGCTAGGAATAGAAAAAAGCCAGGGCTAATGCAACCCTTTGAGATAAAATGTCCTTGGGACCAGATTAGTGTCGATATTATGGGACCTTTCCCTCAAAGTAGACACCACTTTAAATATTTAATAGTTTTTGTCGATTACATGACTAAATTTGTGGAAATGATAGCACTTAAAACTATTACAACTAAGACCTGTGTGCAGGCTTTCAAGTCTATTATTTCTAGGTGGGAAGCTCCTAAAGCTATTCTTAGTGATAGAGGGGTACAATTTACTTTGAAACTTTGGCTGCAAACTTGCAGATCTTTAAGAATAAATCCCAAGTTTACTACCCCCTACACACCTAAGGGAAATCCCACCGAACGAGTTAATCGTGTATAGGCGAACTTATATCATTTTATGTAGGGAATCATCATGATAGATGGGACGAATCCCTGGACCTTCTTCAATTTGCTATCAATTCTGCACCCCATGAAACTACGGGCAGATCCCCTTTCTTTTTAAATTTAGGGCGGGAGCCACGTCTCTCTTGGGATTTAGAAATTGAAGAACCCATTCTGGACCCTGATGACCCCAGTCGTACAAAAGCTTTAAAAGTTCTTAAGGAGCAATTAGAATTCAGTAATGAATTAGCTAAGTTAGCCAAAGCTCACCAAAAGAAATACTATGACCTCCGTCATGACCCTCTAGAATTTGAGGAAGGAACCCTCGTATGGATGGAAACACATCCTTTATAAAGTACGACAGTTCATCTTATGAAAAAGCTTAGTCCTAAATGGGCAGGTCCCTTTAAAATAGTTGCAAAACATTCTCCCGTAGACTACGAGTTAGAAGACGCTAACTCAGGACAAAATGTAGAGAAAGTTTACCTAGAGCATCTTAAACTCTACTGGACTAACGTAGCCGTCTTCGACAATGCCGAAAATGCCCCCACGTCACAATCGAACGTTGCAGATGATCCCGAGCCTAGTCCCGCAACTAATGGTGGTACCATAGACCACCCTCCTACGGCAACTTCCTCAACTACGTCATCTGAATCATCATCATCATCTTCTACTTCACCGTCACCGCCTCGGGACGGTCAGGAAGTCGATCAACAGATCATTCCTGCTATTCCAGATGTCCCTCATCCGTCGACATCAAGTCCTCTAGAAGATCAAGCAGCGGATCCACAGATCCCTCCGCAATTCCAGATGATGCAAATCAACAAACTGACTCTGATAGTGAACCGGGCATGGCCCTTTTTGAAGACCCTCCTCTCCTACTCCGTACTAACCACGATATGAGGGCTTTTCAGCTCAATCATCCCACTAACGATAGTCCGCCTTCTGCGGCAGGGGAGGCTTCCCCGTCTGATCATGAAAAATCAGTCGCGGAACCAGAGCTACAAAAGTCAACTTCCAGTTTTACAGAAGAAATTCTTACGCCGGAAAACAAATCAACGTCTGCTGAACAATCAGTATCGGAACCGGCGTTACACCATTCTTCTTCTTCTGGTTTCTCGGAGGAGATTTTAGCTCCTGAACAAATGTCTCTATCGCAATCCCGATCGCTTCGTGCGTCTGAAAGTTCGTCGACCACGTTGTCGGAGTCTATGAGAACTCCTCGTTTAAATAGGGCTACATTACGCGATATTTATTTAGAACCTTTTAAATTGGGATGGCGACGAGAAGTGTGTAAGAGGGCGTCGGTTCAGCCAGGAGGTAATGAAGTAGATATCTGTTATCGACCTCCTGTTAATAAACGATTACGGTCGAAATATGAAGTCCAAGTTTACCTCCAAAATAATAAGATCACGAACTTAACAAGGGAATATTTCTGTTTTTCCCGAGAGCCAATCTCTGTCTTCCCATGGGAGTTTATCTCCCAAGCATCTAAGCGGAATTACAAAAACACTTTATTTTTCTGATGGCGGAAGGAGGAAGCGATAGGCCATCTTATTTCGATCCTCCTAAAGGATTTTCCCAAAAACCTAAACCCTACTCGCGCACCCATCCTTCAAATGTGGACAAATCGCTAGCCGTTTTAGAAACTCTTCAAGGCCCAAGATGCCAAAAAGTATGCAAATCATGCAAACAAGAAGGCCACGATCGCCAAGACTACTATGTTCCTCCAGAACAGTTCATATTTTATGCGAGCCCAGCAGGGCCTCAAGAATATAGTGACGAAATCGTAGTCTGCTGCGCCTCGTGTGGGGAAGAGGGGCATATTGCCCGATAATGTTATTTAGTACAAGATCTGACTGCAGATGAAGAGGAATTGAAGATGATGGGACCCATTACGGCATACGCCAAGCTCAAAAAACAAATATTGGAAGAGAAAGAACAAGATGAAAATTCGGGACTCGTCCCATCGGGCAGACGCCTAAAAAACCAGAGTTTGGTTTCCCTCCGATTCCTTGGCCTCAACCCCCAGCGCGGTTCCCGGTCCATCCTGCTCCTCCCCAGAACTTTGATCCTCACCTAAACCTTCCCCCGGAAGACGAGGAGGAGCACCATTGGGAGCGTTTCGGAAACATGGGATGAATTCCCAAGAGAGCTTCATCAATTCAACAAGCGGCCCTTCAGATCCTTCCCAATAAAGCTCCTATGAAGAAGAAAAGGTTGATCCCAGCCAAAGTTCCCGGGGCCAAAAAGAATTATATCTGGTCAGACGCAGTTTGCCTTCGTTGCCATATGGTTGGCCACCATATGGTGACCGACTTCCCACACCCCAGGAGCGCTGAAGCCTGCGAAGCAGGGATTAAAAGTCAAAATTCGCCCTTCTGGCGAAGATCTCGAAAATATAAAGACAAAAAAAAACACTTTTTCTTATTAAACTTATGTGATAACCCCTGCAAAAGATTTTAAGGTTCCTCGGGGTAACCTTTTGTTTTATTTCTACAATAACCACAGTTCCTAACGAGGGGGGATGTAGCATGGCTGCCTGAATCCTTGGAGCTTCTGCTCCTTGGATCTGGCAGGGCTTTTACCTCCATGCTACATGGTCCTCCTCTCAAAAATGTTTTTTGTAACTATTCAGTTAACGGTCGACGGTCGACGAGAACGGTTCTCGGTAGTTTTGTAGATACCTCCTAAGACGGAGCTAGTAAAAGTCGATTAAGTTAGATTGCGGGATTGTTATCCCTTTATCGTTTTTTTACGTTAATAAAGTATAGAAGATTAGTCTTCGTGTTTTGGATATTAAACTGTAAGTTGTCTTTATTCATTTTATGGCCCTCGGGAGCTTTCTCCCTTAGTTAAATTCTACGGTGTGTTACAATATACATCTTACAAATACGTTGAGAGTTTGTAATGAAAATATAAAGTCAACAATAGCTAGGAAACGAATTAATCCCGTACAGTGGGGATGGGTTCGCTATCGCCACCCATTCACACCACTATGATTCCTGCATCAGATATAGCTTTGCATTTCTTTGTTTCAGATTTTTGGATAGTAATCTTTCAGTGACCATCTTTAACATGGGGCAATAACTTAGACTTGGAAATAGTTATTTTTATGGTGTTTAATACGTTCATGAAAATTATCTACCTAGTAAAGAAATATCGAAAAAATTTATATATCGGTAATATATTTGGCATTTCACGCAGTCATTTTCCAAAACAATCAGCAGCACGTCTTCAATATTCAAGTAAAATTCAAAAATAAATTTACCAATTTTCATAATTTTCGAGAAGTATACTGTATCTAAATGACATTCCCAGCGGCCATTTTCCAACATGGCGGCCAAACTTTCTATTGCATGGCTTCAATATTTTACTATGAGGTTCACACAGCTTTTATTATAATATCTATAAATTTTCATAGATCTTCAACAACATGGTGAAATAAACTGTACCTAGCATTCACTGTGGCCATTTTCCAGTATGGCGACCAAACTATCAAACAAAGAGCTGTGAAATTTTACTATGATGTTCATGTGGTTACATTCAAAATATACAACAATTTTAGTAATTTTTGAAGAAGAACGTGGAATACATTGATGCTGGCATTCCCGGCGGCCATTTTCCAAGATGTCGGCGAAAGCTCGCGCTCTACAGCAGAGGACTTTTAGTATATTTTTTGTTGGGTCAGAAACAACACCTATACCAATTTTCATCTTTATGTTCAAATGTTCTAGGTAAAGCCCTTATTTAGCCTATCTGTCCTGGCCTATAGTTATATAAACCATTTTCGACTTTTTAAAAATATTGAACTTTACACTTTTTTAAACTATATCAAGTTTGTTGTTTTGGGCTTCATAGATATCAGAGCTTAATGTGCTCCATTTTTGAAAGCATACAGTGTTTACACTTTTTGAAAGCATACAGTGTTTACACTTTTTAAGAGCATACAGTGTTTACACTTTTTAAGAGCATACAGTGTTTACACTTCTTGAAAGCGCAGATTTGCAGAAGCATAATTTGAAATTTCCAGATTAGTGATGCATATTTGAAATCTTCTTTCCTTCAAAATTTTAATTCTGGCTTGATAAAATTCTAAATATGTCTCTTCGTCCTGAGATATTATTTTGGTGTAGGAACAAACGAACAATAGTAGTCCAATACAGTGTTTACATTTTTTGAAAGCGCAGATTTGCAGGAGCATGTTTTGAAATTTCCAAAAACTTTCAACAAACATGTTAGTTTTGACGATCGATCTTTGTTTATGTCACTTGTTTTCAAGAACAATGCTTTAATTTTCAAGTAGTTCAATAGTTTTCGGGTGCGCCATCTGGTAGCCAAGTTAGCCCCTACTAGGTTTATGTGTATTTTGACGTTTGAAATGTCTTAATAGTCTTATCCTTATGGTAGGTTAAACATTTCATTGGTAAATATCTCTTAACATTGGAGATGCAGAGAAAAAACTATAGAAAATTGCCCAAAATGAGTCACTTTTTATCAATGATTACTCTTAAACGCGCGAGTGAATTGCGGCGCGCTTTTCTTTAGAATGTAGTGCAAATATCATACTATATAAATACCTAGTAGGATATTTGCGGTTTTGTCTGGTCTTTTAACAGTTGGTGTTTCGAAGCCTAAAAAAGAGGAACGAAATATGCAAAAAGTGGAACGGCGCACTTACAAATCATACAGCACTTTTATGCAACCCATAAGTGAAACATTTAAATTCATGATGAAACAGAATATGTTTATTAAATTTAGACTACATGTTGGTATGATAAGACTACATTCCCGGACCCAGCAATCCCACAGAAATTATAAACATGGAAGAACATAAAATACATGCTTTCTGCCGATTTCGATTGTATCAGTTTGAACACCGAGTGCAAAGACGGATATCAATAAACTGATTGCGAGTAAACTGTTATAGTCTTATCACACCAATTTGTACTAGAAGTTTTATAAATATATTCTTTTTCATCTTGAATAATAGTGTTGCCCTTTTCGTTGGCATAAAGGTGCTGTATATTCTGTAAGTGCGTCGCTTAACGTTTTGCATATTTCGTTCCTCTTTTTTTAGACTTTGGAACATTAACTGTTGAAAGACCAGCCAAAACCGCAAATATCATTCTGGGCATTTTTATAGTATAATATTTGCACTATATTTTAATGAAAAGCGCGTCGCAATTTAAGTGCGAGTTTAAGAGTAATCATTGATCAAAAATGACCCATTTTGTGCAATTTTCAATAGTTTTTTCGCTGTGTATTAAATAATAAATTTTATTTATTAATGGAACTTTCAACATACCATAAGAATGAAGCTCTTTACACATTGCAAACGTC
Source organism: Phalangium opilio (assembly GCF_054372755.1). Taxonomy (NCBI): domain Eukaryota; kingdom Metazoa; phylum Arthropoda; class Arachnida; order Opiliones; family Phalangiidae; genus Phalangium; species Phalangium opilio. The sequence goes on along the minus strand of NW_028324160.1, from coordinate 8,386,745 downwards.
AAATCATACTTAAAACTACCAGGAGGCTAACTTGGCCACCAGATGGCGCACTCAAAAATTATTTATTTTGGCAAGGTCCTAGATTTCAGTAGAAGTCAAAAATGTATAAAAATTGTCATTATGAGCCTTGTGGAATTTTTGCCAAAATATCGGTCATTTGAAACATAGTGCACAGTAGCCTAAAAGAATCCTATTTTCATGAAACCGCCAATTATGCAATTGGGAATAATGGCAGAACATTGAAAAATGACGAAGAGCAACACTACGTCAAAATTTTTCAATTGAATTCTGATGGTAGTTTACGAAAAGTTCTGAGAGATCGTGATACCAATTCGACTAAAGAACTGTTCGTTGATGAAATGGGAAATTTCGTTGACATAAGAAACAATAACAAAACTCTTGAACGAGTCTTACAGGTTAATGAGCTGTCACTAATCCTTTCAACGTTGTTGAAAGTGAAGAGAAGAATCCGAAAGCAAATTTCGTGATCAATGAAGGTGGGCTTATTGAAACCCTACCAAAAACAGTTTATTGGGAATGCAGTGATATTTGTTAAGTTCGAAATCGAGCCATTTCGAAAGTACTAGCTTTCGTAAACACGGTTGCGAATGCCCATCGAATAGTCTTTGACTCAAAATTTTCAGTCAAATTTCGACCTTTGCGAATTAAGAAAACAATTTTGCGCAAAATCCAACGTGTCTCTACCACCAGACGGGGACGAAATAGTGGGAAAGATAGTACCGTTCCTAGGACACACTGCTTACTGCGCTGATAGCGAAGAGTGACAAAGTCATTTGCGTTCTTTCGCTGAACTGGCCCCTCATTATTCGGGAATTAGAACTATTCTGAATAATATTTATCAAGTCAAAGCCTTGCTCAACGCTTTAATTAAAATTTCAACTGAAATTGAGAGTGGTGATTAGTGATTACGAATATATGACAAATGTCATGGGGGAATTGAGGAAAATTCTTGCCACACGTGGGAAAAATTTAAATAAGAAGCAAAACAATGCTCCCACAGGAAGCGTTAACGCTCCTCGTCCAAGTCTCGATGAAAGTGAAATCTTGAGTCTTTACGAGAATCAATTCGCTCGGGCAATGCTACATACCAACGAATTTCACTATACGCCCTGCGACTGCTGTTTTAGATTACTGAAAAAATCTGATTTAAGAGCGGTAGAAAAATTGTTAAACAGTGCTGTTTTTTTGAACGAGGCCTATTGATTTTAAGAGCTGGCTGGATAATGAATAATTCCAACACGAGAGAAACCGACATGCTTCGTTGTCGTTACTCCGCTACGGATTTGGGAAAGGGTAAATCCCCATCAGATGCATCCTGAACAACTTGACAGATGTCACCAATTTAAACATGTTTGAGAAAGTTTTAATTCAGCTTGTGAAACCCTTCCACACTGTGTTACGGATAGGTACTAAAACCAATTCCAACGTTAAGTTCGGTACGGTTAAGAGTAATTTATCTTCCAATAACCGTGGAGAAAAATTTGAAGATGATTCCCAAGACGTTGCCCAAAAATCACGAACTGCATATCTTGGTGAATGGCGTTCCCACTGCGGACAAAAAGGTTTGGCAACAGGTTGTTTGCCTCGAAAAAGTGTTGAAAGCATTCAGTGTGCTGAAAACATTAATCCTTTGTATAAGGACATTGATATTTCGGCAATGAACGGGGATTATATTTGTGGGAGGCAAGAAATTGATAAAATTAAAATTCTTTGACTCCCCATGAATTACTGAGCGTAACAGACCCACTTGCTTTGCTTAACGATGGCTGTGATGTGGTGCCACGTGCTTCCGCTACGCTTCCAATGGAAGCGCTTCGGTGGATAGCAGTCGCGACATGGAAGCTGACCAAAACGTTTCAAATATGGTCGTGCATGGTGAAAATCAGTTGAATCTTGCAGCAGATAACTACGCAATTTTAAAACTTTGTTGCGAAATCTTTCTGAAGGCGAAGCCAACGATATGTACGATCATTACTCTATTCATCCGGTGTACGTCCAACCACCAAAAGATTTATTGAGTGCTTACCAAATGAAGCGCGTTGTGTTCATTTGTTCCCTAAGGGTCGTTACGGTAAGCACGATGATAGACCATTGGGAAATTAACTGAAACAGAGTATCGTTTATCTTGCCTTCTGAACAAAAGTCCAATTTTTAGACGAGATTAAGCCTATCTCTTCTATTCTTATCAAGAAAGCGAAATGAAAGCGATTTCTAGCAGTTTGAACTACGTTCTTCGTGGGGTTGAAAATTTGCTCAATCGAGTTGAATCTGGCGATAAAGAACTTGAGAGTAATTTAGTAATTAGTTATTCTTGGGTCACATTAGAGGAACTAAGGACTACTGGTATAAAGTCCTTAGATCCGTTCTAGCGATTAATTTGGTCCTCCCATGTGGCTCTTGACTTTTAATCCGGCCGAATACGATGACTAGGAACTGCACGATCACTTGAGAAAAATTAATTCAGACGTTCCAGGAGTAGAGTCGATGACGGTTGCTGAACAGTTGAATTTCGACCGACTTAGCATCAATTTGCACTTTCACAACAAAGTTCGTACGCTGCTAAACAACTTTATTTTGTGTAAGCAATATCCAGTTCTTGCCATGATAGAACATAATTTTTAGCGGGTTGAATACCAATCTCGCAGTTTCCCTCACTACCACATGCCTTTGTGGGCCAAGGACGCTCCAAAGATTGGAACTTCTTCTACCGAGACTATTTTGGATTACGTGCAAAAACACGTCACGTGTTCGATGCCAAGAGCATCGGTAAGTCCGGAACTGCAACGGCTGGTAAAAAAATTCCAAACTCACAAATGCACCTACAGTTTTTATAAGAAGGTGAAAAATTCTAAAAAAGGATTGAAAGTGTGTCGTTACGGTTTCCCTCGAAACGTAACAAACATTGCTACTATGAATTCTGTTAGATCAGTTACTCGTCACCGTAAAAGGAAGAAGGTGCAGAAACGACTGTACGACTTGCCGAGAAAACAGCACGAAGTTTTAATCAATGATTATAATCCCACGCTATTATTGGCTTCCAAAGCCAACATGGATTTGCAATTTGTCGCTGACCAATCGGAAATAGTGGCAAACTATGTCACGGCTTACGTGACAAAGGGAGACCGGGCTTACATGCACCAAACCTTTGCCGAGTTAGGGAACGAAAGTTTGTCCAAAAAATTATTTGCCTATAGATTGAAATCTTTGACGTGCAAGCAAATAGGAATTTATGAAGCTCTCGATATGATGCTGGGCCAAGACCTTTACAACAAGTCCGACAGCACTAAATTTATTAACACTAACTTAAAAGAAAACCTATCGAGAGTTTTGAAAGGTTACAAGGAACTCGCGCGTTTGAGGGAAACTGACCCCGAAAGCACGGACACTTGCCAAAAAGGGTTCGTCGACGACGAATATCCGAATCGTCCTGACAGCTTGGAAAATCTTAGTTTGTGGGAATTTGGTCAGTTTTACGATTACGCGATGCGCTCTGAGGGTGTTATTTTATAAAACGATCGGAGTTCACTTTATGGCGGAGCAAGTTAGGAATTAGGAATTGGTTGTAAATGTATTAATTTAAAAATAGATAAAGGGCTCTCAAAACAATCTCAGAGTATTTCCGTGCCAGAAAAATATATTTCTGTCGGCTTCTGATTCATCCATTATGTCGAAATAACCAACTTCTTTAAAAGCCTTAGCACGTCACTCGATACGTCGTCGCCATAAATAACGTAAACACCGTGCACATGGATGAAACCTCAATGCTTGAACTTACTCAGATAAAAAAATTAGCCCCGCCTGTTTAATTGTGGAGCGCTGATTAAAAACCTCTTTCCCGGTCGTGGTCGAGACTTTAGTAATTTTATCTTTCTATTCACACGAGCTCCGTTGGGAACGTCAAAAAGCTTAACGTCACAATTTTCAGAACTAGAGGCTACGGCAAAAAATCTTATTTAGGACCTTGGGGTTAGATTATTCTCCTTGTGATATTACTCAACATGTTGATTAGGGAATGGATTAGATTTAGGACACGTTTTTAACATTTGTTTCATATTTATCATCATCCTGAAGATTTTTTATTTTAGCTAATACCTTGACAATGTCCGCACAATGCCGAGAAAACTAATCCTCCTCGTCTACATTTACAGTTCTTTACACAAGATGTTCTGCAGATTGCAGGTGCAGGTGATGAGTGTTGAAAGTTCATCTGATGCAGAAAGGAGAGTTGTGTGAATGGGTTTTTGACTTTCGCGATCACGAAACCTTCCCCACTGTTCGGGATTAAATCTTTTCCTAGCCATTGTTGGACTTGAAAATACCATCGGAAAGAATGTAATTTTGCGGCGTTGGTTTTTGGATGAAGCTTAGCGAGATCAAACACTGTTAATAAAAACTGTACAATCTTGGACAAAGCATGTGCAGAGTGGTGACTTTGACACAGCACAGAATTTTGACCAAGTCTGCACAGATATAATCATGTGCTAATGTGCACATCAGTTTGATTGCGGGTAAGTGGTTCGACTTAGTAGTAAAAGATCATTTATTTTTGGTTAATAATTTTTAATTTATATGTAGAAAAAGCCGTTCTTTTAAGGTATATATTCTTATGTTACTTGAACTTTTTCTTTAAGCGCCAAAAGCACCAAAAAGAAAATAAAAACTTATAGATCGAATCTTATCTTTAACTAGTAATATTATAACTGCTGTATTTGGACAATTTTTTACGATTCTGAGGGTTTAGTGCAAAGCAAACCAAATCCAATTTATAACAAGTTGGGAAAACCAAAATATTAGCTCTCCGAGTAAACTTATAAACTCAGATATGGAAATGTTTCTTTTTTATTTATGAACAAATACTGAAGTTAAAATTTATGAAATATTAAACCAGTATACAAATCATGGCGAATAAACTGTAAATCAGACGACATTTTACATCCAATAAGGATATACTTGTACACATTAAAATCATCCGATGGGGAAAAACGTGAAGTCAAGAGATAAAAATTTGGAGGGATATTACCTTTACGTGTTTGTAAAGGCCCAATTTTCTACTCCTCAACTGTATACCCTCTAAGATCAAAGACATATTCAAAGCAGGGTTGCCGTGTAAACACTATCCTCTCGTTTCACCTCAACGATATTTTTAGTTTGTCAACATGACTGTTAACGTTACATAACCCCAAAGCTTATTTGTGGCTACATGCACTGAAAGTAAATGCGCACCATAAAAAGCATGAAAACACGAAGCTATAATCCAATTACGATCAGCAGAACTCACCAAAAAAGACAACGGATTTTGGAATACGTTTACCATTGAGCTCTGTCGTCATAGCTTTGCTGAACGCTTTTCTCCGGTCATCGGTGTTTTAAAAATGACGCAAGCTTAATAAAGTTTGCAAGGTACCGAAATTTGTATGATAACATATTTATAGAGATAGATAAGAGCAAATTTCATATTTAAAATTGGAAAGACTAACATGTCTCTTAAAACTATCGCGTGATCAACTGGTTTCACGCCAATTAAATAGGTATAGTCCCATCAGAATCACCAAGAGCTATTTGTAATACTTCCTCCATGTTTTTTCGCCAAGCTGAGAACTACGCGTGTTACGTCACGTTATCCAAAAACCCGACTATTTTCTTTGGTGATCGAGCTGGCTCAGCGCTAAGCACAAAAACAAAATCCCGTTCTGTAGGACATTGCTAACCGCGCTGCTAAACGTGGCCCAGATTTCCACCATGATTCTTTATTCAAATATAAAATCTAAGCCTGATTATTTAAAAGTGTATTTAACTTTCGGCTCTCTCTTAAGACTGAACCGTTAATGTCTCTGCATTACAGAAAAGAAAACCAAGCGATTACATTTTGGTTAACTAGGCCTATTGACATATAAAAGTTCATTTGACCGACATAATAGCGTTCTTTTGTAATCATTAAAGAAAGGATTATGTTATAAACAGATGTAATATAGCTAAAGTAATATATAAACATCCATTTCAAATAATAATATAAAAAAATATTCTTGGGATATCAAAATGAAAGAGAGCTTTCAGGCTACAAAACTGCTAAAGGCATCGAAATTACGAAAAATATTTCCATATATTAATTTTACTTTATAAGAAAACCAAATAATAAGGTTTTGTTGTATTTCTTTACACATCAAGACAAGGCGAACTGCTAACGCGGTGAACTAGCGTAATAACGGACGGACACACACAGACAATCACATAGACTGCTTTTTAACCATTTTCGTATTAACTTTGATTTGAGAAACAAGATTATCTTAAATACTAGAATAAATATTATTAATATTAAACATTTCATTTTCTTCGTTAGTTATTCGCCTTATTGAGAGATTCATCGTTTTAAAAAAGAACAATTAATCATTCTTGAGAGACTTGACTAATTTTGACGTTTGAAATGAAGCATACGCCTGTTGCGTCGCCTTCTCAAATAGGTAGTATATAATGGATTCGAATCGTAGATATGGATAAGCAAATCCGCAATTGCGTGAACCTTTGGTGGAAGCCCCGCCATTGGGAGGCTAGACGTTTCTCTTAATGCCTTGCCGATCGCCGCGTATATCTTAACCTTAACGATTATAGTGGAGTAGAAGCCAGTGTGTACAGACTGGTGTCAATGTGGGATGGACAAAGACCAGAAGATGGTGGTGTGTAGAAGCCAGTGTGTAAAGACTGGTGTCCATGTGGTATGGGCAAAGACCAAAAGATGGTGGTGTTTAGAAGCCGGGGTGTGCAGACTGGTGTCCATGTGGGATGGGCAAAGACAAGAAGATGGTGGTGTTTAGAAGCCAGTGTGTACAGACTGGTGTCCATGTGGGATGGACAAAGAGCAGCAAATATTGGTGATTAGAAATCGGAAAGTACAGGACAAAAATCCAGGCGATGGTGGTGTTAGACAGGCATTGGAATAATAGCCAGTGTAAGTGGAATACAATTTTCGAAATTTCCAGGAAATGCGGTCCGGAAATGCACAACACGTTTGGTCCGATTTGCAAACTGCGACCGCGGTCACGTGGGGATAACAACAGACACACAGACAAACACGTCGAAATAGAACCTCTCCGTGACATACGTCACTCGGAGAGGTAAGAACATAGTGCAAGTACAAACTACAAGGAAAATAAGTGTACCATTAAATTGAAATCAAATAAAGTTAATAGTTTGATATTATTAAGAAACAAAGAACCATTGTTTTAGAAAATTGAAGCTAATGCGTGAAGAGCAAATCGAATTTTAGCTTTTAACACCATATTGTTGTGAGAAAATTTGATACAAAGACTCATGTAAACTTACTGCATGGATTTAGTTTGGTAAATCTTTAAGCAAAACCTGGTAGGTAGTGCATGATTCTCTTCTATATTTTTCTTCATAGACTACGCTCTAGCAGGTTTCTCGTCGTCCTTAAAAGAAAGTTAAGTCATGGAGGAAATATGTTTTCACGCCACAGGATAGACAACGCCCAATCTCCGACGGCAGCTTATTATAACTCAATATAAGAGAACAGGACACCATTACCGCCTCACCCACCCCCCTTTATTCCGTCAGTAGAACGTTTAGTTAACGTTGCAGTTCACAGGTGGAGTTTTAAACTTAATCCAGGGAAGAAATGATTTTTTTAACTTTTCTTTCTCCACGGAGAATCGAACCGCGGACCTTTCACTTGCCAGCCCAGTACTATACAGCCTCGCCTAAAATCGCTTGTTAAGAGACGGTCTCGAATAAAGTGCTATACTCGGAGAGAGAGGTCTGTCCCAGGCACAGTCCCCTTCTCTCTCTCCATCTATCTCTTCAACTAGGAGTCATGATCTTATCCGAGGCCAGGAGATATAACTTCGCGGTTGGAGAGGCAAAAGCATATTAAATTTTTGCCGACCGGGCAGAAGTTTTTATCACTGTTTAGGGTAGGGCATCGAGGGGCTATTCACTCTGATTTTATGCACGGTAAATCATTTAAGCATTGTAAAAGATAGCATTATTCACTCATTAGGGTAAGGTATAGAGGGGTTATCCACTCATTAGGGTAGGTATAGAGGGGGTATTCACTCGTACGATGTGGCTACTATTACGAGCCCTTGGGTCGCCATGTTCTGTGTACTATTTCCGCCTTTAAACTCTCTCGGGCGCTGGTCGCTCAAAGAGTAACAAAGGGGTTATATTTTTTGCACGACTTTCAGGCGCCATGGTTAGAGTGTTAGGCCTCGCTCCTTTCTTGTCTCCTGATCCTATCTATAGCTTAAACATTACTTTCGCAAGGTTTTAGCGGTGACCATCCCAAGTGAGGACCGCTGGTAATCCCCAAGGTTCAACTCCGTGCCTATAGTTCTTTTGTATTTTCTATTTCTGAGAGAAAGGGTTTCGACCAATGTTATGTAGAAAGTACCAATTGCCTAGGTTGTCGCCAACCAAAAATAAAGCCCTACCTATGGGCAATTGGTACTTTCTACATAACATTGGTCGAAACCCTTTTTGTCAGAAATAGAAAATACAAAAGAACTACTAGGCACGGAGGAAAATCATTGTAAAAATTAAAGCGTTCTTTTAAAATATTATTATCACGGCCTCGACCACCAGTGCTAAGGTGTTCGAACTTTCAAGGTCGTGAGAAAGTTACCTCCATGGTCGAGCATGCCCCGGGAATGCCTCTGACCAATGGCGAGCGTTCAGTGTACACCACGCGTGACATGACCGGACGCTAACCCTTGCCTGATTGGCAAAGGTTTCGCGGGCTTTCGTTTGATTGGAAAGCAGTTTCGCAGGCTTCCGGGACGCGGTCTTAATTGGTGGACATAGATGCGGGTCCAAAATGAAAACTCATAAAAAGACGGACTCCATAGGAGAGAGACAGGAGATAATGACATGATAACATGAGATCCGAACCTTGCAAGAGGAGCAAAAAAATAAAAGAGTTCCTGTGAACTACGATGTTCCGAAAAGACGATATAGCCCCGATGGCATACGCGAGGTGCGCGACGTGTAAATATATGTAAATAACTTGTAAATATTCGGCACCCGGTTACGCGTCGTGACGGTCAAGGAACAGGACGCTCGCTACAAACTGTAACGTACAGATTTATTTTTAATTTACTATTGACGTCCTTTATTTGGCATTGGTACAGCCGTAAGGCCAATGCATATTTTGCTGTTAGTTGAATTGTTGTTTTTATTTGATTGATGATTAAATCTGGAGTATTTGCGAAACCTAAACCATGGTCTTCTTATTCCTAACGCAAAAGTAGAAAAAAATACCCTAGACATATGGACAAGACTCGCTAACCCCACCCTCTACCGTTAAGGGTGGAGGAACCCGGAGGTAAAAGTATTTATCGATAAAATGGGGGTCCGTCCGGGATACAAAGGCTTTATTCGAAGTGTAAGATGGGCGTTAGAAAGAATACCATGGTTTTGTTCGTATATAGTTAAATAGTGTTTTTAAATAAGGAAATGCTAGTAGTAGGATTAGATGTGTAGGGTTGTAAGATAGTGTGTAATTACGGTAACTGTGCAGGGTTGAAAGAGTTTTTGATTTTTAGTTAACGTACTGTATCGAATGGTTTAAGTGGTTTAATTGTGGTAACAGAAACTAAAGGTTTTGTTTATAGCTAATACTTATAGTAGATCCGATTCAACGTTAGTAGAGACATTAAAACAGTTACGTAATGAGCGTTATGAGAGACGCAACGCGATAAGTCAGCCAGGTAGTAATTCGGCGCAAGGTGTGAACGAAACCATGTATTTGTCATCAACCTCGACGCATTCCAGGCAACCGTCGCCTATTAAATCACAACCTACAACTCCTAGCTTCCCTACTGTTCTTCATCCCAATGTGAGTCAGGCACAAACGCAAAGTGTTCCCACAGCAGGTCCCGTTCAGACCATCTCTCCTGGAACTCAGGGTCTCGGTGTTAGTTTAATTAGTAATGTTAATTCTGGTAATAATAATGTTCCCATCGGTAATAGTAATGTTCCCGTCGGTAATAGTAATGTTCCCACTGGTAATAATAGCGGTAATGCCTCACTTAAAGCTTCTTCGAATGTAGTACTCCCACGGGATGCCCTAAACGCATTATCAACACGTATTGATTCATTAATCACTACCCAAAATTCTCAACAAAACTTGATTCAAACCCTAATGCAAAATGCTTTTGCGTCAGGTGCGGCAAGCGCCGTATTTGTAACGTCCAACGCTAGCGCTCCTAGCGTAAATCCAAATACAGCAACCTCGGGAGGATCTATGGTAGCTCCCCCTCCAGTATTTCCAGGGCCATCCTTTACTTATTCTACCCCATTAAACATTCCCTCGTTCACCGGTAATCCGTCAGACCCCGGTCCGAAACAGTTTTTGAAGAGAGCGAGACAGGTGATGCTAACTAGCAATCAGCCTGAATCAGAATTTATTCAACGATGGATGTTGACAATGTTGTTGGGTCCAGCGTTTGACTGGTTTGACGAAGAGGGCGGATTTCATGACTGGGCCGATTTTAAAAGTAGATGTAGGGCTCGTTTCGAGCGTACGACTAATGACGAACATGTCAAGGATAAAATTAGTGAACGCTTACAAAAACACAGGAATTGGTCTGTGAATATTTAGACGTCCTCCAAAAATTGTTTGGACAATTAAATGAGCCCCTTTCGTCAGCCGAACAAGTCAGGCTAGCGAGACGCAATCTCAGACCGGAGATTAAAATCCATCTCATATCGAAGAGTTATGCCACGTTACGAGATTTAATTGATGACGCGGTAATGATAGAAAGATTAGCAAGAAGGAATAGGCAGCCTTCGTTCTTAAATCAAAATGTAGCTAACCATAGTGCGAACACTGCCGGTCAACCAACCCGTCAAAATTTTCAAAGAGTAAATAACGGTGCTCGTCCTCGTGAATGCGCGCGCTGTGGGAAACAGGGGCATACCATAGACAATTGTTGGTCTAGGCCAAGTAACCGGCCAGACCACGGAAGGAGTGCCCCTTACTTTCCAAACATTCAGTGTTACGAATGCCAACAGTCTGGCACAAAAATGTTCACTGTCTAAATAAAAATGGGCCGGTTCCGATAACAAAAGAAAGGGAAACGAAGTGGCGGGCGGCCAAATAGGGGTAAGCCGTCCCACATCGAGGTAAAGAAGAAGGAGAACCTCGCTAGCTCGTGTATAACGAAACCACTGAACTTTGTAGGGGGTCAAGATTATCTTGATATTTGTGTAGGTCCTATACCGTGCTTAGCTTTACTGGATCCTGGATCCACTCATACTTTGCTTAACAGCGCAATAAAACCCCATATAGAAAAATTCGGATATTGCACAAAACAAAATAATTTAACATTAGCTAAATCAGATGGTTCACTTTTGGCTACAGAAGGTTTAATTAAAGTAGATTTTGGTTTACAGAAGAAACAATTTTAAGTTTTGAGGCAGTCTACGTTCCGAACATAGAGTATTCGTCTCTAGGTAGTTATATGTTACGGGAAACGGGTATGATAGCTAATTTTGGGAAAAAAAGATTTAGTTGGCCCGATAAGGATAGCGAGCTAATAGAATTTCAGAATGTAAATGCAAAGGTACCATTGTGTTGTAGTTTAGCTCATCAAAACCGTTTCACCGATTATGAAGGAATTAAAGCAATCTTAGAAAGGACAGGAGATTTTGAGAAGCAGGAACAGCTTAGGGACTGGTGTATAGGTTCCGAAGCATATTTTCCACAATTCCCGGTAGAACCGAAAGAATCGAACATTATAATTATATTGACGTGGGGAACGCGTTACCAAAATCTAGTCTCCCATACCGTTTCAACCCAGCCAAAAGGGTGATTTTAGAGAACATTATTAGTGATATGATTAAGTTAGATCTAATTGAGCCAAGTAACAGCCCCTGGGCAAGCCCAGCATTTCTAGTTATGCAAAAGTCGAAACCGAGAATGTGCATAGATTTTAGACCGGTTAATAGTATAACTAGAAAAGACGCATATCCGTTGCCGCGTATAGACGACATTTTAGACTCCATCCATAAGCCCGCTTTCATAACGACCTTAGACATGAACGCCGCATACCATAAAGTACCGATATTTGAGCCACACCGCGACATAGCTGCGCTCGTGACACCGAGCGGATTGTTTCGACCAAAAGTTGTCATGTTTGGTCTCATCGGTGCACCGGCTACATTTCAGCGCATGGTCAACAACATGTTTGCTGACCTATCGCTATCGGGAAAAGGCGTCTGCGCTTATTTGGACGATTTAATTATTGCTTCCGCAGATTTTAGTTCACATTTAGAAACGTTGGAAAACGCATTCAATCGGTTATTGGAAGGCTTTGGTCCCATTGAACCGAATTCCCATTCCACAGAACGGCTTTTTTGTGGTGTCCCATTCGACCGAACGTACCCCAAAGGTGCGATTTTATTATAGTCCCATTGGACCGAAATTCTATTGAACTGGAAGAAGACATACTGTATAATTTTGCATTAAATATATTTTTAATTAATAGGAAAATGTTTTGGAAAAGGTGGCAGCTAATTAATAGGAGAATATTTTAAAAAAGGTGGCAGCTAATTAATAGGAGAATATTTTAAAAAAGGTGGTAGCTAATTAAAAGGAGAATATTTTGGAAAAGGTGGTAGCTTATTAAAAGGAGAATAATTTGGAAAATGTGGCAGCTAATTAGTAGGAGAATGTTTTGGAAAAGGTTGCAGCTAATTAATAGGAGAATATTTTGGAAAAGTTGGCAGCTAATTAATAGGAGAATGTTTTGGAAAAGGTGGCAGCTAATTAATCGGAGAATATTTTGGAAAAGGTGGCAGCTAATTAATAGGAAAATCTTTGGGAAAAGGTGGCAGCTAATTAATAGGAGAATGTTTTGGAAAAGGTGGTAGCTATTTAAAGGGGGAATATTTTGGAAAAGGTGGTAGCTAATTAAAAGGAGCATATTTTGGAAAAGGTGTCAACGAATTATTGGAACCAAACCTCACCTAACCTAATCTAACCTAACCTAACCTAACCGAACCTTACCTAACCGAACCTAACCCACCCGAAACAAAATTATTAAAATTTTAATATAAAACTCTAAGACATTGATGGAACTACCGTTAAGACTGTACTTCATTTTAAGCAAAATTTGTTTATTAATTCTATATATCTCTTGCCTTGAAAGGAATGAAACTGAGCGTTTTAATTAGTATCACGAAACATTTACTTTTAATATTATTAACATACCTTTCGAAGATTCGAACCAACAACCTATCGCTTCGCAGTCCAACATCGTATCCACTACACCAGCTAATCGCTGACGGCTACAGTGTTTCAAATTATATTCAAGTATTTTTTAGGGGCATATTCGGACGATTGGGATTTCGGTCCATTGGGAATATAGCCATTGGGCTGGAAATCTAAAATCATTGCGGGATATTCGGTCGAATGGGAGTTCGGTCCATAGGGAATTCGGTTGAAAGGAACGATACCATTGGAAGCAGGGTTGGCAATGAGCGCAGCAAAAATGCAATTTTGCAAAAAGGAATGCAAAATTTTGGGACGTATTGTTTCGGAGCTTGGTGTGAAGGTGGCCGAATTCCCTACCCCAAGGAACGTCCGTCAGCTTAGACGTTTTCTCGGCATGGCGAGCTATTACAGGCGATTTATAAAAGATTTCGCTAAAATCGCCAGTCCACTTCATCACCTCTTGAAAAACGAAACAGATTGGAGGTGGGGTGACGAGCAAGACCAAGAATATATATGTAACGAGAGTCTGTACATAGCCGAATTCAGTCTTAGAAAGGGTAAAATTCCCCTACAAAACCCATTCCCTTCCATATTTTAAACTTTAAAAGTACAACTCTTTTAGCCTGGGTTTATTTTAAATTAAAAATATTGATTGGAAAAATGCATTATTCATCATTTTCATTTCAGTTACCCTGGAAACAGAAACATTAGCAGGAGTGTTTGGTTAACAAAATTAGCTATTAAAATGATATTTTATATTCATTATGCAAACTGTTCGGCACGAGGCTTGACATACTTAAAAGTAAAAAGGTACTCGAAGGAGCGTAGCAAACTTTCTTAAAATTTAACAAAATCGTTATGCCTCGAAAATTTTAGAGATTTGACGATAATAGGATTGTCGTAATTCGAATTTCGGATTTTACACGTTATGATTTAAGTGGAGCCCAAAATGGCGCTGAACGAAATGGAATTTCTGGGAAATAATCGATATTTCAAATACAGGTATAGAATTTGAATTTTCAAATCGTAAATGTTATTTATCCTTGATTTTCACAAATGCGTGGTTAGGTTCGCCAATGAGACCGAAATTAACTACGGGACACTTGCAGTGAGTTTATAATTATTGTTGAAGCGAGATTGCCCAGAGTCTCGGGATTAAAATCCATTTTCTAGAACATTTGAACTTTTATTTATTTTCAGGAATTTCATTATAGCATAAATAAAAGGGTCGAGAACGAAATGATGCGGCAGTATTTAAAACGATCCCTGAACATGAAGTAAATTTCATATTTCAAACTATTACACAACTATAAATTGGGGCGAGCGAGAAAGAATCGCCTTAACGCAATGAAATAATCTTGGCTTGCTCGCTCTTTTGACGAAATCGATCTGCGAAATGTGGAAAACTCTAATGTAATCGAACCGTTTGGTTGTGATCTGAGACAAAAATATATGAAAAATTCCTTATATGTTATCTTAATTATCCCTCAGAAACGAATATCATTCAATTTATGAAAACTATTAAGAATAAATTAAGGTCATATTTTAATTCATTTTGTCGCTCTATTTACAGAGTCAAGTGGACTCATGTTCCAATTCCTTACTTAAATTCATTATATACCGAATCTATGCTACACTTGTTCACTGTAAGTGATTAAAACGCTTATAGTTAATTACGTAATTAAGAATTATAAATACCTAATCCTTAAGATGGTTTTAGAAATTTCACATCTTCACGTTGGATACGCCACGCTCAATTTTCGATAAACGACTGGAATATTTCACTCCGTCTTTTCCCTACGGAACGACCAACACGATTATACTTTCGGCTGTTCCGAAGAGAGTCACGTCCACTTCTTTGTCCTTCTTAAACATGGACACGCCAGTAAATTTCGCTAAATTAACATTCCATTCACCACCAAATAATTTTCTTTTCCCACTCTCCGTTCAATTAGGTGGTGATTTTAATTGTGTTCACTTTGGTGCTTCTCTCACTTTTGCTCGTCGTTCACTCCATCGTAACCAACAAATACGAATCGGTACCCAGCAGGAAAGTTGCCAAGAAAATGGCCCGAGAAACTTTGAAAAATGTTTGGGAGAACGTGTCGCTCTTCTGCGCTGAACGTAAGCGATTAAGCGCACCCCTAACAGTTGACAACAATCGACCCTCAAGCGAACCAGTTTCCAATGAGGGACATTCTAAACAAAGAAAATGTCCCGATAAAGAAATATGGCTGGCGCTTTAACCATTTATGGTAAAGCGAACTAGATAATTTTATTTCCTACAGCGATTCCCTCCGTTTTGCCTCACATTACTTGTCGTCTGCTGGCTTCGTCGTGGATGATCGGAGTGACTTTCATTCTGTTCTACTTGGGTTGTTATTTGCGGACGGAGTTCACGACGGAAAGCTACAATTGCATCGACACTCTCTCGGACTTGATCAAATCGGGAATTGCACCTACAATGTTGCCGGAAACATACGATCACCTCCGAGTTTTGGTGAATATCCATCTGTATGTTAAGTTTACCAATTCTTCTGACATCATTGTTGCGTGTCTACAGGCAGCCCAGGACCCGGCTGTTAAAGAGTGGCTTGGCGCATTCGATAAGCCGAAAGTATATGAAGAAACTGGAATTACTTTGAAGAAAAATTTCGAACCCATTAATTCCGGGAAAAAAGCTATGATAGTAACGGTCGAAATGCTGCTTTGCATGCTACCACATTTAAGTATGAACATGGGCCTACACAATTTCGAAAAGGACATCAAAAATTTCGTAAAGCTCATCAAGAGCAAAGGAGGACTTTACTTTTCGCAAGAAGACGTCGTGTTCGACTACGTACACACCATGTTCAACACCTCTTGGGTGAGAAGCAGTCCCCAACTGCACGAGTCCGTCCAACTGAGGTCTGTAAGAATTTTATCGTAAAAATATAAGTTGGTTTGACGAGTGTTCTATTGCAGTATGGCACCCATTTTCGAAACAAAAGTTTTCAAATTTCTGAACTTTGAGCTCGATTACAGGATTGAACAGATCAAGTGGGAAAAACCGTTGAAAAGCGTGAATGATTTGGACCTGAGTAGCGTCTGCGTTCCTTTCTACTTTCTCTTCATGTTCTCGTCAGGAACAGCAGTCGTTGTTATAACAGAAATTATCTTCTATTATTTAACTTGAAAGATGCAAACTAAATACGCATCGAAAGGAAATGGAATTCCTCGAGGATTCACAAATTGTGTCTGTTCTTCAAAATAACTGCACGTTACGTCACTTCAAATCTGCCCTTTTAACGTATAGTACACAAAAAACAGTGTTAATGATCTAGAGACTTAAACAAGAATACGTAACAGATTTTTTTATCATGTTTAAAAACAGATTTTTTTCATGTTTAAAAACACTGTTTCAATAGCTTAGGTTTGCAACACCTTATGTTTAAATTATAAATTATGAATGCATTATATCATAATTGTATTGCCTTTAAATGATGTAACGTATGCTAGTGTACATAATTGTCAAAGTAAATAATTAATATTGATTATATGTAATTAAATATTTAAGAAAAACCACTAGCTAGGAATCTTGAGATTGAAATTGAAATCTCGGGTAGAAAACCACTACCCTATTCTACCCTTCCGAACCTATTCTTTGTGTTAGAGAATTTGGGCTAGAAGTATTATATCATGTATTTTACTTCAGAAGTGTTAGTTATAATCAGCACGCCGGAGCTAAAAAATCTCTGAAAAGGAATCTGTTAAGTCCTTTTCTACTTCCAGGGTACGATAAAATACCACCAGCAGCGCTGAAACTCTAAAAGGTTTCATTATACACCTTATATTTCCAAAATATCTTTCACGAAATCATATAATACCCGCACTGTGAGACAACTAATAGAATACGTTCATGGGTACTAAGAAGGTAGTACCTTCAAAATACCTTTTTTAACAGTGAACTTTTTCTGTTATTTTAGATCTACTTGATTATTTTGGTTCTTTTTCTCTTCCAGATGTCCCAGAACGATGAACCATCGACTCCCGCTCGATCCACCAAACTTCAAATTCGAAGCGGCTTAAATTTAAGGACCAGAGTCGTAACCCCCGTTTCCGAAACCAAACTTGCGAAGGAAAACCTAAATTACTGCCGTCCTTTGCTGAACCAAAACTACCAGAAACCAATGAAGAACTTAAACCATTGGAAACCGTTGAGAAATCTAATTCAAGTCAAATCGTTGATGAATCTGTGACCGTCCACACCAAGAACCCCCTTCCCGGGGAAAAAACTGCGTCAACTGCTTTGTTCATTCTTCATTTTTTAAATTTATTTTTGTATAATGTTAAACTGCCCCGAACCACTGCTGTAAAACTTACTAAAACACGTTTACGCGGGAATAAACATCCCCGCCTCCGTCTGTAACGGGGGTCAGTTCCGGTTTGTTCTTTTTGTACTCGCGCTCCTGTCGAGACGTGTCTTTTTTTGGTTGTCAGAATAAATACGAGTGTTTACTGCGTATTTCACACTGCGTTTTCGTCTGCAATGGCCTACCTGGTAAATATTGCTAGTCATGAATAATAAGTCCTTTAAACGGGAACCTGGGAACTTCTTAGTTTTGCTAGTTTTAATTTACATTCTTTGTGTGCCGTGAAATTAGGCCCCCTTTCCTACATTTAATTTTTACGGTTACATAAAGTGGCGAGCTAGCCAGGACTCGTTAAGACTATCATTACCAATTGTACTTCCACGCGAACTTGTGAATATTACTTGTGCCATTGCTTGAACTAACTGTCGCGTCATGAATCCCGCCGATCCGCATGCTTTAATCGCCGCGATTAACGCGCAGTTACCGGGATCCTATACTCCCCCGAGGAGGAACACTCCTCCTCCAAGCCTTGGTACTAGTCCGGCCCATGGACAAGGACAAGCGGCAGGAGGAATCCCACCTCCGCCGCCGCTACCGCAAGGTGCAGCGTCCAATGTTCTGGTTCAAACTATTCAAACACTGGCGACTACGTTAGCAAACATAGGAACTAGACCAGCCGCCAAAAATAGGCCAAAACCACCCCGCACAAAGCGTGCCAGAATTCCTGCGGACTTTAACGGAATTCGCTGAATATCACAGCATGACAGACAATGACATTATCGCGCTTCTCCCACAAATATTAAGGGGCCGTGCCTTACTTTGGTTTAGAGACATGAATAGGCCAAATCAGACACTAACGTGGCGTACAGTGAAAGGCGCGTTTAGAGACTATTTCTTTTCGGTTAGAGCGGAGGAATCCCTTCGCCTTGAAATAGCGCAGTTTATACAACCCGCCGGTGTGTCTTTTGACGCGTACATCGCGAGTATTACCGCGATGAATCAGAACCTACGCGTTCCGTACACTGACTCCGAACTTGATGGTATTTGCAAGAGAAATATCCTCCCCGAAATACGCATCCATGTCGTCAACGACAACATAAGGACAATGGGCAGTTTTATAGAGAAGGGCCGCGTAACAGAAGAAATTTTACGAGCGACCCCCTCTAGCTCATTCTATCCTAGAGACAGTGCAAAGTCTACCTCGCGTAAATCCAGTGGGAGAACAAATTCTCCCGCAGCCGCGGTTTTGACTAAACCGCCGGGGGGAGTTGCGACATCAATTGCAAGAAATACCAATAGACCAAAGACTTCTACGCAAGTTAAGCCAGAATGTTATAAAAGCGGACTATTAGGGCATTATGCCACAACTTGTCCGGATAAACAAGAAGTCGCGCAAAAACCGGCTTCGGAAAACGCGAAAGCGGGAAGACCAAAAGGGTTCCCGCCGCACGAAGAAAATAAAGCCCGTTATGGAAATTGGCTCTATGGATGTGCGTCGCTGTGAGGTTGATCCTCCCGTGGCCATAGAAGCCGTGTTTTCGCATGGGACTTTCACGACCAGACTAGATTCAGGCGCTGATGCATGGTTTATCAGCTTATATCAGTGGCGTAATTTAGTCAGAACTTTGAAACCAGACTTAGTACTTCCGGAAGAAGAAGAGACTCAATGTATAGTGTTAGGCGATGGACGTTATACCTTTACAAAGGGACGCGCGCGAATAGACTTCCGCTTAGGACAGTTGAAACTAAAAACAGGAATTTCACGTAGTTCTCTCACTACCAAACGACTTTATTTTGGGAAAAAATTTCCTTTATAAACATCGTGCCGTTTTGGATTTTGGTAAAAAGACTTGTCAGATTGACGGAACTACGTTTCCATTCATGCTTAATCTCCCGGGGTTAAAGACTCCAACTCCTCAGATTATCGAGGATATTGAACAAGCTGTCGCGTCGCCTACACTGAGTCCGAAACAGAAGGAAGACTTAAAAACTTTATTATTACGATTTCCAAAACTATTTTCGGAAAAAGCGGGACGTACTAATTTAGTATATCACGAGATACATACTACCACCGATGTTCCCGTTAGTCAACGCGCGTACCGTGTTAGCGACGAGAAAAACCGGATAATTGAAGATCATCTTCACGAAATGATCCGCGACGGAATCGTGAAACCATCCGTTAGTCCTTACGCGTCGCCTGTGGTACTTGTACACCAGAAATGCGGAAAGATCAGTATCCGCTTCCGCGAATAGAAGAACTGTTAGGGAAAATGGGTGCCCCAAAGTTCATAAGAGCACTGGACCTTAAGAGCGGCTATTGGCAGATAGATCTCCATCCGCAGGCAAAAGCAAAAACTGCTTTTATCACGCACGCGGGGAAGTACGAGTTCGAGGTACTTCCGTTCAGTCTATGCAATGCGCCGTCGTCGTTTCAAAGACTCATCGACGAAGTCTTCAGGGATGGACATCACTTTTCCATCTGTGTCTATCTGGATGACATCGTCATTCCATCCAGTACTTGGGCAGACCATTTACAAGCCTTGGAATATGTCTTTCTCCGACTGTCTGAAGCGGGACTTACGCTTCAGACCAAGAAATGTTGCTTTGCGCAAAGCGAAGCGACCGTGTTAGGGCATATTGTCAATGAACGAGGGATTCATATTGATCCCTCCAAGACTAGGGCTATAGTAGACTTTCCCGTCCCAAAGAACGTGAAAGAAATCCAAAGATTTCTGGGCATGGCGGGATGGCACTCTCGATTCATCCCGCAGTATTCCAAGATCGTTGCCCCGTTAAACCATCTCAAGAAGAAAGACGTTCCGTTCCAGTGGCAGAAAGAACAGCAGGAAGCGTTCCAGGCCATCAAGGATGCGATCTGCATGGCGCCTCCTTTAGCGGCCTACAACCCCAAGTTGCAGTGTATCCTGACAACGGATGCTAGCGACGCCGGACTTGGAGCTTTCCTGTCACAAATCCAGGATGACGTCGAGGTACCTCTCGCCTATGCCAGTAAACAACTGACCGACGTCCAGCGAAGATATACCACCACGGAAAAGGAATGTCTTGCCATCTTGGGGAGTTGGAAAGTTCAGGCCATACTTGGAGAATATACCGTTCACTGCGATCACCGATCACAAAGCACTCCAGTGGTTGTTCACTCTGAAAGAACCAAATTCTCGACTTGTCCGTTGGGCAATGTACCTGCAGACGTATGACTTCAAGATCATACACAAGAAGGGAGTTGAGAACAAGGATGCAGACGTATGACTTCAAGATCATACACAAGAAGGGAGTTGAGAACAAGGTTGCGGACGCATTATCAAGAGCGCCTGTCTCGCTATTAGCCATGTCCGTGGAAGACATGACTTCACCGTCCTCGTCAGAAGATTCCAGTCCAGCGGAATCCTCTTCAATGACGTCGACTTCGTCCTCAACCAGTAGCGGATTAGCTGCTCCCGCCAGTCACGCATTGTACCACTCTTTCACGCTGGAAGAAGTACGAAAAGCCCAACAGGATGAACAAGTCACCAATGACATCATAGTCCAGTTATCAGGAGATAATCCTCAACGACATCGGTACTACGAACTAAAGAACGATGTCTTGTATCGAAAGACAACCAGCGAAAATCTATTTGCCACAGCGGTTCCGGCGGGACGCCATCCGCTTATTTCACGACCACCCTCTATCTGGACATCGAGGTCGAGATCGTACCTTCGACAAAGTACGAGCCAGATACTGGTAGCCATCGTTAAGGCAGGACGTTACCCAGTACGTCCGCGGATGTCCTTTGTGTCAAATGCATAAGGCCCGAAATAGAAAACGTCCAGGTCTCATGCAGCCTACGGCCATTACTGAGCCATTTGATTTGCTGGGAATGGACATAATGGGTCCTCTACCAAGAAGCCGTCAACATCACAAATACCTCCTGGTTTTTACGGACTATGCTACCAAATTTGTCGAACTGTACCCGATGAAGAACATCACCGCCAGAACGTGCGCGAAGAAACTCGTCTCCATGATAGTTCGCTACGGATGTCCGAAAGCCATCGTAAGCGACAATGGGACACAATTCGTTTCTCAACTTTGGAAGGACATTCTCAAGATGTTCAAAGTCAAACCACGATACATCACTCCGTATCACCCTCAGAGTAACATCGTGGAACGCACAAACAGAGTTCTGGGCGAGATTATTTCGATGTTCGTTGGTCGAGATCACCGAAGATGGGACGAGAACTTACCATTTATCCAGTTCGCCATCAACTCGACTACACATACCCCAACAGGAAGAACTCCTTTCTACCTGAACATGGGTAGGGAACCGAGATTTCCCTGGGACTTGGACGTAGGTATGCCAGTAGCGGACTTTGTTGAAAGGTCCGCATCACTCTCAGCTTTAGCGAAGTAGCTTGCTTTGTCTAAAGAACTTGCCAAGAAAGCGCAAGCACACCTGGGACCCTATTCTGTAAGCGTTTTTGGCCGTAAAGTTTTCGTGGACCGTAAAGATTACGGTCGGCTAAAACCGTTTTGAGAAAAAGTCTACTCTGTAACTTTTTGGACGAAAACTTAACTGTAACGGTAAACGTTAACTTTTCGTGAGCTCGAAGGCATCTGTTAGGAACTTTACGGACCAAAAACGAGTTGTTAAGCCTATTTCTAAAACGCTACTAAACTGATATATACTTAATTGTTACAAATGTATTTATTTTTGGTCATAATTTCAATTAAGTTTCGAGAGCGATATTTAAAATGACCTACAGATTTATGAAATTGGGAATTCTTCACTTTGCTGAAGAAGAAAAAAGGTAATGTTCTGCGTAACAACGCGTTTTCGCGATAAATGAAAGTGAATTAAGTTGAAAATTTATAAACAATTATAGAAAAACCAAGTGAACTATCTGTCAATAATTCTACTTAAACTTAACGAAAACCCTACGGGAATTGAAACATCAACGGGAAAAAAGTATTTAATTAACGGAAAAGTTATAGAATAGCATTTTTCTGGATTTTTCAGTTGACCGTTATGCGAAAAACGGAAAACTGGAAACTTTACCGGAACCGTAACGTTTACGGTCGGGATCGAGAAAATTACAGAATAGGGTCCCAGAAACGCTACTACGATCAAAGGCGGGAAGGAATTGAATTTCCCGTTGGTGCGCTTGTCTGGAAGGAGACGCATCCCTTGTCTCAAGCGGCACGTGATGTCGCCGCTAAGTTATGTCCCAAATGGGATGGTCCCTACAAGATCGCAAATAAGATAAATCGATTGCGATATCAATTAGCAGACCCAGAAACTGGAGAAAACAAAGGAATCGAGAATATCGCTCATCTAAAGATGTATTGGTCAAACAAAGATGTCTGCCAACCGGACGGAAGCCAGACATCCTCAACTTCAAGCAGTTCCTCTTCTAGTTCTACAACGTCACAGTCCGTACCTGTACTTCGGGACGCTGGAGTCAGTACTGGCGACGAACGTCGTGAGACTCGACGAGAAAGAAGACAACGACTGTTGAGAGACCAAGAAGCACAAACTGAGTCGTCTGGAGAAACCTCTTCCTCAACATCATCTTCATCCAAGGAAGAAGTACCAGATCTACCTGCGGCGGAATCTGAACAAGACGCTTTCGCCTTATTCTCAGATCCTCCCGCGGTTTTCCGAGTGAATCGGATACCGCCAGACCTTTCTCCTCCTTCCTCTCCCGATAGGAGCTCGAGGGAGAAGTCTCTTCCTCTACCCTCTCCTCTATCTCACCCTGACGATTCCAGTTCTTCCTCTGAATCTGAGGAAGACGATAAGGAATTGTCCAACCCTGTTCCCATAAATCCTATGAGATTTGTCAATCCTTTTCGTAAAGGATGGAAACGTGAGATAGTGCTGTGGAAGCATCCAAAGCCTGGAGGTCCTGAACTGGACATTTATTATCACCCTCCAGCAACGTATCCGCATCAGACTCTTCGGTCTCGCCCAGACGTAGAACAGTATCTACGCCTGCATTCAATCACAGATGTGACGTCTAGTGATTTTAATTTTGCCCGACAAGCAATCTCGCGAGAACCATGGGAGACTATTCGGAACAAACCATAACATTTTGACGCGGCCCATGGAATTCGCCATCGCGAGAACTAGCAGCGACAGAAGACTGCTGCCGAGGCCAGGAGGCCCTCCTCGCCGCTTGCCAAAGACTCAGCGGATTGGAAACAAGAGTGCCGCAGCAGACGACTTTTCTTTTGGGGGGGAGGATGTAACCGTCCACACCAAGCTTCTCCTTCCCGGGGAAAAACCGCGTTGTCTGCTTTAATAATTTTGTATTTTTTGTACAAATTTTGCATAATGTTAAATTGTTCCGCAGTGGCGCCTTAAGCGCGACCGCTGTCAAACTATTAAAAAATATTAGTTCGCGGGGATAAAAACCCCGCCTACAATCTGTAAAAAAGGAGTAGTCTATCGGCAGTCTCAGCAGTCAGTCAAGTTTTGTAACGCGCACCAGTTCGGACGTGTTTGTTTTTGATTAAATAAAATTCCAAGTATTATTTCGATTACCACGACGTTTTTCTTCAAAATGGATTATTTGGTAAATATGTTTTAGTCATGGACAATAAGTCCTTTAAACGGGAACCTGGGAACTTCTTAAATTGCTAGTTTTAATTTCAATTCTTTGTGAGCCGTGAAATTAGGCCCCCTTTCCAAGTTTTAAATTTTACGGTTACATACCAATTTTTATCTTTATTTTCAAATGTTCTAGGTCAAACCCTAAAAGTCCTGGGCTATAGCCCAATAGTGAAATAAATACACAGCCCACCTTTTTTCGGTGTCCATTTACGTGTTTCGTGATTTTCGTTTGCTCTACAATGTGTTCCTCGTAAAACAGTAAATCGAAGTCATACCAAATTAATTCAACTGCCACTTTTAAAATAGTACTCACAAAACGCAATAATATACCAAAGGTTTTTTTAATAATATATTTAATCGAAAGTTTAATGTTTGATTCATAAAACATTTTGAATCATCGACACAAAAAGGGAGCCAATGAAATCATCGCCGTATAAATGCAGGCACAAAACGAAAGCACCATAAAGCGAAGTTTAAAATTACAATCATGATGAAACAAAAGATTTTATCCTTCGGTTACATTAGTCGTTTGAGGCAACGTTTTTTCTTATAGTTCGAAAAGACAAACCTTAAAAAAACCCATATTCATATTCACATATTTACACTAATACTTTTCATTCGAAAACTGTTAATACCAAAAAGTAATATAGAAAGAATATTCTGTCTTTCGAAAACAATGCCAATGTAATTTTGGTGAAAAACACAAAGATAAGTATTTTGTTCAAATAATTTATGTATTATAATCATTTCTTTCTAAAATTTTTAATTCCACTTTGTTCTCTTATCAATTTCTTTTTCAAGTCTTTGTCCACTTGGACATTTTTTTATTAATATCTGGTCGTTCAGTCTTCATTTTAATTAGGGATGTTAAGAAACTGTTGGGTTTTTAAAATCTGCAGTTAGCAGAAACATTAATAAAGGGGAGTGCTACTTTGGCTGTATTAGACATTTATCTATAATAAAACTTCAAACAATTCAAAAAACTTTAATCTTTAAAAGTTTGTATTATGATTATAATTAACATAATAAAAAGTTTTAGAAGCGTGTATTAAAACGTGAGGCGCTCCCATTATATAGCTTTGGTCCCATTGAACCGAATTCCCATTCGACAGAACGGCTTTTTTTGGGGTGTCCCATTCGACCGAACGTAGCCAAAAGGTGCGATTTTATTAGAGTCCCATTGGACCGAAATTCTATTGAGCTGGAAGAAGACATATTGTGTAGTTTTGCATTAAATATATTTTTAATTAATAGGAAAATCTTTTGGAAAAGGTGGCAGCTAATTAATAGGAGAATATTTTAGAAAAGTTGGTAGCTAATTAAAAGGAGAATATTTTGGAAAATGTGGCAGCTAATTAGTAGGAGAATGTTTCGGAAAAGGTTGCAGCTAATTAATAGGAGAATATTTCGGAAAAGGTGTTAGCTAATTAATAGGAGAATGTTTTGGAAAAGGTGGTAGCTAATTAAAAGGAGAATATTTTGGAAAAAGTGGCAGCTAATTAGTAGGAGAATGTTTTGGAAAAGGTTGCAGCTAATTAATAGGAGAATATTTTGGAAAAGGTGGCAGCTAATTAATAGGAAAATCTTTAGGAAAAGGTGGCATCTAATTAATAGGAGAATGTTTTGGAAAAGGTGGCAGCTAATTAGTAGGAGAATGTTTTGGAAAAGGTTGCAGCTAATTAATAGGAGAATATTTTGGATAGGGTGGCAGCTAATTAATAGGGAAATCTTTTGGAAAAGGTGGTAGCTAATTAAAAAGAGAATATTATGGAAAAAGGGGCAGCTAATTAGTAGGAGAATATTTTGGAAAAGGTGGCAGCTAATTAATAGGAGAATGTTTTGGAAAAGGTGGTAGCTAATTAAAAGGAGAATATTTTGGAAAAAGTGGCAGCTAATTAGTAGGAGAATATTTTGGAAAAGGAGGCAGATAATTATTAGGAAAATCTTTTGGAAAAGGTGGCATCTAATTAATAGGAGAATGTTTTGGAAAAGGTGGTAGCTATTTAAAGTTAGAATATTTTGGAAAAGGTGGTAGCTAATTAAACGTATATTAAGTACTAAATTTATGTATACTACATTATACAGTGTGGAAAAGATCAGAGTGCCCACATTTTTCGGACATTTTATAACAAAAAAAACTCGAGTTCAATGAGGAAATTAATTGTAGTACATTTTCCAGACTCATGGAAATTTAATTAAAGAATTGTCTGGCATCCACTAAACAAATCGTCCATGTAGTTTCAAATTATCACAAAAATGAGAATTTGTATGAACTCAATACAATAATGTTAATGAAAAATTAGTTTTTGTAAGATATCATAAATTTTGCAAGATTAATCCTGTAACAAACAGGAAATTAATGCCCTTTAGCGCAAATGTTCGATGTCTCTACCATCTTGATGTAGACATTCTTCAAGCCTACTGGCCATTGATTCGCGGGCGTGGCGAAGCATTCCTGGGGTGATGTTGGCAATGGCGATTTTTATTCTGGCTAGAAGGTCGTCGGGTGAATCTGGTTCAGTTGCGTATACCTTTCCCTTGAGGAAGAAATCTAACGGAGTTATGTCAGGAGACCTTGGAGGCCAGGGCGTTGGTCCACCCCTACCAATCCATCGGTTAGGGAACTCGTTATTCAGCCACTCTCTTACGGGTAAGGCGAAGTGCGGTGGCGCCATCCTGTTGAAACCACATATCCCTCACTACTGCCAAGGGCAAATTATTAATGGCATCAGTAAATTCTTGACGCAAAAACTTCAATTAACGTTGCCCGGTGATGTTCTCGTCAAAAATGAATGGCCCAATGATTCTGTCGCCAATGAAGCCAACCCACACATTGGTTTTCAAACGCACCTGATAATAATGCTCCCGAAGCCAGTGAGGATTTTGCTGCGACCAATAGTGAAGGTTATGTCTGTTGACTGTTCCATCTTGATGGAATGTAGCTTTGTCAGAGAACATAACCTTGCTAAGGAAACCTGGAATTTCTTCATCGAGGAACCGCATTGGCATACAAAGGTCCTGACGCCTAAGATAGTCATCCCCTGTTAACGCTTGGTGTAGGTGATTTCGATAAGGATGGAATTGGTTCCGATGCAAAATCGACAGAAATGTACGATGGCTAATGCCACACTCGTCTCCTACCGCTCTACTGCTGGTGTGAGGGTCGGCTTCGAACCTTGCCACAATGTCCATCTCTCGGGCTTTGTTTCCAACTATCCGGTCAACCCTACGTTGACGTTTTTTGAACCGTAAAGCTACCTTCTGCTAGTAGGTTAGCTTCTAGCTTACCAAAAGTCCTTCGAGCAGGTGGCCTTCGGTTCGGAAAGCGTTCGGTGTACAAAATAACTGCCTGGCGAGAATTTCCTCGGCATTTACCCATAACGTAAATCATATCGAACTTTTCGCGATTAGTAAAACCCGCCATCATAACGAAGTACCAAGCTAATTTAATTCGTAGGTGGGGCACACTTCCGAAGTAAACTACCGTGAGATAACCTCGTATTTACGGCCTAAAGGCCACAAACCTAAAAAATAACCCTTAATGCACATTGACCCTTGTTAACAGCCGCAATAGTTCTGCCTTCCATGGCAGTAGGTGTTTTTTTGTTGTCGTTAGAAGGACATTAATTTCCTGTTTGTTGCAGGATTAATCTTGCGACATTTATGATAAAAAGCAAATTTTTCATAAACATTATTGTATTGATTTATTAAAATTTCGCATTTTTGTGATTATTTGAAACTACATGAACGATTTGTTTAGTGGATTCCAGAGAATTCTTTAACCGATTCCATCCTACACCAAGCGTTAACAGGGGATGACTATCTTAGGCGTCAGGACTTTTGTATGCAAATGCGGCTCCTCGATGAACAAATGCTAGGTTTCCTTAGCAAGGTTATGTTCTCTGACGAAGCTACATTCCATCAAGATGGAACAGTCAACCGAGATAACCTTCACTATTGGTCGCAGCAAAATCCTCACTGGCTTCGGGAGCATTATTATCAGGTGCGTTTGAAAACCAATGTGTGGGTTGGCATCATTGGCGACAGAATCATTGGGCCATTTTTTTTTTGAGAACATCACCGGGCAACGTTAATTGAAGTTTTTGCGTCAAGAATTTACTGATGCCATTAATAATTTACCCTTGGCAGTAGTGAGGGATATGTGGTTTCAACAGGATGGCGCCACCGCACTTCGCCGTACACGTAAGAGAGTGGTTGAATAACGAGTTCCCTAACCGATGGATTGGTAGGGGTGGACCAACGCCCTGGTCTCCAAGGTCTCCTGACCTAACTCCGTTAGATTTCTTCCTCAAGGGAAAGGTATACGCAACTGAACCAGATTCACACGACGACCTTAAAGCCAGAATAAGAATCGCCATTGCCAACATCACCCCAGGAATGCTTCGCCACGCCCGCGAATCAATGGCCAGTAGACTTGAAGAATGTCTACATCAAGATGGTAGACACATCGAACATTTGCGCTAAAGGACATTAATTTCCTGTTTGTCACAGGATTAATCTTGCAAAATTTATGATATCATAGAAAATCTAATTTTTCATTAACATTATTGTATTGATTTCTTACAAATTTTCATTATTGTGATAATTTGAAACTACATGAACGATTTGTTTAGTGCATGCCAGAGAATTCTTTAATTCAATTTCCATGAGTCTGGAAAATGTACTACAATTAATTTCCTCATTGATCTCGAGTTTTTTTATAAAATGTCCGAAAAATCTGGGCACTCTGATATTTTCCGCCCTGTATAGTATATTTATTAAGTATATCCATGTACTATGTTTTCCTCTGAAGATAATCTAGGACGTTTTAAAACAAATTTATCCGTATTTGCGCATTACAATGCGAATGTAAAAATCCTTACAAAAATTTCGAGACCACTTTCAAAACTCGGGAAAATCACCAAATTAGGAAACTATGAGAGCGACTTAACCCATAAGACTAATTTATACTTGTGCTTCGAAAAACATTTTGAAAATTGTTTATCTACTCTATGGAGTTTTACCAGCGCCGCGCCTTACCAGGGATACTAGATGTTGAAAATTTTTTATCTACTCTATGGAGTTTTACCAGCGCCGCGCCTTACCAGGGATACTAGATGTTTAAAGAGGGATTATCAGCTTGAGCCTTTCACGAACGTTCAGACGAGACTGCGCCAGAGGGTTTTTTAACGGGGATCTATAACGCGCGCCGTCTTGTTTTTCCCTATCAAGGACAAATTGAATTCCTATTCCGAGTATTCCCCCATTTATTGCGTTCCACTGGACCTAAGCCGTTCCACAGCGCGCCTATTTCTCTCAGATTTCGCATCACCCCGCCATCATCCTTGATTTGGATTTGAATTGCCCTAAAATCTAGAAGACCGGTAGACTGTACTGCGCATGACACGCCGATAACTCTGTCTCAATTTCCGTCTCCCTTCGAATCCCTCTTAAAGCATCTAGTATCCCTGGTCTTACATTCGTCGCACTATTCCAAAAGCGGATTATGCTTCACACATAAAGTACGTAAGTCCCACTTTTCCATAGCTTTGGCCATAGATTTCATGACATTCCCAAAGTAAAAACTAAACAGACGAACAAAAAACCTTTTAACCAATCATAAGTCCCCTAACCGTAGATAGCCTCTTTAATGCCAGACCAATCGGCGACGGCTATTACTATTTTTTTGCATGGGACCTTGACTCGACCTCGCCGGCGACATAACCGGGAAGCTCGAAAGGCAAATTTGCAATATTGTTCGTTAGTCGTTATATTATATTTAACGTTTAAAGCTCAAGTTTCGAAAATTTTTGAGTCATTTAATAAGTTTTCAACTAAATATTATAAGATTTTTTTTAGTTTCAACAGAAAAATAGCTCTGCGAATAATAGTAAACTCGAAAACTAACTAAGCCTCGGCTAGGTATCGGCGGTATCCCGATTCCCGAGCCGCCTGCGGCTGTGCTCGCCGTAGCCGCGAGAACAGAAAAAAATCCTCCTAAAAAACATATACACAGCGTCTTAAATAGTCTAAGCAAAAGCTACCCAGATTGATAAGATCTTCGTGCCTTACTCCCAAATAATCTTTGGTATTTTGTATAGTTTTAACTAAAGAATATTGAGTCTTTATAGTAGTTCCCTAATTTATGTACCTGGTAAATTGGTTCTTAAAGCGGAAGGATCGCAAGGATCCGAAGGAGCCGCCTTACCGAATTATGTTCCTCCGCATAAGGGGAGGAGGTTCTTTCCCAGGAGCTTAGAGTATATCGTGTAGCTCCTGCAGGCACAATGGCACATGTTACGTACTTCATTTGTAAAGCCTAATCGGCTTCTGACTATACTAGACTAGAGCATGCTAAAAACGGGTTATTTTCAGAAGACCAGTTGCACTTTTCAATCCCATCCCTCATTCCTTCCAATATTTGCGTCAACGGTCAACGAAATTGTTGTAGTATCTAAAAATAATTGACATGAAAACCATGAAAACCAGCCAATCTGGTTATTATGGGCTGCCAGCCGCCGCTGCATTGACCGGTCAACTCACTTTTTCAACGAAATGGAAAAAAATCTCTTAGAAACTACACTTTTTATCCACATCGTATGATGTACATCTACGATGTGGACATTATTATGACCTGCCCTGTTGGCGGTGGCATTGTAGGAGTATCTCTGTACTGCGTTCTTTGTACTGCCTTTGGCAGTATAAAATTTTTCTTCCCTCATTGAAGGGAGAGTCAATGGAAGCTGATGGGAGAGGATTGTTGTGAGGTGATATTTTTCGTTCGTCATTGAAGTAAGAGTGAATATGAGAGGATTAAGCATTGCATTAAATTGTACTAGTAAGGTTAAGCATTGTTTGTTTCAAATTTGCTCTATGTTTGAAGCGAGAGAGAGAGAGAGAGGATTATGATATAGCCTTAAAATAGAAGGTTTAATACTCTCTTTAAAATTCCTATCACCCGTCGACAAGTATTTCACGCTTTCAATCCCACTCCCCTATTTCAACATTCAAAGAAATCGTGGGGAATTTTAAAAGCAAAAGCTTCTCGGAACCGGGTTATTACAATTATAACATAAGTAAATTTCAAGTCGCACTATTACAAATATAACAGAAGTAAATTTTAAGTCGCACTATTACAAATATAACAGAAGTAAATTTCAAGTTCTCTGTTTATGTCGCACTATTACAATTATAACATAAGTAAATTTATTGAAGTAAGAATAATTAAGTAGATAACGATGTGCCTACTATTATGGCCCAGCCCTTGGGTCGGCTAGTTTACATTTTACAGAACAAAATAAAACTATTCTGTTCGGAAAACACTGCTCTGTAGTGGTTTTAATGGTTTTTTGCAGTCATTTAAACGCAAAAATTATTTTTATGAGGTCACTATCTTCATGATTTCGGTATTATGGATGACAAATTTTTGGAGGGGCCCGTGGCCACTTCTAAAATTTTTGGGGGGGGGCTCGGGCCCCACGGGCCTATAGAACTCTACGCCTATGAATCTGAGTGTAGTTTGGATTCACAGTTCTGGGTTTGTAGCAAATACCCATTTATTTTCCATCTTTTGCAGGTACAAACTGTTCTGTGTGAACCACTTAATTGAATATCTTTGTGATTCCAAAGTGTTCTGTGTGAACCACTTAATTGTATATCTTTGTGATTCCAAAGTGTTCTGTGTGAACCACTTAATTGGATATCTTTGAGATTCCAAAGTGTTCTTTGTGAACCATCTAATTCGATATCTTTGAAATTCCAAAGTGTTCTGTGTAGACCACGATATTGGATATCTTTACGATTAAAAACTCTTCTGTGTGAACAATCTAATTGGATTCAATATTTAAAATGGTTTCTCAACAAGAGTTGAGAAACAAAAAAGGCGTCAACGATTTTTAAAACTGCAAGTTGCTTTGAAAAAAAAGCAAGGTAAACAACTTGTCGATATGAAATACTAATATTCAGGCAAAAAATAAAAAGCCCAGTAAGAATGCTTTTCCGTTGGGTAAAAAGGGTTTCCCGAAAAAACCATCAATAAAGGAATTTTTAAAACAAGGAACAAAAAATCATAGCTGAAAGTTTCAAACGATTTTTAGTGACAAGGCTCACTGAAAGATTGTCTGCGACAAAATCTTTGGACAGCTTGACTAGAGAGGGGAATTCAAAGTTACTCTCTCGAAACCTAAAATGCCAATTGTTAGCGGGTAGAATTTTGCATTTGAAAAGACAATTAAATTCGGCATACAATTACCATCTTACAGGGATGATTAGTGAATCTAAAGATATTGCCGAGAAAGTCCAAAAAATTGGGTCTGTTAATCAGAACAATTTAACTCATGTTGTGGGTGGTAAAAGGCTTCACAGTAGTCTCAAAGAGGCCTATTTCCATGAAACCACCTATTACCCAATTGGAAATAATGGAAAAATATTGAAAAATGTCCGCGAGTTACGCTATGCCAAAGTTATCCTATTGGATGCTGATGGTCATATACGTAAAGTGCTGAGAGACCGCGTTATCAATGGCAATAAAGAACTGTCCGTTGACGAAACGGGCAATTTCGTTGACATTAATAATAACAACAAAGCTGATGATGTTGAGAGTCTTTCAAGTGTATAATTCGGGAGTGGTTACGAATCTTTTCAACATTGTTGAAACTGAGGAGAAAAATCCGAAAAGAAATTTCGTGATCAATGAAAGTGGTCTTATACAAACTAAACCCAAAACCGTTTATTGGGAATGCAGTTATATTTGTAATGTTAGAACTCGAGCCATTGCGAAAGTGGTAACCTTCATAAACACGGTTGGGAATGCGAATGAAAAATCAGTGACTAAAGTTTTTGAGTCGGATTTGGACCTTTGCGATTTTAGAAATAAATTTTGCTTTAAATCCAACGTGTCTATAACACCAGATGGTGCTGAGATCGTGGTGAGAATAGTTCCTTTCCTGGGACACACGGCCTATTGCGCTGATAGTGAAGATTGCCAAAGCTATTTACGTTCTTTTGCTGAACTGGCTCCTCATTATTCGGGAATTAGAACTATTTTGAACAATATTTATCACGTGAAGGCGTTGCTTAACGCGTTAACAAAAATTTCGAAAGAAATTGAAAGTGGTGATTACGATTCTCTCACCAAAATCATGGGGGAATTGAGAAAAATCCTTGCCGCACGAGGAAAAAATTTAAATAACGAGCAAAACAACGCGTCCACAGGGAGCGAAAACGCTCCAAGACCAAGTCTCGATGAAAGCGAAATCTTGAATCTTTACGAAACTCAATTAGTTCGAGCCGCGCTAAATAATAAAGAATTTCACGACAATCCCTGTAACTGCTGCTTAAGATTGTATAAAAAATCGGATTTGAGATCAATAGAAAAAATGGTAGACTGTGCTGTTTTCGATAACGAGGCCTATCTGATTTTAAGAGCTGGCTGGATAATGAACAATTCAGAAACAAGAGAGGCAGACAAGGTTCTATGTCCTTACTGCTCTACGGATTTACGAAAGGGAAAAGTTCCCATCAGATGCTTCCTGAACAACTTGTTGGTTGACAATCCTCCGATAGATGTCACTGATTTAAACATGTTTGAGAAAGTTTTAATTCAGCTTGTGAAGCCCGTCCACACTGTGGTGCGGTTAGGTACTAAAACCAATTCCAACATGCAGTTCGGTACGGTTAAAGCTTTAAAGGGAAGAGTAATTTATCTTCCAATACCAGTGGAGAAAAATTTGAAGATGATTCCCAAGACATTGAAATCACGAACTGCATATCCTAGTCAATGGCGTTCCCACTGCGGACAAAAAGGTTTGGCAACAGGTTGTTTGCCTCGAAAAAGTGTTGAAAGCGTTCACTGTGCTGAAAAAAATTAATCCTTTGTATAAGGACATTGATATCTCGGGAATGAGCGAGGAATATATTTGTGGAACGCAAGATATTGATGGAAATGAAAATTCATTGACTACCCATGAATTACTGAGCGTAACAGATCCACTTGCGTTGCTTAACGATGGATCTGATGCGGTGACACTCGCTTCCGCTGCGGTTCCAACAGAAGGACTAGCGGATGGTCCTCACGACGGTCAAGGTGACCAAAACGCTTCTAACATGCAGGAGCAGGATGAAAATCAATCTAGCCTTGCACCAGGCAATGTCTACAAAATTTTAACACAGCCCGAGGCTTTGTTGCGAAAACTTTCTGAGGGAGAAGCCAATGATCTGTACGATCACTACTCTATTCATCCGGTGAACGTCCAACCACCGAAAGATTTATTGGCCGCTTACCAAATGAAGCGCGTCGAAGCCGCGCCGATTAATACTTGGGACAAAAACTTGGAGTACTTGAGCTTCGTTCATTTGTTCCCCAAGGGTCGCTACGGTAAGCACGATGATAGACCATTTGGGAAATTAACTGAAACAGAGTATCGTTTATCTCGTCTTTTGAACAAAAGTCCAATTTTTAGACGAGATTACGCCTATATGTTTCATTCTTATCAAGAATGCGAAATGAAGGCGATCTCTAGCAGTTTGAACTACGTTCTTCGTGTTAAAAAACCCATGGCAATTGGGGTTGAAAACTTGCTCATTCGCGTTGAATCTGGCGATAAAGAACTTGAGAGTAATTTAGCCACTTTCTTGGGTCATATTCGAGGAACAAAGGACTACTGGTACAAGGTCCTTAGGTGCGTTTTGGTGATGATACGGGAATTTGGTCTTCCCACGTGGCTCTTGACTTTTAATCCGGCTGAATACGATGATTTGGAACTGCACGATCACTTGAGAAAAATTAATTCAGACGTTCCAGGAGTAGAATCGATGACGGTGGCTGAATTGTTGAATTTCGACCCACTTAGCGTCAATTTGCACTTTCACAACAAAGTTCGTACGCTGCTAAACAACTTTGTTTTGTGAAAGCAAAATCCAGTTCTTGGCATGATAGAACATCATTTTTGGCGGGTTGAATACCAATCACGAGGTTTACCTCACTACGACATGCTATTGTGGGCCAAGGACGCTCCAAAGATCGGAACTTCTTCGACCGAGACTATTTTGGATTACGTGCAAAAACACGTCACGTGTTCGATGCCAAGCGCATCGGTAAGTCCGGAACTGCACCGGCTGGTAAAAAAATTCCAAACACACAAATGCACCTCCAGTTGTTATAAGAAGGTGAAAAATTCTAAAAAAGGATTGAAAGTGTGTCGTTACGGTTTCCCTCGAAACGTAACAAACGTTGCCACTATGAATTCCGTTAGATCAGTTACACGTCACCGTAAAATGAAAAAGGTGCAGAAACGACTGTACGACTTGCCGAGAAAACAGCACGAAGTTTTAATCAATGATTATAATCCCGCGCTACTTTTGGCTTCCAAAGCCAACATGGATTTGCAATTTGTCGCTGACAAATCGGAAATAGTGGCAAACTATGTCACGGCGTACGTGACAAAGGGAGACCGGGCTGACATGGACCAAACTTTTGCCGAGTTAGGACACGAAAGTTTGTCCAAAAGATTATTTGCCTATAGATTGAAATCACTGACTTCTAAGTCAGTAGGCATATACGAAGCTATGGATCTTATGTTGGGCCAAGACCTTTACAATAAATCCGACAGCACTAAATTTATAAACACAAACTTGAAAGAAAACCGATCGAGAGTTTTGAAAGGTTACAAGGAACTCGCACGTTTGAGGGAAACTGACCCCGAAAGCAAGGACACTTGCCAAAAAGGGTTCGTCGACGACAAGTATCCGAATCGTCCCGACAGCTTGGAAAATCTTAGTTTACGGGAGTTTGGTCAGTTTTACGATTATGCGAAGCACTCTGAAGGTGTCGAGAAAAATGCGAGTGTAATCGTGTTGAAAAACAATCTGGGTTTCATGAGAAAGAGAATTAAACCCTACATAGTAGAGCACTACATTCACGACCCGATTGAGGAGAAATAAAAGTATTGTAACGCTCTACTGATCCTCTTCAAACCGTGGCGTGACGAAAATGAGCTATGAGGCGAGTTTGAAACCTACGCGGATGCTTTCAAAAACTCGCTTTCAGTGTTGAAAGACATGAGAGAATATCACGAGAAACTCTCCGTTTCCAAAGAAGTTGAAAAGAAACGGAAGGCTTTTAAAAAGGCGCAAGAGCCAGAAACCATAGTCTCTGAGATTGAAAGTGACGACGATGAAAATGCGCTGCAAGGGAAAGAAATTGTTATTGAATTTGAGAATGCCATGGGTGATGTGGAAGCTGCCATGGAAATGAATTTAGAGACTGATTTTGACAATGTGGCGTCACTAAACACGGATCAAAAGAGAATTTATGATCACATCATGGATCACTTCTCCCAAGGGGGAGAAAAATCTGGAAACAAGTGCCTTTTTGTGTCGGGACCTGGTGGCACTGGCAAATCGTTTCTTATAGACACTCTCGCCAACGCTGTATAGGCGACGCTTTCAAAATCCTGCTAGCGTGGCAATTGCCGCGCCAACGGGTTTGGCAGCATTGAATGTTAATGGCGTAACATTACACAGATTACTAATGTTGCCAGTGGATCATGGGCGTATCGCCGAATACCATTCCCTGAGTTCTGAGCATTATGAAAGAAACTTTGGGAAATTTAAAACTGTTAATTTTAAAACTGTTAATTATTGATGAAATATCTATGGTCCCGTCGGTGTTACTTACTCACGTTCACTTGAGACTGAACGAATTTTGGGAAATGAACCAACCATTTGGTGGAGTTGTATTTATCCTTGTTTTGGGAGACTTTTTCCAATTGCCTCCGGTTCAAGGAAATCCTGCGTTTATCAAAATCACTTCCGAAGAAGCCAGACTCATATTCAATTGCATCGGAGGAAGTGATCTTTGGAAGTTTTTTAAATACGATGAACTAACGCAAAATGTTAGGCAAGCCAACGACCAAAGTTACGGCGACATTCTAAGCAGAGTTAGAATTGGAAATATTTCCGAAGATGATGTTGCAACCTTAGAATCTAGATTGGTTGAGGGAGGAAAAAACATCGAGGTGGCTATGGAGCTTTTCAGTAAGCTGTCCAATGAAGGGTTTCAACCAATTTGTTTGATGCCTAAATTAGCCATGTGCGATAAATTCAACTTTGAAATGCTGCGAAAAAGCGGCGAGAAAGTTGAAAGCATTCCTTGTCAAGATAGACTCGCAGACTGTGACAAAAAAATGAATAAAAACATTCTCGGGAGGTTGCAAAGGCTTGAAAACGAACCGTCCAAAACGGGCGGTTTGGAGAGGAAGTTACTTCTTTGCGTTGGCTGCCGAATAATGGTCAGAAGGAACATCAGTTTTGAAAAAGGCGTTGTAAATGGTACGATGGGTTTCGTAACTGGATTCAAGAAGGATGAACTAGGAAACGTTACTGGTATTTTTCTCAGAATAGATCGCGAACCGAATAACGACGACGATATCTCCGATTTTTTAGTTGTGAAAATTAGCGTTAAATTTTTGCTCATGGCAAAAATTTACATTAGGCGCTCCCAGTTTCCCGTCATCCTGGCGTACGCTATTACGATACACAAAAGCCAAGGCATGAGTTTAAAATGCGCCATTATGGATTTAGGCCCGAATTTATTCGGAACCGGCATGGCGTACGTCGCTTTATCAAGAGTGACGTCTTTAGCCGGACTCCATCTATTACAATTCGATCCGACTAAAATTAAGGCGGATGGACGAGCCATTATGGAGTATAACAGGCTTCGCAAAAAATATAGGCCAGATCTGCCTCTATTGAAAATAACGGAGTCAAAACAAAGCCGAGTTAGAAAAAGAAGTGCGCCTACTCTATCTAAAAGCCTTTTAGAAGGCGAGGAAGAGAGATGTGACGATACGGCGCAGGAAATGCCAAAGAAGAAAAGGAAGGACCAACAGTGTTTGGATAGTTTTCCCGTGAAAGGTTTAAATAACGATGATCAAGTAACATGCTATTCAAATAGCGTTTTGCAACTTCTGTTATTAGTGCCCGAATTAAGAGAATTGGTCAAATCTTACAACGGATCATTCGTAGAAAAACCAGTTTTACGCTGCCTCAGTAACGCAATAAACGACATCGAGAGTTCTCAAGGTAGTTTTAGCCGTAAAGGCTTGGAACTGAGAATAGCTGTTGGTAATCACTTTTCGCTAAATGAGCAACAAGACGCCAGTGAATTTTTGATGGTTCTCTTGACGACACTAAGCCAAGAAATGGAAGCCGATTACTCTAAGGCTCTAAAAGATCTTTTTTGGTCAAAGTCTCGAAACGTTACCAAATGCCCCAAATGTCAAGTTGAACAAAATTCGGAAAACATTGTTCAAAGCAACATTTTCAATCTCCCACTAGAAAACCGAGATAAAATTGATTGGAAATCTTTAGAAAAATGGATGAGATTAACAGAGATGCCATGCGTATTTTGTAACAACCCAACAATACAAGAGCGTGATGTATTGATATCCAGCGGAAAGTACGTATTTCTGTGTCTTTTACGTGGCGATTACAAAGATGGTCGACCAATCAATATTTCGACCAAAACATCAAGTTTTGAAAATCAAAATGTCAATCAAGATGCTTTTTAAAACTAAAGGGGTGATTATTCATAAAGGTGAATCGTTAGCCGAGGGACATTATGTGAACTTTGTGAGAAAAGACAACGGCTGGTACGAGGTCAGCGATACTATGATTAGAAAAAGAGAGAGATTCGTCAGTAACTTGACTGACGTCACTGTTCTGCTTTTGGAAAGAGTATAAACATTTTAAAGGGAATGTTAAGCGCGCGGATTCCTAAAAAAATTAACCCGTAGTAAACCCTAAAATTAATGTTACGTATCAGATGGTTTCACGTCCTGCCAGAGATGTACCAATAGTTTCATATTACCTTAGAGTAATTCATGACTAGGTAAAATTATCGGCCCTCGAGAAAGTTTAAGGTTTACGTTGGTTCAACTTCAAGGTTCATTTCGGAGTTGTCTTGGCAATAGCTGTGAAAAGGGAGCGGAGGGAGGGTTGTTGGGCCAGTGTTATACAGAAGAAAAAACTATATAGGATAAAAAATGTAATTTTTTTTAAGAAAGATTATCGTTCGCCTCGAAATTAAAACGTAATTTTTTTTTAAGATTTGAAGTACATCATCTAAATCTGAGTGTACTTTGGATTTACAGTTCTGGGTGTGAAGCGTGTACCCATTTATTTTGAATCTTTTGCAGGACAAGTGTTCTTTGTGAACCACACTCTTGGATATCTTTGTGATTCCAAAGTGTTCTGTGTGAATCACTCTATTGGATATCTTTGTGATTCCAAAGTGTTCTGTGTGAATCACTCTATTGGATATCTTTGTGATTCCAAAGTGTTCTGTGTGAATCACTCTATTGGATATCTTTGTGATTCCAAAGTGTTCTGTGTGAATCACTCTATTGGATATCTTTGTGATTCCAAAGTGTTCTGTGTGAATCACTCTATTGGATATCTTTGTGATTCCAAAGTGTTCTGTGTGAACCGTTACATTAGATATCTTTACGATACATCCTGCCAGAGATTTACGAATAGTTTCATATTACCTTGGAGTAATTCATGACTAGGTAAAATTATCGGCCCTCGAGAAAGTTTAAGGTTTACGTTGGTTCAAGGTTCATTTCGGAGTTGTCTTGGCAATAGCTGTTAAAAGGGAGCGGAGGGAGGGTTGTAGGGCCTCGCTATTGCTACGAGAGAAAAAAAACCACGAATCTTGCTTTAATTATAGAATTTCCAAGAGGTAAAAAAACTAAAAGTGTAACCCCTGTTAGTAAAGCGTTGCAATGAAATTTAATTTCTTAATAAGCTCGTAAAAAGGCTACTTAAAACTGAACAGACTTGTTGAACTGAAATTTAGACACTAGTATCCAAATTTTAAACCAATATCAATTCCAATTAATTTTTTCAAAGGGTTCACTAAATATCAGTTTCACAACTTCATTACCAACGCTCTACATTTTTTAACGTTAACACACTCTTTAAATTTATACATTACTCATTTTAAAAAGTTAAAAAAATCGAAACTAATTTTAAGTAATTACAACCAGAACACCCAAATAGCTTAAATTTTATATTTAAATAATATCTTTTATTATATCCTTTTCTTTGTATAATTTTTGTATAATATACCAGTAATAGTATTTTGGCTAAGAAATATATGAACTAATTTAATTGTCTGATTAACTAACACTACATTTTGTGTAGAAATTGATTTTAAAGTGTAATAGAACTTTTCACTATTGTCGTCACCAAAAAATATAGACATTGCCCCCATAAATAAAAAATAACAAAACTATTTTTTTCAATCAAAATATTCCAGGAAGTTTTGCATATTCTCTTAGTGTTTGTAAACAGCTACGGTTATCTATCTACGTGACAGGTGACGTTTCTTATAAATCAACAGGGGTAGAATTTGCAAAAATTTTCTGGAAAATTAAAAAAAAAATTTAACTTTAATAACCATTTCATTGTCTTTTTGGTAACCCATGCACAAAATAATGATTATAAAACAGCAGAGTTCTTTAAGGTTAAGCTAATAGTTGCGTGACAAAATTTTAAAAACATAGCCTAAAATTTTATATTTAAATGAACATAAAATAGCCAGTAAATGGTATAGTTTTTCTTCGAACCCCCCCCCCGCCATTTACACAACTAATATAACCAAGTACAACATTCTTTCGACAAATCAGTAATTTCGTATCGTATCAACATGCGCCAACAGAAATATATTTCATCATAGCCAACACGAGTAATATAAAATACTTAAAATGCACAGTTAAAAATACGATGACCAATAGAACTTCCCGAACTATCACTGTGGGAAAAAAAACCATCAAGACCTACGACAGACACGACATATCAAGAAATATCCATATTCAATTTCTTTACTGATATTCAGACGCTTTGGATTGGCACGTTCAAAGAGTGAAAGTGACTTTGGATTAAGAACAACAAAGATGTACAAAGAAACAACCTTTGTGTTGGCTTCAACTATACCAAATCCAAAAAATATATCCCAATGCTTCAACATCGCTACATAACTCCTTTACGACTTGGCAATTGGTCCACAAACAAAATAGAAGCTCGTAAAAGGATTCGCAAAATAACTTCTTCAAACAAAGGTTGCCTAATAACGGGTGTATATGTACTGTCGGAAGTTAAGCTCACTTCTGTAAGCCTAGCTTCTGGGCGACAAAGTTTTGAGGGAATAAGGGACTTGTCAGAATGCCTACCCTACAGGAACTGGCTACCCCGTGTCCAGAGGGTGCTGAAATACCCCAAATCCCCCTCCTTCACCACCCGATTAAACCTCAATTACTTCACTCGTTAATCTTTCATCACCGTGGACTATCAATTCAATTTGCATTGAAACTTCGTAATTAGAACCATCGCAGTTCAATTTGCATTGAAGCTTCGCAAATAAAATCTTCGCGATTCAATTTGCATTGAAACTTCGTAATTAAAACCATCGCAATGAAGCTTTGACAAACAGAAGAAGCTCGATGAAATCGGTAATTAAAGATGTCAATTAATGACACTCACTCATTAACCACTAACGCTATCATGCAATAATAATGAATACGAAAAATGTTTGTGAAATGAATTAGAATTATCACTAACAATTAAAGGGCATCTGAACAACTCATATTTTACATCAACATATCAGTACGCTTTTAAAAAGCATCTTTAAAAATGTTAAAGGTGATTTAACAAAGACACCCCTCCCCCCCCCCCTTTATAGGAGACAAAAAATTACTGTTTTTCTGGCAACTAGGCTATTATAAATTCCCAATTTGAAAGTCCCAGGATTAAATGTATATAAACACTTTTTAAAAATGGAATCTTTCACTTGAGAGATTATCAAAATTATTATAGGCATTCAACATTAATGTTGGACTTTTAAGTATGATTGTCTTTGAAAATTTCATTAATCTCTTCAATGATTACATAGTGAAACTTACATTTACCACTGAATTGAAAATTTTACGAGAACAAATCACTAATTATTTTAAAAACCATAAAATTAAATTTTCCTTCAGAAGCTAGGAATAAAACCTTATAAAATACGCAACTATTAGCTTAAACATGGAAAACAAAAAATATTACTAGAAAAAAAATTTAATAATATAATTTATAATAACAAATCAATTATGGGAATTTAAGCCCAAATTAAATGCTGTAAATAAATGCAGCTATACCAAACCAAAAGTGTACATAAAATAAATCTTTTGTGCATTAACAGAACATCATAATACGTGTTTAAAGCTTTTAAAATACTCAAAAAACTAAATATTCGCAATGTTATTTAATTCTTTAATGATTCACGAGGAATTATTAAACAAAAGTTAACTTCAAAATTCCAGATAATGTTATAATTATTCATTAAAGAACTCTTTTCTTGAATAAAATTATTGACCATAATTTTTATAGTTATTAAATTACTGTACTCAAGACCTAAATAGCTGACAACACGTTATTTCACCATTCATTTCATAAGTATAAATAAATATTTATTTCCAATGCTTAATGCTAAAGCTAAACAGTTCCATTGCCTGCCCTAACACGGTACCTAATATTCTACCCTACAATTTTTCAATACCAAAGTCAGAAACCAACTAGAA
The DNA here is from genome assembly GCF_054372755.1 of Phalangium opilio. Lineage (NCBI taxonomy): Eukaryota > Metazoa > Arthropoda > Arachnida > Opiliones > Phalangiidae > Phalangium > Phalangium opilio. The sequence continues at coordinate 8,343,913 of NW_028324160.1, read as the reverse complement.
GTCAATACGAGGGCGGACCTTAAAGTAGCTTATGCCAGCTTTTTCAAAAATACACAAAAAATAAAATCTCTAACAGTACCAAAGTAGCGATGTTGTACTTAACTTGCGCCTGTTATTGCTTTCAAATTATTATCAAATTGCCCCATTTAGAACGATATTACTAAATTGGATGTTTTTCCACCAAAATATTGCTACCTTTCCCAAATTATAGGTAGTTGGTTTATTTATAGTCACGTTTACCACAAATTGCCTATTTCACCAACTGCCAGAATAAGACATACTTTAAAGTCATTCATGTTGAACATGAAAGTATTTAAATGTTGTTGGAACAATGGCATTAAAACAGTCTTTAAGAATGATCTGCGTTGGAACATCTGGTATATTTCTGGTCAACCCCCATCGGGAATTAATTAATAATGCCGATTCTATGGTATGAGGGAATCGGAAATTAAATAATAATGCCGATTCTATGGTATGAGGGAATACGCGATGAAATAATGGCTAAAATCAACCCCGGTTTCAACATTAAAATAAATTAATAAACAATTAAGACTGAAGTTGCAGATATTAATCAAAAATGTCTTGATTAGAATCAAGACTTAAAAAAGTATCGATAAGACTGAGGTTATCACTTGACTTAAGGTTCAGATATTAATTTTTCTTTTTAATTGAAACTTAAAGGCATGCTTAAGAAAAAACAACGTTCCATTACCGTTTTCCGTTGGAATAACTTATTTTACAGGTAATCAATTTCAAAAATTTACTTATCTCGGGTTTTCGGGCACAATTCCATTCCCCCAAAACATTTTATCATTACATTAATTACTTTTGAGAGATAACGTGTCAAAATAAGCTTTAAAACAATAGAAAACTGAATGAGCGGTCTGTTTAGCCATGACCAAAACTTTCAAATCAGTGTTGCCAATGTTAGAAAGTGGATTTTCCCACTTCCATTTTAAAATTTCACTCTTTTCCCACACCCCCTTTTTTACAGTCATATTTATCTGGACTATTTTATCCTACTAAGCTTAATATGGAATATCACTCCGCATGGCTTTGACAATATGTACAAATGCTCCAAAATGCTATAAAACTTAAAAATTCTCAAAATATGCTTTCTTTATTTTTCAGTGCCAAACTTAAAATCACCGAATTTATTTCAAAATGTCGCTTGAAATTATTAAACCGGACAAAATTTTGGAAAATACACTAATTTTAACTGCACAGTCTGCACTATTAACCCTTTAACAGGAAAATTCCGACATTTGATCGATTTGGGAAAAATATTACCTTTTCCCCACAGAGCCTAACACCAAACCTAAATTTCCCACGATGTGAGAGATTACCCACACATTGGCAACACTGCTTTAAAAAGTTACAACAAGCACCCTTTCGAGACATGTCCAGAACAAATTAGTGCTTAACCCGCTAATAGTGCGACCATGGAGAATTGATGTAAACTGTAGTTGAAATATCATCATGTGCGACCAGCGGCACTGAATAGTCTCTAACCATTGTTAGAAACTAGAGAGAGAAATAGGTGAGTAGCATTAATCATGTCCTGAGCTAAGAGAATGAACAGTATGACTGTTGACTGAAGTACACTAGACATTACATCATTTTGCATAACCACGAGTAAAAATCTAACTGTCCCTACTTAATTTTCCGCCATTGTTTTCAACTGTTCCACTGCGAAGCATGCCGGGCACAAGTGGGGGAACCTTTTAAAACTCAAAGTCATACACGTACTCTCTCAAAAGTAATTAATGTAATGATAAAATGTTTTGGGGGAATGGAATTGTGCCCGAAAACCCGAGATAAGTAAATTTTTGAAATTGATTACCTGTAAAATAAGTTATTTCAACGGAAAACGGTAATGGAACGTTGTTTTTTACCTCTCCGAGTGACGTATGTCACGTGAGAGGTATTGCACTGGACGTGCGTGTCTGTCTGTCTGTCTGTCACGCCCCACGTGACCGCGTTCGCAGTTTGCGTATCGGAGCAAACGTGTTCCCAATTTCCGGACTGCATTGACAGTTCACGGAAATTTGGGTTTGTCTCCTCTGGCTATTCAACTTGAGTTCCAACACCACCAGCTTTGGTTTTCGTTCGTCCAAGTCTGTACTTGCTAGCTTCCAAGCACAACCATCTTCTGTTCTTCGTCAATTTCACCTTGACACCAGCTTCTATGCACCACCATCTTCTGTCCTTCGTCAATTCCACATTGACACCAGCTTCTATGCACCACCATCTTCTGTTCTTCGTCAATTCCACATTGACACCAGCTTCAATGCACCACCATCTTCAGGTCTTTTGTCCATTCCACATGGACGCCAGTCAGTACATTCTGGCTTCTTTTCCTCCGTCATCGTTTGGTTTCAAGATATACGCGGCGATCGGCTAGGGTTACGAGAAACGTCTAGCCTCCCAATGGCAGGGCTTCCACCATCGGTTCACGCAAATGCGTTTTTATCTATTATTTGGTTTTAAGATATACGCGGCGATCGGCTAGGGTTACGAGAAACGTCTAGCCTCCCAATGGCAGGGCTTCCACCAAAGGTTCACGCGAATGCGTTTTTATCTATTATTATAATGGAAACGAAACGTATATATACCCCAAAATTTGAAAAAAGCGGGCAAGAGGGGTACCCTTCACTTTAAACGTCAATATTAGCAAAGTTTCGAAAGATAATAGGAACAACTTTATTTTAAACGATTTAACTATTTTTAAAGTTATTTACTGGCGATTAAAATAATTAAAAATAATTATATTTATTTAAATATTAAAGATAAACCCAAGTACCGAAGTCGTTAAATCATTGCCTCCTATATCTTTCTAGGCCCGTGCATTGCGTTATATTTCGTACATTGTCTCTTATATCTTTTTAGGCCCACGCATTGTGATATATTTCCTTCATTGCCTCCTGTATCTATCTAGGCCCGTGCATTGCGATATATTTTTGAGAACAACAACCAAAATGGGAAGCTCCTCTCAGAACCATAATAATTTGTTTTCTCTGTTATATGAAATGAAAATATGGATAATATTTTCGGCAATTCGATTTGAATGGCTCTTTCTGATGTATCATTCTCTCAGCACTGTTCATAATGGACAGGAACGTAGAGATTCGAGACACTTGGAATTACGATAGTGTTTCAAATCCTCTGTAATGAGGGCTTAACGACTTGGAGTGACTGGAAAGATAGATACACATCCTATTTTTTAGTTGTACCATGCGTACCACAATGTTGCCAGGCGTTTATTGAAGGATGCTTGGGTACTTGGTACAGACTGTTACGTCTACCAAGTTTCCTAGCATCCAAGAATAAATAGGATTCATAGAAGCCAGTGTTATGGGCATGTCATGGGTCAAGTCGTTAAATATATCGACGCAGTTAAATAGCTGATGGCATTATTTTATCCACTTTCTCATTGCGTTTCGAGTGGAAGTTCAACTTTGGCACGGACGACAGATGGCGCTCTTAACCTTCTACCCCCAAAAATCGCTGTTGTCTGCTCGTTTTCCCCTTCCGCGTTTTTTCGTTATAAACTTATGATTTAACGAACTGTTAAGATAAAATTTCATATGTCCTAAGACAGATAAGCTTCTACTCCTTTCATCTTACTCCCAGTTAGATTTAACCTTGTTAAAACATAATCAGATGAATTTGAGTTATAATGTCGTAAAATCCTGTGCATACAGTTACCTAGGAGTGATAGAGACATTTTTACCGATGTCTAGAGATGTTAAGCTTAAGCGAAATTGTTTTACGTTTGAATAAATATACCGCTTCCAGTAGTGGGTTTATAGTACTCCTTGTTTGTGTAAGATTAGTGTAGCTGTAGAGCGTTGTTGCTGTTTAGTTTATACGCCCCCTAGGCCTATTTGTGAAAGACCTTTTTTACGCACTTTTATTGATCATTCTTTATTTGAAAAAAGTGTTGGCAATGTATATTTTTTAAATATGACGGAATTGCTGTTGGTATGATAGCACTCTATTCGCGAAAAAAACCTTTTTTTAAACAGTTGATTCATTCTTTGATAGAATTTCGATGGAAGCAGTTAAGTGTAAAATTTGCTCGATTAATTTTGTTCGGCAAATAATATAATTAAGCCTTACGTATTACTGAAGGAGATTGATTTTGCCAACCTGTGTGAGTATTTAACTGTTTAATAAGTATTTTGGTTAAGTGGGAGCCTAGCTTATGTGTGATTGTGTTGTGGCTTCCATGTTTTGGGACATTTGCTTTTTGTGTGGCGAGGTATGATTCAGCTTTGATATGGACAAATATTACAAATCGTACTGGTAGACTAAAAATACGGTTGAGGTATAGCGAGAGACTAGAGTTTCCACAGCAATTGAGAGATATTGAAAAGGCTTGAACAATTGACTATTTTAAAATTGCATTCCTGCACTTGCAAAGAATTAAAAAAAGCGATAGATGCATATATTTAGGTTGTTTAAGGGGTAGTGAAAGTCATCTCCACTCGGAGAGGTAATATTTTGGCTTTCCCAACTTGTTCTTAAGCATGCCTTTAAGTTTCAATTAAAAAGAAAAATTAATATCTGAACCTTAAGTCAAGTGATAACCTCAGTCTTATCGATACTTTTTTAAGTCTTGATTCTAATCAAGACATTTTTGATTAATGCTTGTTAGATGTTATGGCGCTTTATGCATATATATATGTTAGGTCTTGTGGCGCAATGCTTTGAAACAAATCCGTCGTTCATTAAGAGAAAACCCGCGTATTTTGAAGAGGATAAGCAGGTTGAAAACGTTGTCAATTGGGCCATGACATAATAATATCTGGAACTCATTAATTATGTCTGGGTCTTCAACACGACTCATTGCAGCCCAGTGAAAATTTCATTCATGATGGCATATGCGCTGCACGAGAGACCTTCAAATAGACAGATTGGACTATTCCATATATATAAAACAACTTCAGAGGAGATAGCTTTCATGCTAGGAACATTCGCTACACCATTGAGCGTCGCTAAACGGAACCTAATGTTGTCTATAGCCTTGTTGAAAATAAGTATATGAGGTTTAAATTGATGTGCATTTTTGTAAGAATGTTTTTTTTTATAGAATTAGGCCTAATTCACGCGCGCGCGAAATATTCATGTTTTTTGTTTGTATTAATTTGTGTTTTATATATTTTTTGTAAACTTTGGATTATTATTGTTCCTTGCAAAACAGTATAGATAGCTTTAGTCGGATATTTTGTATAAGAAAAATAAATATAACTGTTTTAAATAGAATCTTTGGCCGAAGGGATCGGTTCGTTTAAAAAAACAAAGTAGAAAGACTAGTTAGTTTGGATAGGACTGTTCAAAGATTCAGGGTATTATATGAAATGCACGTGCACTGTTTCAATGTTAAGATTAAGAAAAATAATATCGAAAATGAGGGGATAGAATAATAAGGGTAAAGGCCAATGCTCTGGCCATAAATGCAATTGGTAAAAACAAAACTGAACTTTGAATTGGGGGTGGAAAATAGAAATTGAAGTTTGAGACCTAGCAAGAAGTTAGGAATCCTCACTTGGACATAAGAGAAAAGTCAGTTGGTTATGGGCTAGCGAAGAAGCGAGAAATCCTTAGATAGACATAAGAAAATAAAATGTTGTTAGCAAGCAAAGAAGCTAGAAGTCCGTAGTCGGTCATAACTTAAATGGAAATTGTTGAGATCTAGCAAAGAAGCTAGAAGTCCTAGTTGGACATAAGAAATAATAGAAATGGAGCTCAGACCTAGGCTAGGAGCTATAGTCTTCGGACATTATAATTAAAGAATGGCGATGGGGAAACCACTTGTGAAATCAGGTGTACAAAATATTTGAAATCACGATTGAAGTCCAGAAATTATTTTTGAAGTCTCTATAAATCGCAAAATTTGGTTGAAATCTCGGAAGTCTTGGGAAGTCCCTAGAGAACCCCTTGAAGTCTCTCGAAAGTCTCTTGGAAATCTCTTGAAGTCATACGAAGTCCTCTTGAAGTCATACGAAGTCCCCTTGAAATCTCTCGAAGTTGATGAAGTCCGTTGGAAATCTCTTGAAGTCATATAAAGTTCTTGAAAAACCTCTTGAAGTCTATTGAAATTCCGTTTCAAATCTATTCAAGTCTCATGAAGTTCCTTGCATATGATTTTTTTCTCTCTTTTCGTTTCTTAAAGATTGGGTCTGTGGGGGAGAAATAGTTCATTTGAAGGTGGGAGAGATAATTAGGCACTAAAACCTTGCCGACTGAAAAACAAGGTTTCTAAGATAGATTAAAAATCACTAAACCAAGAGTTGGTTCAAGGATGAAAGGCCGAGTTTTAACAACTAAAGTAAAAGTCCAGAGTTTAATATCAAAAAACAACTAAATTTATTCCATTGCCTGCTAGGGTAGCCAGGTCTTTTTTCTCATACAAGTTTTTAGAGTGAAGTCACAAAAAAGGGTTTAAAATTGTAGCCTCTCTTGACCCAGCGGAGCCTCCCAGTTGTTTCCCAAAAAATTCCTCTCTCCTGGGGTTGCGGTAAATTTCCATTCTGGAATCTCGAGGTGAGGTCCGATGAAATCTCACTCGCGTCCGCGTGCGCTTATTTGTTAGCGTGGAAAAACCAACCGATTGAACCTGAGTTTGGTGTATCTAAACGTGTTTTTGGAGGCTCAGCTCGGATAAAAAGAGATTATTTACAGAGTATAGTACAAAATCCAAAACAGAAAAGTTTCCACAACCTGATTATAATAATAGATAATAGTATTTTTGAAGGCGATTATTAATATTCACAAAGAATGGGAGTAATAATTCCTCATCAACAGGGTCGCTAGGTTTGGAATGGAGCGATATTCCACCTGATTGGCACAATACATACACCAGTAATAAGCTTAATTTGCGAAATTTTGAGGTTCTTTCGCACTTCACTTCTAATGTTTGCGGTCAAGCTACACACCTTGTGTTAGTCAAAAAATACGATAGTATTGTTTAAGGTTTGCGGGTTTTTTTTTTGGAAAATCGTAGCTGGAAATTTCCTTTTCTACAACTATTATTTTCTAGAGTCTTGGTCCGTTTTGGAGTAACGCCTCCTCTACAGAGGGCACTCAATTTTCGGCCGTTTTTGGAGGTGCAATGCAATCTTACCCTCGTGCCAGACACTTTCCCCCAGTAGTTTTTGCCTTTTTGGACTTATTGTCGGCGGCTAATCATTCCGTTTTCAAAGAATATTCGTAAACGATATATTTTTGTTTGTAACGAAGTTTTATAGGTAAATATATAAAGAAGGATTAGTTAATTGAAAAATATAACAAATCGTCGCTATCGAGTGACGTATCTAGTCTGGAGAAATGGCGCTCGCGCTCAGAATCATAAGATCATGGATAAAGAATGCGCGTGAGGAAATTGGTTTTCATGTTGTAGGATAGTTTGAAAACCAATTTCATCTCGCGCATTCTACTATAAATCACGTGTCAAGTCACGTAAAAAATCGCGGCGTGATGACGATTTCTTATTTTCAACAAGTTCAGCAAGACCAAATACTTAATCACCTATTGGCTTAATAAACTATTATTTAACTAAATTGGGAACCTTAATTTCGAAACGTGTAAGAAAATAATAAAAAGTCAGAGAATACGACATAAAAGCTGCCTATTTAAAAATTGCGCCATCTAGTTTTCTGAACCATGAATCCGAGTATGAATCAGACGATAATCACTTTCAAAAACACAGCCCACGCGCTCACGAACGTGATCGAGTTAGCTATGCCATATAAAATCTTCTTTCCGTAAATGGCGGCCGATCACGTGATCATATTTTTCCCGCGTATAACGCCGCAGAATTCTTTAGAGTGAGGCATAAGCGGCGATCAAATGGACGAATACTATTCGGGCTTGTATCTGCGCCATATAATTCGGCATTGATACTTGCTTTTGGTTGCTCTGCACCTTAGTACTTAATAGCAAAGTACATAGATACTTTTCAATTATTGCAATTTAATGAAGTCTTGAGAAAAAATAGAAATCGGCTCTAGTCTATAAATTCTATTGAAGTCACTAACTTATGTTGTTGAAGTCACTAGAAGTCTTCACATATGATACTGCAGTCACTTGAAGTCTTCACATATTATACTGCAGTCACTTGAAGTCTTTAAATTATGTTGAAGTCACTTGAAATCTTTACAAACTAAATTGAAGTCACATTGAAGTCTATAAATTATGTTGAAGTCATATTGAAGTCTTTAAAAATTATATTGAAGACACTTGAAGTCTTTAAAAATTGTATTGAAGTCACTTGAAGTCTTTATAAATTTTAATGAAGTCATTTGAAATCAAATACAGTTAGTGAAGTCTTTGAAGTCAAATGAAGTCTATTATAGTTCAATTGAAGTCATTTGAAATCTGAAATCAGGTGTACAAAATTTTCCTAGTGGTTTCCCCCTCGAAGAATGGAACTTGGAAATTTGAAACGGTAGTCTTTGGACATAATTTGAAACGGTAGTCTTTGGACGTAATAAGGAAAGAATAGAAAATAAGAATAGATTTGGAAAACGGTTTAGATACCACGGAAAGGATAATGCAAGAGAAAAGCTGAAGTAAAGGAACAGTTTGAAATAAATAAAGCGTTGATTCGTCTAAAGCAAAAAACTGAGTGACTTTGCCATTGATTGGAGTGATTCTTATAAGTTACGCGACGAACGGGGACTAATGGTTTCGATTTTTCCGTCGGTCGGAACACTTCCAAAAATTTGAGCTCTCCCAAAAATAAAAGTAACGGATTAAGAGAAAAAAAGCAATGAAAGCAACAAGCCTCCCGCGTTTAACGCAAATGCTAGGCTTAATAATAAAGCCGCCCGCAACTAAGGCAATGGCAAGGCGCATTTCACAACTGACGTTCTAAGTTACCGTATTTAAAAGCATAAAAATTAAATGAACAAAAAAACTGCTTACAGCTAAAATGAGCCCGAATGGTAAAATGTGAAGTTGGTCTCTCTGCGCTGCTGGCCTGCTAATCCTTTTGTTTATCTTTTATGGCAAAAACACCAACTTCGGGAATCGAGTTGTAGCAAATTTAAAAAAAACCCCATGCTGTTGTTAACTTGATCACATATATTTATTATCTAGACCGTGATTGGGATATTCGGGTAACTTTGGGTTTTAAGATTATTAAGAAGGAAAGAAACCGTGTCTGTTTGAAGAATTTTCGGAAAATATTATACTTAGTATCTTTATTGATAATTTTTTAAAAAGTGAAAGACATAATTAATAAAATATGCAAATAACACGACTTCCTCAGAGTTTCAAACTGAAGAATGTTCGTTAGCTTTATTAAACTTTTAAAAACCATACAGTCTCTTTCAATTGTTCCTTAATATTTTATTGGCCCTCCCCTAACCCTTAAACACATTCTTAATCTTTTTCTAAACGACAGACATAAAAGCTGAATAAAATTAGGAGTCAAAGCATTGTAAGCTGCCATGACCATATTCAATAGGTCGGCCCTGTTCGCGGGTATTCGTTTCTCCATGTTATTAACCATGTAAGCCCATATGGTTTCGATCGGGTTTAAGTCGGGCGAGAGAGCGGGCCAGTCCAGAACGTCAATCCCATTGTTTTCCAGATATCTTGCAACGATTCTGGACAGATGGGCTGGGCAGTTGTCCTGCTGAAACCATACACTAAGACAATATTTTAAGTAAGAAAAGAATAATGATTAGTTTATTAATATTAATACCGGTCGCGGTCGTCTTCATTATATATAGCTGCCATAGAGGGGAACATGGCGTTTCTCAAGATATCTATATAGGCGTTGCCGTTGAGACGACCCTCAATTGGTTGCAAAACTCCCACTCGTCCATCGCCAGTGCAACCCCAAACGTTCACACTAAAACGACCGCTGGTTTTCGTGTAGTTCACATACTCAGGAACGTATCGCTGGTTTTGTATCCTCGAAACCCACACAACAGGCGACGAAGATGAACTTTGGAACGTCTATAAAATAATACGGGTGAAGTAAGACATAACAGCTTTGACCAAAATTAATTGACATTATTCGCTGAACCTTTTCGTCCGAAAATAGGATGTATCGTTCTAGATCTTCCCTTGGCCAGGCTAAAAGTTCCCTGAAGAACTGGCGGCGTATTCTCTTATGCATTGCCGTCAATGATGGCTTGTTTGCGGACCTGCGTCGCCTTACTCCCGCCTTCTTCAATCTACCCCAAACAGTTGGGTAACCCGAACACCGTCCCTAACTTCCCAACGGTCTCGTAGTTGTCTTATCGACAAGAACTTATACGTTTTAGCGTCCCGAATTAACGCTCTATGCTACCGAGCATTTCCCACCAAAGGTCTTCCAGACCTATCTAGATCCTACAGCGATATAAACCCATTAAATTAAATATATGTAAACATAACGTTAAGGCGCCCTAGCTATATACTACCGGTTCTAGCAAAAGTAACATTGAAACCATACTTACCCGTTGAGGTTTTACGACAACTGGTATTCTTACTTGTTTTTTAACTTGCAAAACGAAACGGTTGGTGTAATATGTCTTTTTACAATGAAAAAATGTTGTATATAAGGTCCCGAGAGCTCGTTAATTGTATTCATAAATCATGCCTCGTATTACAAAAGAACAACGTTTGGAAATCGTTAGAATGCGGCAAGAAGGCTTGACTTGGAACCACATTGCGAATCAAGTAGGATATTCAAGTCGTGGAGTTCAGTATACGTATGCACGCTACCAAAGGTTTCAGAGGATACGGGTAAGTATGGTTTCAATGTTACTTTTGCTAGAACCGGTAGTATATAGCTAGGGCGCCTTAACGTTATGTTTACATATATATATTTAATTTAATGGGCTTAGTTGAGTGTAATTCGATTATATGGCTGTAGGATCTAGATAGGTCTGGAAGACCTTTGGTGGGAAATTCTCGGTAGCATAGAGCGTTAATTCGAGACGCTAAAACGTATAAGTTCTAGTCGATAAGACAACAACGAGACCGTTGGGAAGTTAGGGACGGTGTTCGGGTTACCGTCCCAACTGTTTGGGGTAGATTGAAGAAAGCGGGCGTAAGGCGACGCAGGTCCGCAAACAAGCCATCATTGACGGCAATGCATAAGAGAATACGCCGCCAGTTCTTCAGGGAACTTTTAGCCTGGCCAAGGGAAGATCTAGAACGATACATCCTATTTTCGGACGAAAAGGTTCAGCGAATAATGTCAATTAATTTTGGTCAAAGCTGTTATGTCTTACTTCACCCGTATTATTTTATAGACGTTGCAAAGTTTATCTTCGTCACCTGTTGTGTGGGTTTCGAGGATTCAAAACTAGCGATACGTTCCTGAGTATGTGAACTACACAAAAACCAGCGGTCGTTTTAGCGTGAACGTTTGGGGTTGCATTTTCGATGGACGAGTGGGAGTATTGCAACCAATTGAGGGTCGTCTCAACGGCAACGCCTATATAGATATCTTGAGAAACGCCATGTTCCCCTCTATGGCAGCTATATATAATGAAGTCGACCGCGACCGGTATTAATATTAATAAACTAATCATTATTCTATTCTAACTTAAAATATTGTTTTCGTGTATGGTTTCAGAAGACAACTGCACAGCCCATTCGTCCCGAATCGTTGCAAGATATCTGGAAAAAAATGGGATTGACGTTCTGGACTGGCCCGCTCTCTCACCCGACTTAAACCCGATTGAAACCATGTGGGCTTACATGGTTAATAACATGGAGAAACGAATACCCGCGAACAGGGCCGACCTATTGAATATGGTCATGGCAGCTTACAATGCTTTGACTCCTAATTTTATTCAGCTTTTATGTCTGTCGTTTAGAAAAAGATTAAGAATGTGTTTAAGGGTTAGGGGAGGGCCAATAAAATATTAAGGAACAATTGAAAGAGACTGTATGGTTTTTAAAAGTTTAATAAAGCTAACGAACATTCTTCAGTTTGAAACTCTGAGGAAGTCGTGTTATTTGCATATTTTATTAATTATGTCTTTCACTTTTTAAAAAATTATCAATAAAGATACTAAGTATAATATTTTCCGAAAATTCTTCAAACAGACACGGTTTCTTTCCTTCTTAATAATCTTAAAACCCAAAGTTACCCGAATATCCCAATCACGGTCTAGATAATAAATATATGTGATCAAGTTAACAACAGCATGGGTTTTTTTTTAAATTTGCTACAACTCGATTCCCGAAGTTGGTGTTTTTGCCATAAAAGATAAACAAAAGGATTAGCAGGCCAGCAGCGCAGAGAGACCAACTTCACATTTTACCATTCGGGCTCATTTTAGCTGTAAGCAGTTTTTTTTGTTCATTTAATTTTTATGCTTTTAAATACGGTAACTTAGAACGTCAGTTGTGAAATGCGCCTTGCCATTGCCTTAGTTGCGGGCGGCTTTATTATTAAGCCTAGCATTTGCGTTAAACGCGGGAGGCTTGTTGCTTTCATTGCTTTTTTTCTCTTAATCCGTTACTTTTATTTTTGGGAGAGCTCAAATTTTTGGAAGTGTTCCGACCGACGGAAAAATCGAAACCATTAGTCCCCGTTCGTCGCGTAACTTATAAGAATCACTCCAATCAATGGCAAAGTCACTCAGTTTTTTGCTTTAGACGAATCAACGCTTTATTTATTTCAAACTGTTCCTTTACTTCAGCTTTTCTCTTGCATTATCCTTTCCGTGGTATCTAAACCGTTTTCCAAATCTATTCTTATTTTCTATTCTTCCGAAGACTACCTTTCAAATTTCCAAGTTCCATTCTTTAATTATTATGTCCGAAGACTACCTTTCAAATTTTCAAGTTCCATTCTTTTATTATTATGTCCGAAGACTATAGGTCCTTGCCTAGGTCTGAGCTACATTTCTATTATTTCTTATGTCCAACTAGGACTTCTAGCTTCTTTGCTAGATCTCAACAATTTCCATTTAAGTTATGACCGACTACGGACTTCTAGCTTCTTTGCTTGCTAACAACATTTTATTTTCTTATGTCTATCTAAGGATTTCTCGCTTCTTCGCTAGCCCATAACCAACTGACTTTTCTCTTATGTCCAAGTGAGGATTCCTAACTTCTTGCTAGGTCTCAAACTTCAATTTCTATTTTCCACCCCCAATTCAAAGTTCAGTTTTGTTTTTACCAATTGCATTTATGGCCAGAGCATTGGCCTTTACCCTTATTATTCTATCCCCTCATTTTCGATATTATTTTTCTTAATCTTAACATTGAAACAGTGCACGTGCATTTCATATAATACCCTGAATCTTTGAACAGTCCTATCCAAACTAACTAGTCTTTCTACTTTGTTTTTTTAAACGAACCGATCCCTTCGGCCAAAGATTCTATTTAAAACAGTTATATTTATTTTTCTTATACAAAATATCCGACTAAAGCTATCTATACTGTTTTGCAAGGAACAATAATAATCCAAAGTTTACAAAAAATATATAAAACACAAATTAATACAAACAAAAAACATGAATATTTCGCGCGCGCGTGAATTAGGCCTAATTCTATAAAAAAAAACATTCTTACAAAAATGCACATCAATTTAAACCTCATATACTTATTTTCAACAAGGCTATAGACAACATTAGGTTCCGTTTAGCGACGCTCAATGGTGTAGCGAATGTTCCTAGCATGAAAGCTATCTCCTCTGAAGTTGTTTTATATATATGGAATAGTCCAATCTGTCTATTTGAAGGTCTCTCGTGCAGCGCATATGCCATCATGAATGAAATTTTCACTGGGCTGCAATGAGTCGGGCTGAAGACCCAGACATAATAAATGAGTTCTAGATATTATCATTGAGAACGTTTTCAAACCGCTTATCCTCTTCAAAATACGCGCGTTTTCTCTTAATGAACGACGGATTTGTTTCAAAGCATTGCGCCACAAGACCGAACATATATATATATGCATAAAGCGCCATAACATCTAACAAGCATTATTTCGACATAGATTCGATTCTTGATAATTAATTATCACCATTTAAATCGAAGTTGCCAGATTTTGAATAAAGGCTAATAACTCGTGACCTACTCATCCGAATTGAATTTGGTGAACACTTTACAATTATGAATCAACCCCAAGGAATCCGAAAATCGCATTTATAACCGCGAGAATCCAATATTTAAAAAGTTGCTAATTTGAACACTTCCGGTTTCCGGTAACGTTTGCAATGGACACTTATGAAACGGATAAAATATGAAAGAGAATTGAAAAATTATTATAATGCAATTTATTCCAGAGCGCTAGCTTGCATAGTAAAATATGTGCAAAAACTGCAACGCGCAAAGACTTCTTTAACAGTCTGTACGTGGTTATGGCGATACTATATTCTTTGGTGCATTCATAAGGTTATTAAATAAGTCTGACTGTTTACAGCCGTCTCCAGTTATATTGGAGAAAGCTAAAATACATTTGTATAGATGATAGTTCTTAAAGACAAACCATTTGACATAGCTGAAGATCCACCGTTCCAAGAAGAGTTAGGTTCTATTAACCCTACCAATACCATAGTTGCTGACAGTTTAGCATTGAGTGCTATAACTGTAAGGACGGGTGTTCTTAAACTGTACACGCAAGAACAACTCAAGGTTTCAGAACTGTGCAAGACAATTCAAAGTCAAATCCCTTTTACCTTGGATGGGTGGACTTCACCAAATAGATTTCCATTTCTGGGCGTAACTGCTCATTAGATATCTCAAAACTGGGTATTGCAAAACATTCTTTTAGGCTTTGTGCATTTCCCATCGAGACACACAGGCATTAACGTTTGTGATAAGTTTTTCAACTTAATCGAAGAACGTGAAATAAGTAAGGTAAACAGAATATCTCGTGTTTGAAGCAAATACTTCACTGTTTGATAATTCTCAATTTCTTGACGTAATGTTTCTTAAAGTCTCTTTGCTTTTTGAGTAGGTCTTGGCAATTACAATGGACAATGCTTCTAACAATGACGCTTTTGCAAAAGAACTTGAAAAGCAAAAAACCAAAAATTTAATAAAAGTCCCCTGATGTAGAGCGCGAGCTTTCGCCACCATCTTGGAAAATGGCCGTCGGGAATGTCAGCTTCAATGTATTCCACATTTTTCTTCAAAAATTATGAAAATTGGTACATATTATTGACTGCAACCACATGAACATCATAGTAAAATTTTACAGCTCTGAGTTTGATAGTTCGGTCGCCATATTGGAAAATGGACGCCGTGAATGCTGGGTGCACTATATTTCACCATGTTGCTAGAAAATTATGAAAATTCACAGATATTGTAATCAGAGCTGTGTGAACCTCATTGTAAAATATTGTAGCCATTCATCGGATAGTTTTGCCGCCATATTGGAAAATGGCCGCCTGGAATTTCATTTAGATACAGTTTATTTTAAAAAATTATGAAAATTGGTAATAATTATGTTGAAGACTATCTAAACATCATTATTGGATATTGAAGACGTGCTACTAATATTTTGGGCGCCATCTTGGAAAATGACTGCTGGAAATACTAAATATATTTCAAACATATAAATCTTTTCGAAATTCCTATATTGAGTAGATGGTTTTCATAAACACCAAAAAATAGCCATCTCAAAGTCGATATTATCGACACCATCTTTAAAAATGGCCACTCAAAAATTATTACCCTAAATTCTGAAAGAAAGAAAAGTTATTCAAAGCTGTAATTCTCAACATGTTGATTAGGGTATATAATTTAATAATAGGGTTTATACATTCTCGTGTTGTTAAAGGTTAGATTTAAGACAAATCTCTAACAGTTCGTTCATATTCATTTCGTCAGCCGGAAGACTTTTTCACAATAGTTGCATGTCAGAGGCCTTGATAAGGCGCAGCACCTAGCTGGGGGCTCATAACTTTTCAAATTGAACCTGCGCAAACGCCGTCAAGGCACACGGGATCGGCCAGCAAATCCGACAAACACACCCATACACACACCACGTAAGATGGATACGTCGAAAACAGAACCTATCCATTGCATTTATCACTCGGTGAAGTGAAAACATTTAGCCTCTATATTGGATTCATTTCAGTTCAATATTGTTTGACATTTGTCCAATGTAGCTTAGATATCACACCATTATTGGCTCGTTATTAGTCCCATAAGAGCTTGATATTAGTCCCTTATCGGTTAAAAATTTGTCCAATGTGGGTTTGATTTTAGTTCAATATACGCTTAGAAATTTGTCCAATGTGGGCTCTAATTTAGTCCAATATCGACTCGATATTAGTCCAATATTGGGAGGATACAAGTTAATTTTTGCCCACCTACGTAAAATATGGATAATATCCTGAGCATTTCTGGGTCATAATTGATCCCTCATTAGATGATTCTGGATCCAATTTTGGATGAGACTCGAAATCTGGCTTACCCGTCCCTTTTTGGACAAAAGTTACGTTATCCAAAAATAGACGAAAACCTGTGCTGTCTCAGAATCAGCCGTTTGGATCCATTTACATCCAATTTTGGACAATTTTTTTAACACTGTAGAAGATACATCGCGGGATGCCTAGAGTGCCTCTATCATAAATTGCCCAGTGGAAAGAGACCAAGAATGTTACATTCTATCGATAAAGTAGGCGTGCCTTTCCACACGATTCGTATGGATCTTGGTTCATTCATACTAAGTCTATGTGGTAATACATACGTCATAGTGGCCGTGGATGGTTTCACGAAATTAACCATTCTACGGGCTGTCAGAGACACGAGAATGACAGCAACACGAAACTTCTTGGAAGACATCATCGGTATGTTCGTTTCCCCACAACTACTGATCACTGATCAGGGCACATCCTATACCGGAAAATCGTTTAAGGCTCTCTGTGACGCAGCGAACATTACACACGTGGTGAACTCCACCGCAACCCCGCGTGGTAATGGACAAGTCGAACGGATAAACCGTCAACTAACCTCTGCCATCGCTAGCATGACTACGCGAGAAGATGACAAAGATTGGGATACCCATTTACACCAAATACAATGGGGTATCACTAATACTGTCCACCACGCCGCGAAAACGACTCCAATTTCCATCCTATTAAATTATAAATCACGAAGTCCATCACATAATCTTATTGAAACCGCTGTCTGCGAAAATATGACCGACGAAATCGAAAAGCGCAGAGAAGAAGCTATTAACGAAATAAGAACGGGCAAGAAGAAGCAAAGAGAGCGCTATAATGCGAAACGTGCGAAGGCGCCTACGTTTGAGCCAGGTGACCTAGTTCTTGTTGAGCGCGAACCTCCAAGTACTGGAAAATGGCAGTAAAGTACAAAGGCCCTTATGTGATATCACAGAAATTGAAATACGACAGATACCTTATTGAAGATTTACCTGAAAATCAGTGAACTAATCGATTCAATCGCAACACTGCTCCCGTCGATAAACTGAAACGTTTCGCGATCATTGATAATTCTCACGAGATGTCTGATAATTCTGACGACGAAAACGAACTACATGTACCTAGAGGGATAATGGATAAAACTGGGGCTGATTCACTTCGTCCCAAGCGACACAGACAACAGCCTGCGTATTTGAAAGACTATCTTCTAACCTAAGGTTGCGAACTCTAATTTTTACCAAAATGAACAAATGTCAAATTGTTGGACTTAATTTACTAATTTTTGGGAAAGTGAATTATATTAGTTTTCTATTTTTGTACGATTAATCAGGAGCTTAAATAATCAGGAATAGCCGAATGTTAGCTCCCAAGATAAATTTAAAATTCCCGCCAAACACGCGTTACTCCTTAGATGGTAACCCTTCCTATTCAATACAAAATCAATCGATACTGATCGAGAACGCTCAACCGAGAGGAAGGCGAGAGGAGATTATTCTCGTAAACGTTACCACCATGTAACCATGCAAATAAATATCATCCTGTTTAATTTCTATTTTGCGTTTGATTGTCTCTAACTAACACGCCAAAACGTTCGTTAACTAACGAGTTAACACATTTAGCAACGTCAATAACAAATTAACCGTTATTGCGATTAAAATTATACATGATGATACCCTACTTTGAAGCTTTTAAAATACATTACAAAAGAGTCTAACCCTCAGAGAAAATCTGTCGGCAATGACCAATGTTTGTTCGAAGCATACTTTTGCTTCTGGCATCACGATTAAAACTAAAAAATAGCTACCAAGGTTTAGACTATATGATGCCCTAGCAAAGTCAACCTAATTACGAAAAACATAATAAGAATAGGCTATATGTGTAGAAACCGAGTTATGGTCGCTTGAAAATCTGTAAATCTATGAAGCCTCGCCTTAAACAGAAAATTATCTTTAAAAAAAATAGTTAAACCAATGTTTTCTAATCCCAAAGCCATTTCATGTTCCTCCACCGTAGCTAATCGACTTTTATCAATCTCATTATCGTTCTCATTGTCATTAACTCTATAGTAATTAAAGAGTTAAAAAACAAAAACAGATATTGACGTACTGTAATACAAATATGGTATTTAGCTTACATGGGAGAAAGATCAAAATTTGCCAAGTCTAATTTGACTTTTTTGCATGGCGTAGAAAACATTTCTTTCAATTTCTCAGGTGTTTCACCATTGGACTCAAGATCGGACTCTAGTGCAAGTCCATATTCCAAATGGGTTGGTAATTCTATTAAAGTAAAAACAAAAAGCTCAATACTATAATTTAACTCTTGATTTATATTGTAAACTTACTAGTCGGTTTTTTGTACGCTGATACGTTTTTGGGTTTAAACAACTAAATTCAGTATTTGTTCCCCTAGAGAAAGAACCCACCTTTACCAATATATCTGTTTGAATACCAATACTTGTAGTATCATTTTGTGGTACAACATTGCTCGTGATGGAGCCAGTCGTCCATTTTTTGAACAACAAAGTCGCGAATTGTTCATTGCTAACTTTGAGCTTTAACCGCTCTTCCCTAAATGTGTCGAAAGCATCACCAAGGCTTATCTTATTTTTTATACCTAATGGTAATCGTAAGACTTGCTTTTAAAACTAATACTCAAAAATACTAGAAATTAAATTCGGTACTCACTTTTAGGAGGCATAACCACAAACCAATAATACTGTGGTATTTCGAGAATTTTAAAATATCATTTGAGAATTTCTCAATATTCACAAGTAACTTAAGACAAAGTAAGCTGTCACGCAGGTAACGCGACGTCGCGAGCTAAAACCGGTGGGACTCGCGACACTGCCTCCTTTACTAAAGGCCCGAGTATAGAATTTTTCAAAACCTCGAATAGTGACATTTTAGTTCGCCTCGTTAAGTCGCACCGTAGCGCTCGTTTCTATCGAAATTACGTCATTTTTCACGTGACTGTGACGTTTTTTTGACGGTTTTTAAGCAGTCGCACTTTCATATTTTTCGAAGCCTTGGACTTGGTTAAGCAGGTGAGATTTATTTTGAATTTTAAATGTGAAAACTTATTAAATACAAATTTTAACTTTCAAATGTTGCAATGATGTTGTATTATATACAGATTTTAAATTTGGCTATAATGTTATATTAGATATGGATTTATATTGTTAAATTTGGCGATAGTGTTACATCAGATACAGATTTTAACTTTTAAAATTGACTATAATTTATATTTTATACGGTCTTTAACGTTTAAATTTGGTTATAATGTTATAGTTTTACTAATTTCCAGAATAAAGATGTGCGTCGTCCCAAATTGCGGCCAGTTGCAAAGAAAAGGTCAAAAAAGAGACCTTGAAAATCGTACCGTGAGCTTTCACTCATTCCCAAGTGACGAACAAAAACGCAAAAAATGGATTTATGCAGTGTTTGGCGATAACACAGAATTATATGAAAATTGGATTGCTACAAAAGGTGAAGCTAAAATTTGTAGTCAAGACTTCAGATTTTAGCTTGTCAACAAACAAAAAGAGGCTATTATACGGGGCAATCCCAACATTGGACAAACCACAATTAATTTCACCAAAAAAAGCAGTTCATTTATGGAAAAGAGGGTACCACTTTCGCCTTTGTCAAACAATTATTTAAGAAGAAGACTGTTCACCGAAAACAAAAACACAAATCCACCTGAAATTACAGCGGGACCTGAGTTAGCAACACCACCTGAAGTTATAGCAGTACCTGGATTAACAACACCTGAAATTACAGCAGTACCTGAGTTAACAACACCTGAAATTACAGTAGTACCTGAATCAGCACCTTTAATGGAATCATTGCAAATACTATATGAAGTTCCTAAACGGGATGCTTATACTCAGTACACTTTTATCACAAGGAAGAGAAAATGTAAAACATCAACAAGAAAACTAGGATGAATAAACTTGAAGCTTAGAAAACAGGTTGAATCTCTTCAATATAAAGTGGCTGAGCTGACAGCAACAATCAAAAAACATCAAAAAGAGACGAAACAAAAGGAATTTGTTCAATTGAAGAAGTTGATGGATGCAAGCTTAAGCAACAATTTAAAAGCTAATTTTCTTATAGAGCAAGTTCTATCTTTTGACAAAAAGGAGTTGCCATATGAAATATCTACCCTCAAGATTGCTGCCTAATATACAAAAAATCTCCAGCGGCCTACGATATCATTAGGGATTTAAATATTTTGCATCTACCACACAGAACCACACTAAAAAAATTTATTGGATATTCTAATGGGGAAGATGGCGTGACAACCCTAGTCAAAGAAAGATTAGCAGCGGAGTTTAAAAATGTAGTCAACCCAAATGAAAGAATGGGTTCCCTCATGTTCGACGAAATGTCAATTAAACCTAAATTGCTTTATGACAAAAATCTAGATCGTTACCACCTTCAAAGTGGCAACTTAGCCAAGCCTGTAAGATTCCAAACACGCAAACATTTGTATCCCACCTCATTTGAGAAAATGAATGTACTACGAGCAATTCAATTATTTTCCCTACCAGTAACTTCTGCCTTAAAAACCCTTTTGAAGTTGAAAATGTGTGACAAAGAAGATGAAGATAGTTTACTCACTACTGTCTATTTTATTGATACTATGCGTAAATGGTTTGAAATCCATGATGTTCACAATAAAACTTCAGGGATTCATCTAAGAAATGTTAACAAATTGCCCTTTGAAAATCTTGACGATGAAAGACGAGAATGGCAGCTAGACGAACTGCTCCCATTTATCCAAATGATCCAAGAAAACAATATACTGAAAGAGGAGCGCTTCTCAAATGAAACCTTTCAAGCCATTACACTTAAAACAAAATCAACAGTAGCGTTCACACGATACTTGTTAAATAATGGTTATCATTGCATTTTTACACGGAAATTATCAAGCTACGCTGTTGATGATAATTTTTGTCACATGCGACGATCGGGTGGATTTACTGACATTCTGGATGTGCGCTCACGCACTCTTAGTTTGGAACACCATTTGAAAATTGGCATTTTGAAAACATAAGATTATTCCAACTGCTCTAGAGGATCCAGTTCATTGCCTTTAGTGTTTTCCAACATTCATGATAAAATTACGACAAGCAGAAGCATCCAGGATCAAAATATACTTCTATCCGATTATCTGCAGAAAATGCTTCATCGAATTTTCAATTAACATTGCAAGGTTAGAGCTTGCACAGATGTTAATTAACTTCTAAAAGCTAAAACATATTCACTTTCTACTTTCTAAATAACTCACTTGTATCTATCAAAAACTGTGCTGTCGCAATGATAGGTGGGTATAAGCTCAAAGTTGCCGAAGAAAACACCGATAGCTGGAACAGCTTAGAAAACCTTTATAAACCATTGTCAAATTCACCACTACTTAGTCTAGTTTCTGCTCAGGATCGAGGTGGCCTTAAATATCCATGAAGGTTGCTAGTCATTGTAACTGACTTTGTTCACTGTTCCTCGAAATAATGTACTTAAAAATTACGTAAAGATAATTCACCCTCATTTCCAAAAGCCTATATTGTGTCATTGTGAAGGAAATGCTAACTTCACAAAACGTTTACTGGAAAAATATTTCCACTCAAAGTTACCATTCCAGATATCCAGCTCAAAAAGATAAGATAACTGAAGATGATATCATAATACTAAAGGAGTTGACAACACTGCTTCGACCTATTGAACAAATATCTCAAAGCTTCGAACACAGGAGTGCTACATTGGGTTCAGTTTTGACTGGACTCAACCTTTTGAATGCAAGATTAAACCGAATTCCTGACACTGAAAACAGTGCAGTTAACAAAGTAAGGAGCCATATTGTGTCAGAACTCAACAGGCGTTTCAAGGATTATGAAATAAATAGCATCCATGAAATAAGCACCTTACTTGACCCTCGATTTATGGAATCTGGATTTAAAGCAAAGTCGCATTCTCAAAAAGCTAAAACTGATTTGGAAAATGAGGTTTTGCAATTTTCTCGTAGAAAAAAAAATGACCAGCATCAATACAAAAAATTACTGGATACTATCACGGATGCAATCAAAACAAATGTTGAAGTAGAAAAACCATATTCTATTTCTATTTGGGATGATTTTCAAGGTGAATAAGAAACTAATATAACGACCCAGACCCTGAAAAAGCAGACATCAAATGAAGTTGCAGGTTATTTAGCTTTAAAAAAAATGTGGCATTAATGAATGTCCAATTTATTGGTTGAAGAAGAACACTGTCTTGTTTCCAAATATATCACAAGTGGCCAGAAAATATATGACAGTTCCTCCCGGTTCTGCTGACAGCGAACGCACCTTTAGTGCAACTGGAGACATTGTTAGTGCCAAACTATGAAGATTGGATCCCAAAGAAAGTGGAAATGCTTGTCTTCTACATAAATGCCCATTTTTTAAGATTAAGGTGACGCACTTGTGATTAGTTCTCATTTCAAATGGTTTTAAAGATATAACAAAAAATATTTGTTTAAGCATTAAATTTTGGACTCCTCCTGAGCAATAAATATAGTAGCAGCCAACAGGTGACAAATTTTCATTTTCAGTCTTTCGAAAATTAAAAATAAAGAAAAAACATGTAAGAGTTTTATTTTGTTAAAGAGTACCTGATTTGAGTAAGTTAGTGAAGTAAATGGTAAACCAAGTCATAACCAACTTTAAATAAAATATTAAATAGTAGGCCTAGCTAGTTGATAATTTTGTTTGTTTTCAAATGTTTATTTAAAAAGCGTTAAATAAAAAATTCCGTTTTGAATTAAATTCAATTTCGCATATAATATTTCACTGATCAATCACTAACAGTTACTAGGAGTATAGTGATAAAAGGACCTCTCAGCATCTACTAGGCCTAGTTTTTTTTTTAAAAAAAGCAGTGATATTATTTTCGAAAATGCGTCTATATTTCATAAAACTACTCTTTAAATTAAATTATTTCGTACATGTGTAGATGGCGCTGTCCGCCTAAAACTATCTGTATCGGTTGAAGTATCGGGTTATTGGATCATCATGAGTAAATATCGGTATCGGTTCCTGTTTGCACCGGTATCGATCGGTATCGGGTAAAGCCGGGTATCGGCCATCTATAATAAAAAATAAATTTGTTAAGGGTGGTTTTAGAATCCATAAAATGAGTCCGACATTTGGTGAAAGATACTATATTCTTCCAAAAAGATAATATGGGATTTTTGGAAAACGACCTTTTGTTGGAAGGCATATAAAGAAAACTATTCATTCGTCACGTTTGGGAACCATCTTAAATGAAAGATTACAGTCCATGGATGTGCTTTACAATAGTTTTATTAAGCAAAAATCAACTTTAATATTGAATTTTATCATTATAAACACATACACTGGCGGCTTACGTTGTTTTGGGTATTGGAATTAATTAATGTGAATCAAAGTGATCTAATCTGATTGAGGCCATGTAAACGCACTCGTACAATATGTGAGAGGGAGTTTCTTCCTTCTCCCGGCACAACCGGCAGAGGGGGTCTTCCGAAAGGCCAGTCAGAAGAAGGTGTCTATTTAGCCGACAGTGTCCGCTCAAAGGACCGGTGTCCAGCCTAATATCCCATCTGCTGAGCGTAATAAGGTCCCTAGCCCGAGTGTAATCAATATGAACTGAACTGAACCGGGCCAATAGTAGGTGTAATGTAGAGGGTTAGGGAAAATGCTCAGGCAGTTGCCTTTTTGGGGAGTCACGGAGGCTCTAGTATAGTTCGGCTGCATTAACCGGCCTAAAAGTTGTACACGTTCGACAGTTAATTTATTAAAAGTGTTTTAGTTTGTTTACGACGGCTATTTTATTTGATTCGGAAAGTTAAAGTAAGAGGAAAGTTAACACGAGACCTACAGGGGCCATTGACAAACAGTTTCGTCTGTCTCTGACCCTCCATCTTATGCCAGAGCTGGTTTTGGATGACAGTCAACCTTTCATGCAGACTTCGTCTAGCGTGCCCGTATGGGATGGGGACGACCAGCGGCGGTCCCAAGAAATTGGCCTCCACCCCCTTCTAGCAAACCTATCGGCTTGCTCATTGACATGATGTCCGCTATGCCCCGGCACCTATGACCTTTGCAGTAGCCGGGACACTAGAGACTTGCTCACAGAAGGTCCTCCAAGAGTCCCTCTTGGCAGCTCTAATGGCGTTGTTGTAGGTATTAAGAGACTGCATATAGCTAGCCCAGGCTCCTGTACGCTTGGCTTTATCAAAAAGCCTTCGAGTACATTTCCGAAACCGGCTAAGATCCGCATTCCTCCAATGAACAAGCCTCGAGCGGTTTACGGTCTTAAGTGGACAATTTTGGGTGATAGGACTCAATGATATAGCACTGTAGGACACCAACCGCCTTCTCAAGATCCTTAGGTGCAGTGGTGGGCCTCTTCAGAAGAGTCTTCTTTTAGGAGGGCGCCACGCGTCTTCTTTAACTTCTTTTCCGTAGAAGAGAGGGCGACACTATAGAGGCAGAACGGTGCCTTCTTTGAAAATAATCTTGGGTTGAGGAAGGCGCAAACTCCTTACCTTCATGTCTCGCGCCACGATTGTCACATCGCTCGCAAATTTTATCAAATCTCGCGATAAATTTCATTCGACACGGAGCGTGCCACGAGAATTTTTTTAATAAAAAGGCAGGACGTTACGCGATTGGTCGGAAGGGGATCCTTCAAATTATTCTTAAAATCGGAACCTAATTTGAATTTTAAAATCATTCGGGAGTATTTCCTGAATGTTTCACTGTGCAGACTGTCTTATAATTAGAAGAAGAATCGATAAAAAAATCACTTGATTTTCCACTTCACCCTCCCTTTAATCGATTTGTTGCCGGTGTTTCGTAATTTTAGGGTTAATTAAGTTTAATTAGCGTTCAAATTTACTACTTTAAGTTGTAATTAAGTCGTACGGAAGGTTGTTGCATCGATTACGAACATTTTGAGAATGTCCCACGAGGAATTTTGCGACTTCCGGATGAGCTTCTTTCAACTTGTCAGTTTGTTGGTACAAATCTCTGACGTAAATACCCACTTAAAAGACGTCAACTCTAGTCCCTTCACTGCGTCCGTGACCAACTAATGAATCCCAAGGATAAACCAGAGTAAAGAAAAGATAATGGCAGACTCGTGTAACAAATGTGACGGATCTTTTGATCCAAATAAGCCGAAAGATATAATTAAGTGCGCTGGTGATTGTGAAAATTACTTCCACTCAAAATGTGTGGGAATTAGTTTTGAAACTTTGAAAAAATTGAGTGGACGAAAAATTACTTGGAAATGTGAAGAATGTAAACAACTTGAAGAACACGCTGAATTTGAATCTGTAAACACTGTAAGTGGCTATGCAACCATGATTTAATAATATGTTAGCTCCCTATAAGTTACTCAGGCTCCATAGGCGTAATGTATCCAGCGATTTCTTCTCAAAAAATCCGAATGTTGCGCTCTCTCTTGTCGAAAAAAAAATCCCTTTCGTACGGCTCCTCGACCTCGAGTCGTCGGCTGCTTTTTTCACCAAGGGAGTGTTTTAGTCGTGAATTTTTATGTTTTAATTTAACATTAAATCATGGCGTTTGTGTCAGTACCGAGACAAAAAATGCAGGAACTCAATGCAATTTGCCGATATTGATAAAGAATGCTAAATTTAAGAGTTTTTATTGTGACTTGAAACCAGAAAATTAAACAACTGAGCCAAGTCCAATCCACTGATCTCTTAACTGTTTTCTTAACCGAGGCTACTAAGCGAAATATTCGGCTGCTTAAATAGCTCCGATATCATTGGCTAGCTTTCACTACACGCGCTTCCGGGGAAAAACCGGAAAGAAGAGTAAGTAAGATTTTCGTTCACGTGGCGGCCGCAGAGTGTCGCATATAATTGGGAAGCCGGCGGCGCGGGAGAAAACGCTGGAGTATAAAAATGAATTGCCTGAGTAACTTATAGGGAGCTAACATATTATTAACTCATGTATGCAACTTATGACCAACTAGTTATTATGATGAGTATGATGAAGGATATGTCAGGAAAGCTAGATTCATTAAAATAATCGAGAAGAAAATGAATGACAACCAGTATAGATGATTTCGTTAAAAAAATGGATAATTTAGATACTGTTATATTAGATATAAAGAAAAGTCAACAAGTTTTAATCGCGGAAAACAAAGATTTAAAAGAAAAGGTCAATTACCTAGAGGCTACTGTTTCTGGCCCAAAACAGTGATAGTGTAGAAATTATAGGCCTTACTGAAACAAAAAACGAAAATGCAACTTAAATTGCGGAAGCGATTATTAAATGAATTGGTTTTAACATTAACGTTGCCCAAGATATATCCAAAATTTATCGGAGAATCAGAATTAATACAGGAAACTTTAAGAAGTCACCAAATCCGCTAGTAATTACATTTAGAAGTAAAACTATACGAGATGATTTTTTAGAAAATGCAAAAAAAAATCGAAACCACTTAATCTGCCAAAATCTTCATAAAACCTTACCTAAAGATACATTTTTTGTTAATGAACTTCTAACCCCATATATAAAAAAACTACTTTATGAATCTAAAATGTATGCAAAAAATAAGGGTTTCAAATTTATCTGGGTAAATAACGGAAAGGTCTTACTACGTAAAGCCGATGGTACCAAAATTTATAAAATAGATCACTTAAAAAAACTAGAACAAATTTAAAATTATAAATTAGTGAGGCATATAGATTTTTCTTTGGTTTTTATGACCTTATCTTTACACGAAAACATTTTTAACCCACCTAACCTAATTTATGAGAATTATTATCCGGGTTATTATACCATTGATCAATATCACTTATCACTAAAAAATAACCAGAACAGATTTAAAATATTCCACGCCAACAATCGAAGTATCTCTAAACATTTTGATGAACTATGTTTAATATTAGATAACCTTAATGCAAATTTCGATATTATTATTCTAACTGAATGTTGGCTCGAACAAAAATACAAAAAACTTACGAATAAATGGCTATTTAACCTTTTTTACAAGCTGCTTTAAAAATCAAAGTGATGGAATTATTGTATTCGCTTCAAGATAAACTTATTATAAATTTTCATGAAGTAAATATTGCTGAATCAAATAATCTATATTTAGATCTCCTCCTGAATAATAAACCTATAAGAATACTATGCATTTTTAGATCGCCGAATAGCGATGTGAAAGAATTTAATGATAATTTAAACCAAACTTTGATTGAATTTGAAAATACTAACGTACGCGATTGTGTTATAATTGGAGATATCAATATTGACATTCTCTCAATCACTCCGGAGAGAGGACTTTCGGACTACTTAGATATTTTATAAATCCATGGGTACCTTTCGCGCATAAAAAATTATACCAGAGTAACTGAACAAGGTAAATCGTGTCTAGATCACTGCTTTACCAAATTTAATACGGGAAATAACCATAGTACATGCTACATCTTATAAACCTCAATCACGGACCACTACCCTGTAATATTAGATATCGAAGCTGAAAACAACAAAATGGAAACTAATCAAGAAATACCAAATCAATCAGATATATCCACGGTTAAACTTGACTACGATAAGCTGAAATTATTACTAAGTTTTGAAGACTGGAGCTCTATCATTAATAAGCAGAATATAAATGAAGCTATGAGTTGTTTTATTGACTCACTTAAGTTTTATACTGACTTAACAAACCGCTTTCAATAACACTCAAAGGAAGAAATACGCTAAACTGAAACCATGGATGACCAACGGCCTAATTTTCTGCATAAAAAAAGTGACAAAATCCATCAAAAACTATTAAAAAAACCATTAAATAAATATTTAAAACTATTCTATAAATCATACTGGAACAAACTTAACAATTTAATAAAACTGAGAAAACATATCTATTATAAAGAACAAATATAACGAGCCATCAAAAATAGTAGAAAAATATGGAATAATATTAATGAATCTACATCTAGATTAAAAACAAACCATCCTATTATGAAAATCATAAATAATGAAATGAAAGAAGTAGATGCTATAAAAAACCCAGTTGAATAAGCAAATTGATTCAATATGTAGTTTTCACAAATTGGAGAAAAAATGGCTAAAACGATTACAAGGGACAATACGCGGAGCGCTCCCATGGAGCCATATAAATGGGAGAAGTAGTTCTCGGCTTCGTTAAAGACTGTTTTTGGTAAATCAGGGTCTCCTATATTTATTGCTCCATGGGAGCGCTCCGAGAGCAGTAAGTGGAATTCGCTATAATTCGAATTGTGTATCTTGCATTAGTACAATCACTATTGACATATGGGATCAGCACATGGGGTAACACGTATCAATCAGTACTAAACTCTCTTAAAACACTACAAAATAGAATTATACGAGCATGTCTTCATAAACCATATGGCTATTCAACAGAGCTGTTATTTAAGGAATTTGAGGTATTATCTATAAAACAACTGTATGTTAGTAGCGTGCTAGTTGAAGGATATAAAAATAATATATTTGCGGATATAATTAGCCATGAAGTAACTACGCGATCAATATCGAGTAGAAATGTCCGCTTCCCTAAAATGAAAACCGATCTAGGCCAAAGACACGCTCTATACATTGGTCCTAGGCTAGGGTATATAATAATCTAGAGAATAATTTGAAAATCATAAATAATATCAATCTGTTTAATAAATTAGTGAAATATTGGATTCTTAAAACTAACATGGATGATTATATTAGGATTATTACTTATAAAGGAATCAACTTGCTCCCCTTATTTCCTGTATTATTTACCTTTTCTGGTGTATATATATTTCGAGACTACTCGGAAGCCTCAACCCATTGACATCTAATTCGTGCAAACACTCACGCACAAATTTTCTTATGTGGGTGGTTAAAGTTCTGGACTTTAAACTTGTCGTTTATTGTTAAATAATAATTTGTAAACACTGGGATTAAATCAAATAGTAGAAAGAAAAGACCAGATGATGGTGGTGTATAGAAGCCAGTTAGTACAGACTGGTGACCATGTTGGATGGACATAAGACTGGATGATGGTGGTGTTTAGAAGCCAATAAGTACAGACTGGTGTCCGTGTCGAACTTTAACATCCCAGGTCTTGACAATTCTGAACTTATTACTTGTAATCCATCAACGGTGTAAAGGAAACATAACGTTATTTGCCTTTTGAACCTTAAAAAAATTAGATTAACTCCCCTTGTATGTCTCGATAGGCTGAGTGCTGTCTGCCACCCTTTTTACATCGCAAAAGTTGAAGAAATAATGGGTTTCAAAAAAATGTTCATAAATAATACAATGTTTTATTTGGTTCCATCTATATATAAAAACAAATAAAGCAAAATAATTATCGCCGATAAGGGAATTTTAAATTTTAACTCAATTATTCACCATGAACCTATTCAAATAGCCCTGAAACATAATTCATAACCAATTACCGATAATTCTTTTTCCTTGTGGTTTCTGAATAAAAACCGTGCAGTGTGGGCCCTGGCTGAGAGGGTGGTGGCTGAGTGGAAGCTTGCTGTTGTATAGCTAAGGAACATATATCAATGAATAAAAATATTATTAGTTTCCCCATATTACACTAACCTATCGCTAAGAAAATATATAAAAAACAACGGTCGTTACCTCTTAATAGGGGAGACTTGGCAGCCTGATGGCCAAACTGCCTGCAAGCGTAGCAGACTCGTGTGCTTGACCTGCGATTTCCATCACCGCGATTTTTACCACCACGCCTGCGATTTCCACCACCGCGATTTTTACCACCACGCCTGCGATTTCCACCACCGCGATTTTTACCACCATGCCTGCGATTTCCACCACCGCGATTTTTACCACCACGCCTGCGATTTCCACCACCGCGATTTTTACCACCACGCCTGCGATTTCCACCACCGCGATTTCCACCACTTCGATTTCCACCACCTCGCCTTCCTCCTCCCCTCCCCCTCGACGGCCACGCGTTCCTTCAACGAAGTTGATATAAACTTTAACCATTTTCGAATGATACCAAATATCCCTCGCATTAAGCTTTATACGCTTTTATGGGTATGGTGTTAAAAAACGAGCCCTTTCAAGAACATTTTTACTATAAAGATTCATTGTTGTATAGATTAGAGTATCTGTAGACCGAGTAGCGTCAATAGGCCAAAAATGCTGTCAAAGTTATATTTTTTGGGAATTGGTTATGGTACCTCCAACTCAGATCCAGAACTCAATTCTCTACGGGATATCGTATTTTCCACGATATATGGTGGCCTAGGGGAAACACTTGTTCCTAATTTTTCACTAAAATTGACACACAGAATAAACCTGCAATATTGTGCTCAGACCATCCTTTAAATCACGATACAGAGAATGGTTTTATATTTATTAATATTCATATTTTCTTTTCGTATCAGTGTCCAAAACCACATTAACAAACTCATTAATAGCGCGGCAGCTCTTTAACCACGTAAAAAAGACATAAATTCCCAACATCAATAAGTAAATAACCTAGTCATAAACTCAGCAACATCAATAGTTATATAACAAAGTCAAATTCAGCATCATCAATAATTATATTACAAAGTCATAAATTCAGCATCATCATGAATTTTATAACAAAGTCATAAATTCAGCATCATCATTAATTATACAACAAAGTCATAAATTCTCAACATCAATAATTATATAACAAAGTCATATATTCTGAACACTAATAATTATATAACAAAGTCATAAATTCTCAACATCAATAATTTAATAACAAGGCCACAAATATCCAACGTCAAAAATTTAACAACAAAGTCACATTTCCAACATCAAAAATTTAATAAAAAAATCATAAATTCCCCGCGTAAGAAATTAAATAACCAAGTTATAGATTCTGCAACATTAATAGTTAAAAAACGAAGTTTTAATTTCGTTACAAAATCGCAGATTTTAAAGAATCGAATAATAAAGCCAACATCAAAAATTTAATAACAAAATCATAAATTCCCCGCATAAAAAATTATATAACCAAGTCATAAATTCTGCAACATTAATAGTTAAAAAACAAAGTTTTAATTACGTAACAAAAACGCAGATTTTAAAGAAACGAATAATAAAGCCCTGGTGATAATTGTTACTGTCTGGTAAGTTCTGTTCTCTAGAGGAGTGAGTGTTGCACATGAAAGAATTACGAATTTCTGACAAAGTGTTAACGGTGTTAACGGGTTAAAGACACTTCCATATCGTATAAGGACGTCAAAAATAATTTATTGCCATAGTCGATGTATCATGGAAAAATTCCAGAATTGGCACACATTCCTATGGCACGCCATTCAGGACACAATTATTGAAAATTTATTTTCTATAGAAGTATGCACTCTTTCTTTAAGTTTAAAAAACGCTTTCTTTAAGCTTGATATTAATTTAAAATAACGTCAAAGCTATTTCATTAAGGTTAATAACCACTTTTCCTAAGCCTAAAACTCTTTCCTAAAGTAAGAAAATGACTTTCTATAAGGATGAAATTTATCTGTAAGATGTTTAAAACTATCCTAAAAGTTAAAAGTAAGTTTTTATACGGTTAATTTTACCGTTATTAAGGTTAAAATTGTTTCTTCTATAAGCTTGAAATATTTTCTTTCTCTTTGTTTGAAATATTTCCTTCTCTAACCTTGAAAACTTCTTTCACTAAGCTTGAAAACTTCTTTCTCTAAGCTTGAAAATTTCTTTCTCTAAGCTTGAAAATTTCTTTCTCTAAGCTTGAAGATTTCTTTCTCTAAGCTTGAAAATTTCTTTCTCTAAGCTTGAAAAGTTTCCTTCCCTAAGCTTGAAAAATTCTATCCAACGATTCTCAAATTTTAAAAACCACAATCCACAAGCAGGAAAATGAGCCTAGCTGTAATGTTAACGCACATCAGATTCTCTGCGCGTTATAGCCCCTTTTTAAAAGTTTGGGGAAAAAGAGTCCAGAGTTAGACCACCTTGTTGCCTTCAGACGGAACACCCGGTGTGTGGTTCCAGTTCCAAGGACGTTAGATATGACTTCAAATAAAAGGAGTTTGGTGGACTGCAAAATTTGAAGCCCTATCTATAAGGTCTTTGCGTCCACATACCGCCCGGATGTTCCGTATCAACTCTAATTCAAGTAGATGATTTTGCGCCCCCTCCTTTTTAAAAGGGTCTATTGGAAATTTTAAAAATTCCAAGGTGCGTGAGCATAGGCGAGTGAGCGAAGAATTAATGCATATCATCTCTAATCTCCCCCCTCCTCGGCAACAGTTTTTCGAATACAACTTCTTAAAGGGAGGGTGAATAGTAAAATGAAGTAGTTTTTTAATCGATTCTTCTACTAATCATAAGGCCAATCTGCATAGTGAAACATCGAGGAAATATCTCGGAAATTCAAATTAGTTGGAAAATTTTAAATTTGCACCTCCGACCTACCGCGTAACGCTCTACCTTTTTGTTAACAAAATTCTCAGTGGCACAAGATATAGAGTGACTATATATCTCGCGCTAGTATTGTCACATGGCTCTCAATTTTTATCAAATCTCGCTAAATTTTGTTAACAAGAAGGCAGGGCTTTACGCTTATGGTCGGATGTGCTGATTTCAATTAATTTTAAAAACAATTGGAGATATTTTTTGGATGTTATACTAGGCAGATTACTGTTATAATTAGCAGAAGAATCGATAAAAAATCACTTAATTTTCTTTTCCACCCTCCCTTTAATTGGTCATTCATTTAACGCGTTCTATGATAGAGCATTTAATATTAAGTGTAATCAGAAGCGGATAAGAGGAGAAGCCTCTATCTAGGCAAAAAACGTGAAACGTCTTGTTTTCGCGCTTAGAGACATGGACGCAGCGATACAATTTTATTGACGGCGAAAAAATAGCGCCTTTACATAAGATATAAAAGTCCTACGCCAGCGGCTATTTTGAAATTGTAACTGTCGTCTGCTACAGTGGAGTCTGTGATAAAGTGATGGTAGGCCCAGGGTTAGTTCAATAATGGATATTGAAGCTGTTTATGATTTAATTTTAAAAGATATTACAAGTGAAAGTTTCGTAAAGCATATTGGGAATGAAAGGCAAGAAATTTTACATAATTTATTTGTAAAAATCTCGCTTACTTTAGACAAACACTCCCAAGTAAACTTAGGACTTTATGGTCTAATAAGAAGGTTATGTTCAATATTTTTAAATTTGAAAGAGAATATTTCCAAAAATAATTCCAAGAAAAAGTGCCAAAAACTGAAAAACAATGTTGAAAAGAATACTAGGCTTATACTAGATTGGTATTCGGCGATTTCCAAAGACTATCATTGTCTCTCCTCGTATTTTGATCATATGTGCACCGCCA
Organism: Phalangium opilio; assembly: GCF_054372755.1. NCBI lineage: Eukaryota > Metazoa > Arthropoda > Arachnida > Opiliones > Phalangiidae > Phalangium > Phalangium opilio. The sequence goes on along the minus strand of NW_028324160.1, from coordinate 8,310,166 downwards.
TTTTATTTTATCTTTTATTTTGGGCAAGGTCGAACTATTTTATTTCTACAAAGACTATTCATAAGTTGTCAGTCCTCAACCACTTTAGTGTTCTCTTTAGTGAAGCGCGAAACCAAGACCAAGGATGATAGGGGGTGGATACGAATTCTGAGAGAAATACGCGCCGTAACTATTTTATTTCTACAAAGACTATTCATAAGTTGTCAGTCCTCAACCACTTTAGTGTTCTCTTTAGTGAAGCGCGAAACCAAGACCAAGGATGATAGGGGGTGGATACGAATTCTGCGAGAAATACGCGCCGTAACTTCGGACGCGATTGGGTCTGGTGGGACGCTAAAAATGGGGAAGGAATACTCGGGACGAAAGGCAGGTGGGCTACCTCAGAACTAGACCCTACTTAGCGCCATCGTGTTGGCCTAATTTTGCATGCATATTGCCAAAGTTATTTTAAACTTTTTTCTCATAAATAAAACTTGCATTTGAAACATTAAATTTTATATAGAGTTAATATTAAATAATTATTGTTTCGAAATTGTTGCTAAAATAATAGTGCACGTAGATGACGCTGCAATAGGGAAACGCCGGTAGGGATTTATTTGAACGCGCTGGGCGTCTGCTAGAGTATTTTCTTCCGCTTTCAAGGAGGATTGAAGGGATTATAAGATCAAATATTTCATTAAATAATGTTTTTAACTTCTAACTATGGTGTAAAATGATCATTTTTTTGCGCGAAAGAAGAAAAGGTTTAATAATCAATGTAAGTTTTTTGAAACATAGTAAAATCATGTTTGGTTTCATTACAATGCGTTAGTAGTTAAATTCCATATTTTTCATCAAATGACTAATATTTTCAATCGTCCTTGAAATAGGAAGTAACAACTCTAGGTGACGCCCAGTGCGTTCAAATAAAGCCCTACCGGCGTTTCCCTATTGCAGCGTCATCTACGTACACTATTAGTTTTGGAACAATTTCGAAGAAATATTTATTAAATATTAACTCTATATAAAATTTAGCGTATCAGTTGCAAGTTTTATTTATGAGAAAAAAGTTTAAAATAACTTTGGCATATGTATGCAAAATTAGGCCAAGACGATGGCGCTAAATAGGGTCTAGTTCTGACGTAGCCCACCTGCATTTCGTCCCGAGAATTCCTCCCCCATTTTTAGCGTCCCGCCAGACCCAATCGCGTCCGAAGTTACGGCGCGTATTTCTCTCAGAATTCGTATCCACCCCCTATCATCCTTGCCAAGACGTTTCAGATTTTTAGCGTGGCGTCTATGACTTTATAGAGGCTTCCCTCCGAAGGAGGTTTAATTATAGGCTTCTGGTGTAATCCCTTTTTTACAGTCAAAGGTGGATTGTGCTCACCTTTTGAGCTTGGTGAGACTGGTTCCGTAATTTTAATAATTTAGTTTAATTTCAATTGACAATAACGATATTCAATTGAAGAGAGGAAAGGTGACTTCGAGCTTCTGAAGTGTGATGATTGGGAGGTAGGGCTACTTTATATGAATTATAAACAACATTATCAATTTTGGTACAAAACTTCAAACTTTATGGATGATCATATTTAATTTGAAGTAACATTAAATTTGTCTTTCACTCTATACTATGAGACAGAATCCCGATTACAATACTTACAAGATCCCAATGACTAGTTCTAAAGATGACTATTTTAACTAATTTCAAATGCGAATTTCTACATAATTATAGCACTATAAGAGGTATCGAATTCCTTACTAGGGCTTACTATCACACCTGATCTTGAGAGTAGTTTCGCCACATGATTCCACAATAATTTCCCTTAAAATTCTCGTGAAACAAGATATCAGTAACTCAAGGGATAGATCAATTATAAAACTAAATACTTTTTTCTCGTAAGTATTTGCCATTAAAAATTTCGAAATTTGGAGGAAGTAACGCGCAGCATTGAGACGACATTAACATTCTTCTAAAAAACATTCAAGTGTGAATGGATTTCGAAATTTGGAGGAAGTAACGCGCAGTATTGAGACGACATTAACATTGTTCTAAAATATATTCAAGTGTGAATAAAAACTACATTAAGTCCAAAAAACACAAAAGAACGTTTGATTATAAGCTTTCACAATATGTGATTATTAAATATACTACATAAAGGTTTGGTAACGAGAAAAGCATATCTAATCATTTGAATTTAAAAACCCGTGTTCAACCAATAATTCAAGAGCATTGCGATACATATTAATACCATGATTGCCATCATCAGCTACAGGATTGAATGCATTTGTTAGTAGCTGGAGAAAAAGATTTCCGGGATTGAAATAGCAATCTTCGACAACGACGTTGTTGCCTGTTTCAAGCGGGACCGATTCGGATTCTTCCAGGCCGTACATATCTAGTTGTTCCAAATACAGTTGGTTTTCGGTTAATATATGTTCGTGATCCAATCTAGACATTGTCCAGAGTTGCAACGGGGAATAATTGTTTTCGGTTCTCAGCGAGTGGAAATTCCAAGAATTTCGCAGTTGTTCACACGAATCTTCTATCCTTGGTAGGAAGATGAAGTGAAGAGCAAATATATGCGTTTCATTACTCGGATCCAATATTCCTTCATCTTCCATAAACATAAAGATTCCTCTGTAATATGACGATATCAGACGATTTACTTCTCTCCAAAGTCTTTCAATTCTTTGGTTGTGGACAGACAGGCCAGTAATATAACTTCCTCTTCCCAAACCGCGAGACCTTAACATAAATCGTGCAACTTCCACATTCTCAGTGCCTTTATCTCCCCGAACCCTTAATGGAAGACCGAGTTCTTGAACACCTCTTTGGAAGAGATTGAGTACAGTCGTTGCGCGGTTATTTGTGCGGCATTCTAAATAAACAATTCGTCTGCTGAATCCGTCAATACACCCGTGAAAAACTATCCTCCACGTAATTAATTTGTGGTTGCCGTCCATATGCCTGGAAAATTTATCCTTCATTATGATAATTTACAAAAAAATCGACGAAGCAACCTCGCACGTTGAACACAATGATAAAATATTACCATCATATAGGCCTAGTAATGGTAATATTTAAAAAGTGAACTACTACAAAATATTGCGAATGTAGAACATTTCCGCATAGGTCACATAATTATTTGTAAAAGCTTTTAGCTCGTAATTAGTCTGGAGGATTCAATAAAATCATGCACTTTTTAAGAAGGCACGATACTTGGTATAAAGAGATTTTGAAGTATATTAAGTCAATTAAAGATTGGATGCATTCCGTATCTCTTTGTCACAGCCGTGACAAGCCGTCAAAGCGGCCGTGAAATTGAAAACTCACCTAACATAATTTTAGGGAGCACCCCTTGAGATTCGCCGAGTTCGAGCTACAGAGAAAATGTCGTGTATCAGGAATACATAGATTTTTCTACTTGGAATCAATAAGAATCCATAGACCCCATACTAATTACTGATTGAATGTAAGGGGATGGGCTTAAAACTTTGTTTAACAGCCCGCGCCTCCCTCCTTGCGTTTCATTGGCTGTTCACATGTATAGGAACAAAAGGAAATTAAGAAAACCACAGGAAAAAAATCACCTAATCAATCAACAAAATAAAGCCTCTCGCAACGAATCTAAATAAACTCATACGCTTATACCAAAAAACTTCTGTTGTCAATATATATCAAGTCATTAAAAACAAAAAATAATAGTAAAAAAGTAGCTCAAACAAAAAAGTCCAGCACACGCAAAGAGAATTTGTTAACATTAGGGTTTGGCGCTCATAGGTCGCGGGAATCGCGATGCCAATATCACGTGGTTTGTAAGTTCAAATACATGGTGCATGACGTCAGAGGTGACGATTTCTAGACCTCCCATTTACGTCAAGCAGAAAGACCCAGAAAATGGCCTGTTAAAGATTCCAAGTAGAAAAATCTATTTGTTCCTGTTTTTCTCTGTAGCTCGAAGGCGGCGAATCTCGAGGGGTGCTTCCTAAAATTATGTTAGGTGAGTTTACAATTTCATGCCTTCTTGAGAAAGTGCACGATTTTTTCAGCTATCCGCCAGACTAAATGAAGTTCACATCAGAAGCGTCTTCCAGTTTAGCGTTGGCGATAAAATTTTCAATCACTGCGAATGCAACGCAATTACGAGGAATTGTCGATTCTTCTTTGCCGAAGAAAAAATAAAGAAAAATTTGCCCTAGCTAAAAGCATAAGGGACGTCATTTTTGTGGGAGCCTGTGAGAAAGCAGCTAGGGTGACGGGGAAACATCATTCTGGTAGAAACATTTATACAGGCATAGGCCAGTGATGCTTTTTAAATTCGGATTTTAATAGGATACAGTTATGGTGACGTAAATACCCCATAAAACATTTCACCCTCTCTAATCTCATCACCTCTCAATTTTAAAGGTGGACACTATTTTCAACCCAAATTGTAGAAAAAGGGCGCTTTTGAAAAATATTCATCGCCAACGCCGGACACAGTATAAGAGTATAAGTAAAACTAAACTCCTGTTATTAGTTATTACTCAAAAGGAGTTTTGCTTTGCAGTCCTTCAAATATATATATCTCTCAAATTTAATAGTTTTGAAAAATCCATTAAAATTGTAAATAACTTTAGAAAAAATTAATGACCAAACAAAGAATGGTAAATCCATTTTTTTCAAAAATTATGAAATGAGAGAAATTATCCTGAAATAGAACTTTCCCGCTTTGGTCCAATTAAGAGAACCTATTTCAAAAGTGTGTTTCTCCAGGTTCTACCTAACGTTGCCTTATTAATAGTTAGCAACTATAGTTCCAATTTAATTTGGAATATTAAAAAATTAAAATCGTTCTCCATTTTTAAATAATAATCTAAATAATATATAAAGGAAGAAAAATAAAAACTATTGATTCATGATCACATCCCGGGGTAATTTGAAATCGACATCGATCGTTACGGAATTTTGATTTTTAAAATAATTTTTAAATACTGCTGTAGGTTTTACTATGTAAGCAAGTCATATTTTTAGTTGAATAATCGATAAAAAAGTATGTATTACCAGTGATAGATTACATTTCATTCCTCCCGTCCCTTAATAACCTTGTTTCTTACGAGGAATCGCGTTTGTAGTCTGATGAGTTGTATTACAATTTTAACTTGAAGCTTTTTCATGCGATAAGAGAATATCATATTTTAAAATTTTCCCTGGATAAAGGACTGTAAAGCAAAAACAAATCGGTGTATTCTATGCTACCATTTGCGACAGTAAGTGCTCACAAAATTATTTAAAGCACAGTATCTGAGATACATATTTTTCCACACATTAGTCAGTTCTATGTGTTGAAAATAATTTAATTAATTAGATATTACCACAAAGCATTAGCACAGCGAACATTGTAGACTCTTCGGAGTATGGGATATCGTCTTCTTAGAGCTCTTCCCACAGGGTCAAGAATATTGAGTCTTTCCCTAACACGCCATCTTGGCACTGTAAATCTCAAACTTCGTAGTCCTCCCATTACGTAAGTTTCACCAACGTTACTATTTCTCGTTAATATGGTTAAAATATGACTATCAAGCTGCTCGTTTGAAAGACGATCTTCATTCTCAAAAATTCCTAAGCGACGGCGATGTCGAAATAAAGTTCTCACGTTTATTCCCAAAAAAGCTGCTGTTCGAACCCACGACAATCCCAAGTGATTTCTACAATATTCAATATCTTGTCTTGACACATCATATCGAGGATGGCCAACGGAACCGGTATGTAATATAGGGCAGATATATGGATCGTTCACTGAACTTTGAGCATTAAGTTTTTCTTCAAACTCATTAACTAGAGATGATACACCGTTATATACATCAGTTAAAATCGAAATTAAGTAATCAAGATCGCCGTTGCTATTTTCTTGAAGCACACTAATCATTGCCGCGAGTATTCTTCCATGACCTTCAATTCTTCTGTAATTGATTTCAATTACATTATAGTCTTGAGTATATCGAAGTCTCATTGCTTGTGAGAAAGCATGGTATAATTCATTTACATATCGATCCACATCACCCATAATAAAAGTTACGAAATAATCGAATATTTTTCTGTAAAAAAATATACATATATATTTATATAAATCCCCAAACTGTTATCAACAATTTAAATCATAGAAATGTTCCATATTCATGGGTGTGGTATTTATTCATGTTTATAGCCTTAAATATGACGCATTTAAAAAGAGGGGCTGTATTCTGAAGCATAGAGACGGAACTGTCCGGTGAGAAAGCAAGCGGAGATATTTGTGTAGTGGTAAAGAGTTATAGAATCATTCAAAGCCGCACATGAATATTCATACCATTAAATTAATTAAATGAACTTTAGGATTCTCAAAAAAATATAGTGTCAAATAATATCAAGCATTCATTGTTCAAGCGTGTTACACGAAGGAAAGCAAATGATGCTCTCACTCTTAATTAGCTCACAGGGTCACAAATACAAAGCCGAAAATAATATTACATTGTTTAAAGTTATTTAGCAAAACGTTGGTTTCTTTAGTTTATGAAGTGTGTAAAGGGAAAAGATAGATTGCTAGCTAAGATACCCGGCGTTGCCCTGGTTTTCAAAGAGATTGGAAACCGGAAGTTTCCTGTCTATATAGACACTAAACGCTTTGGGCCGACTAAATTTTATTACAACCCTAAAATTCAATAAAACGAAATCATGGGATAATCATAAAGGTAAAATGCTACAACAGTGTTGCCACAGTACCTGGAAAAGTCAGGGAATTTTGAAATGAAACACCTGTGGCAACCCTGTACAAGTATATTATAGGGTGTTCTTAACAGGTTTAATCGCTAGGGAAACACGGAACCAGTGTCAGGGAACTTATAAAATGTTCTCATGCTGTTACGGATATCAGCCATGCTGTTTGATTAATTTCGGTATCAGAATTCTGACCGTGCATAAAGAAAAAAAACATGCAAAAACAAAGAAAAGAACTTTCTGCAGATTTAGTAGAGCTGTAATTCCAAGCAGTAATTTTTAACAGAAACTAATTTGAATGCATCTTATATGACAAAATTTACTTTGATTTGAGAATGATATCCAGAACAAGCAAATGGACGAAAAGTTTTTGTGCACGATAATTTACAGTTGTTTTCGATGGTTAAGAAATATTCCCTAATATTTAAAACCAAGAGCACTCAGAAGCTCAACCAGTGACGACGAGCGATTGAAATTTTCCCACGATAAATGCGACGATATGTTTTATTACCATGTGACCTCGGGCTAGGGTATGACTCGTGTTAAGGCTCGTTTTCATAGAAGCTAGAAAATTCGAAAACGCTCACGCTTCACGAGCTTGAATACGCGCAGTAACGTATTTTTTTCGAACGTTTCCGCTTATGTTCGAAATTTTCACGCAACTCGCGCCTATGAAAACGAGCCCTTAGAGTTTAGACAGGAATTTATTATAAGGGAGTTACTATCAGCGATTATTTCATACAGTGACGGGTGTTGGCGATGAATATTTTCCGAAAGCTCCCATTTTTTGTACACTTAATTGCGGTTGAGTTGAACATTGTTTCTTCATCTAAAATCGAAATGGTAACATTTTTTTAAAGTGACCATAACTATACCTATAAAAATTCGAATTTAATGCCGTTGTCCATTGGCATTTTCAATGGAGTAACTTTAATTTATAGGTTCTTTAATATTGATCCATGGAAAACGGCATAAAAAACAATTACTAGCCTGAGCCTGTATCTATTTTTTTTATATTTTTCCCCCGAAAGTCACTGATGTCACAAAAAATTACAACGACCATTTTAGCCAGTGGAAATTTTTTTCGGCAGATAAGAATCGAAAATACGCCTTAAAAAACTCATTGCCAAAATCGAGCTGTTAGGGGGCTTCTGATGGGAACTCCCACTTTGCTCCCATGGGAATTATAAGCCTCTGTATTAGAATGTTGAAAACTTTACATTTTAGAATCGCGAATTCGCGAGCTCCAGCTAGTCGGTGGTGAATTTTGGCCTTCTAGTTTTGGTTTGGATTCGGACTTTTGCTGTAAAAAATGGAAGATTCGTCGTCTAGTGATGAAAGCAATAATGATAAGGTAAAATTGGCTATGAATAAAATAGTCGAACTCGGGAGCGACGCGTTGAGAAAAGCGTTAAATGAAAATATGAAATCACGAACAAGCCTTGGCAATAAAGGAAGGAGATCTACATCTGCGCTTGACATCGATTCCGAAATGAAAGTCCTTTTTCGAACCCCTAAACATCGCAATTCGCGTCCACGCGAGTGTCTTGAAACTGAGAATAATGCAATTTACAATCCGGTTAAATACTCCCTATCAAAAACAACTGGTAAAATGGTAAACACTAGGTATGTATCCGTTTAAAATATCACCGACAGCAAAATCTAATCTCCCTTTCAGTGTATGATGTGTAAAAGTATAAATAACTTAAAAATAGCATTATGCTTAGATACTGCATGATTATCCAACCACGTTTGTAAGTACACCTAAGAATGCAAGTTTGTTATGGTAAAATAACAACCTAGTTATCCTGAACTAAAGTCCGTACCATAAAGGCTAATTTAATTTCAATTATGCTTCTGTTGTTTATGATAGGAGTGTCTAAAATTGGGAGGGAGGGGGAAGAAAAGGAAGGTCGTGCAACTTATCTAAAGTTGTCCATAAATAGGGTTGTTAATTGAACCTTCCACGTGTTCGGTCGGTGAAACTATAATCGTGTCACGTGATTTGTATCGATGTACGTTATATAGAGTGCTGTAAGAAGCGCCGGTGTGACGTCACCCATGCTGTTTTCCCATAAAGAAAAAACCGTAACTGTCATGGCCGCCCATTGCTAAAGGCAGGCTCGTGACGTTTAACCTTGGCTCTGACGTCACAACTGACAGCACTCTTATAGTTTTCACTAAAAGGGCCACAGAAAATCCGCACCCCCTCTCTCAGCATATGAACTTCAGTGCAGTGTTTTAAGGCCCTCTGTGAGTAAAGTACTATGAGAACATAAACTAGTAACCTCTCTCACTCATGACTTACCAATGGCCAGGCAACACTGGGGAACAGAAAAAAAAAACTTTTATTGGAACCTGTGCATAGTTAATTAATCGTTTATTTGTAGCAGTTTTTATTTAAGCTGCTCTGTGCTTTCTTATTTCGTTTGACCCTATAGCATTTTGCTAAGTTAACACGCTCTTAAGGGAGACAACTTAAGTGTTTTTATTATAAATGTCCATGTGACATATTTGATAAATTTAATAATATTTACGTTTAAAGTTTATATCGATCGCTCTATTTCCGAACGCATCATGAGTCAATGGATATGTTTTGCTGTCAGTGTTTTAGATTGTGAACTTAAATATTAAAAATATACGCTAATTTATTCATTTGAAGCAGGAGAAAACGGGCAAAACACCCAACTCAAAGAAAAAAACATCATCAAATAATAAAAACACGAATTCTGGAAAGTTTCGAAAGCAATTGGTCCTTTTACCTAGTCCCACAATCAAAGTTGCTCCCAAAGGTCAAATGAAGAGTATCATGCACTCAAAAGGATTTGTAATCGACTCAATGGTTTTGGACAGGCGTTGGACCGAAACTCAGTTGCGCCAAGAAGTTCTTGAGGTCTTTTCTGGTTTGCTGAACGATTCAATCGAGTAAGTTATTAAGCTCATGTGGGAAGAGGGGGGGGGGTTTGAAGTTACTAATTGCTCTTGTGGGAAGATGGGGGTTTGAAGTTACTAATTGCTCTTGTGGGAAGATGGGGGTTTGAATTTACTAATTGCTCTTGGGGGAAGATGGGGGTTTGAATTTACTAATTGCTCTTGGGGGAAGATGGGGGTTTGAATTTACTAATTGCTCTTGGGGGAAGATGGGGGTTTGAATTTACTAATTGCTCTTGGGGGAAGATGGGGGTTTGAATTTACTAATTGCTCTTGGGGGAAGATGGGGGTTTGAATTTACTAATTGCTCTTGGGGGAAGATGGGGGTTTGAATTTACTAATTGCTCTTGGGGGAAGATGGGGGTTTGAATTTACTAATTGCTCTTGGGGGAAGATGGGGGTTTGAATTTACTAATTGCTCTTGGGGGAAGATGGGGGTTTGAATTTACTAATTGCTCTTGGGGGAAGATGGGGGTTTGAATTTACTAATTGCTCTTGGGGGAAGATGGGGGTTTGAATTTACTAATTGCTCTTGGGGGAAGATGGGGGTTTGAATTTACTAATTGCTCTTGGGGGAAGATGGGGGTTTGAATTTACTAATTGCTCTTGGGGGAAGATGGGGGTTTGAATTTACTAATTGCTCTTGGGGGAAGATGGGGGTTTGAATTTACTAATTGCTCTTGGGGGAAGATGGGGGTTTGAATTTACTAATTGTTCTTGGGGGAAGATGGGGGTTTGAATTTACTAATTGTTCCTGGGGGAAGATGGGGGTTTGAATTTACTAATTGCTCTTGGGGGAAGATGGGGGTTTGAATTTACTAATTGCTCTTGGGGCAAGATGGGGGTTTGAATTTACTAATTGCTCTTGGGGCAAGATGGGGGTTTGAATTTACTAATTGCTCTTGGGGCAAGATGGGGATTTGAATTTACTAATTGCTCTTGGGCAAGATGGGGGTTTGAATTTACTAATTGCTCTTGGGCAAGATGGGGGTTTGAATTTACTAATTGCTCTTGGGGGAAGATGGGGGTTTGAATTTACTAATTGCTCTTGGGGGAAGATGGGGGTTTGAATTTAATAATTGCTCTTGGGGGAAGATGGGGGTTTGAATTTAATAATTGCTCTTGGGGGAAGATGGGGGTTTGAATTTAATAATTGCTCTTGGGGGAAGATGGGGGTTTGAATTTAATAATTGCTCTTGGGGGAAGATGGGGGTTTGAATTTAATAATTGCTCTTGGGGGAAGATGGGGGTTTGAATTTACTAATTGCTCTTGGGGGAAGATGGGGGTTTGAATTTAATAATTGCTCTTGGGGGAAGATGGGGGTTTGAATTTAATAATTGCTCTTGGGGGAAGATGGGGGTTTGAATTTAATAATTGCTCTTGGGGGAAGATGGGGGTTTAGAATTTACTTACTGCTTCTGGGGGAAGATGGGGGTTTAGAATTTACTTACTGCTTCTGGGGGAAGATGGGGGTTTAGAATTTACTTACTGCTTCTGGGGGAGGAGGGGGTTTTGAATTTACTTACTGCTTCTGGGGGAGGATGGGGTTTTGAATTTACTTACTGCTTCTGGGGGAGGAGGGGGTTTTGAATTTACTAACTGCTTCTGGGGGAGGAGGGGGTTTGAATTCGCAATTTGTTAAAAGAAGGAAGGAGGGTCATCGAGTATTTTTGGGTGAAGAATCATATTTTAAGTATGGTAAAGTTCTATATTTTATGTTGCTAGAGAGAAATGTTACTTCACACCACGCTTTATTTTTAGGAATGCTTTGAACAAGCATAAGGTTACTTGTGGGTTAGAAGTATTTGTTACGTAACTAAGGGTTTAGGTCTTTCCGATTGTTACTTTTCTGTTACGAGGGAGAGGAGAGGGGTCTAAGATTGACCATTTTTAAGTTACCTAAAGTCTCTAACTAAACCTTGACTTCATGAGAATCTCGAAGCTCAATATGTTCAAACGGTGATCTGTTTAAAGAAAGAGTTTATTCCTCAATCTGTAGCGAGGGATTATGGGTGTGAGGAGAGATCGAGCTATGATTGACGACTCAAAAACCAAAAAACGACAACAATTTTTTTTAAATGAAGAAAGTTTAATACATTATATTAAACTAAAACATACTAGCTTATAAAACGATCATTAAATTTTGGATCGAAAAACTTAGTGTTCGCATGAAATATAACTTTCCTTTTAGTTCAGATGTGGTTTATTGATTGGATTTTTCTTTTTAGATTTGAATTTTGGCATTCATTCTGCGGCCATTTGGCTAAAATTGTAGTGAAGACTGGCGACGAGTTGGATGGAAGAGCTTTTTATACTATTTTGGGAACAAAAATATTGTATATAAAACCTCTCTCGAAGATTAGCGACGAGTTCGATGGTTTTATCACAAATGATTCCGATACGGAAGAAAGCGACTGTGATTCATTAGAGAATCCAGACTTAGAAGACTCTATGGAAGTGTACCTTGTTAATGAGCCATCGTTCCAGCCTAGTAGTTCTTCAGCCCAATCGTCGTTCCAGCCTAGTACTTCTTCAGCTCAATCGTCGTTCCAGCCTAGTAGTTCTTCAGCTCAATCGTCGTTCCAGCCTAGTAGTTCTTCAGCTCAATCGTCGTTCCAGCCTAGTAGTTCTTCAGCTCAATCGTCGTTCCAGCCTAGTAGTTCTTCAGCTCAATCGTCGTTCCAGCCTAGTAGTTCTTCAGCTCAATCGTCGTTCCAGCCTAGTAGTTCTTCAGCTCAATCGTCGTTCCAGCCTAGTAGTTCTTCAGCTCAATCGTCGTTCCAGCCTTGTAGTTCTTCAGCTCAATCGTCGTTCCAGCCTTGTAGTTCTTCAGCTCAATCGTCGTTCCAGCCTTGTAGTTCTTCAGCTCAATCGTCGTTCCAGCCTAGTACTTCTTCAGCTCAATCGTAGTTCCAGCCTTGTAGTTCTTCAGCTCAATCGTCGTTCCAGCCTTGTAGTTCTTCAGCTCAATCGTCGTTCCAGCCTAGTACTTCTTCAGCTCAATCGTCGTTCCAGCCTAGTACTTCTTCAGCTCAATCGTCGTTCCAGCCTAGTAGTTCTTCAGCTCAATCGTCGTTCCAGCCTAGTAGTTCTTCAGCTCAATCGTCGTTCCGGCCTAGTACTTCTTCAGCTCAATCGTCGTTCCAGCCTTGTAGTTCTTCAGCTCAATCGTCGTTCCGACCTAGTACTTCATCTTCAGCTCAATCGTCGTTCCGGCCTAGTACTTCATCTTCAGCTCAATCGTCGTTCCGGCCTAGTACTTCATCTTCAGCTCAATCGTCGTTCCGGCCTAGTACCTCCTCTACAGCTCAATCATCGTTCCTCCTCAGTATTTCATCAGCAACCTCAATCGTTAACGCAGCCTAATACTTTGCAACCTCAATCGTTAACGCAGCCTAATACTTTGCAACCTCAATCGTTAACGCAGCCTAATACTTTGCAACCTCAATCGTTAACGCAGCCTAATACTTTGCAACCTCAATCGTTAACGCAGCCTAATACTTTGCAACCTCAATCGTTAACGCAGCCTAATACTTTGCAACCTCAATCGTTAACGCAGCCTAATACTTTGCAACCTCAATCGTTAACGCAGCCTAATACTTTGCAACCTCAATCGTTAACGCAGCCTAATACTTTGCAACCTCAATCGTTAACGCAGCCTAATACTTTGCAACCTCAATCGTTAACGCAGCCTAATACTTTGCAACCTCAATCGTTAACGCAGCCTAATACTTTGCAACCTCAATCGTTCACGCAGCCTAATACTTTGCAACCTCAATCGTTAACGCAGCCTAATACTTTGCAACCTCAATCGTTAACGCAGCCTAATACTTTGCAACCTCAATCGTTAACGCAGCCTAATACTTTGCAACCTCAATCGTTAACGCAGCCTAATACTTTGCAACCTCAATCGTTAACGCAGCCTAATACTTTGCAACCTAAATCGTTAACGCAGCCTAATACTTTGCAACCTCAATCGTTAACGCAGCCTAATACTTTGCAACCTCAATCGTTAACACTGCCTAATACTTTGCAACCTCAATCGTTCACGCAGCCTAATACTTTGCAACCTCAATCGTTAACGCAGCCTAATACTTTGCAACCTCAATCGTCGACACTGCCTAATACTGTGCAACCTCAATCGTCGACACTGCCTAATACTTTGCAACCTCAATCGTTAACGCAGCCTAATACTTTGCAACCTCAATCGTTAACGCAGCCTAATACTTTGCAACCTCAATCGTTAACACTGCCTAATACTTTGCAACCTCAATCGTTCACGCAGCCTAATACTTTGCAACCTCAATCGTTAACGCAGCCTAATACTTTGCAACCTCAATCGTTAACGCAGCCTAATACTTTGCAACCTCAATCGTTAACGCAGCCTAATACTTTGCAACCTCAATCGTTAACGCAGCCTAATACTTTGCAACCTCAATCGTTAACGCAGCCTAATACTTTGCAACCTCAATCGTTAACGCAGCCTAATACTTTGCAACCTCAATCGATGACACTGCCTAATACTTTGCAACCTCAATCGTTAACGCAGCCTAATACTTTGCAACCTCAATCGTTAACGCAGCCTAATACTTTGCAACCTCAATCGTTAACGCATCCTAATACTTTGCAACCTCAATCGTTAACGCAGCCTAATACTTTGCAACCTCAATCGTTCACGCAGCCTAATACTTTGCAACCTCAATCGTTAACGCAGCCTAATACTTTGCAACCTCAATCGTTAACGCAGCCTAATACTTTGCAACCTCAATCGTTAACGCAGCCTAATACTTTGCAACCTCAATCGTTAACGCAGCCTAATACTTTGCAACCTCAATCGTTAACGCAGCCTAATACTTTGCAACCTCAATCGTTAACGCAGCCTAATACTTTGCAACCTCAATCGTTAACGCAGCCTAATACTTTGCAACCTCAATCGTTAACACTGCCTAATACTTTGCAACCTCAATCGTTCACGCAGCCTAATACTTTGCAACCTCAATCGTTAACGCAGCCTAATACTTTGCAACCTCAATCGTCGACACTGCCTAATACTGTGCAACCTCAATCGTCGACACTGCCTAATACTTTGCAACCTCAATCGTTAACGCAGCCTAATACTTTGCAACCTCAATCGTTAACGCAGCCTAATACTTTGCAACCTCAATCGTTAACACTGCCTAATACTTTGCAACCTCAATCGTTCACGCAGCCTAATACTTTGCAACCTCAATCGTTAACGCAGCCTAATACTTTGCAACCTCAATCGTTAACGCAGCCTAATACTTTGCAACCTCAATCGTTAACGCAGCCTAATACTTTGCAACCTCAATCGTTAACGCAGCCTAATACTTTGCAACCTCAATCGTTAACGCATCCTAATACTTTGCAACCTCAATCGTTAACGCAGCCTAATACTTTGCAACCTCAATCGTTAACGCAGCCTAATACTTTGCAACCTCAATCGTTAACGCAGCCTAATACTTTGCAACCTCAATCGTTAACGCAGCCTAATACTTTGCAACCTCAATCGTTAACGCAGCCTAATACTTTGCAACCTCAATCGTTAACGCAGCCTAATACTTTGCAACCTCAATCGTTAACGCAGCCTAATACTTTGCAACCTCAATCGTTAACGCAGCCTAATACTTTGCAACCTCAATCGTTAACGCAGCCTAATACTTTGCAACCTCAATCGTTAACACTGCCTAATGCTTTGCAACCTCAATCGTTAACGCAGCCTAATACTTTGCAACCTCAATCGTCGACACTGCCTAATACTTTGCAACAGTGGCGTCGCTAGGCCTTTTTTGGGGGGGCTATAGCCCCCCCAAATTCCAAACTTAGCCCCCCCAAAATAATCCGTAAACCCTACCAAAAAATTGCTGTTAGCAACCTAAAATTCTGAAGCAATATATAAAAAATTTTCAATGTCAAACAGTAAAATTTTGAAGAAAAAAACAGATGGAGACAAGTAAAGTGTTTCGTGTTCTTTAGTGTGGACTAAAAGCTAACCAAAACTAAAAATAAACCTAAGACGAGTGAAAGTCCTTCATAATCGGTTCCGTAGTCCTTATCAATAAAAGGTTGTACATCTTTAAAATACGAATAATTTCACGTTGACACAAATTTACGGATAGTTTTAAAAGTCAACACATTTTCCAAAGAACCCATTATGCAATTTTTAGCCACATCGTAGTATACGATAGGCTCTTAGTTTGACCCAAGCCGTAGTAGTACTAGCCGGGGTTTTCGCTTTCGTTATCGTCAGATTTTAGCTTAAATGGAACCAATAGTGGTAGCTGAGCTCAGTTAGAGATTTTATTTTAATGAAAAAATTTTTCACACCGCACCCGGGAATTGAACCCGGCGGGCTGGCGCAGCAGTAAGACACCCTACCACTGTGGGATTGGACACTTCTGATTTTTTGTTTAGGGTCTTTGAATTTTTTTCTTTTTATTTATGTGCTAATTAAATAGATAACGTTGTGGCTACTATTAAGTCCCAGCCCTTGGGCCATTTTGTTTATATTAAGTTCTTATAATAACTTTAAAATAGTTTGCCCAGATTTAGCCCCCCCAAATTTCAAACCCTAGCGACGCTACTGCTTTGCAACCTCAATCGTCGACACTGCCTAATACTTTGCGACCTCAATCGTCGACACTGCCTAATACTTTGCGACCTCAATCGTCGACACTGCCTAATACTTTGCGACCTCAATCGTTAACGCAGCCTAATACTTTGCAACCTCAATCGTTAACGCAGCCTAATTCTTTGCAACCTCAATCGTCTACACTGCCTAATACTTTGCAACCTCAATCGTCGACACTGCCTAATACTTTGCGACCTCAATCGTCGACACTGCCTAATACTTTGCGACCTCAATCGTCGACACTGCCTAATACTTTGCAACCTCAATCGTCGACAATGCCTTATTTGCGACCTCAATCGTCGACAATGCCTAATACTTTCCAACCTCAATCGTCGACAATGCCTAATACTTTGCGACCTCAATCGTTAACGCAGCCTAATACTTTGCAACCTCAATCGTTAACGCAGCCTAATTCTTTGCAACCTCAATCGTCTACACTGCCTAATACTTTGCAACCTCAATCGTCGACACTGCCTAATACTTTGCGACCTCAATCGTCGACACTGCCTAATACTTTGCGACCTCAATCGTCGACACTGCCTAATACTTTGCGACCTCAATCGTCGACACTGCCTAATACTTTGCAACCTCAATCGTCGACAATGCCTTATTTGCGACCTCAATCGTCGACAATGCCTAATACTTTCCAACCTCAATCGTCGACAATGCCTAATACTTTCCAACCTCAATCGTCGACCTATAACCCAGAAGCAGGCGAACCAACAATTTCTGAAATACTCGAATCTCTGCAAAAACAAATAAATACGTCAAGGCTCTCCTACTTCAATATCAACAGAAACCAAGTTATTGAATGCGCGCTTAGGGCTTTTAAGCGTAAGACCTTTAGCCCAAGTTCAAAGATGACCGTTACTTTTGTTGATTACCTTAACGTCGAGGAAGGAGCAGTAGACGGTGGTGGTCCGACCCGAGAGTTTTTAAGATTACTCGTCAAAGCTTTCACAGAAAGTCATGTATTCGACGATAATGACAACGAAAATCAATTTGCATTCAACTCCAGTAAAATAGAAGCAGATCTATATTATTATGCTGGGATGGCGTTCGCCATTTCTCTAGTTCACGGTGGACCGGGACCTTCATGTCTTTCAAAGTTAACTTATGATTCAATAACTGGAAATATTGGGGAGCTAAGCCCTTCCATAAAAGACGTATGCGACGAAGAATTACGAGAGAAGCTGTATAAATTGGATAATAGTGTGGATTTAATCGAAGCTCAAGTGGCTGCGGAAGAGCTCTCTGAAATGAGATTTCTCTCTGGGTCTACGAGACCTCTTTTGAAGATTGAAGACAAAAATATTATCTTAAAAGAAGTTCTTCGATTTTGCGTAGTGCACAGATTTAACGAACCACGGGTTCGTTTTATTGAGGGACTGGAAACACTTGAAGTACACCAAAAAATGATGTCTTATCCATTGAAATTTCTACCACTGTTTTGTTCATCTCATAAAAAACTAACCGCATTTGAATTCTTGAATCTGTTTTCCGACGCCCATTTCTCAGAAAAAGGAAGTAACAATTACGAAAGGGAATGCCAAACAATGGCATTTTTTAGGGACTATGTATTTGATTGTGAAGATGAGGAAACCAAGTCATCTATTGAAGACATACTGATATTTAGCACTGCAGCGGACAAAATTCCTGCAATGGGATTTAGTATAAATCCCGCCATAAAATTTCTTCCTGTTGTAAATTCTGCTTATAATTACCCAAAATCTAGCACATGTGCTTTGATTTTGTATCTACCATCTGTTCACATAACATATGATGAATTCAAAAATTACATGGATGAAGGAATAAAAGGCGCTGTAGATTTCGGTTTTGCTTAGATACAATTTAATCTATTCCTTAAGAATGTTTATTTGGAAATTTTAGCAACATTTACTAAGATAGGTGAATGGCTAAAAAATGTTCTTTTTTCATATTTTTTCTTCAATAGTGATATTATAGTGATATTACCCATGCACATTTACTAAGATAGGTGAATGGTTAAAAAATGTTCTTTATTCATATTTTTTTCTTAAATAGTGATATTATAGTGATATTACCCATGCACATTTACTAAGATAGGTGAATGGTTAAAAAATGTTCTTTAAATTTCATATTTTTCTTAAATAGTGATATTATAGTGATATTACCCATGCACATTTACTAAGATAGGTGAATGGTTAAAAAATGTTTTTTTTTCATATTTTTTTCTTATTACCCATGCACATTTACTAAAATAAGCGAATGTTTAAAAATAATTTTTTTCTTAAGTAATAACTTTACCTTTATTCATAAGATCGGCCAAAACATGACAAATATGTTTCGTCTTAAGTGTACTAAGTATCATCGCAAATATAAAGGGAAAGTAAAAGGGCTCAACAACCATACTATATTTGATTAATTGATTTAAATATACCAAATCGAAACTTACCAAAACTATTGCAATAGTTTTGGTAAGTTTCGATAAATAAGTTTACAAAGTTTGAGAAGTTCAGGTATATAAATAAAAATCTATATTTAGGCCAAGCACGTTAATTTTTAAAATAAAAACAACGTAATAGTTTTGTTGTTGATTTTGACGTAAATACATCAGTTTTAAACGGTATAAAAATGGTTCTATGGGTATTTTATTGTTCTTTTTACCTCATATTTTCATTACTTTCGTTTCGCATTAAAATATATGATTAGTTCATTCTTAGCAGGGAAATCGAGTAGCAAATACGTTTCCCTCTGTTAGTATAAAGCTATGTCCGCACACGTGAAATATTCGAAAATGTTGTTTGACTGACGAAACATTTCTTTTCACAAAGCGTGCTACTTTCAACTGTACTTTTTTGAAGTGTTGAATAAACCAAAAACTTTTTACTCTGAAATAGGGTATCTTTTCATTCATAAATTAACGTTGTAAACATTCTTGGTTTGTAGCTTAAATCACACCGTTGCTTTATCGATTGGCTCGATTTTTAGGCCTTTAGTTGTAGTTTCTGAGTTTTCAATAGTTAATAAGCCCAAATAAGGCCCTATTAAGAAATTTTAAATGTTTTTCCTGCATGGAAAAAAGTAATGAAATTTGATACGTCGCAGAGTCTTTGGTCTCCAATTTATTTCCCGGACATATTAATCTTTCCAGTTCACCTTAAAAACATAACGAGAATAGCATTCAAGTGGCAATTTTACTTAAATTATAAGTAAAAAAAGTCATTTGACTCTTTGGCTCATTTTAATCAGAGTTTTTACTGAATCTTGCGTAATCCAAATTCAAAATATTAGTGAGTGGGAAACTACTTTATTTATTACTTCCAATTTAAATAATTTTGAGCTTTCGTACCTAATAAAGGTTTATTTATAGGAATAATAGGGTGTTTCCAGAACAACACTGGTAATAATTGATCTCGAAATTATGATTTTTTTCAAGCAAATAAGTTAGTATGGTGTTTATTGGAAGAGTAACATGATAAATCTTTGTTTTATACATGTATACTTTAAAATTATTTATTCCCATATAAATCTAATTCCTTTACTATTCTTAATCCTTATTTTAAATCTGGGAGCACGGCAGTGCTCCCAGCCAAGTCGAGCACTGACATCCTTTTCTCGAAGCAACTCGTGGCACTTTTAAGCCCACTGTAACTTCGTGATGGGTACAGGTAAAAGCCTGAAATTTTGCTTGCCGCGAGGACTGTCAATTGTAGCTATAGTTTCCAAGTTTCAAGTTCCTACCCTATATACTTTTCGAAATATCGCAGGTGAAATTTACCTTATTTTGTCACTCACTCACTCACTCACCGATCATCAAAATTCTAAGGTACTTCTAGAGGAGATAGAAACTTAAAATTCAGGATTTAGTTTTCATTTATTTTATAAAGCACAGAAAAATTAAAACATCCCGAAATTTTTATAAAATTGTTCTTTAGTTCTTTATTTTAAAACTAGATGGCGCTGCCGTCTTTTCAACAGAAATAGTGTGTGTTCTTGATGAAAGGACGTAATGGTCCAAAGTTAACCGAAAGTTAAATATATATTAAAGCTAGTAGGAGTAGTAGTTTAAAAGAAATGTGTCTTAACTGATGCTACATTCTTTTATTAGGATATCGCATACAATCTTTATTGCATATTCTCTGCGGGTCGAAAGGGGTAATTCAGCGTAAATATGGACAAACGTTAGCCATTATATTGGCAAACGAAGTACCACGAGAGGGTCTTGTTTTAATATGACTACCGAAGTATAACTAGAGGGTCTACAAAAAGAAGTGAGATCCTATGAAAAACATTAACATGTACAAAAATGGGCCAAGCCTCGCTTCGTGCCCTCTCCGCCGTAAAACGTTCTGAGATCCCATGTAGAGCCAAGTCTGTCTTTTGTTCTCATTCAATCGCCAATTGAACAATTATGTTATAAATTAAATCCTTTTCCTAATTAATAACCAATATTCTTTGACTCTATCATTATTATACATCTTTGTTCGTATCAAAAATATCGTGACTTGGCAATCGCAGATAAGTAATATTAAAAGGAAGTCGAGGGGATATTCACTAAATCGTTGCCGATTTTAAAATAATCGAAGGGATATTCACTAAATCGTTTATGGTCGAGGGGATATGTACAAGTTTATAAGATGAGTCATGCACAACCCTATGTACAAATTATATGGTGAGTTATGCATAACCTTATGTACACCTGCGCTTGCCAAGTCACGATATTTTTGATACGAACAAAGATGTATAATAATGATAGAGTCAAAGAATATTGGTTATTAATTAGGAAAAGGACTTAATTTATAACATAATTGTTCAATTGGCGATTGAATGAGAACAAAAGACAGACTTGGCTCTACATGGGATCTCAGAACGTTTTACGGCGGAGAGGGCACGAAGCGAGGCTTGGCCCATTTTTGTACATGTTAATGTTTTTCATAGGATACTACCTATTCTAGATCCTGGATTTTACCCTTTATAGGGTCTGTCAAATACTATATGTGTGTTTTGTCAAGGATTTCGAGTCGAAATTATTCAATAACATTTTTTCCAAAGGGACACAGTTTCCAAGTTACGATTGGGGTGTTTTACGGATGATCCCTTAAATTTGATTTGAATTGTCTTTCGGGTTCTTAAATAAAGAGTCATCCGTAAAACACTACAATTTAAGGTTGAACATGGTGGCTCGGTCGGGAAAATGTCATAACATTTTCTATTCAAAATCTCCCGAAAAACCAACCCCGCCACAATTTCTGACGGACTTTTCAGAAACACCCTGTATAATATATGAACCGTGGCCATCCGTTTTGATGCCACTGATCTTTTTGCGTTTCGATCCAAAATGTGATTCTAAACGAACATGTAGTAACAGTAAAACACCTCGCGTGTCAAGGGTTTTGAAATTACAAAGAAACGCGCTCTTATAGACTACTTTGAGGGGAGAAGGTTACTGACCAAAACCCGCGCAGGCAACAGAGGAGAGTTATTATTCATGAAAAACTGATATTTACCCCTGGTAGCAATAAATGCTACAGAGGGAGAGAAACGCGTCAAATTCTCAGACTGAACCAAGTAACAGTGGCAAAATCCTCAACTGAGTCGTTACTTATTTGTGTTTTTGACAAAGTAGACACTTCTAGTCCAGTTAATTTCTATTTTATATAAAATACAAATCCTAAATTCAATAAGTCACGTTATGAGGAAAACCAAACCTAAAATTTTAGTCACTTTCCTAATTTCCGTTAACTTCCCCACGGGTAGAGATTGCATGGGTTAGTTTCGCTTAGTTTCCTACGGTTTAGACATGTCTAATACTGCAGTATTATTACAATGAAACAGACGATATGTTTTTATAATGCAAAACTAGTAAATAGCCATAAGATTATTTATCCTAGAGGGAGATGAGAAGAATTCTTACGTAATTAAGAGATGGGGGAAGCTTCTCATCTGGATTGTTACTTTTTGTTTCGAGGTACCTTAGTACCTTGTTGTGACGCTCTTCAATTTTTTTATATTGGTCTTTAGTCAGAAAATTCCAAGTCAAATTGGTATTACGCATATAATTTACTTCATTTCAATGAGAATGGATTTAACCCAAGTAAATATAAGCTGAAAAAATCCATAAAATTGATCTTTCCTTACTTGTTACGATAATGAATGTAAAATGGAATTTAAACACGACTAATTTGCATTAGGAAGGATTGAATCTTAGATTGAATATAATTTTAGTGTTGTAATATTCTCTACTTGTATGAACGGTAAGTGGAGTGAATTCTGTTGGGTACGTCTATCATAATCAGTTATTGGGGAAATAGTATAAAAGTATTAAAAGAAGGCAGTTAGCCTTTAAACTGAAAAATAATATAAGAGTCGTATTTCTTCAAGGTAGCAGCAAAAGTCCATTACCTAATACCATCTGGAATTAAGTAATGGACTTATGGTAGCAGTAGTAGCAAATTTTAAATTGTTATTGTCAATTGAAATTAAACTAAATTATTAAAATAACGGAACCAGTCTCACCAAGCTCAAAAGGTGAGCACAATCCACCTTTGACTGTAAAAAAGGGATTACACTTAATATTTAAATTAGTGATGCCACGAATATTCGGTTACTATTCGGTATTCAGCCTATTCGGCCATTTTTTTCGTATTCGGTATTCGGCCGAATAATTCGTAATATTCGGCCGAATACCGAATCTCCAATCATGAAGGAAAAAAACGGAAAAATTACTCAAAAATTATTTTTTCAATAACAATTTTTACTTTCATATTTATAATCTACCATTGCTAAGTTGTGAAGAATAAAAAAAAGCATATAGTGAGACGATCTACTCGCAAATGAACCAAAAACCTAAAGATGCTATAGACGGGTCCTATAGTGTTAAAGAGAGCGCGTTGAAAAATCGTAACTTCCCCCTTTTCATTCCCTCCTTCCCGAGTTTATCACCAACGTTGAAAGCTTCCGCGCAGGCGCGCTGTAGCAGAGGCAGTAAAGAGCGGATCTAAACAGTGTATCCCTCTCTCTGCTTGCGCGCCAATGTTGCGCAGAGCAGTAATCGCGTTACAGCTAGTGCCGAGAGGAGAGGAGAGTTTTCCCATGCAGGGTCGTAACTTCCCCCTTTTCATTCCCTCCTTCCCGAGTTTATCACCAACGTTGAAAGCTTCCGCGCAGGCGCGCTGTAGCAGAGGCAGTAAAGAGCGGATCTAAACAGTGTATCCCTCTCTCTGCTTGCGCGCCAATGTTGCGCAGAGCAGTAATCGCGTTACAGCTAGTGCCGAGAGGAGAGGAGAGTTTTCCCATGCAGGGTGGGAAATAAGGAATATTTTTAAACTGGACATTGGACCAGCGACCCCTCTGGCCTGGAATAAATAAACTGGTCCATGACCACTGACCAGGGCCCATCGTCTGCTAAATTGAAGAAGTGGATGATTAAAATATATAAGCTAATGTCTGGACTCTGGAAACCATTGAATTTTCTTAGTGGTCCTGTGGACCACTGACCCCCCTCCGATTTAATTTTTAAACTCGTCCGGGCAATTTTTAAACTGGTCATTTGCCCTGTGCCACCGCCTTATTTCCCACGCTGTTAAATCCCACGCGACCCTACATTTCGCGTAGCCGTCTGCCTAATCACCTCACCATTCCATACCCTTCTTCTTCCATGATGAGACCTGTCCCATTGCGGTCCGTGCGGGGGATGTACGTATTTCGCGGAACGGGTTACAGCTCATAACCGGTTTCGCGCGAGTTGCACATATCTCACGCCCGAATATTCGGTGGCCGAATATTCGGTGCTTCGGCCGAGAGCATGGCCGAATATTCGGTATTCGGTATTCGGCAAAATCAATATTCGCGGCATCACTAATTTAAATGCTCTATCATTGAATGCGTTAAAGAATGACCAATCAAAGGGAGGGTGGAAAAAAATTAAGTGATTTTTTTATCGATTCTTCTGCAAATTATAACAGAAATCTTCCTAGTATAACATCCAGAAAATATCTCTTATTGTTTTTAAAATTATTTCAAATCAGCACATCCGACCATAAGCGTAAGGCCCTGCCTTCTTGTTAACAAAATGTACGAGACGCTCTATATGGAATAAAATTTAGCGAGATTTGATAAAAATTGAGAGCCATGTGACAATACTAGCGCGAGATATATAGTCACTCTATATATTGTGCCACTGAGAATTGTGTTAACAAAAAGGTAGAGCGTTACGCGGTTGGTCGGAGGTGCAAATTTAAAATTTTCCAACTAATTTGAATTTCCGAGATATTTCCTCGTTGTTTCACTATGCAGATTGGCCTTATGATTAGTAGAAGAATCGATTAAAAAAACTACTTCATTTTACTATTCACCCTCCCTTTAAGAAGTTGTATTCGAAAAAATGTTGCCGGGGGGGGGGGAAGTAGAGATGATATGCATTAATTCTTCGCTCACTCGTCTATGCTCACGCACCTTGGAATTTTTAAAATTTCCAATAGACCCTTTTAAAAAGGAGGGGGCGCAAAATCATCTACTTGAATTAGAGTTGATACGGAACATCCGGGCGGTATGTGGACGCAAAGACCTTATAGATAAGGCTTCAAATTTTGCAGCCACCAAACTCCTTTTATTTGAAGTCATATCTAACGTCCTTGGAACTGGAACCACACAGCGGGTGTTCCGTCTGAAGGCAACAAGGTGGTCTAACTCTGGACTATTTTTCCCCAAACTTTTAAAAAGGGGCTATAACGCGCAGAGAATCTGATGTGCGTTAACATTACAGCAAGGATTATTTTCCTGCTTGTGGTTTTTAAAATTTGAGAATCGTTTGATAGAATTTTTCAAGCTTAGGGAAGGAAACTTTTCAAGCTTAGAGAAAGAAATTTTCAAGCTTAGAGAAAGAAATTTTCAAGCTTAGAGATAGAAATTTTGAAGCTTAGAGAAAGAAATTTTGAAGCTTAGAGAAAGAAATTTTGAAGCTTAGAGAATGAAATTTTCAAGCTTGGAGAAAGAAATTTTCAAGCTTAGAGAAAGAAGTTTTCAAGCTTAGAGAAAGAAATTTTGAAGCTTAGAGAAAGAAGTTTTCAAGCTTAGAGAGAGAAATTTTCAAGCTTAGAGAAAGAAATTTTCAAGCTTAGAGAAAGAAGTTTTCATGCTTAGAGAAGGAAATTTTTCAAACAAAGAGAAAGAAAATATTTCAAGCTTATAGAAGAATCAATTTCAACCTTAATATCGGTTAAATTAACCGTATAAAAACTTACTTTTAACTTATAGGATAGTTTTAAACATCTTACAGATAAATTTCATCCCTATAGAAAGTCATTTTCTTACTTTAGGAAAGAGTTTTAGGCTTAGGAAAAGTGGTTATTAACCTTAATGAAATAGCTTTGACGTTATTGTAAATTAATATCAAGCTTAAAGAAAGCGTTTTTTAAACTTAAAGAAAGAGTGCATACTTCTATAGAAAATAAATTTTCAATAATTGTGTCCTGAATGGCGTGCCATAGTCGTGCCATACCTATGGCACGCCATTCAGGACACAATTATTGAAAATTTATTTTCTATAGAAGTATGAACTCTTTCTTTAAGTTTAAAATACGCTTTCTTTAAGCTTGATATTAATTTACAATAACGTCAAAGCTATTTCATTAAGGTTAATAACCACTTTTCCTAAGCCTAAAACTCTTTCCTAAAGTAAGAAAATGACTTTCTATAAGGATGAAATTTATCTGTAAGATGTTTAAAACTATCCTAGAAGTTAAAAGTAAGTTTTTATACGGTTAATTTTACCGTTATTAAGGTTGAAATTGACTCTTCTATAAGCTTGAAATATTTTCTTTCTCTTTGTTTGAAAAATTTCCTTCTCTAAGCTTGAAAACTTCTTTCACTAAGCTTGAAAACTTCTTTCTCCAAGCTTGAAAATTTCTTTCTCCAAGCTTGAAAATTTCTTTCTCCAAGCTTGAAAATTTCTTTCTCCAAGCTTGAAAATTTCTTTCTCCAAGCTTGAAAATTTCTTTCTCTAAGCTTGAAAACTTCTTTCTCCAAGCTTGAAAATTTCTTTCTCCAAGATTGAAAATTTCTTTCTCCAAGCTTGAAAATTTCTTTCTCTAAGCTTGAAAATTTCTTTCTCTAAGCTTGAAAATTTCTTTCTCCAAGCTTGAAAATTTCTTTCTCCAAGCTTGAAAATTTCTTTCTCCAAGCTTGAAAATTTCTTTCTCTAAGCTTCAAAAGTTTCCTTCCCTAAGCTTGAAAAATTCTATCAAACGATTCTCAAATTTTAAAAACCACAATCCACAAGCAGGAAAATGAGCCTTGCTGTAATGTTAACGCACATCAGATTCTCTGCGCGTTATAGCCCCTTTTTAAAAGTTTGGGGAAAAATAGTCCAGAGTTAGACCACCTTGTTGCCTTCAGACGGAACACCCGGTGTGTGGTTCCAGTTCCAAGGACGTTAGATTTGACTTCAAATAAAAGGAGTTTGGTGGACTGCAAAATTTGAAGCCCTATCTATAAGGTCTTTGCGTACACATACCGCCCGGATGTTCCGTATCAACTCTAATTCAAGTAGATGATTTTGCGCCCCCCCCCCTATTTAAAAGGGTCTATTGGAAATTTTAAAAATTCCAAGGTGCGTGAGCATAGACGAGTGAGCGAAGAATTAATGCATATCATCTCTACTTCCCCCACCCCCGGCAACATTTTTTCGAATACAACTTCTTAAAGGGAGGGTGAATAGTAAAATGAAGTAGTTTTTTTAATCGATTCGTCTACTAATCATAAGGCCAATCTGCATAGTGAAACAACGAGGAAATATCTCGGAATAATTTTAAAATTCAAATTAGTTTGAAAATTGTAAATTTGCACCTCCGACCAACCGCGTAACGCTCTACCTTTTTGTTAACAAAATTCTCAGTGGCACAAGATATAGAGTGACTATATATCTCGCGCTAGTATTGTCACATGGCTCTCAATTTTTATCAAATCTCGCTAAATTTTATTCCATATAGAGCGTCTCGTACATTTTGTTAACAAGAAGGCAGGGCTTTACGCTTATGGTCGGATGTGCTGATTTGAAATAATTTTAAAAACATTTGGATATATTTTCTGGATGTTATACTAGGAAGATTTCTGTTATAATTTGCAGACGAATCGATAAAAAAATCACTTAAGTTTTTTCCACCCTCCCTTTAATTGGTCATTCTTTAACGCATTCTATGATAGAGCATTTAAATATTAAGTTTAATCCCTTTTTTACAGTCAAAGGTGGATTGTGCTCACCTTTTGAGCTTGGTGAGACTGGTTCAGTTATTTTAATAATTTAGTTTAATTTCAATTGACAATAACAATTTAAAATTTGCTACTACTGCTACCAGAAGTCCATTACTTAATTCCATATGGTACTAGGTAATGGACTTTTGCTGCTACCTTGAAGAAATACGACTCTTATATTATTTTTCAGTTTAAAGGCTAACTGCCTTCTTTTAATACTTTTATACTATTTCCCCAATAACTGATTATGATAGAGGTACCCAACAGAATTCACTCCACTTACCGTTCAATCTAAGATTCCATCCTTCCTAATGCAAATTAGTCGTTTTTAAATTCCATTTTACATTCATTATCGTAACAAGTAAGGAAAGATCAATTTTATGGATTTTTTCAGCTTATTCTAGAGGGCCGGTAGGCCCTTGTAGATATGACTTGATACCGTTTTATAACGTTAAAGTAATATTCACCCGCTTTTGCTAATTTCCTATGGAGATTAACATGGGTTTTTCGTGATTTTTCCCCACCGCTAACTTAAAAACTACAGCGAAGTTACTTTTCAGAATTATCTTAAATTAACAATTAAGTATTCAAGGTGTGGTGACAGTCAGTTTGATCAAAACAATTAAGTCTAAGTATGTTAATTTTAGTTAATTACAGAAGTACGGCTTTGACCATCGTGATTGGACATAATAATTAGCTAGATCTCTTGGAAAACTTAGACTTACCACGTGTCTGTGGTGTAGTGGTTATAATAAATATTTAACAATTATTTCACTTCACTTGGTTTAATAATGTGACATAGGTAGCGTGCTTTTTCCCTACTTTTAAAACCATTAAACTAAGTAATATTAGAAGTTCAACAGATTGTCAAAAAAAGATGTTAAAAGCCACTGTAAATGGTGTTTAAATGCCTAATATTCCCTTAATACTTCCAAATAATATTAGTAAATGGCGTGAACTGATCATAGAAATGGGGTTAAAGTACACCCTAAATGATGTCTTTTTTGGCACTGGAAAAAACAACATATATGGTGTTTGAATGCACCATTATATTTTAGAGTGCAAATGTATGACGGTAAAGAAAACATAATTATTCAAAATTTAATTACATTAAGACTGAAGTGACAGATATTATATAAAAACGTCTTGGTTTGGACCAAGGCCGAAAAAACAAACGATATGTGTGAGGTTTATCAATTGACTGAAGTTCAGATATTGAAATTTTTTTCTAGTTATTTTTATCCACTCAATCCTTAATCAATATTTAATTCAATCAACTGATTTTACTGTTAATCGATCTAGTCCCTCTAAATTAATTGGAAAAATTACATATCTACGCTTTTTCAAGAACAATTACATTTTCCGAAAACATTTTATCATGAAATTAATTGTTATTGAAAAAGCGTAGATATGTAATTTTTTCAATTAATTTAGAGGGACTAGATCGATTAACAGTAAAATCAGTTGATTGAATTAAATATTGATTAAGGATTGAGTGGATAAAAATAACTAGAAAAAAATTTCTATATCTGAACTTCAGTCAATTGATAAACCTCACTCATATCGTTTGTTTTTTCGGCCTTGGTCCAAACCAAGACGTTTTTATATAATATCTGTCACTTCAGTCTTAATGTAATTAAATTTTGAATAATTATGTTTTCTTTACCGTCATACATTTGCACTCTAAAATATAATGGTGCATTCAAACACCATATATGTTGTTTTTTCCAGTGCCAAAAAAGACATCATTTAGGGTGTACTTTAACCCCATTTCTATGATCAGTTCACGCCATTTACTAATATTATTTGGAAGTATTAAGGGAATATTAGGCATTTAAACACCATTTACAGTGGCTTTTAACATCTTTTTTTGACAATCTGTTGAACTTCTAATATTACTTAGTTTAATGGTTTTAAAAGTAGGGAAAAAGTACGCTACCTATGTCACATTATTAAACCAAGTGAAGTGAAATAATTGTTAAATATTTATTATAACCACTACACCACAGACACGTGGTAAGTCTAAGTTTTCCAAGAGATCTAGCTAATTATTATGTCCAATCACGATGGTCAAAGCCGTACTTCTGTAATTAACTAAAATTAACATACTTAGACTTAATTGTTTTGATCAAACTGACTGTTACCACACCTTGAATACTTAATTGTTAATTTAAGATATTTCCGAAAAGTAACTTCGCTGTAGTTTTTAAGTTAGCGGTGGGGAAAGATCACGAAAAACCCATGTTAATCTCCATAGGAAATTAGCAAAAGCGGGTGAATATTACTTTAACGTTATAAAACGGTATCAAGTCATATCTACAAGGGCCTACCGGCCCTCTAGAATAAGCTGAAAAAATCCATAAAATTGATCTTTCCTTACTTGTTACGATAATGAATGTAAAATGGAATTTAAAAACGACTAATTTGCATTAGGAAGGATTGAATCTTAGATTGAACGGTAAGTGGAGTGAATTCTGTTGGGTACCTCTATCATAATCAGTTTTTGGGGAAATAGTATAAAAGTATTAAAAGAAGGCAGTTAGCCTTTAAACTGAAAAATAATATAAGAGTCGTATTTCTTCAAGGTAGCAGCAAAAGTCCATTACCTAGTACCATATGGAATTAAGTAATGGACTTCTGGTAGCAGTAGTAGCAAATTTTAAATTGTTATTGTCAATTGAAATTAAACTAAATTATTAAAATAACTGAACCAGTCTCACCAAGCTCAAAAGGTGAGCACAATCCACCTTTGACTGTAAAAAATGGATTAAACTTAATATTTAAATGCTCTATCATAGAATGCGTTAAAGAATGACCAATTAAAGGGAGGGGGAAAAAACTTAAGTGATTTTTTTATCGATTCGTCTGCAAATTATAACAGAAATCTTCCTAGTATAACATCCAGAAAATATATCCAAATGTTTTCAAAATTATTTCAAATCAGCACATACGACCATAAGCGTAAAGCCCTGCCTTCTTGTTAACAAAATGTACGAGACGCTCTATATGGAATAAAATTTAGCGAGATTTGATAAAAATTGAGAGCCATGTGACAATACTAGCGCGAGATATATAGTCACTCTATATCTTGTGCCACTGAGAATTTTGTTAACAAAAAGGTAGAGCGTTACGCGGTTGGTCGGAGGTGCAAATTTACAATTTTCAAACTAATTTGAATTTTAAAATTATTCCGAGATATTTCCTCGTTGTTTCACTATGCAGATTGGCCTTATGATTAGTAGACGAATCGATTAAAAAAACTACTTCATTTTACTATTCACCCTCCCTTTAAGAAGTTGTATTCGAAAAAATGTTGCCGGGGGGGGGGGGGGAAGTAGAGATGATATGCATTAATTCTTCGCTCACTCGTCTATGCTCACGCACCTTGGAATTTTTAAAATTTCCAATAGACCCTTTTAAAAAGGAGGGGGCGCAAAATCATCTACTTGAATTAGAGTTGATGCGGAACATCCGGGCGGTATGTGGACGCAAAGACCTTATAGATAAGGCTTCAAATTTTGCAGCCACCAAAACTCCTTTTATTTGAAGTCATATCTAACGTCCTTGGAACTGGAACAACACAGCGGGTGTTCCGTCTGAAGGCAACAAGGTGGTCTAACTCTGGACTATTTTTCCGCAAACTTTTAAAAAGGGGCTATAACGCGCAGAGAATCTGATGTGCGTTAACATTACAGCAAGGCTTATTTTCCTGCTTGTGGTTTTTAAAATTTGAGAATCGTTTGATAGAATTTTTCAAGCTTAGGGAAGGAAACTTTTCAAGCTTAGAGAAAGAAATTTTCAAGCTTAGAGAAAGAAATTTTCAAGCTTAGAGATAGAAATTTTGAAGCTTAGAGAAAGAAATTTTGAAGCTTAGAGAATGAAATTTTCAAGCTTGGAGAAAGAAATTTTGAAGCTTAGAGAAAGAAGTTTTCAAGCTTAGAGAAAGAAATTTTGAAGCTTAGAGAAAGAAGTTTTCAAGCTTAGAGAGAGAAATTTTCAAGCTTAGAGAAAGAAATTTTCAAGCTTAGAGAAAGAAGTTTTCATGCTTAGAGAAGGAAATTTTTCAAACAAAGAGAAAGAAAATATTTCAAGCTTATAGAAGAGTCAATTTCAACCTTAATATCGGTTAAATTAACCGTATAAAAACTTACTTTTAACTTATAGGATAGTTTTAAACATCTTACAGATAAATTTCATCCCTATAGAAAGTCATTTTCTTACTTTAGGAAAGAGTTTTAGGCTTAGGAAAAGTGGTTATTAACCTTAATGAAATAGCTTTGACGTTATTGTAAATTAATATCAAGCTTAAAGAAAGCGTTTTTTAAACTTAAAGAAAGAGTGCATACTTCTATAGAAAATAAATTTTCAATAATTGTGTCCTGAATGGCGTGCCATAGAAACATAGAACAGAAAGAGTGAAACATAGGACAGAAAGAGTGAAACATAGGACAGAAAGAGTGAAACAGAACAGAAAGAGTGAAACAGAACAGAAAGAGTGAAACATAGAACAGAAAGAGTGAAACATAGAACAGAAAGAGTGAAACATAGAACAGGAAGAGTGAAACATAGAACAGAAAGAGTGAAACATAGAACATAAAGAGTGAAACTTTGAACAGAAAGAGTGAAACATAGAACAGAAAGAGTGAAACATAGAACAGAAAGAGTGAAACATATTACAGAAAGAGTGAAACATAGGACAGAAAGAGTGAAACCTAGAACAGAAAGAGTGAAACATAGAACAGAAAGAGTGAAACATAGGACAGAAAGAGTGAAACATAAGACGGAAAGAGTGAAGCATAGAAGAGAAAGAGTGAAACAGAACAGAAAGAGTGAAACATAGAACAGAAAGAGTGAAATCTAGGACAGAAAGAGTGAAATATAGGACAGAAAGAGTGAAACATAGAACAGAAAGAGTGAAACATAGGACAGAAAGAGTGAAACATAGAACAGAAAGAGTGAAACATAGAACAGAAAGAGTGAAACATAGAACAGAAAGAGTGAAACATAGAACAGAAAGAGTGAAACCTAGAACAGAGAGAGTGAAACCTAGAACAGAAAGAGCGAAACCTAGAACAGAAAGAGCGAAACCTAGAACAGAAAGAGCGAAACCTAGAACAGAAAGAGCGAAACATAGGACAGAAAGAGCGAAACATAGGACAGAAAGAGCGAAACATAGGACAGAAAGAGTGAAATATAGGACAGAAAGAGTGAAACATAGAACAGAAAGAGTGAAACATAGAACAGAAAGATCGAAACCTAGGACAGAAAGAGTGAAATATAGGACAGAAAGAGTGAAACATAGAACAGAAAGAGTGAAACATAGAACAGAAAGAGTGAAACATAGAACAGAAAGAGTGAAACATAGAACAGAAAGAGTTAAACATAGAACAGATAGAGTGAAACATAGAACAGAAAGAGTGAAACATAGAACTGAAAGAGTGAAACATAGAACTGAAAGTGTGAAACATAGAACAGAAAGAGTGAAACCTAGAACAGAAAGAGTGAAACAGAGGACAGAAAGAGTGAAACATAGAACTGAAAGAGTGAAACATAGAACTGAAAGAGTGAAACATAGAACAGAAAGAGTGAAACCTAGAAAAGAAAGAGTGAAACCTAGAACAGAAAGAGTGAAACATAGAACTGAAAGAGTGAAACATAGAACTGAAAGAGTGAAACATAGAACAGAAAGAGTGAAACCTAGAACAGAAAGAGTGAAACAGAGGACAGAAAGAGTGAAACATAGAAATGAAAGAGTGAAACATAGAACAGAAGGAGTGAGACATAAAACAGAAAGAGTGAAACATAGGACAGAAAGAGTGAAACATAGGACAGAAAGAGTGAAACATAGGACGGAAAGAGTGAAACCTAGAACGGAAAGAGTGAAATATAGGACGGAAAGAGTGAAACCTAGAACGGAAAGAGTGAAACATAGGACAGTAAGAGTGAAACATAGAACAGAAAGAGTGAAACATAGAACAGAAAGAGTGAAACATAGGACAGAAAGAGTGAAACATAGAACAGAAAGAGTGAAACATAGAACAGAAAGAGTGAAGCATAGAACAGGAAGAGTGAAACATAGAACAGAAAGAGTGAAACTTTGAACAGAAAGAGTGAAACTTTGAACAGAAAGAGTGAAACTTTGAACATAAATAGTGAAACTTTGAACATAAATAGTGAAACTTTGAACATAAATAGTGAAACTTTGAACATAAATAGTGAAACATAGAACAGAAAGAGTGAAACATAGAACAGAAAGAGTGAAACATAGAACAGAAAGAGTGAAACATAGGACAGAAAGAGTGAAACATAGGACAGAAAGAGTGAAACAGAACAGAAAGAGTGAAACAGAACAGAAAGAGTGAAACATAGAACAGAAAGAGTGAAACATAGAACAGAAAGAGTGAAACAAAGAACAGAAAGATCGAAACCTAGGACAGAAAGAGTGAAATATAGGACAGAAAGAGTGAAACATAGAACAGAAAGAGTGAAACATAGAACAGAAAGAGTTAAACATAGAACAGATAGAGTGAAACATAGAACAGAAAGAGTGAAACATAGAACAGAAAGAGTGAAACCAAGAACAGAAAGAGTGAAACAGAGGACAGAAAGAGTGAAACATAGAACTGAAAGAGTGAAACATAGAACTGAAAGAGTGAAACATAGAACAGAAAGAGTGAAACCTAGAAAAGAAAGAGTGAAACCTAGAACAGAAAGAGTGAAACATAGAACAGAAAGAGTGAAACATAGAACAGAAAGATTGAAACATAGAACAGAAAGAGTGAAACATAGAACTGAAAGAGTGAAACATAGAACTGAAAGAGTGAAACATAGAACAGAAAGAGTGAAACCTAGAACAGAAAGAGTGAAACAGAGGACAGAAAGAGTGAAACATAGAAATGAAAGAGTGAAACATAGAACAGAAGGAGTGAGACATAAAACAGAAAGAGTGAAACATAGGACAGAAAGAGTGAAACATAGGACAGAAAGAGTGAAACATAGGACAGAAAGAGTGAAACATAGAACTGAAAGAGTGAAACATAGAACAGAATGAGTGAAACCTAGAACAGAAAGATTGAAACATAGAACAGAAAGAGTGAAACATAGAACTGAAAGAGTGAAACCTAGAACAGAAAGAGTGAAACAGAGGACAGAAAGAGTGAAACATAGAACTGAAAGAGTGAAACATAGAACAGAAAGAGTGAAACCTAGAACAGAAAGAGTGAAACAGAGGACAGAAAGAGTGAAACATAGAACTGAAAGAGTGAAACATAGAACTGAAAGAGTGAAACATAGAACAGAAAGAGTGAAACCTAGAAAAGAAAGAGTGAAACCTAGAACAGAAAGAGTGAAACATAGAACAGAAAGAGTGAAACATAGAACTGAAAGAGTGAAACATAGAACTGAAAGAGTGAAACATAGAACAGAAAGAGTGAAACCTAGAACAGAAAGAGTGAAACAGAGGACAGAAAGAGTGAAACATAGAAATGAAAGAGTGAAACATAGAACAGAAAGAGTGAAACATAGGACAGAAAGAGTGAAACATAGGACAGAAAGAGTGAAACATAGGACGGAAAGAGTGAAACCTAGAACGGAAAGAGTGAAATATAGGACGGAAAGAGTGAAACCTAGAACGGAAAGAGTGAAACATAGGACAGTAAGAGTGAAACATAGAACAGAAAGAGTGAAACATAGAACAGAAAGAGTGAAACATAGGACAGAAAGAGTGAAACATAGAACAGAAGGAGTGAGACATAAAACAGAAAGAGTGAAACATAGGACAGAAAGAGTGAAACATAGGACAGAAAGAGTGAAACATAGGACGGAAAGAGTGAAACCTAGAACGGAAAGAGTGAAATATAGGACGGAAAGAGTGAAACCTAGAACGGAAAGAGTGAAACATAGGACAGTAAGAGTGAAACATAGAACAGAAAGAGTGAAACATAGAACAGAAAGAGTGAAACATAGGACAGAAAGAGTGAAACATAGAACAGAAAGAGTGAAACATAGAACAGGAAGAGTGAAACATAGAACAGAAAGAGTGAAACATAGAACATAAAGAGTGAAACTTTGAACATAAATAGTGAAACTTTGAACAGAAAAGTGAAACTTTGAACAGAAAGAGTGAAACTTTGAACAGAAAGAGTGAAACTTTGAACAGAAAGAGTGAAACTTTGAACATAAATAGTGAAACTTTGAACATAAATAGTGAAACTTTGAACATAAATAGTGAAACTTTGAACATAAATAGTGAAACATAGAACAGAAAGAGTGAAACAGAACAGAAAGAGTGAAACATAGAACAGAAAGAGTGAAACATAGAACAGAAAGAGTGAAACATAGGACAGAAAGAGTGAAACATAGGACAGAAAGAGTGAAACAGAACAGAAAGAGTGAAACAGAACAGAAAGAGTGAAACATAGAACAGAAAGAGTGAAACATAGAACAGAAAGAGTGAAACATAGAACAGAAAGATCGAAACCTAGGACAGAAAGAGTGAAATATAGGACAGAAAGAGTGAAACATAGAACAGAAAGAGTGAAACATAGAACAGAAAGAGTTAAACATAGAACAGATAGAGTGAAACATAGAACAGAAAGAGTGAAACATAGAACTGAAAGAGTGAAACATAGAACTGAAAGAGTGAAACATAGAACAGAAAGAGTGAAACCTAGAACAGAAAGAGTGAAACAGAGGACAG
Source organism: Phalangium opilio (assembly GCF_054372755.1). Taxonomy (NCBI): domain Eukaryota; kingdom Metazoa; phylum Arthropoda; class Arachnida; order Opiliones; family Phalangiidae; genus Phalangium; species Phalangium opilio. Next base: position 8,273,937 of record NW_028324160.1, on the reverse strand, counting down.
AAAGAGTGAAACATAGAACTGAAAGAGTGAAACATAGAACTGAAAGAGTGAAACATAGAACAGAAAGAGTGAAACCTAGAAAAGAAAGAGTGAAACCTAGAACAGAAAGAGTGAAACATAGAACAGAAAGAGTGAAACATAGAACAGAAAGATTGAAACATAGAACAGAAAGAGTGAAACATAGAACTGAAAGAGTGAAACATAGAACTGAAAGAGTGAAACATAGAACAGAAAGAGTGAAACCTAGAACAGAAAGAGTGAAACCTAGAACAGAAAGAGTGAAACATAGAACAGAAAGAGTGAAACATAGGACAGAAAGAGTGAAACATAGGACAGAAAGAGTGAAACAGAACAGAAAGAGTGAAACAGAACAGAAAGAGTGAAACATAGAACAGAAAGAGTGAAACATAGAACAGAAAGAGTGAAACAAAGAACAGAAAGATCGAAACCTAGGACAGAAAGAGTGAAATATAGGACAGAAAGAGTGAAACATAGAACAGAAAGAGTGAAACATAGAACAGAAAGAGTGAAACATAGAACTGAAAGAGTGAAACATAGAACTGAAAGAGTGAAACATAGAACAGAAAGAGTGAAACCTAGAACAGAAAGAGTGAAACATAGAACAGAAAGAGTGAAACATAGAACAGAAAGAGTGAAACATAGGACAGAAAGAGTGAAACATAGGACAGAAAGAGTGAAACAGAACAGAAAGAGTGAAACAGAACAGAAAGAGTGAAACATAGAACAGAAAGAGTGAAACATAGAACAGAAAGAGTGAAACAAAGAACAGAAAGATCGAAACCTAGGACAGAAAGAGTGAAATATAGGACAGAAAGAGTGAAACATAGAACAGAAAGAGTGAAACATAGAACAGAAAGAGTTAAACATAGAACAGATAGAGTGAAACATAGAACAGAAAGAGTGAAACATAGAACAGAAAGAGTGAAACCAAGAACAGAAAGAGTGAAACAGAGGACAGAAAGAGTGAAACATAGAACTGAAAGAGTGAAACATAGAACTGAAAGAGTGAAACATAGAACAGAAAGAGTGAAACCTAGAAAAGAAAGAGTGAAACCTAGAACAGAAAGAGTGAAACATAGAACAGAAAGAGTGAAACATAGAACAGAAAGATTGAAACATAGAACAGAAAGAGTGAAACATAGAACTGAAAGAGTGAAACATAGAACTGAAAGAGTGAAACATAGAACAGAAAGAGTGAAACCTAGAACAGAAAGAGTGAAACAGAGGACAGAAAGAGTGAAACATAGAAATGAAAGAGTGAAACATAGAACAGAAGGAGTGAGACATAAAACAGAAAGAGTGAAACATAGGACAGAAAGAGTGAAACATAGGACAGAAAGAGTGAAACATAGGACAGAAAGAGTGAAACATAGAACTGAAAGAGTGAAACATAGAACAGAATGAGTGAAACCTAGAACAGAAAGATTGAAACATAGAACAGAAAGAGTGAAACATAGAACTGAAAGAGTGAAACCTAGAACAGAAAGAGTGAAACAGAGGACAGAAAGAGTGAAACATAGAACTGAAAGAGTGAAACATAGAACAGAAAGAGTGAAACCTAGAACAGAAAGAGTGAAACAGAGGACAGAAAGAGTGAAACATAGAACTGAAAGAGTGAAACATAGAACTGAAAGAGTGAAACATAGAACAGAAAGAGTGAAACCTAGAAAAGAAAGAGTGAAACCTAGAACAGAAAGAGTGAAACATAGAACAGAAAGAGTGAAACATAGAACTGAAAGAGTGAAACATAGAACTGAAAGAGTGAAACATAGAACAGAAAGAGTGAAACCTAGAACAGAAAGAGTGAAACAGAGGACAGAAAGAGTGAAACATAGAAATGAAAGAGTGAAACATAGAACAGAAAGAGTGAAACATAGGACAGAAAGAGTGAAACATAGGACAGAAAGAGTGAAACATAGGACGGAAAGAGTGAAACCTAGAACGGAAAGAGTGAAATATAGGACGGAAAGAGTGAAACCTAGAACGGAAAGAGTGAAACATAGGACAGTAAGAGTGAAACATAGAACAGAAAGAGTGAAACATAGAACAGAAAGAGTGAAACATAGGACAGAAAGAGTGAAACATAGAACAGAAGGAGTGAGACATAAAACAGAAAGAGTGAAACATAGGACAGAAAGAGTGAAACATAGGACAGAAAGAGTGAAACATAGGACGGAAAGAGTGAAACCTAGAACGGAAAGAGTGAAATATAGGACGGAAAGAGTGAAACCTAGAACGGAAAGAGTGAAACATAGGACAGTAAGAGTGAAACATAGAACAGAAAGAGTGAAACATAGAACAGAAAGAGTGAAACATAGGACAGAAAGAGTGAAACATAGAACAGAAAGAGTGAAACATAGAACAGGAAGAGTGAAACATAGAACAGAAAGAGTGAAACATAGAACATAAAGAGTGAAACTTTGAACATAAATAGTGAAACTTTGAACAGAAAAGTGAAACTTTGAACAGAAAGAGTGAAACTTTGAACAGAAAGAGTGAAACTTTGAACAGAAAGAGTGAAACTTTGAACATAAATAGTGAAACTTTGAACATAAATAGTGAAACTTTGAACATAAATAGTGAAACTTTGAACATAAATAGTGAAACATAGAACAGAAAGAGTGAAACAGAACAGAAAGAGTGAAACATAGAACAGAAAGAGTGAAACATAGAACAGAAAGAGTGAAACATAGGACAGAAAGAGTGAAACATAGGACAGAAAGAGTGAAACAGAACAGAAAGAGTGAAACAGAACAGAAAGAGTGAAACATAGAACAGAAAGAGTGAAACATAGAACAGAAAGAGTGAAACATAGAACAGAAAGATCGAAACCTAGGACAGAAAGAGTGAAATATAGGACAGAAAGAGTGAAACATAGAACAGAAAGAGTGAAACATAGAACAGAAAGAGTTAAACATAGAACAGATAGAGTGAAACATAGAACAGAAAGAGTGAAACATAGAACTGAAAGAGTGAAACATAGAACTGAAAGAGTGAAACATAGAACAGAAAGAGTGAAACCTAGAACAGAAAGAGTGAAACAGAGGACAGAAAGAGTGAAACATAGAACTGAAAGAGTGAAACATAGAACTGAAAGAGTGAAACATAGAACAGAAAGAGTGAAACCTAGAAAAGAAAGAGTGAAACCTAGAACAGAAAGAGTGAAACATAGAACAGAAAGAGTGAAACATAGAACAGAAAGATTGAAACATAGAACAGAAAGAGTGAAACATAGAACTGAAAGAGTGAAACATAGAACTGAAAGAGTGAAACATAGAACAGAAAGAGTGAAACCTAGAACAGAAAGAGTGAAACCTAGAACAGAAAGAGTGAAACAGAGGACAGAAAGAGTGAAACATAGAAATGAAAGAGTGAAACATAGAACAGATGGAGTGAGACATAAAACAGAAAGAGTGAAACATAGGACGGAAAGAGTGAAACATAGGACGGAAAGAGTGAAACCTAGAACGGAAAGAGTGAAACATAGAACAGAAAGAGTGAAACATAGAACAGAAAGAGTGAAACATAGAACAGAAAGAGTGAAACATAGAACAGAAAGAGTGAAACCTAGAACAGAGAGAGTGAAACCTAGAACAGAAAGAGCGAAACCTAGAACAGAAAGAGCGAAACCTAGAACAGAAAGAGCGAAACCTAGAACAGAAAGAGCGAAACATAGGACAGAAAGAGCGAAACATAGGACAGAAAGAGCGAAACATAGGACAGAAAGAGTGAAATATAGGACAGAAAGAGTGAAACATAGAACAGAAAGAGTGAAACATAGAACAGAAAGATCGAAACCTAGGACAGAAAGAGTGAAATATAGGACAGAAAGAGTGAAACATAGAACAGAAAGAGTGAAACATAGAACAGAAAGAGTTAAACATAGAACAGATAGAGTGAAACATAGAACAGAAAGAGTGAAACATAGAACAGAAAGAGTGAAACATAGAACTGAAAGAGTGAAACATAGAACAGAAAGAGTGAAACCTAGAACAGAAAGAGTGAAACATAGAACAGAAAGAGTGAAACCTAGAACAGAGAGAGTGAAACCTAGAACAGAAAGAGCGAAACCTAGAACAGAAAGAGCGAAACCTAGAACAGAAAGAGCGAAACCTAGAACAGAAAGAGCGAAACATAGGACAGAAAGAGCGAAACATAGGACAGAAAGAGCGAAACATAGGACAGAAAGAGTGAAATATAGGACAGAAAGAGTGAAACATAGAACAGAAAGAGTGAAACATAGAACAGAAAGATCGAAACCTAGGACAGAAAGAGTGAAATATAGGACAGAAAGAGTGAAACATAGAACAGAAAGAGTGAAACATAGAACAGAAAGAGTGAAACATAGAACAGAAAGAGTGAAACATAGAACAGAAAGAGTTAAACATAGAACAGATAGAGTGAAACATAGAACAGAAAGAGTGAAACATAGAACTGAAAGAGTGAAACATAGAACTGAAAGTGTGAAACATAGAACAGAAAGAGTGAAACCTAGAACAGAAAGAGTGAAACAGAGGACAGAAAGAGTGAAACATAGAACTGAAAGAGTGAAACATAGAACTGAAAGAGTGAAACATAGAACTGAAAGAGTGAAACATAGAACAGAAAGAGTGAAACCTAGAAAAGAAAGAGTGAAACCTAGAACAGAAAGAGTGAAACATAGAAAAGAAAGAGTGAAACATAGAACAGAAAGAGTGAAACATAGAACAGAAAGAGTGAAACATAGAACAGAAAGAGTGAAACCTAGAACAGAGAGAGTGAAACCTAGAACAGAAAGAGCGAAACCTAGAACAGAAAGAGCGAAACATAGGACAGAAAGAGCGAAACATAGGACAGAAAGAGCGAAACATAGGACAGAAAGAGTGAAATATAGGACAGAAAGAGTGAAACATAGAACAGAAAGAGTGAAACATAGAACAGAAAGATCGAAACCTAGGACAGAAAGAGTGAAATATAGGACAGAAAGAGTGAAACATAGAACAGAAAGAGTGAAACATAGAACAGAAAGAGTTAAACATAGAACAGATAGAGTGAAACATAGAACAGAAAGAGTGAAACATAGAACTGAAACATAGAACTGAAAGAGTGAAACATAGAACAGAAAGAGTGAAACCTAGAACAGAAAGAGTGAAACATAGAACAGAAAGAGTGAAACCTAGAACAGAGAGAGTGAAACCTAGAACAGAAAGAGCGAAACCTAGAACAGAAAGAGCGAAACCTAGAACAGAAAGAGCGAAACCTAGAACAGAAAGAGCGAAACATAGGACAGAAAGAGCGAAACATAGGACAGAAAGAGCGAAACATAGGACAGAAAGAGTGAAATATAGGACAGAAAGAGTGAAACATAGAACAGAAAGAGTGAAACATAGAACAGAAAGATCGAAACCTAGGACAGAAAGAGTGAAATATAGGACAGAAAGAGTGAAACATAGAACAGAAAGAGTGAAACATAGAACAGAAAGAGTGAAACATAGAACAGAAAGAGTGAAACATAGAACAGAAAGAGTTAAACATAGAACAGATAGAGTGAAACATAGAACAGAAAGAGTGAAACATAGAACTGAAAGAGTGAAACATAGAACTGAAAGTGTGAAACATAGAACAGAAAGAGTGAAACCTAGAACAGAAAGAGTGAAACAGAGGACAGAAAGAGTGAAACATAGAACTGAAAGAGTGAAACATAGAACTGAAAGAGTGAAACATAGAACAGAAAGAGTGAAACCTAGAAAAGAAAGAGTGAAACCTAGAACAGAAAGAGTGAACAATAGAACAGAAAGAGTGAAACATAGAACAGAAAGATTGAAACATAGAACAGAAAGAGTGAAACATAGAACTGAAAGAGTGAAACATAGAACTGAAAGAGTGAAACATAGAACAGAAAGAGTGAAACATAGGACAGAAAGAGTGAAACCTAGAACAGGCCTCCTGGGTCTCTTCGGTCGCCTCTTACCCCGTTTCCCGAAACCGGCGCGGGATTTGAATTTTCAGTGCAGTATGGTCGCACGTGGCCTATCTGACCACACCCGTAACACGTTACGTTAGGGTTATAATATGGACCTTGGGAAGAATTGGCGGTCTCGCGAGGAGGGTTTGGTTGACCACCTGGATGGTGGGAACGACGTTGGCCATTGTTTCTATTTCTATTAGTGAAAGTATTCGACCTTCCCTGGGAGTTATTTGGGCGCGAATTATACTGGTTCGTACGAACTTGGGAATTAGACTGCCGCGGAGGTTGGTGACTAACTTGAGAATTCCCCGGGTGACCGCTGGCTGAATGTGATTCGCTTGGTTCGCGGCCCTCCCTTCTAACTATTCGTTCTACTCCCATTGCATCATCTAGCAACTCGCGGACGCTATCATACTGGTCCTTAACTACCAAATATTTCTGAATATTATCCTTTAAATTATGGCGTACTACTTTAATTTTCTTTTCTTCCGAAAAGGGTTTATTTAGCAGGTTGAAGAGCTTTTGCATGTTCTCGACGAACTCGCACACGGATTCGTGTGGTTTTTGTTTTCGGTCGTAGATTTTGCTTTTAATGACCTCATCTTGGCCCTTTCGTTCGAACCGGGTTTTCAATCCGGCCTCGAAATCAGCATAAGTAGCAAACGGCTCGTTTTCTACGTAATAATCAAACGCGGGACCATGCAAGGAAGGACAAATAAATTGTTGCAAAAATACTTCGTCAGTGACGTTATGAGAGTTTCGCAATTGTTTTACTCGTTTTAAAAATTCTTTGGGGCCGGAATCGGTCGGATTCCCGGAATATGACATTGTGGGCATGGGTGCTGAATAAACAAAAGGAGTGGTACCCATTGAGAATTGGGTAGCAGCGGGGTGGCTATTTTGAATCGGGACATTGTTCGAAATTACACTAGAGGCGCTGTTGAGAGAGCTCTGCCCGGTCAAAATTTGCGGGGGAAGCGTCGACGAAATATTAATAACAGGTGGGGCATTGGTATTTGCGGCTGTTACAACAGGGGTAACTTGGGGCGGCGCCGTCGAGGGGCTCGTCACTAAAGCTGGTGTTATGGGATTAGATAAATTTTGGGTTTGGGCCGTAGATAAATTTTGGTTTTGACCTGCTAACAGTTTAGTTACTAAATCACTAAGCCTTTTTTGTTCAGCAGCTTGCTGAGTTAATTGCGCCATTATAAGCGTTAATACGTCATTCGGGGTAGCCGCAGGAGGTGGGGCTACGCTAGAGTTACTTGGGTTAGGGACCTGATTATTGGTCGGAACTTGGGTGTTAGAAGGCGGTAAATTTGGATTTACGGGGTTAACCGTGTTAAGTCCTGCTAATAAAGCTACATTACTCGTACTTGGAGTGGTACTATTGTTCGCTAGTGGAACATTCCTACTAGGGGAATTACTTCTGGAGGAAGGGTTACTATGAACTACTAAAGCCATTTTCGATTGTCTATTCTTATATCGATCGTTACGAGATTGCTTACAAATAATAGAATCTAAATCGTCGAATCTAGAATAGGGGTTTTCCTTACTCATCTATGGTACCAGAGGACGTGGGATCAACAAAAATTTATGCAAACAAAAGAAATAAAATACTAATTAACAAAATAAAACTAAATCTACGAATAATTCCTGGAAAAGCCAATGTATAACCTAAACAAACAAACTAATAAACAAACTAAGATTTTAAATCATAGCATTGGGCTACCTGGAGATATCGAGACTAATTCTTAAGCCAGTTTCATAAATATTTAACTAAAGTTTCATTAATAAGAGGAATCCCGGCTGGGCCCCCAGTTTGTAGCGAATTTACTTGGGGTGAAGGAATAAGCAAGTAGGGCTAGCATACTTCTAAACCAAGAATCGAATAGGCTACAAAGATCCGTCGGGTTCAGCTACCCTCGGTTTATCTAACGGGGTAGATCATTAAATTAAATATAATTGGTCAGTTTGTCAGGGGTTTTAAGGAGATAATAATAAAGAGGCGAGATTTCGAGTTACCAATGTTAACTAATGTTTAACATTTTATAGTTTTAATAATTATTACTTTCTGCTATTTAAAACTATGGTCATGACCTTACTTAAGTAAAAACTAATTCTAACAAATTAAACAAACAAATGAAATAATGGAACGAATAATAAAATAGGTATGAAATTAAATTAACGCTAAAGCGTGAGATAACGTTACTGTTTTTCGTCAGGGTCGACGGCTCGCGGCATCTAGGAGATTTGTCCGAAACGGGTGGACAAGCGGAACGTGGTGGTAGAGACGCGTTTTCGTTAGCGTCCGTGTCGCGGAAGGTTCATCAGCTCGCGTTTATTAATTAATCCATGTGGCGGCGAGATGAATAGTTCTTTACCAGCGGTAGCCCTCGTCGCTTACTTTTCAGTAATTCGCGCTTAAATTTTTGACTCGGGCGCGCGATGTCCTGCGTCCGGTATTAGAAGAGTCGAGTCCGGCGAAACTTAGTCGCGGTTGGCGGCATAGCGTAGCTGGTTCGCGTCTCGTGGCTCGATCGGTGACGGTCGGGCATAACCTCCGGAGAGGGTCGGACAAATTTTTAAATCTGAATGAATCTCTTCTATTCATGGACCCGAGTTTTTATTGAAGTTCGCGTGAATGACCTCCTTCACGGGTCAGCCAATCATGGTGACGCTTTTGTGGTATTTTAGACCACGTCAGATTGACGTCAGCACTTGGGTACCGGTGTTACCTTGGCGACCCACGCCTTTTGGATATTTTTGGTCTTTGACCTCTTTGACTCTCGCGAGCACTTCTTATAAACTTATTTACAATATATACACTATAATACAACACACTATAATACAACAGCTATGCATTGGCAACTCTCAATAGAATAAAGAAAAATATTTCGGGGCTTATAAGGAACGCTGAAAGAACCAGTAGATAAAAACGGGAGGGCGTAACTGAGGCTTTAGAATTTGAGTAGCTTCACGAATCTCTTGGCCTAAAGAATACGCTAGCTAAAGGGTTAAAGACTCTTTCCAATGCAAACAACGACCAGCATTAAGATTGCATTGGAAAGGTCATAGGGAAATTTTTATTGCTTTGAAAGGATATTCCTGTTATTAAAGGGATCTTATTGAATTTGGTAAATGATCTTATTGAATTTGGTAAATTAAATTTATATTGTTGTTACAACACTCTTAAAGGTGCTATGCCACACCCTTTAAGGAGTTGCACAACATTAATATGAGAGTAAAAATTCACTTTCAGTGCGATATAAGAGTTAAAAAGGTGTTAAGATGCACCTCTGTTGCACAGTTTTATACTTATCTTTGCCACCAATTGCTCAAATAAGTGTTATTAAACCCTTTCAGGGGTGTAAATGAACACCTTTAACGGTGTCAAATTCGGACCCATATAAACTACTTTTCAAGGTGTTAAAGCACACCCCATTTTCTTAGAGTGTAGAGAAGCGATATACTCATTTCATAATTTAATTCAATTTCAATCTCAGGCCCCCAGGGTTTAAATTGCAACGGAGTCTCTCGTTTTCCTTCGGTCTTGTGGAGTTTGGCGTCTTTCGTTCTATTGGTTTTCGTATCTTCGGAAATGACGTCACAATATTCAAGAAAATCGGAAGCACTTCCTTTCGACACCATCGACGGTGTATTTCACTTTCCCAATGCTAAACCTTGGCTGACGAAAAACACGGCACAATTCAATTCCATTCAGGTTAATATAAGAGTTACGCGTTACTTTCTCATTCGGTTAATATACGTCCTTCATTCTTTTCATCTTAGGTGTTTTTCATTTTTATTTCTTTATTTTCGATTTAGAAAAATGCATTGATTACCACGGCATATGCGGAAGTAATAAAGCGAGCAGATGCGAACCCGAATTCGTGTTACCAGACATACGGCACTTTGACCGAAGACGACGATATTCATTCAGGAATTGAAAATCGAGAAAAATTTATGATCTCCCCTGATGATCTTCACTGGAATTTAATAAAGACCCGGTACGCAAAGACTGGAAGTTGTAAATTGAAACTAAGCCAGCAGCCTTTAATGATAATGTACGGAGTGTTTTATTTCAAGAAAAACATTTCGCAAACTCTGATCAAGACCATCAACAAAAGGTTAGTGTCTCCTTCGAAGTTGTATGTTTCGATTGGAAATTATTTAATCATATGTATCAGGTTGCGACAACTGACCGAGGGTGACTGCTTCGAGGATCTGAACCCGTCTTTGAAAAACGAAATGCATCCCTGTCAGAAACCGGAAACCCCTGATTCGTTCGTCGTCATCAACGTCCCCGATTTCATGGTCATTTTTCGCATCTGTCTATTTGGTTTCTCCGCATCCCTTGTCACTTTCGTTCTCGAAATATACTTTCACAAGTTAACATGGTAGCGCCTTAGCTTATCATTGTCATATCTTTAGACCGACATTACTCCTTCAAAAAAGAAAGTATAGCAAAAAGAACAGTGTCTGCAAAACCATATCCATCATTTACAGAATCGCTTTCTAACCATTACCAAATATTTTCAACTACTGCAAAAGTTGTAATTTGGCCCTACATGGTCCCCCACAGAAATACAACGAAATGTAAATTAATTTTAGTTGACCAAAGCATCATCGACATTCGCGTTCGCAACAAAAGAAAACTGTTTTTCATTTAACGCTTGACTAGACCATCATATCAGTAAAATTTCAATCCACTGCCGAAGTTAATATCGTGACAAGCTTCGAAAACAAGTAACATTGAACAAAGTTCACTCACTTAGCACTTAAACGGGCCAAGAACAATCAACAAATAATCATCTATCACGAAATAATGTTCTTCCCCGAAGGAAAGGAAAAACCATTATTTCTCTTGTTCCCTTTAGAACTTTGAAAAACCATTAACGGTATTTAATGGTTTCGACACGCTACAATAACCAATGTTGCTATAAATTAAAAGTAAAACTATCAAGGGAAAGTTCGGAAAAAAAATTGAGAACCAATAGTATTGATTCGACAACAAAGAAAAGACATAATGAACTATCCTGCCCCCTTTAATTGATGTCAGTCTTAAGAATTTAAATATAAAATACTTTGTTAAAAGCGTGAAACGACTTTAGAAACTGGTTTCTTAGCAACAAACGTGAGTCGAGTTTCACAACAGTCGACCGCCCTTTTATCGATCGCGACATTAAGATTCTCTCCGAAGAAAGGTAGAACCATTATCTCCGCTCTGATTCCTTCAAATCTTACGTAACAACCTCTCTTACTTTCATTGTTTCAACGTGGTTCGATATTCACTCACTCTATAAATTTAATGAAACATGAGAAAGTGAAAGCTTGGACAACAAGTTAGAACACGCAAAACGTTTTATCGGAATTTTTTTAAATAATTTTCGTGGTTGCTGGCTTTGCGTGAGAATCGATCCCCACAAGTTAAATCACGCAATAAAAATACTCCTCGGTTGCTACGTTGAAGAACAGCGTAAGGGACCGATACACCTGATTATAATCTAAAATATTTCATTCTTTTGCAATTGCTTCTCCTACGACAACATTTAAGAAATTGAAAAGAAATAATGACGCATGAAGAAACAGCACAATACTACAAAGCACCCTTCGTTGAAGTAAGTTTAAGCATTTCATGATTTACTACTGTTCAAAGATAATGTTACAAGTAAAATCGCAAGGGCTACGTTGAACCAAGATAAGTCACAAGATTGAGTTCAGCTTTTGTCTTTCATACACTTCAGCTGAGTAATTTATATTTTTTTACCAGTTTTCGCCATATGTTTTTTCGAATGAACAAGGAGAGAAAACTGGCTACATGATTAAATTTCTCACTGTTTTTTACAAATACTCGACAATATCACGTAACGTTAATGACCTGTTTTACGCTACTCCTAATAAAGGGAATAATGGAAGTGTTTTTCAGCGTTATTCTTATCCCGAATGCTGATCAGTTTTGGGGAGCGAAAGTTAATAATTCGTGGAATGAATTGTTAGGAATGCTCGAAAGAAATGTATAATTGAAAATATATTCTGAACCAAGAACACCTTCTCTATACTAAGAATATGTCAACATGGCTTCAGCTTCTTCTACAATCCACGCTTACTTTCATGCTTTGGTTGGAAATAGTAAACTTTGTAATCTAATGCTAAATTTCGTGAAAATAATTAGGGCATAGTTAATTTACAAATTAGTAGCTATGAGCTTTAAAAGGTGGTTGATTTTCACTTAACATGGGAAAATTAGTTTAGAATGAAGAGTTTTGCCATATTCGTACAGTAATACGAGTTAGTTCTTGGTCATCTTCTATCATTAATAATTGAAAAAACCTTTTCAATACACAGGAGGGAGATTTTTCACTATTACCTATGTCACTAACCACGGATCGTTTCAATTCCTTCAAATCTTCGCACCCATTTTTAATTTCGAGATCCCAAATATTATTCGGAACAAATGAATAAAACGAAAACGATATTTTTTCGGATGTCAGTAAATGGGTAACTAGTTTGTCCTTATTTCAAGATAAAAAAGTGATCAAAGATGTCCAGTTTCAATTTCCGGGAATTAGTTTTCTAATGAAGGCCTAGATTAAACTGAATATTCTATGGAAAACTATGTTTAATTTAGCTTTTCAATTTGTATCCATCAAGAAGCAATTAACCTAGGTTTGCAATATTCTAATAAGTTTTGATACGAATTGTCTCTAGATAATTGTGTGGTCCGTTGGTGTCATTCTGCTGATTTACATGACGGGCAAGCTAAACTCTAAATACGGGAATGTGAAAACGGAACTGCCCTTCATGTGTTTGTTGCAATGCATTCTGGGAACGAGTAAGAACTTCCAGAGCAACGCTTAACTCATTTCCCATAACTGAATTGAATTTCAATCTCAGGTCCCCAAAGTTTGAATTGCAACGGAGTGTCTAGTTTCCTTTCGGTTTCGTGGAGTCTGGCGTCTTTCGTTCTATTGGTTTTCGTATCCTCGGAAATGACGTCACAGTTTTCGAGCAAATCGGAAGCACTTCCCTTCGACACCATCGACGATGTATTTCACTTTCCCAATGCGAAACCTTTGCTGGTACAAAACTCGGCATATACCAGTTTCGTTCAGGTCAGGTTGATATGAGAATTACACGTCACCTCTCATTCCCTTTAAATTAGTGTTTTTTAAATTTCTTTAGAAAAACGGGTTGATTAACACGGCATATGCAGAAGTAATAAATCGAGCGGATGCGAACCCAAATTCGTTTCATCAGACATTTGCCTCTTTAACGATTAACGACGACATTCATTCAGAAATTGAAAATCGGCAAAAATTTATAATTTCTGTGGGTGACATTCACTGGAGAATTATCAAGGCCCGGTATGGAAAGACCGGAAGTTGCAAAATGAAACTAAGCCAGACTTTAATGATAGCCCCCGCCGTGTTGTGTTTCAAGAAAAACATTTCGCAAACTCTGATCAAGACCATCAACAAATGGTTAGAGCCTCTTTCAAAGTTTTGGATGTTTATGGTGGAACTAATTTCACCGTATTTGTAAGGTTGCGCCAACTGACCGAAGGCGATTGCTTCGACGATCTGAACCCGTCTTGGAAGAATGAATTGCATCCCTGTCAGAAAACGGAAACCCCTGATTTGTTCGACGCCATCAACGTCTTCGCTTTCGTAGTCATTTTTCGCATCTATTTCTTTGGGTTCTCCGCATCCCTCATCAGTCTCGTTCTCGAAATATATGTTGACATGTTGAAAAGTTAACACGGTAGCGCCTCGCCTTACCATAGTCTGACCTTCGGACTGACATTACTTCTACAATAGAATATTGTCTAGAAAAGCTTATCCATCACCCACAAAATCGATTTTTGACCTTTCTCGGGTCTACTGAATATTTAAATAACTGCAATAGTTAAAAGATGTAATTAGTCCGCTACACGGTTCCCCACTGAAATTCGTATAAGAACCTTCAACCGCGGTCCGAAAGCACCCAGTGTATTATTAGTTTCTAAATAAACTTATTTGATTAATTGCATAAGTATCATTTTCTTATTAAAATAAAGCAAAAGTAACAATCAAAACACCTTGGATCCAAAATTTAGCATCTAGGGACTTTATCATTGAAAAGCCGAGAATGAAAAAACCATTATTTCTGCTCCGTTTCCATTAGAACTGAAGTAAACAAGATTAATGGTTCGAAAGGGTTTAATATTCACTCATGCCACAATTTAAAAGTAACCTCACAAAGGCTCGGAAAATAAGGTAAAACCGCAAGCTAATTTAAACTCGCATTCAAAATAATACTGCAGTTAAACATCCACTAGTGAGCGCTAACTTGAATACGAGTTTAAGGAAAAATACTACATACGTTTTTAATTTCTAGTTTTTTTTGCATAACTGCACCAAGAACAACGAATAGTAATCAGTTTAAAACCAACAATCCTGCCCCTTCAATTGATGTAAGTCTTAAACTTTTAAGTGTAAAATACATTGTTAGACGCGTCAAAAACTAGCGACACTAGAAAGTGGTTGCTTAGCAACTAACGACTCGAGTTCCCACAAAGGTCGACACGTCATCGATCCCGAAAAAAGACTTTCCTCTCAAGGAAGGTAGGACCATTATCTTTGCTCTGATTCCTTCGCTACTTTGTAAAACTTTATAACTTTATTGATTTTAACGGGTTTCAATATTCACTCATGCCACAAATTACAAGTAACATACGAAAACGAAACCCCGAAAAACAAGTTCAAACACGCAAAGGGTTTTCTCAGGATTTCCTTCAATTTATTCTTGTGACTGCTCGCTTTGCGCAAGGCGGGATCCCCAAAAGCTAAATTCTACACGCATTAAGAATACTGCGAAGTGGCTCTGTCGGAGAACGGGGCTACTTGAGAAGAGACCAAAATACATTCTAAAATATTTCATTCTTTCGCAATTGGTTCTCCTTCGAGACTGATTAAAAACTGATAATAATGCACGTCGGAACAGCAAAATACTACAAAGCAACCTTCATGGCAGTAAGTTTAAAGCATTTCATGATTTACTACTGTTCAAAGATAATGTTACTAGTGCAATGGCAAGGATTTCCTTGAACTACGAAAATTCACTAGATTATGTTCGCCCGTTGTCTTTCATACACTTCAGCTGAGCACGTTATATTTTTACCAGTTATCGCCATTTGTTTATTTGAATGAACAAGGAGAGAAAACGGGCTACATGATTAAATTCTTGCATGTTCTACAAACACTCGACAATATCAAGTAATTTGCGTAGAGTTAGTGGTGCTTTTATGGTACTCATAATAACCAGAATCATGGAAATGTTTTTCAGCGTTACTCTTACCCCGAATGTAGACAAGTTTTGGGGAGCGAAAGTTAATAATTCGTGGAATGGAATGCTAGGAATGATCGAACGAAATGTACAATTAAAAATATATTCTGAACCAAGAATTCATTCTCGATACTAAGAATATGTTAGGCTTTAGCTTCCTAGAAATGAAATTTCATGGTTTTGTTGTATTTGTCATTTTAAGGTTTAATTTTCATGGAAATAATTAGGGCCTACTTGATTCGGTTTAGAATCTGAGTTTTGTCATATTCTTATAGCAATACGAGTTAGTTCTTGGTCAACTTCTTTCATTAATAATGGAGTTAACGTTTCCAATACACAGGAGGCAGATTTCGCAATAACTCCTGTGTTCGAAACAAGTGATCGTTTCAATTCCTTTCCATCTTCGCACCCATTTTGGACTTCGAGAATCAAAATATTATTCGGAACAAACCAATCAAATGAAAACGACATTTTCTCCGTGTTCGACATATGGGTAACTTGTCATTCCTAATTTTCATATAAAATTGTTATCAGTAAACCGGATCTAGCTTTCTATTGTAGATTAAACTCTCTGTAAAAATATGTTTCGCTTGATTTATAATTTTATCCATGTTGAAACAGTGGACTAAAGTTTTTGATATTTAATATATCTAGATAATTGTGTGGTCCGTTGGTGTCGTTCTGCTGATTTACATGACGGGCAAACTAAACTCTAAATACGGCAAAGTCAAATCTGAACTGCCCTTCATGTTTTTCTTGCAATGCTTTCTAGGAACGAGTAAGAACTTTAAGAGAAGCGATATGCTCATTTCATAATTGAATTCAATTTCAATCTCAGGTCCCCAAAGTTTGAATTGTAGCGGAGTCTCTCGTTTTCTTTCGGTCTTGTGGAGTTTGTCGTCTTTCGTTCTATTGGTTTTTGTATCTTCGGAAATGACGTCACAGTATTCGAGCCAATCGGAAGCACTTCCCTTCGACACCATCGACGATGTATTTCACTTTCCCAATGCTAAACCTTTACTGATGAAAAACACGGCACAATTCAATTTCATTCAGGTTAATATAAGAGTTACGCGTTACTTTCTCATTCGGTTAATATACGTCCTTCATTCTTTTCATCTTAGGTGTTTTTCATTTTTATTTCTTTATTTTCGATTTAGCAAAATGCATTGATTAAGACGGCATATGCGGAAGTACTAAAGCGAGCAGACGCGAACCCGAATTCGTGTTACCAGACATACGGCACTTTGACCGAAGACGACGATATTCATTCAGGAATTGAATATCGACAAAGTTTTCTATTTGCAGCGGAAATGCTACACTGGAATATAATCAAGGCCCGGTACGCAAATACTGGAAGCTGTAAATTGAAAGTAAGCCAGCAGCCTTTAATAATAAGCTACGCGGTGTTGTATTTCAAGAAAAACACTTCGCAAACGCTAATCAAGACCGTCAACAGAAGGTTAGTGTCTCCTTCGAAGTTGTATGTTTATGGTGGAAATAATTTAATCATATTTGTCAGGCTGCGCCAATTGACCGAGGGCGATTGCTTGATGGATCTGAACCCGTCTTTGAAGAACGAAATGCATCCCTGTCAGAAACTGGAAACCCCTGATTCGTTCGTCGTCATCAACGTCCCCGCTTTCATGGTCATTTTCCGCGTCTGTCTCTTCGGATTCTCCGCATCCTTCGTAACTGTCGTTCTCGAAATATACGTTGACCTGTTGCAAGTTAACATGGTAGCGCCTTAGCTTATCGGTGTCATATCTTTAGACCGACATCACTCTTTCAAAAAAAAGTATACCAAAAAGAACAGTGTCTGCAAAACCATATCCATCACTTACAGAATCGCTTTCTAACCATTACCGAATATTTTCAACTACTGCAAGAGTTGTAATTTGGCTCTACATGGTCCCCCACAGAAATACAACAAAATGTAAATTAATTTTGGTTGACCAAAGCATCATCAACAATCGCGTTCGCAACAAAAGAAAACCGTTTTTATTTTTGCGCCCATCGCTAGATGGCTTAAAAATACTGGGGAGCAAAACATGAGAGTTTAACTCCTCCTTCGTTTCGTCTTCGTCACACCGCTTATTGGACGGCGTAGAAAACCACCTTAATTTTCACCCTCAGCTGTCAGTCAACTCTAGCTTTAGAATATGTATACAGTACGCAAACAGAAGGGTAATCACAGAGCTAGTCGTAGCCCAGTGGTAAATCGCTCGACAATATTTTCCTCGTGGATTGTTTTAAAACCGAGGCTCGCGCGTTCGAGCCTACCTTGAAATTTTGGTTAAAAATTTATATTTATTTTAAGCTATTTAATTCATTTACAAAAAATTATTTTAAATAATATAAATGATTTATTTTAAATAATATGAAAACATAATATTTTAAATAATAATATGAAAACATAATATTTTAAATAATAATTTGAAATATAATTTTAAATATATTTTGGAAAATGCCAGGTTTCGATTTCTCTAAAATATACGAGATTTGGCGCAAAAATTGTAATGGTCCTCTTGGGAGCTTTGTTCATTCTCCACGTCTTTTATCACTCTCGTTCTTGAAATATGCGTTCAAATGTTGAAAAGTAACATGGTAGCACCTTAGCTTATAGAAAATATTTTAAACCACAAGATGTAATTCGACAGCTTCATGGTCCACCACAGAAAATTATAGAAGAAAAAGAATTTCATTTAAGGTCCTTCAACTCAATTGATAAGAAGTTCAGAGAGTGAAAAAAGGGGAAAGAAACAAGAAATGATTTAAGCATAACACTTCAGTCAAACTAGGGTGTACTGGCGTATGTAGTCTTTCCGGTGTATTGTATTGGACTATATGTATCACTAAAATTAATTTGAATAAAGAATTGCTTCCCAAATATTAAGCAATTTTTTATCACAAACTGACGATACTTTTATGCATAGCTTTTCAGAAGGATATCGCTTATTATTGTAAGGCATTATAGACTTCTAGCTGACAAAAGATTACCTATTCAACGAAATCGATAAGATTTTGCTATTCAGAACACGAACTTTATCATCGACAACCCGAGAAATAAAAAACCATTATTTATGCTCTGTTTCATTCAGAACTGAAGTAAGTAACATTTAAAGGATACAATATTATTCGTTCTTGACAATACTAAGGCCGAAAAACACTTTTTTTAAATTATATGAAAATATCTTTGTACCTTGCAAAATTTAAATTATCGTCTTTAATCTAAAATAAAGAAGCCCATATAAGCTTCAGTTTCGGGTCCCTGTTATGGCCATTCTTTCGAACACGCAATACAGTTAAAGCTTGAACAAATAGCCATTCGTTTAAGAATACCAGACTCAGCTAGTGGCCTTCCACATAACGTACGGGCTAACCTCGACCTTGGTCTTTTTGAAACACGTGTAATTGAGGAAGTTTAATCAGACTGTATTCTTTAATTATTTACTTTACTCCTCCTGTGTCAGATAATGATAATGAACTTCCTTGTTATTCGATTTTCATATGCTCGTTTAAACATAATAAGAGAAGTCACGCTACAATCTCGCATATCGTACATTCGACATTCAACCGAAGTCTTGTCGGTAAAAATTCAGCCGATACAATTTCTAATTTGAAATTGTATCGGCTGAAGAAGGACCACGGTCCTAAAGCTCCCATTATTTTAAAGTAATAAATAAATTTTTTAAAAATCCATGAAGTAGCAGTCCTTTTATAAAAGAAAACAACAAAATCCTTATTTTCTAGCTTGACAAACCTTTGAGCTTTTACTATTTTAGATTTAAAAATGTAAGAGAATAGCTGAAACTATCACAAAATATTTCTCTCAAAAACAACTATCACAGAATTAGAAAAAATTAGGAAACTTTTAAATCAATTATATGAGATCAATAACATCTTTGGCTTAAAGCAGAAAACTAATTAATCAAAATTATTCTCAAAAAAGAATAAACTATCACAGAATTAGGAAATTTTAAAACACTTTGAGATCAAAACATCTTTCATTTGGAGCAGAAAACTAATTTAAACTATCATAAAAATTATTCTCAAAAACAATTATTTGACTGAAAATTTAAACGTTCCTTTACTGTTAATTCAATCAGGAATAATAATCGTCAAAAGTTTTCTTTTTCAAATTTCTGCCGCTTGTAGAAACACCTGAGGTAGATGGTTTAGGATAGACCAGGTCATCTAAGTTACTGATTTTGTTTATAGTGGTTTCTCTTTGATTGATTGGTTGCTTGTTCTATCACTTGCACCCCAAAACCACGCTTTCCCCGTCTTTGTGAGCCTACTGATTGTTTAATGTTTGGGCTGGTAGCTGAAGCGTTGCTGCAATCAAGGTCTTTATGTACTGTTCCACTTAAATCAGGCTCGGGTCTTTTTTGGTGCTCCTTTTTGCAGCTTTTATTGGATTTTTTTCACCTTATTTTTCTTTGAGATAGGCTGAATTTCGTTAAGCATGCACCATATAGTTGGACCTCCTGATGAACGCTTCCCTTTCTTTTCATTTCGTCGCCTGTTTGTCCCTCTAAATAAATCCGCCAATTTCGCATGCACTAATTTTTTTTTTTGAAAAATTAACCAAAATTCTCCAAGTTGCGCAAAGGTCAATTTATTTATCACAACTTCAGGAATTTCTCTAATTGCTTCATGATATTGATCTTTCATGTCTACATTACTTACATGACTAGAATAGTTGTCTCCTCTGAAAGTAACAAAGATTTAACTAACTGGATGACAATAAAATCAACCCTTAATGGAAGAAATTCTTACTGATTGTTTTTATCGGATTAGATCCAATAGATCAAAATTCGTACTGGTCAACGACAATCTCGCATTTTGCAGCATACGGTATTACTGTAGTGTGTGCAATAAATAGCCCGCCTTCATTAATGTTCTTAAGAACAACAGGAAGGTCTTTATCAAGCTGTTCCACAGTCATTATCGATAATGTTATTTTATAATTGATGTATTATTGCGCTCTTTGCTTCTCGGTAAACGGCTTTTTACCTTTCTTGATTTTTCCCAGAGAACTCATGCCTTTTTTATTTATTGAACACGTTCCCCCATTACTCCGCCAAGAATTAGATTTAAAGAATATAAACGATCAGTTTTGGGGTGTCTGAGTTTACATTGCTTAGCTTTTGGCCTCCTTATATTTAAAACATACGGTCTTTTATGAAGTGTGAAACTAGTTTCCCCTGCAATTTTTGCGTTTTCATCACACAACGTGTCCATCCTGGAAACCTTTGCCTTCTCATCAATTAAGTGAAAACCAGTCCACTGCATTACATTGAAAAATTCAGTATTGTCGAAAATATCCCCGAAGGTCACATATAATTACAGGGTCTGGCCCATTTTCATTAAAGGTTAGTTGACTAATTCACCTAGTCTAGACAAAAAGAAATGCGGAATAACCGCCACTATCTTCTTCATGTTTTGACTTAAGAAGATCATACTGCCAAATTATATCGGATAACAGTTCATTCATGGATCTATAACCTTTCATACAACTAAATATTCTAACTCTACTTTCAGAATCTTCCGTGGTAAAAAAATTCGTCATTTTCATAATTTTTATCAAGTCGTCAAGGTTCACTTCCCTTGAATTCATTATTAATTTTAACGTCTCCACTCACAGTAACAGATGTTGCTTTACCGTATATCGCGTATGCAATCTTGTTAAGCCTAAGCTAGCACTAGCAGACGTCTTTTAAAAACTGTTTACAGAACTACACTCTTAAAAATTTCTGTTCTGAAACTGTTCTTTGATGAACTATTTAGTTCTATAAAAAACGACTTTTGTTCCAGCTGGTAAAAAACTGTTCTTTCGGTAGCTTGCAAGTTCAAATCAGAACTGGAGTCTCTCTGAAAACAATTTTAAGTTTTGCTGACAACAGTTCTTAAAATCATATGTTCCAAATAGAACGAAATTTAGTTCTAAGGATGTGGCTTTTCATTTCGTTCTGGAATGAACAATTTATAGGCCGTATCAGAACAGTTTTAAATTGCAAACACTGCATTTTTAAGCCTTTATTTTCTAACACTTTGAAGTCAATACCTATTGTTAGATATCTAACAAATTTAATTTGACATCTATTTCTTCGAAAACATTAACTACAAACATTGCATTAAAATGTATTTCACATTCTGTATGTATTCGCTTGGTGGCGGCATCAACAACATCAGTACTGTTCTTACAATGAAGTAATTTTTGTTCTAACGTGGAACAACTTCATGGAACAGTTATTATAAACGAATTGGATGAGGGTTCAATTTAAATTCTATACGGAAATTCACCCGTACTTTATAAAATTGGTAATGTAATGTCGGATAAACGGATACGGTTTATCCTGGAAGAATATGAAGTAGCCCGTATCAAATGCGGTTAATTTGAGTATAACAAAACAAAATCCTATTGAAAATCATGGCATTTTTTGGGTTTTTTCGTAGCCAATAAACGCATAAGATAAAAATTTGAATTTTTAGTCTCATCTCACTGTTAAGGTGCGTTTTCAAAGGCGCGTGTTGAGGGTATTTTTTAGCGAGAAGCGGACCGCGCGATTTTTTTTCTCGCCAAGAAATTTTCTTTTTTCTCGCTATCGCTTGCGCTAGCGATACTTTTTTGCCAACCGTTTTCATGTGCGCGATAAACGTGCATAGAGAGATCGTTAAGCCTAATTTTTCAGTAAATGTTTTACATTCATTTTCTAAATAATAAACATTTAAGCTGAAGAAAAACACCTACCTATATCACAAAAAAACGTACTATTCATCTCCATTTTCGTCGCTACATCCATCCATTTATTCTCTTTAAATCTGTGTGGCGATAAGCTCCATATAGGCCTAATGTCTCTTTTTCCAACTAAATTACCAATTTTTCTTTCTTTTCATCTAAAACTCTTTTATTCTCAGCTCGAATTAGTCATATATTTTCGTTTATTAAGAATTGTTTACCCATTTTTATATTCACTTTTAAAACTCGGAATAATTAGGCTTAAAACGTAGACTTTTTAAGTCTCGCGCTGCACTTAAAACACGCGCCAAAGTTTTCGACGCTCCCATTGGCTACGAAAAATATGACATCACAAACATTAAGCGAGAAAGAAAAACGCTTAGCGAGAATATCTAATTGAATCTGATCGGAGCGGGTAGCGATTTTTTTCCCCGCTCGCGGTTTTTACTCGCACCCGCAAAAAATATCGCTTTAATGAAAACGGTTGCTCGCGGAGCGGGTGCGAGAATTTTTAGTTTTTTCTCGCACCCGCTCGATTTTTACCCTCAACACGCGCCTTTGAAAACGCACCTTAAGAAATCCATATGCCAAATTTTACGCCGACAAAATCACTAATTTTCAGAATATTTCAAGTTGAGGTTCAGACACTCAAAAATGTGTTTAACTGATTTGAATTAAAGCTGATTCTCAATAGATTCTTTATGATTCTTATTAATCTCATAATTTTATATAAACCTATACTGTATTTCTTGAAAGGTTCACGCGATTCCCGCTATTTCCTACTGTTTTGCAAGATTCTCAATTAATTTCTTTATTATTCATGATTCACAATGAAATATCTTATTTCAAATGCCTTGAAAATAAGCAGTTATTTCTCGATATTTATTAATTATTAAAATATTGCAAAGTACTTCCTAAAAATTTGACGATTTCCAGATGGTTCTCAAAAAATTGTAGATTACACAGACTTCAATATACTCCCAATTTAAATGCTTCGGAATTTTAGTGTATTTACGGACTTACTCCCGATTTGAGGTTATTTATGATTCGCATAGATTAACGAAGACTTTCTTTTGTTTCTTCAGATTTAAGTGATTTGTCGGAATTAATGCAATTTTAAGATTTCATTCAGATTAATACTTTTAAGGGAACTAGATTTAATGGAGTAACAACACCCCCACTTGATACTTATCGAAAGTTGGACTCTTTCACACTATCGGACACTCTTGCTTTACTGTTGATTTACCTGTAAAAACGGGTTTTCTAAGGGTAAACTTAGTGTTTCTAACGTTACAAGAGAGTATATGGGAAGAACAAACACGACTTGTAGTTTTTTCTTCTTCTAAGAAATAGTCCTTTTATCCCGTGATGGTAACAACGCGTGGTTAGGGAGGTAAAAATACGAGTAGGGGGGAGAATTCACTTCTGAACAACCTTCCCCATTGAAAAGTAAAATACCGTATTGGGGTGCGTTCCCCAAAGTAAATGGAAAGGAACAGCCCTGGCGAGAGTGGACTGAGCGTCGTACAGCGAGAAGAGCTGGCTTTAGCAAATCCGGAAGTGTCCAAATAGTAAGTAGATGTAATTTTAATTGCAACAAAATTTTCCCATTCACAATTTGCTGAAATGAAAACTTTTCTTTTAGGTGTTTTATTACATATAGTTCGAAAGATAGTTTGAATTGTTCACTCAAACTAGGTAAGTGTATTTATATTTACAAACTGTAATTTTTTGCATAGCATGTTCGCGGTTCATTTCTGGGATAGCTCTATACGCAGATGTTTCCAAATACCATGTCAGTGTGTCCACCCCCATGATAGTGCGTTCAGGAAGACGGTTTTTAAAAATATTATTTTATTTACTTTTTAAATTATTTTATTTACAAAAATCGTAGTCAGCGTCTTCGCTATCTTGGCCCAAACTTGGCAGACTGTCTATGTTTGCTCTTATAGAGCACTGACTATCTTCTGGACAGTCTGTAATCTGAGTTTGAGTTCCAACACTAAATTACAAACAATATGCACCTATAGTTCATAGTTGGCATTAAGTGACTAAGGAAGCTTGCAAGTTTTAAAAGTCTAGAAATTAGTATATGTTCTTTATTGTTACGGGCGAGCAAAACGTTTTTGAAAGCATACTTCCGAACAGTCGCTTGCAACTCCGCGTTCTCTTCTTTTAATCGTCGAATAACAGCTTTGCACTCTATGTCAAATATAAATATAATAATAAAATAATACAACATTTAAAAAATAAACGGATTATCAGAAAAAATTTAGAACTTACCATTAACCTCTTTTTCATGCTTTCTTTTTAATTCATCTAATTCATGTTTCTTTTGTGACTCTTGCACATTAAGTTCTCTTTTCAATTGAAAAATTGATTCTTCTTTGGCTACAGATATTCATAAACCAAGCTTATTATTTTTCCTTTTCAAGTGTAAATCTAACGTGTTTAACGTTTGGGTTCACTTTTAATTTCTTTACTGTGCTCCCTCCTCAATTTTACTATTTGGTTCTCCAAAATTGCTCGGGTTCCAGCTTCTGACGCTCTAATCTAAAAAACGGCTAAGTAATTTTAGTTTGTGTGTTTCGGTATTCCACTACTAGGTACTTCATATTACTTACTTTCGAAAGCCATCCATTTCCTTTAGACATAATAATTCAGATTTTTCCTAAAACCGAAAACTTCAACTGAAAACTATCTAAAAAACTATAAATATCTCAATAATTTCTGAGGGAGCGTGACGGTGTGAAATCGACGTAGATCTATTAAAGCAAATCTCGACGGTCTAAAATGAGATTATTCGAATGATGAAAATATTTTTTCTCTTTGAATGTTGGAAGTCGCGAAGGAATTAGGTAGGTCGTACCCTGTCGCTTGCATTGGGGAGGGGGAGGTTAAAGGGAAGGAAAATAGTTCTAGTTTCTAGGGCTAGGACACTTTCTGAAATTTCCCATTAAAATCTCTATAGCTTAAGAGTCCGACAGCTCGGGTTTGGAAACTATTTGCCAGTTTCTCGGTCTCTTACTCCTTTGCTTTTGTTGAGCCTTTGCCACACTCTACGATAAAATCCAAGGACAGCCAAACTTCTCTCCATCCCAGTCCTCTCATTTTAGTTACTGTCTAACTTATCAGTAGGGAAAATAGCTCAGAAAAGAGATGCCCTGTTCTTGGAAAATCGAGCCCTCCGTCGAGATAAAACACCTGGATTTGGAAAATTGACCAAGCCGTTCCTTTACTTTACAAGCTAGAACTTTTTCAAAATGAATTTTAGGCCTAACCAAAAGAGAGAAAGTCAGACAATTTTTACGAGGCAAAATATATAGCCCAATTTCAAATGGAGTCTCAAACGGAGGTAATGGTTCAAAAGCTTTACCTTCCACCCTGGTTTTAGAACTGGTCTATAGTCGGCCAATGTTTAGCAAGGCCTTTAAGAGGCTGATTATATTCGATTTAACAGAGATTATTTAGAACAAACCGTCTTTCTAAAAATAAACTAGGAAAAGTCAAAAAGAAACACTAAATACCGGTACTAGCAGGGTAGTATTATAAGGGAGGTCCTAAATCTTTATTGCAGTATATGCTCATAACCTGAATTTATTGTTTAGTTTAACACTGAGGTCCATTTATTTTATAATAGAATTCCTTTGATATTGACAAATACTGCTGTACATTTGGACACAATGGCTAAAGAAATAAGCCGATACTCTTGCTCTATATGTAATGCAACGAGGCAAACCCTAGGAAAGCACTTGTCTCATGTTAAAAATCTTCACATGACAAGTGCTTTCTTTCGAATAACTTGTGCAGTCGGTGGATGCGGAGTTGGATGCAAAAACATTGAGTCTTACAAAAAACATGTCTATCGCAAACACTATTTTCAATACTGTGAAGATGTAAGAACAGAAGAGGTTGATAGCGATGATTTAGATTAAGAAACTGAGCCACAAGTTAACATTGGTCACATAAATGCTGAAAAATTAGAAATGGCAAGGCCTGAGTATCAAGCAGCTATGCTTATGTTAAAGATCGGAGAAAAATATAAGATTCCACTATCAACGGAAACGATATTTCTAATGATCTCTTTAATTTTTTTGAAAGTTATGTTAATAATTATAATGAAATGGGAGGGATTTACATGTCTGAACCAGTGCTGCAGATTTTAAAAAGCGAACATCGTTTAAATTCTTTCTGTAAAAGTTCCCTGAATTTAATAGAGGCACAAGAGCACTATTTAGGTTCTAGAATTGTTAAAAGAAAGGAAGTTCGAGTCACATTTATTGTAGTACCGTTACTTCCCTTGCTTCAGATGTTACTTCAACACGATGATATATTTCAAAATATGGTAGAGAACTCAGATCAAGCTAGGTCAGGTGCAGTGTTGAAAGCTTATAATGATGGTGAAATTTTTAAACGACATGGCTTTTTTTGCCACGCAAAAACGCAATCAAAATAACATTTGTTTAAATTTAAACTATTATTTGGATGAAGTCGAGGTGTGCAATCCGTTAGGCGGCAAAAGAGGGCTTCATAAATTAATATTAGTTTATTTTACTATCGGAAATGTTAGCCCATCAAAAAAAAGCAAGCTCAGCCAAATATACCTATCGACTATTGCTAAATATAACGATGTAGAAAAATATGGTTATGATATGGTTTTCAAACCAAACTGTGAAGATCTTAAGAGTCTTCAAACACGAGGGTTTATTTATCCAAGTATGATTTTCATGTAACTGGAACCGTTGGAACAATTTGCGGTGACAATCTTTCAAGCCACTCATTTGGTGATTTAGTACAAATTTCTCGCATAATCGAATCTGTAGATTTCACAAGGCCAAAAAAGAGGAAATTTATTCCATATTTGACGAGACAAAATATATCTTGAGAAAGGAGGAATTACATAATTATCATTTATCTCTGGTTAAGCTTAACACTGGTAATGGACTTAAATAACGCGTGTAGTCAATTCTGCCGTCGTTCTCGAACTAGCTCTCAGTAAGTCTCTAGTGTTACGAAGTATAGGTAGTGTCATACTAATGAAACACATCTTATAAACTTATGATGATACTTATAGATATATGAGGCGCTTGTACTGTATCCCATTTTGACGTCACCATGGTTCAAGCGTCAAGCTTATTAGAGTACCCACCAACATCGCCTTTGAGAGCGACTAACCAGGAGTGTCTTTACGAGAATCTATGACGTTTCACCTACATCACTTCATGACAAGCTCTCAATAACCAGTGACAAACTTATGGATCATATCTTATCAACTTATAGTGCACTACCCGAGCCAATAAATAATCAGTATGTGTAACAACGGGTAAATTTTATTTAGATGAAACGTGTACATCACATTGACAAAGAAAACAATTTTGTAATTATTATATAATTATATATTATTATTTAGATGTAAGGTATACTCACATTGACAAAGAAAACAATTTTGTAATTATTATATAATTATATATTATAATTAATAGTTATCCATTTCGTTAGCTGAAGCGTCATTGAAGAATACTCACGCGTTAGTAGGCCAATTGGCCACATTTCTACCTGCGTATATCTCATATCCCGGTATGTTATCGAAATTATCCCAATCTGCGAATGCTTCGTCAAGTTCAAACGTCACGTTTAGATCATGACCAGCACTGCTGACCGCGACAGTCAAATTAGGATCAGGTTCGTATGACCCATCCAGTCCGTGTATAAAATCGTTTTCCATGCCGTAACTCGCGTTCAAAGATTCTCTTTCAGAGATGGGAGATTCGAGTGGTCTAAATGGTGTGGGATCATCGTCGGATATATCCAAATTTAGTGGGCGTGACATCAACCTTCCTTGTGATTGTGCGGGCGAAGATTGGTATCTTATTGCAACTGGAGCGTTGGAGTTGTTCATGAAGAGTGTAATGTTTGGCGGGGTCCCGATATGCGATTGAGCCTCGGAACTGATGTCGTTGATGAAACTCAAGTTGGGTGAATGCACCTTACGTATCGAAGATAAACCCACGGTGGGACTCGAACGGAGCATATTGGGTGTAAAATGTGCACTTGGACTTGAATTCATAGTGCACATATTGTTTGCACACTCGGACTTGAATTCATAGTGCACATATTGTTTGCACACTCGGACTTGAATTCATAGTGCACGCATTGTTTGCAAATTACGTTTGCACACTCGGAGTTGAATTCATAGTGCACGCATTGTTTGCAATTGACGTTTGCACACTCGGACTTGACTTTATGATAAATGTGTTGTTACCAGTTCTGATACCGATGTTGGAAGCAGATCCGGTCATTTCGATAGTTAAGTTTGGTTTTGGGCTATTGGAAGTTAAACTATGTCCTCTGCGTCGTATTCTTCGACGATTTATTGGCGATATTGAGGTCAGCTTGTGATTTATTCGAGAGCTAGATCTTGGCGAGCTGGCAGCTCTCCGTGGTGTTCTGAATGCACCATCTCGCCATACTGGGACACGTGAACCTTCGGGGATGTTCGGGGGTGGGATTACCTGTCGAGTTGGCGGACTTCTGAACGCTCCACTTTGCCAAACAGGTATCCGCGATTGACGAGGAGCTCTTCGTTGATGCTTTGGTGAACTCATTGGTATTCTAGATGGCAATAACCGTAATCTACGGCGGTTTTCCTGCGACAGTGTCGTAGCTAGGAGCTTGTAGCAATATAATTGGTGAAATAAATCCATAAAGCTAGATGGGTCTGGACAAGTACCTTCATCACTTGCGTAGATGAATTCCCTCATTCCACGTAATAGATGTTCTACTTCATCTGATGTGGCTTCGACGTTTACACCAAGCTCTCGTAACTTGGAGATTAATTTCAAGTATTTCTTTTTTTCTAGTTTTCCAATATTTAGAAGGATGAATCTTAAGGCGTTTAAGAATGGTACTCAACATTGTCCGATAAAATGGGAAGATGCCGAGTATATTATTTCCAATGCTCCCGAAGTCAGATAAACCTTTCAGTGGACCTGACGCTTGTTAAGGAACCTCGCTAAAACACGTCGAGGGCTTCGGCTCTGGCTACGGCCTCTTCGATGTTGTTAACCATTGGGCCTTCTAAGTAAATCCGCCTGAAAAGGCAGCGTGCGCTTCTCATGATGTTAAATCGATCTTTGTAGTCATCTTAAAACTCAGATCCCAATAGAAGGACTTTCTCTTCTTGTTTTAACGAAAATTTAACTAAACTTGACGTACGGGGTTCTTTCTACTATGTTTAATATGTCTGAAACAAGTAGCCGCCGATACTTTTAACGAACAGTGGTTATTGTCGCGGAAGTCTTTAAATGGCGCTCAAAGGAAGAAATCATTAATACCATGCCCCAATATTTTAAAGCCTTTGAAAAAACTGTGGTGGTATTGGATTGTACTGAAATTCCAATAGAGAAACCAAATTGTTTTAAATATAGAATCTTGTCTTATTCAAATTATTAATGTAACCACACTCTTAAAATTTTGGTTGGCTGGTTTTATTTCTTTTTTCAGTAGAACTTATGTAGGAAAAGCATCCAACAAAGTTATCACTTTGCACAGTGGAGTATTGGACAATTTAACACCCTATGTAGACGCATGCATGGTAGATAAAGGATTCAGAATAGAAACTGAATGTTTATAAAAAGGTATTGAACTTTTCATGCCACCATTTCTGATAGAATCTAATCAGTTTACGGAAACAAAATCACTCGATAACTTCAAAACAGTAAAAGCAAGAGTGCACATAGACTGTTTGATACAAAGATTAAAACTTTTTTCAATCTTTAATGAAAAACTGGATTGGGAGATGACGTCTTTCATTAACCCTATGTTTTTAATTGCAGCTGGTATTGTAAACTTGTCATCACCAATATTAGATAAAGTTAGATTTTAATAAAATGAATACTTGGTTATTAAAAAATTATTTTAATTGTAACTCAGTTTTACAATTTTATAACATTAAACATGTTTTAACTTTTTTGCTACAGTGACTAGTATGTTGTTGTGTTTCTTGGTTCAAGTGACCAAGACATTGTTCCAAATTTAAAAATGCCATAATCCGCCCAAATGTTTTCTTGATATTTTATTCCTTAAAATAAAATTATCTCCTTACGCTTTTAAATATTGAATCTGCGCGTTTCATTAACTCAGCGATTGAAATGGTGCACGGCTCCTTTTGTGGTGTGTCAAACAGAAAATAAATATCAATATGGCGTCACCTTTCTTACCCAGGTAGCAAAAACCCTTGATTTACACGTCTAAAAGCGGTGTACGGTAAACCTAATTGTGAACGTGTAAAAAACCCATACCTTGTCACCTCTAAACACTGTCTTAATCACGTTAACAAATTGTGAAAATCACGTTGTTTTTATTTTATATGTAAGCAATATTTGCACTCAAAATTCACGTGAAGATAATGTAAGGTAATTAAATGTTCGTAACGTGCAATTAACGTGGGTAGCACGTGTACCCAACGTTTCTCGGGTACCCAAAACCCGTGATTTACCCGTCTAAAAGCGGTGTACGGTAAACCTAAATATGAACGTGTAAAACACCCATCCCATGTCACCTCTAATAACTTCACCGTCATCGCCTCTTGACGGTCAGGAAGTCCATCAACAGATCCCTCCTGCCGTTCCAGATGATTAAACGGGCGACGGTTTGGCCGGGAGGTCACGAAGTCGAAATCTATTACCGACCTCCCAGTGGACCCCCCTAGATTAAAACAACGAAGACCACAGCGAGGAAGAAAGGAATTGGGAGCGTTTCGGGACGATGGGGTGGACCCAAAATTTCCAGAAAAAATAGCTGATGCAAAACACCCTCTAGTTTGGTCTACATCAGTTTGTTTTCGTTGTCGGAAAATAGGACACCACGTTGTCTCCGATTGCCCTGGCAAACGAAGCAAAGCTTCCTTAGAAAGAAGGGAAGCTCGTCGACAAGCCCGATTGCAGAATAAACGAAAAGATGCAGATGGATTTTGACATGTCTTGAAGAGAGTCAAAGTTGGTTCAATTATTAAAACCCTATATTATTTTGAGAAAATATTGAGAAAAATCGAGCAATCAAAATGACGGACATTACCCTTAACTCGTCAGATCTAGTATTATATATCGCCATTAACATAATGTTGTTATTATTAGTGATCCTATATAATAAGATATTGAATTTCCTGAGAAATATTATTATGAATATCGGTATGTTATTTCGACGTACAAACAATGATAAATCTATCCATACCCATTATTTAACACAATTAATTCTACAAAATGTTGAATCCCAAAAAGTATTAGCTGAGACTATTGCTGCTTTACGAGATAGCCTGAAAGACTCATTAGAAGCCCATAGAGGTTACCCTCTCCAATCTTTGAGTTCTAATGCGAGTTCGAGTTCGGAATCTGAGACCCATCAAATTAATAAGAAACGTACCCAAATGAAAGATATGCAAAAATTCCCCGAAGAAAAGGTTATTGATAGAGATGAAAACCTTAGAAGAGTCGAAAAGACTAGAAAAGAGGAAGGTAGATTAAATCCTATGTTTACATCAACCCCTTATGTCTGAATGGAAACAGGAAAGAAAGTATCCCTCCCCTCCACTATGCGTGAAGAAAAACATTTGGAAGACCCTTTTGCGACGCGAATAAAAGAATTTTTCAACCCCCCTACTAACGTTACCTTGAGACCAGAGAGAGAGGAACTTTTTCCAAGAAACGAACCTATAGAGGAACCTGTACTAAATCAGACTACTTTTTTCAAGAAAAGTTGAAAAGTCCTATATTTCCTGTATATGAGAAAGAACAAGAGACGTCAAACATTCCTGATATTACTCAAATCCCTCGCAGAAAAAACTTACAAAATTCAACCCCTAAAAATAGAACTTTACCAATTCCTCAATTTACGGCAAGATTTTTGGAGAATCAAATCCTATAGAATTCCTATATAGCGCGTACGAGTATGGGATGATAACATGTGTAACACTTAAAGAATTATTGACCCACATACCCCTAGCATTCGAAGGACAAGCAAAGAAATGGTTTTGGAAAAATATTAATCTTTTTCATACCTGGACTGAATTTGAGAATAAGTTTAAAGAAAAATATTTGGGAGATGGTTATTCCAAAATAATCAAGAGAAAAATTCAAACAAGAAGGCAAAGACCCAATGAGAGCCCTGAAGTTTATGTTCAGGATATGATAAATATTTATGATGAATTACCCTCTATCCCCTCTGAGCAAAATCGATTAGACCATATAATTTTTGGATTAATGCCCGAATATGAAGCACTATTGAACTTAATACATGTACCACAGTTGATGAACTTTTAGAGGTAGTGAAGCAACTTCAACCAGTGATGGGAGTTTTACACCCTAGAAATCAAGGAACAAACGAACCCCGAAACCCCTTAATTAAAAACTTTTGCAACTATTGCAAAGAATACGGACATTTTGTTTATAACTGCCCAAATAAAAGAAGTAGACCACAAGAAGTAACCTTACCCCTTGAATCGTATCTTCAATCAGCTAGGCGTAAATGCTTTGTATGCAATTCTACGAATCTCCAATCATAAAGAAAAAAAAAACGGAAAAATTACTCAAAAATTATTTATTTCAATAACAATTTTTACTTTAATATTTATAATCTACCAGTGGTAAGTTGTGATGAATAAAAAAAAGCATATAGTGACACGATCTACTCGCAAATGAATCAAAAACCTAAAGACGCAATAGATGGGTCCTATAGTGTGAAAGAGAGCGCGTTAAAAAATCGTAACTTCCCCTTTTCCATTCCCTCCTTCCCGAGTTTATCACCAACGTTGAAAGCTTCCGCGCAGGCGCGCTGTAGCAGATGCGGTAGAGAGCGGATCTAAACAGTGTATCCCTCTCTCTGCTTGCGCACCAATATTGCGCAGAGCAGTAATCGCGTTACAGCTAGTGCCGAGAGGAGAGGAGAGTTTTCCCACGTGACCCTACATTTCGCGTAGCCGTCTGCCTATTCACCTCACCATTCCATACCCTTCTTCTTCCATGATGAGACCTGTCCTATTGCGGTCCGTGCGGGGGATGTACGTATTTCGCGGAACGGGTTACAGCTCATAACCAGTTTCGCGCGAGTTGCACATATCTCACGCCCGAATATTCGGTGGCCGAGAGCATGGCCGAATATTCGGTATTCGGCAAAATCAATATTCGCGCCATCACTAATTCAAACCCCTAAAGCAACCCCTACTACTACAATCGTGACAAATGAAATAACTATGCCAGAAGATATAGAAGCAGAGAAAAAAACAAGAATTGCAAAACCTTTTTATCGAAGTGAAGAGAATGAATGAAAATTCCCGTACGGAGGATGAAACAGACGAAGACAAAGAAGAATTGATACATAAAACCCCTACCTTTTACCCCTACGACTGGTTTTCTAATAGAAACAAGTTGATGAAGTCTTCAAGTACTCAAACCCCTATTACGGAACCGCAACGTGTAACCACGATTAAAGTAGAGGAGAAGAGACTACGACGTTGTCGACGTAACAGAAGACGTACTTCATTCATGGACCCTCAATTGCTTGCAAAGGACTCGAACCCTCCCTCATCCTTAGATAATTATCAAACGCTAGTTTTTGTCAACATTAGACATACCCCTATCCTTCGAAGACAACGACCATATGAGACAAAAACCAACGATAATGACAATCGTTTCTTCATTTTAAAACCTTCCTATACAAATTATAGAAACCGTTTTAATTACCCTCGCAATATTTATGTCGCCAAAAATTCATCATCTGGATATCCTCGGAACAATGACCCTTAGCATAAAGACAGAAGTTCTGCTACACCCCAGAAATATACAGAAATGGAATTGAGAGTTGACGCTGGAATATTCCCTACACCTACCATTGTGTAACTTGTCATACCGATGGACATCAAGAAAATGAATGCCTTAAAAATATCCCCTTAACCCCTAATGAGAAATCGGAAGATACCCAGGATATTGAAATAGTTCTAATATTACTAGCCCCCATTATCAAACCCCTCATAGACGCTGGGTGAAACCGGAATTCTATTCCTTAAAGGAAAATACCTCCAGCAGGTATAGAAGATAAACATTTATTAACTCATTCATCCCTATTTTATTTTCAATCATTTAATCTAAAATTTTTTTTTATTATGGTGATGGTAAGATGGATATGTCAAGTTCGGGGACAAACTTTTAAGACGAGGTGGGGATATATAACTATCTTAACACAAAAATCAAATTAAATTTACCATTAATCATTAAATTAATAACGAAATACCTTAAATTAACACTATAAAGATAATACTAGCCCTTTAAACTTAAACCTATCCCTTTAAAATAAACTAATATTAAATTCTTTCGTACAATAGATGAGGAACTAGCCCATCAATGTTGACACAAAACTTTCTAGAACTATCCTATACCACAGTATCCACAGTGCAAAATAAAATACCTAAAAACGAAAACTTTTTCCAAGAACCCAGAGAAATGTCACGCTGATTTAGACCCCAAGCATCAAGACCTTGAGTCACTATCCTGGTACCTGGCCCGAGAAACTTGAAGAACATTTTTTTAACCCTTAAACCGACCAATCCGTATTTGGTCCCAAAACATAAAAGTTTTGCCTATTCACTGTTACCATGAATCCGCCCGGCTACGTCATAAATATGGTCCACTATTCGCCAAACCAAAGTCAATCAACAAACGTCATTGTCCCAGAGATCCTCGTGAAAACTAGAAGTTATATACGAAGTCCCTCCTGTCCCACCCTCAGTCGATAGCTGAACCGCTTAACGAAACTCTGTCGGCTCACCCTTAAGAAATCCTAAGACGTACGGAGGAAATTTTAAATCGAAACTTTTATTTTATTCATTTTGATACCTTTCAAATTCAGGTTAGGTTAGTAATATTTTATAAATCATTTAACATTGTTAAGCCTTTTCCAAAATATTGATGTTTATCTTGATTGACTTCTCAAATAATATGCCTTTTCCAAAAGTTGCTGTTCGGTTAGGTTTGGTTTTGTTAGGAGGACGTCTCGTCCTCTTTGGGGCGGTTATACACTTCTAGTACAGTAAAACGGCTGGCTTAAAGTATTTTCATAATGAGTATAATATAAAAAATAAATAAATATTAGCAATTGATTTTATTATGTCATATATTGCTGATTTATTACTATTTTGTTCTTATAATCCTTATTTCTAAAATAATAATTGAGAAAATGTTTGGATCTAGTGCTCATTTTACGTAGGTCGTAAATTGTTTTAAGTTAAATTAATTTGAATTCCATCGGGAAAAACCCGAAGTGCGGGTTTTTCCATGCAATGGGATTGTCCCATTGGACAGCATCGTAAATCCGCCGAAAGCTGTTTCGGTCGCGTTCTGCGGAAGATGTTTTACCGCAGAGGTGATAACGCAGTGTTTCCGTCGTGTTTTTTGTCAAGTGGGAACTAATAGTACAGGCACTTTAGAGTTAAATCCCGACAATTTTAGGTACAAGCTGAAGTTTCGCACACAGGTAGTATTTGAATTAAAAAAAATACACTAAAAGTCCGCACCTGTAGGATTCTTGCGTCTTCGCCATTTTATAAAAGGGCTGCCAAAAAGGAAAAAAAATCCAAAAATGAAAAAAAAATTTTAAACGGAAGTTCTTGAAAATAAATTTCCAGAGGCAAATTTATTAATGAATTCGACGTCTAAAATATTATGAACGAAAAACAAATATAGGAAACCATCTTGAAATATGGCTGGCAATTCACAAAAAGTCTTACAACTAATCTTATCATAGGTTTAGAATTTAAAATACATTACAACGATATAAAGCATATCAAAATAAGGTTTAATGGACATTTAAGTAAAGTTTTGTGAAAATGATTTACAGATAATTGTAAGTACTAAAAATTTGCTTCGATATACAGAATATAAAATGGAACAATTCCACCTAAAAACTTTTAAACATCTCTTCATCCTCTTCATTTAAAGTGATTGAATCACCGTTATCACAACTTTTTCCCCGACAGTGTGCGCACATGGCTAAGCACACAAGTCCCGCCTTTTTGCATTCGCATTTCCTTTTGAAAGATGCTTTGCACGCACAAGTAACCAGTTTTAAGAGATTATCTGGAGCTGGTGGAAGTGTTGATACAATTGGTCTTAAACCACCAATTGAGTTTCGTTGCCACACCCATTCTTCGGGATTTAAATCAATTCCTAACCATTCCTGTACTTGTAAGTACACCCTGTAGGAATGCTGTATTGCTGCCGCACATGTTGGTGTAAATTTTGTCAACTCGAACGCTGATTTGACTGATAGACGTGCCACAAACCGATTATACATGTAATGGAAGCCATTGCTCTCATTCCAGCCTGCTTAGCATGATGGCAGTTTATAGTTTTCATCAGCCACCACTCCACTGAATAAAGACACAAGATTTTTAGACTGTTTGAATGGATCGTGATCTTTTAGCCAATTCACAAGCCTTTTGGTGTCAGCCTTGTCACGTGACTGTCTACTGTCACGAAGCTCGACATGTTGCTTAGAGGTGTTACTTGAAACCCCACTTAAATCCTCAACCGCATCAGTAATTTGAATACAAGCTGGCATGGCCTCTACCCATGTTGCTAATGTACTCTCTGTTAAACCTCTTCCTTGAGTAAGGCCACCCGTGACTTTCATGGATCGCATTAAAACCTGCTATATAGTCATTTCTGTCCAAACACTACTCCAAAAGCGATTCGAGCGCCGAACAGTGAAGAAACCGTCTCTAGTGAAGTTTTGAAATTCAGGAGAAGGCATGATGTCTTTTAGGTTTTCCATCTGATGAAGATATATTTGAGCAGCTTGGCTTATAGTAAATGAGCTGCTGCATGAAAAAAAGGTAGCATTTGACGTACAGAATGAAGGTGAAGCTCCCAATCTCCAGTTCTTTCGGCTCGCACAAACATTCTCATCAATGCAACTTGTTCGTAATACTGAAGCCAGAGCATAGACGTTTCGCTTTTTTTTAAGCGCCGTGATCAAGTTCGCTAGCTGATGTTGAATGTGGCAAAGTGAGGTTGAATTTTCTACATTCACAACTAACTCATCATTTTGAAGAACCTTTCAGTATAGTTCACAAACGTCTTTAAGCTCATCTTCACTATTTTCAATATCCTCTAAAAGGATCGATGTGAGTGCAAGTTGGGTGAGGTAGTGTGCTCGAAGAGCCCAAGCATAAGCGTGTCCTGTAATCATACGTTCCACGGAGGACTTGGAATAAATTATGGACCATAGTTCTAGTAAGCCACAATCGGCCATGATGTTTCCTACAGCTCCCATGAAAGACATCAGCAAATGAAATCATCCCAGTCGTGGAATAATCACGGAGAGTGGGCTCTCTTTTTCCGCTGCCATAACGATCTCTACTGATTTCATGTACAATGGCTGATCGAATGTGACGAGACAACACGTTTGACCACGAATTCGCGCTTCTTTAGCAGCAAACATTAGAGCAGTGTAAATGGTCGTTGGATTGCTTGGATCCATCGTAATGAATGCTGCAGGAATGACCTTCGATATCTGGTAAGGTGTTCCATTTGTTGAAAACGACCTTTGCATATATCCGTTCCAGCCTGGAGTGTTATTTTCTTCCTGCGTGGATCCGATAGCCCATAAAATATCAAGTAGAGTTTTAGAAGTAACAACTTCTGCACTTGGTTCCTCATCAGTGAATTGGGCTTTCGCTTCAATTTTCGTTAGGCCTTTGACTTTTGGGTGCTTGTCGGCTTTGGGAGTTATCTTTTCTGCCTCGTTCAACATTATGTCTGTGGTTTCTGTCAGAATTCTTGGTACTGCTGTAGAAACACTGACAGCAGTTGAAGGTGTAACACACTTGATCCCGCCCATGCAATGAAATGTACCATGTCCATCGAGTGTACGAATGTTAAAATCCGTGTTGTCAAATACGAATTGCAAGTAGGCATTTTCGTCAACTATTGTGGAACCAGGGTTTCGTACCACTGCCCTTTCAAATCGAAGAACCTCTTTGTAGGTTGAGCACAATCCAAGATTTGATAAAATATCTATGACATGTCTAGATCCATAATTGCGGTGAAGATGAACCCCCAGACCAATTTGTACAGAAGAAACAAAGGACCGAGGACGAACCGCGCATATAATTGCTTGCTCCAGGGCGATAGACTTTTTCAGGCTACCTTTTCTATAAATAGGCGAAGGGAATTTGGAATTAGTTCTGGATTGCTCCTTCTAATTTCATTTTCGCTGGGATAGATAGCAGTGTCGTAAACTTTTAACCTAATGTTTTCACGAATAATATTAGCGGCAGCTTAAACAATTCTAAGGCGTTCTTCGTGATCATTCTCTAATCTTTGGCTGTGCCAAATATCTAGTAAAATGTGGTTGACCTTTTCTATGTATGTTACTATGGTTGGTTTTGGTGGCTGGTCAGTAATATAAATTCTATCTTCAAATGCTTCAGACAGTTTTCGTCTAAAATGTGCCTCGGTGTAACATAACTCTTCGTGGCAATTTTCTTGCAATTTGTCAAAGAGCTCTTTAAGAGTATATATTGACATTCGTTATTATTGGAAATATAATCGCAAATTTTAGAAAATGCATTCGCAGCAGCTGCGTATTGAGGCCTAGTGCATGTAGATTCTTTTGATGCCTGACGTGTACTTCTACCAAAATTTCTGTGACAAGCGGAGTGGTAGCGAGCTTCGGCAGCTACCAGGTCTATTGTGTCACCGATTCTACCGTCCCATTCGTCGTTGCGATTCAAGGCAATTAACTTAATCGTGCCAATAATTTCAAGGGTACTCGATTACTTCGCTAATTTTGCTTCTGTATTTTGCTGGTTTCTTGATTTCTTCACTTAGGTCAGCGTTCCTTCACAAAAAATGCACAGTTTTTAAAATCGAAAGTGTTGATCGTTGACCTTAGACATGGAGCTGAACTTGTTACAGATTTTGAAGTTGATGGTAGAGAAGTTTTTGCAATCGAGGTAGAACGCGTATATTCTTTTCTTCAATTTTTGTGTAAAGTCACATTTTCCAAATTAACTATCTTCTGGTCGAGTTCATCTTGTCTTTTAACGCTGGCTTCTATGATCGTACTTAAGCCTCGAAAGACGCAAACTGTTTCCCCTATATCCAAGCTTGAGCCACAAATTAGGCAGTCCATTGCAGCTGGTCGGACTAGCCAAGTTAGTAGGTTGGCAAAATCCCCGGAGCCGTTAGCAAATCAAGCTTTCGGGGTCGCAAGCCACGGAGAAAGTGGCCGGTCGCAAAATATTTCTTAAAAATAGATCTGAGACACTAAAGTGGTGAAACTAGTACATAGCAATAAAACTAGGCATAAACGTTGAATTTCGGGCTTTAAATTTCTTCTCTAGTGCTTAACAAAAACCGTTTGTTCCCACGCTATGCAATAGACCAATTATTAAATTCCTCCAGAGAAGCAAACACAGGAAGAGAAGGTTTTTTATCTCGTTCCAAGAGGCAACGCCAGACGGAACCAAAGTTCACTATACGCGGGAGGCTATAGCCAACTCGCACTGCCTCTAACGGCGCTTCATGGCGCGAGAAAAGAAAACAAACTGTCACTGTGTGTTCGTTTCACTGGATGTAATTTATGGATTGGTCCATAAAGTCTTTATGTGACTCAGAGTAATAAAAACGGTTTATAGGCACAATAAATCAATTCAAACTAAAATTCTTATACAAAGAATACAAAGAAACGTCGAACACGCATGTATGGCACGCCATTCAGGACACAATTATTGAAAATTTATTTTCTATAGAAGTATGCACTCTTTCTTTAAGTTTAAAAAACGCTTTCTTTAAGCTTGATATTAATTTAAAATAACGTCAAAGCTATTTCATTAAGGTTAATAACCACTTTTCCTAAGCCTAAAACTCTTTCCTAAAGTAAGAAAATGACTTTCTATAAGGATGAAATTTATCTGTAAGATGTTTAAAACTATCCTAAAAGTTAAAAGTAAGTTTTTATACGGTTAATTTTACCGTTATTAAGGTTAAAATTGTTTCTTCTATAAGCTTGAAATATTTTCTTTCTCTTTGTTTGAAATATTTCCTTCTCTAACCTTGAAAACTTCTTTCACTAAGCTTGAAAACTTCTTTCTCTAAGCTTGAAAATTTCTTTCTCTAAGCTTGAAAATTTCTTTCTCTAAGCTTGAAGATTTCTTTCTCTAAGCTTGAAAATTTCTTTCTCTAAGCTTGAAAAGTTTCCTTCCCTAAGCTTGAAAAATTCTATCCAACGATTCTCAAATTTTAAAAACCACAATCCACAAGCAGGAAAATGAGCCTAGCTGTAATGTTAACGCACATCAGATTCTCTGCGCGTTATAGCCCCTTTTTAAAAGTTTGGGGAAAAAGAGTCCAGAGTTAGACCACCTTGTTGCCTTCAGACGGAACACCCGGTGTGTGGTTCCAGTTCCAAGGACGTTAGATATGACTTCAAATAAAAGGAGTTTGGTGGACTGCAAAATTTGAAGCCCTATCTATAAGGTCTTTGCGTCCACATACCGCCCGGATGTTCTGTATCAACTCTAATTCAAGTAGATGATTTTGCGCCCCCTCCTTTTTAAAAGGGTCTATTGGAAATTTTAAAAATTCCAAGGTGCGTGAGCATAGACGAGTGAGCGAAGAATTAATGCATATCATCTCTACTTCCCCCCCCCCGGGCAACATTTTTTCGAATACAACTTCTTAAAGGGAGGGTGAATAGTAAAATGAAGTAGTTTTTTTAATCGATTCTTCTACTAATCATAAGGCCAATCTGCATAGTGAAACAACGAGGAAATATCTCGGAATAATTTTAAAATTCAAATTAGTTTGAAAATTGTAAATTTGCACCTCCGACCAACCGCGTAACGCTCTACCTTTTTGTTAACAAAATTCTCAGTGGCACAAGATATAGAGTGACTATATATCTCGCGCTAGTATTGTCACATGGCTCTCAATTTTTATCAAATCTCGCTAAATTTTATTCCATATAGAGCGTCTCGTACATTTTGTTAACAAGAAGGCAGGGCTTTACGCTTATGGTCGGATGTGGTGATTTGAAATAATTTTAAAAACATTTGGAGATATTTTCTGGATGTTATATTAGGAAGATTTCTGTTATAATTTGCAGAAGAATCGATAAAAAAAATCACTTAATTTTTTTCCACCCTCCCTTTAATTGGTCATTCTTTAACGCACTCAATGATAGAGCATTTAAATATTAAGTGTAATCCCTTTTTTTACAGTCAAAGGTGGATTGTGCTTGGTGAGACTGGTTCCGTTATTTTAATAATTTAGTTTAATTTCAATTGACAATAACAATTTAAAATTTGCTACTACTGCTACCATAAGTCCATTACTTTATTCCATATGGTATTAGGTAATGGACTTTTGCTGCTACCCTGAAGAAATACGACTCTTATATTATTTTTCAGTTTAAAGGCAAACTGCCTTCTTTTAATACTTTTATACTATTTCCCCAATAACTGATTATGATAGAGGTACCCAACAGAATTCACTCCACTACCGTTCATACAAGTAGAGAATATTTCAACACTAAAATTATATTTTTCAAATAATTGATGTTTTATAATCATGTGTTCAAAAGTGAAAATTTAATATCTGTTACTTCAAGCATTTCATTTTCTACACTTATCTCTTACTTTTTCCCGTCTTTGTCTACAAAGACAATTTTTATTAATATCTGTTACTTCAGTCTTAATATTAATTAAAATAGTTTAGAAACCTTAGGAGAGAAAACGTTGCACTTACATTAGTTAAAGCTTTTGAACTGACCAAGCATCTATTACATAACTTCAAACCTCACTGTTTGACTTAACAATCAACGTCCAGTCAAACTAAAATTGCTTTCCCGTCATTTTCACAAAACGGTAGTTATACCACAAAAAGATTAAGTAGACCTGAACCTTCCATAGATCTGAGCACCAACAGATATCAAAGAATTGTGCACCAACTCAAGTCATATGCTTATCGGCTGTCTAGCTTAATTACCCGCCATCGGTAATCCTGATTAATTACCCGCCATCGGTAATCCTGATTAATTACCCGCCATCGGTAATCTAGCTTAATTACCCGCCATCGGTAATCTAGCTTAATTACCCGCCATCGGTAATCTAGCTTAATTACCCGCCATCGGTAATCTAGCTTAATTACCCGCCATCGGTAATCTAGCTTAATTACCCGCCATCGGTAATCTAGCTTAATTACCCGCCATCGGTAATCTAGCTTAATTACCCGCCATCGGTAATCTAGCTTAATTACCCGCCATCGGTAATCTAGCTTAATTACCCGCCATCGGTAATCTAGCTTAATTACCCGCCAACGGTAATCTAGCTTAATTACCCGCCAACGGTAATCTAGCTTAATTACCAGCCATCGGTAATCTAGCTTAATTACCCGCCATCGGTAATCTAGCTTAATTACCCGCCACTGGTAATCTAGCTTAATTACCCGCCATCGGTAATCTAGCTTAATTACCCGCCACCTGTAATGTAGCTTAATTACCCGCCACCGGCAGTCTAGCTTAATTACCCGCCACCGGCAGTCTAGCTTAATTACCCGCCACCGGTAATGTAGCTTAATTACCCGCCACCGGCAATGTAGCTTAATTACCCGCCACCGGCAGTCTAGCTTAATTACCCGTCACCGGTAATCTAGCTTAATTACCCGCCATCGGTAATCTAGCTTAATTACCCGCCACCGGTAATCTAGCCTAATTACCCGCCACCGGTAATCTAGCTTAATTACCCGCCATCGGTAATCTAGCTTAACTACCCGCCATCGGTAATCTAGCTTAATTACCCGCCATCGGTAATCTAGCTTTATTACCCGCCATCGGTAATCTAGCTTAATTACCCGCCATCGGTAATCTAGCTTAATTACCCGCCATCGGTAATCTAGCTTAATTACCTGTAATCGTTAATGTAGCTTAATTACCCGCCACCGGTAATCTAGCTTAATTACCCGCCACCGTTAATCTAGCTTAATTACCCGCCACCGGTAATCTAGCTTAATTACCCGCCACCGGTAATCTAGCTTAATTACCCGCCACCGGTAATCTAGCTTAATTACCCGCCACCGGTAATCTAGCTTAATTACCCGCCACCGTTAATCTAGCTTAATTACCCGCCACCGGTAATCTAGCTTAATTACCCGCCACCGGTAATCTAGCTTAATTACCTGTAATCGTTAATGTAGCTTAATTACCTGTAATCGTTAATCTAGCTTAATTACCTGTAATCGTTAATCTAGCTTAATTACCTGTAATCGTTAGTCTAGCTTAATTACCTGTAATCGTTAGTCTAGCTTAATTACCCGCCACCGGCAGTCTAGCTTAATTACCCGCCACCGGTAATGTAGCTTAATTACCCGCCACCGGCAATGTAGCTTAATTACCCGCCACCGGCAGTCTAGCTTAATTACCCGTCACCGGTAATCTAGCTTAATTACCCGCCATCGGTAATCTAGCTTAATTACCCGCCACCGGTAATCTAGCCTAATTACCCGCCACCGGTAATCTAGCTTAATTACCAGCCATCGGTAATCTAGCTTAATTACCCGCCATCGGTAATCTAGCTTAATTACCCGCCACTGGTAATCTAGCTTAATTACCCGCCATCGGTAATCTAGCTTAATTACCAGCCATCGATAATCAAGCTTAATTACCCGCCATCGGTAATCTAGCTTAATTACCCGCCACTGGTAATCTAGCTTAATTACCCGCCATCG
Source organism: Phalangium opilio (assembly GCF_054372755.1). Classification (NCBI taxonomy): domain Eukaryota; kingdom Metazoa; phylum Arthropoda; class Arachnida; order Opiliones; family Phalangiidae; genus Phalangium; species Phalangium opilio. The sequence goes on along the minus strand of NW_028324160.1, from coordinate 8,230,121 downwards.
GTAATCTAGCTTAATTACCCGCCACCGGTAATGTAGCTTAATTACCCGCCACCGGCAGTCTAGCTTAATTACCCGCCACCGGCAGTCTAGCTTAATTACCCGCCACCGGTAATGTAGCTTAATTACCCGCCACCGGCAATGTAGCTTAATTACCCGCCACCGGCAGTCTAGCTTAATTACCCGTCACCGGTAATCTAGCTTAATTACCCGCCATCGGTAATCTAGCTTAATTACCCGCCACCGGTAATCTAGCCTAATTACCCGCCACCGGTAATCTAGCTTAATTACCCGCCATCGGTAATCTAGCTTAACTACCCGCCATCGGTAATCTAGCTTAATTACCCGCCATCGGTAATCTAGCTTTATTACCCGCCATCGGTAATCTAGCTTAATTACCCGCCACCGGTAATCTAGCTTAATTACCCGCCACCGGTAATCTAGCTTAATTACCCGCCACCGGTAATCTAGCTTAATTACCCGCCACCGGTAATCTAGCTTAATTACCCGCCACCGGTAATCTAGCTTAATTACCCGCCACCGGTAATCTAGCTTAATTACCCGCCACCGGTAATCTAGCTTAATTACCCGCCACCGGTAATCTAGCTTAATTACCCGCCACCGTTAATCTAGCTTAATTACCCGCCACCGGTAATCTAGCTTAATTACCTGTAATCGTTAATGTAGCTTAATTACCTGTAATCGTTAATCTAGCTTAATTACCTTAAATCGTTAATCTAGCTTAATTACCTGTAATCGTTAGTCTAGCTTAATTACCTGTAATCGATAATGTAGCTTAATTACCTGTAATCGTTAATGTAGCTTAATTACCTGTAATCGTTAATGTAGCTTAATTACCTGTAATCGTTAATCTAGCTTAATTACCTGTAATCGTTAGTCTAGCTTAATTACCTGTAATCGTTAATGTAGCTTAATTACCTGTAATCGTTAATCTAGCTTAATTACCTGTAATCGTTAGTCTAGCTTAATTACTTGTAATCGTTAATGTAGCTTATTACCTGTAATCGTTAATCTAGCTTAATTACCTGTAATCGTTAGTCTAGCTTAATTACCTGTAATCGTTAGTCTAGCTAAATTACCTAAAATCATTCCGTTTTTGCAACGAAAGAGAGTAAAATCATATAAAAGTCCGCGGTAAAACAGCGTATGTGCAAGAGTGGCTTTCTCCTCGGCTTTATCCACGGTAAAACGCCGTAAGTCCAACAGTATGACATATAGGGTGCAACAACCTAAGCCAAAGCATGATTAAAAAACATGAAATTTAGCACTTTAACTTAATTTTTCTCAAAAACCTTAAAAATGGTCCTAGAAAAAGGTTTTTTTTAATATAAAACCGTTCCCAAACGTAACAACGAATATTTCATTTCAAAACGGCTGCAACAATATGGGTGAAATGGAGAAAAACTCCCATGTTATTTCTATAGGAAAATTTGAACGTTTTCACCAAAAACACTGACTAATTTTATTGAAATGAAAACCACCCTTAGCAAATTTATTTTTTATAAAATTAACTAATGGGTGGATCTTTTTGAAATTTTAACCACATATTGAGGGCCCGAATTATAGTTCTGTGGAATATTTTCAAAACAGTTGAAACAATACAAAAAAAGTTACATCCAAACAAAAAACCCTCCTTATACATTAAGAGCAGTATGAAGTCTTATCTAAGAGAGCTATCGCTCTCCTAGAATAGGCGTGAAATTATCTTGGAAACATCTGGCGTAGCTTATTTTATGTTAGCGACGTCATAGAATGAATAAATCGAGGGGTTGGTCATACATGAAATCCCGTACGCTACCCGTGAAATCCAACTTAAGAAATTCGAAATCAATGCTGATTTTCAAATCAAATAAAAAATCCGAAATCAGCAACGAAATCACAAAATCAGTAAAGAAATCATAAAATCAACAAAGAAATCACGAAATCAGAAGCGAAATCACAAAATCAGAAGCAAAATCAGTAAAGATATCGTGAAATCCATTACAAAATTCAGGTAATCCAAAATCAAAAGAAATCACAAAATCCGAGGAAAACAGGGGAAACCCTCAAAATCCAACGAAATGTAGGGAAATGGGATAATAATCACGGGAAAAAAATCAAAATCCGACGGAATCACGGGAAAAATCTCAAAATTCGATGAAACCCATTGGATTTTATAGAATTCTAAAATCAAACAAAATCCGACGAAATTAAACGAAATCCGATGAAATCAAACGAAATACGAAGAAATCAAATTGGATTTCGAAATCCCGTACGCTTTTTCCTAAACGTCCGACCCCTCTGACTATATACGATTATTTCTCTCATAAATATTTTCATCGGCTTCCAAAAATGTGAAAAATCTTCCGCTAACTCCACCCTCTATCCGCTCGGTCCCTAGTTTGAAACAACTAGACACTTACCGCCTTCAGGCGATGGCTAAGCAGACGATAGGGGTGGAGCTACACTTTTCAAAAAAATAAATAAATAAGGCCTAGCCATTTGTTTCCTCCATCAAGGGAACACCGGGAGAAACTTAGGCAATCCAACCCCCCTCCATACAATCCTAGTTTGAAACTTTGCATTGAAGCGCGCGAGAGGCGATCTCTGGTGCGTAAACCAACCTCTTACGTCATTTAGACGAGGAAATGAAAAGAAACAATTTCCATGCATTGCGATTATCACAATCGATTAGTGGGTGAACCCCAGTTTTAGATAATTCCAAAAAGTCATATTTCGGTGAAATGTCAACCAATTTTAACAAAACTTGTCTTATTTTAAAGAGAAAGAGACCCCCTAGTCACCTACCCTTAAATTGTACTTGAAAAGTGTATTTTAAATCAGGCTCTCCCTCTAAAGTCCTTTGGTCGCTATGGACACCACGTTTGGATGGGCATTGCAGGGACCCACGAAATCAGGAAAAAACGAAGTGACTTCGGGGGTAGTAGTGTTCGCTGGGATAAAAGAATTAAACGCGACAGTACAACATTTCTGGGAACTAGAAGGAATAGGCATAAAAGTCACAGAAAATTTGGATGACGCCACTGTAGAAACCTTTCTGAAAGATATAGAGTTCAAAAATGGAAGGTATGAGGTTTAATGTCCGTGGAAGGTGGATAAAGAACGGCTCCATGACAACAAAAACGTTGCCCGAAAAAGATTAATGGGGCTGATAAGAAAATTTCAGAAAGATCCCGTGTACTATAGGGAATACAAAAACGTCATAAACGACCAATTAGACAATAAAATTGTAGAAATTGTCCCAGAAAAAGAGAAAGAGTTAAAGAAACCTGGAACCTACATACATGGTGGTAAGAGAAAACGTCTCTACCACCAAACTAAGAGTGGTACTAGATGGATCATCCTATGCTACAAACTACCCTTCGTTAAACGATTTTCTAGCGCCCGGGCCAAACCTCAATCCCGATCTTCTTCTCTTAATACTGAGATTTCGAAAAAATGAAATTGCGATTGTCGCGGATATTAAGCAAGCATATTTGCAAGTCTCCTTAACCAAAAATGACAAAGACGCTGTAAGTTTCTTGTGGGTGAAAGAGAAGAACGGGGTTATAGAGCCAAGCGAACACGTTACACTTAGAATGACTAGAGTACCCTTTAGGGTGACAAGCTCCCCCTTCCTTTTAGCGTGCACAATAAAGCACCACTTGCAAACTAATAGTCAGGTTAACCAGTTAGTAGCAGAAAAATTGAACAACGACTTGTACGTCGATGATCTCACAACTGGGGACGGTACCGTAAAAGGGGCTTTTGACCTTTCGCTGGGCGCGGCAAACACAATCAAAAGAGCAGGCATGGAGTTCCGTAAATAGAATACAAACTCTGAGAATTTAAGAAAGTTATGGGAGGATTACGCAAAACACAACGAAGCGGAAAAATTTGAAACCCAATCAAGTGATAGTGAGTCAAAAGTGCTCGGTAAGAAATGGCATCCAAAGTCTTACACTTTTTCTTACGACTTGAAAAATTAATAAAAGCGGCAGGTGACCTAAAGCAAACAAAACGCCACGCATTGAGCTTGGTTTCGCAAATTTTTGATCCTATCGGCCTTTTGGCTGCGTTCACTATACGCGCTAAGATGCTCTTGCAAAAAGTTTGGGAGTCCAACGTAGGGTGGGATGAAAATCTTCCCATTGAGCTAGAAAACGAGTTTAAGGCCTGGGTTTTAGAATTACTCTCTCTGCATGAGATAAAAATAAACCGCTATTACTTTTGTCAAGCAACTGGCAAAGTTAAAACTATAGAATTGCATTGCTTTTGTGACGCTTCTCCAAAGGCTTACGCCACCGCAATATATGTTAGGTTTATAACTGAGGAAAATAAAATAGAGACTGCACTGGTCACAGCTAAATCTAGGGTAGCACATGTGAAATTCGGGAAATCGAAAAGCAAGAAATCCAAAGATGGGTCTCCTAGCATAAAAACAAATACACCTTAAAAGAAAACGTTGGATTAACTCTTCCCAGGCTGGAGCTAGCGGCATGTCTTTTGGGGGCTAGGTTAACCAACTTCATAAAAAACACCTTTGAGAAAATTGATAAGATCTACTACTGGACAGATACAACAATAGCACTGGGGTGGGTAAAAACAAACTCAGACAACTGGAAACAGTTCTTCTCAAATCGCGCCAAAGAAATTCAAAACTTAACTTGACCGCAAAGGGGCTAGGGCGCAGCGAAATATGGTAACATGGACCAAATTTGTTAAGAAAACTGGCCAAAACATTAAAATTCAACAATGAATTATGAAACACTGGAGCAAGAGCGTCGTAAAACTAACCTTAGCTTTAAACAAAAACGAGAAACCTGAGCTACAACTTCAGAAAATAATTGATATGATAGGCATACGTCCCTAAACAAAATTCTTAGAATAACGGCCTATGTGCTCAGATTTATGACTATAGCTCAAGGAAAACCTCTAGACAAAATAAAGGGAGCTTTAACAGCTGAGGAGCTAGAAAAGTCAGAAATAATGTGGGTAAAATCCATTCAGGCTAAGTGTTTTCCAGAGGATTTAAATGAACTAAACAATGGTGAACTCAGTTCCACCTCTAACAATTTCACCTTGCAACCAAAACTAAACGAACAGGGTGTGATCTATGTAGAGGGACGTTTAGGCGAGTCATCAATGATTTATGAAGAAAAGCATCCGTTATTGCTAAACAAAAACGAACGGTTAGCCAAACTAATAATGATCAGGTGTCATGAAACGACAGGTCATGGGGGTATCAATGATACTATTACGCAAATGAGAGAACGCTACTGGCTCCTGCAACAGCATGATTAGAATGACGAGCAACAGATAGATCCGCGTTGTAGCTCTTGAATGCACTCGACGAGGGATTTGGTTGGGATTGTAAATAGATCACCACCGCTACCGACTTGAGGGAGATAAGAAGAAACTGGCGACCTTTTAAAGAGAAAAATTATCAGTTTCGAAAATTCGTACATTGTTCTATAAATTCAAAGATATACCATGTGCCATCCAATCGTTCCGGAGATGAAGGCAAGAGCCATTCGGATTGGCCCCACGGTGGCTTCTATGGGTCCTCTAACAAACCACTGAACTACAAAGACCATTGCAAAGTGTAGGATTCCATCGTTTCTGGCCAAAAGCTACGTTCTTTATCAGCTTCGAGTCCAAGACTTCCGCAAAAATGTGTAAAGCAAAGAACCTGAAAGAGAAGAGTTTGCTTAGTTTTGCAATTAGGGGAATAGTAAGATTAAATGGGTTTTACCTCGCTGCGATGGTCTTTGTCTTCGTGAAAATGGTGTCCTCTAAGCGCATGGCAGTCTTCTTTCGTTGTCATCTTGTAATTGCCCAAGTATCCGATGCAACATGGTCTTAAAATTGTTACGCCCAATTTTTCGAGTGTTGGTTCCGTTATTTTCGAACACCTTTGGTGCTGCCACCAACCTTTGACTTTGAAGTAAAAAAAGAAAAGGTTAAAAGTTTATATTTTCTAGAATTGTTATCATAATGAGAAAAGTGGGCTCTTACCCTTTGTCAAACGGCTGCATTCTTGGGCGGTTGCCGTTACAGCCAAGCGTGGTGTCTTGTGCCTGCAACAGCCCAAAGGCAAGGGGGTCTTGGAAAGTGGCACTTGGCTGCAGTGCTCTTTCTCTTTTGCAAAACTGTGTCTTTTGAGAGCTTGACACTCTTCTTCGGTTGTTAATTGGCATGTGTCAGAATATCCATAGGAACATGGTCTCAAAACCTTCTTCCCCACTTTTTCGGGTGTGGATGGCAATTTGAAGCATTTTGTGTCGTAGAAATTAGGCTCACCTTTGAAAGAAAAACAAAATTAATAATTACGATAGAATTTATTCCATGGTGAAAGAAGGAATATTTTACCGCATCACTTCTGGAATTTGGGAGATGGAGTTTCCGGCTATTGCCACGCGTTGTAATCGATGATGCGGTGTATGAAAAGTAAGTTTGTCCAGGATGGAGCAGATTTTTAAATAGGTGAACCAGATCTAGGTAGAGACGACGATCTTTTAGGGACTATAACCATCTTGTTTTGAAAATTAAATTATATTTTCAATTAATCTTTAAATTAATAACGATATAACTTAAATTAACACTATAAAGATAATACTAGCCCTTTAAACTTAAACCTTTCCCTTTAAAATAAACTGAAAAGAAATTCTTTCGTACAATAGAAAAGGAACTAGCCCATCAATATTGACACAGAACTTTCTAAAACTACCTATACCCCTATATCCACATTGCAAAATAAAATACCTTGCAACGAAAGCATTTTCCAAGAACCCTGAGAAATGTCACGCTTATTTAGACCCCAAGCTACAAGACCTTGAGTCACTATCCTGGTACCTGGCCCGAGAAACTTCTAGAACACTTACTTCGAGGCCAATAACACACTACTTCGGACCACACACACTTCGTAGATTATGTAAATCAATTGAGACTATTTCGGGCTTTTTGAATCGAATTTGGAAAGTTTAACTGAAATTATGACAACCCTAAAACGCGTGTTGTGTCAAAAAGGATAGCTAGTCTCATACTTACGAAACACCAGCGTCTCTATGCCAAGCTACATTCGAGTATTGAATAGTTTTGGTCGATTTGAGCGCCGCAGAGATCTCAAGAATTCCGCGGGGAAAATATGATCACGTGATTGGCCGCCATTTATGGAGTGAAGGATATTTTTTAACATGTCTAACTCGATCACGCCCTTGGGAGGGTGGGCCTAGGTTCTGGTAACAGATTATCGTCCGCCTCATAATTGAGAGAACTAGACTCAGAAACAATTATAAAATTCTTTAAATTTTTACTATACTTTAATGCACGTTAACAAATTGAGGTCTCCAATTTAGTTAAAGTGTTAGCGACACAATTTTCGTCATCCACAAGCTTAAAATACGAAAAAAATCCTTGAAAAATCTAGTTTATAATGATATGTTTACTTTTTCATTTGTTTCGTAGAAATTTATAAAATTGCAATCAAAGTAACGTACAGTATGGAAAAGGCCTAGTTAAAATTTTGTTTCGTTTAATGACGTAGTAAGGAGAAATTTTCTCTCTAGATGTCGCTCACTTGACGCCTGTTAGTGTAGTGTCGCCGCGTTAAGCCTATTTCATTCGGATTCGCGCGGCATTAGTAAACTCGGGCGCACACGCTTGGTATTTTCGCGAGATGCCGCGAGTGACGTAGCAAGGAGAAAACCCCGCCAAAAATCTTCTCCGCAAATTTGCTTTTGCCCCCCCCCAAATTTCAAGTTTTCGAGGGTTTTTTCCCGTGTTTTCCCTCATATTTAAATATTTTTTAAACATATTTTTCGAATCAAAAGAGTTTAAACTCTCAAAAAAGTAAGGTTTTCTTTAGATTTGAGATAATTTTTAAATCAGTTCGCTATTCCTTTAAATAGTTTTAAGATTAAGCCAATTAAAATTTCCATTAACAAACCTTAACCTTTACGCATGTTCTGTGTCTAAAAACGGAATGAATAGTAGCCGACGAAAATCAGTCCAAAAAAATGGTAGGCCAAAAGTCTGGCAGCATTGCACCTCCTAAAATAGCGCTAGATTTAAGCGACCGCCATAGGAGCGGTGTTGCTTCTATTGGGACCTACAACCATTGGTGCCGATTCCTTAACTAAAGTGGTAAAATTGAAAATTTTCAGGATTTGAGAGCTGGTTGATGGAGTAGTGGAGCTCGTCATTCGGGAACGTCGAAGAGCAGCTTAGAGTAGGTGGTGCGATCAACGGAATAGAGGAGTGAAACGCCCCTCGAATCTCCGATAAAGAAACAAAGTCTTTCTAGGTAACTTCATCAAATTCGAGAATTCTTTCTTTTATTATGGTTTAGCATTTTATTAATTGCACCCATTTCAATCTTTTTCAAATTGCAGGTGGTAGTTCCTTCTGGGCGGGGTCATGGAAGGCGCCCAAACTCATTCAACGTGCAACAATCGAGAGACGAACATCGAAATGCCAGAGTCATTTTCAAATAGTTTCTGATCTTAAATCTCAATCGACGACAACGAAATTGAAAAGGTATAACTTTATCACGGAGAGGTTCAGTTCGGGAAAAAACTTGTTCAAGGTTAGCAATAAATTCCCAGATTCCCCAAATGATTCCTTCAATTTTATTTTCCCAAATTATTCTATGTCAAAAGCTACACAGAAAAAAAGTGATTAGAAACTAAACACTTGCCTAAACACGACAATGCCACAGATATTTTATCATGTTTAAAAACACTCATATTTAAGTAAGAATGGTGTTTAGGTTTGCAACACCTTATGTTTAGGTTCAAAATGTGTTGATCGCTTGTCATATCTGGTATTTAAACATGTTTAAGGTGGTATATGTCATTTTTACCTCTCCGTGTGACGTAGTCCAGGAGAGGTTCTGTAACGGCCGTGTCTGTGTGTGTGTCTGCCTGTGTGTCTGTCTGTTTGTCTGTCTGTCCGTTGTTACACCCACGTGACCGCGTTCGCAGTTTGCGTATCGGAGCAAACGTGTTCGCCATTTCCGAACTGCTTTCACAGTCACGGAAATGGCTCCTATACTTGAGTTCTCACACCACCTGAGTTGAGTTCTTACTGGCTTCTAATCACCACCATCTTCTGGTCTTCGTCCATTCCACTTGGACACCAGTCTGTATATACTGGCTTCTAATCACCACCATCTTCTGGTCTTTGTCCATTCCACTTGGACACCATTCTGCACTTACACTGGCTTCTAACACCACCATCCACTGGTCTTCCGTCTATTCCACATAGACACCAATCTGTATCATTGGCTTCTACTCCATTATCATCGTTTGGTTTTAGGATATACGCGGCGATCAGCTAGGGTTACGAGAAACGTCTAACTTCCCCAAGGTGGGATCGCCACCAAAGGTTTTCGCAATTGCGCTTTTTCCTTACTATTATAATGGAAACAAATCGTATATATACCCCAAAATTTGAAGAAAGCGGACAAGAGGGGTACCCTTCACTTTAAACGTCAATATTAGCAAAGTTTGAGAAGATAATAGGTATAACTTTATTTTAAACGATTTAACTATTATTAATGTTAATTATTGATGATTAAAATAATTAAAAACAATTATATTTATTTAAATATTAAAGATAAACTTCTCGTGCAAAGAGAGAGATTATCATTGCCTCCTATATCTACCAAGGCCCGTGCATGCCATATATTTCCTTCATTGCCTCCTATATCTATCAAGGCCCGTGCATTGTGATATATTTCATTCACTGCCTCCTATATCTATCAAAGCACGTGTATTGTGATATATTTCATTCATTGCCTCCTATATCTATCAAGGCCCGTGCATTGCGATATATTTTTCAAAACAACAACAAAAATGGGAAGCTCCTCTCAGAAACATAATAATTTCTTTTCTCTGTATATGAAATGAAAATATGGATAATATTGCGCTCCTTTAATGGTATGAATCCTTGCCTGTCTATTAATATTTTACGTAGGAGTAATACGTCTTTAGCGAAGTCTAGAGAGGATAAACATAAGCGAGATTGTTTCGGAAAAAAATACTGCTCCCACTAATGGGTTTATACTCCTTGTTACTGTTGTAAGAGTAATCATGATAAAAGCTCAAAAAATTACGAGAGGACAGACCTTTTTTATCCTCTTGTTTTATTTTTAATAAGAATATAATACATTTATTTTGCATCAAAAAATATTTTTTGTAGCTAAGATTGCTTTAAAAAAATCCAAACGGTTAGGCATGATGATATTTTTCAAATCTAATGAGATAACGCCCACCTAGTTGAAAATTGCCCTTTTTTATCCGCGGGAGCCATTCTTAATGAGAATTTCGATGCTAGTAGGTTGTCAATTAAACTACCGGTATATTATTGTTGTTGGAAAATGGATATTAAGTCAAATTAAGTGGTTGTAAAGAGCCAGCAGGTTTTTGCCACTTCTTTTTGTGAGTATTTTATTTTTGTATGTAAAAGGATGAGGGCAAAAAGGTCGACGTTTTCATTGGATACTTAAGGTTATGTAATCTTCTCGACACGGAGAGGTAATATTTTGGTTTTCCCAACTTGTATTATATTATAATGCTTAGTAACAAGGCGTGTTTACACGATTATATGCCTAGTTGTTTAACATGTTTTCAGGATTACATGTTCAGGTTTTAAACATGACTAAAGGTTTATAAGCTTAGCTCCCTATCGTGTTTATGGGTTTATAAGCTTAGTTTTAAAGATATTTGCAGGTTTATCTTGAAATATTTTGATTGGTGTGACGACGCGCGTCGGTTTAAATACATAGGTTGAAATAATTCTTGCGAAATAAGATACGTTGTTTTCAGGAAAAAAACCGTGCCGCTTCTAGTGGGTAAAAAGAAAATTTCCATTGAACTTCAAATTAGCTTTATTTAAACACTTCAGTAGCATTGCGCCGAATCCCATTCGACCGTAAAACCCTCACTTTGGCCGATTTACGATGCTGTCCAATGGGACAATCCCATTGCACCGAAAAAGCCGCACTTTAGGTTTTTCCCGATGGAATGTAAATTAAATTAACTTAGAACAATTTCCGGTCTACGTAAAATGAACACTAGATCCAAACATTTTCCAAATTATTATTTTAGAACTAAGGATTATAAGAACGAAATAGTAATAAATCAGCAAAATATGACATATGTAACCATCTTAACCCAAAAGTCGAATTAAATTTACAATTAATCATTAAATTAATAACGAAATACCTTAAATTAACATTATAAATATATTACTAGCCCTTTAAACTTAAACCTATCCCTTTAAAAAACTGAAAAGAAATTCGTTCGTACAAAAGAAAAGGAACTAGCCCCTCAATGTTGACACAGAACTTTCTAGAACGATCCTATACCCCTATATCCACAGTGCAAATTGAAATACCTAGCAACGAAAACTCTTTCCAAGAACCCAGAGAAATGTTACGCTGATTTAGACCCCAAGCAACAAGACCTTGAGTCACTATCCTGGTACCTGGCCCGAGAAACTTCTAGAACATTTTTTTTAACCCTTAAACTGACCAATCCCCATTTGGTCTCAGATTTAAAAGTTTTGCCTATTCGTTGATAACATGAATACGCCCGGCTACGTAATAAATCTGGTCCACTATTCGCCAAACCGAAGTCAATCAACAGACGTCATTGTCCCAGAAATCCTTGCGAGAAACTATATATACGAAGTCCCTCCTGTCCCACCCTCAGTCGATTCCTGAACTGCTCAATGAAACCCTGTCGGCTCACCCTTAAGAAACCCTTAGAAATCCGAAGTATTATTTTATATCGGAGATTTTATTTTATTCATTTTGATACCTTTATTTTTCGTCAATTTGAATCCTTGATTTTTTGGAGAAACTCGGAAACATTTTTTTAACCCCTAAGTTGAAGAAGAGAAGGAGCGCGAGTGCGCGAAATAAAGCGAGATATCGAAAGAAAAAAGAATAATAATTAACCCTTAAATTGCGAGAAAAGAAGAAAATCATAATTATCGTGTAAATCGAGAAAGAAGAAAAAAGAACCCTGAACCCTTAAGAAGAATATGGAAGAGGAGCAACTTGTCGTAAGAAATTAAAAACTTGAAACTATTTTGATAAACTGATTTGAAACTATGGTAAAAGAACTTATTATGGTTAACGAATTGATTCATTTTTTAAAATCTTAATTTTCTATTTTTGAACATTATTGTTTTTATTCCATAACTGCACGATTTTAACCCCCAAAATTTAAATTTGAAACTTAAAGGAGACATTTCATAGAGGTTATAAATTGCAAATCTCCCTTAGATATAAGTTTGATTTTTTTTGTTTAATTTCTTTATTTTGACCCCTATAAAAGTGTGTGAAAATTTATGAATAAGATTGAATATTAAGTTGAATATTAAAAATTGGATTAGAATCTATTTTGACTCTCAATTGACATATACCATCAAACGCGGTCACTTTTGATTCCGAAATTTTATGAGCCTCTCGTTCCCGTTAAAAAGGCCTTAACTCTCCACAACTGACTGCATTCTAACATCTTGTCTAGCGTTAGCGAGGTTGAATCATAAGTGAAAAGAGGTAGGTGTTTGTCTTGCATCTTCCTAACCCCTCTAGTAAGACGTCAAACACCCAACCCCACCCCCATAAACAACAAATGAAGAAAGGCAGATTAAGAAAAGGCTTATAAATTCTCCTTTCTGTATTCACGAGTAATTAATCGGATATTACGAAACCAAGATTGTTGATAGAGGAAAACTAGTTAAAACAGTCATTCCCGAAAATATTTCAAGACAAATCTTTGATATTGTTATTATTAAATGACAGTTTTTTCGTATTGTAAATTGTGAACGGTCACTTACTGTACATAACTCGAAACGTTTATTAAAAGTCAATCAAAATAATAAGGCTTTGTTTGTCTTTATATTTGAGTTTTTATAGACTAGTTACAAACCATTTCTTGTAACTATCAACCATTTCAAATTTTCCGCTGTCACTCTTGCTTGGGAAAAATCGAAAGTCTATCTCTCTACAGTCTTTGAGGGTTTCGGATTGCACTTGCTAGGAATCATTTGGACTTCAAAATGCCAATAAATCAATTTAAATTTACGGGAAATAATCGTTATTTTAAATACAAGTATCTACAAATTGAATTTTCAAAGCTTAAATGTTGTCGTCAATTTGAAAAATAATTTATTTTGACAGGTACGCCCAAGAGAATTCCGTAAACGTGACGACAAATGCAGTCAGTATATCAACATTCACTCATGATGGCAATTGAACATAAATGTTATTTTCAGGAATAGTGGTAGCGATTTAAAGCGTGTACAACACGTGGAGTAAAGGTTGAAAGTATCACGCAATTAAAACACGTGGAGTTTTGGTTGAACTCATCACGTTAATTTGGTGGGGATTTAAAGCGTTTAATACACGTGGAAAATTGGTGGAAAATATCACACTAAGTTTGGTGGTGATTTAGGCCGTGTAATACACGTGAACATGAAGTTGAATTTAACAGTTACTCAATGTGCCTAAATCACGTGACAATGACGTTGAAAAGAACAAGATATTTGTACTTGTGGTTGGAGTTGATTCTAACAAAGTAGTTGAAATATATACTATTTCTAATATATGAAATTATTTGTTAATTTGTAGTATCACAATTTGTATTTAAATTTAAACTTATAGTAAATCAAATTTCAACACATACAATTGATTTAATATAATTTTTAGAAAGGCAAGCACAGGTGATATGGATGGGTACAAATAAATAAGTGATTATTGTATAGACTTCATCGTTGTTAAGACCGACCGTCATTCACAGCAAATTGTTGAAGCCCACATTTTCTTTCTCCAATATGGCAATGACACCTACCATCTAGTACCGTTTTCTATTGACATTTTCCCTGGAGTAATATTATAGGATTAAAAATTAACGTTGCCTTATAAGTGCTTTAAAATACAGCTACGTCACCTTCAGTATCGTGCTCCTAAAAAATAGGTAGGGTTCGGCCGTTCGCTTTTTTAAATCTCTCATTTTAAATCGATGTCTAAAAAACATTAGACCTCCTTATCAACCGCAATGTTTTAACCATTTGGTTTTCGGTCAGCTAGCTGGAGGTTAGATTCCAGCTTAGCGTTTGAAATTTCACCCGAACATATTTTGGACTTGAACATATAACAGCGAGTTGAATGATCATGTGCCATTCATTTTCACGTGTTTAAAGATAATCTTATGATATTTATTAGTAACAACAACGTGATCTTCACTGTTGGTTAACGTGGTGTTTAGAGGTGACATGGTATGGGTGTTTTACACGTTCATAATTAGGTTTACCGTACACCGCTTCCTTTAAATCACGGGCTTTGGGTACCTGAGAATCCTTGGGTACACGTGCTATCCACGTAAATTGCACGTTACGAACACTTAATTACCTAATATTATTTTCACGTAAATTTTGAGTGCAAATATTCTAAGCTTTTGTCTATGAAGGGATTTCCACACTAAGCCCGTGGCTTCTTTACAGGTGGGTCCCTTTACAATGCATAGGGGGGTGGTGGCTAGCCCCTATGCCACAGCTAACCTACAGCGCCCTGTTCTAACTAATACCGTTAACCTCTGAAAGTTTTGATGGAAAGGAGAAACCGGGTTAGACCGCGGAGGAAAACTCCTTTTAGCAAGTGGGGAGAGAACTTGCAAACTCTACGCAGAACTCAATTGTTTACATATTTAAAAAAAACAACGTGATATTCACTATTTGTTAACGTGAATAAGACGGTGTTTAGAGGTGACATGGTATGGGTGTTTTACACGTTGATCATTAGGTTTACCGTACACCGCTTTTAGACGTGTAAATCACGGGTTTTTGCTACCTGGGAGAGGTTATAATGACGTTCGAAATCTAAATTCCTATACTCTTAGTAACATGAATGAATTCATGATAAAATTGGATGAGGTTGTGTTAATTATTATTCCATATCTATTTAGATGTGTTCACCTAAATTGGCATAATGCTCACTCATTTTCACGAACTTTATTTCAATTTTCTTCATCTGTTAAATCACATCTAAATTAGCTAAGATATTAAACCGTTGCAATGCTATTATTTCTTATTAGTCGGTAGTTGAAGAATACAATACTTAGACGGAATGGAATATCGAATTTAAAAAAACTTTTTATATAATCTCACCTATAACTTCATTTTGCCCCGAAGAAAACTTCCATATTTTAACAAGAAACGTTTTTTAAATTTAATCGAATAGTCCCTTGCAAAAATCTTCTTAAGAACGCTTAAGAAAATTCCGTGGGAAATTTCTTAGGAAATTCTTAAGGCGTTCTTTAGGAAATTGGGGAATATTGGCCCCTTTTTCTTAGGAAATATCTTTGGAATTTTCTTGGGAAATATCTTTGGAGTTTTCTTCGGAAATATCTTTGGAATTTTCTTGGGAAATATCTTTGGAATTTACTTGGGAAATATCTTTGGAATTTTCTTGGGAAATATCTTTGAAATTTTCGTGGGAAATGTCTTTGGAATTTTCGTGGGAAATGTCTTTGGAATTTTCGTGGGAAATGTCTATGGTATTTACTTGAGAAATATATAGGGAAGATTATGGGTTAATTCATTTAGTCACTTGAAACGAGGATAGTTCTCACATGGAAAACCATATCCCAATATAGGGAGTGTAGTTCTTATATGCTGAACTACAACCCTTATAGCGAGGGAAGTTCTCGCATGCAGTGTGAAATTGCTTATAAAGTCAGACATTTAATCGACTTAAAAACATCCGTAAACGGCAGAAAGTTTTAAACCTGTCCAATTGTATGGGGTACTAAGTGGGTTTTGGAGGCTTTAATGGCCAAGCAGTAGATACAGACGTTGTTGTTAAATTTAATAATGTATATTCACTGAGAGTTTTTCGAGTATCAGACGCGTTTAATAATAATTTTGCACCATAATATTTTTACGCAATTACAGTTAGAAAGGAAATGAAACCAAAAGCAATTGTTTAAAATTCCCGAAATTAGTTAGTAGTGTTAGTAGGGTTATTCGGAGTTTTAATAAAATTGTTAGTAATTATCAAAGAATCAATGAGTATTAATACTCTCTTGCATATATACTTCCTTGAATTTATCAGGTTTTTCCCCTATATGGAGCAAATGTTCACGAAGGAACGAAGGAATGGATGGGGGCAAATATGACAAAAACATACTCAAAGGTCATCATCGTATCGCTAGTAGAACCAGAGTTATGAGCCTCCAATGTATATTGCAATGTTAATCCTATTGAGGGGGTATGTTAGTGAACGTTTTACTTAATTGCCCGGCCCCTGTTTGACGCAAATTTCCCTGATTTCCCTAAATTTTACTAAAAATTTGAAATCTCCCTGAGTTTTCCCTGAGGTTTTACCAGGTATTCCCGGTTTTCATGAACCCTGATTCCCTCTTCATTCCCCAATTTATTGGACCAAAACTTGTGTAGATAGAGCGCCATCTCTAGGCAAAATAAATAGAATTTGCGGATTTTAAAGATGGCGGCGCCCACTTTAGGAATGATTTCAAATTTGACGTCATAGGATAAGTGATAAATGGGTTCAATTTTCTTGTAACTTCCTGTTAGAGATAGTAGCTGCTGCTAGGGGGCGTTTGGAACACGCATTTTTTATCTTTTTTGAGGAATGAACAATACCTTTCGTTAGTAGAGCTATCTCATAAGCCTTAGTGTGACGTCACCCATGGTATTTGCCCATAGAACCAGCGCGGTACCAAACATGGCCGCCCACTGCCATGTGTCGTTTTACCTAGGAAATGACTTCACAACTGTGATAGCTCTATTGGGGATAAGCTGGAAAAGTCGGGGGTTTCAAATTTCATCCGAATCCTGTAAAATGTTCTATTTTTTAAAATTGTCCTGTAAAGTCCTATATTTTTGTCGAAAGTCGTAATAAATCCTAGGCCTATAATTTTTAAATTTGGGCGAATTTTAAGCAACCGAAACTTAAAATAAAATAGACCGAAAACACAAATCGCGGACAAAGGTATATGAAAAAGGCCGGAAAATTAAGTTTCTGAATTAAGGCTTTCTAATCAATTTAATTAAAGGTCTCCAAGTGTTAAAATTAAGCTCTGAAAAATTTTAAATAGCCAAATTAAGTTCGAAAATTAATTATCGGCACCATTATAAGGTCCCTGACATAAATAAATATTATATTACAGATCCATCTGTAGTAACGTTTTGCAACTAAACATATAAATTAAAAACTTTATAACCTTTAAAGTTATATCATAACTTATTTTGACTAGTTAAGGTTCATTTTTCCCTGTAATAAAAATAATTAAAGATTGTAGTTTCAAATTTCATATAATATTGGATCTTGGATATTAACACAATTAATGCAGCGGGTTTTTAAATTTGAGATTACTGTCATTTTCACCCATATTTATTTTCTATTTTCAACCTTAATTAAATTTAATTTATGAGTTAAATTAAATTGTATAAACTAAGCAGAGACCGAAAAAGCCACAACCTTGGTTTTGAGTTCGTAGAACTGACGGGTTTTGAACTGTAGACCTCCGAACTTGTAACATTAAAAGTAAAATTATGAGATTTTTCTAAAAAGAAATTTGAAAATTTATCTTCGCCATTTAATAGATAATTTGATGCGGAATCCAACGTGATTAACCGCGTAGAGATCACATTTGTAGTTTGAGCCCTATCTCCAAATTAGATTATCGCCGTTTTCCAAAATGGCGGCAAAAACACAAGGAGGCCAGGAAATGGATAAGTCAGCCTAAATTAGTTTGGATGGGGACAAATAGAACTATAACATACTCAAAGGGCATCCCTGTATCTCTAGTAGAACCAGAGTTATGAGCCTCCAAATTTGGGTGTACTGTTAATCCTACGGAGGGGGTTGTTTGTTTATGTTTTGCTTATTTACTCGGTCCCCGTGTGTCGTAGCCCTAGATTTATAGTATGAATGGATGGGGTATAAATTGGACTATAACATACTCAAAGGACATCCCTGTATCTCTAGTAGAACCAGAACTGACTTAACGCGGAGGGATAAGCAATGTTGAAATGGCACAAGTCGAAAATAGTTTAAACAAGAGGGCCCAAGGGCTGGACCTTAATAGTAGCCACATCGTTATCTATTTAATTAGCACATAAATAAAATGAAAAGAATTATAAAGACCAAAAGACACAAATTCGGAGTAATACAACCCCAAAAATACTGAAGTATACGACCCCACAAATAAATGGGGACCTCCCTCATTCCCGACCCGGTGGTTAAGTGCCATACTGCTGCAAGAGCGACCCGGGTTCGAATCCCGGCTGCGACCAAGAAAAATTTTAATTAAAATAAAATCTCTAACCGAGCTCAGCTACCCCTATTGGTGGGTTTAGGTACTATAGAGTTCCTTTTAAGCTAAAATCTGACGATAACGAAAGCGACAACCTTGGCCAGAACTACAGTTCGGGTAAAACTAAGAGCCTCATCGTACACTACGATGTGGCAAAAAACTCGATTAAACAAGTCGCACCACTAAGAGTCAACCGTAGCGAAGTTTGTCTGTCCGATTCAGAGTATTGCGACGTCACCTTTAAAGGGGCTAACCGGACCTTTCCCGGAACTACTTTATCGCCGTGTTGTAACAAAAAATTTCTAGGGTAGTAAATTGGCGTACGGTAACGCCATCTAGCAAAAATATTTTACTTTTTACTCAAAGTTCAACTCAGTTCAGTTTCAGAAAAGAAACCTAATAACAAAGATCTTCAAAATCCAAAGAATTATACAAGGATAAGCGAATTATTTCATATAGTCTTTGTTAAAAACAAGTAAAAGCGCTAACTTATCAATTGGAGTGCGTAGAAAAGCCTTTGTCTTCCAATTTAACGATTAAAATTTTTAATACCATTATGCCTTGCACGTGTAAGACAAATTGTTTAAGTGCAAAAAAACCGCAATGTATGCCATTGTAGAGGGAAGGTGAAAATGGGCTCTGTTTAATGGTAAGCAAACCCCTTCAACTGAAATAGGTGGCATTAGAAACTTTACAAATTTCAATGGAAGAAAATGCTGTTTACATGGCTTAAATGGAGAGTTTCATACTTATAGGGAGCTATATATTATTTTCTTATGGCATCACTTATTTCCCCATGCCTTGAGTTAGTAATAAAACCATACTCCAAACATTTTATTAGTCTTATAGTGAGATTTAAAAAACAAACCTTTTCTATAGTGGTATTTGATTAATTGACAAAATAAAAAGCTTTAGAGTGGGTTACAAAAATTTAAAACCAAAAAAAAAGTAAAACCATTTCATAATGGACTAAAAAATTAAAAAAAAAGGGTAAAAGCATTTCATAGTGGGCTAAAAAATTAAAAACAAACACTTATTAGGCTAAAGATAAAAAATAAAACTCTTTCTTAGTAGGTAAAAAGTTAAAATGGTTAAAAACATTTTATAGGTTAAAAATTGAAAGAATAAAACCCATTCTTTGCAGGTTAAAAATTCAATTAACAAAATTGTTTATATTGGATTTAAAAAACCCTTTTGGAGTATGGGACTCAAGGTATCCAAATTGTAAACATTTCAAATCCTTCTAAAATGGGGAAATTACCGAAGTCCCCGAATTTTCAGTATTTTCCCTAGCTGCTACTCGCTCTGCTCTAGGAGGGCAAGGTGTCTAGGCGAAATTTTTCCGTTTTGTTGTTACCTAAGGATCTTCAGGAAAATGTTCGTTTAGACTCCGAACAACCTCACCTGACAATATCAGGTGCCACATTTCCTTCGAGTGTTGGGCCCTCTTAGGTAATTTCACGTCAACAACTGTCCATGTTGACGTGGCTTTGGAATATTTTGCTTTCATTCAGATAACAGTTGGGAAGATTTCCATTAACTATAATTTAAATTATTACTTCCGTCATGTGGTACGTACCGTTGCTTCCATGTTTTGCCTAATGCAACCGGGCGATTAAGCCTTTTTGTGGTCCATAATGGCAAGGACATTTCTTCCTATATAGCCTTTCCACCTAAATTACATTTCCTGTCTTAGATGATTATTTTATAAATTTGTTGGTGTGATTTTACGGATAGTTAGGTGTTTTTGGAGCGTACATCAATAGGAGGTTATGAAATGATTCCAATTGCCCTGTATTCCTGAAAGAAAGTTTCATATTTACTTTAGAACTACATTAGGATCATTGCATTCAGATTCGATCAGTAACGTTACAATAGGTTGTCCCATTTTAAGAACATTTCAAGTACATGAATTTAGGGATAGTAGATGGTCAAATCTCTTTTCAGCTACCCTAAACGATTGATTAAAAGTTTAGAACCAAACTCCATATATCTTGAAAGTACACATCCTAGCCAAAAAGTACACATCCTAGCCAAAAACATTCATAACCATAATTTTGGGGGGTTGAAATATGGTCACGGTATACTTTTAATAACTTGGTCTAAGGGTTTTACTTGTTATAATCCGCATTTTTGGGTGGCTAAAACCAGAGATATTACCATTTAACCAACCTTGCTGAGATGAGTATAATATAGTTTCATAAATAACATTCAATGAAACCTATTATTTAGGAAAAATTTTAATTCTTTTAAAAAATTCCTTTTACAAAGTAATTTCTTCAACTCCATAAAAGAAAGAATTTGTTTAATTAACCACGGTTTTGTCCTTTCTTCTTCATTCAATTCGGCATGGGCACATTTGTGTAAAGTCCATTCGTGCACATTTTGGACTTGATGTAATAGCTGAATCCAAGCACCTTCAATGTTTCAATGAAATGAATCAATAAAATACTAGAGTATTATAAGCTTTTCGCAAATAACTTACAATCATGTAATTTAGGTTTTTCTCACAAGTTTTCGCACACCACCAAAAGTGGTTTAACACATCGCCAATAAACTGCGAAAGCACTTCTCTGTATTTCGCCTGGAAATAGTTTATAAACTTTCATTATAATTTAGGAATTAGATTAATTTGAAGCACGCACTGCAAGTCGTTTCCTCAGGGATTTAGCCGCATGCTATATATCCATGGAATGCTTTATTTGTGGGTATATATTTCCCTTGAACACAACACACAATTATGAAAACATTTCAAGTACTTCGAATAGACTAAAACTTTAAAAAGGTATTCATAGAGCTTTAATTCCTCGATGTCTATCCGTTACTATTTCTTCTATAACGTAGTAGTGGTTCACTAAACTCTCAAAACACTAAATCTACATATTCGGGCTTCTATTATTGGTTAGCCTGATATCGGCAAATTCTACAGGTAAAATTTTTTGCGTTTTAGGTCGATTGCTGTGTAGCTACAATTTTTAGCACTATAACCAGGTGAATCGCTGCGCGCATCACCAGCTATGATTAAGGGTTCTTTTTTGTTTACGAGCAGTGCAAGCTTTTGAAAATCGGGATTATTAATGAAGTAATAGAGTAATGTCAGCGCTACGTATTGGAACGTCACTCCATAGCGTAATCTCGGTAGAAAGGGGAAAAACCAGTTTATCCCTCCCTTTAGGCGCCCTTTTGTAAGAGGGAATACTGAGCGCGCTCGTTAGGGGGGATGACACGTAGCTTGGAGTAGTGCTTAAAATTATGAACTGTTTCTTCTTTTATGACATCTGATTGCGATATCTTTCCCGCAAAATCGTCAACAGTTCATTGAACGTCGTATTTACTTTCAGTTATTTATCTGATCCGATAAGGTGATAATTTTCATCCGACCTAGCGCTATCTGAACGATTTCTAATCTTATATCTGTTCAGATATCTTTATAATTTTACAGATATCCGTGTTTAACTTTATAAACTGATTACATGTACAACCATTCCACTACACATTAAAACCTTCAATTATTTAGTCAAGACAGAGATACAGAGATTCGTGTAATTTTAGAAGCAGGAATAGATAAGAGGGTACTTTTTGCGCACGTCAATGTCCACGACACCCTTCCTCGAGTCGGGGCCGGGGGCGTATGAAAGAAGAGGCTGTTCATTCCGACAGAGGTAAAAAGCAACGATCTATTTTTGGCCGTCTCCGTCAGCAACGTCATCAAAACGTAGTTTAAGTGAGCCAATTAGATAATTTAAAATTTTCGATACGAGTTGAAGGGGACTGGGCAATGAGTCGGACTGAAGTTTAGACCATGAAACCTTCTATATAATGGACCAGAATCTTAATGGCGGATCCCATGTTAAAGTTTTCTTGCTAAACTGTCCCAAAATAATAAAGAAAAAAAGCTAGCAGACGGGCAAGGTCTTGGAGAAAGACGGTTCTATGTAAACGAGTAAAATGGCCGCTTGGTCTCATTTCGCTAAGCTTTGGGACAAATGTTAATTTTTTTGCATCAATTTAAAAGTAGAGTTTAGTAAAATAATTAAAAATAGGAAAATTAAACATTTGTGCGTTTGCCAATTGTGAGACTGATTCAAAGAAATTAAAATGTAAAAACATAAGTTTTGTACTCTTCCCAAAAGCGTCACGTTTGTTTAAGTTGTACCGCGGTGCGCGTACTCTGCGAAATTGGCGGGCAACTGCGCACAGACGTTGTAAGCAGAAAAAAACCTCCCAGTTTCTGGTCCTTCCAGATTGAAGGTTCATGTTTAGACTAACCGTTCTCTATTCCTGCTAATAAAATTACATAGATCCCTGGTCAAGGCTAGTTACTGTGTTTTGATAAATAATAGACAACCTCTCGCACGATAAGTTCTTTCTATCTTTATTAAATAGGTGGAATAAATTACAATCGCAACCAATGTTGTGATTTTGAATAAATTGGTGCCACAAAAATAATTGCCTGCTTCTAGAAACAACTTTTCCTTCGTACCTAGAGATGTGAAATTAATGTATATTTTAAAAACTGTAACTTACCCGGTAAATTGCTGATTTAAATTTTATGAAAACCAGAATGACAGTTCAGTCACTAAATTTGGTAATTTATATTTTACGTGCTTACAGTAAATTTAATTTTAAACAGGGTTGAATTGTGAGCACTATATAAGGTGCTTTACATGATTTTGCGGCTTTTGCTACCAAGATGGAAGCCGTGGCTTTTCTAATCTGATCTTTAACAAACGATTTTTAGAGCTAGCTGGCGTCTGGCGAGTCTATTTAGAAGTAAATACATAAATAGTTGATTATTTAAATATAAAATCAACTTTTAATGAGCCCTTGACCCAAATAACAGAGCACTAGCATGTGCGTGTGACTACTTGGCCCGGCTTTCAAGTAAACTCTTTTTAAGTGACTAACAATATGAGGATGTGTGAACCACTATTTTAAGCTAGAACAGCTGCATGAACGAACAGGAAATCGAGGAAAACGGGAATCCGAAGTAAAAAAGGACTTAGTTTTAGTCTTTGGTAGGTTTCACTCCCAGAGGTTTTTGAGCACAAAAGTTTTAAAAAATTTTGACAACTCCATTATAAAATTACGGAAATTTGGTATATTACCGTCTCATATTTCTACTAGTACCAAGTCAATTATTTGGGAAAATAAACTGAACTGTTTCCCTCCGAGGTAGGTTGGATGTCGAGGGATTCCGAATCCCTCGACATCCAACCTACAACAAATATGCAATTTGTCTGGATGATTTTTTGAAGTATATGCGTTATGTATACATTTCAAGCGTTTAAATTCATAAAAGTTATTAATCCGAAACTGCGACCGATGCCACAGATATCTGTTTCAAATGCCTACAATCTCGTTTTTATCTCAGATATGATGTGATCCGAATGTGTATCTGAAAAATGCATCTGATCTGAACAGAAAATAGCCCTCAACTGTTTAACTGATAGCTGAAGTCAAGCAAACCTATTTGATCTGTTCGAATCACAAATCAGATAACTGTGTTCGGTTTAAAGCACTATCTGTGTGTCTGTCTGTCTGTCCGTTGTTACACCCACGTGACCTTATTCGCAGCTTGCGTATCGGAGCAAACGTGTTCGACATTTCCGAACTGCTTTCACAGTCACGGAAATGGCTCCTCTACTTGAGTTCTCACACAACCATCTTCTGGTCTTTGTCCATCCTACACGGACACCAGTCTGTTCTTACTGGCTTCTAATCACCACCATCTTTTGGTCTTCGTCCATCCCAGATTGACACCAGTCTGCACTTACACTGGCTTCTAACACCACCATCCACTGGTCTTCCGTCTATTCCACATAGACACCAAACTGTATCATTGGCTACGCCATTATCATCGTTTGGTTTTAGGATTTACGCGGCGATCAGCTAGGGTTACGAGAAACGTCTAGCCTCCCTAAGGTGGGATCGCCACAAAAGGTTTTCGCAATTGCGCTTTTTCCTTACTATTATAATGGAAACGAACCTTATTTTGAAAAAAAAGTACGTTGATACCTCTTTCAGTAGATGATTGATTGATATTTCAGTTTCATTGAGTTTAAAAAAAAATTGATTCCACCATTGGTTAATTTACAATATTGACCAATCGACAATCACAAATTTTAATTACAAAAACCGGTTCAAAACCTTATTAGTTTTGAAACAATTAAATTCTAATATTAAACATATGTACTAGTTAATTCCTCGTAGGTAATTAATGCTGACAAAATAAATAATAAATTAACTTCTAAAATTCAAATGTAAAATGTGTGCATTATTTCCCAATTAATAAAAGATATCCACCTATTTTTCATTCAAATTAATTTCCCACTTAATATTAATTAGGCCTATTGAACTTAAACTATCAAATTAAGAGGTTTCTTAATTGTACAAAATTATTACAATCTAACATGCAAAAATTCAAGGCTTAAAAACATTTTACTTTTATATTAAACGCCGCAAAAGAATTAACCAATAAACAGTAAGTAAAATTACGTAATGAAAGAGGAAGTGACGTACATTTGGTTTGGATAAAGGTTTGGCGGGAGATCCAAATGTCGATTTGGATTTGGGTTAGAGAATACGGTTTAAAGTGCCCTGTCCAAATGAAACCGATCCAAACGTTTAGATTTGGATCCTTGTCCAAATGATTTAGATTTTTAGAGAATAGGGTCCCTGGTTTCTGACAATTGTAACACGTAACACGTAATAACGCGTGTAGATGGATACGATAAGGCTAAATGACGACCAAGGGATTTTGATCTTTGATTAAAGTTTCTTGTATAGGTTCTCTGACTATTTGAAGTATTTTGAACTCTAGCCTTTGATCTAGAGTCTAAAGGTTTTAAGGGATATTCCCATTTAGGATGTGGAGGAGAAGAAGGGGGAGTATAAGGGCTTTGACACTTCCCAGGGGAACATTGACTATGAGCAGAACCCCAATTTGCAGGGCAAAATGACCCAGCCTTTGTTATCGTCTTAGATTTAGGGGGAGATTTCTTTTTCTCCCTTTTCTCAGCATTCCTCTTCCTTACTTGGATGTCCTCTTCAATTGTCCTACAGGAATTTCGTAATTGTTCCATAGTAGTAAATTGTAAAAAGAGAAGAGGGGTTCTAAGTTCATCCTTTAAGTTACTTTTAATTTTGGGAACTAACTCCTTTTCGGAAAGAGGATGAGTCATCCCTAAGTTTAATTTCATAACATCCCCGAAAAAATCCTCTACTGATTCCTTATCCTTCTGACTTCTTTGGGAAATCTCTATTTTAAGCTTCGAGTCAGCTTCAGAATATCTAAATTGAGCCTTAAAATGTCTTTTAAAGGTTTTCCAGTGAGGATGATTAGAATTTGAGCTACAAACAGCACAGTACTGACGGATTAAATCCCTGTCCCAGTATAAAGCATGCCCTTGTAAAAGAAGAGGCAATGCTGCTAACCTATCTTCATTCGAAAGTTTATGAAATTTAGCATATTCTTCAAAACAGGTAAAAATTCTGAGGCACTATCACTAGATGAACCCGTAAATGCTAATTTTTCTGGAGGATCAATATGGACTTTTCCCGTTTGAACTACTAGAGGATTTGGCAGTTAAGAAAGCATCCCCTCCTGCCTACGAAAAGTACACTATTTTTCATAATGATCTTTTGTTCTTTACTTTCAATTGGCGTTTCACGCGGGTTAGGCAGAACGGTGCCTGCAATTTAGCGTTACTGGATCCGAGGTAAATTCCTGGCAAGTTACACAGATGAAAGATTCCTTCAATTTTTCCATAAATACTTGAACAATAAGGGTGGAACTTGTATGCAATAATATGGATGCATAATTTTTTTTTTCTTCTACTACTTTTAATTGTAACTGTCTCTTAAGACAACTTTGGCAAAAAGTGTTGCCACATGTTAGACTTACCGAATTGGTCACAAAATTATGGCATATTGCGCATGTGAACTGTTGTTGTTCTTCGAGACCAGTTTGGCAAATGTGTGGCTACATGTCAAAGATACCGGATCTTTATTCATAAATATACCACATATCGAGCACTGAAGGCGTTCAATTACTATTTCCGTAAATACCTGAATCTAATCTAAGTACTGAGATTCTTATTATATAAGACTTGAATATAAATAAAGGTGAGGGTATAATGATAATAATTTCTACGTCAAAAATGATAAAGATTAAGGCAATTGAGAAGAATTGTAAAGAGAAAGGTACTCGAGTTTTATAAGTAGGATTAAATGGGGAATTTTTTTCTAGCGAAGGGTTTTGTATTTTGGCTAAATTTGAAGATAGTAGTATTACTACTATTCTTAGAATAAAAGCTGTTCTTCTGTTGCAAGACTTCCATTCCTAACTGTTCTTCATCAAAAGCCACGTGTATGGTTTCTACGGTTTTTCGTTCTTCTGGATAATATATCCGGTATCCTCTCGTTTTGAAAGCATATCCGATTAGGATCCCCAGTTTCGCTCTTTGGTGCAGTTTGCTCCTTTTCTGTTGTTTAGGTAAGTGGACAAAAGCTAAACATCCAAATCGTTTCAAATAATTTGCACTCGGCTTTCGACCATTCCAGCGTTCGAAGGGTACTTTCTCTCCGAGTAAGGAGTGCCTGAGACGATTCTTCAGGTATGTTGACGTGCGTACTACTTCTGCCCATAAATTTAATGGCAGTTTTGCATCGGCCAGGAGTATTCGGGTCATGTCCAACAGTGTTCTGTTAACTCTCTCGGCGATGCCATTCATCTGGGGTGAGTACACATTGGTCCTTTGATGAATAATCCCGGATTCTTGGCATAATGTGGTGAAATACTGGGCGCAATACTCCAGACCGTTATCTGTCCTCAGGGCTCCGATTTTCCTTCCCGACTGATTTTCAACTTGCTTTTTAAACAGTTGAACATTGTGAAAGACATCATTTTTCTTTTCCATTATGTATAATCCAGATAAAACGACTGAAGTCATCTATAAAGGTTACGTAGTACCGACCTCCCCCTATCGAAGTTATTGGCGATGGTCCCCACACATCGGAGTGTACTAGTTCTAATGGTTTCGTGCTTCTAACGGTTTCAAGATTCGGATGATGTTTCCTGGTACTCTTACTTAAGGCGCAAGGCACACACGTCTCCAAATCACCATCTAACTTGTCCAGGCCACGAAGCATTTCGTATTTTGACATATACTTCTGATCTTGGCCATTAATGTGTCCCAGTCTTTTATGGCATTTGTCCATTAAGTTTGATGTATTTACACTAGCTGTTTGATTCTCATACTGAATTTCATCAATCAGGACTGCTGCGTTAACCAATGTATAAAAATTGTCTTCCGTTAGGGGTGCGGTGAATGCGAATTGTCCCTCTTCATCATACGCGGTGTAAGCTGATCTGCAGATTACGCCTTTGTATCCGCCTTGATCAATCAACCGGCCCGAGGTCAGATTTCTGCGCATGCTTGGTGTATATACGACGTCTTTCAGTCTGAATATATCTTTACCATTGATCTGGATACGAATGTCACCGGTTCCTTGTATGGTAGTCGTTCCTTCGCCGCAGGACGCTTTGGCTGATAATGGTTTGTAGTTAATAAACCATTCCCGTTTGTTGCAAAAATGGTGCGTTGCCGCTTTATCCAAAATCCATGCATTTGAGGTGATTGTTTCTGAACAATGAGCTGCTGCTATAAACGTACGTTTCTCCGCCCTTCCTTCTCGTTGGAAATTCTCTCGTCGATTATTATTATAATTTCTCTGTGGTTTCCGACACTCATTTGCCTTGTGTCCCGTTTTTCCACAATTGTAGCAGGCTCGTTGAAATTCTCTATTCGGTTCTTGAGGCCTTCCTTTTTGGTTATTGCGAGATTTCATCTGAGTCATGAATACGTCTGAGCTCTGCTCCTTGAGTTTCTGTTTTTCCGATTGTCTAGTATATTCGGTAATTAAAAGATCTTCTATATTCGTTGGTATGAAGTCTTTAGTTTCAAAGCAATAAATTTGCTGTACCAAAGGGTCGTATGATTCAGGCAGTGATGAAATCAATTGGTAAGCAACATCCTTATCGAGCAATGTTTCTCCGGCTTTTTCCAGTTGATCCTTGATGCTGTACACGCGACTAATGAAATCTGTCATCGTTTCTAGAGGTTCATAGTCTGTGGTGTAAAACACCCTCCTTAAAGCCCCAATCCATGCCCTACTTATAGGCTGAAGTGCAGCTCGTAACTTGTTCCATGCTTCAGGGGGGTTTTTGTAGTCTTAATGAGACTCCGTGTTTTAGTTGACAAACTCAAGGCCAAAATAGAGAATGCGGTTTCTTTACGTGATTCGTACTTTTCCTTTTCAGCTGCTGTCGCTGACGCTGCTGGTTCAGTTGTATCCGTGCTTACTATACTCCACAAACCGCGATCTCTTAATATCCATTCCATCGCGTATCGCCAGTTCGCATAGTTATCGGCTTCCAAAATTGGAAGCTGTCCGTTTAAAATCGCGTTTCCGCCCGTCGCCATTTGCCTGTTACGTCACGAACACTTTGTAACCCGTAATGTACAACTTTACTCACAACTCGTTCCTAAGCCTCGGACTCCACCAATCCAAACCACGCTCTGCTACCATTTGTTGGAATATTATGGAAATGATGGCGCGGCAATTAAACGTCAATAAACTTTTATTAATATAAATTAAATAAACAATTAAACACTAAGTTCCGTGATTTAAACATTTCGTTACTAATTACACGCGGCGGCAAACTGGAGCAGACTGACTCCCACACGGTCTCGGAAAACTCTAAAATAAACTAAACCTAGAAACTTCTAATTACAGTTCGGTTTGATTCAATTCTAATCTGATCACGGCTAGTTCGGTTCGGTTCAGTTCATTTCATTTTAATGATCATATTTATCTCGGAGAACTAATTTATACTAACAGTGAGTATGGTAGAATGAATTCACCCATTACTTTAGAAGCCGTCGTTAGACGAAACAACTTAAGACGAATTGAAAAATTTGGTGCTATCGGATGGGATAAAGATTACGGATAATCCGAAACGACTACAGATCCCGAAACGGGGGATTTACTAATAAACCCCTCACCGAATGAAGTCTATAATGTAGCCGATGGTGAAGGTTATATATGGCAATACGTTAATGGCCCTAATATAATTTTTGGTTTGAAACACTTAGCGATGTACAGATTACTAACTTCTACAGAGAAATTACCAGCAGGGTCATTAATTGACATGTTTGCTAGACAGTTTCCATGTATCATAAATAAGAAGGTTCATCAATTCAAATTGAAAGAATTTGCGGGGGATACTATCCTCGTATTTCCCGTACACGACCTCACACCGCACAAAATGTACGGAATGCCAACCCCAAATATTTGCCATTTAGGGAGTTGTCATCCCCGCTATGAGGAGGAATGCAAATTTATTACGGTGGATACGAATTTCATTGTCCATACAAGTACTTAAGAGTTCTGAACTTAGCTCTTCATATGTGTATGTTTATGGTATATAAAACTAACAAAACCGTAAGGAAAAATTATAGTGATGAAAACGACATAGCTACGCATAATATATTGAAGGCCCTGCAGATTTGCAGGTTAGCCGAGTGTCTGTGTGATAACACTCCCAGTTTAATGTTTTACGAAGTTCATTATCACATGAGATCCAATGACGTGAATAATAATTTCGTGAATAAGTATTTCGCAAACTTTCTTTAATTAATAAAACGTTTGTAAGTTCTACATTTTGTAGGCGAAGAATAATGTTAAATGCTAAATAATATTTGTAGAATCTCGAATAAAAAGAAAATGTTAGAATGATATGGGCTTTTAATTATTTTACGTTGGTTTAATATAATTAATATTTTAAACCCTGTTCAAATATTTCTTATTTCAGTTCAAACATTCACGATTTCCGTTTAAAGTTTCACTATTTATGTTCAACTATTTCCGTTCAAAGTTTCACTATTTATGTTCAACAATTTCCGTTCAAAGTTTCACTCTTTCTGTTCAAAGTTTCACTCTTTCTGTTCAAAGTTTCACTCTTTCTGTTCAAAGTTTCACTCTTTCTGTTCAAAGTTTCACTCTTTCTGTTCAAAGTTTCACTCTTTCTGTTCAAAGTTTCACTCTTTCTGTTCAAAGTTTCACTATTTATGTTCAAAGTTTCACTATTTATGATCAAAGTTTCACTCTTTCTGTTCAAAATTTCACTCTTTCTGTTCAAAGTTTCACTCTTTCTGTTCAAAGTTTCACTATTTATGTTCAAAGTTTCACTCTTTCTGTTCAAAGTTTCACTCTTTCTGTTCAAAGTTTCACTCTTTCTGTTCAAAGTTTCACTCTTTCTGTTCAAAGTTTCACTCTTTCTGTTCAAAGTTTCACTCTTTCTCTTCAAAGTTTTACTATTTATGTGTTCAAAGTTTCATTCTTTCCGTTCAAAGTTTCATTCTTTCCGTTCAAAGTTTCATTCTTTCCGGTCAAAGTTTCACTATTTCCGTTCAAAGTTTCACTATTTCTGTTCAAAGTTTGAATACGGAAAACAAATTTTCAAGGTGAAAGATACGTAGTGTAAAACGGATGATTTCAAAGTTCAGACTAAATAACAGAAAATCAATGAAATACCATCTCCTCAATAAAGTTGGCCTTATTACCGTTCGAACTTTCGTTATTATTTTTCAATCGTTTCTTATTACTGTTCGAATTTTTGTTACTATTCTATCCTTAAGCACTTAGTCAAAAGTGTATCGAAATAGGAAAATATGTGATTGAAAGTGTTGTGAATCTACGAAACTACGATTAAAAGTGGTGGAAAATAATTGAAAAGATGACCAAAATACTATTTAAAGTGATGGAGAATGATAAAAAAGATGATGAATGTACTACTGAAAGTGATGTAAAAGATTGAAAACATGAGGAAAATAAGATTGAAAGTGACGTAAATGATTGAAATCATGATAAAAAAGATGATGAATGTACTACTGAAAGTGATGTAAAAGATTGAAAACATGAGGAAAATAAGATTGAAAGTGACGTAAATGATTGAAATTATACCCAAAAATCGATTGAATGTGGTGTTAAATTATTTAGACAACACAAAAATATATTTGAAATGAATGAAAACATACTACAAAAAGTGACCAAAGGCGTTTATAAATGGACAAAACCAGGTTGAACAGGCTGTTAAGTGACATAAATCTGACATAAGTCAGACATGATTAGAAGAAGAACGTTCCCATTCTTTTTATCTGATGTTTAAACGAATAAATGCGCGTGGGAAGAGGGATTGTCATCATCGCAATATCGGTCAGTTGGAAATAAGAATAATTAAAAATGAGCTTAAAATATTAATTAATTCAATTCTCAGAAACATATATACTAGCAGCAAAGGTACCCGGCGTTGTACGTGAGCCCATAAGTCCGTCGGGGCGATTTAATTACTTTTTCCGAAATTCCACATCGCTTTACAAATTTCTATGGTTTTGAAATCGAATTTCAAAGTTCCATAACCAAAATTCCCATGTGATATAAATGTGATGAATACCTTAATACCTAATAATGTATGAATTCTTGAATATAAACGTCTTACTCTTAACCGGGATACATTAATTTATGATTTTAAATTACTTTAGTATTGTGAGATTTCGAACTCTAGATAAATTCCTATGTCTACTGCAAAAGTTTATATGGAAAACGAATTTTCAAGGTGAAAGATACGTAGTGTAAAACGGATGATTTCTAAGTTCAGACTAAATAACAGAAAATCAATCAAACACCATCTCCTCATTAACATTAATTTATGTTTTCATATTATTGCAGTTTGGTTTCTAATATGTTTATATGTATTTACGTAACAGAAAACGTTTTCAAATGACTGAATTGCGATTAAGTTTTGTTCACAAGAAACTATAAAAGCGGTTGAAAGTGACATGAAATGTCTATAATTCAATTAAAAGTATCGGCAAAACACTAAAAATTGGTTAAAGCTTCGCTAAATGTTTAGTAAACGTTTCGTTATTCAACTTAAATATATCCGATATTGTTAATATATGACTATTATAAAAGATAATGAAGTTGAATGACGAAAAAGTGGTCGCAAGTGTTGTTAATCTACTAAAATTCGGATGAAACTGATAAGAAATGAAAGCATTCGATTGAAAGCGAAAATACGACAAAGAAAGTGGATCAAAGTTTTGTTAAACTACTAAAATGTGGTTCAAATCACATTCAAAGGAACTAAAAAGCAGTTGACCGTTTATGAAATGACAAAAGTACAATTGTAAGTAATGTATTTCATATTTTTATAAATTTTGCAAGGATATAAATACTTCTCGCGGATCTCAACAGTGTGTGAAATTTGATAACACGAATGTTACCAGTAATTGGTCCATTAACGTAACAAATGTGGATGATTACCAAGAAATAAACCCATTTGATTTCAATCGTGATTTGATACTATCATAACCAAAACTTCGGTATATCACGACGTTTCAAGGAGGCCTTTAGACACTTAATACTAGTCGAATCAAATTGATGAGAAATTAATAATTGCTAAATTTGTTTGCAATATAAACGAAGGCTTTGAACGCAGAATTTATCCCAGTTTGTTTATTTTATCAGTATAGATCTTCTCAAGACACACACTTTCTTATCAGTTTGATAAATGGAAATTTCATTGGTGATAAATTATAAAGTGCATCGCCTAATCAATCCGCATCTCTTTTATCAGTATCATCGTCTTTTCGATCTTACGTTGAAATTTCAAAATATCATTTAACCACTTTGGAACAGAAAAACTCAAATGCAGAAACAGATGGACACGCGTAGTTTCAATAGAGTATGATGTACCACAGACATTGGTTGTAAGTGTCAGTCTGCTAACCTCAAGACCGGGGGGAGGGCCGCCACACGCGCGTATTTTTGTTTTCCCCGGTGCGTGTTCTATAAGCGGGCCAAAGTTTGAGAAGATAATAGATATAACTTTATTTTAAACGATTTAACTATTATTAATGTTAATTATTGAAGATTAAAATAATTAAAAATAATTATATTTATTTAAATATTAAAGATAAACCTCTCGTGCAAAGAGAGAGATTATAATTGCCTTCTATATCTACCAAGGCCCGTGCATGCGATATATTTCCTTCATTGCCTCCTATATCTATCAAGGCCCGTGCATTGTGATATATTTCATTCATTGCCTCCTATATCTATCAAGGCACGTGCATTGTGACATATTTCATTCATTGCCTCCTATATCTATCAAGGCCCGTGCATTGCGATATATTTTTCAAAACAACAACAAAAATGGGAAGCTCCTCACAGAAACATAATAATTTCTTTTCTCTGTATATGAAATGAAAATATGGATAATATTGCGCTCCTTTAATGGTATGAATCCTTGCCTGTCTATTAATATTTTACGTAGGAGTAATACGTTTTTAGCAAAGTCTAGAGAGGATAAACATAAGCGAGATTGTTTCGGAAAAAAATACTGCTTCCACTAATGGGTTTATACTCCTTGTTACTGTTGTATAGAGTAATCATGATAAAAGCTTAAAAAATTACGAGAGGACAGACCTTTTTTATCCTCTTGTTTTATTCTTAATAAGAATATAAAACATTTATTTTGTATCAAAAAATATTTTTTGGTGCTAAGATTGCTTTAAAAAAATCCAAACGGTTAGGCATTGGTAAAAAAGACAAATGATATTTTTCAAATCTAATGAGATAACGCCCACCTAGTTGAAAATTGCCCTTTTTATCCGCGAGAGCCATTCTTAATGAGAATTTCGATGCTAGTAGGTTGTCAATTAAACTACCGGTATATTATTGTTGTTGCAAATTGGATATTAAGTCAAATTAAGTGGTTGTAAAGAGCCAGCAGGTTTTTGCCGCTTCTTTTTGTGAGTATTTGATTTTTGTATGTAAAATGGAGGAAGATAGTGTTGAGAGTAAGGATGAAATGCGGAAGCGCAAAGCGCGGGAAAGGATGAGGGCAAAAAGGTCGACATTTTCATTGGATACTTAAGGTTATATAATCTTCTCGCCACGGAGAGGTAATATTTTGGTTTTCCCAACTTGTATAGTTTCTTGTGAACAAAACTTAATCGCAATTCAGTCATTTGAAAACGTTTTCTGTTACGTAAATACATATAAACATATTAGAAACCAAACTGCAATAATATGAAAACATAAATTAATGTTAATGAGGAGATGGTGTTTGATTGATTTTCTGTTATTTAGTCTGAACTTAGAAATCATCCGTTTTACACTACGTATCTTTCACCTTGAAAATTTGTTTTCCGTATTCATCACAAACTTTGAACAGAAATAGTGAAACTTTGAACGGAAATAGAGAAACTTTGAACGGAAAGAGTGAAACTTTGAACACATAAATAGTGAAACTTTGAACAGAAAGAGTGAAACTTTGAACATAAATAGTGAAACTTTGAACAGAAAGAGTGAAACTTTGAAGAGAAAGAGTGAAACTTTGAACAGAAAGAGTGAAACTTTGAACAGAAAGAGTGAAACTTTGAAGAGAAAGAGTGAAACTTTGAACAGAAAGAGTGAAACTTTGAACAGAAAGAGTGAAACTTTGAACAAAAAGAGTGAATCTTTGAACATAAATAGTGAAACTTTGAACATAGATAGTGAAACTTTGAATATAAATAGTGAAACTTTGAACATAAATAGTGAAACTTTGAACATAAATAGTGAAACTTTGAACGGAAATAGTTGAACATAAATAGTGAAACTTTGAACGGAAATCGTGAATGTTTGAACTGAAATAAGAAATATTTGAACAGGGTTTAAAATATTAATTATATTAAACCAACGTAAAATAATTAAAAGCCCATATCATTCAAACATTTTCTTTTTATTCGAGATTCTACAAATATGTTTAGCTAGCATTTAACATTATCCTTCGCCTACAAAATGTAGAACTTACAAACGTTTTATTAATTAAAGATATCTGCGAAATACTTATTCACGAAATTATTATTCATGTCATTGGATCTCATGTGATAATGAACTTCGTTAAACATTAAACTGTGAGTATTATCACACAGACACTTGGCTAACCTGCAAATCTGCAGGGCCTTCAATATATAATGCGTAGCTATGTCGTTTTCATCACATTAATTTTTCCTTACGGTTTTGTTAGTTTTATATACCATAAACATACAAATATGAAGAGCTAAGTTCAGAACTCTTAAGTACTAGTATGGACAATGAAATTCGTATCCACCGTAACAAAAGGTGCGAAATTGGCATTCCTCCTCATAGCGGGGATGACAACTCTCTAAATGGCAAATATTTGAGGTTGGCATTCCGTACATTTTGTGCGGTGTGAGGTCGTGTACGGGAAATACGAGGATAGTATCCCCCGCAAATTCTTTCAATTTCAATTGATGAACCTTCTTATTTATGATACATGGAAACTGTCTAGCAAACATGTCAATTAATGACCCTGCGGGTAATTGCACTGTAGAAGTTAGTAATCTGTACATCGCTAAGTGTTTCAAACCAAAATTTATATTAGGGCCATTAACGTATTGCAATATATAACCTTCACCATCGGCTACATTATAGACTTCATTCGGTGTGGGGTTTATTAGTAAATCCCCCGTTTTGGGATCTGTAGTCCTTTCGGATTTTCCGTAATCTTTATCCCATCCGAAAGCAGCAAATTTTTCAATTCGTCTTAAGTTGCTTCGTCTAACGACGGCTTCTAAAGTAATGAGTGAATTCATTCTACCGTCCTCACTACAGCAGATAGGGCAGGAAGGTGTGTCCGGCGTATTGTCAGTTTCGGAGAACGCTATTGATTCGTTCCTGTTGGTGTAAAAATTAACCGGATACTCTGATTATAAGTCTGGATACAAATGCGCATGGAAGGCTTAACTATATTGTTAAGTTTCACGGCGTCCTTTAAAAATATTTTGTTTCTGGGGTTATACACGATACCGTCCAAGTTGTTCCAAATTATTCCTTCGGTAAGACACCCGAACTGTAAAACAGGAAATCTAGTTTTAAAAGTGTTCAAGGCGATTTTTAAATCGCGCAAAGAAAATTTTAAACACCGCCCTACTTCATTCGCGACACCGATATACAATAGTATATAGTAGGTCATCTAATATAACTAGGTTCCTCACAATAGAATCTAGGATGCCCACATCTAACAACCCTTTATGGAGTTCCAAGTTTGGTGTATGGGATTGTATAACGCTAAATATGCCGTATAACACCAAATTATTCTTTCGGGAGTGGGTGAAATACACATATCCTTATGTTTAATGAATTTCCCCCACGAAAACACACTTCCCACATCCGGTGACCCCGGCTATGGGTGTTGCATACTTAAATCCATATCGACAAATGGTAGAGAATTTAATTTAAATACATCTAAAGAGAACTTGAGAATTGTACTTACATTTTAAATTTCGGACCTGGATCGTTACTTCGAGGAAGGTTAAAGAGTTGTAGAATGCCTTATCCTCAAACTGTCTACATCTTTTATACTGTATTGTCACGTGAACTCCTAGGGTATGATTGGATTCTAACCACGTCAACGTGGCGTTCTTCTAAAATATGATAGGATTATCGCGATGTTCTGCCATGTAGAGTCAACATGGCATTAAAAACCCCGAGCCATGACAAGGCTTAGCGATGCGTTCAATTTTCAACTTCAATATCGGAGATAGTATGTGTTCGTATTTACACTTAATTTGCATTCTAAAACATTGTAGGTTGCGAAATTCATGGTTTCCCCTGTCCTCGTGAGGAATCAGGTACACTGTCGTATCTGAAAACTGTACTCTCTTTTTACCGTCTACTTTCATACTTCCCGCTTACTTCGTTAATAAGTCTTTCATATGCTATGACATCTAGTCTTAAGCCTAACTTCCCAAACACGTGACGTGGGTTTCAACCACCATAATTCAAGCCAATTTAAGATATTGACGAAATATAGGGAATTTTCAAAGATATATAATTAATTATTTTCTTTGGTAGATATTTACAATTTCATAAGTAAGAACGTTATAAAGAAATTCGAGTACGAATTATTGTATGCATTAATTATTATTACTCTTTGAAAACCCGCATGCATTTACTTTAACTCGCCTCAAAATCGTAGTATATAAGGAAGTCAAATCCTATATTATAATAACAAGATAAAATCCCTATCAGCGGATCCCTTATCATTGAGACCATGCGTTTAATATTTTCTTCGAATAATAAGATAAGACACGCCAACGGGAATAGATAACCTTATCTCAAGTGTTCAACATGAGATTATACGCCAAGTCTGATACATCATGGATTTCACGCCAATTTCCCCCTATCAGTTCACGCCAAGTCTGACATCACGAGTTTCACGTCAATTCTCCCCTATCAGTTCATACCAATTCCTCACGCCGGTTCACGCGAATTCGTCACGCCGGTTCACGCGAATTCCTCGCGCCAGTTCACGCCACTGGGCCAGAAGTAACACAATGTTACTACTTTCATTATTTGTTAATCTCACTAAAATTCTACAAATTTGAAGGTGTGTGATATAATTCCTGAAACTCAACCAACGCATCATCATTCGTTAAAACAATTTTTAATCCTAATGATGTTACGTAATCATTTTTTAAACTATTTGTTACCAAAAGTGGATTGTTTAATCCATACATAGAAGTAACAGTGGTGCTGGTTAATCCAGGAGGACAGTGTCGTTATATAATTTTATTAGTGAAATAATTTTCATGTTTACATCAGCGGAGATTTTTCCAACGTAAACACGTGGGAGTCAAAGAGTTACGCTGTTCGCCAATCGGTTACACGCTATTTCCACAGTCCACATTGCCCTTTGTTTATTTGTCTAAATTGCTATGAATTATTTACGCATTTGATGTAATTACTGACATAAAAGCCAAACTATAGAATAGCATCATTCATTAACTTATTTCATAGATGTTCTTTCCGTTACCGCAAATTTAGCAAGGTTATGATAAAAATTGAACGCAATGTGTTGGAATAATCAAAAACTCCTCTAAACATTACAATTAAGGTCAATTATTTATTCAAACTCTTTTTATAACCTAAATGAACACTGTCGAAACACAATCCAGCTTTAATTTGAACTTAATTAAGTATAATTAAAGTGAAATTAATCCAAAAATATACATTTTTCTGGATAAAAACTGAAATAGCTTTTAAATAAACTATTTAAATAAGATTAAAGCTACCCAAGCCGTTGGTAAAGCCAAATGTTTTCTATTTCACGCTTAAATTAATTTAAATTTTAATTAAAGTACTTTAATAGGCGTGAAATCCAAAAGTTTAGGGTAAAATAGATAAAGTTCGGCAAGAATCAAAAACGACACCAAACATTTCAGCCTGTTAAGAGTTAACTACCGCCTTAAGACTGAAGTAACAGATATTATACATAAATGTCTTGGTTTGAACCAAGGCCGAAAAACAAACGATATGACTGAGGTTTATCAATTGACCGAAGTTTCAGATATTGCAATTTTTCTTTAATTATTATTATTATTAATTTAATCCTTAATCACAATTTATTTCTATCAACTGATTTTACTGTTAATCGATTTATTTCCTCTAAATTTATTCCAAAAATTGCATATCTACGCTTTTTCAAGAACAATTCCATTTTCCAAAAACATTTTACCATGAAATTATTTTGAAGGGATTTCGTATCGGTGTTTTAAATGTTAGTGGCTTGACAATTAATCTTCAAGTTTGCACCACTAGTAGTCTTTTCAACGTTTACAATTTGCTGAGAAGACGGATATTCGATAAAATATGATAAAGAGAATTTATTTTGCACGGACTAATTAATAAAATAACGCCGTTTACTTAAGACATAGGAACAACGTTTGTCCCTTGTGGTTTCTTTTAGTAGGTAGCGCTTCTTTCATGGACTGGAAAAATATTATATAGGCATAACCAAGGTTAGGGTAAAGATTCTATAAAAAGGAAAACGTCTCAGTACCAATGATATTTATATTCTTTTCCTTCGGAATTAATACATAAACCACTCCATTCTAAACGAGTTATGCGAAGGAGGGAACACTAAAGCCCGCCCCTTCCAAAATTTTCTTAGTATATGAAATTTTGCAATTATCATTGCTCGCAGTGTATGGGTCATGAGAGCCGTCTCAAAACACGCGGTCGGATCCAAATCTTTCCACATTGTAAACGGTACGTGACTCTCTGCGCTTACCTGCCAACCTTAATAATCTATGATTACAAATTGTTTGCTCTTTTTAGGGAGTCAGCAGAATATTTCAAATAGTCATTATTGATCCATCAATACGTATACCCTTCAAAATAATTAATTTCATGATGAAATGTTTTCGGAAATTGTTCTTGAAAAAGCGTAGATATGCAATTTTTTGAATAAATTTTGAGGGAATAAATCGATTAACAGTAAAATCAGTTGATATAAATAAATCGAGATTAAGGATTAAATTAATAATAATAATAATGTTTAAAGAAAAATTGCAATATCGGAACTTCAGTCAATTGATAAACCTGAGATTGGTACTCGACTCGCACAAAATGATGCACTATAGGTCCTAGAACCGGCTCCAAACCCTAAGATGCTAAAGTCACAAATTACCTGAAGCGCACGCGCAGTTAAAGCTAAGAAACGGGGGAGGTAAGATAATCTCTCTTGCCCCTTTGGTTCATAGATTTAACAGTTGTCATTACAAACTGGTGTTTAGTTTCGCTGAGGGCAGACCTTTTACTCGAAGAACTACAAAGAAATAAGATATAGGGAGCTAAAAACTGGCTAAGGGGAAGAGATAGTCTGACGTCACGCAGCCCCCTCTGGTTGGCATTTTTGCGAGTAGAATACTGTTTCCAACCGGTAGGGGGATAAAACTCCAGTAAGAAATAGAAGGGTGTGACATTTGAGGCTCAGAACTGTTAGCTCCCTATTAAAAATGACTTCTTACCATTCTTCTTCGCACTCGAAGATTGATCTATTCATTTTGGCTAATTTATTTTTCACCAATCGCAGATTGGAATTGGCGACGAAACATTATTCCAACGCAATAGCACGTTTAAGTTTCAGGCTGTCCATTGCCCTATAACGAAAAGTAAAATAAAAGAAAACATTTATTACGAATTATTTGTTGAACAAAAAACGTAAACATGGTAGGATTTTACTTTAACCCAACCAACACTTGATTCTGACTAATTAGAACAGAATTGAACTGAAGTGAACCTTCCCCCCTCCCGTTAGTCTTAGCTTATGAGGAGCTATAGGTATTTTTGTTAATCAGTCGGTTTCCATCTCTTATAGGGTATGGTTGACGATCGTGAGCTGCGTATTTTTGTACTTAATATGATTCTCATTAAATTTAAATAATAATTGACACTGTAATGCCTTAAATTCATTACGATTTTCTAAACCACATAAAAAATTGGTAGTAGAGCATGGTTTGCATGGAAAATCTGATTAAAATAATATACAAATAAGAAGCAAAGGCTTAAGGCATTAAGGTATGACATGACGAAATCTACTTCGCAGTAAATCGGACAAACAAGTGAACAATAACAATGGCGGAAGTGGCGGTATAATCACGGAACCAAATAAAGAAACTGGACTCCACCAATTATAAATAATGGAAATTTGAGATGGAGATGGTGTTTAGAGACCGCGGATTATGGAACATTGTTACTGAAAAAGAATTAGAACCTGAGGAAGATGAGGCGGCGATTCGAAAATTTCTACTAAGAGAATCAAGAGCGTATTCTGTACTTGCAATGAGTCTATCAGAAGATACTCGAAATATAATAGATGGTATAGTCGAGATATGGGATCAATTAAGAACAACGTTTGAGCCATCATCAAGGGCAAGGATAGCTGTCCTGAGGAGATCCTTTTACACATCCCTGGCGAGACAATGCCAACATATTTAGGAAGAATTTCAAATCTAGGCGGCAGCTTTCTAATGCAGGAAAGGAAATTGATGATGACGAGATGTCATATCAATTAATAGACTCATTACCTGACGAATATCAAAAATTAGTGTTAATGTTATATAAACTCAAGGACTCTGAGTTTACGTCAGAAAGTATCAAGCAGCAGTTATTTGCAGAGTGCGGAAGTCAAGAAATGATGAAACAAAATGCCACAGAGATAAGTAGATAAGTGATGCATTTCCTAGTCAGGTTGCGATACATAAGACTAAGAAGAACAACGCTTTAAGACAAGAATTGAAGGAAAGAAAGCAGCAAAAGCCTTTCAGAGGAGAATGTTTCAGATGTGGGCGTATCGGGCATAAAAGCATGCAAAAGTGCAAAAACAAACGAGAGGAAAGAAACTTGGAATAGGATCGTTTTTCACAACGACTTGTTACATAGCGGAGACAGAAAACTACAAGATCCTAGACTCGGGAGCATCTCATCATTTCTGTGCTCATAAAGAATGGTTTTATACATTTGACCCAAAAAGAACGGACGTCGCCATTGGCGAAGGACAGACAAGGGCTGAAGAAAAAGGAAATATTTGGATTCAAGATGACATAAAATTGCAGTTGAACAATGTGATATATACACCAAATATGAGGAAGAATTTAATCTCGATCAGATTAATGGAATTGGCCGGATATAAGAGCAAATTTGTTTATCAAACTTTCACTGCCTACTTCCGGAGTGGTGAAGAAGCATTCACGTCCAAGTTGGAAGGTCTACATTATCCATTACACGCCACAATTTCAAAGAATATACCTGACGAGTTTTATGAGGAACATGAAGAATCGTCGTCATATGGAGTATCAACTTTAAGTAATAAAGATATTGAGTTATAGTATCGCCGTAAGGGTCACCTGAATGAAAATGATCTCCACTTCATGGCTAATCACGACATGTTGCAAGGACTAGAAAAATTGACTGGACATTTAGACACTTGTACAGCGTGCAATGTGATGAAAAGTACGCAACAGTCATATAAACCACTATCTCAAATTCGGAGTCATGATGTTTTGGAATTAGTCCATTCCAGGGTTGGCAAAAATCCGGATTTTTCTTGAAAAAGCCACTGGTATGGTTTTTTTGCTGGTTTAAACCGGATATTATTGGATTTATCTGGGGTTTTTTAAACTACTCTCTAGTGCTTAATTTTAGCACTTCTTTTTTACATTTAGTGCGCTAGATGTCTTCTGCTAGGCCGAATCATTTATATTGTACATAAAAGTTGATAAAACTATAGACATTTCCATTAGAGATGAGTAGGGACCTTGATTTAATCGGGATTTTTCAGTCCAACCCGACCCATATCGGGTCGGAAAATCCTAGGTCGGGTTGGGTGAGAAGATTACTTAAAATGTTTTGCTGGTCGGGTCGGGTAGGGTTATCATACAGTCTACCCGGGTAGACATTTTTATTATCTTCAATAGGGCAGAGTTGGGCCCGGGTAGGCTTTTTTGTGATCTTCAATAGGGTAGGGTCGGGCCCGGGTAGGCTTTTTTGTGATCTTCAATAGGGCAGGGTCGGGCCCGGGTAGGCTTTTTTGTGATCTTCAATAGGGCTGGGTCTGATAAAGATTTTTCTAAACGCGCGGTCCGACCCAAAAATTTTGCGTTGCGAAAAATTCAACTCAGTCTCACGAGTTTCGGGTGGGGCAGTGGGAGGAGGGCGCGTCAAACTAACCCACAATGTATGGGAATCGACCATTTCGATGAAATAAAGAGGTAAAGACATGTGGGTCAAACGTTTCCTTCCATCTCACTTAATGGTGCCTGCGCTGTACTCCATTATTATATTTTTTGAAAAATCCACTGGATTTTTCATCGTGGTTTAAACCGGTTTAATCCAGGTGGATAAAACCGGACTGGATACCAGCGTGCCAACCCTGGTCCATTCAGATGTGTGGTGACCAGCCCCTGTAACATCTTTAGGGGGCGCACG
This sequence comes from Phalangium opilio, assembly GCF_054372755.1. Taxonomy (NCBI): domain Eukaryota; kingdom Metazoa; phylum Arthropoda; class Arachnida; order Opiliones; family Phalangiidae; genus Phalangium; species Phalangium opilio. The sequence continues at coordinate 8,186,862 of NW_028324160.1, read as the reverse complement.
TTACTATGTTACATTCCTAGATGATTACAGTAGATATTAATCAAAAATGTCTTGATTAGAATCAAGACCTAAAAAGTATCGATAAGACTGAGGGTGTCACTTGTGTGAAGGATCAGATATTAATTTTTCTTTTTAATTGAAACTTAAATGCATGCTTAAGAAAAATCAACGTTCCATTACCGATTTCCGTTGAATTAAAGTATTTCACTGGAAATCAATTTCAAAAATTTACTTATCTCGGCTTTTCGACCACTGTTCCATTCCCCGAAAACATTTTATCATTACATCAATCACTTTTGGGAGATAACGTGTCAAAATAACCTATAAAACAATAAAAAAACTGTAATAGCGGTCTGTTTAGCCACGACAGCAACCTTTTAAAAGTTACAAGGACTATATAACCCTTTCGAGACTAACAGGACCTGAGCAAACTATACCTTAACCTGCTACTAGTACGACCAGGGAGAATTGATGTAAACTGGAGTTGAAATTTCATCATGTGCGACCTGCGGCCCAGAAACTCTCCCATAATCCCAGTGTGTGTAGAACATAATTTCTTCGCTGTTATCTGCCAAAATCAATCTTTCTAGGTAGTGCCGCCTCTTCACAATAATTTTTCATGATATATTAAGGTTTGAACGAACAAAATTCTAGATTACTATTTTCACTACCATGTCCCTCTGCTACCTTGAAGCAAACTTTCCTCTCTTTTTGCTGCTCATTACCGGTGCCATTCCCTTGAATTTCTGTTCGTTATAACTACTATCATGAGCTTATTTATTTCAAACCAAAATATAAAATAATGGATTCTTTTTCCTTTTGTGCTACTTAGAATTTACAAATGTATATAACGTTGTGCCGTGCCATATCAAATAGTCTCTAACCATTGTTAGAAACTAGAGAGAGAAATTGGGCAGTAACACTGATCATGCCCTGAACTATGAGAAAGAACAATACGACGGTTCACTAAAGTACACTTGATATTACATCATTTTGCAAAACCGCGAGTAAAAATGTTACTGTCCCTATTGAATTTGGCGCCATTGGTTTTAGAATAATTAAAATGTTCCACTGCGAAGCGTGCCGGTCACGAATGGGGATGTAACGTCTTTAGGAACCTTTTAAAACGCAAAACCATACACGTACTCTCCCAAAAGTAATTAATGTAATGATAAAATGTTTTCGGGGAATGGAATTGTGGTCGAAAAGCCGAGATAAGTAAATTTTTGAAATTGATTACCAGTAAAATAATTTATTTCAACGGAAAACGATAATGGAACGTTGTTTTTTCTTAAGCATGCATTTAAGTTTCAATTAAAAAGAAAGATTAATATCTGATCCTTCAGACAAGTGACACCCTCAGTCTTATCGATACTTTTTAGGTCTTGATTCTAATCAAGACATTTTTGATTAATGTATGTTGTCTCGGTTCGTCACCGATTTCTTGGAGATCACATAAACAAAAATCTGTTTCATTATCTACAATGGAGGCGGAATATGTCGCATTATCGGAAACAGTGAAAGAAACATTATGGTTACAACCAATATTAGAAGAACTGTCGAAAGATTTTGGAATCCAATTTGAAAAGCCATTGATTTATTGCGACAATCAATCCACATTGTATTTTGCACAAAATGCTGTGGAAAATAATCGATCGAAACATATTGATATCAAATATAATTTTCTTCGTGATAACCTCAAAAAAGAAAAGTTCGATTTAAAATACGTGTCCACGAAGAACAATCTTGCAGATATTTGTACGAAAATTTTAAATAAGTTTAATTTTCAGCATTGTGTTGAGTTGTTAAGTTAAAAAATAATGATGGTATTCAAAAATGTTAAATATTCTTGTTTATGCCAAAGAGGGGGCGATTTTTTATTGATATATGTTAAGACTTTGTCATAAAGAACAGAATTGAACTGACCCCCCTCCCGTTAGTCTTAGCTTATGAAGAGCTATAGGTATTTTTGTTAGTCAGTCGGTTTCCCTCTCTTATAGGGTATGGTTGACGATCGTGAGCTGCGTATTTTTGTACTAAATATGATTCTCATTAAGTTTAACTAATACTTAACACTATAATGCCTTTAATTCATTACGATTTTCCAAACCACATAATAAATATAGCTATGAAATTTTAAACACCCGCTGAAACATATACAATTCTCATACCAGGATAGAAAAATATTTCATAAAAGCTCCAATTTTAAAAATAAACAACGATATTTTGCTAAATTGCGTAGATTATTTGGGAAGTAAAAGAAGATAAACAGCAAATTATGGAAAAGGCGTAACATTATTTGGGAAGTAAATGAAGTTAAACCACAATATTTTGGAAAAGGCGTAACATTATTTGGGAAGTAAATGAAGCTAACCAACAGTATTTTGGTAAAGGCGTAGTATTATTTTGAAAACTTAATAAATTAGGAAAATCAGGGTAGATTTTATTTATATGATATTCATTCAGGACTTATAAAATATTTGGATGGGACTACTAGATATTTTAGTTTTCGAATTGAGTCATCTTAATTAATTTATTATGTATTATCAGAAAAAAATAGTAGAAGAAGGTCTCTCTACCTTTGAGCAGTGCAAGTCGTCCCATAACCCTGAAATATTCACCCACCACCCCTAAAATTTAAATCTAACCAATAGGAAGAAGGCACAAGTAGTTCTTGGGTTAGGATGATTTTTGGTTATAAGCGCCCCTGTGTGTCTAGTACAGAAATTACAAATTTCGGCTGCTAGTTGTCATGTTGTGTAGTTGTTTCATTGTTTGGGTTTGGGTTGCGATTGAATAAGAAAATGAACGCGTCTACACAGTGTTATTTCACATTGAAAGAAGCCACCGATAAGAAGACTCAAGCAGTATTCAAAGGAAAAGTTAAATCTATTCAAGTCAAGCCAGAATTTAAAAATAAATCGACTACAACAGAGCATACAGAGGATATTTACTTAGGCCTTGGTACAAGTGTTAACGCTGAAGTTTCTCTGCTTTCTCATCTATCACAAAGAAAATCAAGTTCACAAGATAATTTATACAATAATGTTTGTGATAGATTAAATAAATCGGCAATTCCATTAGGAAAGGAAACTAACCGTAAAAATGTAGTCATCGGCGAAATTGGTGAACAAAAACAGTGTGTAGATTTGGATTATCTACCAAAATCGATAATATCAGTAGGAACGGAAACTTCTGAAAGTATTCAAAGTAAAACTCATATCATTGGCCAAATAGGCGCACTAAAACGGTGTGCAGATTTTAAGTCTCTACCAGAATATGAAGCTAAAGTTCTCAAGACTGCGAATGATGTTTGTAATAACGAAGCTTTACGGCAAGTGAACCATTTATTGTGCGTTGAGAATAGACTAGGTAAGATATGAAACTAGTTATATTATTTGTATGATTGCTTATAAAGTTACAAATAATGTTTTATATATTTGGAATACCACTATCAACATAACTCTACTGCATCCTCTTCTTGCCTCACTGTTTCTCGTAGTGATATGTTTCAAGACCTGGGAGGTCTGTACGAGGTTCCTGTCAAAGTCCAATTTTCCTCAGATGGAATAGTGTCCGTTCTTCTAACATTTAAACCTGCTGTACGCGAAACATATTTCGATATCGAAACCTGTAAAATTGATAATAGTGTGGTTTTTAGAGCGCTAAATTATCTAAATCCAAATAATGTTTTTTGCTCGGGTATTAAAACTGTAAGTTTACAATATATAGCTGATAGTTTGTTAATGATTACTAAATATATTTTTACTGTTACAGGAATTCGAATTTGCTAAAGCTACGTCATTGGATGTAATACATCATCCCTGTGAAAGACGCCAATCAAGGCATTGTCCGATCATATTTAGACCACCCAAAGGAGAACAAAAGTTAATTTGTCCTAAGTGTGCGTCTTTAGAGAAGTACGTTATTTCCTATTTAATAACTAATAGCAGAATAAATTGTGAAAAACACAAGAAAATAGATGTTTTGTATGATTTAAACGAAGCTAGTTTCAACATGTTTTTACATCAGTATAAACGCAAAGGCTAATTTTTATATTTTTAAGGTATCTCAAACGAAGAGAAAAGCATTTCCAATCGAAAGTCTAACTCCGAAAAGTAGGCGTATAAGAATAAAAAACATTCGTAACGATAGATATCGCCAAAAGGCAAGAATAGCCAGGATGGAAAGAAAACTGCGTCACGCTTAACCCTGAGCAAAGTCACGAAATGTCCCAAGTGTTGAAAGAGATGAATGAAAACCACAAAGGAAGAGTAGACAAGATTATTTTAGAAGTAAAACGACGCAACCCCTTGCTTGCTCAAGCTTTTCGGACAAGTTGGGAAACAGATAGCAAAAATTCTAAATTAACAGACTTCATAAATGATCAAGCTAAAAACCCAGGAACTAGCACTGGGAATAGGTTTAGTCCTCTAACATTTCGTCTGGCACTTAGCCTTTATTCAAGATCGCCAGCATCATATAGAACCTTGCAAGGTTTAAAGATTTTTAACCTACCAAGTGTAGAAACTGTTAAAAAGAAATTGCACAAAATAAAGTGTGGCCCTGCTATAGACATTGAACATTTAAAGAGAGTGCCAGATTCAAAGCAACATTTAGCTCCCTAGAAAAACCACCACCACAGGATGGAATTTTGGTTATGGATGAAGTAAAAGTCATTGGGAAAATGGTTTGGAATGGTAATAGCAATGAATTTATTGGTTTAGCGATGAACCCAGAAGAAGTACCTTCTTTGCATAATTTTTATAAGACCAAGTCAGTCAATAATTGTCTTAAAGCTGAATACGTTCTACAGTACATTTGGAGATGCGCAGGAGAATTATTTGATGTTGTAGGTCCTTATTACCCAAGCAACGTACCATTCTCTCATGAATTATTAACCGCAATAACCCAAAGGGTCACGTTTTCATTTCAATCAGTTGGATTCATAGTGTCAGCTATAGTATGTGATGGAGCAAGCTCCAACCTTACTATGATTAAAAATAGTCACGGTGTTTCGGGGCGATATGCATTTACCCAACAGCAAGATGGAACCTATGACTTTGAAATATCACCAAGATTACAGAACTCTTTATTACCTGACAGGTGGATTTATTACGTTATATGCCCTAGTCACCAACTAAAAATATGGTAAATGCTTTGAGCCACTCCAAAGAAGGTGGAACTAGGGTCTTTGAGAGAAATGGCTGCTCATTTGGGTGGAAGCAAATTGAAGAAGTGGAAGCTAGAGAGATACAAAGGAGAGACAGTAAGGAGTTGACCCAAGTAAAGGGACTACGGCATTCGTATATCATCAGAGACTCTTTGACCAAATTAAACGTAAACCCCGCAAAAATATTACAACAATTACCATCCCTCAGTGAGCTCTATAATTATACACATCCAACCTCGGGTGATCCACCAAAGGATAGCAAAGAGGTTTTGGCTTGTTACGATTTTCTGTTTGCTTGCCACCTAATATTTGAAAAAGGTCTTCTATCGCATAAGAAAACATATTGTGTAGAAAGTGAACCAATTCAAAATATGTTGAAAGGTTTAGCTTATTTTGAAGATTGGGGTAAGGAAACCATCGAACTCAGTCTTGAAGGCAAAACTTTTTTAGCCTGGCAAACGTGGGACTTGCTAAGAATATCGGTATATGCATTTATAGGGTTTGTAAAGGATTACCATGAAAGGTATCCGGACTCTTATATTTACCCAGTTAAAGTAAATGGAAGTGTGGTAGAAACAATGTTTAGCCAGTTGCGTTTCATAACAGCGGGAAAATTAACAGGTTCCAACTTTAAAGAATCAAGGAGATCATTCCTAATAAATTCTGAAATGAAAACAGAGGTAAAGACTGGCGAAAGATTTTATCGGGGAACCAATATTAATATACCCTCTATTTTGGATTAAAAGGACATATAAAGCAAATAGTTATTTTTATTAATCATTTGTACGAGCTAAGAACTATTTGAGATATTTGGCACTTATTTTATCACAGTATAATAGCAGAATATATTTTATTTTGACCATAGTTGAAGACATTTTAAAATAGTAAACCTTAGATATGTTAATAACTATACAAACAAACTTGAACATGAAATACTTCTACTTGTTCTAGTACTTATAATAAACTTAGTACATGAAATCATTTTTGAAATTGTTTTTTATCACTCTCCCTCGAGAAGAAGTTTGTACTTGACTGAGATCAACTTTAGCAGGTACAGAAACTTGACTAGTACAACAGTTATCTTTCGATCGTTTCTTAATTTTAGCAGTGGCACTGGCTGTATTTTTGATACATTTTTTCTGAATGAGATCATTTTTGGCAGGTTCTGGAACTGGACTAGCAGAGCTATCAGCTTTTCGTCTTTTCTTGGAGCTTTTAATGTTATTAGTGGCACTGGCCGTAGCTTTAACAACAGACTTTGTTTCAGTGATATTATCTTTGGCTGGAACACAAACTTGACTACTGGAACCATCATCTTTCCATATGTTCTTGCAGCTTTTAGTGTTGCCACTGTTTGTTTTGCCTTCACTGAACTGAAACAACTTGTCTCGTAATAGCTGGCCGCCCTGACCCCGGGACTTATCATTGATATTTTTGGCTTCATTTTTTCCAAAAATGAAGTCATTCAATAAGGCATGTCCGAGTTTTCTTAAATAGATTAATCGGAACATTTCAACTATTTCTTTCGTAAAATCTTGACTAGTAAACTTTGGTATTAATGCCAATGCAGAATAAAACATTTGTTTCAGATCTTCATCTTGAAGTAAAATGGCCATAGTTTTTTTGATGACATTGGTTTCATCTGATTTAGCCCACTTTAAGTAATGAACACCGACAAAAGCCATAATTCTCTTTAGGTATATAATTAACTTCTTATGTGGAAGGTGTAAACCTCCACTATCCCTATTAGTTGTTGCTGCTGGAACAGGTTCTGATTCAAAACTATCCACATTTGTTTCTGGTGACTTCTTTTCATCACAGAGAGACAGACCAATTTCTAAGAGGACACGTGCTTCATTTCTTTGCCTTAATGATAAGTTCTCATTATGAGCTCGACCCTTGTTAACGTTAATCATTTCCCCTAATGCACCACCACCTAGACAATACGCTGAATATTGTTCTTCTGTAGCTTGATTTCTTAGAGAATCTCTAACTAGCCGCGATTGCACAAATGCCGAAGTTTCAGCTTGAGCTTTAATAATCATTATTTCGTTTTCATTGTGGCAATCTAACATTGCATGCGCTAAGTAATTCAAGATCACAACTACGTCAGCAATAACACCATCGGCTTTAGAATTTATGTATGGTTTTAATATTTTTACACAGTTGAAATCTTCGGAATCTTTGGGTTCATCACCTCCAATTTCCAATGTTCTAGCTGAAATACTATAATTCCAATTTTGCCATTTGTTCAAGAAATGTCCATAACCTCCAGCCTTTTTATTTAAATCGTTAGGTTTTTCAGATTCTTTTAAAATATAAAACTTAGATTTCATGTTTTCCAATAATACTTGTATTTCTCCTGTCTCTTTAAGCCTTTGCCAAATTTCGTTTCGGCTAACATACGATGTTACTACTTTTAATTCTTCCCTATCGCTTTTTAAAACATTTGACAAGTCCATTTTTCACCTAGAATTTCAGAATCACTTTAATTTAAATCAAAAGAACTCTACAGGCTACGGTATAAAATAATTAAAACTCTACTTACAGTCTAATTAAACCAGTGATCCCCTAAGGTACTAGCAGACTACAAAATACACATAGAGACCTAGTCCCTGCTTTAGTGCTCAGCTGACGCGAAGCGGCGTACCGCACATTGCGTGACGTCACTCTTGTGTTAATCCGCGATAAAATCGAGACTTTCCCTTCTCCCCCTGGGTAGGTGAATGGCGCGAAAAATCCGTAAATGGACGCCTCGCGAGTATGCCTGAGTAACCTTCTTCTACTATTTTCTTCTGGTATTATCACCGATTTTTACGAGATTTGGTGGAATTACAGTAAACATATACGGCAGTAGGCAAGGGGACCTGCCTATACAAAACGACGTGTGGCCACCTCTAAGTGGTGTTTCTCGGGTAACGCTAAGTGGCAAATTTTATTAAGCAAATTCTTTTCTAATTTTCCAAATAAGTGACCGCCTTTTCAAAATATGTTGTTTCATTTACTTTCAAAATAATGTTACGCCTTTTCCAAAATGTTGTGGTTTATCTTCATTTACTTCCCAAATAATGTAACACCTTTTCTAAGATATTGTTGCTCATCTTCACTTCCCAAATAATATTATTCCTTTTCCAAAATACTGTTTTTTAGCTTCATTTACTTCCCAAATAATGTTACGCCTTTTCCAAATATTTGTGGCTTATCTTCATTTACTTCCCAAATAATATTACGCCTTTTCCAAAGTATTGTGGTTATCTTCATTTGCTTCCCAAATAATATTACGCCTTTTCCAAAATATTGTGGTTTATCTTCATTTGCTTCCCAAATAATATTACGCCTTTTCCAAAATATTGTGGTTATCTTCATTTGCTTCCCAAATAATATTACGCCTTTTCCAAAATATTGTGGTTTACCGGCATTTACTTCCCAAATAATGTTACGCCTTTTCCATAATTTGCTGTTTATCTTCATTTACTTCCGAAATAATCTACGCATTTTAGCAAAATATCGTTGTTTATTTTTAAAATTGGAGCTGTTTTGAAATATTTTTCTCTAATGGTATGAGAATTGTATGTGTTTCAGCGGGTGTGTGTGTTTCAGCGGGTGTGTGTGTTTCAGCGGGTGTGTATATGTTTCAGCGCGTGTTTAAAATTTCATAGCTATAAATCCGTCGCGAGTCCTTGTTATTACATTTACCCCCCCCCCCGAGTAGTTTTTCAAGATTGAGGGCAGATTGCGTTTAGGCTCGCAGCGGTCTTAATGGCGGTAAGTACATGCTATTTTGAAATTTTCCAAAAAATTTTGACCAACTTGCGTCGGGTTTTTTTCACTATTTTTTCGAACTCCCCGTGGTCCAATTAGTCAGAAACCAGTGTTGGTTTTATTAGTTAGATAAAGTAAAATCCTACCGAAAACATTTTTGTTAAGGCGATAAGTTTATAAGATATGTTCCATAAGTATGACACTTCGTAACGTGTAGAGACTTTAGAGCTAGTTAGAGAACGACAAGCGAGAATTCACTACACACGGTTAATTTTGCAGGACTTTCATCTCACTATTTTGTCTGCATTACTAAGCCTTTGACAGCGCCTGACCGGGCGTCGCTTTAAGAGAACCTACGACCTACTTCAATCATTTTGTAAAGAGCTTACGAAACATTTTTATCAACTTTTGGAAGGCGCTTGTTAACTTAGTTCACCATTGGTAGGCGCATGGTAACTTCCTGAAGTGTTTCGACAATGATTGAAAGCGTAGTTTTTAACCATTTTTAGATTTAAAACAAGAAACCAATAGGGAAATACTTTTATAACATTTATTCAATTGAATGTTAACCGAATAAAAAGTTTCGTTAGAAAAACATTTATTCGAAGTAGTGCAAGTTTGAAAACATATTAAGCCTAATATAGATTTCAGACCATTTCCCTCGTGACTTATTTGCCACCACTTAATTTGTCTCCGATAGATGGCTTTTTATACGGCTACACCAAGCAAATAGTGGCTGTCTCCTAGCTGTCCCTTCCGCGTTTTTTTGAATAAGCCTAAGCCAGCAAAGTGGATCTAGTTCTAGACCCTATAAAACTATTAATCAAAAATGTCTTGATTAGAATCAAGTCCTAAAAAGTATCGATAAGATTGAGGTTATCACTTGTCTGAAGGATCAGATATTAATTTTTCTTTTTAATTGAAACTTAAAGGCATGCTTAAGAAAAAACAACGTTCCATTACCGTTTTCCGTTGAAATAACTTATTTTACAGGTAATCAATTTCAAAAATTTACTTATCTCGGGTTTTCGGGCACAATTCCATTCCCCCAAAACATTTTATCATTACATTAATTACTTTTGAGAGAGTACGTGTATGACATTGAGTTTTAAAAGGTTCCCTCATTTGTGCCCGGCATGCTTCGCAGTGGATACGTTTTAAAACAATGGCGAAAATTAAGTAGGGACAGTTAGATTTTTACTCGTGGTTATGCAAAATGATGTAATGTCTAGTGTACTTCAGTCAACAGTCATACTGTTCATTCTCATAGCTCAGGACATGATTAATGCTGCTCACTATTTCTCTCTCTAGTTTCAAACAATGGTTAGAGACCATTCAGTGCAGCAGGTCGCACATGAATATATTTCAACTACAGTTTACATCAATTCTCCGTGGTCGTACTATTAGCGGGTTAAGCACTAATTTGTTCAGAACATGTCTCGAAAGTGTGCTTGTTGTAAGTTTTTAAAGCAGTGTTGCCAATGTGTGGGTAATTTCCCACATTGTGGGAGATTTAGGTTTGGTTTTAGGCTCTGTGGGGAAAAAGTAATATTTTTCCTAAATCAATCAAATGTCGGAATTTTCCTGTTCAAGGGTTAATAGTGCAAAATTTTCAAAAATGCACTAATTTTAACTGCACAGTTAAAATTAGTGCATTTTCGAAAATTTTATCCGGTTTAATAATTTCAAGCGACATTTTGAAATAAATTCGGTGATTTTAAGTTTGGCACTGAAAAAAAAGAAAGAATATTTTGAGAATTTTAAAGCTTTATAGCATTAGTACATATTGTCAAAGCCATGCGGAGTGATATTCTATATTAAACTTAGTATGATAAAATAGTCCAGATAAATATGACTGTAAAAAAGGGGGTGCGGGAAATGCGCAAATTTTTAAAATTGAAGTGGGAACATCCACTTTCTAACATTAGCAACACTGATTTAAAGGTTTTGGTCATGGCTAAACAGACCGATCATTCAGTTTTTTATTGTTTTAAAGCTTATTTTGACACGTTATCTCTCAAAAGTAATTAATGTAATGATAAAATGTTTTGGGGGAATGGAATTGTGCCCGAAAACCCGATATTAGTAAATTTTTGATTACCTGTAAAATAAGTTATTTCAACGGAAAACGGTAATGGAACGTTGTTTTTTCTTAAGCATGCCTTTAAGTTTCAATTAAAAAGAAAAATTAATATCTGATCCTTCAGACAAGTGATAACCTCAGTCTTATCGATACTTTCTAGGACTTGATTCTAATCAAGACATTTTTGATTAATATCTGCTCCTTCAGTCTTCATTTTAATTAAGATTGTTAAGAAACTGTTTTACATTTTCAAAATCTACACTAAGCAGAAACATATAAAAAGGGGACCGTAACTTTAGCTCAATCAGTCATTTATTTATAATGATACTCTAAAAAATAAAAACGTAACTCATTGAAAGTTTGTATTCTTATTGTAATTAACATAATACAATTTTTTACAACCCTTTATTGAAACGCGAGGCGCTCCCCTAAAAATTCCACAAATCGGACCAAATTGACAGTTTTACACAATTTTTTAAAACGTTGATTTATGTCTGTTTAACATTTAGCTCAAACTTTTCATAAGCCCAATATGAAATTCGGATATCCTTAAAACTTCTCAAAGACGATCCGAGATTATCAATTTCGAACTTTTTTGTAGCATTAACTAACGTCTGTTTGATATTAAGCATATAAACCTTAAACACAATATAGTCAGGGCAATGAAGACTCAATTTATAAGGGCTACCCTAAAAGTCCACAAAGGTGATCCAAGATTGTTAAAAATACGCCTAAAAAGTGCCCTCTTCAAAATATGTAGCCGGGGAAAAGAGAGCGTGATCGAGTGGGCTATGCAAGTGGGTATTTTGGTAGTAAGTAACGGGGGTTGGGACTCCAGGCATAGCCCGCTCCATTACGCACTCAACAACGCAAAGCAACTCGCGCCAGCGTGGGAAATAAGGCGGTAACACAGGGCAAATGACGAGTTTAAAAATTGCCTGGTACAGTTCAAAAATTAAATCGGAGGGGGGTCAGTGGTCCACGAGACTACTAAAAAATTCAAGGGTAACCAGAGTCCACACATTAAAATTCTAATATTTTAATTATCCACTTCCTTAGCTTAGCAGACGACGTGCTCTGGCCAATGGTCACGGACCAGTTTATTTATTCCAAGTCAGGAGGGTCTCTGGCCTAATGTCCAGTTTAAAAAAATCCTTATTTCCCACCCTGACTCGCGCTATAGCGCAAGCAGCTTGCGACGTGTTGCGCGTGATCGAGTAGGCTATGGTTCGGTCAAAAGAAATCTTCAGTTCAGCGTTGCAAATAAGTCGGTGGCACAGGGAAAATGACCAGTTTAAAATTTAAATCGGAGGGTGAGCAGTGGTCCACAGGACCACTAAGGAAATTCTAGGGTAACCAGGGTCCAGACATTATCTCAACTATTTTAATTACCCACTTCTTTAGTTTAGCAGACACCGCACCCTGGTCAATGGTCATGGACCAGTTCATTTATTCCTGGGCAGGGGGTCGCTGGCCCAATGTCTAGTTTTAAAAAAATCCCTATTTCCAACCCTGATTCAGTTGGGAGTCCTGGAGCTCCTAAAGTCCAGAGATGCATATGACAAGGATTCATTTCTCATAAGCGAGAATGGCCAACTCTGTTGTGTAAGAGACAGCCTGGCAGCCTGGTATTTTTTTACTTCTAAGTCAGCTAGGTTTTCACCTTTAAAAGTTAATACAGCCCTTTGAATTTAAATAATTAGAAATGAGAAATGTTATTAAATGAATAAATCTATACGGTTGCAGTTGTGTTGAAATGAGAGCAATTAAATATGTGTCTTTGATATTTAGCTCTGATAATTTCAGAAAATTAATAAAAAGTAGTGTTATCTATTTAACCAGAATTTATTTTATTGAAATTTATTAATAATTATTTAATCAAAAAAATTGTAATACTATTTTATGTTTTAAATTTTACAAATAAAATTCAAAACAGTAAACATAGGGCAAAGGTTATATTGTATTATAAATAGCCTGTGGGATTGATTTTAGCTATATCGCAATTAGAGCTCGACATTTTCTATCCATTATCCACAAATTAGTAATTAATTTGAATGAAAATAGGTGGATATCTTTTATTAATTGGGAAATAATGCACACACTTTACATTTAAATTTTAGAAGTTAATTTATTATTTACTTTGTGTATGTAATATTCAGCATTAATTTCACTAAGGCAATAAACTAATTACCTACGAGGAATTAACTAGTATATATGTTTAAAATTATAATTTAATCGTTTCAAAACTAATATGGTGTTGAACCGGTTTTTGTTATTTAGTTATTAAAATTTGTGATTATCGATTGGTCAATATTGAAAATCAACCAATGGTGGAACTAATTTTTTTTTAAACTCAATGAAACTGAAATATCAATGAATCATCTACTGAAAGAGGTATCAACCTATTATTTTTTTTCAAAAGAAGGTAAATAAGGATTAGATGGCTTGCTGCTTCAAACAAGATTTTAAATCATGAAGAGAAAATTTGTTTAATTTTAGTCAAATTCAGATATTCGGTAATCGAGTTGATATGAATAAAGCCTTTTTTGCTCGTCTATTTTAAACTTTAATCACAGATTTCGCTTACCATTTCACAAGCATAATAAACACTACTGAAGGGCGCAAATCTATCTGTGATCGGTAATGGTGACCAATATAGCAATTTGCCCAATTAATCAGTTTGAACTTCATTTGCACATTTCTATTCGTTAATTTGAAATGTTGCGAGAAATTTGAATGGAATATAAGTAGTTATCTCTTTCAGTAGATAATTTTTGATGTTGATATTTAAGATTCATTGAGTTAAAAAAATTGGTATTGGTATTTCAAGTAAGCTTAGATATCAACATCGGTGAATTTACGATATGGGCTTATGATGTTAGTCTGTTTATAAGATTAAGTCGTTACTTTAAGTGTCACTAGACAGTATCTACCTCCAAAATCGAGAGTTAGTAACTTTATAACCATCTCCTAGTCAAAGGATATCCGAGGGTCAATTTCTTATATCATTGACTGACGAAGGCTCACTATAGCTTAGTCAACTTTTGGCAAGGCCTAGTACCGTTTTTGCATGACTGTCGCCGTCAAATTCCTTTTAAAGCATAGGGGCCGTATTCTGCAGAAAAAGTATGCTCCTCCCCCAGACTTAAGCTCGCTGATTGGTCGGTCAGGATCGAACTTAGGGCTTTTCATTGGCGGTGGCGGTTTTGGGGCAAAACTCACTTAAGACTTGCGAGAGGTTGAAATTTTCGAGCAGACGACATTGACACGTGTCAAAATATACACCAAATTCAAAGTAGTAATTTTAGAACTCGGCAAACCGTTCAGCATCATGAATCGGTTAATTGACCGGTTTTTTTTGCTTTCTTTTTCCACCGGAACTTAGCAGACTACACTTTGTCGTTGCTAATGGCGGTAATGGCAGGTAATGGACTATATTGTTCTTGGTGTTGTTGACTTTAGAAAGAAAGACAACTAAATTATTGTTTTAAATACTGTTAGTTTACAAAATATAAGGGTTTGCGTTGTTAAAATTTTAAAAATATGCCTTTGTTTTGTGGGAAAATGAAGTCGAACTCTGCCCGAAGTCGAAAAGGATTTACACCGAGGCTTATGACGAAGAAAGTCCTCTGTAGATTGTAGTAAGTAGTAAAGAAAGATTTTATTGTTTCTGTTATTTACTTATTGTTTGGTTCTGTAAGATAAGTTTCAAGCAACAGAGGCACGCTACTAAATGATTGGAACAAGAAATGAGGCACCATCCCATAGCGAAGGTATTTCGTCATTCATTGGCCATGACCAAGATAATTGTTTTTTATACAAATATGATTGCCTAATCCTTATGGGTCATGAAAGCCTGATTCGTTATACTTATAATATATATTCCATGACTGTCACAGCCATCTTCCCTTGCACTTGGCACCATGAACCGTACCTATTTTATAATCAAATCACCAACAGCGAAAGCAATTCTTGTACCTTTTATAAAGCAACTATTGCATTAATGTTCAACTGGTAAATAATGTTGCACACATGACTTACAAATAGAAATATTCGTATTTATATATTATAGATTTGTGGTAATGACATTTCTATCATTGACACTGGCAATGGCAATGGCAATGGAGAATTATCTTGGGTGCGCAATTCCTCTAAGGATATCTGCCAACATTGAAGTGTTGTAATCAACTTGCATATTAAGGTATTAACACTTTTATTAGTTGAGCATGCTTTACCCAAAGGTATCCCTTTAAAGAAAAGGCTGGCATAGTTGTTGCAAGCATAAACTACCAACGAGTATGTGATTTGCGCATATACAAATATGAGGTGAGCTCTTTAAAGGTTTGTATAAGATAAACAAATCAAACTTAACTAAATATTATTATGGTAATAAAGAATCAATTATAGGAAAATAAGTAACGGAGAGGAACCAATGTCGAGACTGGATGATGAGCTGTTACTAAAAACAGTTTAGGAACCAATGTCGAGACTGAATGCTGAGCTGTTACTAAAAACAGTTTAGCAACATTATTTAAATAAACTGAGTTTATTTTGACTTTATCACATAGGATTCCCGATGTAAATTAGTTTCTTATTTTCAATAACTATAAGACCACTTTATTAGACGGCCACTAAATGCACTACAATGGTATTATTGTCTTATGTAGGCAAATGTATGCGTCTGTTGGAATGGTATTAGGATGAAGGAGGACTGGCATTCATTTGCATATGTTCTTGAGCATTGTTGTTTATCAATTATCATTATAAGATTGTATTAATATAGGACCAATTGAAATTATGTATCGAACCTAAAATCCTATATATGGAAAAAAGCCTTTATTGATCATCTTTGTTGCAGTTTTAAAAGAAGATTCCCCATATTTGTATTTCAAATTGCACATTTCAAGAAGTCACGAAGCATTACTGAAACAGCAAAATATTTAAAATGACCTTCATTTTGCATGTTCTATTCTAAAAACGTATGTGTTTCAATTTAAACTTTAATTATTGATTTATTCGCTACTACCTCTTTATTGTTTAATTACAATTAAACGTAGTAAAATGTGTTATGTCGTCCGAATCATTTAACGAAGAGTCAATTAAAAAATGTGCCACTATAGGAACTAGTAAGCCTATTGGTGATTCTACGGTTATATTTTTATCTCGGTGATCCGTCTTTAATGTTTCGAGCACCCCTATGGATTTAAGGGAAGATGCCACGCAAAAATGAATTAAGACAATAAAACTGTAACATTTTAATGGGTAGGAAATAGAGGGTCAACATATTCTTGTGTTTCATTATTATTTCTCCAACAGTTCCATAAAAGTTGGACATTTACATACATTGCTGGAGAATATCCGAATTCGAGTATAAGATAGCTAACAATTTACGGCATACTGACAAATGTCAAGTTCAAAACTGGGAATAAAGGTACATTTTAGGAGTTCATGGACGTAACTTTTTCGGCCTCCAGTTTTACCGCTCTCCATTGTCGAAGCAGTCTTCTTTCATATATCGCCTTTCAAGATGCTCAACATCTTCTTGATCTCTTCCAACCAACAATCTTCCTCGTTGACATCATTTAACCTATCTGTGATCTCTGATGTTTTATCCAGTTATCTTTCCTCTGCTGTGTGGTGTTTTGACAGTGAATGAAGTTATTAAAGTACATTGTCCCTGTAATAAGTCAATAACAGAAACAATAAAATCTTTCTTTACTACTTACTACAGTCTACAGAGCACTTTCTTCGTCATAAGCCTCGGTGTAAATCCTTTTCGACTTCGGGCAGAGTTCGATTTCATTTTCCCACAAAACAAAGGCCTATTTTTTAAATTATAACAACGCAAACCCTTATATTTTGTAAACTAACAGTATTTAAAACAATAATTTAGTTGTCTTTCTTTCTAAAGTCAACAACACCAAGAACAATATGGTCCATTACCGCCATTAGCAACGACAAAGTGTAGTCTGCTAAGTTCCGGTGGAAAAAGAAAGCAAAAAAACCGGTCAATTAACCGATTCATGATGCTGGACGGTTTGCCGAGTTCTAAAATTACTACTTTGAATTTGGTGTATATTTTGACACGTGTCAATTTCGTCTGCTCGAAAATTTCAACCTATCACAAGTCCTAAGTGAGTTTTGCCCCAAAACCGCCACCGCCAATGAAAAGCCCTAAGTTCGATGCTGACCGACCAATCAGCGAGCTTAAGTCCGGGGGAGGAGCATACTTTTTCTGCAGAATACGGCCCCTGATCATTAGATCATATAGTATCCACCCTTGATTTTCATTACGCAACACACGTTCGTAAACCTCGACGTGCACCACGATAAGAAGCATTAAAATGCAAAAACAACACACTGACCGCATACATTTTTGGTAACACTACAGCTGTTTTCGGCCCTTTTCGGGGCTGAACGAGCGACCGAGAGGGCTTGAATGAAAAAGCCTCCGGCGGCCGGTCTCTTAAAGGGGGTAGTTTCGAGGGAACGAAATTCAAATGCAAGGCGCGTCCCTTCAACAAAAAACATTGAATTCGTTAATACGGACGTTTTAGGCAATTATAATATTGAAATTTTATACAATTAAGTAATATTTAAGAAAACTAAGCACTACTTTCAAAGTCTAAACTTTAAAAATACGACGATACGAGAAGGCGAAGTAACAACAAGAGGTAAACATTTTTATAAATAGCAAAAATTAACGGTAAGCCAAGGCTTAGCGCAATTTCACCGCCTTAAAGAAAGTGGCAAGTTTAGAAATAGATTGTGGGACAATAAAAAGGTGGAAAATTATGAAACTAGGCTTATATTAAAGCTTGAAACCTACTTTATATTAAATTTAAAATCCATCCATGAGCGAATGCTCAAAAAATAAGAAAATGGCAACGAAAAAGGACCCACTCTCAAATTTTTTCCCCTTAAAAAAATGGCGGCCACAAACGGGGTAATTTGTCACGGCGGCAATATTAAAGCAGTCTTATCTCACTATCGATAGGCTATTTCAACCAAAAGGCATTAAGAAGCAAGTTGGGAAAACCAAAATATTACCTCTCCGAGTCAAGAGGTCTACTACTACAAACTTATTTACTTAGATATGGAATTATTTCTCTTTTTTGAAGTAAAAATTTACGAAATATTGAAGCAGTATTCCAAGCATAGCGAATAATACAGTAAAGCAGACGACATTTTACATCCAATAAGGATAAATCTTGGACACATGGAAATCAGTCAATGGGGAAAAGAACAGGGAATGAAGTCTACGCTTCAGCTGTTTACCGTATATTCTGATAGCTACATTCACAACTGGTTTGCAGTGTAAACACTATCGTCTCGTCTCACCTCAACAATATTCTTAGTTTGCCAACATGAATGTTAACGTTAAATAACACTAAAGCTAAATTGTAGCTAGAAGCACTAATAGTCAATGCGCACCATAAAGAGAATAAAAAGTCTGTAGCTACTACCCGTTTACCATTAGCCCTTTTACTATTCTAATTGCCACCATGATCTTTTCTTCTATTGTAAAATCTTAACCTGATTATTTAATAGTGTATTTAACTTTCGGGTCACTCTGAACCGTTGATGTCTCTTCATTTCAGACACGAAAATCAAAGCCCAAAGTTTACTTCACCTCACGCCTCAATTATTTACTCTTTGTTTCACTAAGCCTATTGCGGATGATACTTAATATATCCGCCGGAGTCTAGGTCTTAGTTTTCTACATGAAATAACTAAACCAAGGATTATTCTATATACAGATGTAGTATAGCTTAAGTAACATATAAACAGCCATTTCAAATAACAATATTAAAAAAATATTTGGAATATCAAAATGAAACAGAGCTTTAAAGCTACAAAAGTACTAAATGCATCATAATTACGAAAAATACTTCCACATATTCACTTTATATTATGGAAAAAGGGAATATTAAGGTTCTGTATGATTTCTTAACACATCAACACAAGGCTAACTGCTAACGCGACGCACTAGTGTAACAATGGACGGACACACAGACAAAAACATAGACTGCTTTTTAACTCTTTCCGTATTAATTTTGAGTTGAGAAACAAGATTATCTTTAATATTTAAATAAATATAATTATTTTTAAATATTTTAATCTTCAATAATTAACATTAATAATAGTTAAATCGTTTAAAATAAAGTTATACCAATTATCATCTCAAACTTTGCTAATATTGACGTTTAAAGTGAAGGGTTGCCCGCTTTCTTCAAATTTTGGGGTATATATACGATTCGTTTCCATTATAATAGTAAGGAAAAAGCGCAATTGCGAAAACCTTTGGTGGCGATCCCACCTTAGGGAGGCTAGACGTTTCTCGTATCGCCGCGTATATCCTAAAACCAAACGATGATAATGGAGTAGAAGCCAGTGAGACAGATTGGTGTCTATGTGGAATAGACGGAAGACCAGTAGATGGTGGTGCTAGAAGCCAGACTGGTGTCCAAGTGGGATGGACAAAGACCAGAAGATGGTGGTGATAAGAAGCCAGTATGTACAGACTGGTGTCCATGTGGGATGCACGAAGATCAAAAGATGGTGGTGATTAGAAGCCAGTAAGTACAGACTGGTGTCCGTGTGGGATGGACAAAGACCAGAAGATGGTGGTGTAAGAACTCAAGTAGAGGAGCCTTTTCCGTGACTGTGAAAGCAGTTCGGAAATGGCGAACACGTTTGCTCCGATTTGGAAACTGCGAACGCGGTCACGTGGGTGTAACAACAGACACACACACACAAACACACCCCTACGGGCACACGATTGACACTTGGGGACCGGTAAGGAGTGATTGACATCTGAGGACCCAATTAACTATAGTTCATTAAAAAGAGGATTTCATAATTAGTTGAGCGCCGTAAAGCATATAATTAAACACTCGCTGTGGAAAAAGAACCCAAGACATTTATATGTAGGGACCTGAAAACACACGATATTTTCACCGCATAAATGGGGACCTTAATTCCAGATTACTTTCAAATTTCAGATATAGATGTCGCTAGGTGAAAGTCCCCACTTGTCAATGAAGTCACTGCGTGGATCTTGAAAGTGTATAATCAAAAAATGTCCCCAGATATAAGGTTGGAAGACTGTTTAGGTCCCCACTTGTAAACCTGAAATCAGCTCAAAACTTAAGTGTTAAGCCTTTAAAAGGTCCGATTACCTAAATTTCATTATAATAATCAATATTTAAAATATAAAATTAAAATATACATGAAATTAGAAAATGTGTGTTTAAAAGACCCCACTTGTCTGTTGAAATGACGGTGAAGGTCCCCACTTGTAAATTTATCGAGTGTGAAAAATGAAATTGAAATACTTGATTGAACCATATAGGCTTTGACACTAATTTAAAACCTAATAATTTATACACAAATGTCCCCAGATATAAGGTTGGAAGACTGTTTAGGTCCCCACTTGTAAACCTGAAATTAGCTCAAAACTTAAGTGTTAAGCTAGAAATAGGACTGATTACTTAAATTTCATTCTGATAATCAATATTTAAACTATAAAATTAAAATATACATGAAATTAGAAAATGTGTGTTTAAAAGACCCCACTTGTCTGTTGAAATGACTGTGAAGGTCCCCACTTGTAAATTTATCGAGTGTGAAAAATGAAATTGAAATACCTGATGGAAATATATAGGCTTTGACACTAATTTAAAACCTAATAATTTATACACAAATGTCCCCAGATATAAGGTTGGAAGACGGTTTAGGTCCCCACTTGTAAACCTGAAATCAGCTCAAATCTTAAGTGTTAAGCCTTAAAAAGGTCCGATTACCTAAATTTCCTTCTGATAATCAATATTTAAACTATAAAATTAAAATATACATGAAATTAGAAAATGTGTGTTTAAAAGACCCCACTTGTCTGTTGAAATGACGGTGAAGGTCCCCACTTGTAAATTTATCAAGTGTGAAAAATGAAATTGAAATTCTTGATTGAACCATATAGGCTTTGACACTAATTTAAAACCTAATAATTTATACACAAATGTCCCCAGATATAAGGTTGGAAGACTGTTTAGGTCCCCACTTGCAAACCTGAAATCAGCTCAAAACTTAAGTGTTAAGCTAGAAATAGGACTGATTACTTAAATTTCATTCTGATAATCAATATTTAAACTATAAAATTAAAATATACATGAAATTAGAAAATGTGTGTTTAAAAGACCCAACTTGTCTGTTGAAATGACTGTGAAGGTCCCCACTTGTAAATTTATCGAGTGTGAAAAATGAAATTGAAATACCTGATGGAAATATATAGGCTTTGACACTAATTTAAAACCTAATAATTTATACACAAATGTCCCCAGATATAAGGTTGGAAGACTGTTTAGGTCCCCACTTGTAAACCTGAAATCAGCTCAAAACTTAAGTGTTAAGCCATTAAAAGGTCCGATTACCTAAATTTCATTATAATAATCAATATTTAAAATATAAAATTAAAATATACATGAAATTAGAAACGGTGTGTTTAAAAGACCCCACTTGTCTGTTGAAATGACGGTGAAGGTCCCCACTTGTAAATTTATCGAGTGTGAAAAATGAAATTGAAATACTTGATTGAACCATATAGGCTTTGACACTAATTTAAAACCTAATAATTTATACACAAATGTCCCCAGATATAAGGTTGGAAGACTGTTTAGGTCCCCACTTGTAAACCTGAAATCAGCTCAAAACTTAAGTGTTAAGCCTTTAAAAGGTCCGATTACCTAAATTTCATTATAATAATCAATAATTAAACTATAAAATTAAAATATACCTGAAATTAGAAAATGTGTGTTTAAAAGACCCCACTTGTCTGTTGAAATGACGGTGAAGGTCCCCACTTGTAAATTTATCGAGTGTGAAAAATGAAATTGAAATACCTGATGGAACCATATAGGCTTCGACACTAGTACAAAATCTAATAATTTATACACAAATGTCCCCAGATATAAGGTTGGAAGACTGTTTAGGTCCCCACTTGTAAACCTGAAATTAGCTCAAAACTTAAGTGTTAAGCTAGAAATAGGACTGATTACTTAAATTTCATTCTGATAATCAATATTTAAACTATAAAATTAAAATATACATGAAATTAGAAAATGTGTGTTTAAAAGACCCCACTTGTCTGTTGAAATGACTGTGAAGGTCCCCACTTGTAAATTTATCGAGTGTGAAAAATGAAATTGAAATACCTGATGGAAATATATAGGCTTTGACACTAATTTAAAACCTAATAATTTATACACAAATGTCCCCAGATATAAGGTTGGAAGACGGTTTAGGTCCCCACTTGTAAACCTGAAATCAGCTCAAATCTTAAGTGTTAAGCCTTAAAAAGGTCCGATTACCTAAATTTCATTCTGATAATCAATATTTAAACTATAAAATTAAAATATACATGAAATTAGAAAATGTGTGTTTAAAAGACCCCACTTGTCTGTTGAAATGACGGTGAAGGTCCCCACTTGTAAATTTATCAAGTGTGAAAAATGAAATTGAAATTCTTGATTGAACCATATAGGCTTTGACACTAATTTAAAACCTAATAATTTATACACAAATGTCCCCAGATATAAGGTTGGAAGACTGTTTAGGTCCCCACTTGTAAACCTGAAATCAGCTCAAAACTTAAGTGTTAAGCTAGAAATAGGACTGATTACTTAAATTTCATTCTGATAATCAATATTTAAACTATAAAATTAAAATATACATGAAATTAGAAAATGTGTGTTTAAAAGACCCAACTTGTCTGTTGAAATGACTGTGAAGGTCCCCACTTGTAAATTTATCGAGTGTGAAAAATGAAATTGAAATACCTGATGGAAATATATAGGCTTTGACACTAATTTAAAACCTAATAATTTATACACAAATGTCCCCAGATATAAGGTTGGAAGACTGTTTAGGTCCCCACTTGTAAACCTGAAATCAGCTCAAAACTTAAGTGTTAAGCCATTAAAAGGTCCGATTACCTAAATTTCATTATAATAATCAATATTTAAAATATAAAATTAAAATATACATGAAATTAGAAACGGTGTGTTTAAAAGACCCCACTTGTCTGTTGAAATGACGGTGAAGGTCCCCACTTGTAAATTTATCGAGTGTGAAAAATGAAATTGAAATACTTGATTGAACCATATAGGCTTTGACACTAATTTAAAACCTAATAATTTATACACAAATGTCCCCAAATATAAGGTTGGAAGACTGTTTAGGTCCCCACTTGTAAACCTGAAATCAGCTCAAAACTTAAGTGTTAAGCCTTTAAAAGGTCCGATTACCTAAATTTCATTATAATAATCAATAATTAAACTATAAAATTAAAATATACCTGAAATTAGAAAATGTGTGTTTAAAAGACCCCACTTGTCTGTTGAAATGACGGTGAAGGTCCCCACTTGTAAATTTATCGAGTGTGAAAAATGAAATTGAAATACCTGATGGAACCATATAGGCTTCGACACTAGTACAAAATCTAATAATTTATACACAAATGTCCCCAGATATAAGGTTGGAAGACTGTTTAGGTCCCCACTTGTAAACCTGAAATTAGCTCAAAACTTAAGTGTTAAGCTAGAAATAGGACTGATTACTTAAATTTCATTCTGATAATCAATATTTAAACTATAAAATTAAAATATACATGAAATTAGAAAATGTGTGTTTAAAAGACCCCACTTGTCTGTTGAAATGACGGTGAAGGTCCCCACTTGTAAATTTATCGAGTGTGAAAAATGAAATTGAAATACTTGATTGAACCATATAGGCTTTGACACTAATTTAAAACCTAATAATTTATACACAAATGTCCCCAGATATAAGGTTGGAAGACTGTTTAGGTCCCCACTTGTAAACCTGAAATTAGCTCAAAACTTAAGTGTTAAGCTAGAAATAGGACTGATTACTTAAATTTCATTCTGATAATCAATATTTAAACTATAAAATTAAAATATACATGAAATTAGAAAATGTGTGTTTAAAAGACCCCACTTGTCTGTTGAAATGACGGTGAAGGTCCCCACTTGTAAATTTATCGAGTGTGAAAAATGAAATTGAAATACTTGATTGAACCATATAGGCTTTGACACTAATTTAAAACCTTATAATTTATACACAAATGTCCCCAGATATAAGGTTGGAAGACTGTTTAGGTCCCCACTTGTAAACCTGAAATCAGCTCAAAACTTAAGTGTTAAGCCTTTAAAAGGTCCGATTACCTAAATTTCATTATAATAATCAATATTTAAAATATAAAATTAAAATATACATGAAATTAGAAAATGTGTGTTTAAAAGACCCCACTTGTCTGTTGAAATGACGGTGAAGGTCCCCACTTGTAAATTTATCGAGTGTGAAAAATGAAATTGAAATACTTGATTGAACCATATAGGCTTTGACACTAATTTAAAACCTAATAATTTATACACAAATGTCCCCAGATATAAGGTTGGAAGACTGTTTAGGTCCCCACTTGTAAACCTGAAATCAGCTCAAAACTTAAGTGTTAAGCCTTTAAAAGGTCCGATTACCTAAATTTCATTATAATAATCAATATTTAAAATATAAAATTAAAATATACATGAAATTAGAAAATGTGTGTTTAAAAGACCCCACTTGTCTGTTGAAATGACGGTGAAGGTCCCCACTTGTAAATTTATCGAGTGTGAAAAATGAAATTGAAATACTTGATTGAACCATATAGGCTTTGACACTAATTTAAAACCTAATAATTTATACACAAATGTCCCCAGATATAAGGTTGGAAGACTGTTTAGGTCCCCACTTGTAAACCTGAAATTAGCTCAAAACTTAAGTGTTAAGCTAGAAATAGGACTGATTACTTAAATTTCATTCTGATAATCAATATTTAAACTATAAAATTAAAATATACATGAAATTAGAAAATGTGTGTTTAAAAGACCCAACTTGTCTGTTGAAATGACTGTGAAGGTCCCCACTTGTAAATTTATCGATTGTGAAAAATGAAATTGAAATACCTGATGGAAATATATAGGCTTTGACACTAATTTAAAACCTAATAATTTATACACAAATGTCCCCAGATATAAGGTTGGAAGACTGTTTAGGTCCCCACTTGTAAACCTGAAATCAGCTCAAAATTTAAGTGTTAAGCCTTTAAAAGGTCCGATTACCTAAATTTCATTATAATAATCAATATTTAAAATATAAAATTAAAATATACATGAAATTAGAAAATGTGTGTTTAAAAGACCCCACTTGTCTGTTGAAATGACGGTGAAGGTCCCCACTTGTAAATTTATCGAGTGTGAAAAATGAAATTGAAATACTTGATTGAACCATATAGGCTTTGACACTAATTTAAAACCTAATAATTTATACACAAATGTCCCCAGATATAAGGTTGGAAGACTGTTTAGGTCCCCACTTGTAAACCTGAAATTAGCTCAAAACTTAAGTGTTAAGCTAGAAATAGGACTGATTACTTAAATTTCATTCTGATAATCAATATTTAAACTATAAAATTAAAATATACATGAAATTAGAAAATGTGTGTTTAAAAGACCCCACTTGTCTGTTGAAATGACGGTGAAGGTCCCCACTTGTAAATTTATCGAGTGTGAAAAATGAAATTGAAATACCTGATGGAACCATATAGGCTTCGACACTAGTACAAAATCTAATAATTTATACACAAATGTCCCCAGATATAAGGTTGGAAGACTGTTTAGGTCCCCACTTGTAAACCTGAAATTAGCTCAAAACTTAAGTGTTAAGCTAGAAATAGGACTGATTACTTAAATTTCATTCTGATAATCAATATTTAAACTATAAAATTAAAATATACATGAAATTAGAAAATGTGTGTTTAAAAGACCCCACTTGTCTGTTGAAATGACGGTGAAGGTCCCCACTTGTAAATTTATCGAGTGTGAAAAATGAAATTGAAATACTTGATTGAACCATATAGGCTTTGACACTAATTTAAAACCTAATAATTTATACACAAATGTCCCCAGATATAAGGTTGGAAGACTGTTTAGGTCCCCACTTGTAAACCTGAAATCAGCTCAAAACTTAAGTGTTAAGCCTTTAAAAGGTCCGATTACCTAAATTTCATTATAATAATCAATATTTAAAATATAAAATTAAAATATACATGAAATTAGAAAATGTGTGTTTAAAAGACCCCACTTGTCTGTTGAAATGACGGTGAAGGTCCCCACTTGTAAATTTATCGAGTGTGAAAAATGAAATTGAAATACTTGATTGAACCATATAGGCTTTGACACTAATTTAAAACCTAATAATTTATACACAAATGTCCCCAGATATAAGGTTGGAAGACTGTTTAGGTCCCCACTTGTAAACCTGAAATTAGCTCAAAACTTAAGTGTTAAGCTAGAAATAGGACTGATTACTTAAATTTCATTCTGATAATCAATATTTAAACTATAAAATTAAAATATACATGAAATTAGAAAATGTGTGTTTAAAAGACCCAACTTGTCTGTTGAAATGACTGTGAAGGTCCCCACTTGTAAATTTATCGATTGTGAAAAATGAAATTGAAATACCTGATGGAAATAAATAGGCTTTGACACTAATTTAAAACCTAATAATTTATACACAAATGTCCCCAGATATAAGGTTGGAAGACTGTTTAGGTCCCCACTTGTAAACCTGAAATTAGCTCAAAACTTAAGTGTTAAGCTAGAAATAGGACTGATTACTTAAATTTCATTCTGATAATCAATATTTAAACTATAAAATTAAAATATACATGAAATTAGAAAATGTGTGTTTAAAAGACCCCACTTGTCTGTTGAAATGACGGTGAAGGTCCCCACTTGTAAATTTATCGAGTGTGAAAAATGAAATTGAAATACCTGATGGAACCATATAGGCTTCGACACTAGTACAAAATCTAATAATTTATACACAAATGTCCCCAGATATAAGGTTGGAAGACTGTTTAGGTCCCCACTTGTAAACCTGAAATTAGCTCAAAACTTAAGTGTTAAGCTAGAAATAGGACTGATTACTTAAATTTCATTCTGATAATCAATATTTAAACTATAAAATTAAAATATACATGAAATTAGAAAATGTGTGTTTAAAAGACCCCACTTGTCTGTTGAAATGACGGTGAAGGTCCCCACTTGTAAATTTATCGAGTGTGAAAAATGAAATTGAAATACTTGATTGAACCATATAGGCTTTGACACTAATTTAAAACCTAATAATTTATACACAAATGTCCCCAGATATAAGGTTGGAAGACTGTTTAGGTCCCCACTTGTAAACCTGAAATCAGCTCAAAACTTAAGTGTTAAGCCTTTAAAAGGTCCGATTACCTAAATTTCATTATAATAATCAATATTTAAAATATAAAATTAAAATATACATGAAATTAGAAAATGTGTGTTTAAAAGACCCCACTTGTCTGTTGAAATGACGGTGAAGGTCCCCACTTGTAAATTTATCGAGTGTGAAAAATGAAATTGAAATACTTGATTGAACCATATAGGCTTTGACACTAATTTAAAACCTAATAATTTATACACAAATGTCCCCAGATATAAGGTTGGAAGACTGTTTAGGTCCCCACTTGTAAACCTGAAATTAGCTCAAAACTTAAGTGTTAAGCTAGAAATAGGACTGATTACTTAAATTTCATTCTGATAATCAATATTTAAACTATAAAATTAAAATATACATGAAATTAGAAAATGTGTGTTTAAAAGACCCAACTTGTCTGTTGAAATGACTGTGAAGGTCCCCACTTGTAAATTTATCGATTGTGAAAAATGAAATTGAAATACCTGATGGAAATATATAGGCTTTGACACTAATTTAAAACCTAATAATTTATACACAAATGTCCCCAGATATAAGGTTGGAAGACTGTTTAGGTCCCCACTTGTAAACCTGAAATCAGCTCAAAATTTAAGTGTTAAGCCTTTAAAAGGTCCGATTACCTAAATTTCATTATAATAATCAATATTTAAAATATAAAATTAAAATATACATGAAATTAGAAAATGTGTGTTTAAAAGACCCCACTTGTCTGTTGAAATGACGGTGAAGGTCCCCACTTGTAAATTTATCGAGTGTGAAAAATGAAATTGAAATACTTGATTGAACCATATAGGCTTTGACACTAATTTAAAACCTAATAATTTATACACAAATGTCCCCACATATAAGGTTGGAAGACTGTTTAGGTCCCCACTTGTAAACCTGAAATTAGCTCAAAACTTAAGTGTTAAGCTAGAAATAGGACTGATTACTTAAATTTCATTCTGATAATCAATATTTAAACTATAAAATTAAAATATACATGAAATTAGAAAATAGGTGTTTAAAAGACCCCACTTGTCTGTTGAAATGACTGTGAAGGTCCCCACTTGTAAATTTATCGAGTGTGAAAAATGAAATTGAAATACCTGATGGAAATATATAGGCTTTGACACTAATTTAAAACCTAATAATTTATACACAAATGTCCCCAGATATAAGGTTCGAAGACGGTTTAGGTCCCCACTTGTAAACCTGAAATCAGCTCAAAACTTAAGTGTTAAGCCTTTAAAAGGTCCGATTACCTAAATTTCATTCTGATAATCAATATTTAAACTATAAAATTAAAATATACATGAAATTAGAAAATGTGTGTTTAAAAGACCCCACTTGTCTGTTGAAATGACGGTGAAGGTCCCCACTTGTAAATTTATCGAGTGTGAAAAATGAAATTGAAATACTTGATTGAACCATATAGGCTTTGACACTAATTTAAAACCTAATAATTTATACACAAATGTCCCCAGATATAAGGTTCGAAGACGGTTTAGGTCCCCACTTGTAAACCTGAAATCAGCTCAAATCTTAAGTGTTAAGACTTTAAAAGGTCCGATTACCTAAATTTCATTCTGATAATCAATATTTAAACTATAAAATTAAAATATACATGAAATTAGAAAATGTGTGTTTAAAAGACCCCACTTGTCTGTTGAAATGACGGTGAAGGTCCCCACTTGTAAATTTATCGAGTGTGAAAAATGAAATTGAAATACTTGATTGAACCATATAGGCTTTGACACTAATTTAAAACCTAATAATTTATACACAAATGTCCCCAGATATAAGGTTGGAAGACTGTTTAGGTCCCCACTTGTAAACCTGAAATCAGCTCAAAACTTAAGTGTTAAGCCTTTAAAAGGTCCGATTACCTAAATTTCATTATAATAATTAATATTTAAAATATAAAATTAAAATAATGATTACAATTTTCCTTAATTTAGTAGGAATAAGATTTATTACGCTTGTCAGTTATCGATGTAAAAAATAATCTACGAGAAGGCTTCGAAAATATCGTTGAAATCTTTCAGATTCCTGAAGATAATCAGTTTATGTAATATGGAAAGCTCTTGGAAAAAAACAATCTTGGCAAAACATGCAAATCCAAGACTGCCTGCAGATATTAGCATTGAATCTTAAGCTTGACATATGCAACCGTTAAAGTTATTCTTTAACGCCACCAAGAATTATTCATATGTTTTATTTATTTGTTGTTTGCTACATAAAGTCAGAGTTTACCGCCTTGTACTACAAATGGTTATAATTTTCACAGTAATTGTATATAAGAGTAATAAATGCATATATATATATATATAAAAAAATACAGTTGGTTATAGTTATCACAGTTAAATATATATAAAATTAATAATTCATCGGTGGTAATAAAGTGCAATCTGATGTTAAGGTATTGGTTTTCTTTAGGTAGAAATAAAATTGTTTGATTCATTTAAACAGACAAATATAACTACTTGAATATAAGCATTATTTGGTATGTTGAACATAAAAGAATACTTATTTGAACCTTTAAAACATTTTGGTAAGTAAAATAAGGGTCTAGTTCGTCAAATTTGAGGAAATTTAAATTAAATATGAAGAATATTTGAAGTGGAAATGCTATAGTTTTCAATCTTCATTTAAAGCAACGGAGAGAGCAAAGTCTTAAGTATATGCTATAATTAAAGGATAAAGATTATGAATGTAATTATTATGTTCTTTAAACTGTTAAAAATAAGGTAAATCAGCTTCAGTTACAGGTGATCCATCCTCAGTTCAAATAGTTTCCAGTAAAATGTTTTAATAATGGCGTTGTTTTAGGTTGCGGTGTTGCTTTTAAGAAAGTCAATTTTCCATTTAGGGGAGAAACAATTAGTGGACCCTCATTAACACTATCCTGAAGCACCGAAATATCAGGGCAATTAAGAGAAAAAAGTATGTCCGAGTTAAGGTCAGTTTTTGCCCCAAGTCAAAAAAAATGATGAAACGTTAGTTAATTTAATATCTAAAATATTTTGCTGAATTCCAAACCGAGAATTCTTGAGATACCGCTCAAACTCTGAGTATAGTTGCTAAACATAGATTTTACTCGGGGGAAAGAGATACAAGAAATCCGAGCTGTGCTTATTAATTAGTTAGCTCATTAAAATTAAAACTAATTGGCATTTTCACTACTTGAAAATGAAAATAGATAATTTGGAAATAATTATAATAAATTAGTATGCATCGGAAAGAAATTTATCTATTGAAAAATTAATTGGGTTTTGTTTTGGCTAATTAGCCGATTGGATTTTCAATTAATCTCTTTCGACGATTTTAAGTAAAAAAATCGAGTTTTATCTACACGAGAGAGAATGCATCCCACTACTAGTACAGGAAAAATAGGTTTTAACCCGCAACAAATTGAAACAAAGCTGAAAATTTCAGATCTTATAGATTTTTGGGCGCTCTTTAACGTGGTGTGGTCTCCCACACTCTCCCATTGGAGGAATTTCCGCCATATTGGAAAATGGCGGACAAAATCGATAAAACGTTTAATAACTCCGGTTCTACTTAACCGATTAACACGTAATTAGGCTTCAATTGTAGATCACTTTCAAACACATAATTCATCTCCTAAGATATTTTGCCCTACAACTAACCGAAAGTTCACAATCTGACCCTGAAGATTAGCCTCATATAAAAAATGGGGATTTAAAGCATTTATGCCATTTTATGGTTTCTATTTTCAGAATACGTTTCAAAAATTAAACATACAGTTCCTATTACTGACAAATTTTGCTTCTTTTCTTACAAGAGCTATAATGTATAGTACGGGAGAGGGTAAAACTGCCTTTGTACCATCATAAAACTTAATGTTTTAATATATACCATTGTTCGCCCACACTTGCCAATACGGCTAAAGTTGAGTTAAAGCGTGTGAAACAAAGTTGACAAAACCAAGTGTATACTTTAAATGAAGATCATGGAATTGAGCTTTTGAATTAGCTTCTCTTCCACCAACAAGTGCGGCAGCAAAGCAGCATTCAAATAGAGTTTATCACCAAGTTCAAACGTGGCTTGGAAGCAGCCTAAATGCTAGAGAATGGGGTTGGAGACAGGTAGGATCTGAACTCAAACCAATCGTTACCACTCTACAACCTGCTCCAGCTGAGCTACTGCAGATGATCCCTCGTAAATGCAAGGAAGTCTGTGACTTGAAATGTGAATGCGGTAAAACTGGTCCAGTCTGTTCTTCAATTTGTAGACAATGCAAGGGAGTATCTTGTTCAAATAAACATAGAGATTTTGAGGCTCAACCTCAAGTAGAGGACTATGATTAAACTTAAGCTTAACCAATATTGATAAATATACTAATATACAAGTTGGTAAACCAAAATAAACCTCTCCGATACGAGACGCAATTAAGAGGTTATTCTTAAATAATTAAGAAAATATAATTGATATTAATTAATTTAATCGTCAGAAGTTTGCCGTAATTCTACTGAAGTCGTTTTAAGAAACTTAATTCCTAAAATAATTTTAAACATAGCTATTGTTGACGTTTGAATTCTAGCGTAGGCCTCTTTAACAATTTTTGGAAATTTAGGGTATATAAGGCGATTGATTCACAATAAATGATAAGAAATCCGCAATTGCATGAACATTTGGTTGAATCCCTGCAATTGGGAGGCTAGACGTTTCTCGTTACCCTAGCCGATTGCCACGCACTTCTTGATCCTAACGTTGGGAGTAAAAGCCAAAAATTATACTGCGAACACGTTAGTTCCGATTTGCCAACTGCGAACGCGGTGACCGACACACAAAGACAGACAACCCCCCCCCATTCATGTCCAGTATAATACCTCTCCGTGACGTTATCGTCACTTAAAGAGGTAAAAATATAATGGGAATAATATATTTTAGGTTTAAAACCCGCTTTGCATTTATTTCGCTTGAGACTGTTTCGAAATACTCAAAAATTAGATTTGCCTTACCTTCCGGGCAGGATTGTGAACTTCCGGTTAGTTGTAGGACAACATATTTTATAGGATGAATTATGTGTTTGAAAGTAATCTACAATTGAAGCCTAATAACTTGTTAATCGGGTTTGTAGAACCAGAGTTATTAAACTTTTTCTCGATTTTGGAAATGTATTCTGACTATAGAATCCATAAAATGCTTCAAATTCCCATTTTTATATGAGGCTAATCTTCAGAGTCAGATTGTGAACTTCCGGTTAGTTGTAGGGCAAAATATTTTAAGAGATGAATTATGTGGTCGAAGGTGATCTACAATTGAAGCCTAATTACGTGTTAATCGGTTAAGTAGAACCGGAGTTATTAAACGTTTTCTCGATTTTGTCAGCCATTTTCCAATATGGCGGAAATTCCTCCAATGGGAGAGTGTGGGAGACCACACCACGTTAAAGAGCGCCCAAAAATCTATAAGATCTTAAATTTCCAGCTTTGTTTCAATTTGTTGCGGGTTCCCTCTATTTTTGGGCTAAAATGACTGTACTATACCAGTAGTGAGGGGGGAACTAAATTGTTATCCCGTCCAATGTTTCCTTTCTTTCTCTCACAGTGAAGTCTATGACTCTTTCGTGAATCGTAACTCCCATATTTCGATGTTTCCATGATTTTCCCTTCTTGAATTAATAGTAGTGGACCGGCTAGTGCCCATAGATTTACAAATCCGGAGTCCGATTTAGGAGCAGTGGCAAGAAAAATTCTGAAATGAAACAAAATTTAGCATGACGGAAGTTTCGAAGCTTGGCTCACTTCTCGAGAATAATACATTTTAGGCTTCCATACCCCTTTATCGAAAACATTAAATGCATTACCAAAGGCGGAATAGGAAGTCTATGGGCACTTTTAAGGCGTTATTTGTTACTTGCAGTTTTTTTGACCTTAATTATACAGGTAAATAATTAGAAATTTGAAATTGTAATTTATTACTTGAAAAATAGATGACTAATTTATCATTGAATTTAACTATTTTATGTCTAATTGCTAATTAATTAGTTCAAAACCATTTTTCTAATTGCTATTTATAATTATTTAGTTGCCAGTTAATTAGCACAGCTCAGCAAGAAATTAACATATTAAAGGTATTCATGTTTTTTTGAGATTTTGAAAGATACAAACAATTTTCACTAGCGCGATTATTCTAAAAATCTTCCTACTATTGAAGCTTTTCATTATTACAGGCTAATAAGAGAAACCTTAATTAATTCTGTGATGCTAGAACATATCAATTTAAGACTAGAGATTTTAAAGAAGCTAAATGCGAATAATATTGCAAAAAATTTCGAGAAGAATTGGTTTGGCATTGTATTTTATTAACGTTGTTTTACTTATTTATAACAAATTTCTTTACAACGGTGTTTTCATTCCCAAATTTATCGACATTTCAAAATAAAAAATGGCTTGAAAAGAAAATTATTTGTAACCACTAAATATTTTGCTTTAAAATTGCCTTAGTTCCTTTAATTTACCTCCCTTGTAATTTGAACAATTACTTAAAAAGAAGCCTATTAAATATTTAACCCACAGTTTCTAAATACGATTGAAACAAAGTGTTTCTACCCTTTTTGTCTATTCATACATCTAGATTTTCCAGAGTGAAAATATAGTAGAAAATAAAGGTAGGATCCTCAATTATTCATAATAGATAAATCGCGCCGGCATTTATTACAATACTTTTAAATCCTACGACTCATACCGTTCGAAGATCTCTGTTTGAACTTTCCATCTGTAGGCACTGATTGCGATTGAGTCTCAAGTAATTAATTATGGCTTTAAAAACTATTTAAACGCTTCAATTTTCCTAATTTATTATGAATACGAATTATTACTAATTAATATTTTCAATCCACCATAAGGTCATAAGATATGTTCCATAAGTTTGTCACTGGTTACTGAGAGCTTGTGTTGAAGTGACGTTGACAAAGGCTTAACACAGACTAAATAGAAAGATGGACTGGAAAACCGAGTGTACTCAATTCTAGGGTCCATCTCGATAGCTCTCAGTAAGTCTCTAGCATAAGTTTCATACTTACGGAAAATAACTTATTAACTTATGATCCACCTTATTCCCTATCGCCAGAAAATAGGCTTATCTTGTGATTCGTGGAGGAGAGGCACGGGAAGAAATTCGTCTGTCGGCTGCTACTGTAACATACCACAGACGAATTTCTCAATTTTCTTCCAGTTAATCCCCTCCAAGAATCCCGAGATAGCCCCAACTTAAGACGATTGGGATTAAGGTGGATTAGCTGTCATAACCGAGAAAAAATAACTTCCCCACTGTTTTCATCTAAAAGTAATTAATCTAACCTTGATATCTCACAAATGTCTGCGGTAATTCAAATTACGCTTGGAACCAGTTTCCATTTAAACGACACTTTAATTAGGATTATTTTAAATTTGTGTAATTAGTCCAAAATTCACATGTTGTGAAGGAATTGCAAAATAAATGCGAACAAACCAGAAGCCTTCCAGAAGCTATATCAAACCCATAATAGGGACTTGGCAGTACTACATCATGCAACGTCAGTCTACCTTCAGTAGTGCTAAAAAACCTACCAGGAGGAGGGGCTTATATAGCTTTCATTCTGTTAAAAAACATACCATAATGGCGCTGGGGGCGGAGTTAAGCCCGAATTGCCAAGTTCCTATTCTTCCAATTAGTTGCAACAATTAATTCTCCTTTTCAACAGAGATTAACGCCGATAACGATGAAGACACTTGTACGCGACTCTTAAGTCACATAACACAAGCCTGCAGTGTACCACATGACCACGTCCACGTTTTTAGTTATTCGTAAACCTTCGGTATAGTAACCCATAATGTACCCAAAGAGAAACGAAGAGTGAAATTTTCTTGTCCACTTTTAAAAATATATTTAGCCCAAGTCCCAAAGGCCCCACGTCAAGTGATGCTATCTGTCTCTGTTATCCGATCTATTTTATCCCTTTCATGCATTATCATTATATATAAATCCGCCTACAATTCGTCACGTAGATTTTCTTGTCAGAAGTAAATGAACTTAAAGCTACAACTCTATGTTAAATTTCATTTTCAACAAGCCGTTAATATAATTTTAAACATATTTAGCCTTATCAAACACAATTAGAAACTCTCCCAGATAATAATAAATACATTTCAACCATAAGATTTCTGGAAATCAGAGGCAAAATTCAAAAATAAACTTTTCGCGCCACGGTAATCTACTTCTGTCTCCTTTTTACCAGTCTTTGAACAACACTCCTACCCCAAACCCGATTTCCATCTGTTTCTTTCATGTACATGTAAAGAACCAACAGTAGTTGGCAGAACAAAACAGAAGGTGTATAATTCTCCCCTACATTCTCTGCACTGTCATAATGGATGGCAACCAGACGAGATTCTCCTCTCCTCTCGTTTTGTTGTGAAATCATAAACGCGTGAGGAAATTTTTTTCTCGCTATAGGATAGGCGACTCCGAGGGGTCGGTCATTCACGAAATCCAACTTAAGAAATAAGAAATCAATAACAAAATCAGAAATCCGGAATGAAATCAAACTTATTTCGCTGATTTCGAAATTTTACAAAAATCCGAAATCAGTAACGAAATCAGAAAATCAGTAAAGAAAAAACAAAATAAAAAAATCATTAAAAAAATCACAAAATCAGTAAAGACATCGCGAAATTCATTAAAACAATCACAAAATCCAAGAAAAAATCTAAGAATCCAACGAAATCAACAGAAAAATCTGAAAATACGAGGAAATCACAGGAAATACCTCAAAATCCGTGGAAATATAATCCGACGAAATCCGTGGGAATTTATCGAATCTTGAAATGAATCAAAATCCGACGAAATCAAACGATACACGAAGAAATCAAATTGGATTTCGAAATCCCCTACATTTTATCCAAAATATCCAACCCCTCGCTCTACTCCTTACCTCCGACGGCAGCTGACGCGATATATACACTGTTCCAGCTTCGGTGGTCAGTTCGAGCAATGCTAGGTCTCTATGGGAGGTAGGTTTTTGCGTACTGCCATCAGAAGAAAGCAATACTGATATTTAGGATTTTAAAACGCGATATTCTGTATAATGAAACAAAATATTTGTTCGTCGTTACATAGAGACCTATTTTTGCTTGTGCTGAAAGCCACTGCTGATAACCAATACTGGAACAAAGTATATAAGTCTATAAATCCACAGAAAAAAAACAACAAAATAAATCCTCCTCTCACAAAGACTTTAATAACTCACTCTAATACAAGAAACTTTTTCTGTTATAGTTAAAATATTGATTATTAGAATGAAATTTAAGTAATCAGTCCTATTTCTAGCTTAACACTTAAGTTTTGAGCTAATTTCAGGTTTACAAGTGGGGACCTAAACCGTCTTCCAACCTTATATCTGGGGACATTTGTGTATAAATTATTATGTTTTATATTAGTGTCAAAGCCTATATATGGTTCAATCAAGTATTTCAATTTCATTTTTCACACTCGATAAATTTACAAGTGGGGACCTTCACCGTCATTTCAACAGACAAGTGGGGTCTTTTAAACACACATTTTCTAATTTCATGTATATTTTAATTTTATATTTTAAATATTGATTATTATAATGAAATTTAGGTAATCGGACCTTTTAAAGGCTTAACACTTAAGTTTTGAGCTGATTTCAGGATTACAAGTGGGGTCCTAAACCGTCTTCCAACCTTATATCTGGGGACATTTGTGTATAAATTATTATGTTTTATATTAGTGTCAAAGCCTATATGGTTCAATCAAGTATTTCAATTTCATTTTTCACACTCGATAAATTTACAAGTGGGGACCTTCACAGTCATTTCAACATACAAGTGGGGTCTTTAAAACACACATTTTCTAATTTCATGTATATTTTAATTTTATAGTTTAAATATTGATTATCAGAATGAAATTTAAGTAATCAGTCCTATTTCTAGCTTAACACTCAAGTTTTGAGCTAATTTCAGGATTACAAGTGGGGACCTAAACAGTCTTCCAACCTTATATCTGGGGACATTTGTGTATAAATTATTAGATTTTGTACTAGTGTCGAAGCCTATATGGTTCCATCAGGTATTTCAATTTCATTTTTCACACTCGATAAATTTACAAGTGGGGACCTTCACCGTCATTTCAACAGACAAGTGGGGTCTTTTAAACACACATTTTCTAATTTCAGGTATATTTTAATTTTATAGTTTTAATATTGATTATTATAATGAAATTTCGGTAATAAGACCTTTTAAAGGCTTAACACTTAAGTTTTCAGCTGATTTCAGGTTTACAAGTGGGGACCTAAACAGTCTTCCAACCTTATATCTGAGGACATTTGTGTATAAATTATTATGTTTTAAATTAGTGTCAAAGCCTATATGGTTCAATCAAGTATTTCAATTTCATTTTTCACACTCGATAAATTTACAAGTGGGGACCTTCACCGTCATTTCAACAGACAAGTGGGGTCTTTTAAACACACATTTTCTAATTTCATGTATATTTTAATTTTAGAGTTTAAATATTGATTATTATAATGAAATTTAGGTAATCGGAGCTTTGAAAGGCTTAACACTTAAGTTTTGAGCTAATTTCAGGTTTACAAGTGGGGACCTAAACCGTCTTCCTACCTTATATCTGGGGACATTTGTGTATAAATTAAGAGATTTTGAATTAGTTTCAAAGCCTATATGATTCCATCAAGTATTTCATTTTTCACACCCGATACATTTACAAGTGGGGACCTTCACTGTCATTTCAACAGACAAGTGGGGTCTTTTAAACACACATTTTCAAATTTCATGTATATTATAATTTTATAGTTAAAATATTGATTATCAGAATGAAATTTATGTAATCAATCCTATTTCTAGCTTAACTTTTAAGTTTTGAGCCAATTTCAGGTTTACAAGTGGGGACCTAAACCATCTTCCTACCATATATCTGGGGACATTTGTGTATAAATTTTTAGATTTTGAATTATTGTCAAAGCCTATATGGTTACATCAAGTATTTCAAGATAATTTTTCACACTCGATAAATTTACAAGTGGGGACCTTGGCTGTCATTTCATCAGACAAGTGGGGTCTTTTATACACACATTTTCTAAATACATGTATATTATACTTTTGTAATTAAAATGTAGATTATTATGATGAAATTTTAGAAATAGGATTTTTACGGTTCCTTCAAATATTTGAAGATATTTTTTTAAACTAGATAATTTTACAAGTGGGGACCTTCGCTGTCATTTCAACGGACAAGTGGGGTCGTTAATATACATGTTTTCAAAATTCATTTTAATTCACTTTTTATTAAAATATTGATAATTATGATGAAATTTACATTATATGTAACGTTAGTCCCATTTTAAAATGTGGGGAACTTGGCCATCTTTTTAATGTACATCTGGGGACATACAGTTTTTTAAATCGAGTTAATGTTTTAAACGAAGTTAATTTAATGACGCCTAAAGAATTAGGAAAAGTAGTTTTCGTACGTCAAGTGTAATTAAAAAATCACCGTTCGGTCTGTGAGATACAAGATTTTATATTGTTATCGCTGAATAATGTATATTTTGTATTTCTAAAGTAGCGACATCTATCTGTGCTTATTTTAATGAAAACCCATTTTTGAGCCCCCACATGTACGCCGAAGAGACCATATGGTCCTCATTTCGTACAACTGGGTACCCGGGTGTGTGAAAACCTCTGGCGACATCTCTCGGATATGTGTTAATTTCCATGGTCCCCACTTGTAATGTGAAAAGACCAAGTACCTTACAAGTGGGGACTTTTTTAAAAAAATTAATTTGGGCTCTAATTAGTCTAATTATATCATTTATCTAATTACTTACATGTGAGGACTTTAAAATGTCCCCACATGTAAGTCGGGTCCCCACTATGTGGGTGAAAAGATTGTCAGAATCCCCACATGTCAATCGTATACAGACGCACTGAAATACACTAAAACTACAATAAAAACACCCCAAAACACAGTAAAACACACTGAAATACAATAAAACTACAATAAAACTATAACAAAACACACCAAAACGCAGTAAAACACAATAAAATACACTAAAAGTACAATAAAACACTCTAAAATTACACTATACTACAATAAAACACAGTAAAAGTACAATAAAACACAGTAAAAGTACAATAAAACACTCTAAAAGTACAATAAAACACTCTAAAGCTACACTATACCACAATAAAATACACTAAAAATACAATAAAACACACTGAAATATAATAAAACTATAATAAAACACACCAAAACACTCTAAAAGTACAATAAAACACTCTAAAACTACATTATACCACAATAAAGTACACTAAGGTACAATAAAACGCACCAAAGCACACTAAAACTGCAATAAAACACTCTAAAACTACACTATACCACAAAAAAGTACACTAAGGTACAATAAAAAGTTATGATGAAAAACTTAAATTACAACAAAATACAATAAAATTACAGTAAAACACACTGAAATACAATAAAACTGCAATAAAACACTCTAAAAGTACAATAAAACACTCTAAACCTTCACTATACCACAATAAAATACACTAAAAGTACAATAAAACACTCTAAAACTACACTATACCACAATAAAATACACTAAAAGTACAATAAAACACTCTTAAACTACACTATACCACAATAAAATACACTAAAAGTACAATAAAACACTCTTAAACTACACTATACCACAATAAAATACACTAAGGTACAATAAAACTACAATAAAACGCACCAAAGCACACTAAAACTGCAATAAAACAGTCTAAAATTCACTTAAATTACAACAAAACACACTAAACTACAGTAAAACATGTTAACAAATAGACCGCCATATGTATTTCAAGAGAGAAAGTTATTTATTTGGCTTAGTTTTCCCAGTTTCCCAGGTTTGTACGAACCCTGAATTCAACCTCGTACAGATAGGCAGTTCAGCGTTATTATGAAAAATGCAGAAATAATATCCTCATAAAAAGTTCACCACAATGTTTATTGGTAACATTTATTTTCTGTTTTTCTTTACAATTAATTGACAAGAGATATTTCATTAAGAAATACAATGAAGAGCTATTGTTGTTATTTATTTGTCTTTGATATTTCTTTTTTCGTTAGTAAATATATTACCTTTATCTTCTATTAGGTTATTTGATAGGTCCAAAGAATGAAAAGGTACATTTGGATTACTTATCAAAGCGAATGCAAGTTTATGAGCAAAATCCCTATTTTAAAATACAAATCTTTACATTAAATCACGCAATTACATTAATTATAAGAATAACTTCTACGAATATACAACATTTAACTCATATATTATCTAAATAGAGTTTCTCAATGGAGTCAGTTTTTTTCATAACAGCGAAAATCTGTTCCAAAGCTTCCGGGACCAATTTCATATTAGAAGCTCGGAATTTTGTAAACCAATTTTTTTTCCTTTAATGTTTTGTGTTAAAAATATCAATTTTGTGCTAAACACTTTAAATTATTAAGTATAGTTCTAATTAATTAGAAAATATATTACCTTTATCTTCTATTAGGTTATTTGATAGGTCCAAAGGGGGAACTCGGGTTTCAACCAAGGACCTCTCGATCTGCATTCGAATGCTCTACCACTGTGCTATCCCCTCTTGTTCATAGCCGTAATGTCGAATTAACTAAAATAAACGCAATGATCTGTTCTATTACATGGGGAACTCGGGTTTGAACCAAGGACTTCTCGATCTGCATAAAAAATGCTCTACCACTGTGATATCCGCTCTTGTTCATAGCCGTAATGTCGAATTAACTAAAATAAACGCCATGATCCGTGCTATTACAGGGGGAACTCGGGTTTGAACCAAGGACCTCTCGATCTGCATTGAAATTATCTACCACTGAGCTATTCCCCCTTGTTCATAGCCGTAATGTCGAATTAACTAAAATAAACGGAATGATCCGTGCTGTTACAGGGGGAACTCGGGTTTGAACCAAGGGCCTCTCGATCTGCAGTTGAATGCTCTACCATTGAGCTATTCCCCCTTGTTCATAGCCGTAATGTCGAATTAACTAAAATATATAATATAAATATACAATATAATTCCATGAAATACCTTTTTGTCCGCAAAATTTCTTTCAATTGGTTTGTGTTTAAGTTTTTCCAAATCGATTGGAAATCCTGGTCCCCTCTCTTAAAAGTGAGAGCATTATCACTAAATATCGAATGTGGGATTCCTCTCCTACCGACCATACTCCTGAATGCCAGCAAGAAATCGTCCGTTTTCATTGAGTGCGCCAGTTCCAAACGCATCGCCCTAGTTACACCACAAGTAAACAAGCAGATGAAATACTTGGTTTTAAATTTCCCGCTAGATATGTACAACGGTCCTGCAAAATCTATTGCTGTTACCCTAAATGGGGGCGCTTAGTTGATTCTTTCTAACGGTAGGGGTGCTGTTGGAACATGATAAGGTTTAGCCGCAAACCTTTTACAAATTAAACAATCGGAGATGACAAGCCTTTGTCATCTGCCTTCCCGCTATGATCCAGTATTATTCACGGGTTTGCGCGAGGGTGGTTTGCACTCTCCCGTGCAACATTTGCCAATGACTACGATTTGTTATTAATTCTGAAAGCTTATTTTTGGGCAGAATGATTGGGTGCTTTTTCGCGTATGACATGAGAGATTTTTGCAATCTCCCCCCAACGCAAAGAATCCCGTCCTCATTTAGGTGGGGATTTAGAGAAAGTATTTTTGATTTCGGGTTAATTGGTTGATTAATTTTTAAAGCGTTTATTTCAGGTTTAAATTCTCTTCCTTGGGTATGTTTGACCCATCTCAATTGAGCCCCACCCATTTCTTCGGCCGGGATTGGCCCCGTCCTATTGTTAATACCCATTTTAAGCTCGTAGAACC
Organism: Phalangium opilio; assembly: GCF_054372755.1. Lineage (NCBI taxonomy): Eukaryota > Metazoa > Arthropoda > Arachnida > Opiliones > Phalangiidae > Phalangium > Phalangium opilio. The sequence continues at coordinate 8,144,562 of NW_028324160.1, read as the reverse complement.
TAAATACGAATGCTGTTACTTGTAAAAGGCGCCCTAGAGAACTAAATTTGTTAATGTCTATCAAAATTTCCAAGCTTTTGGGTGCTTTTATTTCAACCGCTAAGGTTAAAACTTTTCGTTTTTCTTTTTCAAAGTTTTCTAGTTTAGTTTCATCTAGTTTAAGATCGTTTAAATGTTTGTTTGGCCATTCGGATTTTCCCAAAATTAACCAAGGCGGCCCCGAAAACCATAAATGATTGTTGACCAATTTATCCACCGACAGACCCCTTGTGAGGAGGTCTGCGGGATTTTGTGTGCCTGGGCAGTGAGCCTAACTTTTGGGGTTCGAAAGTTTCTGTATTTCGGCTATTCTGTTGGATACGAAAGGTGTGAATTTATCCTTTTCTTTTCGTCTCTTATCCAACATATTGCTATTGTCGAATCCGACCAATAGTAAACGGCTTCAAGATTTTCTTTAAAGGTTGGCTTAATGCAATCAACTAAATTAACGCCTAAATAACAACCCATCAGCTCTAACCTGGGTAGAGTGTGTTTCCCTTTAAAGGGTGCTACCCGAGTTTTTGACGTTATGAGTGACTAGTCCACCCTTTGAGAAGTGGTCGTAAATCTTTCATAGACAGCGCACGCATGGGCGCCCAAGCTATCGTCGCAAAAGCAGTGAAGCTCTTGCGTTACTACCCTTCCTCCTCCAAAATATTTTCGGGGAATTTCTAATTTTGATATCTGTGGCATTTCCTTTGCCCAAGTTTCGAATGCGTTTGTTATTTCGTCCGGTAGGGTGCTATCCCAATTTTTGTCTTTGATTTTCCAAATCTCGTGGAAAATCAGTTTAGCTCTTGTGACGTAAGGCGCCAAAAGACCGATCGGATCAAATATTTTGGCAACCGAACTCAAAACTGAGCGTTTGTTATTTTTTCGTTTAGTAGCTTCTCGAGTATGGTTTCCAAATTGAATGAGAATTTGTCTAAACCTGTGTCCCATTTAATGCCTAGTATTTTTACTATTTCGGAGTCCGTTTCTGCTCTGAATATTTCTTCACCTTCGTGATTTCATTTGTACGTTTCCCACATGTCTCTAAGTTCGGGACTATTTGTTCTCCACTTTCTGAAACGCATATTCGCGGCAATCATTAATTGATATATACCTAGCGATAATTCGAATGCCCCCTGGAAATTCTCTCCCCAGTCCTTAGATCATCGACGTATACCGATTCATCCAGAACTTTAACGATTTTAGGGTCTGCTCCCTTGCAATTGTGAATGTGGTATTTTATGGTCCCCCCACCCCAACAAAAATGGCGAGGAATTTATCCCGAAGGGTACTCGGGCTATTCGCATTATTTTGTACTGGCTAGGCACAATGTTTTCGTTTTTCTCTCTGACCCATAGGAATCTAACATGGTCCCTCCCGGACGGGTTTAACCCCGCCATCAAGAACGCTTTTTCAATGTCAGCTGTGATGGCGATGTTATTTATACGAAATTTTAACAATAGAAGCAGATCCGGGTTTAGATTTGGCCCAGTGTTCAAGCAATCGTTTAAAGAAGGGCCCCATGGCGTGACTAGATCCATCGAAAACTACGCGAATTTTCGTGGTTTCTACTTGCTCTCTTTTAACAGCGCGATGTGGTAGGTAATATGTTCCGATACCACCCTTGTCGCCGGGGGGAAACTCTTCGACGATACCTAGTCTGATCTGTTCATCTATAACGCCTTTGTAATCGCTATAGAGCTGTGGGTCTTTTTGGAATTTTGACACTAAAAAACCTTTACGTTTGGACGCTATGCCTAAGTTATTGGGTAGGATGTCTTTTTCGGTTTTGAATGGAAAAGACACGTTATATTTCTTTCCATCAAATTTAATTTCATCTTCGAATTTCTTTATGACTTCTTCGTCCTTTTGATTTATGTTTTTATCGGGTCCCCTTCTGTAATCCCTATACTTTAGAAGTCCCAAAATACTTTCAACCTGTCGGAAATCTCCCTTACACTAACTCCCATGCTGATAATGGTGCAATTGTTTGAAATCCCATTGTTATCAGAATCAGTAGGGCCTTGTAGAGCGTACCCAAACAGAGTTTTAATGGCCACTAACTTACTATCACTGAATCTGTGAATGTAGTTTTGGTATATTTCATAATAGTAATCTCCTCCTACCAAAAATTGGATGTCGGAATTTTTGGGGCCATTTATTGTGGGCTTATCCGCAAGATGCCACCCTTCGTTTTGTATGAAATTCTCTACCTCTTGACTGTTTGCCACCGATAAAGAGTTGCATAGGTATGGCACCTCTATCGCGTTTATCTTGATGGTTTTGTGTTTATCTGTATTGTTAGTTAGAGTTAACGTAACCTTTCTTCTTATTTCAGATACGGGCTCGGGGCTACCGAAATGATATACCTCGATTAGCTTTTCCCCAACTACTGGTAGATTTAATTCGTGAGATACCTGTTCTTCTATAAAAATACACATAGAGCGTGGGTCTAGTAATCCTCTTACTTCTAATGCGGACTCTTGTTTTTCAGGGTTTCTTGCAAACGATAAGACCGTTTGCAATAGAACCAACCCTTTTCCGCGTTATCCGCGCCTATTGCGCTCACTACAGAGCAGTTTTGGTTTACAGCTAATGGGGGTTTTGATTTCTCAGCGTCCTGCCCGAGTCCTGCCCCTCGTCGGCAGGAGTTTGCCTATTGCGCTCACTACAGAGCAGTTTTGGTTTACAGCTAATGGGGGTTTTGATTTCTCAGCGTCCTGCCCGAGTCCTGCCCCTCGTCGGCAGGAGTTTTGTTTTTATTAGAGGGATTTTCATCGCAAATTGAATAGTTGTGGCGTTTTTTGCACTGCTTGCTGGACAGTCAGTCATTAGATGCGTGGTTCGTAAGCAAATAAAACATCTATTCTGACTTCTCAACATATCCCGTTTTTGATTTAAATTGAATTTCGCGAGGGGCCGGACATGGAGCGATTTTTTGTACGGGATTTCAAGATTTTGGGATTTTCAAAATGATTTTGGAATTTTGACTTGGATTTAAGTATTTTGACCTGGATTTTAGGATTTTGAAACTTTGACCAGGATTTTAGGATTTTGAACGGTATTTTGGGAATTTAACCCTTATTTTAGGATTTTGAACGGTATTTTCGGAATCTGACACTGATTTTAGTTTTCAACTTATTTTTATAGTGTTCTGAGCGCTGAATTTTATGCCAGTGTATTATCGTCGGATTTCAATCCCAAGTAAATTATTTTCATTCAATTTATTATACTACCACGTATGTGTAGTGTAAAACCGAAATTTAAAGTAGATCACCTATTCATCATATTTTGACACCATATTTAATGCTTATCAGGGGAGTGGCGCTAGTTATGTTAACAAATTAGGCGACCGTCACAACAAATCCGTTTTAGAACCCTTAAAATTAAATTGATTTTTATTACTTTTAACACTCGGCCTATCTACTAGTTTTCATCGTAACATGTTGAAACAATTAAGAAGTAGAAACTTATCCGAGAGTTATCTGTAGAATAATAGAACAAGTTGCCAAACTAAAATAAACCTCTCCGAGGTGAGACGAGGGCTAACTACCAAATTAAGAGGTTTTTCTTAAATAACTAAATAAATATAATTTATATTAATTATTTTAGTTGTCAGAAATCTACCTTTGTTCTAGTTAAGTCGTTTTAAAAAACTTTATTCCTAAAATAATTTTAAACATAGCTATTTTTAACGTTTGATTTCTAGCGACCATCTTTTTCACTGATTTTGTAAATTTATGAGGCAATTGGTTCATATTAAATGATAAGACAAGTTGGGAAAAAAAAATAAACCTCTCCGAGTCGAGACGCAATTACCAGATTTTTCTTAAAAAATTAAAATTAAATAATCGTCATTAATTTACCTTTATTCCAAAAGTCATTTTAAACATAACTATTGTTGATCTTTGAATTCAAACGTATGCCTCTTTAACAACTTTGGAATTTAGGGATAAGCAAACCCGCAATTTCGTTATCCTTTGGTGGAAGCCGTGCCATTGGGAGGCTAGAGGTTTCTCGTAACCCTAGCCGATCGCCGCGTACTTCTTAATCCTAACGATGGTAGTAGAAGCCAAAAATTGCTTTCTGTGAACACGTTTGCTCCGATTTGCCAACTGCGGACGCGGTGACAGACTCACACACACCCCCAGATCGTACGTCCAGTGTAATGCCTCTCCGTGACGTTAACGTCACTCGGCGAGGTAAAATGCCGCAATTGCGTTATCAGTTGGTGGAAGCCCTGCTAGGCGCTTCTCGTAACCCTAGCCGATCGGCGCGTACATTTTAACCATAATGATGAGACTGGAGTACATGCTAATATTGCTCACTGTGAATTGCAAATGCGGTTCGGATATTGCGAATACCTTTGCTCCGATTTGAGAACTGCAAACTACTGCCGTTCCCCAGAAAATGAAAAGAATATTTAGGTCTGAATGGACAGAGACGTTGCCCTTTCTGAAATACAACTCTGTGTAGGCAATCTGAGCCCATTAACTTCTCAGAGAGCGGTTTACATTTTGTTCGTGGCACAAATAATTTTAGATTGGAAGCCATTAGAGCGCACAGTAAATATTCAACTCATGTCTTAGCCGAAAGGAAATCGAAAATGGAAAATGAAACTCTTATGGAAAGACCAGTTGGTCGAGGAATCCTGAAGCTAACAGAAAAACAGAGGGATAAATTATCGAAAATAATGCGAAGCGTTTATTTCTGAATCAAAAGTCAGTCGCCATATAGTTTGTATCCACAACTTTGTGAACTACAGAAAGCTTGTAGCGGATGAGCTACATGAGCCTTCACCAAAATATAAACAACACACATATTAAATAGTTAAAGAGAAACCCACTTTAGTGTCTTACCGTTCAGGCTCATAATCTTTTGCATTAAGCCTATTGACTCATAGTTTATCAATAGCCGGATAGGAGGCGTTCTATTGCACTACCTGAAGCGACCCCTATTCCGCGTTAGGCCTGTCCGTGGGATATATAAAGTCAGGGTTGCCATGCAGTTCGTGTGGCAGTTCACATTAGTCTTTAGTAGTTTACAGTTAGTAGCCGTCTAGTTAAGTGGTGGAGTTCGGCAGTTCTCTCCCTTAAACTAACATCTGTTTAAGTGTCAAGTTAGTTAGCTTGTATCAAAGCTTGCACGCGTTTTTGTCCAGTTTGACAAACTCGTTCTCGCCCGAACCTACATCTTAATCAGTTCGTGCCGCGTTATTAGAGACAACACATAGAACACTTTCATGGCTCTATACAACTTGGTAAGAGAGTAAATCTTTGCTATATAATCGAACCCTATTTACTGGCGCTACATAAATATTACTAAAGCATTGTAAATATCATAATCATTATTTATTATTATTATGTACTTATCAATTATTTATTTTGTATGTTAAACGTACCAGAAAGGACCTGGTTATTAAACTGAGATTAAGATAGTAATGCTTGGTCTCATTATTTCAACCTGTTAACCCACTTTTGAAGTGAATCGGTTACAAAGCAAAGATGATTAAAATAATGCAGAAACTACGCCCTAAAGTATATGTGAAAAAAAAAAATAGATAATTGTCACATGACCAAGGACTCCATTAGTAATGCTTCATTCTCTCTTTGAAAGAAAATTTTGATGTCTCATACCTGTAAAACAAGATATTGTTTTCGTATTCAATTTTGTTTTCGGGAAAATTTGGTTCCATAAAAAAGTGCGACATCCTCAATATCCGCCCCACAGAGCGGACAGCTACTCTCCGCACTACCAAAGATTTGGGCCAACCGTTCGGCTGTGGGTAGCGCCCCCAACCGAGCCAGGAATAAAAACCCACTACCAATAGAGTTGTCCTAAAGTGGTTCTAGGCCCGGGCGAGCCTTTACGGCGCAGAGGTTCAAGCTTGGATGGCGAACGAGCTCTAACCGCTGAGAAGATTCAGCCACCGCCTCATCAACTCGGCTGTACCACCAAGGATTCAACAGCTCTTTGTGACAAACCAGCGCCATATTGCTCGTGTAAACGCTCAACGCGCTTTAACCACGTTGTCTTGCGGTTCATCGCCCTTACGTAGAAAAACACCCGCTGTGCAATGCGCGATTCTGCCATAAACATAATATTGAATTATGAGCTTTAACATAACAACCACCAGGTGGACCCTAGTTGCTAGTATTAGATAAGATATTGTCGTCTGCTATCATAGTTGTCTTAATACTGAGTTCTTTAATATAGTTTTAGATGCTTTCTGTCAGTTGAGCGGTGCAGTACTCCTCCCTAATAATTAAATGGTTCCTTTTTATTATTTATTAATTGGTTTATATAGTTTATTTCACATGGTTAAATAAATGCGTTATGTTTGAGTTACGGGTTTTAATTTACTGCTAATTATCCCCACCACTCCTCAACATGGTAGCAGAGCGTGGTTAGTGGTCCGTCAACGAGTTACATGGGATGGCCACTGCAGTAATTTAACAAAGCCCAAAAATCGTAAACCTGTCCAGCATTGAAGACTACCGAATTAATTGCCAAGACAAGCCGACTGCAAAGGCTTAACTACAATAATGGCGGAAGGAAGATAGTTCAAGATGGGGCAGATAGTGAAGTTAAATTCTCACAACTATGCACGCTGGAAATATGAAATGGTACATAATCTTAAAGCAGAACGACTATGGAAGATAGTTACAGGGACGGAGTTGGAACCCAAAGAATCAGAGAAAAAGGCTGAATACGAGGAACGTGAGGCTAGGGCACACGCAACTATAGCCCTTAGTCTGGACGATGACGTTCGGGACACAATAATTGGTCATGATACAGCAGCTGCAGCATGGAAGGTGTTAGGGGACTCCTTAATGCCCAAATCCAAAGCAACAATTGGGAAATTATTCAAAGAATTGGCCCATGCGGAATATCACGAAGATGAACCCATGAATACTTTTGTCGGAAGAATTACCAGGATTGGAGAGCAACTGAAGGATTCTGGAGAACCAGTATCAGATAGGATCATGGCATATTTTATGATTGGAGCTTTACCCCAATCATATCAAATGTTAGCTGAAAATCTCTACCTGTTACCTGACAAAGACTTCACGACAACCCGCATAAAGGAGTCCTTAATGTCACAATATGGGATAAGAATAATTGAAGCTGAGAAGGCTTCGACAGCAATGAGCGTACAGAGACCTCGACATACGAATCAGAAACCAGTCGACGATTATCCAAAACAAGAAACGGCAAGTAAATATAACAAGAAGAATTTTAATCATTCAAGGTTCACTGGGGAGTGTTACAAGTGTGGAAACGAGGACATAAGGAAGCGGAATGTAAAAATCAGGCTAAAACCAAATTTACAAGATGGCAATCGAATCAACAAAGACCGGATAACAAGGATGCTTGTTTTGCAACTGCCTGTATTTCAAAACCAGGAGGATCAGACAGATGTGTAGTCGATACAGGAGCAACTCACCACTTCTGTAATAACCGAAGTTCGTTTTCAACCTACACACCTCAAAGATCGGATGTTTGCGTTGGAGAAGGAGGGACCAAAGCACTAGGCGTTGGAACAGTTTGGGAAGACTGATTTCTGTCTGAAGAATGTATTTCACACTCCTGGGATGCGACATAATTTAATATCCGGAAGACGACTTGACTTAGCTAGATACAATGGTCTGTTGAACAATTCCAACTTAAAAATATATCTCAATGGCAAATTCAAGTTTCAAGCATCGGTGTATCAAGACTTATACACTGCAGAAGCACAAGTACTGAAGATAGAACCGGTTGGCAAGATACCAGAGGCAAATCACTCATCAAATCTTGGAAAAATGGATCTTTGGCATCAACGTCTGGGTCACATCAACGAGGATGATCTAAATCACGTAATTAAGAATGAAATGCTACGAGGGCTGAGTAAAACTCCGGGAAGTTTGGAACTCTGTTTTCCTTGCAAATTGAGTAAAAGTACAAAACAACCTCACAAGTCACTTAAAGGAATCAGGAGCACAGAGTTACTTCAACTAGTCCATACAGACGTTTGGGTCCTTCACCAGTCGCTTCACTAGGAGGAGCCAGATACTTTGTCATCTTTATCGACGACTTCAGTAGATTCATCTATATCTTTACGATAGCTAAGAAGAGTGACGTATTGTCTTGTTTCAAACCAGGGTTGTTTGATTTAAATCAGTTTGATTTAAATCACTGATTTAAATCAAGAGATTTTTTTAAAAAAAATCATTTGATTAAAATCAAGAATATATTTTTATTTTTAAAAAATGTTTTCTAAGATTCCAAGAAGTAGTTTAAGAAACTCGAGAAGAAACTTAACTAGAAAAGACCTAAAATTAAAAATAATCATGGTTTTGGTGTATTTCAATGTAAGTTTTTCCCAGAAATCTAGTTTGTCTTGCTGGAAAGGCTAGGAAATGAAATAGCGGTCAAGCTAGTCTTTTTATACAAGCATTTGAATAGTAATAATATCCAATAGCTGCTTAAATGTCATGATTATTTTGCTTTTGCTTAATTTTGACTCAAAAGTTTTCATGTTGGTAATTTACTATCTATTAGTTTAATAAAAATCAAAAAAATCAAATAAATCAATTAAAATCAAATAAATCAATTAAAATCAAAAAAATCCGATTTAAATCAAAACAATCGATTTTTTTGATTTTTTTGAAAAAATCAAAAAAATCAACAACCCTGTTTCAAACGATATCATGTGAAGGCAGACTGGGAAGAAATTGATGGCATTGCGCTTAGATAACGGGTTGGAATTTTGTAACACCGAGTTTAAGATATATTGCGATCAAATGGGCATCACGCATGAGAAGACAAATTGTTATTCACCGCCAATGAATGGAGTTTCCGAACGCCTTAACCGAACTCTAATGAATATGGTCCGAGCATTCATGGAAGACGCAAAGTTACCAAATTACCTATGGGGAGAGCTTGTACATACGGCAGCGTACCTGAAAAATCGACACAGACATTCCTTACTGGGTGAGAGGGTACCCCTGGAACTGTGGACTAGACGAAAACCCGGCGTTTCTCATCTCAGAAGAATAGGTGGTTTAACGTTTGTAAATATACCGAAAGAAAAAAGAAGCAAGTTTCAGTGTAGAGCTGAGTGTGGTCTCTTGGTTGGGTACGCATTTGAAACCAAGGGTTACCGGGTCTAGATGCCGGATAGAAGAACCATCGTTGAATCAAAGCATGTGACCTTCGATGAGTCGAAACTTGGGGTGGATAATCTGAGAGGAGTAAATTTGAGTGGAGAGGCAAAATATCTGGATTGGTCGATGTTCAAATGGCATGAAAACGATGAAGAGAAAACGCATGAACGAAACTTAGAAGACGGACACAACGAAGCACAACATAATACAGTTCCACAAAATTTGGAGGATGAACACAACGAATTACAAGAACATACAGTAAATAAAGGGCTGGTGGATGGATGGTTGAGGGAGGTGGCTGTTCGTGTTGGTGCAGCGTCCAAAGGAAGAGTTGATATATACTACAGGAAGGATGGGTCTAGATTACGTTCAATAAAGGAGGTCAAGAATTACCTACGGAGAAATAAACTAAAAGATGACATCAAGAAGTTTTGTTTCTCTCGGACAAACCTAACAACAAATTACATACCAGATAACCTACCACCAGTTTTATAAGATCAAGGACCGCAGGAGTCTGATGAGGAAGAATTCGATGACGCAGAAGATACTCTTCCCCAAGCAAATTGCGCAGAAATTCTAATACCAAAGAATTATGACGATGTTTTAATGTCCCCGCAAAGGAAAAAGTGGCAGTCTGCCATGCAGGAAGAAATGGATACCCTAGCGGAGCGTGGGGTTATGGACAGAGTTGAAAAACCTGAGAAGAAGAAAATTATTGGCTGCAGATGGGTTTTTACTCTAAAGCGCGATAATAATGATGAGATTATTCGCTACAAGGCAAGGCTGGTAGCCCAAGGCTACAATCAAGTTGAAGGAGTCGACTACGACGAGACCTTTTCCCCCGTAATAAATTTTTCGCTAATTCGGTTTTTCACCGCACTATTTATCGTCACGCTTGGATGGGTACACGCACACATGGACGTTAAAAATGCATATCTTTATGGCGCACTCGATAATGACGTACTCATGAAAGAAGCACCTGGATTTAGTCTACAAGATACGTCGAAATGTCTCAAGTTACGAAAAGTGCTGTACGACTTACCACAGAGCGGTCGTCAGTGGTATTTAGAACTGGATAAAACCTTCAGGGAATTGGGTTTTCAGAAACTCATTGGTACTAACTGTATATATTTTATCCCATCGAAAGCGATCATCATGGTCTACGTTGACGATTTAGCCGTGATCGCGGCGAACCAAAAATGTTTGGAAGATGTCTCTCATTTACTATGAGGAAGATACCAAATCAAAAACCTGGGTCCTATCAAGAAATTTCTTGGGGTTGAATTTATTATACTTCGGGACGGTTCAATGAAACTTCAACAAACCAATTACTGCAGAGAATTGGCAAAACGATTTCAAGTGAAGATTGAATCGCCAGTATATATTCCCGCAAATCATAACAACATTTTATCCAGAAGCGATTGTCCTGAGACGGAAGCAGAAAAAGAAGAGATGTCCAAATATCCTTATCGTCAACTCATTGGATGTTTGCTATTTGTAGCTCACCGTACTCGTCCTGATATACTACACACAGTTATATCTTTGTCTCAGTACAACAGTAACCCTGGACAGATACACTGGAATTGTTTGATCCAGCTTCTACGATATGTCATATCAACATCAGGTATGGCATTGATATATCAACGGGAGAAAGATCCTCAGCTGAACTTTTACACGGACAGTGATTGGGGTTCCAATCGGGATACGAGACGTTCCTGTTGTGGTTACATCGGGTATATCGGAAAGTCACCGTTCACGTGGAGATCATTTTTGCAGAAGTCAGTTTCACTTTCAACGATGGAAGCTGAATACGTCGCTCTTGCGGAAACGGTTACCGAGCTCCTCTGGTTAAGACCTATACTTCAGGGTTTGCAAGATTTTAAAATCAACCTGCTAAAACATTTACCGACTATACATTGTGATAATCAGTTAGCCATTTACTTTGCCCGAAACCCAGTTGAGAACAATCGGTCAAAACATATCGATATTAAATTCCATTTTATACGCGAGAAACTAAATGAGAATATGATCTGTTTACGCATGTATCGAGCAAAAATAATGTTGCTGATGTATTTACGAAATGTTTGCCTAGAGAAACATTTAAAAATTGTGTTAAAATGTTAAAATTGGAAGATTAATGTTATAGTTAAAGAGGGGGAGTATTGAATTATGAGCTTTAACATAACAACCACCAGGTGGACCCTAGTTGCTAGTATTAGATAAGATATTGTCGTCTGCTATCATAGTTGTCTTAATACTGAGTTCTTTAATATAGTTTTAGATGCTTTCTGTCTGTTGAGCGGTGCAGTACTCCTCCCTAGTAATTAAATGGTTCCTTTTTATTATTTATTAATTGGTTTATATAGTTTATTTTACATGGTTAAATAAATGCGTTATGTTTGAGTTACGGGTTTTAATTTACTGCTAATTATCCCCACCACTCCTCAACACATAAGACGACCCAGATGCCGGAGTTTACTTTTGGCCTCCCTCTCCTCGAAAGTAGACCAGGCCATTTCACCTTTGACGGCGCCATAAGAGGTCATAAAATTTCCGCCCAACGCAGCCTTACCCACGGGAAATTGGGCCTGATCAAGACGGCAACACGTAACAGTGCTGAGACAAAGGCCCTCATTTGCGTAGGTAGATGGCTTTCTAGCTAAGGGCTTAACCTTAACATCACCGGCACTAACAACAGAGTTCTTGAATAGGCTGCACATACTTACAGATTGGCACGAAGATATACATTCTACAGATTTACACGAAGACATATTTCTACATATTTTATATACACTCCATTCCGCATCATTATTTTGAAAGAAATATTTTACACGAAAGTAATGGTAAAATGAGAGTTAGCCATAACGGGGTGCAAAAATCCCATGTTAATCCTATGGAGTTTTTACCCCGACGGTTTTTACCGGATAATCTGTGCCGTTGATTGTTCGTCATTCGCCGGAAGAAGCCGTTTAGTTCTTAACGTTAAAGGGTTTATGCTTAAGATAGGACGGGAGAGGTTTCACATTATCGCAGCTACACTCGACGGACGATTCAATTTTGAGGTTCTATAGATTAACGTGTTAGGTATAGGCTTTCATTAGATGGACCGTGCCGTCGATGGTTCGTTTAGTTTCCCCATGATTAGGCTTAAGAAATAGGACGGGAGGTGTTTCTCTTTAACGCGGCTACACTCGACGGTCAATTCAATTTTGAGGTATTCTATACATTAACATGTGGTGTTCAGGCTTATTTTCCTTTATACCCAGCTTTCTCATTGCTATTGACGAGAGATAATACGGTTATTCAGTTCATCTCGATCGCACAGTTTCTCCGAGATTTTCAATACCTCATTTTCATTTTGGAAAGTAAAGATTTCATCTTCATGGGTTACAAACAGGGTATATTATCCCCTCGAAAGATTAAGCTTACTCTTAATTACTTAAGTGAACAAAACGCTTTTATAAACTGGTGAGTTTCAAGTCGTATTCATTGTACCAACGATATTGAACGATTCAAGATGTAAGTATAGGCGAGCTATTTAGCAATATTGGGATATGTTTTAATGATATTTATATTAAGGTTCACCGCCAAAGTATTTCCTATTTCAATCGGCAAAGGAATCAGTATAACACCGGACTGTGAAATTCAGCTAGGCTCTTTGGATGGGAGTTCACTTATTACTTTGACTGAGGACGAATTCCAGGAGCTATACCGAGAGCGTAGAGAAATCACGTCCTTCTTGGACAGCGAGTCGGTTGCCCCGTCATCTTGGTTTTTCGAGGGATCTCAAACAAAACGGGTTGACTTATCCGTATTTCAAGGCATTAGGATCGTTAGTGTTCGAGAAATGCGTCTAGGTGGTGGTGTGAATTACGGGAAATACTTCCCTACGAAAGTCGGTTTCACCGTTTCAAAACCACTCTGGCTATCATTATTGGATAAATACGACGAAGTTACAACGTTTCTAGGTGAGGCTAAACGGGTTCACGAGAAAATTCAGAAACGTGTGCTAGACCAGTTAAGGGAAACAATTTCTAAAACTTGTGATGGATGTGAGTGGGATAATCCCTCTCAAATAAAACACGAATGCATAATGTGTGACTGGAATACACGTGTGGAAATGAATTTTACATTAGCTATGAGTAAAATGAGTTATTCCGAGATTACAAAAGACTTTACCACGAATACATTTCTGGATGAACAATTCTGCGAATATATGCTTTGTAATATTGCTTGTAAATCGAAAAAATTACTATTAAAAAGATCAGAAGATATGACACGATAATAAATAATTGTCACACTTTATAATATAAGGGTATTACAGGTTTATGAAGTTTTGCAAATACTTCCTCAAAACCGATCGTTTGCGGCGAATTTTTCTACCACGAAACAGTTCGATTAGATGTTTTTCTAAACGACCGTTTATATTTAAGTTTTTAAAACCAAAACGTTCGATTTTAGGTGACAACATCTTCGCAAAATAGGGTTAATCCTATGGGAAATTCATTTCACAAATGATGGATTTCGATAGAGTTTTTCAAAACTAGATGACCGCTTCTATGGAGATGAAATTAAACTCTCTACTTAAAAACGATGGTTTATAATAACCTAAACCGTCATAAAATCGAACGTTTAGAAATTCCGGTACCGGAGGGGTTTGTATAAGCGAATACCCGTTTGACTTAGGCCATTTATTCGCTGACGGTAGGGAGATTCGGTCATGTATCCATTCTACCATACATTTAACGCCATCTTGGCTGGTCCATCCCAATCCGGTAAGACTCAACTGGTTCTCAAACTAATTGAGTATCGGGATGTAATGTTCTCACCTAAATTTAGTGAGATTCATTGGTATTACGGAGAATGGCAGCCGTTTTTTGATAAATTGAAAGGCAAAGTTATTTTCAAGGAGGGATTACCAAATTTAACTGAATATAACGATAGTAAACCCTGTCTCCTTATAATCAACGATCTAATGTCTGAAAACAAGGGGCAGATCGGTTCCCTATTTACTAAAGGTAGTCATCACAGAAATCTGAGCGTAATTTTCATCACTCAAAACTTATTTCACCAATCTAAAGACTCTCGAGATATTTCTTTGAATGCGCATTATATCATACTAATGAAGTCGCCTCGTGATAAACAACAATTGAGTACAATTGCCAGACAGATGTTCCCTGAAAACTGGCGTTTCGTTGTCGACGCCTATCGAGACGCGACGAGTAGCCCCTTCGGTTATCTACTACTTGATATGAATCAGCGATGTCCGGAGAACCACCGAGTTAGAACCGGAGTATTTCCTCACGAGTCGGGTGTCGCGTACGTCCCCAGGGTATAAATTAGAAAGCCTCTCCAACGATGCGGAATTCTACAAGAATGACTTACGCTGTTCACTCGCAAAAAGATTTGCTCTCTGTCTTAGCTAAATCGAAACGTGGTCGGAGGCGAATTTTACTGAAAAGTGCCAAAAAATCATTAATCGACGCCATATCAGAGTGTGTACATAATACATTACAAGGAAAACTAAAATTAAACGAGTCTCAAAAAGCTCGGTTAGCCAAACATTCGGGGAAACTAAGGAAGATTGCCAGTAAAAAACTATCCTGGAAACGTAAACGCGCCATTCTAGTTCAAGACGGGTGTGGATTTTTCTCGTTCCTCTTCCCCCTCGTTTCTACGATTATCAGCGCGATAGCCGGAAATAATTCATAATTATGCAGTACGCCCAGAAAATGTTACTCGTCCCTAGCGAGACGCTCAAAGATGATCCCTTCCCCCACCCTCAAAAGCAGGTGGTAACGGCTTTAGACGGTGATATGAATTCTATTCTAGTTCGAAAGGATTTGGATGATAGTTCAAAATGGCGTCTGTACGAGCAGACTCTACAACGGTACACTAATCTACATACTATAGCCAAGCAGCCGAAGCAGATATTGTTAGAGAACAACCCTAGATCGAGTTTAAACGTAGCGTGGATGGATAATATTCCTCTTAAGTATATAGCCCGTGTTCAGAAGTTAGTTGATCATATTGAAAATATCCCTGGTCAGCTTAGGTGGTTAGCTACAGAGAAGTAGTTGTAAAAAATTCTATAGTGCCAGGATCGGATATTAGGGATATTGTTTTAGAACTTGTCAGACCTACATCGCACTCAAACACCAAACCGAGAGGATTTTACGCCGTAACGAACTTGCTAGCTCAACATGCTCCACAGTGGTTCCAACCACATAATCGAACATCATCGGTAAAAAAGACTCGGCTACCTCTTGCAAATAACCCGTTATCTGCTATCTCCAAATCCCCCACTAAGAAAAAGACTACGGTGAAAAAGATTAAAAAGGTTGGACTGATAGGAGTCCCATGGCTCCCCTACAAAATGTCTCCGAAATCCTAGAAGGAATTTATTTTAATCCATCTCACGAGGCCAGTTATGGAGGGGTTGAAAAGTTATACTTGGCAGCGAAACCCTCGGGGGTCTCCAGACAACAAGTGTTAGATTGGTTAAAGGGTAGGGATTCTTACACTTTACACAAAAAGGTTTTTAGAAAGTTTAAACGTAACAAGGTTATGGTTCACCATATAGACGAGCAATACCAGGCGGATTTAAATGATATGCGAGCCTTAGCTAAATATAACGATGGTTATAATTATATTTTAACAGTGATTGATTGTTTCAGTAGAAAGGCGTGGGCAATACCCATGAAAACAAAAACTGGGGTAGAGATGGTATCCGCATTCGAGTCAATATTTAAGGATACACTAGCATCAAAGTTACAGACGGATAAAGGTACAGAGTTTAAGAATAAGCATTTTCAGGCCTATTTAAAGGAGAAAGGGGTGGCATTTTTTACCACCGAGAACGACGATATAAAGGCTTGTCTAGTGGAACGCTTTAATCAAACTTTAAAGGGACGTATGTATAGGTACTTTACGCACAACAATACCAAGAGATATGTGGATGTATTGTCGGCTTTGGTTCAGGCATATAATAATTCCTTCCACTCAACCATAAAAATTGCTCCCTCCGAGGTTACGGAAACTAACGCACATCAGGTTTTTGACAATATCTACGGAAAATACTTTAAACAGAAAGTCGCGGGTATTAATACGATAGATTTTAAAGTCGGGGACTATGTTAGAATTTCTCGTAACAAGATGGTTTTCGAGAAAGGGTATGAACACAACTTCACAATGGAAGTTTTTAACATTATTGGGAAAATAGACAGATACCCACCTGTATTCAGATTGGAAGATTTGGATGAACATTCTATAAAAGGCGTGTTTTATGCTAGGGAGCTCCAGTCGATAGATAAACCCATAACGTACAGGATCGAGAAGGTTTTACGTCGACGTACACGAAACAAACAAAGGGAGATTTTTGTAAAGTGGTTGGGATACCCGGAGTCCATGTCTAGTTGGATTTATGCTCAAGATGCAGTCTCCCTTCTACCTAACGCTTCCTAGCAACGCTAGTATGCAAATTTACGAAAATACCACAGCCTGCTACTCTACCAAACTATCAAAATGTATACAATTGGAGGGGGGACATTGGGAGGTTGCTCTAGTTGAGATAATATATCCAGTATCCTTTCATAATGTTAAGGAAGGCGAAGGTTACATGGAGTTAGCGGTTACTGAAATATCTCCTAAAGAACCGACGGTTCATCCTCAAACTACCGATCCTAGTTCCAGAGCTGTTTTTAAGAATCGTGGTGTAGTGAATTATGTTGATACCGTAGAAAAATCCACCCCCATAGGGGATATATTCACCATACCCGGCGGTTATTATATCAGTTTACCCGTGCTATTGAAACAGCTGTACCGCAGCCTCGAGTCGTGGGAATAAGCATCTCGGTTTTCTTTTATCAGCGACCCCCTCACCAATCACGTGGTTGTATTTGTAAGACGAAACACGTCGATAGCCTTTTCCCCGGTCCTATCAAAACTACTCGGTTATAACGAGGATGTTATGCCCTTTAGTTGCCCTCCCGATCAATCTGAGATAAATTTAAGAAGCGACGTACCCGCCAGATTAAATTACTTCATACCGGATCAGCTATTTGTCTATTCCGATATAGTAAGCAATGAACTGGTAGGCGATACGATAGCGCCATTACTTCGTATTGTCGGTGTTGAAGATAAACCCCATGGCTCTATAGTCACTAAAACGTTCGATTCACCTCACTATGTTAAAGTTGCTAAACGTTATTTTGAGACGTTAGAAATAGATATAAGAACGAGTTTAGGTCAACCGACGGCATTCGAGTTCGGACAGACAACCTGTAAACTACATTTTAGACCATGCCCAAACCAGACGTCTTGGGTCATCGTTGCGAGTACCGGTCGTATTACCTTGACCAGGTGGGTGGCCAAGTTTCGAGCGTTTTTTCTGGTAGACAACATCAAAAAGGCCACGGGGTAGGGGGCTTGCTCAAGGGCTTGTTTAGATGGGCCAGACCGTTATTAGTTAAAGGCGCTAATTATCTAGGCGTTAAAGCCGCTACGACGGGGTATAAAATATTAGGCGATGTAGCCGAAGGACAGAATAAAAAATCGGCTGCCAAACGTCGATTTAACGAAACTATGGACAATATCATCAACCCTCAGAAAGGGTCAGGCGTTATAAAGAGGCTCAAGTTGAAAAGACTATCAGTTACTCTCAAGGGAGCAAAGAAGAAACCACGCGACATTTTCTCACGATAAAATGCTCTCCGTTCAAGCCCTGAAGAGAGAACTCGATATTTTTGCTTCAACACCTACCCAGACAAGTATAGAACACGGACAATGGACCTGGTATAAACCTCTATCAGCGCTCAATGACAGCTCTACCGTCGAATACCACATCCCCGGAAACGGGGATTATTACATGGATTTAGCACAAACAATGCATTACACCCGGTTGAGTGTGACCAAAGATGACGGCGGGATTCTACCGGACGACGCTGTGGTGGCTCTCGTAAATAACGCGGCTCACTCCTTATGGCGAAATTGTGAAATCTATTTTGGTTCCACCCTCGTAACGCCGGCGGCAAACAACTACTCATTTCGCGCTTACATCGAATCCCTTCTGAACTATGGACTAGCCGCTGGTTGGGCTAAAGACGAGGCGGGTAAGATGGATGATCTAACCGGCAGCGGTTTCCTTGTCAGAAAGAAAGCCGTCGAAAAATCTGTGGATATTGAATTTTACTGCCCCGTATTTAGCGATGTGTTTAATATACCCGAATATCTGGTGAATGCTGTGGATGTTAAAATGAGCTTCTCGAGAAACAAAGACGAATTTGTGCTGATGTTTAAAGAGACCGCGACCCTCAAGGGTTGCAAAATATTGCTTAAAGAAGATGGGATAAATGTACGCAAGGTTAAACTGGCCCCTAAAATATTATTGGCGCATGAAGCTGCTCTTGCTAGAGGTGCTGCCCAGTATAACTTTACGCGTACCGAGATAAAAACGAAAACTTTGTCAGCGTACACGCAGAGTCAGAGTTTCGACAATATATATCTAGGTGCCCTCCCTACTCGCGTCATAATCGGTCTAGTTTCCAACAAGGCGTTCAAGGGTAGCTACACCCATAACCCCTTTAACTTTAAAAATTACAATTTGAATCATTTAGCTTTGTATGTGGATAACGATCAGATACCTTCTAAAGCCTTAACACCGAATTTTACTAAAAAATTGTTTATGAGAGAGTACCACACCTTGTTTTCAGGGTGTAATATTCACTATAAGGACGACGGTAACGATATATCCCCTTTCGAATACGCTAACGGGTACACCTTATATGCCTTCGATTTGACCCCTGATATTTCGGCTAGTGATTCCAACTTCTGGAATATTGTTAAACAAGGTCAATTACGATTGGATCTAGGTTTTGCGACCGCCTTACCCGAAGCTGTTGTTTGCATCGTTTACGCCGAGTTTCAAAGCTTGATTCAAGTTGATAAAAATAGAAACGTGATTGTCGATTATTAATGTCAGCAACAAACACAGTAGATTTAAATTACGCCTTATCAAAAACCCAGATTTTTTGGGTGTTTTTGCTTCGGATAGGCTACCTCATAAGGTTTTCCAATATCCCATGTCTTTCATCATAAACTTTGACCAGCACAATAGAAGGGGGTCGCACTGGGTTTCCATCTATATAGACGCCCTACGTGTCGGTTACTATTTCGATAGCTACGGCTTACCACCATATTTTATACCTAGTGTAAGATTATTTTTATTGGAACATTGCAAGAAATGGTCATATGGAGGGAGACAGCTACAAAGTCTAGATAGTAAAGTTTGCGGTCAATACAGTGCCTTGTATATTATACATAGAAGTACGAAGAAAAGTACGAAAAGCTTTTTGGATGGGTTTTCCCGGAGGCAGCGACAAAATGATCTAAAGATCGCGAAGCGCTTCAATAATCATATAATAAGACTGAAAAGGAGTATGAATCATATCTAAAGTGTAACATATTTAAGCAATTTTTTCAAAATAAAGTTTAATTTCAAATTTCGTGGTCATCTTCTGACTCTAGAGCACGCCTATATTACATTCACTATATCTAGGTTTTCTACGGATAAAACGCCAGCGATAATAAGTATAAAAAATTTTCAATAAAATTATAATTTCAAGTTTATCACGGCTTAATATTTAATTCTTTACATTTTTGGTTAAATTTTTCGATAAAAAAATGCCCATATGCCAGAGTGCGCACTCCTCCTGGGAGGATATATTTTTTATTATCACAAGCGGATAACACCTTTTTGGTTTGGTGAACTGTATGCAGATTGTGTTTAGTGCTCACAATCCTTTTCATACTGCACGCGGTTTCTTCTTCACCAAATAAACATTTCCGATAATCAGCATGATGAATTGATCGTTTGTCGACGCGGCGACAGATTCCTTTTGCAGTTTTCTTTTCACCGTGTTCGGATATAATAGAATAAAGCTTAGGTCTTAGCCCTACAAATTCTAATAAGAGCAGAGGTGTTAACATGATTATGAAAATAGTTTTTTTCGGAAATATTACCCTTTATTATCACTCCATCCATCTCATCTTTCATCTTGCCTAGGACCTTCTTATTCACATCGCTGAAAAGAGGGTGTGATTTCGGATAGCCGGAGAAATCAAACCGATCTGCGTGCTCCTTAAAGTCAGCGTACACGTCTAAAGTCTTTATGTCGTACATTAAGCTATCTATGGATTGAAGATAAAGTTAGTGGGGGTAGAAGGGTAGGTTTAAGTTAAATAAACAAATCAGTATCAGTAAATTGAAGAATGGCCTTATCGCCGTATTTCTCTCTTATAAAATCGTAGTGAAAGATCTAATATTGAGAAGCCAGTGTAGATGGGTCGATTCAGGGTTACATTTTTCTTAACCATCTGGATTCCGACCAATTCATTATGATACATAATGAATTTTTGGAAGGCCGGTGATGATGCCTTTTTAACCGCTCTTTCCTCGGTTTGTACGAGGTGGAAATCTATTCGATTCCGAAGATTTTCCATGGTCTTACCGAAAACGCTGTTAGAAGTAAAATTAATATCAAGATAATGAATATTGATTAGTCTATAGGTTATCTATTGTTCATCAGTTTAAAATAGTCGCGCTGGAATGAATTAGTAGCGTTTTTCCGTTTCTCCGTATTGAAATCTATGTAAGGGCTTAACCAAGGACCTTGGTTAAACCATAATATTTAATGTACCCTGGTTAATTTTAGACCCTTCGAAAGGTAATATTTTAGATTTCTATAGTGTATGACGTAGTTGGATTTGTTATCCAAACTAGGCACGAGTTTAGGTAGAGTGTCTTTCAAGGGGAGTCCGTTCTTTTCCATCAATGATTTATAGTATGGGGAAAACTCATCGGTGGTTATTTTCCTCGTCTCTGGTGCTAGCGGATAGCAATTATGGAAACGGTGTAATTCCTTGGGGTATTCCAAATCCACCTCGAGAATGAATCCGTGGGGTGAATCGTCTGGCGTGTTCAGAATGGTCTTCTTGGTATAAGACAGAAGATCGGGCGTCTTGCTATGAGCTAAAATATCACTGTCCTCATCGATCCAATTGAAGTTATTCATGGGTAAATAGTCCTTCATAACGGTACCTATTGTAAACAATGAAAATAAGATTATAAGAACATTTTAGCTTATTAATAATCCATAAATTACCGTATAAATTATTTAGGTCGAGATATGCGATGTAGTTACTAGGCTTGGATGGATCGTAGTTCGGCAAATCCTTGTTATTAGCCTCAGCAAAACGGTTGGAAATTAGACTCACACCGCCACGTATACCCCTTTCTTAACGTGGAAATTTGTAAATATCATAAATGAAAGCATATTCAAATAAATTACCAATGAATAGATGCATATCCGAGTCTAAGAACAAATCCAACTTTACATCCGCCATCAGCAGCGCAGCCTGCCAAGCCAAGCCAGGTCCGGTATACGAGTGAGCGGGGTCTAATCGATAGAAATCGAGACACATTGTCCTGAATTCTTCGA
Source organism: Phalangium opilio (assembly GCF_054372755.1). Taxonomy (NCBI): domain Eukaryota; kingdom Metazoa; phylum Arthropoda; class Arachnida; order Opiliones; family Phalangiidae; genus Phalangium; species Phalangium opilio. The sequence continues at coordinate 8,122,886 of NW_028324160.1, read as the reverse complement.
ACACACATGCTAATTGTAATGCGTCAATTTGGACATATGTGTCATGTAGATCACCTGAAAATTATAAATATTAAAAATATCATCCCCCCTTAACAGGCAAAAATTACCTAAAGTCTTCATTCCAAATTTCTCCCAGACTTCACGCGCATGCTGGTAGCTTGCCTCAGAGATAGGCTCATCAGTTAATGTATTATAGAAGGCCCCCCTCGACGGTAGTTCAGTTTCCTCAAATCGTTCCATAGAATCCATATAATCATATGGGAAAGGCAACTTCTTGAGAGCTAAATTTACTTGATCGGGGTTATATGACGCGCTAAGGATCTTGAATTTATCAATTCCACCAGTAGCTAAATTTTGAACTAGAGTGTCCAGCGAAGCACCCATAAATCGCATCGAATCCAGGAATTGTAATCTCCCAAACCCAAAACTGATATAGGTCTCGGTATTGTTAGGGATGACCGTTATTTTCTCCTCCTTGAAAAGACCAATCTTTTGGAGGATAAGATGGGAATCGTACCTTTAAAACGAATTAACAGTTAAAATGATCGCTGTTAAGAATGGGTAATTAACTTACCGAGATAAGTTGTGTAGAATCACGGGGATTTTCTTCCCTAGTCGCATTTTGAGGTTGCAGCTATTGTGCGCCCGACCTCGGAAGCGGCTTAAAATCAGGGGAAGTTAAATACGGAATATAGAAATTAAGTAATAAATAAAAACTTATCGGTCAGATGACAATGATCATTCACACCGTGGTCCTCAACAGTGAGAATTTTACTGCAAATGTAGCAGTGAGTTGCCCTCTTACTAACTACCAATTCGCTAGGAGTTAGATTCATTGGAATATTCTGTTCTAGGACCTCGGTTATGGTTTCCACCTCCATCATCAGACTCTCGATAAAAATTTGGACGGCGTCTAAACCTCGATACGTTACGGGTGCACTAGGCTCTCCTAAATATTATTGTTAGAAAGAGAAGTTTTTAAGATAAGAATTTAGTCACACACCATCCGGGGCTATCACAACGTAGCTGAATCCACAGGCAACGTGTTCCGAAAGTTTCGTGGTAGAAGAGATAGTCTCGTTGTTTGCACAAGTTTGATAACGATTTAAAATGCTCTCAAAATCAGCGTAAATTATGAATGGACACTATAAATGATATCTACTTAGATAAGGGAAATATTTTTTAAATTAGAAAATATTTACCTTTTGCATCCATTCAAACTTGTCGAAAGATAGGATGGGGTTTTTGTACGGCATTTTAATTCGTTGCGGATCATGGATTGAGCAATTTTTAACGTGTTCGGTATGATTTCGTTTCGCGTTTATCCCCGAAAATCTGTGAAGACATCGTCTGCACACGTAAGTGCAACCGTTGTGAGATGTGAGGTGGGACAAAAGTCTACTGAGATTTCGGATGAGGCAATAATGTTTTTTTTTCACCGTCAGATAAAAGTAGAAGGTCGATTTCCCGTTCTTCGATCACCCTCTCATCGCTAATATAGCGAGGAAAAACTTCCGTCTCCCAGGCATACACGTTAATCGAGAGATTGTTTTTCACCTCAAATTTCTTTAAGTTGTGAGAGTTCAGTGTGAAGGGAAAACTAATGTCTGAGCAGTTTAGTTCATTCTCGTACTGTGTATACTTTGAAACTTGATTCGCGTTTTGATCGACCGGATGAAGGTGGGCTAAGCATGCCCACTTAAAACACATTACATCGTCAGACTTTATATTGAGCACGCTATTTTTATCACGAATTCTATCGAGGGTTCTTATATAGGATCCACCAACTAGGGGTAAATACTTTATAACATCCACTTGGAGATACAAAATACGGTCGACAACCCAATTACTTCCCAATTCCTGGAATTCATGCATTTGATGCGTAATTTGTTGTACACATACGTCCATCTGATTCTGAAACTGGTCTGCTGATAGAGTCGTTTGCGTTTTACTTCGGATGTACGGAATGTGTTCAACTTCATCACCGTTGTTCAGAACTTTAGTATAGCGAACTCGAATTAAAATATTCCACTTTATCCCTTTTCTTTTTAGTAACTGTCCACTCAAATACTTAATCAAACTAAGGATAAGTGGCGTGATAAAAAGTTCGAAGTCACATTGACAATCTTTAGGAGTATATCGAACACTAAGAACCGCATCGCCTAGGGCTAACATCTCCTCGGCACCGTCGGAAAAAGCATCCTCGGCGGAGGTAGGGGTTTCACTCGATGATTCCTTCAGTTCTGCATAGTGTATACGAGAATGACGCCTCTGATTTCCTACACGCGCGAAACTTACCCCGCACGTATCACAGGTATATTTCACCCCATCATGCTGTTCGCGAGTATGCCTCGTTAAGGTATATTTTCCTTTAAACTGTTTAGCACATACGCCACACGAAAACATAGTTTTAAATTATTATTTGTCTTACTAGATTAAAGCACAGAATAAACAATTACTTAGCTCACTAGATTGAACCTCAGAATGAAATAATTATGGTTCTTCAGGGTTTATATACCAGCCACGTTTTTCTTAAAACTTGAATTCACCCCATCAAAAGAACACTCCATTTCCTACAATCTACTCCGTGGGTAAAAATGTAAACTTTAGAAATTTTTTATGGAAGTGTAATTGAAATTGGCGTAGAAACTGAATTCCTACAATCTAATCTCGGAGCTAAAAATGTAGGTCTAAAAATTGAAGTACAAATTGAAATAGAAGATGAAGATTTTTCTTTTTATGTTTTTAAATTTACATGTATTTGTAAAAATCAATTGATGGGAGCACCAATAATCGATTGGAAGATCTCATCTAGATCTATCTGCCGCTGAAGTTCAGGTGTCTCGACAATGGGTTTGGTTTTTCTTTTTTTAGGTTCAGCCAATCCTGTCACCTTGGTCCTTTTTCGAGGGTTTACATCAAAAGATGATGGGGGCGACTCGAAGGTTGTGGTGGTGCTTGGTAAGATGGGTGGGTCTAGATCTTCCACCGTTAGGTAAGGTACGATTGACGGTTCAAGCGATGACGGCGGATTGACCGGCGATGGATTATACGATGCGTCTGTTAACGGGGCGGCAACTTCAATACCAAGGACGTCTAGAATATCGACGACCTCAGCTTCACCCTCCACTGGCAAGGGAATTTTTTGGACCTAAAAGAAGATATTCCAGTTACATAAGATCGAATTATAGTCATTTCTGAAAATATTGTCTTACCATGATGTACTGTTGACTTCTTTTTAGTCCATTTTTTCTAATGTTGTCCAGATTGGCGTAGTAAGGTAGATCCACCCTGATCTGACCGGTGGGTTCGTCAGAGAAAATCCCGTTGTGCCAGGATCCGTGGTATTTTTTTATTATAATTTCAAATACATTGAATGTTAATAAGAAATTGGGTGCTATTAACCCTAATGTCGCGCTGTAGATAATTCTACAGATGGTGGGCTTGTTAGACTCCATGGTTTAATTCCGTATTTACTTTATAATGATACTTCCCGACGGGTCGAGTTAGAATGATACTTTCCGTAAATCTGAAACGCTATTTATACCAATTCTATCAACACCACGTAATAAAACACACAAGTTTGAATTTAATTTTTATTTTCAAAATAAAGGTCCGATCTAAATTTTTTTCAACCATAAATTTAATCTGTAAGCTTTTGAAAGACAACAGTAATCTGTATTTCTATGGAAAATACAGTTCGATGGCGGTGGTTCTTTTGAAGGACCACTTAATTTAGGTCAGCCGAGAGTCTCGGCATTTCCCACGGTGCCACCGATGGATTTCGAGAGAAAGATCGACTTCTCTAACCTTTTCGTCCAAAAGATATCAGCTTTCCCAGATACCTCACTTAAAATGTTGGCAAAGTCCTCGAATACGTATTCCCCGTCGTTCCAACTGAGAGCACAAATATTCCGCGAAACCCAACCATTTAATCGTCGGTCCTTCAAGCTTAGTTCGCCGAATGGGAACGGCGGCTTGAAAACGAACGTACCGTTTTCACCCGTTTCAACTATATAGTACGCTAATTCTTTAATTACATACTCGTTATTAGCTCGAAAAAAACTAGCCTCTAGGACACATCTCTTCCCAGGCGAAATCTCCATCTTGAATCGTTCAATATCGTTGGTACAATGAATACGACTTGAAACTCACCCCTTTTATACCAGCGTTTTTGTTCACTTAAGTAATAAAGAGTAATCTTAATCTTTCGAGGGGATAGCCCATGACGATGAAATCTTTACTTTCCATAATGAAAATGAGGTATTGAAAATCTCGGAGAAATTGTGCGATCGAGATGAACTGAATAACCGTATTCTCTCTCGTCAATAGCAAAGAGAAAGCTGGGTATAAAGGAAAATAAGCCTGAACACCACATCTATAGAACACCTCAAAATTGAATCGACCGTCGAGTGTAGCCGCGTTAAAGAGAAACACCTCCCGTCCTATTTCTTAATAGGCCAGGACAGATAGGCCAAAAATGGGCTTGACCTAGAACATTTGAACATAAAGATGAAAATTGGTACATGTGTTGTTTTTAACCCAACAAAAAATATACTAAAAGTTCCTGCTGTAGAGCGCGAGCTTTCGCCGCCATCTTGGAAAATGGCCGCCGGGAATTACAAATACAATGTATTCCACGTTCCTCTTCAAAAATTAAGGAAATTGGTATACATTATGATTGGAACCACATGAACATCAAGGCAAAATTTTACAGCTCTGTGTTTAATAGTTTGGTCGCCATATATGAAAATGACCGCCGTAAATGCTAGGTACAGTATATTTCACCATGTTGTTGGAAAGTTATGAAAATAAATATGTCTTTTAATCAGAGCTGTGTGAACCTCATAGTAAAATATTGAAGCCATTAGTCAGATAGTTTTGCCGCCATGTTGGAAAATGGCCGCCATCAATGTCATTTAGATACAGTATATGGTTCAAAAATTATGAAAATTGGTAAAAAAATTTTGAAGACCGTGTAAGCATCATACATGAATATTGAAGACGTGCTTCTGTTGGTTTGGGCGCCATCTTCGAAAATGACTGAGCCAAATATATTACCGATATATAAATTTTTTCGATATTTTTTTAAGGATCATTATTATTTACCCGATTAAAAAATTATTTTATTACCTATTATTTTTACCCGATAGCGATTGAAAAAATTGCCGATTCAAAGTTCCCGATAAAAAACGAATTAAAAAATTATTCGACCGATTATTTTTGCCAAAATTTTCTTCAAAGTTAAAATCTGTTAGTCGAGGATTTTTGGTGAAACAAATTACTTCGCAATGGACTGTCATTCCGAATCCATACCATCAAGTGATGATGACGTTGAACCAAGTGCAAAGCGGCTTAGAACTACTCTCAACTGGGAAACTATTGGCTCATTTAAAACTAAAAGTGAGGCTCATTTGTATGTTAAATCATTCAAGTCCTTCAACTACAACACGAAAGGAAAATCAGCCAATGATACTAAGCTGCTATACCTTTGCAACGTCAATGACAGATGTCCAGCTCGGTGTAGAATACGGTTACCAAAAGATTCTGACGAGGTAATGTTTTACATTGTTTTCGGTAGAAAGATAGGTTATTTAATTTATTTACTTAGGTTTTTGTTGACAAGACATCCAGTTTGCACAATCATGAACCAAAGATATATGGTATTCAAAGCCCAGTGAAAAATGCAATACGAAGCTTAGTTGACTTGGGAATTCGCAAACCAAACCTAATTCTTAAAAACTTGGAAAAGGCCGGTCATTCGCTACCTAGTAAAATGCAACTAAATAACTTTCTGACAAGAGGTGGATCAAATAACTTATCTTTGGGGCAACTAGAAAAACTTTGTAAAGAACACGCATCTGCCGGAGATGAATTAGACAAGCCATTTGTGTTGTCGTATGAAATTGACTATGAATTTAAACAGTTTAGAGTCGCATTTTCGACGCGACGACTTTTGTCAATGCGTCATATGAGCGAGGCCATTCAAACAGACGCCACATACAAGTTGCTATATCAAGGTTTTCCTGTTCTCTTAGCCGGAACGTCTGATAAAAAGAGAGTTTTTCACCCTTTCTTGATGGGGGTCACACATGGGGAAACAGAAGTAGATTTCAAATTTATTTTTAAATGCTTAAAATATGACGAATATTGTCCGAAGATCTTAATAGCAGACTGTGCCGATTCCATAACGAATGCTTTTTACGCAGTATTTGGTTTAGAATTCACCCGGGTTCATTGTTGGGCGCATGTGATTAGAAATGTTGACAAACGATTGAGGTCTTTAAAAGGGGAATGGAAGTCCCAGATTAGGTCAGATATCTTGTCTCTGCAAATTGCTAAAACATGTAACGAGTTTTCAACTGCTAAAATTAGATTTCTTAAAAAATGGGAACCAATATTAGTAGCTCAACCATTTCTTGAATATTTTAAACGGGAATATTTAGAGACTTACACTGGGTGGTATGAGGGAGTAGCTCAAGGTTACCCTTCTACAAATAATGGTCTTGAATCGACCAACAATGTGATAAAAAATGAAGCAACTCTTAGAGAACGTTTATCATTACCCAAGTTTTTCGAAAAAACTTTTGAAATACTTAATTCGTGGTCCAAAGAAAGAGACATTACGCGTCCGAATTCAAAATCGTTTGCTCAAGAACCTGAATTTGATTTGTCACTAATGACAAAGTCATTTGAATTCACTCAATCACCACAAGCCTTGTCAATGAAATGTAGAAAAATTAATGACACCTCCTCGTACTGGTTTATTCTTCCTTCTGGTAAAGAAAAATCTAAGTTAAAAGATACAGAGATTAATGGTTTCATCAATATGTCCAAAAACCAAAGCTACAAAACATTCGACTCCTACAAACAGTTTCAATCAAGAATGTGGCAGGTGACAATATCCGTTGACATTTCCCTTAAATCAGTTTTATGGAACCAATCAACTTGTACATGCCCACCGGCCATGAAGAAATACATTTGTCACCACATTCTGGGTTTGGCTGTAATTTTGAAACTCTTTGCATTACCCCCAGAATCCAAAAATTTACCAATTGGTTCTAAAAGAAAACGAGGTCGCCCGGCCAAATCTACAAAAGCTTTAATTATTGACTAAAAACACTTGTTCATGTTTTAATAGTGTAATCGGGAAAATAAATATTTTTCTATCAAAAGTAGTTAATTTCTAATCGGTACCTATTAATTTTCGATTATCGGTAATTATTTATCGCATATAAATAATTTTTTAATCGGTACTTTAAATACAACCCGTGTTTTAGGCTCTATGAGGTTGTGTTACTTAGTTTTTATTGTTTAAGTATTTAATAATAAGGACATAATGGCGAGCTCCAGCAGTATAACCTCGGAAATGGGAACGAACTCTGTTTTCGACTTGCTGTTTATCTCTGATGGAACGAATGAGACAAATTTTAACCTGGCCTTTGAAAGAAGCATTGAACTGGAACTAAAACCTCAATTTCACTCAGTTGAAGATGAAGGTGAATTATGCCACACAAGTTTTAAGTGAAACTGTGGCCTTTGCTATAGAAACTCTTTTTGGAGAGAGCAAATATTTAGAAACTGTTAAATTTATTCGAACATTTAATAAGTTCTTCGATTTCTGTAATGTAAAAAATTGCAATGAAGCCTCGCGGAAACGAAAACCAAACAAGAGTCCGTATAAGTGCTTTAATGACGAGCGTTTAAAAGTAAGGAAATTATTTTAAAATTTTGTAACTTTGCTGTAACAGTAAATTTTAATTGTTTTTTATTGTGGCTAGAAGGAGATTTTATGAAGTACTTGATTGAATGGGTAGCAGATGTTGCGAGTCGACCTGGTGATTTTTCTATAGCAGACAGAGACAGGATGCTTTTAAGTCGGGAAACAATTCAAGGCTTAAGAATTACTGGTAACATATCTCCTTAAGAACAGATGATGCATTACAGAAACTGATAGTATATGTTCTTATTATAGCTCTTTCAACAGTACAGATTGTAAAGTTTCTCTTACAGAAAGGTGCTCAGTTTGTACTGACCGAACACCTAAACCAGGACCCCCTAGAACAAAATTTTGGGAGGCAACGGTGTTCAGGTGGTGAAAATTGTAATCCCTCTGTCGCACTCTTTGAGGCCAATATGGATAGATTGAAATCTTTACAAGGCCTGGTTGTAGAAGTTGTAAATGGCATCACATCTATTCATTAATAGAATGTAAACTTTTGATTAGCACAATATCGAAAATCCATGTTTCATAAATACAATTTATTCTCTTTAATATCAACAACCTGTCAAACATTTCATAAATATTTAAAAAAAATAAATAAATAAGGCTCTCACAATTATCTATTTGCACATACAGGAGTCTTTGTTTTCTGGTGGTAAAAATTCCATAAAGATATCGAGATCTTCGTCGTCATTTAAAAAAAGATGTTGAGAGTCCTTAATGTTAGACCCTTTTGAAATAGGAACATTGTTGTCTGGAATATGGATAGTGGGTGGCGTCATCACAGACTCACTTTCACAAATAATGTTTGGGGGTAAAAACTCTTTAAAAATATTTATATTGGGATCGCCGTTTAAAAAGCTATATTTTGAACATTCATCTACAGAAATCAATGTTTGAGATGAACAGGGTATATCAGGAATGTGTAGAGTAGGGATTTCCATTGACACATCTCTGAATAAAGTGGTTTTTTAACATTTTTCCTAATCGTTACTTTCTTGGGTGAACGCTTCACTTTCTTTGGAGAGCTCTTCACTTTCATTGGAGAGGATTTCACTTTCTTTGGAGAGCATGTGTTCGGAGATTCATCGCTCTTGTCTTTCGGGCCTTTTTCGCTTTGATAGCTTCTTTTCAGTTGTATTGATAAAGTTCTAACAAATCTTTGACCAAACATTTCCCCCTTGTGTTTAAAAATACATTTAGGACTTTTGACAACCACCTTTTATTGTCTGGCTTTGCGTAAAGTAGTTGCCACTTACGATTAACTTCAGTATTGACTAGGATTTGTTTTAGTGCAATGGTGTTGAGATTCTGCTTTCGATTTCTTGCAGCACCATTTACACAAATTTTATCTGATATTTGTTTCAGCACTTTGATTAAGTCAAAAAACGGGTCTGTAACAAAAACCAATCCTCCTCGTGACAGTTTTACGGTCCAAGTTTTCGTGGAATCAGTAAGAACGTGATCCATTTCTTTTTTAAAAATAGCTTTCGTCAGTTCTGCTGGGCATTTATTCTTGACTAACGAAATGGCTGAAAACCCCGCAACATAGATAGTGACTGCGTGGTTTGGCTGTATATCTTGCTCAATCGTAATTTGACCCAAGGGAGTGCGATGACTAGACGTTGATTCTAATGGTTGTAGCTGCATTGCTTCCTTCTTAGCCTTTGTGTTTTGCTTGGCTACAGCCGTATGCACTCCCACTTCAAGTTTGGCCATTAACATTTTGGCAAAGATTTGTAACACTCTTGCCACTAAGGTCCGTTGGCTCAGTTCTAACACATTTTCAAATTCAGGGCACAATAGTGCCAAAACTTGTTGCACTTCATTTGAATGCCTCTCAGCTATACAAATTCTGTGTGTTTCTGTCAAGAAACTTTCTTTCGTAGTATTTTGATGTTGGGCAAATTTAAATTTCTCAAATACTAACTCCAAGAGTTGATTTACCCACGTAGTTGGCCCATTTTGAATGACAACCAAAAAAGGTTTTATTTTCCCGCTGTTAAAGCAAAAGACAAATTCCTCCACCGAAATTATCTTCAAAGAAGCTTTGAAACATTGGTTTACAGCTCCTAAAAACGCATTAAACAAGGTAGATTTAAAATTTAACTTACCTTTCAATGCTAAAGACATTATAAACGTCTACAGTTGCGGACGTCTCTAGTGGTGTCAGCAAAGAACTGTTCTGCGCCAAATTTTCAAATTTCGTCTCCCCTAGAGACCCTCCCGCAACATTCTAGTCCCACCCTAGAGGGAGGGGCCACTAAAAATCATACCGGAAATAGACCTGGCCAGTTTTGTTGATCATGTGATTTTTGAGCTACATAATATTCCTCAGTTTCCACTCCCTATTTTAAATTCTCTCTGCTTCTAAGGAGCTATTAATAAACGAGTATAATATGAACAAAAATGGTCTCAATTAAATGACGAAATGAACTTAGCTTGAAAAATTGGTACTTAAATTAAAGTAGAATATTCAGTTAAGCTTCGATATTTATGATATAGGCTCACGATGATAGTCTTGCATAATAATTACATCCAAAATCCAATAGGCTCTAAGACTTTGCTTACTAAACCACAATAATATTTTTGAAGGGTAAAAAAGACTAAAATAATCACATCACATTATTTCTCGCAATGAATCCACGATCATTCTATCGGCTTTAGACCTTTGCCACTAGCCGCTATTCAGTCGGTAATGAAAATAAAGGTTCCCCGTAAACAATACAAGATTCCCGTGATAGCGGTCGCGTTTTAGAGCGGAGATCTCTCCTTCCTTGATTCTCAGAAACCTCTCAAGCTGAAAATACGAGGGTCCCACCGTACATAATTTCGAGTCGCCGTGATAGCGAGGCGCATAGACGAACGTCTTTCGAGGGATAAGGCACTAGCGTATTTCCCCGGAATTACCTCTTTGGAGGTTTTAATGCCGTATATTCCGGCAATAGGCCTACAATCCGTTCTAATATTAAAAGAAGAATTGTAAAAAGAAATTCCGAGTGTATTTCCGCGTTATACCGCGTATTACCCTTCCTATCGTACACCATCACTTCATTACAGAGTGGCTTACCCTTCGCCAAATTTTCTGTATAGAATAATATTTTTGCAAACGCCATCTATGATGTCGTGTGCAAAAACAAAAAATAGAGCATCTATACTGGCTTCATTTGAGTCCAATATTGTTCGACATTTGTCTAAAGGGCCGTCCACACTGAGTTTCGCTTTGGCACGCACCAATTAGCGTTGCTTCTGACAAGCGCGCCGCAATTCAGTACAATCCGAACAATTTGCTTCACTGTTCCGACTTAATGCCTAAAATTCCTTGTTAAACAATGCTTTAGACTACACAAAACCATGACAAAACGATACCGTGGTGGATGCTTTTGCTTTGCTCCAATTTCAATTTACGACAAATTTTCTTTGAGTTCTTTCTCTTATCTGGTGGTATGACTAAGAAATTGTGATTGGGAACTAATAATTTTAGTAAATTAAAACTACTCAATGTCTTCTTTTGTGTTACACACGAATAGTGGAGGGTAAAATCAAGGTAATGTTGCAAAAAATTGGATAACTGCCCCTCGAAATAGACTGTATAGATCTGCAAGACGGGGTCAGGAAGGGCGTAATCAGTGAACGGTTCACTTTATTGAAGTAATTCTGTGTGATGTTTAAATTACCACGACAGGGCTAAAATTATTAGGCATAATAGGAAAACTTTATATTATATCAACTTCATTTAACAGAAAATACAAAATACGAACAATTCCGTTCCATTTGTTCCTTCAACTTCGGTTTCAACTTTTTGTTCTTGGCTTTGTACTTCTCTACATTAGCTATTATGTTAAGCACTGTCTCATCCCGATCTCGGGAACTTTCACTTAAATTCTGCTCCTCGCTCCAAAGTTAATTACAATTTTGCTTATCGCTTTGAATTTCATTGGCATTTAACTCCACGCTAAGAATTTTTTTCCTCGCTTAGCAGCTTATCGGCATTTCCCTTGTAATTCCTTTCGTTATTGGACAACTGTTTAAGTAGACGTTCATATTGCTATAAAAGCAAGAAGAATATGTTATGAGAAACCTGAACTTCTACTGTGGCAAGCGATAAATTTTAGCTTAATATTTTTTTATTGCACTGTAGTTTTCAGTTTCTTCCCCTAACGAGCTGTACTTTTTTTATACTCTGAAACCATTATTTCTTCCATTTCTTCATTTGTGCCTATTTTCCTACCAAAAAAAAAACAATCAAATAAATGTTTCTTAGAAAATAGGTCCAAAAAAACCCAGTCTTAGCACAAGTGGTCTTACCCAATAAAAATAAGTAAAAAATTAAAAAAACCTCTTTTTTCTATTATTGTTCTGAGAATGTATGGCGCAAAGTCCTAAACTTAACATTTAAAATAAAATCTTGCTCGCCTAAAGGATGCTTATTCTATCTATAGAACAGTGGAAGTAGCAGGCTTATAAAAATACCAAACGCTATGCAATGTACTATTCAAAATCAATTTAAAAAAAATTATCAAAATTTATTCACCCAAAAACGTTGTAGCTGTTATGGTTGTAATTTTTATGGAGGGGGCAGGTTGGTTGGTGCGGATTGTTTGCGATTTTTACCACTCCGAGTGACGATGACATCACGGAGAGGTATTGCACTGGACGTGTCTGTCTGTGTGTGACTATCACCGCGTTCGCAGTTGGAAAATCGGATCAAACATGTTCGCAATATTGGCTTCTACTCCATTATCATCGTTAGGTGTAAGATGTTCGCGGTGATCGGCAAGAGTTACGAGAAACGTCTAGCCTCCAAATGGCAGGGCTTCCACCAAAGGTTCACACAATTGCGGGTTTTCTTATCATTTATTGTTAATCTATCGCCATATATACCATAAATTTCCAAAAGTTATTAAATATTCATATGCTAGAATTCAAATTTTAACAATAGCTATATTAAAAATGAGTTTAGCAAAAACGTTTCTTAAAACGACTTAACTAATATTAATGTAAATTACTGACGATAAAATAGGCGCGTCATCCTTTTGGAAAGTTTTTTTTTTTGAATTTAACTTCGTATAAATCATTCAACACCGAGAGGAATAGAAGGTATGTGTTGTCTTAATTTCTTTAACTTTTCACGGTGAGGACGATGCCACGAGACAGGCCTATGCAGTATTAATTCGCGTCTTGTAACGGAACCCCCTATTTCACCGTCCAACATGATATTTAATTGTGGGTAACTGTTACAAATGGAGCAGTGCCCGTTCTTTTGAACCTTGGTTGTTTTTTGCGTCCCGTCGCTTTTCTTTTCCGACGGGGTGGTCGGGCTCGATTCGCTTGTCTAATTATAGGTTAGTTCTAGTTTAGACAAGATCGCCGCCATGCTCTGGATTCTTTCTCGGCCATGAGAGTTGTTTCGTGAATACACGTCAATAATTCGCTAAGCTAGTGAAAATATTTCATTTTTTGAATGGAGTTTTAACTAGGCCAGAAATTGCAGCTTAACCAATCATTTGGTGTTAGCTTGTGCTTGCCCACATTCTTGGTCTGATTAGAGCGTGCTAATTGCAGTAATTATTTCCTCCTTCATTACGATAACTCTCTTGAGCACGTCGTGGGTGCTGTTGGTTGATTATTTACGGGCTGTGAGGGTTTTTTCCCTTCATCTTCAAATGCATTTTTTAATTTGATTTGAAAGTTCAACCTTGTAAGAAAAATCGAGAGAATCTGAACTAACTCTGGAAATCATTTCTCTCACTGCGCGCTGTGTTAATACGCCTTTGGTGACGATTAAGTTCAACAGATGAAGAAAACAATTGGCATCGTCAATTTTTCTTATTCGCTTAGCGACAACCATGTTAATCCCTGAGTCACGAAGCACCAAGTGTAAAGACTCTTTTTTAAGCTCCCAGTCTTTTTGTATGTCTCGAGTCGAGATTCGATCGAGTACTCGCCTTCATTCGAGTACTTGCACAGGCCTACCTGACCCATAGTTTTATATTTCGTGCCATTCTTTTATGATTAAATAATTTTTCTTCTACAAATTCCATATATAGATTTGCTAAAACGGTAGATAATGGGTTGTCCATGGCTAAGCCTTTAGTTTGAACGTAGAATTTTTCCTCAAAGCTAAAGTATGTGTTTTCGATGCATATTCGACTAAGTTCAATAATTAAACTAACGGATAAATCAGTTATATTTTTTAATTTGGGATCTAATGTTAATTTGGACTTTAATACCTCGAGAACACCATCGATCGCTACTTGGGTGTATATATTTCTTACGTCTAAACTAAGAATCGAATCAGAGTCAGAAACCTTCATACTTTTAACTTTTTCTACAAAATCATAAGAATTTTTGAGGCTACGTTTAGTATTGTTAATGAGGGGGAGATTAAAGGTACAAGATTTTTAGCAAGATAATATGTGGGTCCATCAATGCTGGATACAATTAAACGGAATGGGCAACCCATTTTTTGGACTTTAGGTAAACAGTAAACACGCGGTGGATTTAAATTACTTGATATGAACCTAAAATAGGTCCTCTTATCTAGTTCCTTATTTTTAATGCACTCAGTGATTTTAGCACGTACGAGTTTGTCGATTTTTAGGGAACAATCATTTTTAATTCCAATATAATCACCACTGTTTTCAACTATATTCAGGAATTTTTCGTCTAGAATTACTACTATACCTACCTTATCCGCGTTAATAATTTTAATATTAGGGTTCTTTTTTATATTTTTCAAAGCCTTAGTTAAAAAGCAATTAATCAGTAGCAGTTATCCAAACCATCTACTTGATTTTATTTTTAAAAACCATGTGCCGGCCATCGGACCGCCAACACCTTCTTAGCCTGCCGCCGGACCACCAGTACCCATTTTGCCTGGCACCGCATCGCCAACATCTTCTTCGCCCGCCACGGCATCGCCAACACCCATTTCGCCTGCCACCGGATAGCCAGCACCCACTTCGCCTGCCACAGGACCGCCAACACCTTCTTTGCCTGCTACCAGACCGCCAGTACCCATTTCGCCTGCCACCGGATCTCCAGCCCATATTTTGCCTGGCACCGCATCGCCAACATCTTCTTCGCCCGCCACCGCATCGCCAACACCCATTTCGCCCGCCACCGCATCGCCAACACCCATTTCGCCCGCCACCGGATCGCCAGCACCCATTTCGCCTGCCACCGAATCGCCAGCACCCATTTCGCCTGCCACCGCTTCGCCAACATCTCCGCCTGCCACAGGATCTCCAGCACCCACTACGCCTGCCATCGAACCGCCACAACCTTTTTTACTTGCCACCGGACCGCCAGTACCCATTTTGTCTGCCATCATATCGCCAGCACCCATTTCGCCTGCCACCGCATCGCCAGCACCCATTTCGCCTGCCACCGCATCGCCAACACCCATTTTGCCTGGAATCGCATCGCCAGCACCCATTTCGCATGCCACCGGATCGCCAACATCTTCTTCGTCTGCCACCGCATCGCCAGCACCCATTTTGCCTGCCTCCGCATCGCCAACACCTTCTTCACCTGCCACCGGATCGACAGCCCCCATTTTGCCTGCCACCGGATCGCCAGCACCCATTTTGCCTGCCACCGCATCGCCAAAACCTTCACCAGCCACCGGATCGACAGCCCCTATTTTGCCTGCCACCGCATCGCCAACATCTTCTCCGCCTGCCATCTCATCGCCAACATCTTCTTCATCGGCCACCGCATTTTTACCGTTATCAATCGCCACTAGGCACAGAGGTGGTCCTTTCGCGTGAATTTTCATTTGCTCAAGTATTTCTGAGTCCTGTCAGATGGGGAAAAGAGTTAAATATTCTAATGAATAGATATGAAAATAAAAGATATTTACATACTTTAACTTCTTCAATAATTGACATAGTTTTAATTCCTTTGGTTTGAAAATTTCCTGCCTTTTAAACAAACCACATCCACGCGAAGTACATAAAATCGTGGCCCTGAATTAAACAATTTAAAACGCTGTTATATTAGTTTAATTGATATGCAAATACCTTATTTTTTCTCGCTTCTGATATGTCTATAATTATATTGAAGAATTTTTCAACATTACGGGATACTGATTCAAATACCTCTCTTCCGCACACAAGGCGAAACTCAAACAAAAACTGCAAAGTGCAAGAAATCTTATTCAATGTGGGCTTTATAAAGCACTTTTCTAAGTTAGAAGTTAAAAACAATACGTTTAACTTACAATGTCGACAGTTTCAAAACAAGAGAACACTTCTAAAATCGCTTCATCGCTATTGATAAGGTTGGTTCGCAAATTGAATGTCTTTTTTAAATTTGCCTTTACAACGCCCATATCTGGCTTGGCTTTAATCCACTCAGTTTGAATAATTTTTATACAATTTTTCTCTTCATCAGCAGTTGCCTGGTCTCCCTTATAATGGCTACTCGAAAATCCACTAAAACAAACACACGTATTTAAAGGAAAAATTGATAAAGCCCTATTGAAATATGAAAACCCACAAAGTAAAGAAATCATTTAAAATAATAAGAATCTTAATATAAAATAATGTTACGCTGCGAGCTCTGGTGGGTATGCACATTTATACATTTGAATGAAAGGAAATAAATGATGGCAAATATATTCATTTAATGTGGGGTATAAAGTACAGATATTAAGCAATTAATAATTTAAACGAGGGTTTTAGCTATAGAAATACTGCAAAATTCCTTTACTTTAAGATATCGTAGAATTTAGAAAGGCATTAAAATATAAATGCTCACTTTAAGACGGGTTTTGATTTCGAATTCTTAGGAACTTTTGGTTTTGAGATTGTCTCTGTATTTGCCGCAGCTAAACGCTTGAATCCTTTTGTTTCTCTCGTTTCATCAGTCGATTTTTCAATTATTCTTTGCTTTCTTATTTTCGAGCTAAGTGATTTTGTAAATTTTTCCTATAATGTATACAACTTAATTACTCATAGCGAAGAGCTAAAAAATGCATTCATTATCGGATTTATACCCATGGTGTAGTGCCGTCTAATTTTATGCTTGGATATAGTTCATACATCCTTGAGCCTATATTTGTGTAAGCGGTTCGTGTACAAACATTGGGGTTTTTTATATAAAAAAACAGCATTCGGAGACGAAAATATGCCAAGTATGGCCACTGGTGACAGTACCATCCTTTAGGGCTTTCTCTATAAACTTAGAAAAGGCAGGAATACCATAGTCTGAAATCTTCGCGTATATATAGTTAGAATATTATCAAGTTATATATAATTCAAATATAACTTACTGAGTTTTCTGGCTTTTTGTTATTGATATTTTCTTCCTCAATAGTAATAGAAGCAAAGCTGGCTTCTTGATCTTTGCCAATGGTATCAGTCTCATCAGCAGTTTCTTTGCTGTTTGAACTAAGAAAATTTGGCTTCTCCGTATGCTGCTGGCAATTTAAGGTCTGAGAATAGTTCTCGCAACTAGTTTCCATCACAGACATGCTAGAATTAGGTCCTACAAAAACAAAATTATTTCAAATATATAAAGTTACACCCCTATCCAATAATTTAACTACTTATGTCAGAAGACGCTCCTTTTTCTAATGGCAAGGCAGGTTTTGAAACATCATTTGCGTTAATCACTACATTAATAAATGCGCAGTTAAGTAATAGTCTATTTACGAAGGTTTATGAAATACTTTTTTCGTGTTTCGTAACTGGGCAACAACAGTAAGCACAATTGTTATTTGTTACATCTGCACTTCTTTCGTATTCACAGCACTCGTCCTTTCCACAATCTTTACACGCACCCCTAAGGATGTTCCGACTATCTAACATTTCCGAACTGCAAAAAAAATCTTCAAATTAGGAACAATATGCGAAATTGCAAGGGGATGACTAGCAAATTTGTCTTTCATTTGGTGGGATGAAATTAAATGTGCTAAACCAACGCCTTATTACACTAAATATCAATATAGCACATCTATCTCATTGAGAATAACGACTCAAATTATTAAAATTAAAAATTATATGGTACATAAAAAATTAAAAGTATCAAAATATACATAATTTTCATTAAAATTTAGTATAGTTATATATGAATGAATATCTATAAATTTGTACTAGGAATGAAGCATGAATATTTGTTGACCACATAAAGATTTTCTGCTAAGTACCTTGGGGCCAATGGAAATGGGTTTTGCAGAGATGACTGACGAACCAAACTATATAATTCGTTTAATACTAATTTGTACGTATTAAAATCTGGGTTGTACTCGTTTTTTGAAGACTCTTGGATCACAAAGCACAAATCATTTTCTAAACTTAATATCCGATGAACAACGGCAAAATTTGGCTGTGCTTCATTAATGCAATTTAATACTATACAGTTGCCTTCCCTGTAGATATGGCCATGTACAACAGCTTCTTTGATTTCCCAAATTTGAGATAATCCCGCTAAAGCCCTAATGCCCGTTATTATATATTCTGGATATTTTGACAAGTCCAATGGTCTCTTAACAGATATGTCATTTCCACCGTATAAATAGTTCAAATTTGGGCTTCCATTTGGTCCTCTTTGATAAAAACAATTTCTCAGTAATCTATAATTGCCCATGCTTTTCGCTATGTTTTTAAAGCTTCCCCACTTGCGCCCTTTAAATACCGAAAAAAAATGCTTCAAATCTCATACACCAATGGTGTCTTAATGGTCCAAACATAGAAATCTGCCTAGGTAGATGTATTAGATAATGGAATTTTGGTTTAATTGAAATATCCGGGTAAAGCCGCCGAAACTCTATTATGTATAGTTCAACGGCATTTTTAAGCTCGTCAACCGTTTTTGATGTTGCGTAAGGCGATGTCCCGATGTGAACTATTTGCACCAAGCGAATGAAGTTTTTTAGATTGTCCTTTGACTCATCTGTAACCCTTTCTCGTATAACAAATGGCAAGATTTCTATTAGAGTTAGACACGAAGCTGCGGATATATTTAAAGATCCTTCAGATTTCAGGATAGAACTTTCAATTGTTGGTGGTTTATTTCTATTTTCAAGATAATAGTATTTACAATTATTAAGGGATTGATTTAACCATTCTAAAGTAAACAATTTGGCTTCAGAAATGAAATAACTCAAAACTGCTTTTAACTCAACAAGGGCAACGCCTTCTAACAAAACATGCATAGGGTCATGGGTCGAAATACTTAAGTCAATACCCTTTATATCAAATAGAGGGGAACGCCGGTTTATACCATATTCCTTACTAAAATCCTTCCTATATTTTTCGGTAGAAATTTCATCTAGAATATCACATAAATCAAGGTGATCTTCTGTTGTACGCAAACTAAAATGCTCTTCTCTGAAGTGCTCAAAAACATCAGGCTTAGATCCATGGCATGTTCTGCAACATTTATGAGCGAATCCAACCCCCTCTTTAAAACCCCAAAGCTGGTTTGAAGCAGGAGTATCTGCTGGTGTACCAAGTAAAAGGCCAGTTAAATTTTTACTAACGCCATCTATTTTAATCCCCAAATCTACACCATTCTGAAGTTCATTCATAGATTGTACAAAATCTAAAAGAATATTTTTTATACCAAATTTCTTAATGTAGGATGATTTAATGTTATTTCTATGGGGAGTCTTCTTCTATGGGGAGTCAAGGGTTATAATGTTATTTCTATGGGGAGTCACGACTCCTACGAGTTGGATGCCCCACTTAGGTATACTATCCCTAAGGAGAGGAGGGGGGTCAGACAGGTGGTAATATACTTCCGCGTTCTACTAGAGATTGAGTGTCCAAAGGTGCATACTTTGCGTACGATCGAATAACATCTGTTTTAATAGGGCGGGGGGATGATCCCAAATCATTGAGGAGGAATGTCGTTTGTTTCACCTAATAATAAGGGGGTGGGGGGAGGGTGTATGAAATGTTTTCATTTAATTCGAGGTAAATAATCCCATCACCGTTAGTATATAAAAGAGTGAAAACGTAACTAGTTTTGCATTTAACAGTCGGATAAGTTGTTGAAAAGATGTCAGAATCCGGGGAAAACACTGCTGAAATGGAGACGTAAGTTTGTTAGCCTCGTGAAATTATTCGCGATGGTTTAAGTTATTATTACATTGAAAGAAACAATACGTATCAGCTAACACATCTCCAATGGCAAACGGGTTTGATTTAATATATAAGGAACCTCTTGTGGACCCTACAAAAAGGTGGATGGTACTAGGACGAAATTTATAACTATCAACCGTCGACTTTGCACGAATGAATTATTTCTGAACATAAGAGTTTTTAGATATTCACTCCCCTTGAAAAATATTTACCAACTATGGAGGGGGTTGTGTTAACTAAACTTCATGTCAATGGTTTAGTTAAATTGACGAGTAGTTTGTCCATTGAAACTTTCGGGTTTCGTCAAAGTATAACCCCAAAGGAGAGAATGTTTTCTTTGTCGGAAAATTTTCTATCAAACGATGCGTGGGCGACTGTACTCGATGAATTGGAGGAAGATCAGGTGCTATTACTACGTCGTAAGAAGGACTCATCAAGTGTTTCTGGGTTAACTTTAACTCTGAAAGAGTGGGAGGCCCTTTCTCACTCCATCGACACCATAGAATTTCTCTACAACCATGGCAATCTCATGAAGAATTTTGAGATTAAGGAAACTCTAACATATTATTTAAAGGCCGCTATCAATAAAATCGCGTCGAACGAGTGTAATGGTTGTCAACTGCAGATGGGGAATCAACTTGGAAACCCCTGTATCACCAATGATTGGGCTACTAAGGTCCGACTTTACTTCGAACCAGCCAAAGAGTCCTTAGAGTTAGAGGGAATATACGGCGTTATATATTTTTATCAGCATGCCCTGAATAGAACAGCTGAAGCTGCGCGTTCATTCGTAGATATTTCGACTATTGTAAAAAATTTTCTTTCATCTGGTAAACTTAAAGCTGATATCCTAAATCAGGAATCAACTGAGTGGGGTATTTCCCCTAGAATTATCGACTCCTATGTAAATCATATAAAGTCCTGATTGTAAATTTGTAAACCTTAATGCGAGTGAAAGTAAATAAAATGATTTAAATATCTTTATTTGTCTGATTCAGTTCATATATCAGTTAGCGGTTGGTAAAATAAGACGTTAACAATATGAGTGATTCGTTTTATTTGTTCGCTATATCTACAGCGAGTCTAGATGTATTTAAAGATAATACCCAGAGTCGTTTCAAAATGTTACTCCCGAATGAAATAATTCTAAATGGGGAATATGAGGTGGGGTTAAAAGAGCTTATATTACCCACTGAATATGATAATATACCAATCACGGCAACGTCGTTCAATCTTTATAAACACCTTGTTAATCGTAGGAAAATAATGACTTTCGAGTTACCTTATTCCGAGTGGGGTGATAGCGAACTTGATGGTTTAGATATTTATTATTTAATCGCAAATAGTTTGGTTTTCCATTTGGGGGTTGACGGAACCGTTAGCATAATTGACCATGGTGATGAAAAAGAGAAGAAACTGGAGATTGAGTTAAAGCCGAATATACAACTTCAATTAGACAAACAACTAGCCGACTTCATAGGTTTCAGAGAGGAGTTGCTAACGGGAAATTCCAAATCAAAGCACTTACAGTTCATGTTTTTAAAACCATCCGGTGAGAAATATGACTTTATGAAAGCGTCAAACGTTATTCATGTTAATAGTATAAAGAAAGAGGAGGCGACAGTAATCAACCTTAATATTGAAAAGGGATACTATATATTATCCGGTATTAAGAGTAAATTACCGGACAATATCAAAAAATCAGATACACTTCGAGAAAAAATTAGACGGACGAACACTGATGAGAGTTAATTCAAATTATTCTATTGAATTTTCCGCGGATTCCCCCGAACTAGGAAATATTTTAAGATTTACAGGGAACCAAATCGGTGTAAGATTAACCGGCTCTGTTAAATCTAGAGGTATCCCCGACATCGCGAAAGGTGTTCAAAATTTATTCGTCTATTCATCATTAGTTGAGGAAACATCTGTCGGTGATACATATGCCCCAATATTAAAAATCATCCCATTTAACAATGTGGGGAAACATCGTGAAATTATGTCTTTGGAATATAATGAACCGGATTATTTTAAACTCAAGTCGAATATAATTGAAACGGTTGAAGTCAATATAAGAACTAGCGATGGGAGTTTCCTGGCATTTCACCGCGGACAGACCATAGCAAAAGTGCACATACGGAGACGGAACAAGAATGGAAAATAACTCATATGTTATATATTTCTCCCAAGTCGGGGGTGATCTACCTTATTTCTCCTCCTCACCTACACATACCGGTGCCGGTTTTGGTTCGATTTTCAAAAATATATTTTCCCATCTGAAACCAATATTTGCACCCGCCGGACGTTTACTTAAAAACGAGGCTCTGAAAGCTTGTAGCCAGACAGGTTGTCACGATTCCCAAGCTTCGGTGGGCTGTCAACTGTTTTAAGCCCTACAAGTCTCCGGGACCCGATGGGGTGTTCCCTCTGCTTTTGCAGGAGGGCTTAGACCACATCGCATCTGCGCTATGCAAGATCTACAGACTCTGCATTGCTCTCGGTCACATACTTCGTGACTGGAAACGCTCTAGGGTCATCTTTATTCCCAAGCCCGGGAAGTCTTCCTATCTCGAGGCGAATGCATTTAGGCCCATATGCCTGAACTCCTTCTTCCTCAAAATTCTGGAGAAGCTGGTGGACAGGTACATTAGAGACGAGGTACTTTCGGTAACTCCTCTCTCTTCTTCACAATTTGCTTACCAAAAAAGCAAATCCACTGAGACGGCCCTTCACGGCCTTACGAATTGCATGGATAGGGCATTCGAGTTTCAGAAAATTTCACTGGCCGTCTTCCTCGATATTGAGGGGGCCTTTGACAAGGTCTCTAGCTCGTTTATTACTGAAGCTGTTAAGAGATTTGGCATCAGCGACACTCTTGGCCGCTGGATCAAGTCCATGCTTACCGACCGCGAGGTGTCGGCGTCCCTCCTTGAGGACTCTCTAGGGGTGACTACCAGCAGGGGCTGCCCTCAGGGTGGAGTGCTCTCCCCCCTGTTGTCGTGCCTGGTGGTGGACGAACTCTTGGGGTGGCTCGGGGTGCAGGGGGCTGTAGCTGCTTCGGGTATGCGGACGATGTAGCGATAGTCTTTACCGGGAAGTTCCCGGATACTGTTACCGCGCTTATGAGATCTGCTCTCTCTAGCGTGGAGCAATGGTGTCAGGCGGTTAACCTCACCGTTAATCCTGATAAAACTGTCCTTGTTCCGTTTACGAGGAAAAATGCTAAGGATCTGTTCAATGATATCTCTTTATTTGGCCAGGTCCTGACAAAGTCCTCCGAGGTGAAATACCTGGGGGTGACCTTTGATTGCAGACTCACATGGAAGCCGCATCTTGATCGGTGTATTAAGAAGGCCAAGATGCTCTTCTGGAGGACCAGGAGCTCTGTCGGCAAGACTTGGGGCCTCAACCCCAAGGCTGTACACTGGCTCTATACTGGGATCATCAGACCCATACTATCTTACGGGGCACTTGTCTGGTGGACAAGGGTCCGGCTTAAGACGGTGCTGGCTGCCCTGCGCAAGCTTCAAAGACTTGCCTGCATTGGTGGTACGGGGGCCATGAGATCGACCCCAACTGCTTCCCTGGAGGTGCTCCTTGACATGCTTCCTCTTCATCTCTTCATTGAGGAGGAGGCTGTCATGGGGGCCTACAGGCTCAACATTAGTGGCTGCTGGGTTCCAAGACTTTGGGATTACAGCCAAACGAAGGTCTTTCGGGAGAACGCCGCACTTGAGCCGTCGCTAACGATGTGCTCTGACAAAACTGTTACCAGTTTTGACTTCACTAAGCCATTCAGCATCCACTTTCCCAGTCAGGCAGAGTGGACTAACCTGCTGCCTCTTGGTACTGAGGGTGAAACTATTTGGTTCACCGATGGTTCCAAGACTGATTCCGGCGCTGGCCCGGCTATTACTGCCAAACCACAAGGGTCGGCTTTTCTGCTTGACTGGGCACCTTCGCTAGTGTGTTACAGGCGGAAATTGCCGCGATCTGTTATGGCGCAGATTTCTGCATTAACAAAGGGTATACCGGACGGTCTGTGAGAATTTATACTGACAGTCAGGCCGCCCTGTACGCGCTGAACCAGTGTCAGATTGCCTCTCAACTGGTGCACAGCTGCCTTGATCTGCTAGCGCGACTGGCATCCTGCAACAGGGTTCTGTTGTACTGGGTGCCAGGGCATAGCGGATATCATGGCAATGAGCAAGCCGATAGATTTGCAAAAAGGGGTGCGGAGGCCAAACTCTTGGGGCCGGAGCCGGCCGTCCCCATCCCCTACTGGC
Source organism: Phalangium opilio (assembly GCF_054372755.1). Taxonomy (NCBI): domain Eukaryota; kingdom Metazoa; phylum Arthropoda; class Arachnida; order Opiliones; family Phalangiidae; genus Phalangium; species Phalangium opilio. The sequence goes on along the minus strand of NW_028324160.1, from coordinate 8,098,782 downwards.
ACGTCAAACGGTGTCTGCATGACAGGTTGACTGTCATGCAAAACCAGCTCTGGCATAACATGGAGGGCCAGAGACAGACAAAACTGTTAGTCAATGGTCCCTGCAGGTCTCGTGCCAGAGACCTAATTTCGCTCAGCAGATGGGATATTAGGCTGGCCACTGGTCTTCTGACCGGGCACTGTCGGCTTAATAGGCACCTCCATCTGATGGGTTTTGCCGACGACCCTCTCTGTAGGTCGTGTCAGGAGAAGGAAGAAACATCCGCTCACGTACTTTGCGAGTGCGACTGCTTCGCGTCGCTTAGACTAGAATATTTTGATTCACACACTTTGGAACCCTCGCGGGTCTCCTCTATTACGGTGGAGCGAATTCTTCCCTACGCTGCTGCTACGGGCCTTTTCAAGGCCTGAATACGAGGATGCACAATATGCCTTTGGCATCGGTGCTAGGGCGCGTACCCTCCTCAACAACAATAAAAAAAATAATAATGATTAGGATTTTATACGTCTTTTCAAACAAGAGTTTCTAAAGTACCGCAGAAGAGTTTTACAGTCTTTGCAAATGTTCGATCCGTCATCACCAATACGAACTTTCTTAAACCAAACTGGGCAAGAGGCTGAAGCAATATGTTTGTAGGGGTACTCATAAATATTGTAACGTTTTTGGTTTCACTGGCAATTGGGATAAATTATCTTTGAAGTCAGTGGCAATACCGATGCAAAACACGTTACTAATATTTGATAAATCAAATAGTATATCACGAGTCTTAACATCGAAGAAAACATTATTTTGGAAAACAATATGCTCTTTAACAACCCCTTTAAAAAGTACGACGACCTTCAAAACTCCATCAGAATTCAGTACATATTTTATCGGCTCTGTGTTATACGAATCTTCGAATGAATCCTTTCTTGTTATCTCTAACATGCACTTAAATATATATAACAATAATTTTTTTAATATCTTGGACCTTCATTAATATTTGGGATTTTCCCCTTACATACCTTTTTATCTGTTGTGCGTTTTTCGGCTAATTCGAGATTTTTAAAATGAGATGCCAACTTTTTAAATAGTTCACCCAAAACTGTGGGAAATTCCTCGGGACTATTACATCTCATTCCTTGATCTACGTAATCACTTTGGCCTGGGGGTGGTAAACATTTCAATTTCTCCTCACAATCTGTCGAGGTACTTTCCAGTCCCTACCCAAAAACACACATTAATCCTTAATTACATCATATACTTGAAATAAAACGCAAAAGATAAATACTTCATTAACTGGGGATAAAAGTTTATTCTGATGGGTAACTTCTGCCGCTGAATTAGCGCTTGTGCATTCTTCATGCTAATGTGAATATACATTTGTAATAAATAAACCGATTTATGCAAATATAATATCTATTTTTGCTTTAGTTTTTTGAACTTTAACATCATAAAGCACAAACCTGATTTTCTGAAGAGACATCCTTTGTTAGTTTATACTTAATCCTTGGCAATTGGTTTTGCAAGTTAAGAACCGTTTGAGTAGATACAGATTTAAATAGTTTTAGATTCAAATTACACTGAGTAGATTTGCTTGCCTTACTACCAACTTCACCCATATGAGGATTATTAGACTTTAAAATGCTGTACATTTTCCAAATTAAAGTGCGAAGTTACGCGAAACGCGCCTAAGCAACGGCAAATTCACGACCGAAAGCGAAACGTAGTCTGCACTCTCCAGAAAAAAGTAGATCCCCTGCTCAAACCATCCACTGAATTAAACGTATAAGAGAAAAAGCTAGGGCACAGTACCCAACAATACAAGCGCGTTCTAGTCGAGCTAGCTTTTTCTCTATTAGCTCTCATCAATGGACACATTCCAGCCAATAAAAAAATTCGAAGTTTTGGTGAACAACAACTATAGTATTATAGTGTCCACGCTTTAGCCTGCTAACTAGTCACTAGTGAAAATAGGTTCTCGACATCCATTAGTATAGGAAATGAGGTAATTGGCAAACTTGTGTTTACTTATTGTACTTATGATCATATTAATGAAATTATTCGTTGTATAGTAATTAAAACATATATCAAACAAAGCCAAATTATACACGACTTGACCAACTTAATTTAGGATCAATCTACTGTTAATCAAAAGGAGTAATTACCTCGCGCTTGCCAAGGAATCTAGTCGATAGTATAAAAGGTCAACAGAGAGACCCAAGGCTTATATGTTGCGAAACTCGAATGGGCGAAATTTTAAAACCACTACTCAACAAAAGGATTCGTAACGTACGGATAACGTTGAAGCCTAACTTAATGCCTGTGGGTCCCCACCTTTTCTCGTCAGTGCTATGACCTTATGGCTCACGCCTTTGTGTACTGCACGGAAGTGGATATAGTATGTGGGTCATTGCAAATGGCGGTGGCATTTTATGGGTGGCCTATTTTGTGATTCGCTGTTTAGTCTGGAATGACTGAAGTAAAGAGACCACTCGTTTATTTAATCTTGATTTATTCAATTGCACCCCAGCTTAAGTTAATTTTAGACATTGCAAATTTTTCCAACGACACATCTGACGCTTTTTGGTACGTCTGCCCGTAGCAGTTCTTCTAAAATAGAACCATTATACAGGGATTGGCTATACATTCCCGTTGTTGGCATGCTTCTACTCATTTCACGCCCTTCTGCTGAGTAAAAGTGCAAAACGTTTGAAAGTACAACGATTGAAAGCTATTGAAATTGTCTAATAGTTTTAAACAAGATGGCTTCCCGGATTAAAGTCGCTCTTTACTTTGTTGGGTACTTCTTGTTTTAGGGGCCAATGTTTGGGGGGGGGGCATATCTCCATAACAAAATGTTGTACACTCAATGTTCTTTGATACTTCCCATTCAGTTGGACCCAATAAACACGCTCCTTCATTATTGATGGACCTTTCAAAAACACAGCCTGTATAATTGTTTCAGGGATAATTTTTGTGGGCTCGTATCATCGTAACTGAATGTTTTAGACCATATGTTCTTTGACAATTTGAACTCTGTTTGACCCAAAGAACACTCGCCTTTGGCATATTTCTCTGGAAAAATCTGTAAATGCAGTCCATTTTTTGTGGTGGCTAATATTCTTCCAGACTCCTTGGTCTAGCTTTAATTACTAGAATTTCATAATCTGGCATAGGCCTAGCCGGTTTTGAGAAAGGCCAATAATCAGAAGTATTTATTTTGATATAATTAAAAAAAATTCAATTCAAACTGTTTATATTATTTTTTTTGTTTTCGTTGCGCATATAATTTTATTTTGGTACACATAAACTATGGTTTGATGTTTTTCTGGGGGTTCACTGCGCGGTTGTTTGTCTTCAAATATAACATGCTGAAGTGAGGACGTCCCGTGAGTGCCGCTTTTCGTAGCCATTTTATGTCCTGATAGTTAATCGCACCATCTTTTTGCGACGGATTTTCTTTTAGTCGAGCGTTGTTTGAAACACGGACATAGTTTGTAACAGATTTCACATGTCACAACGAGGCATGCCGGCATCAGACTAACGAGTAACATGCTGAACAATAGGCGCACTTCGCTCTCCTTATCGGCGTAGTCCATGTCCTGAACGTTGTACTCCGTCGTGACGCATTTGGTGTTCATCCACGCGTATGCCTTCTTGATTGCTTCGTCACACAGGTACGCCGAAGCGGCGAACCGCAAACTGCAAACGCCACACTCAGAATTAGTCAAACAAATTATTAGCATACGTGCTACCCTAGCACTTTCTTATGGTTTTTATTGGAGAATGATGCCAAGCGACTATTGGTATTTGTGTTATGGGCTAATCACTCTCTATGTGAATCTCACTCGAGGGAACTAAATACCTTTTCGTGGCTACACGCCTGACCATTTGACAATCAACTGTGCAAATCAATTTTAATTATCTAACACAGGGTGTTGCACACTTACATCCTATTTATTCCCCGCATTGTGTCCTTGTCAATGGTGTGGTTTCGTCACAAGAATAATCCAACTGCATCCGTTTTCAATGGAAAAGGTGATTGGTACAACAAAGGGCCGTCATCTTTCTTTCCACTTAGTTCTTCTTTGCAAAATTCATCGAGGCCAGCCACTTCTTCGTGCCAGTCGATGTAAACCAGTTCGCCTTTCACCACTTTCTTGAAACGATCTAAGTCCATATCATAAGAAGCCCTTTCTCTAATTTTCTCTCCTACAATTCCAGGTATTCCCTAATAGAGAACAACGTCCAAAACTCATCATAATGTTCATTTGTTGGGCCATAGAATTACTTTAAAAAAGTCCTCCATGGCATCCGAGAAAATTGTCGTGTACATCAGGTTTTTAACTTTAAGGATATCGCTTAAACGATTCATCATAATTTTTTCTCCCACAAAGACATCGGCAGTAATATAACCCAACACAAATATGTTCAGGACAATCAAAGTTGCGAACCAGATATTTAGCAAATGCTCCGAAACGCCGTGGACAATTTTCACCGGAAAACCTTAAATTAAAACGCGTAGAGAACAACAACAAGTATACTGTTGATAAGAATGGCAATGACGTTTGTCTCCTTACTTTTCTGAAAGAGTGGTGCAAAATACATCCACATGTAAGATCCAAGTTTGTTCGTCTTTTCAAAAGCCTTCGTTAACGCCGACAGAACCAAAATGGCCAAAAAAACTAACCCAAAATACTGGAAATGGAATCCGCAATTAAATCAAAACGGCCAAAAAACTAATACAAAATACTGGAAATGGAATCCGGAATTAAATCAAAACACGAATCAACTAATCGAAATTAAATGTGAATTTGCAACTCTCTTATCGTAACAAGAATCGACTTATCGAAAACACGCCAAATCTTTGGGATTAAACGGCTGAAGCAAATGTCGTCGCCTGTGGCGCCCCTAACATTCTGGCTGACCTTCTACAGATTTTACGGTTAATTTGAAGTATGTACCTCTGACCAATCGCGTAACACCCTGCCTTCCTGTACATGAGAGGATGAAGTGGAAAATTTATTGACTTTTTATCGATTCTTCTACTAATTATAAGACCATTCTACATAGTGAAACACCTAGGAAATACAGTCTCCGAATGATTTTAAAATTCAAATTATATAGGTTCAGATTTGTTAACAAGAAGGCAGGGCGTTACGCGATTGGTCGGAAGTCCTTATTTCAAACTATTCATAAAATCTGAACCTAATTTGAATTTTAAAATCATTCGGAGACTGTATTTCCTAGATGATTCGCTATGCAGAATGGTCTTATAAAGAATCGATTAAATGTCACTTGATTTTCCCATGCACCTTCCCTTAAGTAATAAAAGATCTCATTTCGATAAATATCATATGATGTATTTCAATGCAATTGTTATAATTTTCGTAGTTATTTTCGTGTCGATATTTCTAGCGTAGGTATTCCGTCATCAATTCCCAGCTAGCCTCCCAAAAATATAGATCCGAGCAACGTGATTATTAATGCAAAAAGCGTAAAACGCCGAAGAAAAACTAAAACTGAGTACATCTTTATTTATCGCGTTGTATAACTTACCCAAGAAGGTATCGTGAATATATTGGAGAGAAAACGTCCACGTTGAGTTTGAGAAAGCTGCGAGAACATGGTGACTTTTGAGTAGAAGATTTCAGTCGTAAATCGGTAGTCCGCCAAACGATTGTACGAGAGAACGTTCGGGAAGGTCCTCAAGTCCCAAGCTTCGTCTACCTTAAATAAATAGGCCGAAAACGCTTAGTGGCGTAACGTATTGGTACTCAAGCCCTGATTTGAATGCGACAAAACGGTTACGAGATATTTTAATTTCTTCCTGTTCACCCGCACTCGGCGTAAGCTTTAGCTAAATGCTAGAATGCGTAGATTTCATCTAATTGGAATCTTTAACTCGCCATTTTCTGGGCCTTACTGCTTGAACTACGGGGGAGCAGGTGTAGGAACCGTCACCCCTGACGTCACACCAAAAGTATTTGAACTTAGAAGCAAAGTGGCGTTGACGTAACTCTCGACCTATCCGCTTCGAACCCGAATGTAAGCGAGTGATCTTCGCGTTGCGTGAACGAGTAAACCTAGGGTGAATAGCCAATGACACCCGAGTAAGGAGGAGCGGCCGGTTTAACAAAGTTTTAAGTCCTTCCCTTTTCATACAATCAGATATTAGTACGAGGTCTATGTTATCTTTTAGATTCCAAGTGGAAGAAATCCGTGTTTCTACAAAAAGTAAAAAAGTAGCGTTAATTCATCGAGTGTGAGTGAACGTGAATTGATTTGTCGCGTCGCCATCAAGATTTTGTTGATTGTAATGAATTTCTTACATCGTACACTTCCTGATACGTCAAGCTAAAAATGAAAAAAATTAGTAAATTTTAATTAACGTCGATGTTTTTAATGTAGGACTATAAATGTTTAGTTGAAAGGATAGTATACCGTTTCATTTCGACTATTATAAGGTTTTGATATTTTATAATACTTGAAAATATGAATTTTAGCTTCTTAATGTCGGCAAAATGTCATAGAACATTTTTCCTTAAAGTCGCTCGTAGAATCCACTGTACTTAAATTTTGGACCTACCACCCTCCCTTTTTGGTACACCAGGTATATTCCTCAATACCTAAAAATATCTTGAATCAATCTGTTAAATCTTTTGAACGACCAACAACAAGGCATTCCCTATTCCCATTAAACAGAAACCCATTGGATAAAAATTCCATTCGCTAGAGTTCCCAATGGACAGAAACCTCCCTTTAGGAGAAACTTTCCCAATGGACAGAAACCTCCCTTTAGGACGAACTTTCCCAATGGACAGAAACCTCCCTTTAGGACGAACTTTCCCAATGGACAGAAACCTCCCTTTAGGAAGAACTTTCCCAATGGACAGAAACCTCCCTTTAGGACGAACTTTCCCAATGGACAGAAACCTCCCTTTAGGAAGAACTTTCCCAATGGACAGAAACCTCCCTTTAGGAAGAACTTTCCCAATGGACAGAAACCTCCATTTAGGAAGAACTTTACCAATGGACAGAAACCTCCCTTTAGGACGAACTTTCCCAATGGACAGAAACCTCCCTTTAGGAAGAACTTTCCCAATGGACAGAAACCTCCCTTTAGGACGAAATTTCGCAATGGACAGAAACCTCCCTTTAGGACGAACTTTCCCAATGGACTTGTATCTTTCAACGTTTTCAAATATCCGCGATGGCCTTCAAAATGAGCTAATCCGTAGTAAGCTTAAACTTAGGTAAACAACGCAACAAGTATGGGTGATCCTTCTCTTAAACTTATCAGTCAGTAAATTTACTTGAGATTTTTCCGTATGGCGATCATGATTTCGGCAATAATTCCATCGTAGTCGTCAATTAAGGGTTTATCAGGGTCGCCTCGTTCACTCTGATAAATTAAAGGATACAACTGAAAGAGAATAATCGAAGTTAAACCAAAATATTCATTTTTTCTGACTCCGCGTGCAGTTTTGTCCTATTCGAAAACGAACGAAATGTAACTGGGCATAAAGAACAATAACCAAATAAACAAACAAATTAAATTTGACAATTGATGCGGAGAATGTGGAGGGAGGGTGTTTAGCCAAATTAGTATTTTTCACTCTCTGAAAATTGTTATAAAATGTAAGTTTATCATACCGTGGACATTGTATTCAGTTTAAGTGTCTCGGGATACATCGCTATCTGTAAAGGTTGTACAGTTTATTAGCGTTGAAAATTCTAATCTACAATCTAGAAACGAAAGAAGACTAATTCTTCGCTGCTGCTCTGTCGTGCGATATCATTTTATTCTAAACGGCTAACTCTTTCGGACCAAAATAGTGCACAAGAAAATTACGATTACATCATATTATATCTACCTGTGTTAGCGTAATTCGATAAGGCAATGTTACTCCATTGCTGTGTCGAGACTCGATACTTTGTCAAAAGATGTAAAAACTGCGCGACGGGATTACCAAATCAACTTTTTAATTCCAAATCCTGAAATAGACTTCATAGAAAAAATTAACGTAATATAGATTTTATTGAAAGAAGAATATGCCGAGAGGTAGTTGACTTAGGGCCTTTTCAGACGATACAACTTTTGACTGAACTAGATGGATCAAAAAGTAGAATCAGCAAAAATTTGTAGAGTGATCAATTTATAATTTGGGGATTCAACTTGTTCAACTTCTCCTCATTCGACCCAACTAGTTTGCTCAACTCAAGTTGACTCATCTAAAGGAGTCAAAACGTTGTATCGTCTGAAAAGGCCTTAAGTCTATTATTGGCCTTGAAATAATCTCGCTGTCCATAGGAGTCTAGGGGAGTCACCTTGATTAACAACGGCCAACATATTTCCACCAAACATTTTGGTCTTATTGGGCGAAATAAATAGAGAAATGTTTGATTATAACGTGCTCTGAAATCCGAAAGAGGTAAATTGACGCTTTTATGTTTGAGCCCTCTTTCTCAATGTGAGCCAAAAATTTAGTGACGCCATGTTCACTAATTCGTTCATGGTGACGCCAAAAGCCAGCGTCGACGCTACATTTGTTCCAACTCTGTATTTCGCGACGCTAGACTTGCTAGGTCGGAGCTGGTAATGAATATTTTCTTGACAGTTGCTCACCAAGCTTGTTTTTCGTGTTCCAGAAACACACCACAAAACTCTGTTCTCATAACCTACGTTTTTATTATATATTTAGACAGGTAGATAAAAATGGCCCCAATGTATTATTCATACCCAATATTTTACTTGGAACCCACGTATAGGCGGAACTCTCCGCCTTTAATTACAGAAAAATTATAATTTTGACTTCTTGATGATATTTTGTAATTAGTTTAATATGGCTTTTCGATTAGGGTAATGCGAAAGGTTGAACCTGTTTACACTAAATGATACTAATGCGAGAACGGTAGGCTATTATGATATTAATGGAAGTATTCATGATGTTGTAATTATAACTGGTATTACGCACAGCCAAAGTATACACGGCTTTATAGACATAATTTAGAGGCAATCTGCTGTTGGTCAAGGCAATATTTATCTTATATCTTTCAACTAATGCAGTCGATATTATAAAAGGTCATCCTGCGCTTGGCAACAGAGTAGAGAAGATAAATTGAAAACTGCCAAACCTAATTGTTGAAAACATACGAGGCTCCCAAGTCCCAGACTTACACGATTACCATTCTTCGAATTAGATGATTTTGTAAGTTCGAGGTCTTCTACTAGTCCTACGTGTATGTAAGATGTCTGGTCATGGATATGCATAGGTACCACCCAGATGTACATAATACTTATCTTCGAGGGAAGCGGGGTAATTGCACCGTGATTCTTCCCAACATCATTTTACATTTGCAGTGAACAAGCTTACTAAACCGAATCATGCACATACGCGATAAATAGTTCCCTCATCATTACTCTATTAGCGCTGCTTAACTATTTTCCAAGGCGCATGCGCTTGTGGATTTTTGTCCCCCCACGTCAAGACAATCAAGGTTTGTGGGTTGATTGCTGAGGATTTATTGTCAAACAGTTATAGAATTCACCCCTATCTGAAGTTTGATGAGCTTGAAGAATCATTTTACATAACTGAAGTATTAGGAGGATACAGATTGTAGTGAACTCCGGCTCCATCTGGCGTTGTCTCTCGGCGAGTCCTAAGAATCCCCCCCACGCAAATTTGATAAAATCATCTTATTCGAAGAATGAAGATCGTGTACAACGGGCAGTTTTGAGTTTATCTTCTCTCCTCCGTTGCCAAGAGCCTGATGACCTTTTACAGTATAGACTCGATTCGATGACAAGCGTAAGATAAATATACCGTTGATTAACAGTAGATTGCTTATTAAATCGCGTATACTTTGGCTGCGCTTAGTACCCTTTATAATTAAAACACACAACTACCCAAAAACTCATTGAGGTGGAAAATGCTCTTATAAGTCGTTTCCACGCAGTTCATACGAGGGTTTGAATAAAATATTCGGGCTACTTCTATCTACCTGTCTGAATATAAAATAACAACCTAGGTTATGTAAATAGTGAGTTTGTGGTGTCTTTGCGGAACACGAAAAATAAGCTTGGCAAAGAAAATTCGTTGCCAGCTCCGACCTCGCATCGAGAAAGATGGTTTTGGACGAATGTGGAGTCCACGCTGGCTTTCGTAGCTTCCTTTAATTCGTACGTTCTCGCGTTGAGAAAGAGCGCTCAAATATATGGCACGATAATTTTCTTTTGGATTTCATAAAACTTTATTTTCAACAAATTGTTGGTTTTTCTTCTCCCAATACAACCAAAATTTTTTGCAAAAATATGTTGGCCCCTCTTAAACAATGTGACTCGACTAGACTCGTAGAAACTGTGAGATTATTTGTAGGCTAATAATAGACTAAGTGAACTACCTCTCAGCGTACTCTTCTTTCAATAAAATCTATATTTAGATAATTTATTCTAACATAAGTTTCTTCAAGGATGGTGAAAAATGACCAGGGGAATGTGCCTAGAGAATGGGGGTTTGACTCTCTTCTAGGATTGGGAAAAATGACTAGGAGAATTTTCCTAGAGAATGGGGGGTTTACTCTCTTCTAAGATGAGGAAAAATAACCAGGGGATTTTCCTAGAGAATGGGGGGTTTACTCTCTTTAAGGATGTGAAAAATGACCAGGGATTTTGCCTTGAGAATGGGGGGGTTTACTCTCTTCTAGGATGGGGAAAAGTGCTCGGGGGATTTGCCTAGAGAACGGAGGGTTTACTCTCTTCTAAGATGGGGACAATGACCAGGGGAATTTGCCTAGAGAATGGTGGGTTTACTGTCTTCAAAAATGGGGAATATGACCAGGGGAATTTGCCTAGAGAATGGTGGGTTTACTCTCTTCTAAGATGGGTAAAAATGGCCGGTGGATTTCCCTAGAAAATGGGGGGTTCACTCTCTTCTAGGATGGGGAAAATGATCAGGGGAACGTATTAAACACCATAAAAATAACTATTTCATAGTATAACTTATCGACCCCATCTTTTAAGATGGTTGCTGAAAGATTACTATCCTAAAATCTGAAACACAGAAAAACAAAGCTATATTACGCAGATGTTGATTAGGGAATATCGCTTAATATGGGTTTATACTCTAGTGTCGTTAAGGATTAGATTTAAGACACGTTTTGAACATTTCGTTTATATTTATCGTCATCCTGAACATTTTTTTTATAACTAATACCTTGATAATGACCGTACATTGTTGAGGAATCCAATCCCGTTCGTCTGCATTCTTAGTAGGCCTGTGCGAGTACTCGATAAGACTCGAAAGCTCGATAAGTTTTCTAGCCTTGGCCAAAGCTCGATAAGACTCGAAAGCTCGATAAGTTTTCTAGCCTTGGCCAAAGCTCGATAAAAGCTCGAGACCAAGAATTACGATTATCGAGCTTCAATCTGGGGGCTGTGAGGTTGTAGATTATTTAATTTTAAAGGTAAAGATTTACCATTTAATGATTTATAACAATCTGCTCAATGTTGAGACGTTTTAGTTGCGCGTGGAAGAGGAAATACTTCTATTCTGTTTTTTATTGGCTGTAGGGCAAGATTCGTATTCTATTTTATTGGCTCTTAAAGTGGTTTAAAGTTTTACTTTTGAATTAAGAAAAAAACGCTTCTTCAGGGATGCCATACTGGGCTGGAAAGTAGGCAATTGGGCTTCGTCTCTAAAATATTGGCTAGAAATAAAAGGGTTGGATACTGGATTGAAATTGTGCTTTAACAAATAAAAAATTTTAACTATTAATTGTTGGCTTGTTATTGGACCGGCTTGTTTTTGGACCGGGTAGTCTAGATCGTAGTCATTTTCTTTGCTCCATTTCGAAATATCAATTAGCGGTTTTTTGGGCTTCCTTGTAATTCTACTTTGGCGGGTTGTCGATTTTTAATCTGACATTCCGCAGCTTGGTTTGTCAGTGCGCATCAGGACTTTCGGTCAGTGATACTCATTGTAATAGTAGAATTTTATTGTTAAGTTAAAGAACTTAAACACATTTTCGGACTTATTTGAAGAATTATCTGATGATCAGGAGAAGGAAGAACAAAATGAAGACTGGGACAGTAGTCAAGACGAAGATAAAATGAAGACTGGGACAGTAGTCAAGACGAAGATAACGACGAACGGCCAACGTAGCCGCGGTCTAAAAAAAGTAAAATTTGTGATTATTTTAACACTGCTAACGAAGGGTTTTCGACGTGCTCTCTTTGTGAAACTACCATCAATTGTGTGTGTATGGAAACACATCAAGTGTGTGGAGACATCCCAATAAGAAGCACTCGACAGAATATATTAAGCTTCGGAATAGAAGAGCTCATCGATGAAGCAGATGCCTATCAGCGAATCATACGATAAAATGACTCTCTTTTCACCCAGTCACCCAAAAGCGATCAAAATCACAAATTCCATTGGCTGTATGTTGGCTATCGATTATCAACCCTTTAGCATTGTAGAGGACCTTGGATTTAAGCAATTGATAAAAGATTGCGAACATAGGTACCATATGCCTAGCAGATCTACTTTTTCTCGAAAAGTTGTCCCAAACCTGAACAGCAAAATGATGGAGGACATGAAAAATGTCATGGCTGAAAGTTTCGAAGAAGGACTTGAGTCTCTTTATTTAACCACTGATTTTTGAAAAAGTAGATCAAATTATAGCTTTCTTGGGATCACCTGCCACTATGTAACAAACGGATATGAACCAAAGCAGTATAACATCCCTTGCCAGCCTTTCTATGAAAAACACACTGCAATAAATATATGAAAGAATCTTGCTGACATCGTTACTCCGATGCTACCAGTTGAACAGCGTGATAAGATTCCAATATACGTTATCACAGACAATGCCGCCAACATCACCAAGGCTATACATTTATCGGAGTGGACACACATGCCGTGCTTCTGTCACACCTTGCAACTGACGATCCATGATAGTTTTGCGCAGCTGAAGCTGGGTGGTATGTGACACTTTACATTATAAATAATAGGTTAGACTTTCTGCTTATATTTCACAACTTCTGTTATAGGTACTACAGTAATTGATATATTGGCTAAGGTTCAAGCCATTGTCGGCCATTTCAAAATGAGTTCTTAAGCGAATGAACTCCTTCGCAACGCTCAAGTTAATTTCTTTGGGATCTCTAAAAATTCTACGAAACAGCTGATTCAAGATGTTAAAACCCGCTGAAATAGCGAATACCACATGTTGCAACGCTCTTTTTTGGCTTGAGGCTACCAGTCTCCCAAGCTCTTCTTGAAATAAGAAGCCTTGAAAATCAAGCGAATAAAAAGTGGGACATTGTAAAGACCCTCATTGACATCCTGGAACCGTTTGAAGTCTCGTCCAAAGATCTTGAAGGCGAGAGCTATCCAACTCTTAACCTTATCTTCCTTGTGCTTCATTACATTGAAAAGGGACTTAAGAAATCCTCTTCAGCCTCATGCCGTTTAGAAGTCGAAGTTTCGTCAGTTTTTCTAAGAAACCTGATGTCCAGATTCTCTGAATATCGAAACAATTCGTTGTACAATATTCCAATGCTTCTAGATCCTAGAATAAAAAACTTGCTCCGAACGAATAAGAGAAAACCTTTTCGTGCCAGCTCTTGAAAACTGAACTCAATAACCTGTACACCTCTGGAAGATTGGTTTGCGTTCAAGTTGAAAACAAGAATGAAGAAGAGGATCCTGCAACTCGAAAGCGTAAGGGGCAATGGAAGCAGGTGGAAAGTAATCTAGCAAGTCAAAAAAGAAAACACAGAGCCATTTGTCGTTAAGCGACGAAGTCAGCTGTTACTTGGACAGTCCTGTTGAAGACCCTGATTCCAATGTTAGGAATTACTAAAAATTGAAAGTTGCCGAGTTTTCTCATGTTGCAAAAGTGGCGAAAAGGTTCCTAATAATCCCAGCTTCGTCAGCCTCCAGCTTGGTCTCTTTTCCTTTGGAGGGAACACTGAGACTCACCCCAGAACATGTAGAGCAACTAACGTTGCTACATGCCAATTTGAAACCCAGGAAATCTCCTTAGTGGATCTGAATTGAATTCGGAATTCCTTGATCTTAACTTGTAGAAAGTCTAAACACTTTAAAATGATGTTAGATTTTGTTAGTTAACTAATAATTATCTAACGGATAAGTTCTATCAATTAATTCATATTTTTGTAATTTTTTTTATAATGTTTTCATATTTTTCTTAAGAAAGTCTAAAGTCTAAAGTCAAGACTCATTCGTGTTTGACTATATTAATATGTTTCTAAACAAGTGTTTACCTTTAAGAATAAACACTTCAACTACAGGTTAGTGATACCAAAAAAACTCATAAATGTGTAATTAAAGAACTTTAAGTCATAAAAGTGTAATTAAAGTCAAATAAAAGTCTTATTTGCTATGTTTAAGGGTTTTTTTCTTGGCTTAGGTCAGAAATTGAAAAGAATAAGGGCAACGGCCCATAGGATTTTGGGCGAGCTGATGTTAAAAAACTTTTGTTCGCTGCTGCGGTGTTTCTACATGCGTATTCTACGTGGCTTGGATCTCCATCGTTTTGTTGAAAAAAGAGGCAATAAATCTCAAGAATCTACGAGTTGAGGACATTTTATGTTTCGCTCCATAATGCTAAAGATAGGCAAAATAGGCCGATTAAACCTCGGAGTAGACTGTCTTCCCCCACCTGAAATGACTTGAAAGTCGGAACATATCTAAACTCTAAACCAATAGTAATTCTGGGAAAGTTTCGTTTTGTAACTGCAAAGGGACACCGAGACAAACGTCCCAGAAATCTGGCCTAATTCCAGCTCTTTTAGACCGAACGCCTCTAGAAATGTTTAACACGCACGGCACCAATGTATTGCGGATAAAGCGAAATCAAGGGGCTGCCCAAAGGACATTTATATAGCTATATAGGCTGGAGAGAGTATGCAGCCAGTATGGCGTACAAGATGGCGGCCACTGCTAAGTCGGAGGAGCCGTGTTTTTTTTACGCTCTCGTCTTTTTTTGGTGGGGATATTATTTAAAGATATAAATGAAGACCATAATATAAAGTGAAAAAATGAAGGCCATAATATAAAGTGAAAAGTTATTTATTTTCTTTAAAAGTATAGGTTTTAATATTAAAGATACATTTTCAATTTTCATTTTAAAATGTATTTGATTTATTCTAAAATAATTTCTTCTATCTTCGTAAGGAAGAAGATAAATTTTAATATTATTTTTAAATCTTACGCAAGTCATTAAGCCTTTCTTTGATATACAACGCGTTAAGTTGTTTTCTAACGTAGAGTTCTAGGACTAGTCTTTCGAGATCTTTAGTTTTTACTTTAAAGGTATGATAAAGTTCGTCGGTGTTTTCCATGGGTTTTTCTGGTGTTTCTTCCTCGGTTTTAATGTCGTTATTTATATTTTTGGTGTATGTTTCTGTTTCATCAAAACTGAAGGGTATATTTTTTGTTGGGCGTCCTCTAATAAAGTTGCATTTGGGGAAATGTTTTAAATGTTCTTCGTGGGGATTATCATCGGGTTTCCATGCTAATTATATTCCATCGCATTCGAAGCACTGTACTAGATGTAGGGAATAAAATCCCGCTCTGCTTAAAGTTTTTATATAGTTTCCGTCTTGAGGCCAGGAGTTAAAAGTACGATATCTTTGCAGCTCTGAGTTCATGATGAGGAATGAAAATGATTATGGAAATATCTTATTTATACCTCTGCCAAACATTCCCCCCTTTTTTACATCCCCTCTCACATTCCTACCCCCCCCCAACATTCCTTAATATATGAAATAAAAGAAAACAGTATTAAAAAAGGTGACACATTTATTTTTTAAAAATACAAAAGAGATTGCAAAGAGTCTTTTTTAACAAAAGGATTAAATTATTCTTTACGGGCGCGTTTCAACATGTTTGTAACAATGATGTCATTTTTCAAACCATCTCGTCCAAACTGCTTCATGAATGATTTGTGGCTCTTTCTTTTTGTTCTCTGTATTATATAAGCAATACAATATAGTCCGCATGTCGAACTTGACAAGTTTTGTAGTCTTCTTTTGTTAAACGACCATTTTCTAGAATTTCTTTTCACAAATTCTTTAATCGAGGGGAGAAAGTTCCCTAAAGACAATGAGTCAAAATAATAACCACGTCTCTTGCCATCAAAGTAGACGCTGACCCAGTGAGATCCGTCTTTGTAGTGATTGTCTAAATTTATTATAATGGACGAAGGAAACTTGTCAATTTCTTTGGGTAATAAATCACTTGGATAAACCCCTATGAAATGCGGCGTGAATCTTAGAAATCGTGTTATCTGTTCGGTATTCATTATATCTCTTAACAAACGATTGACACGTTTCTATTTTTATCTATTTGTAACAAAGCCTGGAATTCGGATAGTACGATGCAGCTTAGTGTAGTGGGCGTGGGTTTTTCAAAACCCAATTCTAATCTTAACTGTCCCTGCTTCGTAGGACTCCAATGATCGGAATGACCCGCGCTACCGTCAGGTGTCAGGTCTAAACAGTATATGGCGTAGCCCGAGGCAAAGTCATCCAAATAGATATTGTTCCCCTTGTCGTTGTAGTGACTGTTTGACCCCGAAAATAAAGTGTAGTAGCTTCGGACAAATTGCTTTTTACTGTAGTGGGGTTTTAAGGCTTTGGAGGGGTATTGTTCGGAATTGATGAATGCTGCTAGATGATTGACATTCCAATGTCCAAAGTCAAAGTGGTTACTATCCAACGTTCCATTGTAAGAGGTGTGTTTTACAATAGCGATTGTAACCCTTGAAGGCTGGGTACCTAGGTAGATGTTTCCGATTGATGTGTTTAAGATATTTGGCGCAATTGTGAATATTTTAGTTTCCGTTCTAGTGTAACTATATTGGGCGGCTTTAATGCTTAAAGCTTGTTCGTGAGCAAATAGAATTTTAGGAGCTAATTGAAGCTTTAAGACGTATAATACGGCTTCAACGATTACGGGTTTATAACCATTGCCTGACGCGTTAAGTTTACCCATTAGACAAAAACTAGCTTTGCTTCTATGTAATTTTAATTTCATAGAAACTCCGTTTATCAGGTATCGGGGGATATTGAACATATCTACGTAAAGGCTGGAATACATTTCAATTTCCTCGGATAATGCAGTTTCTGGCGTTTAACAAAACCCATATTTTCTGTAAGCGAATCCATGCTTCCGCCTGTATCCTTGTAAAACAAGGAGGCACCCAAATGGGATTCTTTAGTTGCCGGACCGTATGACGTCAGGGCCGAAAGCAAAGCAGTGTACGCGTAGTTACTAGCAGCTGGTGTTGTTGCGCAATCGCCCAACTCCAAATCGACACGCTCAAATTGACTATGCTGAAAATTATTTACGGGTCCAACTGCGTTAAAGCAGTTCCATCTTCATTTACAATTTTAGTTCTGGTGTACAGCATTGTTAAGGCTGTATCCACGTATTCGCTACCGCTAGACGTTACTTCAAATTCGATAGGTTGGTCGCCTTTCAAAGATGCCAAAGGTTGATAAGGAACCCATTTGGAATTTTCGATGGCTGTTTGAAGGGGAGGGGGAGCGAAAATCTCGAAACCCGTGCTGCAAGCTTCAGTCATTTTTAGGTAGAGAAAATATCACGAACCGTTTTGTTTGAAAGTTTACGTTTATCTGATTTAAATTTGTTTGTGTTGTTTTGTTTTATAGATTTCTTTCTCTTTGGTGTTTTTACTTTTTAGCTAGTCTTTTCTTTTGTTTGGCAACCCCTCTACCGTATTGTTGTTGCACATCATCCAAAGTTTCGGTGAACCTTCTTTTAGAAGAAGTTTTCAGATCCTTTCCAGAGGCAACGTCGCTTATGATATTTGAAGATGTACCCAGAAACTGTTTACCAAGGAAATTTGCCCCTTTAATTAAGAAAGGTGATACGTATCTTTCGAAAGATTTCAAGAACGAGCCAATGCCTTCCCCGTTTTGGCCATGACCTTGTTGTCCTTGTTTCCCGACGTAAAAAGTCAGACCTGATCCTGACTGCGCTTGTTGGGTATAATAATCCGTGTAAACACATCTTTTGTTATCTAACGCGTTGGACTTGCGCATCTTAAATGAACTTTACAGTGCAACAGTCCAAACTGAAATAAAGCCGGTTCACCCATGTGGTCCTTTATATGGATGCCAACCTCGCTAATATAATGTTTTGACAGAGGGACGTAATGGGGTGAAACAAACGTAAGACACACGGTATCCCCGTGTTTCTGGTCTTCGATGGGTATAATACGTAAGAGGGGGGCGTGGGTGTTACCGACAATTTGTCCTTCGACCAGATCGCAATAAATATATAATTGAGATGGTACGTGGTAGTTTAACCTGGCTGGTCTATCTCTCAACCCTTGTATATTGAGAGGGTTTCTGTACCCCAAAATCGCAGCTAATGATTCGTGTGTCTTGAAGATAATTTTGGTATCTACAGTGGCATCGGTTTTTAGTTTTACATGCCCCGTCGTCTCGTTAATATGAAATAAAGAAGCGGTTTTTTCGCATATTTTGGAAGTATTGATAGTTTCCACAATGTGGTTAAGTGATTTGTAATGGCCGGCCGGTATATTATGTAGATGGTAGCTTTCGTAGCTGGTCAGTTTCCCATCTTTTCGTTCAACAAGGTCGGTTACGTCACATTCCTTGGGGTTTTTAAATTTTTTAGAGCTACTTTCTTCGATTAAATCTTCAAGTGTTTTTCTCTTGCTCACCTCCCTCTTACTAGTTTTGTATATAACATTGTAGAAACTGCTTGTATATATTATTTCTACTAAAGAAATTTCCCATTGTCCTTGTAAATTAATAGGATCGGGTAGTTTAGTGATGTAACTACCCATAGTGTTATTAGGGTAGACATCCATACTAGCGTCGCTAGGTAGAGTTAAATAGAATTCAGATTTTCTCGACATTTTCGGCTGTTACCCACGAGTTCTGCGATTTAGGTAGACCGATAAACGATACAAAATAATCTAATTTCCCTTTACGTTTACGTTTCTTGAGTATAGTATCTATCTTAAACAGTTTGGGTTCCACTGTGCGAATGAGCTGATCAGAGTAAAACAACCCGGTTATATGATTGCTGTTCAAATCTTTCAAACGATATAATAGGGCTTTCTGAAGTTCAAAATAGAGGAAATGAAAAATACTTCCGTTGAAAAATTTGCCTCATAACCTTTAGAAAAGGCTGGTTTAAGTTTGCTTATTCTTACGTAATCTCCGACACGAAATTCGACGTCTTTTTTAGTAGGCTTAGTACTCATTTCCGGTTTGTAAATGTTTTTGTACACTTCCAGAACGTTAGAGGGGGAAACATTGTCGGGTGTCATTTTTATTACGGAATGATAAGAGGCATTGTAGCCTTTAACTATGTCTGTCAATTGATCTATATATCTATGAGAATTGAAATGAGGCAACATTTTGAATATTCGATGTTTCAAAGTTTTAATTAAACGTTCTACAAATGGACAGTGGAATTTTTCTGACGTCATAGAGCCGAATTTGATTTTATTTTTCTTAAGAAGTTTTTGCGTCTGTGAATTAATAAATTCTTTACCTAAATCAGACCAGATGGCTTTAGGTTTGCTTTGTTCGATGATAACCTCGAGAGCTTTCGTAGCCTCGGTCGCGTGTTTTCTTTTCATGGGTACTACAAAAGCTTTTCGGGAGAAGCAGTCGATGCCGACCATAAGATATCTGTAGTCGTCATTGTATTTAGCGATTGAACCCAGATCAGCCAGATCTACTTCGACTCTATCCGAGATGTTAAAGACGGTGATTTTACGCCTTTTGAATTTATGTATAGCTGTTTTATGCAGTGTGTAAACGTCAGTGGTTTCTAGAAAGGTTTTGACTTCGTTTCTCGAAATACCTTGAGATTTGACAGCCCTGTACAAGGGGTTTAAACCAGTGAACCCTGACCGGTGTTTGCTGTTGAGATATGTATTCTTTAAAGTTTCTACTTTTTGGAGCTTCGATAAACCTCCCATAATGTATTCTTGGCTTTAAAAGGTTGTTTCTTCGAAATTAATGGGCTCGTTTTATTGTCAAAAGTTAATCTCTTCTTCGCTCTTATATACGTTCCGGGTCGAAGCCGATTCTTCAGCGGTACAGAACTGGGCGATGCCTTGGTTGAGGGGGGCGGTGCTAATGGAGACGTTGATTTGCTTTTGGCGCTAGAAAGTTTTGCACAAAGGGTTGAAATTCTGTCCCCCGTCGGTGGAGTACCTACGAGTGAAGGGGCTACTCCGTACTTATTGAAGAGGGTAGGTTTTATAGTAAAATAAACTAGCTGAACTATATCTGAATCTGGGATCTTAAGGTCGTTCACGAAGAGAACCCCCGAGTCATCCCATCGTATACTAGGAGCGTTACTTGCTAAGTGGTCGAATATTTTCTTCGCCGCTCCTCTATATTTCAGGGGAAACATATTAATCCAGCTGTCTTGTTTATTCGATGGGCGAGGTTTCGAGATGTTCAGGTAGAGCTTCATCGCCTCTTCATAAAAATCCCATTTGGTTCTTTTATCTAAAGATTGATTTGAGATAATCGTGCTCATATCTTTATCCAACTCCGATAACACTGTATTGTTTTTTGAAATCTCATTATTTGATGTTATTAATTGATTTGATGGGCTATGACTTTGTTCAGGTTGTTGTTGTTGCTCCAAGGGTACTAATGTCATTTTATTAGCGTAAACTAGTGTTTTATTCATTTTGAGAATAAACCGCCTAAAAGACATGAAATTACGGGAAAGAGGACACTAAAGAAACCACTTCCTGTTTGTTTAGATAATATGGTTCTTTTGGCTTTCCAAGAAATTTTGCGAATATGTTTCTTATGCTTACACAATTTATTATA
Source organism: Phalangium opilio (assembly GCF_054372755.1). Taxonomy (NCBI): domain Eukaryota; kingdom Metazoa; phylum Arthropoda; class Arachnida; order Opiliones; family Phalangiidae; genus Phalangium; species Phalangium opilio. The sequence goes on along the minus strand of NW_028324160.1, from coordinate 8,077,907 downwards.
TACGTCTGGTTTCAGATTGACAGCTCCTTGTAAGGCGTTGTGACAACACTCGCTGATTGAATCAATAATTTCTCGATTAGAATTTTTAAGAATAGCTAATCTTTGAGGTTTTTTTAATTGCCCCAAAGCGGCTATTAAATTGATGTTTTTAGTGGCTAAACTTTTCTTTTTAATACCCGATGTTTTCTTGACCTTTCTCGGTGGTGACATCGTAAAGAATGATTAATTTTAGTAATGTCGTTTAATTATATCGTTTTCTTCTTGGGAGTATAGATGACTATTTGTTCTCCCGGTAAAATATTTGTTCTAAACCTTAAATCGGAATGACATTTCTGGGTTAAATCGCAAAGTAAATACCCGTAAGGTTTTTCTGTCGCATCCAGATAACATTCTACAATACATTTAGAGTTGTTGGGTGCCAATTGTTTAGAGAGAGCCACTAATTGCATAAGATCTCTCAAAGTTTTCATAAGAATCATATAATGCGCGTTTAAGGAGGCTGTTCTCAAGTTTTTTTTCAAATATATTTTGTAAAAGGGTGATGACGAATAATTTCCTATGCTTAGTAAATATTTCTGATAAAATATTATTTTGTATTTTCTAGCATGAGATCGTCTAAGACGATTAATATTGTTTTAGAGCCATCGTATATAGTAACGTCGGGTAAACCTTGACGCATAATTACGCCCATTTCTTTCAATTTATCGTAGCAAGGCTGATATATACTTTAATGCCAAACAACTAAATCAACTTTAGGTTCAAACATTTTATCCTTATTTTCAATTATTCGTTTACATAAAACTGTTTTACCAGATCCCGAAGGACCAAAAATAATCAAATTTCCAGGTGTAGTGAACGGTATCATAGCTAATACTCGAATGAAATTTATTTGCAACTATCATTCGTACTTAAACGTATTCAATTAATACGCGAACGCGCGCGTGCACCCCCCAGGGGTCGCGAACCTCAAACGCGTGGGGGTAGGGGGCCCAAACGACACGCGGGGGGGGGAAGCGCGGTTGACGCGGGTCGTGAACACGTAGAAATAATTTTGAAAAGTAGGGCCATCATGCTGCCTTTATCTAAAGTAGCCGCTAAAAGCTTTTAACATGGACTGTCACTATTTGAGATGGTAAATACGGTTAAACCAGAGACCCTCGTACGGTCAATCCAAGAAACGCTGAAAGGGTTTCTCTAAATGTCACCAAAGAAAATTCACCTGAGAAACTATTGTCCAATGGCAAGGTTTCTGATAATTTTGCCCGCGAAAATTTTCTACCCTCGTACATGCTAAATACCTCGAAGGCACTTGTTTGTTCTCGAACACGCCTGACCCTAGTAAAAAGTATAAAATGAAGAAGTTGAGTGCTCAAAGTTACCACTTTCTCTCGGACCACCACCATGAACAACCAACAAAACCAAGCGATGGACCTTTCCGCAACCTGGTAAGAAATACTTTTATTAAAAACTTAGTCTTTTTAAGAGAAGACTTAGAAAATCTCTCTCTCTCTATAGCTACGTCCACGGGGTTGATACCCCCTATTCCCTCGTCGAGGTTTCGGACTCGGCGGATTCTTCCCGCTCTGGGACCCCCGAGTCCATAGAGCTAGCCCCCTCGCCACCACCTCGGAGACCACTCTGCGTGGTAGGGCCAAGGCCCCGGACTACCCGCACCACCATGCACCCCCTCCCCAGAACCTCAACTAGAATATCAACCTCTCCCGGCCATATACTATCCGTGGCAAGCTATGCCCAGGCCGGGAGAGGACGACTTAAACGTCAACGGGGACTTGTAAGTGAACCTTTTGTTTTACGTTACACTACGGTATTTTAATTTTTATTTATTTACAGCTTAGTTTATCAAATAATAAACTACCTGGCGGGACTAGCCGAGGTCGTGGAGGATGACGCGTTTATGCACGACCTGCTTAATAACAACTGCGTTTTTATACCCCACGAGTAAGTTTTCATGCATTATTTTATGTTTCGTTTATCTATATTTTAATTTTTCTCTTTTAGCCTCCTGGCCCTCAACTGTCGCGGGTTCCGGTGAGTCAATTTTTTTTTATTAGTTGTTGTTATCCAATACTTTATTTATTAACCTTCCTCTCTTTCTCTCTCCCAACAGAGTCAATCAGGAACTTGCGCAGTTGTTGACGTACCGCCGGGTACGTTTTCTTGAAGTCCCCGCGGGCCATGCACGAGTGTACGAGGGCCGGGACGATGTGATATTCGAGGGGGTCCGTACACTCGTGCAAACCCTCTCAATCGATTGAGTGGGGGGAGGGGGCGGGCTCATTGTAAAAAAAATTGTAAATGTTTTTTTGAATTTTAAATAAATTGTTTTTGTACTTTATTTACTTCTTTTTATTTAAAATAAGTTCCTATCAAAAAAATCGACAAGTTTAATAGTTTTTCCTACACTTTAGTTATATCTACTTTTATATTTCGTAGCCTTAAAATTTAAAAACTAGAAAAGATAGTAATTTATATCATTTCTGTTTAGTATTAGTTATGTAAAATGGTACATTTTTCAGTTTTAAATTCAATTTATTTTGAAACATCAATGCAAAAATAAAAAAAATTATCAAATAGACATAAATTTAAAAATGCGTTAACATGTGCATTCTCTCTTTCAAATAAGTTATTTGACCAGAAATTACCGAAAATACATTATAATTATAAAATTTACTTTCAAGATTTTCTTCTTCAAGTACATTATTAAATTTCATTACCACCTGGTAACACGTTACGAAATTGGTGAAGTATCCCACCACTGCGTCGAATTTTTCTGGTTGACCATCTAAACACGGTATGCGATCGTGATCACCATATAAATTATCATAAATATCATTATAAAATTCTATAATAATATCAGCCATGTGCGTGAATACAATTTCATGGTTACTTAACTTAATAAGATGCTCCTTAACGGCGTTCGAAACTCGGTTCAATGCCGCTGTTTCCAGACTGTCCAAAACAATGGAATCATCATTTAGTAAATCTTTAATGTGACACGTATTATGATACGCCACAACAGTTGTTTTTTCATTTGCGTTATCGTTCAAAACGATTTCAAAGTTATTGGTTTCGTGACCCGCCGTCCAGCCTGCTAATATGTGTAGTCTGGGTATCAACTTCTCCCAGGTACTTGTTGAAATGGCGATACTTTTTACCGACTGCTTCCTACATAAGCGAATCTCGGAGTCAAGGGTGCCGTTCACGAATCCCGTTGTCAGGAACAACTCTCTAGAAATGTTTCAAAGTTTCAAAGTTTCAAAGTTTATTCAAAGTTTCAAAGTTTACATTAGATTCGTTTCATAAGGGCCTAAGTCAACTAGCGACCGTTGATTTTTCGTTCGTTAGTTACGCCAATCTTCCTCTTAACAGCTTCTTGATTTTCCATGTGCCCGTTTAAGGTCTTCAGGAGTAATGATACACTCCTCTGTCGAGTTCGAGGGTTTTTATACTATATTTCCTACGTAGCTATCGCGAAATATCTATTGTCCTTGACTGTTCCATTGTTAGACTGTAGGCGTATTTTTATGTCAAAGTTCTGAAACCAAAGATTAAGGAATTCTAACATTCCCAAAATCAATAATATAAAGAATACAATAAGTAGTTTTTGGGGGTTAACCTCCAAGATCCGACGAATTCTTGACAACCTCTCTGTACCTGCCTCCATAACAGCTGACGAGTAAATAAATAACACAATAGTAAACCTGACTTATTTATCTATTATTACCCACATTCCTTAGCTAGACCTGTCAATATTTGATTGATTGATTGATGAAATATTTCCCTAACATCTTCAAAGACCTAAAGGTCATTGTTGAAGAACCCCCTCCGTTCTTCGATTATAAGCGTATTTTTATGTAAGTTTTTGAAACCGGGTATTAAGGAATTCCAGCACTCCAAAGACCAATAAGATAAATAGCACAATAAGCAGTTTTTTTTATCTCCAAGATCCGACGAATTCCTGACAACCTTTGTGGACTTGACAGTTGAGGAGAAAATAAATTACACAATAGTAAACTTGACCTATTTATCTACTATTCCCAACATTCCTTAAATAGACCTGTCACTATTTGATTGATTGAAGAAATTCTTTCCTAACATTTTTTCAATGTCATTGTTGAAGAAGCCCCCACCTAATAGAATGACGCACCAACTCTTTTGTTATAATTATTCCTTTTGTTGAATTATAAAATCTATTGTAAATTCGTTGTTTTGTTATACGACTATTTGACACCATGTCAATCCATCTATCTTATATCACCTATTGTTCACTGCCAAACAATATTAGACGTGTTTAAACATGCCAGAAATCAGCGGCGATGGCCTTTGCTAGTACCTTGTATTGTTTGTCAATAATTTCGAAAAATATACTGGCGTTGACCCTAGAGCTTGGAATTTCTATAACTTTTGTTGCTTAGGTACGATCTCTTGAATATCAATCAGATCTATCCATTCAAATAATTTAAGCTTATCTATATTTTCCAAAAACCTTATTCGAAACCAAAACTATAAATGTGTAATTTTATCCGTTCATGATTTTGTAGCGTAATTTTGGATTCGTAAAGGACTTGACATAATCTTTTGCGTACGTTTTAAGAACATTATTTAACAGATAAAATAATTAAATAACAATTTTTAACGTCAATTAAATACGTTTTTTATTTACAAATAATATTGTTACCGGATAGTTTAATCTGCAATTTAAGTAGGTGTATATAATTTGATAAAAAAACCAGCAATCTTATCTAATCCGATTTTTCAATACTATTTTTTATTCAGAGTTAAGTTAATGCTTTGTAGTTATCCATTTTTAACCGTTTCTTAATCCGTTATCTGCAAGCTGATGCATTAACACGGATTTTCAACTGTAAGTTTATAATGATCTGGTGGGTCACTCGGGTGGTCGTGGACGGTGGTACTAGTGTTTCGGAATATTAATGCATGTAGACCTTGGTTATTGGATACAGGTTGTTCTTCAAAACTCGGTTTACCGAATCGTCGTAACCTGACGTTGCACAAACGTGAAGTGACTGTTGGCGGCATTTCAACATCTCATATCGAGAGTCTTACCATGGCAAAACAATTTGCAAAATGACTGTACTGTAAGTACCAACATTTTATTTGTTGTAAAATATATGCAAAATTAGTAACTATTTCTTACGAAAGTGCGTCGTATACACAAGGATTCAAGACCAACTTAAGCACAGGGAACTTAAAATACCACGTTGAGAAGAAACATCTCAAATATAATACTGATCGCGATTATCAATATTGAGTTGCAATGGCTAATACCTATAGATGAATAGAAATCATAATTTTATATACAGGATAAGTCCATGTCCATGTGCATAAACAGGTTTAAAAACAAAAGACTTTGGACTTCAAATTTGGCAATTTTTTCAACAGCCCGCATATTATCTTCACCTGTTTTTCCGTTTCCATGGTATCATTTTTGAGGGTTGTTTTGTTTGTACCCAACCGCGTTTCTGCAAAAGCTCCTTCAATGTCACTGTTTATCAGGATCTCAAATCTCTTGATCACGCTTCTTGATCTAATTTTAAGGTGTGTTCTTTCCCTAGTAGCATTTTCTATCCGTTTTGTAGTCGGTTTATTGTCAGTACTGGCGGTTAGTTGTCCGAATTGGATAATTTTCGGTAAACGTCTTCAAACCACCTTACACGACGTGGAATGTACCTTGCCTACCAAATGGCAGGAACATGAAGTATTGTAGACCGACAGTGCGATAAGTCTTTCGGGCCGATTGATCAGGTTTGGTGTCGCCCCGACTAGTTCGGTCAAACTGAGAGAAAAATGTCCTAGAACCTGGCGCCTACAATATTTAATAACAAATATACGGGCACCCAAACATAGGCCCCTACAACAAGGAAAAAGTTTCAAACTTGCAGTAATACGTACTAGCCTGCCCATCTTGTTCAGAAGAGATGGAAGTCTTTGGAAGATGTTAAAACACACTGCAACACTTTCATTTAGCTTCATTTAACCTACTTAAGCACACTGCAATCCGTCTATTTCTACAAGATAAAGGTTCAATAGCATTGTAGCGAGAGGGGAAAAACGTGACGCTGCTCTTTTTAACTACTAGCAAAGGCGCGGTTATAACAAAGACCAGTTTGCAGTGGCCCGCTGTAGCGCAAAAGGTGATATCGAAGTGCTGTATTTCTTCTAAATCAGAAGGCGAGGATGATGTCTTGCTTCACGTGTGGGACTATTTCCTTATTTTATGGGTCATTGTTTGGGAGCCCATATATCCGTAACTAAATAGTGTAGAGCCCATATTTTTGACACTTTCCACTTAGTTTTATCCAGAAAAATGTCCTTTAATTTATAGCAGACTAATCAGAAACAACATGTATAGGTCCCATTCATTAGAAACTATACTATTCAACACTCTTTGTTCACACTTCAGTAATAGTATGTTTTACAAGTGTTAGCAATTACAGTGGACAAAGCCTCTGATAACAAAAGGTTTAAGAAGGAGCTTGACCAGAGAAGGCCACAATTAGGACTTAGATTCCGAACGGGAAATTGAATTAGTTGCCTTGCTCACATGACCACCCTAAATCCCAGCCTTCTTGCAATAGTGAAGAAAAGTGTGATCCTGAAGACATTGTGATTTCAAACTTGGAGTCAAGCATTGTCAATACTGTAGCTAAAGTAAAATGCAATAATCTTCTGGGTGTCCACTCTGTACCAATAGAATTGGTTTTTTGACATTTGACTATAGTGACGTGCACATGAGTTGAGCTTTAGGTTCCTTTGAATCTTTGATTTATCAATGTAGTGTGCTATTAGCATATCATATTCTCTGTCGGTTGCTTAAGTGCTATGTACCCCCATCTACCTTGCATTTTAAGAGACTAACCTTATCTCCGCGAATCGATTGCAGAAGAACATAACCTCTTAAAGTTCGGTTATTCAAGTTATTCTAGGTTGTCGTCTTTAGTTTAAAAAGTTGAGCTAGTGCTGGGATTAAAATACTTAGAGATTACATATAGAGGCATAATCTACTTAGTCTCTTTTTATTATATTTGTTATACACGTTTTAAACGGTACCGGCTGGCCTGCATTGGGGCACGGGGGCCATGAGATCGACCCTGGAGATACTCCTTGAAAAGCTTCCTCTTTATCTCTTCGTTGAGGAGGAGGCCGTCATGGGGTCCTACAGGCTCTATAATAATGGCTGTTGGGTACCCAGACTTTGGGATCACAGCCATACCAAGCTCTTTTGGGAGCATGCCGCACTTGAGCCGTCGCTGACGATGCGCTCTGACAAAACCGTTACCAGTTTTGATTTTACAAAACCATTCAGAACCCACTTTTCCAGTCGGACCGAGTGGACTAACCTGCTGCCTCTTGGTATCGGGGTTCTAAGACTGATTCCGGCGCTGGTGCCGGTTACTACTGCCAAACCACAAAGTTCGGCTTTTCTGAGAGTCTGGGCACCTATGCAAGTGTGTTTCAGGCGGAGATTGCCATGATCTGTTATTGCGCGGACTATTGCGTCAATAAAGGTTATACCGGACGGACTGTAAGGATTTATTCTGACATTCAGGCCACTTTGGAAGCGCTGAACCAGTGTCAGATCACTTCTCCACTGGTGTGCAGTTGCCTTGATCTGCTTGCCCGACTGGCAGTCTGCAACAGGATTCAGCTGTACTGGGTGCCCGTCACAGCGGTTATCATGGCCATGAGCAAGCCGATAGGTTTGCTAAAAGGGGGCGGAGGCCAAGTTCTTGGGACAGGTGCAGTTCGTCCACATCCCGTACGGGTACGCTAGACGGAGTCTGCATGCCAGGTTGACCGTCTGGCACAATATGGAGGGCCAGAGACAGACGAAACAGTTCGCTAATGGTCCCTGTGGGTCTCGGGCTAGAAACCTTATTGTGCTCAGCAAATGGGATATTAGGCTGGCCACCTGTCTCTTAAGTTAAGAAATTCAAAATTTCATACTCTGAACGATTTTAACGAATACTATGATTGCAGTGAAGAGTCGACAATGGATATTCACGGAGCTCTCGCTGGAATTGATGACTTGTACAGCGTCCATCCGAAAGATCTCGAAGGATAATCAAAGGCTCAGTGCTTCTAAATACTACAAGCATGAACAGCTTCCTCCTCACACCGACTAACTCGAATAATGGAGTGTATAGACCTGGTTAAGGGTAGTATTGTCGTGGAATAATATCATAACAAGCTGTACCATTACAGGTCAATAAATAAGTTTACCAAACGGTTAGCAAAATGGCAAGCGAATTTTTTCACTAAAGGGTCGTCAATTGCTTTTGAGGGACATTTTTCTTGTGACACTTATCGATTTCCAATGAAGCGTTTTACTATGACACCAGATAGAATTTTATATTTCACTTGTATATAATAGTGGTGGAAACGGAATATTTTTATTAATACATTTCTAGTGTGAACAACCAACAATGTCTTTTCCAAATAAATATGTATAAATTCACTGGATGTTTGCGCAATTACATTATTAATAATAAATGAAGAGGAACCAGAAAAGGAACTAACGAGGCATTGTCTGCACAACTGACTTCGAGGGACATGTTCAAGTATCTTTAAATGACTTTTAAGTACGTCTGTAATTGAGAATAGAACTTTACTCGTCCTTTATAACTTCAGATTCTAACAATGAACAAGGACACAAAATTCAAATATCATAAAGTTATGACTGTACTGTATACTTATTTTAACATAAGATGTTGAAACCAGGTTCATAATTGTTTAATAGGCAAACAGACTTATCTCAATTATATTAATGCTTGGCAGTGTTTTAGTTTAAACGAACGCTATACATTAACTAGTTTTGATGTTCAGTTAAGAAAAATTACCACATTACGTAATATGTAAGCTTATCTATAGGTAATGTAACTTACTCAACGTTTATCCTAATGGATACATTTGATTGATATGGGCTTGCAAATAGTACATCTTTCAACCTACAACCGCATAGGCCAACCTATAAAATAGAAGCTACTATATTTTACATCTGGGTAAATTAACCGCGAACAATTTGTAGACATAAACGTGAATAACAAACGATTATAGATATCCGATTCCTAGCTCTAGTTGACCCCCTTGAGAGGAGGAAGAGGGGGGTAGGAATCTAGTATAAAGAAGGTGAGAAAATAGCAGCACTTCACATTCGAACATCAATCGTCAAAACCTCAACATGGACGCTGAAGCACTTCGATGGACACTTGACGAAATGGCTGTAAATAAGCCTTGGAACATAGTCGAAACATACAAGTTTTATTATTTTCTCTGCTCTTATTTACACTTAGATCCTGCTAATATACCTTCAACATTACCCGGTTTTATCATAAATGGTGGTTTAAATATTATTCAAACGTTCCTCGATCTAATAGACTTTATGAAGAACGTTCCTCGTACACCTGAAACGTGTCAAACACATGACGAATTGGAACATTTATATAATTTAATTCCTACCCCTTTAAAAATTTCTTACTTAGACCGCGTGAAAAGGCGGAAGCAAGAAATAGAACGGGATAACCGTGAAGAAGAATCTTTAAGACCCAGTTTCGATAATTCACAAACTGGCAGGGAGATGGGGGAGATTCTAGCTAACGCGTGTCAACAAGACGAGACGGAGAACGACCCTTTTGAATATATGTCTCTGAACTTTTCCGATTACGCCCCCAGCGAAAAGAGCTCCATCGTAGATTCGGAGGAGGCCGAGGCGAATGTTTATGATCAATGGGGAGGGGGGTGCCCCCCTTCACCTATAGAAGATGTACCTTCTTGCGAACTTCTAGAGCAGAGCAAGAGATTTTTTGAACATTTTAATATGTATGGCAGGGAAATAACTCTAAATATAACTGACGATCCGGTGGATAGTATATGTACTATTACGGAACACGTTTTAAGCGAATATAGAGCAACAGATTTCGTGCAAATAACTTTACGAAGTCTGGGTATAAACTGCTGTTCGGAACTTGAATTATCTTTTAAAAGACTAGATAAAGTAGACCCTTCTATCCTCTTTGACCAACTAGCCGAGTTACTTTATGATGATGAGATCGAACATTTTTTTCAAGGACCCATAAAAATGATATTAAGAATAGTCAGAATACCAGAAGAGTATGGACGTTCTAATCGTCGTCAACTCAAGCCATTCAGTATTTTTTCAAAGGATCGAAGGGGGATTCGACGAATACCAAGCACTGATAATCTCTGTTTAGCGCGTAGCCTTTGTGTTGCTGTCGCTCATCGTGTCCACATGAACAATAAAAACAACACCGAGTTAAAAAACCGTTACAAGAACATATCAGAAACAGGCCCCCGATTCACAACTCAAAAAACAGCCTCTTTAGATCTGTGTCAAAAGGCTGGAGTTGCTGTACCTGAATGTGGTACCCCCGATTCATTCCAGAAATTTAAAGTTTATTTATCCTCCTATTCTATATTTGTTTATAAATTCGAAAACAGAGTTCCAATTCTAATTTTAGGCGAAAATGACCCTACAGATACCAGACCACGCCTCTTTCTACTTAATGTGAATAATCACTATAACGTCATAACAAATTTAAAACCATTGTTTAGTCACGAACACTTTTGCGAGAAGTGCCTCACACCTTACTGGCGTTTTTAATCTCATAAATGCAATGATTTTTGCTTTAAATGTATGCGTCCGACTGTTTGTCATGGACGTGAAAAAACATGCGACTCCTGCCTACGAAAATTCTGGGGTGACGATTGTTATAACAGCCATTTGGTTCCGGTTGGTAATAAAAAAACCCTTTGCGAGCGGCTTTACCATTGCAAAAGCTGCTTTATAATAATTGATTTCGTAAAACGTACTACTAGACACAGCTGTGGGGAGATGTTCTGTCATGTTTGTGGAAAGCATCAACCCAGCGATCATTTATGCTACATTCAAGTAATCAAAGACAAAACAATCAATGTTAACCCTGCTAAAAAACCACGCAATAATTTACCCATTAGCTTCCATGGCGCAATGGTTAGCGCGTTCGGCTGTTAACCGAAAGGTTGGTGGTTCGAGCCCAACCGGGAGCGTTGTTTGGAAGTCTTAGAAGTAACGTGAAAAGGCACAATTTTTGCACAATACGTGAAAGTCGAAACTTCTCTAAGCTTCCGTGGCGCAATGGTTAGCGCGTTCGGCTGTTAACTGAAAGGTTGGTGGTTCGAGCCCACCCGGGAGCGTTGTTTTGAAGTCTTAGAAGTAACGTAAAAAGGCAAAATCTTTCCACAATACGTGAAAATCAATGTTTTACTAAGCTTCCGTGGCGCAATGGTTAGCGCGTTCGGCTTTTAACCGAAAGGTTGGTGGTTCGAGCCTACCCGGGAGCGTTGTTTTGAAGTCTTAGAAGTAACGTAAAAAGGCAAAATTTTTCCACAATACGCGGCAATCCGTCTTTTTCTAAGCTTCCGTGGCGCAATGGTTAGCGCCTTTGGCTGTTAACCGAAAGGTTGGTGGTTCGAGCCCACCCGGGAGCGTTGTTTTGACGTCTTAGAAGTAACGTAAAAAGGCAAAATTTTTCCACAATACGTGACAATCAATGTTTTTCTAAGCTTCCGTGGCGCAATGGTTAGCGCGTTCGGCTGTTAACCGAAAGGTTGGTGGTTCGAGCCCGCCCGGGAGCGTTGTTTTGAAGTCTTAGAAGTAACGTAAAAAGTCACAATTTTTCCGCAATACCTGACAATCAATCATTTTCTTAGCTTCCGTGGCGCAATGGTTAGCGCGTTCGGCTGTTAACTGAAAGGTTGGTGGTTCGAGCCCACCCAAGAGCTTTGTTTTGAAGTCTTAGAAGTAACGTAAAAAGGCTAAATTTTTCCACAATACATGACAATCAATCTTTTTCTAAGCTTCCGTGGCGCAATGGTTAGCGCGTTCGTCTGTTAACCGAAAGGTTGGTGGTTCGAGCCCAACCGCGAGCGTTGTTTGGAAGTCTTAGAAGTAACGTAAAAAGGCACAATACGAGAAAATCAATATTTCTCTAAGCTTCCGTGGCGCAATGGTTAGCGCGTTCGGCTGTTAACCGAAAGGTTGGTGGTTCGAGCCCACCCGGGAGCGTTGTTTGGAAGTTTTAGAAGTAACGTAAAAAGGCAAAATTTTTCCGCAATACCTGACAATCAATCATTTTCTAAGCTTCCGTGGCGCAATGGTTAGCGCGTTCGGCTTTTAACCGAAAGGTTGGTGGTTCGAGCCTACCCGGGAGCGTTGTTTTGAAGTCTTAGAAGTAACGTAAAAAGGCAAAATTTTTCCACAATACGCAGCAATCCATCTTTTTCTAAGCTTCCGTGGCGCAATTGTTAGCGCGTTCGGCTGTTAACCGAAAGGTTGGTGGTTCGAGCCCACCCAGGAACGTTGTTTTGAAGTCTTAGAAGTAACGTAAAAAGGCAAAATTTTTCCACAATACGTGACAATCAATGTTTTACTAAACTTCCGTGGCGCAATGGTTAGCGCGTTCGGCTTTTAACCGAAAGGTTGGTGGTTCGAGCCTAACCGGGAGCGTTGTTTTGAAGTCTTAGAAGTAACGTAAAAAGGCAAAATTTTTCCACAATACGTGACAATCAATGTTTTTCTAAGCTTCCAAGGCGCAATGGTTAGCGCGTTCGGCTGTTAACCGAAAAGTTGGTGGGTCGAGCCCACCCAAGAGCTTTGTTTTGAAGTCTTAGAAGTAACGTAAAAAGGCAAAATTTTTCCACAATACATGACAATCAATCTTTTTCTAAGCTTCCGTGGCGCAATGGTTAGCGCGTTCGGCTGTTAACCGAATGGGAGGTCGTTCGAGCCCACCCGGTAGCGTTGTTTTGAAGTCTTAGAAGTAACGTAAAAAGGCAAAATTTTCCCACAATACGTGACAATCAGTGTTTTTCTAAGCTTCCGTGGCGCAATGGTTAGCGCGTTCGGCTGTTAACTGAAAGGTTGGTGGTTCGAGCCCACCCGGGAGCGTTGTTTTAAGTGTTAGAAGTAACGTAAAAAGGCAAAATCTTTCCACAATACGTGAAAATCAATGTTTTACTAAGCTTCCGTGGCGCAATGGTTAGCGCGTTCGGCTGTTAACTGAAAGGTTGGTGGTTCGAGCCCACCCGGGAGCGTTGTTTTGAAGTCTTAGAAGTAACGTAAAAAGGCAAAATCTTTCCACAATACGCGGCAATCCATCTTTTTCTAAGCTTCCGTGGCGCAATGGTTAGCGCCTTTGGCTGTTAACCGAAAGGTTGGTGGTTCGAGCCCACCCGGGAGCGTTGTTTTGAAGTCTTAGAAGTAACGTAAAAAGGCAAAATTTTTCCACAATACGTGACAATCAATGTTTTTCTAAGCTTCCGTGGCGCAATGGTTAGCGCGTTCGGCTGTTAACCGAAAGGTTGGTGGGTCGAGCCCACCCAAGAGCTTTGTTTTGAAGTCTTAGAAGTAACGTAAAAAGGCTAAATTTTTCCACAATACATGACTATCAATCTTTTTCTAAGCTTCCGTGGCGCAATGGTTAGCGCGTTCGGCTGTTAACCGAAAGGGAGGTCGTTCGAGCCCATCCGGGAGCCTTGTTTTGAAGTCTTAGAAGTAACGTAAAAAGGCAAAATTTTTCCACAATACATGACAATCCATCTTTTTCCAAGCTTCCGTGGCGCAATGGTTAGCGCGTTCGGCTGTTAACCGAAAGGGAGGTCGTTCGAGCCCACCCGGGAGCCTTGTTTTGAAGTCTTAGAAGTAACGTAAAAAGGCAAAATTTTTCCGCAATACCTGACAATCAATCATTTTCTTAGCTTCCGTGGCGCAATGGTTAGCGCGTTCGGCTGCTAACCGAAAGGTTGGTGGTTCGAGCCCAACCGCGAGCGTTGTTTGGAAGTCTTAGAAGTAACGTAAAAAGGCACAATACGAGAAAATCAATATTTCTCTAAGCTTCCGTGGCGCAATGGTTAGCGCGTTCGGCTGTTAACCGAAAGGTTGGTGGTTCGAGCCCATCCGGGAGCGTTGTTATGAAGATTTAGAAGTAACGTAAAAAGGCAAAATTTTTCCACAATACGTGACAATCAATGTTTTACTAAGCTTCCGTGGCGCAATGGTTAGCGCGTTCGGCTGTTAACCGAAAGGTTGGTGGTTCGAACCCACCCGGGAGCGTTGTTTCGAAGTCTTAGAAGTAACGTAAAAAGGCAAAACTTTTCCACAATACGTGACAATCAGTGTTTTTCTAAGCTTCCGTGGCGCAATGGTTAGCGCGTTCGGCTGTTAACCGAAAGGTTGGTGGTTCGAGCCCACCCGGTAGCGTTGTTTAGAAGTTTTAGAAGTAACGTAAAAAGGCAAAATTTTTCCGCAATATCTGACAATCAGTCATTTTCTAAGCTTCCGTGGCGCAATGGTTAGCGCGTTCGGCTGTTAACCGAAAGGTTGGTGGTTCGAGCCTACCCGGGAGCGTTGTTTTGAAGTCTTAGAAGTAACGTAAAAAGGCAAAATCTTTCCACAATACGTGAAAATCAATGTTTTACTAAGCTTCCGTGGCGCAATGGTTAGCGCGTTCGGCTTTTAACCGAAAGGTTGGTGGTTCGAGCCTACCCGGGAGCGTTGTTTTGAAGTCTTAGAAGTAACGTAAAAAGGCAAAATTTTTCCACAATACGTGACAATCAATGTTTTTCTAAGCTTCCAAGGCGCAATGGTTAGCGCGTTCGGCTGTTAACCGAAAAGTTGGTGGGTCGAGCCCACCCAAGAGCTTTGTTTTGAAGTCTTAGAAGTAACGTAAAAAGGCAAAATTTTTCCACAATACATGACAATCAATCTTTTTCTAAGCTTCCGTGGCGCAATGGTTAGCGCGTTCGGCTGATAACCGAATGGGAGGTCGTTCGAGCCCACCCGGTAGCGTTGTTTTGAAGTCTTAGAAGTAACGTAAAAAGGCAAAATTTTCCCACAATACGTGACAATCAGTGTTTTTCTAAGCTTCCGTGGCGCAATGGTTAGCGCGTTCGGCTGTTAACTGAAAGGTTGGTGGTTCGAGCCCACCCGGGAGCGTTGTTTTAAGTGTTAGAAGTAACGTAAAAAGGCAAAATTTTCCCACAATACGTGACAATCAGTGTTTTTCTAAGCTTCCGTGGCGCAATGGTTAGCGCGTTCGGCTGTTAACTGAAAGGTTGGTGGTTCGAGCCCACCCGGGAGCGTTGTTTTAAGTGTTAGAAGTAACGTAAAAAGGCAAAATCTTTCCACAATACGTGAAAATCAATGTTTTACTAAGCTTCCGTGGCGCAATGGTTAGCGCGTTCGGCTGTTAACTGAAAGGTTGGTGGTTCGAGCCCACCCGGGAGCGTTGTTTTGAAGTCTTAGAAGTAACGTAAAAAGGCAAAATCTTTCCACAATACGCGGCAATCCATCTTTTTCTAAGCTTCCGTGGCGCAATGGTTAGCGCCTTTGGCTGTTAACCGAAAGGTTGGTGGTTCGAGCCCACCCGGGAGCGTTGTTTTGAAGTCTTAGAAGTAACGTAAAAAGGCAAAATTTTTCCACAATACGTGACAATCAATGTTTTTCTAAGCTTCCGTGGCGCAATGGTTAGCGCGTTCGGCTGTTAACCGAAAGGTTGGTGGGTCGAGCCCACCCAAGAGCTTTGTTTTGAAGTCTTAGAAGTAACGTAAAAAGGCTAAATTTTTCCACAATACATGACTATCAATCTTTTTCTAAGCTTCCGTGGCGCAATGGTTAGCGCGTTCGGCTGTTAACCGAAAGGGAGGTCGTTCGAGCCCATCCGGGAGCCTTGTTTTGAAGTCTTAGAAGTAACGTAAAAAGGCAAAATTTTTCCACAATACATGACAATCCATCTTTTTCCAAGCTTCCGTGGCGCAATGGTTAGCGCGTTCGGCTGTTAACCGAAAGGGAGGTCGTTCGAGCCCACCCGGGAGCCTTGTTTTGAAGTCTTAGAAGTAACGTAAAAAGGCAAAATTTTTCCGCAATACCTGACAATCAATCATTTTCTTAGCTTCCGTGGCGCAATGGTTAGCGCGTTCGGCTGCTAACCGAAAGGTTGGTGGTTCGAGCCCAACCGCGAGCGTTGTTTGGAAGTCTTAGAAGTAACGTAAAAAGGCACAATACGAGAAAATCAATATTTCTCTAAGCTTCCGTGGCGCAATGGTTAGCGCGTTCGGCTGTTAACCGAAAGGTTGGTGGTTCGAGCCCATCCGGGAGCGTTGTTATGAAGATTTAGAAGTAACGTAAAAAGGCAAAATTTTTCCACAATACGTGACAATCAATGTTTTACTAAGCTTCCGTGGCGCAATGGTTAGCGCGTTCGGCTGTTAACCGAAAGGTTGGTGGTTCGAACCCACCCGGGAGCGTTGTTTCGAAGTCTTAGAAGTAACGTAAAAAGGCAAAACTTTTCCACAATACGTGACAATCAGTGTTTTTCTAAGCTTCCGTGGCGCAATGGTTAGCGCGTTCGGCTGTTAACCGAAAGGTTGGTGGTTCGAGCCCACCCGGTAGCGTTGTTTAGAAGTTTTAGAAGTAACGTAAAAAGGCAAAATTTTTCCGCAATATCTGACAATCAGTCATTTTCTAAGCTTCCGTGGCGCAATGGTTAGCGCGTTCGGCTGTTAACCGAAAGGTTGGTGGTTCGAGCCTACCCGGGAGCGTTGTTTTGAAGTCTTAGAAGTAACGTAAAAAGGCAAAATCTTTCCACAATACGTGAAAATCAATGTTTTACTAAGCTTCCGTGGCGCAATGGTTAGCGCGTTCGGCTTTTAACCGAAAGGTTGGTGGTTCGAGCCTACCCGGGAGCGTTGTTTTGAAGTCTTAGAAGTAACGTAAAAAGGCAAAATTTTTCCACAATACGTGACAATCAATGTTTTTCTAAGCTTCCAAGGCGCAATGGTTAGCGCGTTCGGCTGTTAACCGAAAAGTTGGTGGGTCGAGCCCACCCAAGAGCTTTGTTTTGAAGTCTTAGAAGTAACGTAAAAAGGCAAAATTTTACCACAATACATGACAATCAATCTTTTTCTAAGCTTCCGTGGCGCAATGGTTAGCGCGTTCGGCTGATAACCGAATGGGAGGTCGTTCGAGCCCACCCGGTAGCGTTGTTTTGAAGTCTTAGAAGTAACGTAAAAAGGCAAAATTTTCCCACAATACGTGACAATCAGTGTTTTTCTAAGCTTCCGTGGCGCAATGGTTAGCGCGTTCGGCTGTTAACTGAAAGGTTGGTGGTTCGAGCCCACCCGGGAGCGTTGTTTTAAGTGTTAGAAGTAACGTAAAAAGGCAAAATCTTTCCACAATACGTGAAAATCAGTGTTTTACTAAGCTTCCGTGGCGCAATGGTTAGCGCGTTCGGCTGTTAACTGAAAGGTTGGTGGTTCAAGCCCACCCGGGAGCGTTGTTTTGAAGTCTTAGAAGTAACGTAAAAAGGCAAAATCTTTCCACAATACGCGGCAATCCATCTTTTTCTAAGCTTCCGTGGCGCAATGGTTAGCGCCTTTGGCTGTTAACCGAAAGGTTGGTGGTTCGAGCCCACCCGGGAGCGTTGTTTTGAAGTCTTAGAAGTAACGTAAAAAGGCAAAATTTTTCCACAATACGTGACAATCAATGTTTTTCTAAGCTTCCGTGGCGCAATGGTTAGCGCGTTCGGCTGTTAACCGAAAGGTTGGTGGGTCGAGCCCACCCAAGAGCTTTGTTTTGAAGTCTTAGAAGTAACGTAAAAAGGCTAAATTTTTCCACAATACATGACTATCAATCTTTTTCTAAGCTTCCGTGGCGCAATGGTTAGCGCGTTCGGCTGTTAACCGAAAGGGAGGTCGTTCGAGCCCATCCGGGAGCCTTGTTTTGAAGTCTTAGAAGTAACGTAAAAAGGCAAAATTTTTCCACAATACATGACAATCCATCTTTTTCCAAGCTTCCGTGGCGCAATGGTTAGCGCGTTCGGCTGTTAACCGAAAGGGAGGTCGTTCGAGCCCACCCGGGAGCCTTGTTTTGAAGTCTTAGAAGTAACGTAAAAAGGCAAAATTTTTCCGCAATACCTGACAATCAATCATTTTCTTAGCTTCCGTGGCGCAATGGTTAGCGCGTTCGGCTGCTAACCGAAAGGTTGGTGGTTCGAGCCCAACCGCGAGCGTTGTTTGGAAGTCTTAGAAGTAACGTAAAAAGGCACAATACGAGAAAATCAATATTTCTCTAAGCTTCCGTGGCGCAATGGTTAGCGCGTTCGGCTGTTAACCGAAAGGTTGGTGGTTCGAGCCCATCCGGGAGCGTTGTTATGAAGATTTAGAAGTAACGTATAAAGGCAAAATTTTTCCACAATACGTCACAATCAATGTTTTACTAAGCTTCCGTGGCGCAATGGTTAGCGCGTTCGGCTGTTAACCGAAAGGTTGGTGGTTCGAACCCACCCGGGAGCGTTGTTTCGAAGTCTTAGAAGTAACGTAAAAAGGCAAAACTTTTCCACAATACGTGACAATCAGTGTTTTTCTAAGCTTCCGTGGCGCAATGGTTAGCGCGTTCGGCTGTTAACCGAAAGGTTGGTGGTTCGAGCCCACCCGGTAGCGTTGTTTAGAAGTTTTAGAAGTAACGTAAAAAGGCAAAATTTTTCCGCAATATCTGACAATCAGTCATTTTCTAAGCTTCCGTGGCGCAATGGTTAGCGCGTTCGGCTGTTAACCGAAAGGTTGGTGGTTCGAGCAAACCCGGGAGCGTTGTTTTGAAGTCTTAGAAGTAACGTAAAAAGGCAAACTTTTTCCACAATACGCGGCAATCAATCTTTTTTAAGCTTCCGTGGCGCAATGGTTAGCGCGTTCGGCTGTTAACCGAAAGGTTGGTGGTTCGAGCCCACCCGGGAGCGTTGTTTTGACGTCTTAGAAGTAACGTAAAAAGGCAAAATTTTTCCACAATACGTGACAATCAATGTTTTCTAAGCTTCCGTGGCGCAATGGTTAGCGCGTTCGGCTGTTAACCGAAAGGTTGGTGGGTCGAGCCCACCCAAGAGCTTTGTTTTGAAGTCTTAGAAGTAACGTAAAAAGGCTAAATTTTTCCACAATACATGACTATCAATCTTTTTCTAAGCTTCCGTGGCGCAATGGTTAGCGCGTTCGGCTGTTAACCGAAAAGGGAGGTCGTTCGAGCCCACCCGGGAGCCTTGTTTTGTAGTCTTAGAAGTAACGTAAAAAGGCAAAATTTTTCCACAATACATGACAATCCATCTTTTTCCAAGCTTCCGTGGCGCAATGGTTAGCGCGTTCGGCTGTTAACCGAAAGGGAGGTCGTTCGAGCCCACCCGGGAGCCTTGTTTTGAAGTCTTAGAAGTAACGTAAAAAGGCAAAATTTTTCCGCAATACCTGACAATCAATCATTTTCTTAGCTTCCGTGGCGCAATGGTTAGCGCGTTCGGCTGCTAACCGAAAGGTTGGTGGTTCGAGCCCAACCGCGAGCGTTGTTTGGAAGTCTTAGAAGTAACGTAAAAAGGCACAATACGAGAAAATCAATATTTCTCTAAGCTTCCGTGGCGCAATGGTTAGCGCGTTCGGCTGTTAACCGAAAGGTTGGTGGTTCGAGCCCATCCGGGAGCGTTGTTTTGAAGATTTAGAAGTAACGTAAAAAGGCAAAATTTTTCCACAATACGTGACAATCAATGTTTTACTAAGCTTCCGTGGCGCAATGGTTAGCGCGTTCGGCTGTTAACCGAAAGGTTGGTGGTTCGAGCCCAACCGCGAGCGTTGTTTGGAAGTCTTAGAAGTAACGTAAAAAGGCACAATACGTGAAAATCAATATTTCTCTAAGCTTCCAAGGCGCAATGGTTAGCGCGTTCGGCTGTTAACCGAAAGGTTGGTGGTTCGAGCCCAACCGCGAGCGTTGTTTGGAAGTCTTAGAAGTAACGTAAAAAGGCACAATACGTGAAAATCAATATTTCTCTAAGCTTCCAAGGCGCAATGGTTAGCGCGTTCGGCTGTTAACCGAAAGGTTGGTGGTTCGAGCCCATCCGGGAGCGTTGTTTTGAAGATTTAGAAGTAACGTAAAAAGGCAAAATTTTTCCACAATACGTGACAATCAATGTTTTACTAAGCTTCCGTGGCGCAATGGTTAGCGCGTTCGGCTGTTAACCGAAAGGTTGGTGGTTCGAACCCACCCGGGAGAGTTGTTTCGAAGTCTTAGAAGTAACGTAAAAAGGCAAAATTTTTCCACAATACGTGACAATCAATGTTTTCTAAGCTTCCGTGGCGCAATGGTTAGCGCGTTCGGCTGTTAACCGAAAGGTTGGTGGTTCGAGCCCAACCGCGAGCGTTGTTTGGAAGTCTTAGAAGTAACGTAAAAAGGCACAATACGTGAAAATCAATATTTCTCTAAGCTTCCAAGGCGCAATGGTTAGCGCGTTCGGCTGTTAACCGAAAGGTTGGTGGTTCGAGCCCACCCAGGAACGTTGTTTTGAAGTCTTAGAAGTAACGTAAAAAGGCAAACTTTTTCCACAATACGCGGCAATCAATCTTTTTTAAGCTTCCGTGGCGCAATGGTTAGCGCGTTCGGCTGTTAACCGAAAGGTTGGTGGTTCGAGCCCACCCGGGAGCGTTGTTTTGACGTCTTAGAAGTAACGTAAAAAGGCAAAATTTTTCCACAATACGTGACAATCAATGTTTTCTAAGCTTCCGTGGCGCAATGGTTAGCGCGTTCGGCTGTTAACCGAAAGGTTGGTGGTTCGAGCCCACCCGGGAGCGTTGTTTTGACGTCTTAGAAGTAACGTAAAAAGGCAAAATTTTTCCACAATACGTGACAATCAATGTTTTTCTAAGCTTCCGTGGTGCAATGGTTAGCGCGTTCGGCTGTTAACCGAAAGGTTGGTGGGTCGAGCTCACCCAAGAGCCTTGTTTTGAAGTCTTAGAAGTAACGTAAAAAGGCAAAATTTTTCCGCAATACCTGACAATCAATCATTTTCTTAGCTTCCGTGGCGCAATGGTTAGCGCGTTCGGCTGCTAACCGAAAGGTTGGTGGTTCGAGCCCAACCGCGAGCGTTGTTTGGAAGTCTTAGAAGTAACGTAAAAAGGCACAATACGAGAAAATCAATATTTCTCTAAGCTTCCGTGGCGCAATGGTTAGCGCGTTCGGCTGTTAACCGAAAGGTTGGTGGTTCGAGCCCATCCGGGAGCGTTGTTTTGAAGATTTAGAAGTAACGTAAAAAGGCAAAATTTTTCCACAATACGTGACAATCAATGTTTTACTAAGCTTCCGTGGCGCAATGGTTAGCGCGTTCGGCTGTTAACCGAAAGGTTGGTGGTTCGAACCCACCCGGGAGCGTTATTTTGAAGTCTTAGAAGTAACGTAAAAAGGCAAAACTTTTCCGCAATACCTGACAATCAGTCATTTTCTTAGCTTCCGTGGCGCAATGGTTAGCGCGTTCGGCTGTTAACTGAAAGTTGGTGGTTCGAGCCCACCCGGGAGCGTTGTTTTGAAGTCTTAGAAGTAACGTAGAAAGGCAAAATCTTTCCACAATACGTGAAAATCAATGTTTTACTAAGCTTCCGTGGCGCAATGGTTAGCGCGTTCGGCTGTTAACCGAAAGGTTGGTGGTTCGAGCCCACCCGGGAGCGTTGTTTGGAAGTTTTAGAAGTAACGTAAAAAGGCAAAATTTTTCCGCAATACCTGACAATCAATCATTTTCTAAGCTTCCGTGGCGCAATGGTTAGCGCGTTCGGCTGTCAACCGAAAGGTTGGTGGTTCGAGCCCACCCGGGAGCGTTGTTTTGACGTCTTAGAAGTAACGTAAAAAGGCAAATTTTTCCACAATACGTGACAATAATTGTTTTTCTAAGCTTCCGTGGCGCAATGGTTAGCGCGTTCGGCTGTTAACCGAAAGGTTGGTGGTTCGAGCCTACCCGGGAGCGTTGTTTTGAAGTCTTAGAAGTAACGTAAAAAGGCAAAATTTTTCCACAATACGTGACAATCAATGTTTTACTAAGCTTCCGTGGCGCAATGGTTAGCGCGTTCGGCTGTTAACCGAAAGGTTGGTGGTTCGAACCCACCCGGGAGCGTTGTTTCGAAGTCTTAGAAGTAACGTAAAAAGGCAAAATTTTTCCACAATACGTGACAATCAATGTTTTCTAAGCTTCCGTGGCGCAATGGTTAGCGCGTTCGGCTGTTAACCGAAAGGTTGGTGGTTCGAGCCCAACCGCGAGCGTTGTTTGGAAGTCTTAGAAGTAACGTAAAAAGGCACAATACGTGAAAATCAATATTTCTCTAAGCTTCCAAGGCGCAATGGTTAGCGCGTTCGGCTGTTAACCGAAAGGTTGGTGGTTCGAGCCCACCCAGGAACGTTGTTTTGAAGTCTTAGAAGTAACGTAAAAAGGCAAACTTTTTCCACAATACGCGGCAATCAATCTTTTTTAAGCTTCCGTGGCGCAATGGTTAGCGCGTTCGGCTGTTAACCGAAAGGTTGGTGGTTCGAGCCCACCCGGGAGCGTTGTTTTGACGTCTTAGAAGTAACGTAAAAAGGCAAAATTTTTCCACAATACGTGACAATCAATGTTTTCTAAGCTTCCGTGGCGCAATGGTTAGCGCGTTCGGCTGTTAACCGAAAGGTTGGTGGTTCGAGCCCACCCGGGAGCGTTGTTTTGACGTCTTAGAAGTAACGTAAAAAGGCAAAATTTTTCCACAATACGTGACAATCAATGTTTTTCTAAGCTTCCGTGGTGCAATGGTTAGCGCGTTCGGCTGTTAACCGAAAGGTTGGTGGGTCGAGCTCACCCAAGAGCCTTGTTTTGAAGTCTTAGAAGTAACGTAAAAAGGCAAAATTTTTCCGCAATACCTGACAATCAATCATTTTCTTAGCTTCCGTGGCGCAATGGTTAGCGCGTTCGGCTGCTAACCGAAAGGTTGGTGGTTCGAGCCCAACCGCGAGCGTTGTTTGGAAGTCTTAGAAGTAACGTAAAAAGGCACAATACGAGAAAATCAATATTTCTCTAAGCTTCCGTGGCGCAATGGTTAGCGCGTTCGGCTGTTAACCGAAAGGTTGGTGGTTCGAGCCCATCCGGGAGCGTTGTTTTGAAGATTTAGAAGTAACGTAAAAAGGCAAAATTTTTCCACAATACGTGACAATCAATGTTTTACTAAGCTTCCGTGGCGCAATGGTTAGCGCGTTCGGCTGTTAACCGAAAGGTTGGTGGTTCGAACCCACCCGGGAGCGTTATTTTGAAGTCTTAGAAGTAACGTAAAAAGGCAAAACTTTTCCGCAATACCTGACAATCAGTCATTTTCTTAGCTTCCGTGGCGCAATGGTTAGCGCGTTCGGCTGTTAACTGAAAGTTGGTGGTTCGAGCCCACCCGGGAGCGTTGTTTTGAAGTCTTAGAAGTAACGTAGAAAGGCAAAATCTTTCCACAATACGTGAAAATCAATGTTTTACTAAGCTTCCGTGGCGCAATGGTTAGCGCGTTCGGCTGTTAACCGAAAGGTTGGTGGTTCGAGCCCACCCGGGAGCGTTGTTTGGAAGTTTTAGAAGTAACGTAAAAAGGCAAAATTTTTCCGCAATACCTGACAATCAATCATTTTCTAAGCTTCCGTGGCGCAATGGTTAGCGCGTTCGGCTGTCAACCGAAAGGTTGGTGGTTCGAGCCCACCCGGGAGCGTTGTTTTGACGTCTTAGAAGTAACGTAAAAAGGCAAATTTTTCCACAATACGTGACAATAATTGTTTTTCTAAGCTTCCGTGGCGCAATGGTTAGCGCGTTCGGCTGTTAACCGAAAGGTTGGTGGTTCGAGCCTACCCGGGAGCGTTGTTTTGAAGTCTTAGAAGTAACGTAAAAAGGCAAAATTTTTCCACAATACGTGACAATCAATGTTTTACTAAGCTTCCGTGGCGCAATGGTTAGCGCGTTCGGCTTTTAACCGAAAGGTTGGTGGTTCGAGCCTACCCGGGAGCGTTGTTTTGAAGTCTTAGAAGTAACGTAAAAAGGCAAAATTTTTGCACAATACGTGACAATCGATGTTTTACTAAGCTTCCGTGGCGCAATGGTTAGCGCGTTCGGCTGTTAACCGAAAGGTTGGTGGTTCGAGCCCACCCGGGAGCGTTGTTTAGAAGTTTTAGAAGTAACGTAAAAAGGCAAAATTTTTACGCAATACCTGACAATCAATCATTTTCTAAGCTTCCGTGGCGCAATGGTTAGCGCGTTCGGCTGTTAACCGAAAGGTTGGTGGTTCGAGCCCACCCGGGAGCGTTGTTTTGAAGTCTTAGAAGTAACGTAAAAAGTCACAATTTTTCCGCAATACCTGACAATCAATCATTTTCTTAGCTTCCGTGGCGCAATTGTTAGCGCGTTCGGCTGTTAACTGAAAGGTTGGTGGTTCGAGCCCACCCGGGAGCGTTGTTTTGAAGTCTTAGAAGTAACGTAAAAAGGCAAATTTTTCCACAATACGTGACAATAATTGTTTTTCTAAGCTTCCGTGGCGCAATGGTTAGCGCGTTCGGCTGTTAACCGAAAGGTTGGTGGTTCGAGCCCACCCGGGAGCGTTGTTTTGAAGTCTTAGAAGTAACGTAAAAAGTCACAATATTTCCGCAATACCTGACAATCAATCATTTTCTAAGCTTCCGTGGCGCAATGGTTAGCGCGTTCGGCTGTTAACCGAAAGGTTGGTGGTTCGAGCCCACCCGGGAGCGTTGTTTTGACGTCTTAGAAGTAACGTAAAAAGGCAAATTTTTCCACAATACGTGACAATAATTGTTTTTCTAAGCTTCCGTGGCGCAATGGTTAGCGCGTTCGGCTGTTAACCGAAAGGTT
Source organism: Phalangium opilio (assembly GCF_054372755.1). Classification (NCBI taxonomy): domain Eukaryota; kingdom Metazoa; phylum Arthropoda; class Arachnida; order Opiliones; family Phalangiidae; genus Phalangium; species Phalangium opilio. The sequence goes on along the minus strand of NW_028324160.1, from coordinate 8,053,164 downwards.
GGTGGTTCGAGCCTACCCGGGAGCGTTGTTTTGAAGTCTTAGAAGTAACGTAAAAAGGCAAAATGTTTCCACAATACGTGACAATCAATGTTTTACTAAGCTTCCGTGGCGCAATGGTTAGCGCGTTCGGCTTTTAACCGAAAGGTTGGTGGTTCGAGCCTACCCGGGAGCGTTGTTTTGAAGTCTTAGAAGTAAGGTAAAAAGGCAAAATTTTTCCACAATACATGACAATCAATCTTTTTCTAAACTTCCGTGGCGCAATGGTTAGCGCGTTCGGCTGTTAACCGAAAGGGAGGTCGTTCGAGCCCACCCGGGAGTCTTGTTTTGAAGTCTTAGAAGTAACGTAAAAAGGCAAAATGTTTCCACAATACATGACAATCAATCTTTTTCTAAGCTTCCGTGGCGCAATGGTTAGCGTGTTCGGCTGTTAACCGAAACGTTGGTGGTTCGAGCCTACCACTGAGCGTTGTTTTGAAGTCTTAGAAGTAACGTAAAAAGGCACGATACGTGAAAATCAATATTTCTCTAAGCTTCCGTGGCGCAATGGTTAGCGCGTTCGGCTGTTAACCGAAAGGTTGGTGGTTCGAGCCCACCCGGGAGCGTTGTTTTGAAGTTTTAGTAGTAACGTAAAAAGGCAAAATTTTTCCACAATACGTGGCAATCAATCTTTTTCAAAGCTTCCGTGGCGCAATGGTTAGCGCGTTCGGCTGTTAACTGAAAGGTTGGTGGTTCGAGCCCACCCGGGAGCGTTGTTTTGAAGTCTTAGAAGTAACGTAAAAAGGCAAAATTTTTCCACAATACGTGACAATCAATCTTTTTCTAAGCTTCCATGGCGTAATGGTTAGCGCGTTCGGCTGTTAACCGAAAGGTTGGTGGTTCGAGCCCATCCGGGAGCGTTGTTTTGAAGTCTTAGAAGTAACGTAAAAAGACAAAATTTTTCCACAATACGTGACAAACAATGTTATAATAAGCTTCCGTGGCGCAATGGTTAGCGCGTTCGGGTAATAACAGAAAGATTAGTGGTTCGAGCCTTCCACTGAGCGTTGTTTTGAAGTCTTAGAAATAAGGTAAAAAGACAAAATTTTTCCACAATACGCGGCAATCAATCTTTTTCGAAGCTTCCGTGGCGGAATGGTTAGCGCGTTCGGCTGTTAACCGAAAGGTTGGTGGTTCGAGATCACCCGGGAGCGTTGTTTTGAAGTCTTAGAAGTAACGTAAAAAGACAAAATTTTTCCACAATACGTGACAATCAATGTTATGCTAAGCTTCCGTGGCGCAATGGTTAGCGCGTTCGGGTAATAACAGAAAGGTTAGTGGTTCGAGCCTTCCACTGAGCGTTGTTTTGAAGTCTTAGAAGTAACGTAAAAAGGCAAAATTTTTCCACAATACGTGACAATCAATGTTTTTCTAAGCTTCCGTGGCGCAATGGTTAGCGCGTTCGGCTGTTAACCGAAAGGTTGGTGGGTCGAGCCCACCCAAGAGCTTTGTTTTGAAGTCTTAGAAGTAAGGTAAAAAGGCAAAATTTTTCCTCAATACATGACAATCAATCTTTTTCTAAGCTTCCGTGGCGCAATGGTTAGCGCGTTCGGCTGTTAACCGAAAGGGAGGTCGTTCGAGCCCACCCGGGAGCCTTGTTTTGAAGACTTAGAAGTAACGTAAAAAGGCAAAATGTTTCCACAATACATGACAATCAATCTTTTTCCAAGCTTCCGTGGCGCAATGGTTATCGCGTTCGGCTGTTAACCGAAACGTTGGTGGTTGGAGCCTACCACTGAGCGTTGTTTTGAAGTCTTAGAAGTAACGTAAAAAGGCTCGATACGTGAAAATCAATATTTCTCTAAGCTTCCGTGGCGCAATGGTTAGCGCGTTCGGCTGTTAACCGAAAGGTTGGTGGTTCGAGCCCACCCGGGAGCGTTGTTTTGAAGTTTTAGAAGTAACGTAAAAAGGCAAAATTTTTCCACAATACGTGGCAATCAATCTTTTTCAAAGCTTCCGTGGCGCAATGGTTAGCGCGTTCGGCTGTTAACTGAAAGGTTGGTGGTTCGAGCCCACCCGGGAGCGTTGTTTTGAAGTCTTAGAAGTAACGTAAAAAGGCAAAATTTTTCCACAATACGTGACAATCAATCTTTTTCTAAGCTTCCATGGCGTAATGGTTAGCGCGTTCGGCTGTTAACCGAAAGGTTGGTGGTTCGAGCCTACCCGGGAGGGTTGCTTTGTAGTCGTAGAAGTAACGTAAAAAGGCAAAATTTTTCCACAATACGCGGCAATCAATCTTTTTCTAAGCTTCCGTGGCGCAATGGTTAGCGCGTTCGGCTGTTAACCGAAAGGTTGGTAGTTCGAGCCTACCCGGGAGCGTTGTTGTGACGTCTTAGAAGTAACGTAAAAAGGCAAAATTTTTCCACAATACGTGACAAATCAATCATTTTCTAAGCTTCCATGGCGCAATGGTTAGCGCTTTCGGCTGTTAACCGAAAGGTTGGTCGTTCGAGCCCACCCGGGAGCCTTGTTTTGAAGTCTTAGAAATAACGTAAAAAGGCAAAATTTTTCCACAATACGTGACAATCAATGTTTTTCTAAGCTTCCGTGGCGTAATGGTTAGCGCGTTCGGCTGTTAACCGAAAGGTTGGTGGTTCGAGCCCATCCGGGAGCGTTGTTTTGAAGTCTTAGAAGTAACGTATAAAGACAAAATTTTTCCACAATACGTGACAAACAATGTTATGCTAAGCTTCCGTGGCGCAATGGTTAGCGCGTTCGGGTAATAAAAGAAAGATTAGTGGTTCGAGCCTTCCACTGAGCGTTGTTTTGAAGTCTTAGAAATAAGGTAAAAAGACAAAATTTTTCCACAATACGCGGCAATCAATCTTTTTCGAAGCTTCCGTGGCGGAATGGTTAGCGCGTTCGGCTGTTAACCGAAAGGTTGGTGGTTCGAGATCACCCGGGAGCGTTGTTTTGAAGTCTTAGAAGTAACGTAAAAAGACAAAATTTTTCCACAATACGTGACAATCAATGTTATGCTAAGCTTCCGTGGCGCAATGGTTAGCGCGTTCGGGTAATAACAGAAAGGTTAGTGGTTCGAGCCTTCCACTGAGCGTTGTTTTGAAGTCTTAGAAGTAACGTAAAAAGGCAACATTTTTCCACAATACGTGACAATCAATGTTTTTCTAAGCTTCCGTGGCGCAATGGTTAGCGCGTTCGGCTGTTAACCGAAAGGTTGGTTGGTCGAGCCCACACAAGAGCTTTGTTTTGAAGTCTTAGAAGTAAGGTAAAAAGGCAAAATTTTTCCTCAATACATGACAATCAATCTTTTTCTAAGCTTCCGTGGCGCAATGGTTAGCGCGTTCGGCTGTTAACCGAAAGGGAGGTCGTTCGAGCCCACCCGGGAGCCTTGTTTTGAAGACTTAGAAGTAACGTAAAAAGGCAAAATGTTTCCACAATACATGACAAACAATCTTTTTCTAAGCTTCCGTGGCGCAATGGTTAGCGCGTTCGGCTGTTAACCGAAACGTTGGTGGTTCGAGCCTACCACTGAGCGTCGTTTTGAAGTCTTAGAAGTAACGTAAAAAGGCACGATACGTGAAAATCATTATTTCTCTAAGCTTCCGTGGCGCAATGGTTAGCGCGTTCGGCTGTTAACCGAAAGGTTGGTGGTTCGAGCCCACCCGGGAGCGTTGTTTTGAAGTTTTAGAAGTAACGTAAAAAGGCAAAATTTTTCCACAATACGTGGCAATCAATCTTTTTCAAAGCTTCCGTGGCGCAATGGTTAGCGCGTTCGGCTGTTAACTGAAAGGTTGGTGGTTCGAGCCCACCCGGGAGCGTTGTTTTGAAGTTTTAGAAGTAACGTAAAAAGGCAAAATTTTTCCACCATACGTGGCAATCAATCTTTTTCAAAGCTTCCGTGGCGCAATGGTTAGCGCGTTCGGCTGTTAGCTGAAAGGTTGGTGGTTCGAGCCCACCCGGGAGCGTTGTTTTGAAGTCTTAGAAGTAACGTAAAAAGGCAGAATTTTTCCACAATACGTGACAATCAATCTTTTTCTAAGCTTCCATGGCGTAATGGTTAGCGCGTTCGGCTGTTAACCGAAAGGTTGGTGGTTCGAGCCCACCCGGGAGCCTTTTTTTGAAGTCTTAGAAATAACGTAAAAAGGCAAAATTTTTCCACAATACGCGGCAATCAATCTTTTTCTAAGCTTCCGTGGCGCAATGGTTAGCGCGTTCGGCTGTTAACCGAAAGGTTGGTGGTTCGAGCCTACCCGGGAGCGTTGTTGTGACGTCTTAGAAGTAACGTAAAAAGGCAAAATTTTTCCACAATACGTGACAATCAATCATTTTCTAAGCTTCCATGGCGCAATGGTTAGCGCTTTCGGCTGTTAACCGAAAGGTTGGTCGTTCGAGCCCACCCGGGAGCCTTGTTTTGAAGTCTTAGAAGTAACGTATAAAGACAAAATTTTTCCACAATACGTGACAAACAATGTTATGCTAAGCTTCCGTGGCGCAATGGTTAGCGCGTTCGGGTAATAACAGAAAGATTAGTGGTTCGAGCCTTCCACTGAGCGTTGTTTTGAAGTCTTAGAAATAAGGTAAAAAGACAAAATTTTTCCACAATACGCGGCAATCAATCTTTTTCGAAGCTTCCGTGGCGGAATGGTTAGCGCGTTCGGCTGTTAACCGAAAGGTTGGTGGTTCGAGATCACCCGGGAGCGTTGTTTTGAAGTCTTAGAAGTAACGTAAAAAGACAAAATTTTTCCACAATACGTGACAATCAATGTTATGCTAAGCTTCCGTGGCGCAATGGTTAGCGCGTTCGGGTAATAACAGAAAGGTTAGTGGTTCGAGCCTTCCACTGAGCGTTGTTTTGAAGTCTTAGAAGTAACGTAAAAAGGCAACATTTTTCCACAATACGTGACAATCAATGTTTTTCTAAGCTTCCGTGGCGCAATGGTTAGCGCGTTCGGCTGTTAACCGAAAGGTTGGTTGGTCGAGCCCACCCAAGAGCTTTGTTTTGAAGTCTTAGAAGTAAGGTAAAAAGGCAAAATTTTTCCTCAATACATGACAATCAATCTTTTTCTAAGCTTCCGTGGCGCAATGGTTAGCGCGTTCGGCTGTTAACCGAAAGGGAGGTCGTTCGAGCCCACCCGGGAGCCTTGTTTTGAAGACTTAGAAGTAACGTAAAAAGGCAAAATGTTTCCACAATACATGACAATCAATCTTTTTCTAAGCTTCCGTGGCGCAATGGTTAGCGCGTTCGGCTGTTAACCGAAACGTTGGTGGTTCGAGCCTACCACTGAGCGTTGTTTTGAAGTCTTAGAAGTAACGTAAAAAGGCACGATACGTGAAAATCATTATTTCTCTAAGCTTCCGTGGCGCAATGGTTAGCGCGTTCGGCTGTTAACCGAAAGGTTGGTGGTTCGAGCCCACCCGGGAGCGTTGTTTTGAAGTTTTAGAAGTAACGTAAAAAGGCAAAATTTTTCCACAATACGTGGCAATCAATCTTTTTCAAAGCTTCCGTGGCGCAATGGTTAGCGCGTTCGGCTGTTAACTGAAAGGTTGGTGGTTCGAGCCCACCCGGGAGCGTTGTTTTGAAGTTTTAGAAGTAACGTAAAAAGGCAAAATTTTTCCACAATACGTGGCAATCAATCTTTTTCAAAGCTTCCGTGGCGCAATGGTTAGCGCGTTCGGCTGTTAGCTGAAAGGTTGGTGGTTCGAGCCCACCCGGGAGCGTTGTTTTGAAGTCTTAGAAGTAACGTAAAAAGGCAAAATTTTTCCACAATACGTGACAATCAATCTTTTTCTAAGCTTCCATGGCGTAATGGTTAGCGCGTTCGGCTGTTAACCGAAAGGTTGGTGGTTCGAGCCCACCCGGGAGCCTTTTTTTGAAGTCTTAGAAATAACGTAAAAAGGCAAAATTTTTCCACAATACGCGGCAATCAATCTTTTTCTAAGCTTCCGTGGCGCAATGGTTAGCGCGTTCGGCTGTTAACCGAAAGGTTGGTGGTTCGAGCCTACCCGGGAGCGTTGTTGTGACGTCTTAGAAGTAACGTAAAAAGGCAAAATTTTTCCACAATACGTGACAATCAATCATTTTCTAAGCTTCCATGGCGCAATGGTTAGCGCTTTCGGCTGTTAACCGAAAGGTTGGTCGTTCGAGCCCACCCGGGAGCCTTGTTTTGAAGTCTTAGAAGTAACGTAAAAAGACAAAATTTTTCCACAATACGTGACAAACAATGTTATGCTAAGCTTCCGTGGCGCAATGGTTAGCGCGTTCGGGTAATAACAGAAAGATTAGTGGTTCGAGCCTTCCACTGAGCGTTGTTTTGAAGTCTTAGAAATAAGGTAAAAAGACAAAATTTTTCCACAATACGCGGCAATCAATCTTTTTCGAAGCTTCCGTGGCGGAATGGTTAGCGCGTTCGGCTGTTAACCGAAAGGTTGGTGGTTCGAGATCACCCGGGAGCGTTGTTTTGAAGTCTTAGAAGTAACGTAAAAAGACAAAATTTTTCCACAATACGTGACAATCAATGTTATGCTAAGCTTCCGTGGCGCAATGGTTAGCGCGTTCGGGTAATAACAGAAAGGTTAGTGGTTCGAGCCTTCCACTGAGCGTTGTTTTGAAGTCTTAGAAGTAACGTAAAAAGGCAACATTTTTCCACAATACGTGACAATCAATGTTTTTCTAAGCTTCCGTGGCGCAATGGTTAGCGCGTTCGGCTGTTAACCGAAAGGTTGGTTGGTCGAGCCCACCCAAGAGCTTTGTTTTGAAGTCTTAGAAGTAAGGTAAAAAGGCAAAATTTTTCCTCAATACATGACAATCAATCTTTTTCTAAGCTTCCGTGGCGCAATGGTTAGCGCGTTCGGCTGTTAACCGAAAGGGAGGTCGTTCGAGCCCACCCGGGAGCCTTGTTTTGAAGTCTTAGAAGTAACGTAAAAAGACAAAATTTTTCCACAATACGTGACAAACAATGTTATGCTAAGCTTCCGTGGCGCAATGGTTAGCGCGTTCGGGTAATAACAGAAAGATTAGTGGTTCGAGCCTTCCATTGAGCGTTGTTTTGAAGTCTTAGAAATAAGGTAAAAAGACAAAATTTTTCCACAATACGCGGCAATCAATCTTTTTCGAAGCTTTCGTGGCGGAATGGTTAGCGCGTTCGGCTGTTAACCGAAAGGTTGGTGGTTCGAGATCACCCGGGAGCGTTGATTTGAAGTCTTAGAAGTAACGTAAAAAGACAAAATTTTTCCACAATACGTGACAATCAATGTTATGCTAAGCTTCCGTGGCGCAATGGTTAGCGCGTTCGGGTAATAACAGAAAGGTTAGTGGATCGAGCCTTCCACTGAGCGTTGTTTTGAAGTCTTAGAAGTAACGTAAAAAGGCAAAATTTTTCCACAATACGTGACAATCAATCTTTTTCTAAGCTTCCGTGGCGCAATGGTTAGCTTGTTCGGCTGTTAACCGAAAGGGAGGTCGTTCGAGCCCACCCGGGAGCCTTGTTTTGAAGACTTAGAAGTAACGTAAAAAGGCAAAATGTTTCCACAATACATGACAATCAATCTTTTTCTAAGCTTCCGTGGCGCAATGGTTAGCGCGTTCGGCTGTTAACCGAAAGGGAGGTCGTTCGAGCCCACCCGGGAGCCTTGTTTTGAAGACTTAGAAGTAACGTAAAAAGGCAAAATGTTTCCACAATACATGACAAACAATCTTTTTCTAAGCTTCCGTGGCGCAATGGTTAGCGCGTTCGGCTGTTAACCGAAACGTTGGTGGTTCGAGCCTACCACTGAGCGTCGTTTTGAAGTCTTAGAAGTAACGTAAAAAGGCACGATACGTGAAAATCATTATTTCTCTAAGCTTCCGTGGCGCAATGGTTAGCGCGTTCGGCTGTTAACCGAAAGGTTGGTGGTTCGAGCCCACCCGGGAGCGTTGTTTTGAAGTTTTAGAAGTAACGTAAAAAGGCAAAATTTTTCCACAATACGTGGCAATCAATCTTTTTCAAAGCTTCCGTGGCGCAATGGTTAGCGCGTTCGGCTGTTAACTGAAAGGTTGGTGGTTCGAGCCCACCCGGGAGCGTTGTTTTGAAGTTTTAGAAGTAACGTAAAAAGGCAAAATTTTTCCACAATACGTGGCAATCAATCTTTTTCAAAGCTTCCGTGGCGCAATGGTTAGCGCGTTCGGCTGTTAGCTGAAAGGTTGGTGGTTCGAGCCCACCCGGGAGCGTTGTTTTGAAGTCTTAGAAGTAACGTAAAAAGGCAGAATTTTTCCACAATACGTGACAATCAATCTTTTTCTAAGCTTCCATGGCGTAATGGTTAGCGCGTTCGGCTGTTAACCGAAAGGTTGGTGGTTCGAGCCCACCCGGGAGCCTTTTTTTGAAGTCTTAGAAATAACGTAAAAAGGCAAAATTTTTCCACAATACGCGGCAATCAATCTTTTTCTAAGCTTCCGTGGCGCAATGGTTAGCGCGTTCGGCTGTTAACCGAAAGGTTGGTGGTTCGAGCCTACCCGGGAGCGTTGTTGTGACGTCTTAGAAGTAACGTAAAAAGGCAAAATTTTTCCACAATACGTGACAATCAATCATTTTCTAAGCTTCCATGGCGCAATGGTTAGCGCTTTCGGCTGTTAACCGAAAGGTTGGTCGTTCGAGCCCACCCGGGAGCCTTGTTTTGAAGTCTTAGAAGTAACGTATAAAGACAAAATTTTTCCACAATACGTGACAAACAATGTTATGCTAAGCTTCCGTGGCGCAATGGTTAGCGCGTTCGGGTAATAACAGAAAGATTAGTGGTTCGAGCCTTCCACTGAGCGTTGTTTTGAAGTCTTAGAAATAAGGTAAAAAGACAAAATTTTTCCACAATACGCGGCAATCAATCTTTTTCGAAGCTTCCGTGGCGGAATGGTTAGCGCGTTCGGCTGTTAACCGAAAGGTTGGTGGTTCGAGATCACCCGGGAGCGTTGTTTTGAAGTCTTAGAAGTAACGTAAAAAGACAAAATTTTTCCACAATACGTGACAATCAATGTTATGCTAAGCTTCCGTGGCGCAATGGTTAGCGCGTTCGGGTAATAACAGAAAGGTTAGTGGTTCGAGCCTTCCACTGAGCGTTGTTTTGAAGTCTTAGAAGTAACGTAAAAAGGCAACATTTTTCCACAATACGTGACAATCAATGTTTTTCTAAGCTTCCGTGGCGCAATGGTTAGCGCGTTCGGCTGTTAACCGAAAGGTTGGTTGGTCGAGCCCACCCAAGAGCTTTGTTTTGAAGTCTTAGAAGTAAGGTAAAAAGGCAAAATTTTTCCTCAATACATGACAATCAATCTTTTTCTAAGCTTCCGTGGCGCAATGGTTAGCGCGTTCGGCTGTTAACCGAAAGGGAGGTCGTTCGAGCCCACCCGGGAGCCTTGTTTTGAAGACTTAGAAGTAACGTAAAAAGGCAAAATGTTTCCACAATACATGACAATCAATCTTTTTCTAAGCTTCCGTGGCGCAATGGTTAGCGCGTTCGGCTGTTAACCGAAACGTTGGTGGTTCGAGCCTACCACTGAGCGTTGTTTTGAAGTCTTAGAAGTAACGTAAAAAGGCACGATACGTGAAAATCATTATTTCTCTAAGCTTCCGTGGCGCAATGGTTAGCGCGTTCGGCTGTTAACCGAAAGGTTGGTGGTTCGAGCCCACCCGGGAGCGTTGTTTTGAAGTTTTAGAAGTAACGTAAAAAGGCAAAATTTTTCCACAATACGTGGCAATCAATCTTTTTCAAAGCTTCCGTGGCGCAATGGTTAGCGCGTTCGGCTGTTAACTGAAAGGTTGGTGGTTCGAGCCCACCCGGGAGCGTTGTTTTGAAGTTTTAGAAGTAACGTAAAAAGGCAAAATTTTTCCACAATACGTGGCAATTAATCTTTTTCAAAGCTTCCGTGGCGCAATGGTTAGCGCGTTCGGCTGTTAGCTGAAAGGTTGGTGGTTCGAGCCCACCCGGGAGCGTTGTTTTGAAGTCTTAGAAGTAACGTAAAAAGGCAAAATTTTTCCACAATACGTGACAATCAATCTTTTTCTAAGCTTCCATGGCGTAATGGTTAGCGCGTTCGGCTGTTAACCGAAAGGTTGGTGGTTCGAGCCCACCCGGGAGCCTTTTTTTGAAGTCTTAGAAATAACGTAAAAAGGCAAAATTTTTCCACAATACGCGGCAATCAATCTTTTTCTAAGCTTCCGTGGCGCAATGGTTAGCGCGTTCGGCTGTTAACCGAAAGGTTGGTGGTTCGAGCCTACCCGGGAGCGTTGTTGTGACGTCTTAGAAGTAACGTAAAAAGGCAAAATTTTTCCACAATACGTGACAATCAATCATTTTCTAAGCTTCCATGGCGCAATGGTTAGCGCTTTCGGCTGTTAACCGAAAGGTTGGTCGTTCGAGCCCACCCGGGAGCCTTGTTTTGAAGTCTTAGAAGTAACGTAAAAAGACAAAATTTTTCCACAATACGTGACAAACAATGTTATGCTAAGCTTCCGTGGCGCAATGGTTAGCGCGTTCGGGTAATAACAGAAAGATTAGTGGTTCGAGCCTTCCACTGAGCGTTGTTTTGAAGTCTTAGAAATAAGGTAAAAAGACAAAATTTTTCCGCAATACGCGGCAATCAATCTTTTTCGAAGCTTCCGTGGCGGAATGGTTAGCGCGTTCGGCTGTTAACCGAAAGGTTGGTGGTTCGAGATCACCCGGGAGCGTTGATTTGAAGTCTTAGAAGTAACGTAAAAAGACAAAATTTTTCCACAATACGTGACAATCAATGTTATGCTAAGCTTCCGTGGCGCAATGGTTAGCGCGTTCGGCTGTTAACCGAAAGGTTGGTGGTTCGAGCCTACCCGGGAGCGTTGTTGTGACGTCTTAGAAGTAACGTAAAAAGGCAAAATTTTTCCACAATACGTGACAATCAATCATTTTCTAAGCTTCCATGGCGCAATGGTTAGCGCTTTCGGCTGTTAACCGAAAGGTTGGTCGTTCGAGCCCACCCGGGAGCCTTGTTTTGAAGTCTTAGAAGTAACGTAAAAAGACAAAATTTTTCCACAATACGTGACAAACAATGTTATGCTAAGCTTCCGTGGCGCAATGGTTAGCGCGTTCGGGTAATAACAGAAAGATTAGTGGTTCGAGCCTTCCATTGAGCGTTGTTTTGAAGTCTTAGAAATAAGGTAAAAAGACAAAATTTTTCCACAATACGCGGCAATCAATCTTTTTCGAAGCTTTCGTGGCGGAATGGTTAGCGCGTTCGGCTGTTAACCGAAAGGTTGGTGGTTCGAGATCACCCGGGAGCGTTGATTTGAAGTCTTAGAAGTAACGTAAAAAGACAAAATTTTTCCACAATACGTGACAATCAATGTTATGCTAAGCTTCCGTGGCGCAATGGTTAGCGCGTTCGGGTAATAACAGAAAGGTTAGTGGATCGAGCCTTCCACTGAGCGTTGTTTTGAAGTCTTAGAAGTAACGTAAAAAGGCAAAATTTTTCCACAATACGTGACAATCAATCTTTTTCTAAGCTTCCGTGGCGCAATGGTTAGCTTGTTCGGCTGTTAACCGAAAGGGAGGTCGTTCGAGCCCACCCGGGAGCCTTGTTTTGAAGACTTAGAAGTAACGTAAAAAGGCAAAATGTTTCCACAATACATGACAATCAATCTTTTTCTAAGCTTCCGTGGCGCAATGGTTAGCGCGTTCGGCTGTTAACCGAAACGTTGGTGGTTCGAGCCTACCACTGAGCGTTGTTTTGAAGTCTTAGAAGTAACGTAAAAAGGCACGATACGTGAAAATCACTATTTCTCTAAGCTTCCGTGGCGCAATGGTTAGCGCGTTCGGCTGTTAACCGAAAGGTTGGTGGTTCGAGCCCACCCGGGAGCGTTGTTTTGAAGTTTTAGAAGTAACGTAAAAAGGCAAAATTTTTCCACAATACGTGGCAATCAATCTTTTTCAAAGCTTCCGTGGCGCAATGGTTAGCGCGTTCGGCTGTTAACTGAAAGGTTGGTGGTTCGAGCCCACCCGGGAGCGTTGTTTTGAAGTTTTAGAAGTAACGTAAAAAGGCAAAATTTTTCCACAATACGTGGCAATCAATTTTTCAAAGCTTCCGTGAAGCAATGGTTAGCGCGTTCGGCTGTTAGCTGAAAGGTTGGTGGTTCGAGCCCACCCGGGAGCGTTGTTTTGAAGTCTTAGAAGTAACGTAAAAAGGCAAAATTTTTCCACAATACGTGACAATCAATCTTTTTCTAAGCTTCCATGGTGTAATGGTTAGCGCGTTCGGCTGTTAACCGAAAGGTTGGTGATTCGAGCCCACCCGGGAGCCTTTTTTTGAAGTCTTAGAAATAACGTAAAAAGGCAAAATTTTTCCACAATATTTGACAATCAATGTTTTACTAAGCTTCCGTGGCGCAATGGTTAGCGCGTTCGGCTGTTAACCGAAAGATTGGTGGTTCGAGCCCACCCGGGAGCCTTGTTTTGAAGTCTTAGAAGTAACGTAAAAAGGCAAAATGTTTCCACAATACATGACAATCAATCTTTTTCTAAGCTTCCGTGGCGCAATGGTTAGCGCGTTCGGCTGTTAACCGAAAGGGAGGTCGTTCGAGCCCACCCGGGAGCCTTGTTTTGAAGTCTTAGAAGTAACGTAAAAAGGCAAAATTTTTCCGCAATACCTGACAATCAATCATTTTCTTAGCTTCCGTGGCGCAATGGTTAGCGCGTTCGGCTGTTAACCGAAAGGTTGGTGGTTCGAGCCCAACCGCGAGCGTTGTTTGGAAGTCTTAGAAGTAACGTAAAAAGGCACAATACGTGAAAATCAATATTACTCTAAGCTTCCGTGGCGCAATGGTTAGAGCGTTCGGCTGTTAACCGAAAGGTTGGTGGTTCGAGCCCACCCGGGAGCGTTGTTTTGAAGTTTTAGAAGTAACGTAAAAAGGCAAAATTTTTCCACAATACGTGGCAATCAATCCATTTCAAAGCTTCCGTGGCGCAATGGTTAGCGCGTTCGGCTGTTAACTGATAGGTTGGTGGTTCGAGCCCACCCGGGAGCGTTGTTTTGAAGTCTTAGAAGTAACGTAAAAAGGCAAACTTTTCCCACAATACGTGACAATCAGTGTTTTCCTAAGCTTCCGTGGCGCAATGGTTAGCGCGTTCGGCTGTTAACCGAAAGGTTGGTGGTTCGAGCCAACCCGGGAGCGTTGATTTGAAGTCTTAGAAGTAACGTAAAAAGGCAAAATCTTTCCACAATACGTGAAAATCAATCTTTTTCTAAGCTTCCGTGGCGCAATGGTTAGCGCGTTCGGCTGTTAACCGAAAGGTTGGTGGTTCGAGCCCACCCGGGAGCGTTGTTTTGACGTCTTAGAAGTAACGTAAAAAGGCAAAATTTTTCCACAATACGCGGCAATCAATCTTTTTCTAAGCTTCCGTGGCGCAAAGGTTAGCGCGTTCGGCTGTTAACCGAAAGGTTGGTAGTTCGTGCCTACCCGGGAGCGTTGTTGTGACGTCTTAGAAGTAACGTAAAAAGGCAAAATTTTTCCACAATACGTGACAATCAATGTTATGCTAAGCTTCCGTGGCGCAATGGTTAGCGCGTTCGGGTTATAACAGAAAGGTTAGTGGTTCGAGCCTTCCACTGAGCGTTGTTTTGAAGTCTTAGAAGTAACGTAAAAAGGCAAAATTTTTCCACAATACGTGACAATCAATGTTTTTCTAAGCTTCCGTGGCGCAATGGTTAGCGCGTTCGGCTGTTAACCGAAAGGTTGGTGGGTCGAGCCCACCCAAGAGCTTTGTTTTGAAGTCTTAGAAGTAAGGTAAAAAGGCAAAATTTTTCCTCAATACATGACAATCAATGTTTTTCTAAGCTTCCGTGGCGCAATGGTTAGCGCGTTCGGCTGTTAACCGAAAGGGAGGTCGTTCGAGCCCACCCGGGAGCCTTGTTTTGAAGACTTAGAAGTAACGTAAAAAGGCAAAATGTTTCCACAATACATGACAATCAATCTTTTCCTAAGCTTCCGTGGCGCAATGGTTAGCGCGTTCGGCTGTTAACCGAAAGGGAGGTCGTTCGAGCCCACCCGGGAGCCTTGTTTTGAAGTCTTAGAAGTAACGTAAAAAGGCAAACTTTTTCCGCAATACCTGACAATAAATCATTATCTTAGCTTCCGTGGCGCAATGGTTAGCGCGTTCGGCTGTTAACCGAAAGGTTGGTGGTTCGAGCCCAACCGCAAGCGTTGTTTGGAAGTCTTAGAAGTAACGTAAAAAGGCACAATACGTGAAAATCAATATTACTCTAAGCTTCCGTGGCGCAATGGTTAAAGCGTTCGGCTGTTAACCGAAAGGTTGTTGGTCCGAGCCCACCCGGGAGCGTTGTTTTGAAGTTTTAGAAGTAACGTAAAAAGGCAAAATTTTTCCATCATACGTGGCAATCAATCTATTTCAAAGCTTCCGTGGCGCAATGGTTAGCGCGTTCGGCTGTTAACCGAAAGGTTGGTGGTTCGGGCCTACCCGGGAGCGTTGTTTTGAAGTCTTAGAAGTAACGTAAAAAGGCAAAATTTTTCCACAATACGCGGCAATCAATCTTTTTCTAAGCTTCCGTGGCGCAATGGTTAGCGCGTTCGGCTGTTAACCGAAAGGTTGGTGGTTCGAGCCCACCCGGGAGCGTTGTTTAGAAGTAACGTAAAAAGGCAAAATTTTTCCGCAATACCTGACAATCAATCATTTTCTAAGTTTCCGCAGCGCAAGGGTTAGCGCGTTCGGCTGTTAACCGAAAGGTTGGTGGTTCGAGCCCACCCGGGAGCGTTGTTTTGACGTCTTAGAAGTAACGTAAAAAGGCAAAATTTTCCACAATACGTGACAATCAATGTTTTTCTAAGCTTCCGTGGCGCAATGGTTAGCGCGTTCGGCTGTTAACCGAAAGGGAGGTCGTTCGAGCCCACCCGGGAGCGTTGTTTTGAAGTCTTAGAAGTAACGTAAAAAGGCAAAATTTTTCCACAATACCTGACAATCATCCATTTTCAAAGCTTCCGTGGCGCAATGGTTAGCGCGTTCGGCTGTTAACCGAAAGGTTGGTGGTTCGAGCCTACCACTGAGCGTTGTTTTGAAGTCTTAGAAGTAACGTAAAAAGTCACAATTTTTCCGCAATACCTGACAATCAATCATTTTTACCTCTCCGAGTGACGTATGTCACGGAGAGGTATTACACCGGCCGTGTCTGTGTGTCTGTGTGTCTGTCAGACCCCACGTGACCGCGTTCGCAGTTTGCGTATTGGAGCAAACAAATACCCGATTTCCGGAACGCGTTCGCGGTTCACGGAAATTTGGCCATTCATCTACCAACACAAGTCTTTACTAACTGGCTTCTAAGGACCACAATCTGCTTGTCTTTGTCCATCCCACATGGACACTAGTCTGTACTTGCTAGCTTCTAAGCACCACCATCTTCTGTTCTTCGTCAATTTCACCTTGACACCAGCTTCTATGCACCACCATCTTCTGTTCTTCGTCAATTCCACATTGACACCAGGTTCTATGCACCACCATCTTCTGTTCTTCGTCAATTCCACATTGACACCAGCTTCAATGCTCCACCATCTTCAGGTCTTTTGTCCATTCCACATGGACGCCAGTCAGTACATTCTGGCTTCTTTTTCTCCGTCATCGTTTGGTTCCAAGATATACGCGGCGATCGGCTAGGGTTACGAGAAACGTCTAGCCTCCCAATGGCAGGGCTTCCACCATCGGTTCACGCAAATGCGTTTTTATCTATTATTTGGTTTTTAGATATACGCGGCGATCGGCTAGGGTTACGAGAAACGTCTAGCCTCCCAATGGCAGGGCTTCCACCAAAGGTTCACGCGAATGCGTTTTTATCTATTATTATAATGGAAACGAAACGTATATATACCCCAAAATTTGAAAAAAGCGGGCAAGAGGGGTACCCTTCACTTTAAACGTCAATATTAGCAAAGTTTCGAAAGATAATAGGAACAACTTTATTTTAAACGATTTAACTATTTTTAAAGTTATTTACTGGCGATTAAAATAATTAAAAATAATTATATTTATTTAAATATTAAAGATAAACCCAAGTACCGAAGTCGTTAAATCATTGCCTCCTATATCTATCAAGGCCCGTGCATTGCGTTATATTTCGTACATTGTCTCTTATATCTTTTTAGGCCCGTGCATTGCGTTATATTTCCTACATTGCCTCCTGTATCTATCTAGGCCCGTGCATTGCGATATATTTTTGAGAACAACAACCAAAATGGGAAGCTCCTCTCAGAACCATAATAATTTGTTTTCTCTGTTATATGAAATGAAAATATGGATAATATTTTCGGCAATTCGATTTGAATGGCTCTTTCTGATGTATCATTCTCTCAGCACTGTTCATAATGGACAGGAACTTAGAGATTCGAGACACTTGGAATTACGATAGTGTTTCAAATCCTCTGTAATGAGGGCTTAACGACTTGGAGTGACTGGAAAGATAGATACACATCCTATTTTTTAGTTGTACCATGCGTACCACAATGTTGCCAAGCGTTTATTGAAGGATGCTTGGGTACTTGGTACAGACTGTTACGTCTACCAAGTTTCCTAGCATCCAAGAATAAATAGGATTCATAGAAGCCAGTGTTATGGGCATGTCATGGGTCAAGTCGTTAAATATATCGACGCAGTTAAATAGCTGATGGCATTATTTTATCCATTTTCTCATTGCGTTTCGAGTGGAAGTTCAACTTTGGCACGGACGACAGATGGCGCTCTTAACCTTCTACCCCCAAAAATCGCAGTTGTCTGCTCGTTTTCCCCTTCCGCGTTTTTTCGTTATAAACTTATGATTTAACGAACTGTTAAGATAAAATTTCATATTTCCTTAGACAGATAAGCTTCTACTCCTTTCATCTTACTCCCAGTTAGATTTAACCTTGTTAAAACATAATCAGATGAATTTGAGTTATAATGTCTAGGAGTGATAGAGACATTTTTACCGATGTCTAGAGATGTTAAGCTTAAGCGAAATTGTTTTACGTTTGAATAAAAATACCGCTTCCAGTAGTGGGTTTATAGTACTCCTTGTTTGTGTAAGATTAGTGTAGCTGTAGAGCGTTGTTGCTGTTTAGTTTATACGCCCCTAGGCCTATTTGTGAAAGACCTTTTTTTACGCACTTTTATCATTCTTTATTTGAAAAAAGTGTTGGCAATGTATATTTTTTAAATATGACGGAATTGCTGTTGGTATGATAGCGCCCTATTCGCGAAAAAAACCTTTTTTTAAACAGTTGATTCATTCTTTGATAGAATTTCGAAGGAAGAAGTTAAGTGTTAAATTTGCTCGATTAATTTTGTTCGGCAAATAATATAATTAAGCCTTACGTATTACTGAAGGAGGTTGATTTTGCCAACCTGTGTGAGTATTTAAGGAGATTGATTTTGCCAACCTTTGTGAGTATTTAACTGATTAATAAGTAAAAGGAGGAAGATAATAATTTAAGTAAAGAGGAAATCAAAAACCAAAGGCAAGGGAAAGAATGAGGGCAAAAAGGTCAGATCCTGAACTTAGGTAACGAGAAAATGAAAGGAGAAGAGCGTTAGCCGCGGAAAAAAGGCTGTTTCTGGAACAGGTTCTAGCACACAAAATGTTGGTCCTACCGCGAGGCCAGTTGGCCATGATCGTACGAAAGATAATGCATTAAATAAATGTTCTATTGAAAGTACTGTAGGCGTAGGCATATCTATTAATAAGGAACCCAATAATGTACAAAATGTTAATGCTTATATTAGTGAAATCATCGAAAGCGATGAACAAGTACGAGCCTAGCTTATGTGTGATTGGGTTGTGGCTTCCATGTTTTGGGGACATTTGTTTTTTGTGTGGCGATGTATGATTCAGCTTTGATATGGACAAATGTTACAAATCATACTGGTAGACTAAGAATACGGTTGAGGTATAGCAAGAGAGTAGAGTTTCCCCAGCAATTGAGAGATATTGAAAAGGCTTGAACAATTGACTATTTTAAAATTGAATTCCTGCACTTGCAAAGAATTAAAAAAAGCGATAGATGCATATATTTAGGTTGTTTAAGGGGTAGTGATAGTCATCTCCACTCGGAGAGGTAAATTTTGGCTTTCCCAACTTGTCTTAGCTTCCGTGGCGCAATGGTTAGCGCGTTCGGCTGTTAACCGAAAGGTTGGTGGTTTGAGCCCAACCGCGAGCGTTGTTTTGAAGTTTTAGAAGTAACGTAAAAAGGCAAAATTTTTCCACAATATGTGGCAATCAATCTTTTTCAAAGCTTCCGTGGCGCAATGGTTAGCGCTTTCGGCTGTTAACCGAAAGGTTGGTGGTTCGAGCCCACCCGGGAGCG
Organism: Phalangium opilio; assembly: GCF_054372755.1. Taxonomy (NCBI): domain Eukaryota; kingdom Metazoa; phylum Arthropoda; class Arachnida; order Opiliones; family Phalangiidae; genus Phalangium; species Phalangium opilio. The sequence continues at coordinate 8,034,829 of NW_028324160.1, read as the reverse complement.
TTGTTTTGAAGTTTTAGAAGTAACGTAAAAAGGCAAAATTTTTCCACAATATGTGGCAATCAATCTTTTTCAAAGCTTCCGTGGCGCAATGGTTAGCGCTTTCGGCTGTTAACCGAAAGGTTGGTGGTTCGAGCCCACCCGGGAGCGTTGTTTTGAAGTCTTAGAAGTAACGTAAAAAGGCAAAATTTTTCCACAATACGTGACAATCAATGTTTTTCTAAGCTTCCGTGGCGTAATGGTTAGCGCGTTCGGCTATTAACCGAAAGGTTGGTGGTTTGAGCCCACCCGGGAGCGTTGTTTTGAAGTCTTAGAAGTAACGTAAAAAGGCAAACTTTTCCCACAATACGTGACAATCACTGTTTTTCTAAGCTTCCGTGGCGCAATGGTTAGCGCGTTCGGCTGTTAACCGAAAGGTTGGTGGTTCGAGTCTACCCGAGAGGGTTGCTTTGAATTCTTAGAAGTAACGTAAAAAGGCAAAATTTTTCCACAATACGCGGCAATCAATCTTTTTCTAAGCTTCCATGGCGCAATGGGTAGCGCTTTCGGCTGTTAACCGAAAGGTTGGTGGTTCGAGCACACCCGGGAGCCTTGTCTTGAAGTCTTAGAAGTAACGTAAAAAGGCAAAACTTTTCCACAATACGTGACAATCAATGTTATGCTAAGCTTCCGTGGCGCCATGGTTAGCGCGTTCGGCTGTTAACCGAAAGGTTAATGGTTCGAGCCTACCACTGAGCGTTGTTCTGAAGTCTTAGAATTAACGTAAAAAGGCAAAATATTTCCACAATACGTGACGATCAATCTTTTTCTAAGCTTCTATGGCGCAATGGTTAGCGCGTTCGGCTGTTAATCGAAAGGTTGGTGGTTCGAGCCCACCCGGGAGCGTTGTTTTGAAGTCTTAGAAGTAACGTAAAAAAGCAAAATTTTTCCACAATACGTGACAATCAATTTTTTGCTAAGCTTCCGTGGCGCAATGGTTAGCGCGTTTGGGTTAGGTTAGATTAGGCTTCTCTAGTATAGCAACAAGTGAGTGGCTTTATGGAGCTTTAAACGAGAAGCCTTTTCTGATCATGAGATTCATGTTATTAAAATGAAACAATTCGCTGTCAGAAGTAGGGTTCGAACCCACGCCCTCATACAAGGATCAGAACTTAAATCTGACGCCTTAGACCACTCTGTCATCTTGACACGCTTTTAATCTTTTTCCTAAAAATCCAGCTATAGTACAACCCCGAAATACCTCTCGGAATTCTATGCTCCATAAAGCCACTCACTTGTTGCCATACTAGAGAAGCCTTTTCTGATCATGAGATACATGTTATTAAAATGAAACAATTCGTTGTCAGAAGTAGGGTTCGAACCCACGCCCTCATACAAGGATCAGAGCTTAAATCTGACGCCTTAGACCACTCGGCCATCTTGACACGCTTTTAATCATTTTCCTTGAAAATCCAGCCAAAGTACAACCCCGAACTACCTCTCGGAATTCTATGCTCCATAAAGCCACTCACTTGTTGCCATACTAGAGAAGCCTTTTCTGATCAAGAGATACATGTTATAAAAATGAATCAATTCGTTGTCAGAAGTGGGTTTCGAACCCACCCCCTCGTACGAGGATCAGAGCTTAAATCTGACGCCTTAGACCACTCTGTCATCTTGTCACGCTCTTAAACGAGAAGCCTTTTCTGATCATGAGATACGTGTTATTAAAATGAAACAATTCGTTGTCAGAAGTAGGGTTCGAACCCACGCCCTCATTCAAGGATCAGAGCTTAAATCTGACGCCTAAGACCACTCGGCCATCCTGACACGCTTCTAAACGTTTTCCTTGAAAATGAAGCTATAGTACCTCCCGAAATAACTCTCGGAATTCTATGCTCCATAAAGCCACTCACTTGTTGCCATACTAGAGAAGCCTTTTCTGATCATGAGATACATGTTATTAAAATGAAACAATTCGTTGTCAGAAGTAGGGTTCGACCCACGCCCTCATACAAGGATCAGAACTTAAATCTGACGCCTTAGACCACTCGGCCATCTTGACACGCTTTTAATCATTTTTCTAAAAATCCATCTATAGTGCAACCCCGAAATACCTCTCGGAATTCTATGCTCCATAAAGCCACTCACTTGTTGTCATACTAGAGAAGCCTTTTCTGATCATGAGATACATGTTATTAAAATGAATCAATTCGTTGTCAGAAGTGGGTTTCGAACCCACGCCCTCATACAAGGATCAGAGCTTAAATCTGACGCTTTAGACCACTCGGCCATCTTGACACGCTTTTAATCATTTTCCTTGAAAACCCAGCTATAGTACAACCACGAAATACCTCTCGGAATTCTATGCTCCATAAAGCCACTCACTTGTTGCCATACTAGAGAAGCCTTTTCTGATCATGAGATACATGTTATTAAAATGAATCAATTCGTTGACAGAAGTGGGTTTCGAACCCACGCCCTCGTACGAGGATCAGAGCTCAAATCTGACGCCTTAGACCACTCTGTCATCTTGACACGCTTTTAATCATTTTCCTAAAAATCCAGCTATAGTACAACCCCGAAATACCTCTCGGAATTCTATGCTCCATAAAGCCACTCACTTGTTGCCATACTAGAGAAGCCTTTTTTGATCATGAGATACATGTTATTAAAATGAATCAATTCGTTGTCAGAAGTGGGTTTCGAACCCACGCCCTCGTACGAGGATCAGAGCTTAAATCTGACGCCTAAGACCACTCTGTCATCTTGACACGCTTTTAAACGAGAAGCCTTCTCTGATCATGAGATACATGTTATTAAAATGAAACAATTCATTGTCAGAAGTAGGGTTCGAACCCACGCCCTCATACAAGGATCAGATCTTAAATCTGACGCCTTAGACCTCTCGGCCATCTTGAAACGCTTTTAAACGTTTTCCTTGAAATCCAGCTATAGTACAACCCCGAAATACCTCTCGGAATTACATGCTCCATAAAGCCACTCACTTGTTGCCATACTAGAGAAGCCTTTTCTGATCATGAGATACATGTTATTAAAATGAAACAATTCGTTGTCAGAAGTGGGGTTCGAACCCACGCCCTCATACAAGGATCAGGACTTAAATCTGACGCCTTAGACCACTCGGCCATCTTGACACGCTGTTAATCATTTTCCTAAAAATCCAGCTATAGTACAACCCCGAAATACCTCTCGGAATTCTATGCTCCATAAAGCCACTCACTTGTTGCCATACTAGAGAAGCCTTTTCTGATCATGAGATACATGTTATTAAAATGAATCAATTCGTTGTCAGAAGTGGGTTTGGAACCCACGTCCTCGTACGAGGATCAGAGCTTAAATCTGACGCCTTAGACCACTCTGTCATCTTGACACGCTTTTAAACGAGGAGCCTTTTCTGATCATGAGATACATGTTATTAAAATGAAACAATTCGTTGTCAGAAGTAGGGTTCGAACCCACGCCCTCATACAAGGATCAGAACTTAAATCTGACGCCTTAAACCACTCGGCCATCTTGACACGCTTTTAATCATTTTCCTAAAAATCCATCTATAGTACAACCCCGAAATACCTCTCGGAATTCTATGCCCCATAAAGCCACTCACTTGTTGTCATACTAGAGAAGCCTTTTCTGATCATGAGATACATGTTATTAAAATGAATCAATTCGTGGTCAGAAGTGGGTTTCGAACCCACGCCCTCATACAAGGATCAGAGCTTAAATCTGACGCTTTAGACCACTCGGCCATCTTGACACGCTTTTAATCATTTTCCTTGAAAATCCAGCTATAGTACAACCCCGAAATACCTCTCGGAATTCTATGCTCCATAAAGCCACTCACTTGTTGTCATACTAGAGAAGCCTTTTCTGATCATGAGATACATGTTATTAAAATGAATCAATTCGTTGTCAGAAGTGGGTCTCGAACCCACGCCCTCGTTCGAGGATCAGAGCTTAAATCTGACGCCTTAGACCACTCTGTCACCTTGACACGCTTTTAAACGAAGAGCCTTTTCTGATCATGAGATACATGTTTTTAAAATGAAACAATTCGTTGTCAGAAGTAGGGTTCGAACCCACGCCCTCATACAAGGATCAGAGCTTAAATCTGACGCCTTAGATCACTCGGCCATCTTGACACGCTTTTAAAAGTTTTCCTTGAAATTGAAGCTATAGTACCACCCGAAATACCTCTCGGAATTCTATGCTCCATAAAGCCACTCACTTGTTTCCATACTAGAGAAGCCTTTTATGATCATGAGATACATGTTATTAAAATGAAACAATTCGTTGTCAGAAGTGGGGTTCGAACCCACGCCCTCATACGAGGATCAGAGCTTAAATCTGACGCCTTAGACCACTCGGTCATCTTGACACGCTCTTAAACGTTTTCCTTGAAAATCCAGCTATAATACAGTCACGTCAGTGGAAGTACGAAGCAAATATTTATAAGTAAAAATATCTTTATTCAGTCTTTAAACGTAGGTATGTAAGTACCGGCTGTAAGTCGTACTTGACGCGGGGAGATGTTCTCTTAGTAGGGGCTGAGCCTTGGGCCTTATCCCTCTACTAAGAGCGGAGAAGCTAGAAAGTATAGCAGGGGCTGGACCTTAGGTCTTATCCCTCTGCTAGCTATCAGCTAATGCTTCCCTCAAGCCAGGGCGAAGCGGCCTTTTATACCCTCCTCGTATGCCGAGGGCAATTTAGGAAACTAGAGGACACGTTCGCACTGGCTTCTGAATCTATTCCCGACAATTCCCGACAGCTCCCCATATAAAAGAGCGCCGGCCCGGCGATCAACATAAAAACAGTAAAAATACAAATATACATGGAAAATACAAATATACAATATGAGCATGCGAACACAAAATTTAAAATGGGAATGATTAAATGTATTTAATTACGCGATATTATTAATTTAAAATGAGAATGATTAAAATAGTTACTCAGTATTGTTTATAGTTTTGCAGTTTATGGTATTTATTTACATGGTTGTTGAGCGAAGACTCAGCACTGTAAGTTCGTCGCGAATACGTTGGCGAATGGTCAGCATGTCGTTAGCGGAGAAGGAGAAGTCGCGGTCAGTGATCGCGTGTCGCGCAAATTCGATGCAAAAAACACCGCTGTCGACGCCGTTCATCTGTCGCGGTAAAGTCGGCGGAATGGTATCGAAGTCCTCAAAATTGAGGCCGAGAATCCCGCGTTTGGAAGATTCGACCCGGAGAAACGACGAAAGTTCGTTAAGTAGTTTGTGGTTGGGGGGAAAGGAATCTAAATGAAGGAATTGTTGTCTGTCGATGTCTATAAAAATGAGACTCCAATGGTTGAAGCGTCGTACCGGGATAAAGAGCATAGAGACACCGAATAAATCTTCCACGTGTGACACGCATAGTGAAGCTTTGTTGATGCCATGTTGATGGAGAACGGAGTAGAAACTGGACGGGAAGAAGTAGGATGGTCTAGGCGAGTGTGAACGGAGCAACTGGAAGTATTGGTCAATAATTTCCGGCGTGAGGCAGTGATCGTTAATGTTGGCACAGTTTTGATGATTGATAGGTCGTAGAAATTTAAGGTCCAGATGAATTGCAGAAGATGATGGTAATACCGGGTTGATTTTCATGATTCGTCGAATTAGTTGTTTTCGTTGGCGTTTGGCGTATCTCATTTTAATAGTAACTACTTGTACCGTATCGGTCAGGAGATGTGCGGAAGCGAGTCGATCGGCGAAGTGTCGGTGAAGAAGTGATGGTTGGAGAAATGGAGCTGGTGCCGGTCGTGGGACAACTGTATGGTATTGAAGATGGTTCAATTGCAGGAGCGTCATTTACCGTAATTGGAGAAGCTGGCGAACCCTCTGTACAATAGAAGTGGGTGACTGGCGAATCGTCAAAGTGCACCCTCTTTGTCGGTTTTGGCATTGAAGTTGGCAATTCTTCTCGCGGATGGTATGGTTTCAGTCTTTCGGCAGATACGAGATCGGTTTTCGTGCCGGTGGAATCCATTATCTCAAAGTTATTGGGCGCGGTACGGCGTAAGATACGGTAGGGTCCGCTGTATTGATGAAGCAGTTTTTCAGAGCGACCCGGAATCCGTCGGGGGGTGCGCAGAAACACCAGGTCCCCTTCAGTAAAAGTGACTTCTCGGCGGTGTTTGTCAAAGCGTTCTTTGTCCTTTGACTGGGCTAATTGTTGTCGTTCGGCGGCGATATTTCGAGCCCGCTGGGCATAAAGGATGTTATGGAAGCCGAATGGAGTGTTTAACTTTGCCGCAGGTAGTTCGAGGGCGGCATCCACGTGTAGATCGGCTTCGTAGCCGTGCAAGAGAAAGAAGGGAGAGTATCCCGTAACGCTGTGTATGGAGGTATTATAGGCGAAGACCAGGTGGGGTAAAAATTGGTCCCAGTCGTTGTGTTTTTCCGACACATATTGAGACATCATGTCAGCGAGAGTTTTGTTAAAACGTTCCGTGAGGCCATTAGTTCGAGGATGGTACGCTGTAGTTGTTTGATGTTTCACGCTAAAAAGGAGAGTGATTTCTTTCAATAGGTTGTTTAAGAATTCTTTTCCTCTGTCTGTAATGAGTTCTTTTGGGGTTCCGAATTTTAAAAATACGTTTTTCATTAGAAAAGATGCTGCCTCCTCGGCCGTTCCCCTTGGGACCGCGGCCGCTACTACCGTCTTCGTACAATAGTCCGTGCAGACGAATATGTGCTTGTTCCCACTAGTAGACTCGGGAAAGGGGCCAAGCTTATCTATTCCGCATCTTTCAAAGGGTTTGGTCGTTGGCGGGATTGATTGAAGGAATCCCGCTGGGCGAAATGGATATATTTTTTGAGAGTTGCATGGTATGCAGGAACTAACGTAGTTTGATATCTGATTGAGCATTTTAGGCCAAAAGAAGCGTTGTCTAATTTTTTCCCATGTGCGGCGGAAGCCTAAGTGGCCTGCGGTGACGTCATCGTGTAGTGCGTGTAGGATTTCTTTTCTGATTTCGTTAGGGGCAACCATTACAAGTTTGAACCCGTCTTCGGTTTTTACGCGGCGATGAAGAATGTTACCTAGGATCTCATAGCATTTTGCCATTTTCTTAACGTCTTTAGAAGGCGAAGAATCGGGGCTCTCTAGGCAATTTATTATCTTTGAAAAAACGGGGTCCTTTTGTTGAAGGTTACGGATATTGAAATTTCGGAAACGCTTGAGTGTTTCGGCTTGGTTTGCTGCGGCAAGCAGGATAGGTATTTCTTCCTTGGGGGCTAGATCGAGGGGACCTCGTGACAGTGCGTCAGCATCCATATGTTTACGTCCATTCTTATGGGTTATCAGAACATCGAATTCTTGTAATTGCAGGGCCCAACGGGCCAGCCTCCCATTTGGGTTCTTTACCGATTTTAAATAGCAGAGGGCGTGATGGTCTGTTACGACTTTGAAGGGTCGTCCATAAAGGTATGGTCGAAATTTCTGGGTGCCGTATATGATCGCAAGGCATTCTCTGTCAGTAGGGCTGTAGTTTTGTTCAGCTTTGTTTAATAGGCGGCTAGTGTATCCAATTACATGCTCACGCCCATCTCGTCTTTGTTTCAAGATGGCACCGATGCCGTATGCGGAAGCGTCGCTATGTAATTCGAATGGTTCTTCAAATACGGGATGAGAGAGAATCGGTGATGAAATTAGACGTTCTCTTAGCGTTTGAAACGCTTCTTCTGCTTCGGGGGTCCATTCAAAATGTGAGTCTTTTGTGGTAAGGTCTGAGAGAGGTTTTGCGATGGATGAAAAGTTATGGATGAATCGACGATAATACCCAGCGAGTCCCAAAAAGCGTTGTATTTCCTTGACGTTGTTTGGTTTGGGAAATTTCTCAACAGCTTCGATTAATCGTGGGTCGGGATAAACCCCCTCTCCGTCGATCACGTGACCCAGGTAGCGAATTCGGGTTTTAGCGAAGGAGCATTTCTCTGGTTTTATTTTTAGTCCTGCCGTTTGGAGACATTTAAAGACGTTTTCCAAATGGTGTAAGTGTTCCTCGAAAGTACGGGAAAATATAATGATGTCGTCTAAATAAGCGAGGGCTACTTTCCACATGAGAGCACCAAGTACTTTGTGCATGAGACGTTGGAAAGTACTGGGAGCGTTGCATAGGCCCATTCCCAGTACGTTAAACTCATATTGGCCATCGGGGGTGACGAAAGCGGTTTTTTCTTTGTCATCCTCGTGTAACTCGACTTGAAAATAGCCTTGAGCCAAATCAAGCGTTGTGAACAGGTTTGATCCGGAAAGGCGATCCAGCGTATCGTCAATGCGTGGTAAGGGATGGACATCTTTCTTGGTTACGGAGTTTAATTTCCGCCAGTCTACGCAGAATCTTATACCCCCGTCCTTCTTTTTGACCATTATTACTGGAGCGGCCCAGGGCGAACAAGATTCCCTGATGATGTTGTTGTGGAGCATTTTGTCTACTTCCTTTTTGATAGTATCTCGTTCCGTGATAGACTTACGATAAGGTTGGGATCTGACTGGTGATGCGTCCCCCGTGTTGATTCGGTGCCGGACCAACGACGTACGTCCGAGATCTCCGTTGTGACGGGAGAAAACCGTGTGATATTTTTGAAGCATACTTTTTAAGGATGATAATTGCGACTCGTTAAGGTGGTCTCCGAAATCCAAGTTATCAGGCAGGGTTTCATCCGGGCTAAAGGTCTCGTCAAGGTAGTTTATGTCAAGAACCGGGTAGCCTTCACCCACAAGTGTTTTTTCAGGGAGAATTATCGGTTGTTTACCGAGATTTGCGACTCGCAGAACGCCTTTACCCTCGTTGAAAGCGGTTAAGGTTTTACAAACTAAAAGTTTATATCGGTCAGCGGTGTCGCGGGCTTGTTCTACGAGTAGTGTTAAGTCGTCGTGCTTGCACGTAACGTCCAATACTATTTCTGATTCAGGTGGTACCACAGTATCCTGTGCCAGCCTTATTTGTACTGGACCTTCAATAGTGGGTGTAGTTGCAAAGGAGAGGAGTTCGTCCTGAATTTGAACCGTAGATTCTCCAAAGTCTATTACGATTTTATTGTTTATGCAAAATTCTAGCCCGAGTAGTAGGTCATACGCGAAGTCTTCAATCACGTAAACGTCAATCATTTGTGTGGACTGCCCGAGCTGGACAGATGTTTGAGTTTTCCCGAGAGGTTTAATGTTCTGACCATTGGCGACTCGGAACACGATATCGGTTGCAGGGCTGACGGTCAGCCCCAGGGACGCGGCTTTTTCTCGACTTATTATGTTTTTAACGCTTCCCGTATCGAAAATAATGTTGACCGGGTGATGAGAAATGTCTAATGATGCTGAAAGTTGAACTAACTGATGTGATGATTGAATAAAAAGTGGGAATTCTTCTGGGGTCGACAAAGGGTACTTCCCTACATCCTCCGCCGGCGGTCGTTTCCCGAACCGTTATTCGCGTTTTGGGTGTGATGTCCCGGTTCACTGCGATAGGGTGAGTCCGAGCGATTTCTGTTTCCGGGGTTTGGGGAAGCTGATCGCTGGCTCGCGTTGTACGGCGAGGGGCTACGGCCCCTATTAAATTGTCGGCTGTTATTTCTGTTATTATAGGGCGAGGGGCTACGACCTCTATTAAACACTTGACTACTTGTTCTATTAAAGTCCTTTCTTTGTTGGAACGAAGGTCCGCTACCCCGAATATCGCGTGCTGGGGATGGATCTCGCCACGAGCGGTGCGTGGTTTGGCGTTGGTCTTGGCAATAAGAAGCCCTGTGGTCATTACGTCCACACTGTGAACAATTGAGGCTTTTCTGCATCTTTTCTATATCTGTATTAAGATGCCGATTTTCATCTCGCAATCTACGTTTTTCTTGGTTAATTTCGAGAATTTCGTCACGTAGCTGTTCATTCTCGTTTGTTAGTTGACGTACTTCCCTACGTAATTGGGCCAGCTCCTGCTGGTGCTGGTCAGCGAAATTATAGGGAAATGCAGTCGTCGCGGCCGATGAACTAGGGACGTTGCCAGCTAGGGCCGTAGCAAGGACGTCGATTATTTTGTGGTCACCATGAGACAGGCTGTCCATGGACGATGATAGGAGTTGTATATTGCCGAGAAAGTCAGCAGTCGATGCGGGTTGCATGAGAACAATTTTCTCACGTAAATGAGGTAAAATACCTCGCAAAAGATGGTGGAGTTTCTCCGTCTCGGACATAGAGGGGTTCACCCTCGAACAGAGATCGATGACATTTCGATAATACGTGACCGGAGATTCACCGGGCATTTGTTTGCGAGACAGGAGTTCGTTGAACGTGGCTAGTGAATTTTGGCCAAATTCAGCCTTTAAGGCGGCTTCCCAGTCGGGCCAGGTGAGAGCGCCTTGTGAGGAAGCGGCACTCTGAAGGCGTATTCTCGCAGAATACCAGGAAATCGCTTTTCCCTGAAGAACAGTTGGCAAAATGGCTATTTTTTCATCATCATTTTTGCCCGCCAGTACTTGTTTAAAAATAGTCAACCAATCGTGAACATCGTGAATAGCGGGATCGAATTTCGGGGCATCCCGAGCGAGATTGATGGCAGCAACGGCAGCGGCTACGGCTTGAGCGATATCGGCGGAAGTCGCCATACTGGAAAGTATCGTTTCTGCAGCAGGGGTTGATTGCAACGGCAAATGTATCTTTTGCGCCGGTGCTGAGGTTGAACGACGAGCTCGTGGCGGTTTAGTGTAACCGTAGAATTCGGGTACCAATTTTCGGCACCTCCGTGAGCTGCGGGGAACTGGATCAGTCGGCCGGAGATTCCCGAGAGTTACCGTTGAAATATTGTCCGCGAATTTAGCTTCGAAATCGGCGGTTAACGGTAAGCTTAAAAGCGAAGTGTTGTCCGGATACCAATAAATTTCAGTGTCCGAAGAATCGGTGACGGAGCTAGAGCTCATAAGCCAAAAATGCCGATATAAGGACGGGCGGATACGGACCGCGCCTCCACCACTTGTCACGTCAGTGGAAGTACGAAGCAAATATTTATAAGTAAAAATATCTTTATTCAGTCTTTAAACGTAGGTATGTAAGTACCGGCTGTAAGTCGTACTTGACGCGGGGAGATGTTCTCTTAGTAGGGGCTGAGCCTTGGGCCTTATCCCTCTACTAAGAGCGGAGAAGCTAGAAAGTATAGCAGGGGCTGGACCTTAGGTCTTATCCCTCTGCTAGCTATCAGCTAATGCTTCCCTCAAGCCAGGGCGAAGCGGCCTTTTATACCCTCCTCGTATGCCGAGGGCAATTTAGGAAACTAGAGGACACGTTCGCACTGGCTTCTCAATCTATTCCCGACAATTCCCGACAATACAACCCCGAAATACCTCTCGGAATTCCATGCTCCATAAAGCCACTCACTTGTTGCCATACTAGAGAAGCCTTTTCTGATCATGAGATACATGTTATTAAAATGAAACAATTCGTTGTCAGAAGTAGGGTTCGAACCCACGCCCTCATACAAGGATCAGAGCTTAAATCTGACGCCTTACACCACTCGGCCATCTTGACACGCTTTTAAACGTTTTCCTTGAAATCCAGCTATAGTACAACCCCGAAATACCTCTCGGAATTCTATGCTCCATAAAGCCACTCACTTGTTGCCATACTAGAGAAGCCTTTTCTGATCATGAGATACATGTTATTAAAATGAAACAATTCGTTGTCAGAAGTAGGGTTCGAACCCACGCCCTCATACAAGGATCAGAGCTTAAATCTGACGCCTTACACCACTCGGCCATCTTGACACGCTTTTAAACGTTTTCCTTGAAATCCAGCTATAGTACAACCCCGAAATACCTCTCGGAATTCTATGCTCCATAAAGCCACTCACTTGTTGCCATACTAGAGAAGCCTTTTCTGATCATGAGATACATGTTATTAAAATGAAACAATTCGTTGTCAGAAGTGGGGTTCAACCCACGCCCTCATACGAGGATCAGAGCTTAAATCTGACGCCTTAGACCACTCGGCCATCCTGACACGTTCTAAACGTTTTCCTTGAAAATGAAGCTATAGTACCACCCGAAATACCTCTCGGAATTCTATGCTCCATAAAGCCACTCACTTGTTGCCATACTAGAGAAGCCTTTTCTGATCATGAGATACATGTTATTAAAATGAAACAATTCGTTGTCAGAAGTAGGGTTCGAACCCACGCCCTCATACAAGGATCAGAGCTTAAATCTGACGCCTTACACCACTCGGCCATCTTGACACGCTTTTAAACGTTTTCCTTGAAATCCAGCTATAGTACAACCCCGAAATACCTCTCGGAATTCTATGCTCCATAAAGCCACTCACTTGTTTCCATACTAGAGAAGCGCTTCGTGAGCATGAGATACATGTTATTAAAATGAAAAAATTCGTTGTCAGAAGTGGGGTTCGAACCCACGCCCTCATACAAGGATCAGAGCTTAAATCTGACGCCTTAGACCACTCGGCCATCCCGACACGCTTTAAAACGTTTTCCTTGAAAATGAAGTTATAGTACCACCCGAAATAACTCTCGGAATTCTATGCTCCATAAAGCCACTCACTTGTTTCGATACTAGAGAAGCGCTTCGTGAGCATGAGATATATGTTATTAAAATGAAACAATTCGTTGTCAGAAGTGGGGTTCAACCCACGCCCTCATACGAGGATCAGAGCTTAAATCTGACGCCTTAGACCACTCGGCCATCCAGACACGTTCTAAACGATTTCCTTGAAAATGAAGCTATAGTACCACCCGAAATACCTCTCGGAATTCTATGCTCCATAAAGCCACTCACTTGTTGCCATACTAGAGAAGCCTTTTCTGATCATGAGATACATGTTATTAAAATGAAACAATTCGTTGTCAGAAGTAGGGTTCGAACCCACGCCCTCATACAAGGATCAGAGCTTAAATCTGACGCCTTACACCACTCGGCCATCTTGACACGCTTTTAAACGTTGTCCTTGAAATCCAGCTATAGTACAACCCCGAAATACCTCTCGGAATTCTATGCTCCATAAAGCCACTCATTTGTTGCCATACTAGAGAAGCCTTTTCTGATCATGAGATACATGTTATTAAAATGAAACAATTCGTTGTCAGAAGTGGGGTTCAACCCACGCCCTCATACGAGGATCAGAGCTTAAATCTGACGCCTTAGACCACTCGGCCATCCTGATACGTTCTAAATGTTTTCCTTGAAAATGAAGCTATAGTACCACCCGAAATACCTCTCGGAATTCTATGCTCCATAAAGCCACTCACTTGTTTCCATACTAGAGAAGCGCTTCGTGAGCATGAGATACATGTTATTAAAATGAAAAAATTCGTTGTCAGAAGTGGGGTTCGAACCCACGCCCTCATACAAGGATCAGAGCTTAAATCTGACGCCTTAGACCACTCGGCCATCCCGACACGCTTTAAAACGTTTTCCTTGAAAATGAAGTTATAGTACCACCCGAAATAACTCTCGGAATTCTATGCTCCATAAAGCCACTCACTTGTTTCCATACTAGAGAAGCGCTTCGTGAGCATGAGATACATGTTATTAAAATGTAACAATTCGTTGTCAGAAGTGGGGTTCAACCCACGCCCTCATACGAGGATCAGAGCTTAAATCTGACGCCTTAGACCACTCGGCCATCCTGACACGTTCTAAACGTTTTCCTTGAAAATGAAGCTATAGTACCACCCGAAATACCTCTCGGAATTCTATGCTCCATAAAGCCACTCACTTGTTGCCATACTAGAGAAGCCTTTTCTGATCATGAGATACATGTTATTAAAATGAAACAATTCGTTGTCAGAAGTAGGGTTCGAACCCACGCCCTCATACAAGGATCAGAGCTTAAATCTGACGCCTTACACCACTCGGCCATCTTGACACGCTTTTAAACGTTTTCCTTGAAATCCAGCTATAGTACAACCCCGAAATACCTCTCGGAATTCTATGCTCCATAAAGCCACTCACTTGTTGCCATACTAGAGAAGCCTTTTCTGATCATGAGATACATGTTATTAAAATGAAACAATTCGTTGTCAGAAGTGGGGTTCAACCCACGCCCTCATACGAGGATCAGAGCTTAAATCTGACGCCTTAGACCACTCGGCCATCCTGACACGTTCTAAACGTTTTCCTTGAAAATGAAGCTATAGTACCACCCGAAATACCTCTCGGAATTCTATGCTCCATAAAGCCACTCACTTGTGTCCATACTAGAGAAGCGCTTCGTGAGCATGAGATACATGTTATTAAAATGAAAAAATTCGTTGTCAGAAGTGGGGTTCGAACCCACGCCCTCGTACAAGGATCAGAGCTTAAATCTGACGCCTTAGACCACTCGGCCATCCCGACACGCTTTAAAACGTTTTCCTTGAAAATGAAGTTATAGTACCACCCGAAATAACTCTCGGAATTCTATGCTCCATAAAGCCACTCACTTGTTTCGATACTAGAGAAGCGCTTCGTGAGCATGAGATATATGTTATTAAAATGAAACAATTCGTTGTCAGAAGTGGGGTTCGAACCCACGCCCTCATACAAGGATCAGAGCTTAAATCTGACGCCTTAGACCACTCGGCCATCCCGACACGCTTTAAAACGTTTTCCTTGAAAATGAAGTTATAGTACCACCCGAAATAACTCTCGGAATTCTATGCTCCATAAAGCCACTCACTTGTTTCGATACTAGAGAAGCGCTTCGTGAGCATGAGATATATGTTATTAAAATGAAACAATTCGTTGTCAGAAGTGGGGTTCAACCCACGCCCTCATACGAGGATCAGAGCTTAAATCTGACGCCTTAGACCACTCGGCCATCCTGACACGTTCTAAACGATTTCCTTGAAAATGAAGCTATAGTACCACCCGAAATACCTCTCGGAATTCTATGCTCCATAAAGCCACTCACTTGTTGCCATACTAGAGAAGCCTTTTCTGATCATGAGATACATGTTATTAAAATGAAACAATTCGTTGTCAGAAGTAGGGTTCGAAAACACGCCCTCATACAAGGATCAGAGCTTAAATCTGACGCCTTACACCACTCGGCCATCTTGACACGCTTTTAAACGTTTTCCTTGAAATCCAGCTATAGTACAACCCCGAAATACCTCTCGGAATTCTATGCTCCATAAAGCCACTCACTTGTTGCCATACTAGAGAAGCCTTTTCTGATCATGAGATACATGTTATTAAAATGTAACAATTCGTTGTCAGAAGTGGGGTTCAACCCACGCCCTCATACGAGGATCAGAGCTTAAATCTGACGCCTTAGACCACTCGGCCATCCTGACACGTTCTAAACGTTTTCCTTGAAAATGAAGCTATAGTACCACCCGAAATACCTCTCGGAATTCTATGCTCCATAAAGCCACTCACTTGTTGCCATACTAGAGAAGCCTTTTCTGATCATGAGATACATGTTATTAAAATGAAACAATTCGTTGTCAGAAGTAGGGTTCGAACCCACGCCCTCATACAAGGATCAGAGCTTAAATCTGACGCCTTACACCACTCGGCCATCTTGACACGCTTTTAAACGTTTTCCTTGAAATCCAGCTATAGTACAACCCCGAAATACCTCTCGGAATTCTATGCTCCATAAAGCCACTCACTTGTTGCCATACTAGAGAAGCCTTTTCTGATCATGAGATACATGTTATTAAAATGAAACAATTCGTTGTCAGAAGTGGGGTTCAACCCACGCCCTCATACGAGGATCAGAGCTTAAATCTGACGCCTTAGACCACTCGGCCATCCTGACACGTTCTAAACGTTTTCCTTGAAAATGAAGCTATAGTACCACCCGAAATACCTCTCGGAATTCTATGCTCCATAAAGCCACTCACTTGTTTCCATACTAGAGAAGCGCTTCGTGAGCATGAGATACATGTTATTAAAATGAAAAAATTCGTTGTCAGAAGTGGGGTTCGAACCCACGCCCTCGTACAAGGATCAGAGCTTAAATCTGACGCCTTAGACCACTCGGCCATCCCGACACGCTTTAAAACGTTTTCCTTGAAAATGAAGTTATAGTACCACCCGAGTGGTCTAAGGCGTCAGATTTAAGCTCTGATCCTCGTATGAGGGCGTGGGTTGAACCCCACTTCTGACAACGAATTGTTACATTTTAATAACATGTATCTCATGCTCACGAAGCGCTTCTCTAGTATGGAAACAAGTGAGTGGCTTTATGGAGCATAGAATTCCGAGAGTTATTTCGGGTGGTACTATAACTTCATTTTCAAGGAAAACGTTTTAAAGCGTGTCGGGATGGCCGAGTGGTCTAAGGCGTCAGATTTAAGCTCTGATCCTTGTATGAGGGCGTGGGTTCGAACCCCACTTCTGACAACGAATTTTTTCATTTTAATAACATGTATCTCATGCTCACGAAGCGCTTCTCTAGTATGGAAACAAGTGAGTGGCTTTATGGAGCATAGAATTCCGAGTGGTATTTCGGGTGGTACTATAGCTTCATTTTCAAGGAAAACATTTAGAACGTATCAGGATGGCCGAGTGGTCTAAGGCGTCAGATTTAAGCTCTGATCCTCGTATGAGGGCGTGGGTAGAACCCCACTTCTGACAACGAATTGTTTCATTTTAATAACATGTATCTCATGATCAGAAAAGGCTTCTCTAGTATGGCAACAAGTGAGTGGCTTTATGGAGCATAGAATTCCGAGAGGTATTTCGGGGTTGTACTATAGCTGGATTTCAAGGAAAACGTTTAAAAGCGTGTCAAGATGGCCGAGTGGTGTAAGGCGTCAGATTTAAGCTCTGATCCTTGTATGAGGGCGTGGGTTCGAACCCTACTTCTGACAACGAATTGTTTCATTTTAATAACATGTATCTCATGATCAGAAAAGGCTTCTCTAGTATGGCAACAAGTGAGTGGCTTTATGGAGCATAGAATTCCGAGAGGTATTTCGGGTGGTACTATAGCTTCATTTTCAAGGAAATCGTTTAGAACGTGTCAGGATGGCCGAGTGGTCTAAGGCGTCAGATTTAAGCTCTGATCCTCGTATGAGGGCGTGGGTTGAACCCCACTTCTGACAACGAATTGTTTCATTTTAATAACATATATCTCATGCTCACGAAGCGCTTCTCTAGTATCGAAACAAGTGAGTGGCTTTATGGAGCATAGAATTCCGAGAGTTATTTCGGGTGGTACTATAACTTCATTTTCAAGGAAAACGTTTTAAAGCGTGTCGGGATGGCCGAGTGGTCTAAGGCGTCAGATTTAAGCTCTGATCCTTGTATGAGGGCGTGGGTTCGAACCCCACTTCTGACAACGAATTGTTTCATTTTAATAACATATATCTCATGCTCACGAAGCGCTTCTCTAGTATCGAAACAAGTGAGTGGCTTTATGGAGCATAGAATTCCGAGAGTTATTTCGGGTGGTACTATAACTTCATTTTCAAGGAAAACGTTTTAAAGCGTGTCGGGATGGCCGAGTGGTCTAAGGCGTCAGATTTAAGCTCTGATCCTTGTACGAGGGCGTGGGTTCGAACCCCACTTCTGACAACGAATTTTTTCATTTTAATAACATGTATCTCATGCTCACGAAGCGCTTCTCTAGTATGGAAACAAGTGAGTGGCTTTATGGAGCATAGAATTCCGAGAGGTATTTCGGGTGGTACTATAGCTTCATTTTCAAGGAAAACGTTTAGAACGTGTCAGGATGGCCGAGTGGTCTAAGGCGTCAGATTTAAGCTCTGATCCTCGTATGAGGGCGTGGGTTGAACCCCACTTCTGACAACGAATTGTTTCATTTTAATAACATGTATCTCATGATCAGAAAAGGCTTCTCTAGTATGGCAACAAGTGAGTGGCTTTATGGAGCATAGAATTCCGAGAGGTATTTCGGGGTTGTACTATAGCTGGATTTCAAGGAAAACGTTTAAAAGCGTGTCAAGATGGCCGAGTGGTGTAAGGCGTCAGATTTAAGCTCTGATCCTTGTATGAGGGCGTGGGTTCGAACCCTACTTCTGACAACGAATTGTTTCATTTTAATAACATGTATCTCATGATCAGAAAAGGCTTCTCTAGTATGGCAACAAGTGAGTGGCTTTATGGAGCATAGAATTCCGAGAGGTATTTCGGGTGGTACTATAGCTTCATTTTCAAGGAAAACGTTTAGAACGTGTCAGGATGGCCGAGTGGTCTAAGGCGTCAGATTTAAGCTCTGATCCTCGTATGAGGGCGTGGGTTGAACCCCACTTCTGACAACGAATTGTTACATTTTAATAACATGTATCTCATGATCAGAAAAGGCTTCTCTAGTATGGCAACAAGTGAGTGGCTTTATGGAGCATAGAATTCCGAGAGGTATTTCGGGGTTGTACTATAGCTGGATTTCAAGGAAAACGTTTAAAAGCGTGTCAAGATGGCCGAGTGGTGTAAGGCGTCAGATTTAAGCTCTGATCCTTGTATGAGGGCGTGGGTTCGAACCCTACTTCTGACAACGAATTGTTTCATTTTAATAACATGTATCTCATGATCAGAAAAGGCTTCTCTAGTATGGCAACAAGTGAGTGGCTTTATGGAGCATAGAATTCCGAGAGGTATTTCGGGTGGTACTATAGCTTCATTTTCAAGGAAATCGTTTAGAACGTGTCAGGATGGCCGAGTGGTCTAAGGCGTCAGATTTAAGCTCTGATCCTCGTATGAGGGCGTGGGTTGAACCCCACTTCTGACAACGAATTGTTTCATTTTAATAACATATATCTCATGCTCACGAAGCGCTTCTCTAGTATCGAAACAAGTGAGTGGCTTTATGGAGCATAGAATTCCGAGAGTTATTTCGGGTGGTACTATAACTTCATTTTCAAGGAAAACGTTTTAAAGCGTGTCGGGATGGCCGAGTGGTCTAAGGCGTCAGATTTAAGCTCTGATCCTTGTATGAGGGCGTGGGTTCGAACCCCACTTCTGACAACGAATTGTTTCATTTTAATAACATATATCTCATGCTCACGAAGCGCTTCTCTAGTATCGAAACAAGTGAGTGGCTTTATGGAGCATAGAATTCCGAGAGTTATTTCGGGTGGTACTATAACTTCATTTTCAAGGAAAACGTTTTAAAGCGTGTCGGGATGGCCGAGTGGTCTAAGGCGTCAGATTTAAGCTCTGATCCTTGTACGAGGGCGTGGGTTCGAACCCCACTTCTGACAACGAATTTTTTCATTTTAATAACATGTATCTCATGCTCACGAAGCGCTTCTCTAGTATGGACACAAGTGAGTGGCTTTATGGAGCATAGAATTCCGAGAGGTATTTCGGGTGGTACTATAGCTTCATTTTCAAGGAAAACGTTTAGAACGTGTCAGGATGGCCGAGTGGTCTAAGGCGTCAGATTTAAGCTCTGATCCTCGTATGAGGGCGTGGGTTGAACCCCACTTCTGACAACGAATTGTTTCATTTTAATAACATGTATCTCATGATCAGAAAAGGCTTCTCTAGTATGGCAACAAGTGAGTGGCTTTATGGAGCATAGAATTTCGAGAGGTATTTCGGGGTTGTACTATAGCTGGATTTCAAGGAAAACGTTTAAAAGCGTGTCAAGATGGCCGAGTGGTGTAAGGCGTCAGATTTAAGCTCTGATCCTTGTATGAGGGCGTGGGTTCGAACCCTACTTCTGACAACGAATTGTTTCATTTTAATAACATGTATCTCATGATCAGAAAAGGCTTCTCTAGTATGGCAACAAGTGAGTGGCTTTATGGAGCATAGAATTCCGAGAGGTATTTCGGGTGGTACTATAGCTTCATTTTCAAGGAAAACGTTTAGAACGTGTCAGGATGGCCGAGTGGTCTAAGGCGTCAGATTTAAGCTCTGATCCTCGTATGAGGGCGTGGGTTGAACCCCACTTCTGACAACGAATTGTTACATTTTAATAACATGTATCTCATGCTCACGAAGCGCTTCTCTAGTATGGAAACAAGTGAGTGGCTTTATGGAGCATAGAATTCCGAGAGTTATTTCGGGTGGTACTATAACTTCATTTTCAAGGAAAACGTTTTAAAGCGTGTCGGGATGGCCGAGTGGTCTAAGGCGTCAAATTTAAGCTCTGATCCTTGTATGAGGGCGTGGGTTCGAACCCCACTTCTGACAACGAATTTTTTCATTTTAATAACATGTATCTCATGCTCACGAAGCGCTTCTCTAGTATGGAAACAAGTGAGTGGCTTTATGGAGCATAGAATTCCGAGAGGTATTTCGGGTGGTACTACAGCTTCATTTTCAAGGAAAACATTTAGAACGTATCAGGATGGCCGAGTGGTCTAAGGCGTCAGATTTAAGCTCTGATCCTCGTATGAGGGCGTGGGTTGAACCCCACTTCTGACAACGAATTGTTTCATTTTAATAACATGTATCTCATGATCAGAAAAGGCTTCTCTAGTATGGCAACAAGTGAGTGGCTTTATGGAGCATAGAATTCCGAGAGGTATTTCGGGGTTGTACTATAGCTGGATTTCAAGGACAACGTTTAAAAGCGTGTCAAGATGGCCGAGTGGTGTAAGGCGTCAGATTTAAGCTCTGATCCTTGTATGAGGGCGTGGGTTCGAACCCTACTTCTGACAACGAATTGTTTCATTTTAATAACATGTATCTCATGATCAGAAAAGGCTTCTCTAGTATGGCAACAAGTGAGTGGCTTTATGGAGCATAGAATTCCGAGAGGTATTTCGGGTGGTACTATAGCTTCATTTTCAAGGAAATCGTTTAGAACGTGTCTGGATGGCCGAGTGGTCTAAGGCGTCAGATTTAAGCTCTGATCCTCGTATGAGGGCGTGGGTTGAACCCCACTTCTGACAACGAATTGTTTCATTTTAATAACATATATCTCATGCTCACGAAGCGCTTCTCTAGTATCGAAACAAGTGAGTGGCTTTATGGAGCATAGAATTCCGAGAGTTATTTCGGGTGGTACTATAACTTCATTTTCAAGGAAAACGTTTTAAAGCGTGTCGGGATGGCCGAGTGGTCTAAGGCGTCAGATTTAAGCTCTGATCCTTGTATGAGGGCGTGGGTTCGAACCCCACTTCTGACAACGAATTTTTTCATTTTAATAACATGTATCTCATGCTCACGAAGCGCTTCTCTAGTATGGAAACAAGTGAGTGGCTTTATGGAGCATAGAATTCCGAGAGGTATTTCGGGGTTGTACTATAGCTGGATTTCAAGGAAAACGTTTAAAAGCGTGTCAAGATGGCCGAGTGGTGTAAGGCGTCAGATTTAAGCTCTGATCCTTGTATGAGGGCGTGGGTTCGAACCCTACTTCTGACAACGAATTGTTTCATTTTAATAACATGTATCTCATGATCAGAAAAGGCTTCTCTAGTATGGCAACAAGTGAGTGGCTTTATGGAGCATAGAATTCCGAGAGGTATTTCGGGTGGTACTATAGCTTCATTTTCAAGGAAAACGTTTAGAACGTGTCAGGATGGCCGAGTGGTCTAAGGCGTCAGATTTAAGCTCTGATCCTCGTATGAGGGCGTGGGTTGAACCCCACTTCTGACAACGAATTGTTTCATTTTAATAACATGTATCTCATGATCAGAAAAGGCTTCTCTAGTATGGCAACAAGTGAGTGGCTTTATGGAGCATAGAATTCCGAGAGGTATTTCGGGGTTGTACTATAGCTGGATTTCAAGGAAAACGTTTAAAAGCGTGTCAAGATGGCCGAGTGGTGTAAGGCGTCAGATTTAAGCTCTGATCCTTGTATGAGGGCGTGGGTTCGAACCCTACTTCTGACAACGAATTGTTTCATTTTAATAACATGTATCTCATGATCAGAAAAGGCTTCTCTAGTATGGCAACAAGTGAGTGGCTTTATGGAGCATAGAATTCCGAGAGGTATTTCGGGGTTGTACTATAGCTGGATTTCAAGGAAAACGTTTAAAAGCGTGTCAAGATGGCCGAGTGGTGTAAGGCGTCAGATTTAAGCTCTGATCCTTGTATGAGGGCGTGGGTTCGAACCCTACTTCTGACAACGAATTGTTTCATTTTAATAACATGTATCTCATGATCAGAAAAGGCTTCTCTAGTATGGCAACAAGTGAGTGGCTTTATGGAGCATGGAATTCCGAGAGGTATTTCGGGGTTGTATTGTCGGGAATTGTCGGGAATAGATTGAGAAGCCAGTGCGAACGTGTCCTCTAGTTTCCTAAATTGCCCTCGGCATACGAGGAGGGTATAAAAGGCCGCTTCGCCCTGGCTTGAGGGAAGCATTAGCTGATAGCTAGCAGAGGGATAAGACCTAAGGTCCAGCCCCTGCTATACTTTCTAGCTTCTCCGCTCTTAGTAGAGGGATAAGGCCCAAGGCTCAGCCCCTACTAAGAGAACATCTCCCCGCGTCAAGTACGACTTACAGCCGGTACTTACATACCTACGTTTAAAGACTGAATAAAGATATTTTTACTTATAAATATTTGCTTCGTACTTCCACTGACGTGACAAGTGGTGGAGGCGCGGTCCGTATCCGCCCGTCCTTATATCGGCATTTTTGGCTTATGAGCTCTAGCTCCGTCACCGATTCTTCGGACACTGAAATTTATTGGTATCCGGACAACACTTCGCTTTTAAGCTTACCGTTAACCGCCGATTTCGAAGCTAAATTCGCGGACAATATTTCAACGGTAACTCTCGGGAATCTCCGGCCGACTGATCCAGTTCCCCGCAGCTCACGGAGGTGCCGAAAATTGGTACCCGAATTCTACGGTTACACTAAACCGCCACGAGCTCGTCGTTCAACCTCAGCACCGGCGCAAAAGATACATTTGCCGTTGCAATCAACCCCTGCTGCAGAAACGATACTTTCCAGTATGGCGACTTCCGCCGATATCGCTCAAGCCGTAGCCGCTGCCGTTGCTGCCATCAATCTCGCTCGGGATGCCCCGAAATTCGATCCCGCTATTCACGATGTTCACGATTGGTTGACTATTTTTAAACAAGTACTGGCGGGCAAAAATGATGATGAAAAAATAGCCATTTTGCCAACTGTTCTTCAGGGAAAAGCGATTTCCTGGTATTCTGCGAGAATACGCCTTCAGAGTGCCGCTTCCTCACAAGGCGCTCTCACCTGGCCCGACTGGGAAGCCGCCTTAAAGGCTGAATTTGGCCAAAATTCACTAGCCACGTTCAACGAACTCCTGTCTCGCAAACAAATGCCCGGTGAATCTCCGGTCACGTATTATCGAAATGTCATCGATCTCTGTTCGAGGGTGAACCCCTCTATGTCCGAGACGGAGAAACTCCACCATCTTTTGCGAGGTATTTTACCTCATTTACGTGAGAAAATTGTTCTCATGCAACCCGCATCGACTGCTGACTTTCTCGGCAATATACAACTCCTATCATCGTCCATGGACAGCCTGTCTCATGGTGACCACAAAATAATCGACGTCCTTGCTACGGCCCTAGCTGGCAACGTCCCTAGTTCATCGGCCGCGACGACTGCATTTCCCTATAATTTCGCTGACCAGCACCAGCAGGAGCTGGCCCAATTACGTAGGGAAGTACGTCAACTAACAAACGAGAATGAACAGCTACGTGACGAAATTCTCGAAATTAACCAAGAAAAACGTAGATTGCGAGATGAAAATCGGCATCTTAATACAGATATAGAAAAGATGCAGAAAAGCCTCAATTGTTCACAGTGTGGACGTAATGACCACAGGGCTTCTTATTGCCAAGACCAACGCCAAACCACGCACCGCTCGTGGCGAGATCCATCCCCAGCACGCGATATTCGGGGTAGCGGACCTTCGTTCCAACAAAGAAAGGACTTTAATAGAACAAGTAGTCAAGTGTTTAATAGAGGTCGTAGCCCCTCGCCCTATAATAACAGAAATAACAGCCGACAATTTAATAGGGGCCGTAGCCCCTCGCCGTACAACGCGAGCCAGCGATCAGCTTCCCCAAACCCCGGAAACAGAAATCGCTCGGACTCACCCTATCGCAGTGAACCGGGACATCACACCCAAAACGCGAATAACGGTTCGGGAAACGACCGCCGGCGGAGGATGTAGGGAAGTACCCTTTGTCGACCCCAGAAGAATTCCCACTTTTTATTCAATCATCACATCAGTTAGTTCAACTTTCAGCATCATTAGACATTTCTCATCACCCGGTCAACATTATTTTCGATACGGGAAGCGTTAAAAACATAATAAGTCGAGAAAAAGCCGCGTCCCTGGGGCTGACCGTCAGCCCTGCAACCGATATCGTGTTCCGAGTCGCCAATGGTCAGAACATTAAACCTCTCGGGAAAACTCAAACATCTGTCCAGCTCGGGCAGTCCACACAAATGATTGACGTTTACGTGATTGAAGACTTCGCGTATGACCTACTACTCGGGCTAGAATTTTGCATAAACAATAAAATCGTAATAGACTTTGGAGAATCTACGGTTCAAATTCAGGACGAACTCCTCTCCTTTGCAACTACACCCACTATTGAAGGTCCAGTACAAATAAGGCTGGCACAGGATACTGTGATACCACCTGAATCAGAAATAGTATTGGACGTTACGTGCAAGCACGACGACTTAACACTACTCGTAGAACAAGCCCGCGACACCGCTGACCGATATAAACTTTTAGTTTGTAAAACCTTAACCGCTTTCAACGAGGGTAAAGGCGTTCTGCGAGTCGCAAATCTCGGTAAACAACCGATAATTCTCCCTGAAAAAACACTTGTGGGTGAAGGCTACCCGGTTCTTGACATAAACTACCTTGACGAGACCTTTAGCCCGGATGAAACCCTGCCTGATAACTTGGATTTCGGAGACCACCTTAACGAGTCGCAATTATCATCCTTAAAAAGTATGCTTCAAAAATATCACACGGTTTTCTCCCGTCACAACGGAGATCTCGGACGTACGTCGTTGGTCCGGCACCGAATCAACACGGGGGACGCATCACCAGTCAGATCCCAACCTTATCGTAAGTCTATCACGGAACGAGATACTATCAAAAAGGAAGTAGACAAAATGCTCCACAACAACATCATCAGGGAATCTTGTTCGCCCTGGGCCGCTCCAGTAATAATGGTCAAAAAGAAGGACGGGGGTATAAGATTCTGCGTAGACTGGCGGAAATTAAACTCCGTAACCAAGAAAGATGTCCATCCCTTACCACGCATTGACGATACGCTGGATCGCCTTTCCGGATCAAACCTGTTCACAACGCTTGATTTGGCTCAAGGCTATTTTCAAGTCGAGTTACACGAGGATGACAAAGAAAAAACCGCTTTCGTCACCCCCGATGGCCAATATGAGTTTAACGTACTGGGAATGGGCCTATGCAACGCTCCCAGTACTTTCCAACGTCTCATGCACAAAGTACTTGGTGCTCTCATGTGGAAAGTAGCCCTCGCTTATTTAGACGACATCATTATATTTTCCCGTACTTTCGAGGAACACTTACACCATTTGGAAAACGTCTTTAAATGTCTCCAAACGGCAGGACTAAAAATAAAACCAGAGAAATGCTCCTTCGCTAAAACCCGAATTCGCTACCTGGGTCACGTGATCGACGGAGAGGGGGTTTATCCCGACCCACGATTAATCGAAGCTGTTGAGAAATTTCCCAAACCAAACAACGTCAAGGAAATACAACGCTTTTTGGGACTCGCTGGGTATTATCGTCGATTCATCCATAACTTTTCATCCATCGCAAAACCTCTCTCAGACCTTACCACAAAAGACTCACTTTTTGAATGGACCCCCGAAGCAGAAGAAGCGTTTCAAACGCTAAGAGAACGTCTAATTTCATCACCGATTCTCTCTCATCCCGTATTTGAAGAACCATTCGAATTACATAGCGACGCTTCCGCATACGGCATCGGTGCCATCTTGAAACAAAGACGAGATGGGCGTGAGCATGTAATTGGATACACTAGCCGCCTATTAAACAAAGCTGAACAAAACTACAGCCCTACTGACAGAGAATGCCTTGCGATCATATACGGCACCCAGAAATTTCGACCATACCTTTATGGACGACCCTTCAAAGTCGTAACAGACCATCACGCCCTCTGCTATTTAAAATCGGTAAAGAACCCAAATGGGAGGCTGGCCCGTTGGGCCCTGCAATTACAAGAATTCGATGTTCTGATAACCCATAAGAATGGACGTAAACATATGGATGCTGACGCACTGTCACGAGGTCCCCTCGATCCAGCCCCCAAGGAAGAAATACCTATCCTGCTTGCCGCAGCAAACCAAGCCGAAACACTCAAGCGTTTCCGAAATTTCAATATCCGTAACCTTCAACAAAAGGACCCCGTTTTTTCAAAGATAATAAATTGCCTAGAGAGCCCCGATTCTTCGCCTTCTAAAGACGTTAAGAAAATGGCAAAATGCTATGAGATCCTAGGTAACATTCTTCATCGCCGCGTAAAAACCGAAGACGGGTTCAAACTTGTAATGGTTGCCCCTAACGAAATCAGAAAAGAAATCCTACACGCACTACACGATGACGTCACCGCAGGCCACTTAGGCTTCCGCCGCACATGGGAAAAAATTAGACAACGCTTCTTTTGGCCTAAAATGCTCAATCAGATATCAAACTACGTTAGTTCCTGCATACCATGCAACTCTCAAAAAATATATCCATTTCGCCCAGCGGGATTCCTTCAATCAATCCCGCCAACGACCAAACCCTTTGAAAGATGCGGAATAGATAAGCTTGGCCCCTTTCCCGAGTCTACTAGTGGGAACAAGCACATATTCGTCTGCACGGACTATTGTACGAAGACGGTAGTAGCGGCCGCGGTCCCAAGGGGAACGGCCGAGGAGGCAGCATCTTTTCTAATGAAAAACGTATTTTTAAAATTCGGAACCCCAAAAGAACTCATTACAGACAGAGGAAAAGAATTCTTAAACAACCTATTGAAAGAAATCACTCTCCTTTTTAGCGTGAAACATCAAACAACTACAGCGTACCATCCTCGAACTAATGGCCTCACGGAACGTTTTAACAAAACTCTCGCTGACATGATGTCTCAATATGTGTCGGAAAAACACAACGACTGGGACCAATTTTTACCCCACCTGGTCTTCGCCTATAATACCTCCATACACAGCGTTACGGGATACTCTCCCTTCTTTCTCTTGCACGGCTACGAAGCCGATCTACACGTGGATGCCGCCCTCGAACTACCTGCGGCAAAGTTAAACACTCCATTCGGCTTCCATAACATCCTTTATGCCCAGCGGGCTCGAAATATCGCCGCCGAACGACAACAATTAGCCCAGTCAAAGGACAAAGAACGCTTTGACAAACACCGCCGAGAAGTCACTTTTACTGAAGGGGACCTGGTGTTTCTGCGCACCCCCCGACGGATTCCGGGTCGCTCTGAAAAACTGCTTCATCAATACAGCGGACCCTACCGTATCTTACGCCGTACCGCGCCCAATAACTTTGAGATAATGGATTCCACCGGCACGAAAACCGATCTCGTATCTGCCGAAAGACTGAAACCATACCATCCGCGAGAAGAATTGCCAACTTCAATGCCAAAACCGACAAAGAGGGTGCACTTTGACGATTCGCCAGTCACCCACTTCTATTGTACAGAGGGTTCGCCAGCTTCTCCAATTACGGTAAATGACGCTCCTGCAATTGAACCATCTTCAATACCATACAGTTGTCCCACGACCGGCACCAGCTCCATTTCTCCAACCATCACTTCTTCACCGACACTTCGCCGATCGACTCGCTTCCGCACATCTCCTGACCGATACGGTACAAGTAGTTACTATTAAAATGAGATACGCCAAACGCCAACGAAAACAACTAATTCGACGAATCATGAAAATCAACCCGGTATTACCATCATCTTCTGCAATTCATCTGGACCTTAAATTTCTACGACCTATCAATCATCAAAACTGTGCCAACATTAACGATCACTGCCTCACGCCGGAAATTATTGACCAATACTTCCAGTTGCTCCGTTCACACTCGCCTAGACCATCCTACTTCTTCCCGTCCAGTTTCTACTCCGTTCTCCATCAACATGGCATCAACAAAGCTTCACTATGCGTGTCACACGTGGAAGATTTATTCGGTGTCTCTATGCTCTTTATCCCGGTACGACGCTTCAACCATTGGAGTCTCATTTTTATAGACATCGACAGACAACAATTCCTTCATTTAGATTCCTTTCCCCCCAACCACAAACTACTTAACGAACTTTCGTCGTTTCTCCGGGTCGAATCTTCCAAACGCGGGATTCTCGGCCTCAATTTTGAGGACTTCGATACCATTCCGCCGACTTTACCGCGACAGATGAACGGCGTCGACAGCGGTGTTTTTTGCATCGAATTTGCGCGACACGCGATCACTGACCGCGACTTCTCCTTCTCCGCTAACGACATGCTGACCATTCGCCAACGTATTCGCGACGAACTTACAGTGCTGAGTCTTCGCTCAACAACCATGTAAATAAATACCATAAACTGCAAAACTATAAACAATACTGAGTAACTATTTTAATCATTCTCATTTTAAATTAATAATATCGCGTAATTAAATACATTTAATCATTCCCATTTTAAATTTTGTGTTCGCATGCTCATATTGTATATTTGTATTTTCCATGTATATTTGTATTTTTACTGTTTTTATGTTGATCGCCGGGCCGGCGCTCTTTTATATGGGGAGCTGTCGGGAATTGTCGGGAATAGATTCAGAAGCCAGTGCGAACGTGTCCTCTAGTTTCCTAAATTGCCCTCGGCATACGAGGAGGGTATAAAAGGCCGCTTCGCCCTGGCTTGAGGGAAGCATTAGCTGATAGCTAGCAGAGGGATAAGACCTAAGGTCCAGCCCCTGCTATACTTTCTAGCTTCTCCGCTCTTAGTAGAGGGATAAGGCCCAAGGCTCAGCCCCTACTAAGAGAACATCTCCCCGCGTCAAGTACGACTTACAGCCGGTACTTACATACCTACGTTTAAAGACTGAATAAAGATATTTTTACTTATAAATATTTGCTTCGTACTTCCACTGACGTGACTGTATTATAGCTGGATTTTCAAGGAAAACGTTTAAGAGCGTGTCAAGATGACCGAGTGGTCTAAGGCGTCAGATTTAAGCTCTGATCCTCGTATGAGGGCGTGGGTTCGAACCCCACTTCTGACAACGAATTGTTTCATTTTAATAACATGTATCTCATGATCATAAAAGGCTTCTCTAGTATGGAAACAAGTGAGTGGCTTTATGGAGCATAGAATTCCGAGAGGTATTTCGGGTGGTACTATAGCTTCAATTTCAAGGAAAACTTTTAAAAGCGTGTCAAGATGGCCGAGTGATCTAAGGCGTCAGATTTAAGCTCTGATCCTTGTATGAGGGCGTGGGTTCGAACCCTACTTCTGACAACGAATTGTTTCATTTTAAAAACATGTATCTCATGATCAGAAAAGGCTCTTCGTTTAAAAGCGTGTCAAGGTGACAGAGTGGTCTAAGGCGTCAGATTTAAGCTCTGATCCTCGAACGAGGGCGTGGGTTCGAGACCCACTTCTGACAACGAATTGATTCATTTTAATAACATGTATCTCATGATCAGAAAAGGCTTCTCTAGTATGACAACAAGTGAGTGGCTTTATGGAGCATAGAATTCCGAGAGGTATTTCGGGGTTGTACTATAGCTGGATTTTCAAGGAAAATGATTAAAAGCGTGTCAAGATGGCCGAGTGGTCTAAAGCGTCAGATTTAAGCTCTGATCCTTGTATGAGGGCGTGGGTTCGAAACCCACTTCTGACCACGAATTGATTCATTTTAATAACATGTATCTCATGATCAGAAAAGGCTTCTCTAGTATGACAACAAGTGAGTGGCTTTATGGGGCATAGAATTCCGAGAGGTATTTCGGGGTTGTACTATAGATGGATTTTTAGGAAAATGATTAAAAGCGTGTCAAGATGGCCGAGTGGTTTAAGGCGTCAGATTTAAGTTCTGATCCTTGTATGAGGGCGTGGGTTCGAACCCTACTTCTGACAACGAATTGTTTCATTTTAATAACATGTATCTCATGATCAGAAAAGGCTTCTCTAGTATGGCAACAAGTGAGTGGCTTTATGGAGCATAGAATTCCGAGAGTTATTTCGGGAGGTACTATACCTTCATTTTCAAGGAAAACGTTTAGAAGCGTGTCATGATGGCCGAGTGGTCTAAAGCGTCAGATTTAAGCTCTGATCCTTGTATGAGGGCGTGGGTTCGAACCCTACTTCTGACAACGAATTGTTTCATTTTAATAACACGTATCTCATGATCAGAAAAGGCTTCTCGTTTAAGAGCGTGACAAGATGACAGAGTGGTCTAAGGCGTCAGATTTAAGCTCTGATCCTCGTACGAGGGGGTGGGTTCGAAACCCACTTCTGACAACGAATTGATTCATTTTAATAACATGTATCTCATGATCAGAAAAGGCTTCTCTAGTATGGCAACAAGTGAGTGGCTTTATGGAGCATAGAATTCCGAGAGGTAGTTCGGGGTTGTACTATAGCTGGATTTTCAAGGAAAATGATTAAAAGCGTGTCAAGATGGCCGAGTGGTCTAAGGCGTCAGATTTAAGCTCTGATCCTTGTATGAGGGCGTGGGTTCGAACCCTACTTCTGACAACGAATTGTTTCATTTTAATAACATGTATCTCATGATCAGAAAAGGCTCCTCGTTTAAAAGCGTGTCAAGATGACAGAGTGGTCTAAGGCGTCAGATTTAAGCTCTGATCCTCGTACGAGGACGTGGGTTCCAAACCCACTTCTGACAACGAATTGATTCATTTTAATAACATGTATCTCATGATCAGAAAAGGCTTCTCTAGTATGGCAACAAGTGAGTGGCTTTATGGAGCATAGAATTCCGAGAGGTATTTCGGGGTTGTACTATAGCTGGATTTTTAGGAAAATGATTAACAGCGTGTCAAGATGGCCGAGTGGTCTAAGGCGTCAGATTTAAGTCCTGATCCTTGTATGAGGGCGTGGGTTCGAACCCCACTTCTGACAACGAATTGTTTCATTTTAATAACATGTATCTCATGATCAGAAAAGGCTTCTCTAGTATGGCAACAAGTGAGTGGCTTTATGGAGCATGTAATTCCGAGAGGTATTTCGGGGTTGTACTATAGCTGGATTTCAAGGAAAACGTTTAAAAGCGTTTCAAGATGGCCGAGAGGTCTAAGGCGTCAGATTTAAGATCTGATCCTTGTATGAGGGCGTGGGTTCGAACCCTACTTCTGACAATGAATTGTTTCATTTTAATAACATGTATCTCATGATCAGAGAAGGCTTCTCGTTTAAAAGCGTGTCAAGATGACAGAGTGGTCTTAGGCGTCAGATTTAAGCTCTGATCCTCGTACGAGGGCGTGGGTTCGAAACCCACTTCTGACAACGAATTGATTCATTTTAATAACATGTATCTCATGATCAAAAAAGGCTTCTCTAGTATGGCAACAAGTGAGTGGCTTTATGGAGCATAGAATTCCGAGAGGTATTTCGGGGTTGTACTATAGCTGGATTTTTAGGAAAATGATTAAAAGCGTGTCAAGATGACAGAGTGGTCTAAGGCGTCAGATTTGAGCTCTGATCCTCGTACGAGGGCGTTGGTTCGAAACCCACTTCTGTCAACGAATTGATTCATTTTAATAACATGTATCTCATGATCAGAAAAGGCTTCTCTAGTATGGCAACAAGTGAGTGGCTTTATGGAGCATAGAATTCCGAGAGGTATTTCGTGGTTGTACTATAGCTGGGTTTTCAAGGAAAATGATTAAAAGCGTGTCAAGATGGCCGAGTGGTCTAAAGCGTCAGATTTAAGCTCTGATCCTTGTATGAGGGCGTGGGTTCGAAACCCACTTCTGACAACGAATTGATTCATTTTAATAACATGTATCTCATGATCAGAAAAGGCTTCTCTAGTATGACAACAAGTGAGTGGCTTTATGGAGCATAGAATTCCGAGAGGTATTTCGGGGTTGCACTATAGATGGA
This sequence comes from Phalangium opilio, assembly GCF_054372755.1. Lineage (NCBI taxonomy): Eukaryota > Metazoa > Arthropoda > Arachnida > Opiliones > Phalangiidae > Phalangium > Phalangium opilio. Next base: position 8,002,838 of record NW_028324160.1, on the reverse strand, counting down.
TTTTTAGAAAAATGATTAAAAGCGTGTCAAGATGGCCGAGTGGTCTAAGGCGTCAGATTTAAGTTCTGATCCCTGTATGAGGGCGTGGGTCGAACCCTACTTCTGACAACGAATTGTTTCATTTTAATAACATGTATCTCATGATCAGAAAAGGCTTCTCTAGTATGGCAACAAGTGAGTGGCTTTATGGAGCATAGAATTCCGAGAGTTATTTCGGGAGGTACTATAGCTTCATTTTCAAGGAAAACGTTTAGAAGCGTGTCAGGATGGCCGAGTGGTCTTAGGCGTCAGATTTAAGCTCTGATCCTTGTATGAGGGCGTGGGTTCGAACCCTACTTCTGACAACGAATTGTTTCATTTTAATAACACGTATCTCATGATCAGAAAAGGCTTCTCGTTTAAGAGCGTGACAAGATGACAGAGTGGTCTAAGGCGTCAGATTTAAGCTCTGATCCTCGTACGAGGGGGTGGGTTCGAAACCCACTTCTGACAACGAATTGATTCATTTTTATAACATGTATCTCTTGATCAGAAAAGGCTTCTCTAGTATGGCAACAAGTGAGTGGCTTTATGGAGCATAGAATTCCGAGAGGTAGTTCGGGGTTGTACTTTGGCTGGATTTTCAAGGAAAATGATTAAAAGCGTGTCAAGATGGCCGAGTGGTCTAAGGCGTCAGATTTAAGCTCTGATCCTTGTATGAGGGCGTGGGTTCGAACCCTACTTCTGACAACGAATTGTTTCATTTTAATAACATGTATCTCATGATCAGAAAAGGCTTCTCTAGTATGGCAACAAGTGAGTGGCTTTATGGAGCATAGAATTCCGAGAGGTATTTCGGGGTTGTACTATAGCTGGATTTTTAGGAAAATGATTAAAAGCGTGTCAAGATGACAGAGTGGTCTAAGGCGTCAGATTTAAGTTCTGATCCTTGTATGAGGGCGTGGGTTCGAACCCTACTTCTGACAGCGAATTGTTTCATTTTAATAACATGAATCTCATGATCAGAAAAGGCTTCTCGTTTAAAAGCGTGTCAAGATGACATAGTGGTCTAAGCCGTCAGATTTAAGCTCTGATCCTCGTACGAGGGGGTGGGTTCGAAACCCACTTCTGACAACGAATTGATTCATTTTAATAACATGTATCTCATGATCAGAAAAGGCTTCTCTAGTATGGCAACAAGTGAGTGGCTTTATGGAGCATAGAATTCCGAGAGGTATTTCGGGGTTGTACTATAGCTGGATTTTCAAGGAAAATGATTAAAAGCGTGTCAAGATGGCCGAGTGGTCTAAGGCGTCAGATTTAAGCTCTGATCCTTGTATGAGGGCGTGGGTTCGAACCCTACGTCTGACAACGAATTGTTTCATTTTAATAACATGTATCTCATGATCAGAGAAGGCTTCTCGTTTAAAAGCGTGTCAAGATGACAGAGTGGTCTAAGGCGTCAGATTTAAGCTCTGATCCTCGTACGAGGGCGTCGGTTCGAAACCCACTTCTGACAACGAATTGATTCATTTTAATAACATGTATCTCATGATCAAAAAAGGCTTCTCTAGTATGGCAACAAGTGAGTGACTTTATGGAGCATAGAATTCCGAGAGGTATTTCGGGGTTGTACTATAGCTGGGTTTTTAGGAAAATGATTAAAAGCGTGTCAAGATGACAGAGTGGTCTAAGGCGTCAGATTTAAGCTCTGATCCTCGTACGAGGGCGTGGGTTCGAAACCCACTTCTGTCAACGAATTGATTCATTTTAATAACATGTATCTCATGATCAGAAAAGGCTTCTCTAGTATGGCAACAAGTGAGTGGCTTTATGGAGCATAGAATTCCGAGAGGTATTTCGGGGTTGTACTATAGCTGGATTTTCAAGGAAAATGATTAAAAGCGTGTCAAGATGGCCGAGTGGTCTAAGGCGTCAAATTTAAGCTCTGATCCTTGTATGAGGGCGTGGGTTCGAACCCTACTTTTGACAATGAATTGTTTCATTTTAATAACATGTATCTCATGATCAGAGAAGGCTTCTCGTTTAAAAGCGTGTCAAGATGACAGAGTGGTCTAAGGCGTCAGATTTAAGCTCTGATCCTTGTATGAGGGCGTGGGTTCGAACCCTACTTCTGACAACGAATTGTTTCATTTTAATAACACGTATCTCATGATCAGAAAAGGCTTCTCGTTTAAGAGCGTGACAAGATGACAGAGTGGTCTAAGGCGTCAGATTTAAGCTCTGATCCTCGTACGAGGGGGTGGGTTCGAAACCCACTTCTGACAACGAATTGATTCATTTTAATAACATGTATCTCATGATCAGAAAAGGCTTCTCTAGTATGGCAACAAGTGAGTGGCTTTATGGAGCATAGAATTCCGAGAGGTATTTCGGGGTTGTACTATAGCTGGATTTTTAGGAAAATGATTAAAAGCGTGTCAAGATGGCCGAGTGGTCTAAGGCGTCAGATTTAAGTTCTGATCCTTGTATGACGGCGTGGGTTCGAACCCCACTTCTGACAACGAATTGTTTCATTTTAATAACATGTATCTCATGATCAGAAAAGGCTTCTCTAGTATGGCAACAAGTGAGTGGCTTTATGGAGCATGTAATTCCGAGAGGTATTTCGGGGTTGTACTATAACTGGATTTCAAGGAAAACGTTTAAAAGCGTTTCAAGATGGCCGAGAGGTCTAAGGCGTCAGATTTAAGCTCTGATCCTTGTATGAGGGCGTGGGTTCGAACCCTACTTCTGACAATGAATTGTTTCATTTTAATAACACGTATCTCATGATCAGAAAAGGCTTCTCGTTTAAGAGCGTGACAAGATGACAGAGTGGTCTAAGGCGTCAGATTTAAGCTCTGATCCTCGTACGAGGGGGTGGGTTCGAAACCCACTTCTGACAACGAATTGATTCATTTTAATAACATGTATCTCATGATCAAAAAAGGCTTCTCTAGTATGGCAACAAGTGAGTGGCTTTATGGAGCATAGAATTCCGAGAGGTATTTCGGGGTTGTACTATAGCTGGATTTTTAGGAAAATGATTAAAAGCGTGTCAAGATGGCCGAGTGGTCTAAGGCGTCAGATTTAAGTTCTGATCCTTGTATGACGGCGTGGGTTCGAACCCCACTTCTGACAACGAATTGTTTCATTTTAATAACATGTATCTCATGATCAGAAAAGGCTTCTCTAGTATGGCAACAAGTGAGTGGCTTTATGGAGCATGTAATTCCGAGAGGTATTTCGGGGTTGTACTATAACTGGATTTCAAGGAAAACGTTTAAAAGCGTTTCAAGATGGCCGAGAGGTCTAAGGCGTCAGATTTAAGCTCTGATCCTTGTATGAGGGCGTGGGTTCGAACCCTACTTCTGACAATGAATTTTTTCATTTTAATAACATGTATCTCATGATCAGAGAAGGCTTCTCGTTTAAAAGCGTGTTAAGATGACAGAGTGGTCTTAGGCGTCAGATTTAAGCTCTGATCCTCGTACGAGGGCGTGGGTTCGAAACCCACTTCTGACAACAAATTGATTCATTTTAATAACATGTATCTCATGATCAAAAAAGGCTTCTCTAGTATGGCAACAAGTGAGTGGCTTTATGGAGCATAGAATTCCGAGAGGTATTTCGGGGTTGCACTATAGCTGGATTTTTAGGAACATGATTAAAAGCGTGTCAAGATGACAGAGTGGTCTAAGGCGTCAGATTTAAGCTCTGATCCTCGTACGAGGGCGTGGGTTCGAAACCCACTTCTGTCAACGAATTGATTCATTTTAATTACATGTATCTCATGATCAGAAAAGGCTTCTCTAGTATGGCAACAAGTGAGTGGCTTTATGGAGCATAGAATTCCGAGAGGTATTTCGGGGTTGTACTATAGCTGGATTTTCAAGGAAAATGATTAAAAGCGTGTCAAGATGGCCGAGTGGTCTAAAGCGTCAGATTTAAGCTCTGATCCTTGTATGAGGGCGTGGGTTCGAAACCCACTTCTGACAACGAATTGATTCATTTTAATAACATGTATCTCATGATCAGAAAAGGCTTCTCTAGTATGACAACAAGTGAGTGGCTTTATGGAGCATAGAATTCCGAGAGGTATTTCGGGGTTGCACTATAGATGGATTTTTAGAAAAATGATTAAAAGCGTGTCAAGATGGCCGAGTGGTCTAAGGCGTCAGATTTAAGTTCTGATCCTTGTATGAGGGCGTGGGTTCGAACCCTACTTCTGACAACGAATTGTTTCATTTTAATAACATGTATCTCATGATCAGAAAAGGCTTCTCTAGTATGGCAACAAGTGAGTGGCTTTATGGAGCATAGAATTCCGAGAGTTATTTCGGGAGGTACTATAGCTTCATTTTCAAGGAAAACGTTTAGAAGCGTGTCAGGATGGCCGAGTGGTCTAAGGCGTCAGATTTAAGCTCTGATCCTTGTATGAGGGCGTGGGTTCGAACCCTACTTCTGACAACGAATTGTTTCATTTTAATAACACGTATCTCATGATCAGAAAAGGCTTCTCGTTTAAGAGCGTGACAAGATGACAGAGTGGTCTAAGGCGTCAGATTTAAGCTCTGATCCTCGTACGAGGGGGTGGGTTCGAAACCCACTTCTGACAACGAATTGATTCATTTTTATAACATGTATCTCTTGATCAGAAAAGGCTTCTCTAGTATGGCAACAAGTGAGTGGCTTTATGGAGCATAGAATTCCGAGAGGTAGTTCGGGGTTGTACTATGGCTGGATTTTCAAGGAAAATGGTTAAAAGCGTGTCAAGATGGCCGAGTGGTCTAAGGCGTCAGATTTAAGCTCTGATCCTTGTATGAGGGCGTGGGTTCGAACCCTACTTCTGACAACGAGTTGATTCATTTTAATAACATGTATCTCATGATCAGAAAAGGCTTCTCTAGTATGGCAACAAGTGAGTGGCTTTATGGAGCATAGAATTCCGAGAGGTATTTCGGGGTTGTACTATAGCTGGATTTTCAAGGAAAATGATTAAAAGCGTGTCAAGATGGCCGAGTGGTCTAAGGCGTCAGATTTAAGCTCTGATCCTTGTATGAGGGCGTGGGTTCGAACCCTACTTCTGACAATGAATTGTTTCATTTTAATAACATGTATCTCATGATCAGAGAAGGCTTCTCGTTTAAAAGCGTGTCAAGATGACAGAGTGGTCTAAGGCGTCAGATTTATGCTCTGATCCTCGTACGAGGGCGTGGGTTCGAAACCCACTTCTGACAACGAATTGATTCATTTTAATAACATGTATCTCATGATCAAAAAAGGCTTCTCTAGTATGGCAACAAGTGAGTGACTTTATGGAGCATAGTATTCCGAGAGGTATTTCGGGGTTGTACTATAGCTGGGTTTTTAGGAAAATGATTAAAAGCGTGTCAAGATGACAGAGTGGTCTAAGGCGTCAGATTTAAGCTCTGATCTTCGTACGAGGGCGTGGGTTCGAAACCCACTTCTGTCAACGAATTGATTCATTTTAATAACATGTATCTCATGATCAAAAAAGGCTTCTCTAGTATGGCAACAAGTGAGTGGCTTTATGGAGCATAGAATTCCGAGAGGTATTTCGGGGTTGTACTATAGCTGGATTTTTAGGAAAATGATTAAAAGCGTGTCAAGATGGCCGAGTGGTCTAAGGCGTCAGATTTAAGTTCTGATCCTTGTATGACGGCGTGGGTTCGAACCCCACTTCTGACAACGAATTGTTTCATTTTAATAACATGTATCTCATGATCAGAAAAGGCTTCTCTAGTATGGCAACAAGTGAGTGGCTTTATGGAGCATGTAATTCCGAGAGGTATTTCGGGGTTGTACTATAACTGGATTTCAAGGAAAACGTTTAAAAGCGTTTCAAGATGGCCGAGAGGTCTAAGGCGTCAGATTTAAGCTCTGATCCTTGTATGAGGGCGTGGGTTCGAACCCTACTTCTGACAATGAATTTTTTCATTTTAATAACATGTATCTCATGATCAGAGAAGGCTTCTCGTTTAAAAGCGTGTTAAGATGACAGAGTGGTCTTAGGCGTCTGATTTAAGCTCTGATCCTCGTACGAGGGCGTGGGTTCGAAACCCACTTCTGACAACGAATTGATTCATTTTAATAACATGTATCTCATGATCAAAAAAGGCTTCTCTAGTATGGCAACAAGTGAGTGGCTTTATGGAGCATAGAATTCCGAGAGGTATTTCGGGGTTGTACTATAGCTGGATTTTTAGGAACATGATTAAAAGCGTGTCAAGATGACAGAGTGGTCTAAGGCGTCAGATTTAAGCTCTGATCCTCGTACGAGGGCGTGGGTTCGAAACCCACTTCTGTCAACGAATTGATTCATTTTAATTACATGTATCTCATGATCAGAAAAGGCTTCTCTAGTATGGCAACAAGTGAGTGGCTTTATGGAGCATAGAATTCCGAGAGGTATTTCGGGGTTGTACTATAGCTGGATTTTCAAGGAAAATGATTAAAAGCGTGTCAAGATGGCCGAGTGGTCTAAAGCGTCAGATTTAAGCTCTGATCCTTGTATGAGGGCGTGGGTTCGAAACCCACTTCTGACAACGAATTGATTCATTTTAATAACATGTATCTCATGATCAGAAAAGGCTTCTCTAGTATGACAACAAGTGAGTGGCTTTATGGAGCATAGAATTCCGAGAGGTATTTCGGGGTTGCACTATAGATGGATTTTTAGAAAAATGATTAAAAGCGTGTCAAGATGGCCGAGTGGTCTAAGGCGTCAGATTTAAGTTCTGATCGATCCTTGTATGAGGGCGTGGGTTCGAACCCTACTTCTGACAACGAATTGTTTCATTTTAATAACATGTATCTCATGATCAGAAAAGGCTTCTCTAGTATGGCAACAAGTGAGTGGCTTTATGGAGCATAGAATTCCGAGAGTTATTTCGGGAGGTACTATAGCTTCATTTTCAAGGAAAACGTTTAGAAGCGTGTCAGGATGGCCGAGTGGTCTAAGGCGTCAGATTTAAGCTCTGATCCTTGTATGAGGGCGTGGGTTCGAACCCTACTTCTGACAACGAATTGTTTCATTTTAATAACACGTATCTCATGATCAGAAAAGGCTTCTCGTTTAAGAGCGTGACAAGATGACAGAGTGGTCTAAGGCGTCAGATTTAAGCTCTGATCCTCGTACGAGGGGGTGGGTTCGAAACCCACTTCTGACAACGAATTGATTCATTTTTATAACATGTATCTCTTGATCAGAAAAGGCTTCTCTAGTATGGCAACAAGTGAGTGGCTTTATGGAGCATAGAATTCCGAGAGGTAGTTCGGGGTTGTACTATGGCTGGATTTTCAAGGAAAATGATTAAAAGCGTGTCAAGATGGCCGAGTGGTCTAAGGCGTCAGATTTAAGCTCTGATCCTTGTATGAGGGCGTGGGTTCGAACCCTACTTCTGACAACGAATTGTTTCATTTTAATAACATGTATCTCATGATCAGAAAAGGCTTCTCTAGTATGGCAACAAGTGAGTGGCTTTATGGAGCATAGAATTCCGAGAGGTATTTCGGGGTTGTACTATAGCTGGATTTTTAGGAAAATGATTAAAAGCGTGTCAAGATGACAGAGTGGTCTAAGGCGTCAGATTTAAGTTCTGATCCTTGTATGAGGGCGTGGGTTCGAACCCTACTTCTGACAACGAATTGTTTCATTTTAATAACATGAATCTCATGATCAGAAAAGGCTTCTCGTTTAAAAGCGTGTCAAGATGACATAGTGGTCTAAGCCGTCAGATTTAAGCTCTGATCCTCGTACGAGGGGGTGGGTTCGAAACCCACTTCTGACAACGAGTTGATTCATTTTAATAACATGTATCTCATGATCAGAAAAGGCTTCTCTAGTATGGCAACAAGTGAGTGGCTTTATGGAGCATAGAATTCCGAGAGGTATTTCGGGGTTGTACTATAGCTGGATTTTCAAGGAAAATGATTAAAAGCGTGTCAAGATGACAGAGTGGTCTAAGGCGTCAGATTTAAGCTCTGATCCTCGTACGAGGGCGTGGGTTCGAAACCCACTTCTGTCAACGAATTGATTCATTTTAATAACATGTATCTCATGATCAGAAAAGGCTTCTCTAGTATGGCAACAAGTGAGTGGCTTTATGGAGCATAGAATTCCGAGAGGTATTTCGGGGTTGTACTATAGCTGGATTTTCAAGGAAAATGATTAAAAGCGTGTCAAGATGGCCGAGTGGTCTAAGGCGTCAGATTTAAGCTCTGATCCTTGTATGAGGGCGTGGGTTCGAACCCTACTTCTGACAATGAATTGTTTCATTTTAATAACATGTATCTCATGATCAGAGAAGGCTTCTCGTTTAAAAGCGTGTCAAGATGACAGAGTGGTCTAAGGCGTCAGATTTAAGCTCTGATCCTCGTACGAGGGCGTGGGTTCGAAACCCACTTCTGACAACGAATTGATTCATTTTAATAACATGTATCTCATGATCAAAAAAGGCTTCTCTAGTATGGCAACAAGTGAGTGACTTTATGGAGCATAGTATTCCGAGAGGTATTTCGGGATTGTACTATAGCTGGGTTTTTAGGAAAATGATTAAAAGCGTGTCAAGATGACAGAGTGGTCTAAGGCGTCAGATTTAAGCTCTGATCTTCGTACGAGGGCGTGGGTTCGAAACCCACTTCTGTCAACGAATTGATTCATTTTAATAACATGTATCTCATGATCAGAAAAGGCTTCTCTAGTATGGCAACAAGTGAGTGGCTTTATGGAGCATAGAATTCCGAGAGGTATTTCGGGGTTGTACTATAGCTGGATTTTCAAGGAAAATGATTAAAAGCGTGTCAAGATGGCCGAGTGGTCTAAGGCGTCAGATTTAAGCTCTGATCCTTGTATGAGGGCGTGGGTTCGAACCCTACTTTTGACAATGAATTGTTTCATTTTAATAACATGTATCTCATGATCAGAGAAGGCTTCTCGTTTAAAAGCGTGTCAAGATGACAGAGTGGTCTAAGGAGTCAGATTTAAGCTCTGATCCTTGTATGAGGGCGTGGGTTCGAACCCTACTTCTGACAACGAATTGTTTCATTTTAATAACACGTATCTCATGATCAGAAAAGGCTTCTCCTTTAAAAGCGTGTCAAGATGACATAGTGGTCTAAGCCGTCAGATTTAAGCTCTGATACTCGTACGAGGGGGTGGGTTCGAAACCCACTTCTGACAACGAATTGATTCATTTTAATAACATGTATCTCATGATCAGAAAAGGCTTCTCTAGTATGGCAACAAGTGAGTGGCTTTATGGAGCATAGAATTCCGAGAGGTATTTCGGGGTTGTACTATAGCTGGATTTTCAAGGAAAATGATTAAAAGCGTGTCAAGATGGCCGAGTGGTCTAAGGCGTCAGATTTAAGCTCTGATCCTTGTATGAGGGCGTGGGTTCGAACCCTACTTCTGACAACGAATTGTTTCATTTTAATAACATGTATCTCATGATCAGAAAAGGCTTCTCTAGTATGGCAACAAGTGAGTGGCTTTATGGAGCATGTAATTCCGAGAGGTATTTCGGGGTTGTACTATAGCTGGATTTTCAAGGAAAATGATTAAAAGCGTGTCAAGATGGCCGAGTGGTCTAAGGCGTCAGATTTAAGCTCTGATCCTTGTATGAGGGCGTGGGTTCGAACCCTACTTCTGACAATGAATTGTTTCATTTTAATAAAATGTATCTCATGATCAGAGAAGGCTTCTCGTTTAAAAGCGTGTCAAGATGACAGAGTGGTCTAAGGCGTCAGATTTAAGCTCTGATCCTCGTACGAGGGCGTGGGTTCGAAACCCACTTCTGACAACGAATTGATTCATTTTAATAACATGTATCTCATGATCAAAAAAGGCTTCTCTAGTATGGCAACAAGTGAGTGACTTTATGGAGCATAGTATTCCGAGAGGTATTTCGGGGTTGTACTATAGCTGGGTTTTTAGGAAAATGATTAAAAGCGTGTCAAGATGACAGAGTGGTCTAAGGCGTCAGATTTAAGCTCTGATCTTCGTACGAGGGCGTGGGTTCGAAACCCACTTCTGTCAACGAATTGATTCATTTTAATAACATGTATCTCATGATCAGAAAAGGCTTCTCTAGTATGGCAACAAGTGAGTGGCTTTATGGAGCATAGAATTCCGAGAGGTATTTCGGGGTTGTACTATAGCTTGATTTTCAAGGAAAATGATTAAATGCGTGTCAAGATGGCCGAGTGGTCTAAGGCGTCAGATTTAAGCTCTGATCCTTGTATGAGGGCGTGGGTTCGAACCCTACTTTTGACAATGAATTGTTTCATTTTAATAACATGTATCTCATGATCAGAGAAGGCTTCTCGTTTAAAAGCGTGTCAAGATGACAGAGTGGTCTAAGGCGTCAGATTTAAGCTCTGATCCTTGTATGAGGGCGTGGGTTCGAACCCTACTTCTGACAACGAATTGTTTCATTTTAATAACACGTATCTCATGATCAGAAAAGGCTTCTCGTTTAAAAGCGTGTCAAGATGACATAGTGGTCTAAGCCGTCAGATTTAAGCTCTGATCCTCGTACGAGGGGGTGGGTTCGAAACCCACTTCTGACAACGAATTGATTCATTTCAATAACATGTATCTCATGATCGGAAAAGGCTTCTCTAGTATGGCAACAAGTGAGTGGCTTTATGGAGCATAGAATTCCGAGAGGTATTTCGGGGTTGTACTATAGCTGGATTTTCAAGGAAAATGATTAAAAGCGTGTCAAGATGGCCGAGTGGTCTAAGGCGTCAGATTTAAGCTCTGATCCTCGTACGAGGACGTGGGTTCGAAACCCACTTCTGACAACGAATTGATTCATTTTAATAACATGTATCTCATGATCAGAAAAGGCTTCTCTAGTATGGCAACAAGTGAGTGGCTATATGGAGCATAGAATTCCGAGAGGTATTTCGGGGTTGTACTATAGCTGGATTTTTAGGAAAATGATTAAAAGCGTGTCAAGATGGCCGAGTGGTCTAAGGCGTCAGATTTAAGTTCTGATCCTTGTATGAGGGCGTGGGTTCGAACACCACTTCTGACAACGAATTGTTTCATTTTAATAACATGTATCTCATGATCAGAAAAGGCTTCTCCTATATGGCAACAAGTGAGTGGCTTTATGGAGCATGTAATTCCGAGAGGTATTTCGGGGTTGCACTATAGATGGATTTTTAGAAAAATGATTAAAAGCGTGTCAAGATGGCCGAGTGGTCTAAGGCGTCAGATTTAAGTTCTGATCCTTGTATGAGGGCGTGGGTTCGAACCCTACTTCTGACAACGAATTGTTTCATTTTAATAACATGTATCTCATGATCAGAAAAGGCTTCTCTAGTATGGCAACAAGTGAGTGGCTTTATGGAGCATAGAATTCCGAGAGTTATTTCGGGAGGTACTATAGCTTCATTTTCAAGGAAAACGTTTAGAAGCGTGTCAGGATGGCCGAGTGGTCTAAGGCGTCAGATTTAAGCTCTGATCCTTGTATGAGGGCGTGGGTTCGAACCCTACTTCTGACAACGAATTGTTTCATTTTAATAACATGTATCTCATGATCAGAAAAGGCTTCTCTAGTATGGCAACAAGTGAGTGGCTTTATGGAGCATAGAATTCCGAGAGGTATTTCGGGGTTGTACTATAGCTGGATTTTTAGGAAAATGATTAAAAGCGTGTCAAGATGACAGAGTGGTCTAAGGCGTCAGATTTAAGTTCTGATCCTTGTATGAGGGCGTGGGTTCGAACCCTACTTCTGACAACGAATTGTTTCATTTTAATAACATGAATCTCATGATCAGAAAAGGCTTCTCGTTTAAAAGCGTGTCAAGATGACATAGTGGTCTAAGCCTTCAGATTTAAGCTCTGATCCTCGTACGTGGGGGTGGGTTCGAAACCCACTTCTGACAACGAATTGATTCATTTTAATAACATGTATCTCATGATCAGAAAAGGCTTCTCTAGTATGGCAACAAGTGAGTGGCTTTATGGAGCATAGAATTCCGAGAGGTATTTCGGGGTTGTACTATAGCTGGATTTTCAAGGAAAATGATTAAAAGCGTGTCAAGATGGCCGAGTGGTCTAAGGCGTCAGATTTAAGCTCTGATCCTTGTATGAGGGCGTGGGTTCGAACCCTACTTCTGACAACGAATTGTTTCATTTTAATAACATGTATCTCATGATCAGAGAAGGCTTCTCGTTTAAAAGCGTGTCAAGATGACAGAGTGGTCTAAGGCGTCAGATTTAAGCTCTGATCCTCGTACGAGGGCGTGGGTTCGAAACCCACTTCTGACAACGAATTGATTCATTTTAATAACATGTATCTCATGATCAAAAAAGGCTTCTCTAGTATGGCAACAAGTGAGTGACTTTATGGAGCATAGAATTCCGAGAGGTATTTCGGGGTTGTACTATAGCTGGGTTTTTAGGAAAATGATTAAAAGCGTGTCAAGATGACAGAGTGGTCTAAGGCGTCAGATTTAAGCTCTGATCCTCGTACGAGGGCGTGGGTTCGAAACCCACTTCTGTCAACGAATTGATTCATTTTAATAACATGTATCTCATGATCAGAAAAGGCTTCTCTAGTATGGCAACAAGTGAGTGGCTTTATGGAGCATAGAATTCCGAGAGGTATTTCGGGGTTGCACTATAGATGGATTTTTAGAAAAATGATTAAAAGCGTGTCAAGATGGCCGAGTGGTCTAAAGCGTCAGATTTAAGCTCTGATCCTTGTATGAGGGCGTGGGTTCGAAACCCACTTCTGACAACGAATTGATTCATTTTAATAACATGTATCTCATGATCAGAAAAGGCTTCTCTAGTATGACAACAAGTGAGTGGCTTTATGGAGCATAGAATTCCGAGAGGTATTTCGGGGTTGCACTATAGATGGATTTTTAGAAAAATGATTAAAAGCGTGTCAAGATGGCCGAGTGGTCTAAGGCGTCAGATTTAAGTTCTGATCCTTGTATGAGGGCGTGGGTTCGAACCCTACTTCTGACAACGAATTGTTTCATTTTAATAACATGTATCTCATGATCAGAAAAGGCTTCTCTAGTATGGCAACAAGTGAGTGGCTTTATGGAGCATAGAATTCCGAGAGGTATTTCGGGGTTGTACTATAGCTGGGTTTTTAGGAAAATGATTAAAAGCGTGTCAAGATGACAGAGTGGTCTAAGGCGTCAGATTTAAGCTCTGATCCTCGTACGAGGGCGCGGGTTCGAAACCCACTTCTGTCAACGAATTGATTCATTTTAATAACATGTATCTCATGATCAGAAAAGGCTTCTCTAGTATGGCAACAAGTGAGTGGCTTTATGGAGCATAGAATTCCGAGAGGTATTTCGGGGTTGCACTATAGATGGATTTTTAGAAAAATGATTAAAAGCGTGTCAAGATGGCCGAGTGGTCTAAGGCGTCAGATTTAAGTTCTGATCCTTGTATGAGGGCGTGGGTTCGAACCCTACTTCTGACAACGAATTGTTTCATTTTAATAACATGTATCTCATGATCAGAAAAGGCTTCTCTAGTATGGCAACAAGTGAGTGGCTTTATGGAGCATAGAATTCCGGGAGTTATTTCGGGAGGTACTATAGCTTCATTTTCAAGGAAAACGTTTAGAAGCGTGTCAGGATGGCCGAGTGGTCTAAGGCGTCAGATTTAAGCTCTGATCCTTGTATGAGGGCGTGGGTTCGAACCCTACTTCTGACAACGAATTGTTTCATTTTAATAACACGTATCTCATGATCAGAAAAGGCTTCTCGTTTAAGAGCGTGACAAGATGACAGAGTGGTCTAAGGCGTCAGATTTAAGCTCTGATCCTCGTACGAGGGGGTGGGTTCGAAACCCACTTCTGACAACGAATTGATTCATTTTTATAAAATGTATCTCTTGATCAGAAAAGGCTTCTCTAGTATGGCAACAAATGAGTGGCTTTATGGAGCATAGAATTCCGAGAGGTAGTTCGGGGTTGTACTATGGCTGGATTTTCAAGGAAAATGATTAAAAGCGTGTCAAGATGGCCGAGTGGTCTAAGGCGTCAGATTTAAGCTCTGATCCTTGTATGAGGGCGTGGGTTCGAACCCTACTTCTGACAACGAATTGTTTCATTTTAATAACATGTATCTCATGATCAGAAAAGGCTTCTCTAGTATGGCAACAAGTGAGTGGCTTTATGGAGCATAGAATTCCGAGAGGTATTTCGGGGTTGTACTATAGCTGGATTTTCAAGGAAAATGATTAAAGGCGTGTCAAGATGGCCGAGTGGTTTAAGGCGTCAGATTTAAGCTCTGATCCTTGTATGAGGGCGTGGGTTCGAACCCCACTTCTGACAACGAATTGTTTCATTTTAATAACATGTATCTCATGATCAGAAAAGGCTTCTCTAGTATGGCAACAAATGAGTGGCTTTATGGAGCATAGAATTCCGAGAGGTATTTCGGGGTTGTACTATAGCTGGATTTCAAGGAAAACGTTTAAAAGCGTGTCAAGATGGCCGAGTGGTCTAAGGCGTCAGATTTAAGCTCTGATCCTTGTATGAGGGCGTGGGTTCGAACCCTACTTCTGACAACGAATTGTTACATTTTAATAACATGTATCTCATGCTCACGAAGCGCTTCTTTAGTATGGAAACAAGTGATTGGCTTTATGGAGCATAGAATTCCGAGAGATATTTCGGGTGGTATTATAGCTTCATTTTCAAGGAAAACGTTAAGAATGCGTCAGGATGGCCGAGTGGTCTAAGGCGTCAGATTTAAGATCTGATCCTCGTATGAGTTCGTGGGTTCGAACCCCACTTCTGACAACGAATTGTTTCATTTTAATATCATGTAGCTCATGATCAGAAAAGGCTTCTCTAGTATGGCAACAAGTGAGTGGCTTTATGGAGCATAGAATTCCGAGAGGTATTTCGGGGTTGTATTATTGCTGGATTTTCAAGAAAAACGTTTAAAAGCGTGTCAACATGACCGAGTGGTCTAAGGCGTCAGATTTAAGCTCTGATCCTCGTATGAACGCGTGGGTTCGAACCCCACTTCTGACAACGAATTGTTTCATTTTAATAACATGTACCTCATGCTCACGAAGCGCTTCTCTAGTATGGAAACAAGTGAGTGGCTTTATGGAGCATGTAATTCCGAGAGGTATTTCGGGGTTGTACTATAGCTGGATTTCAAGGAAAACGTTTAAAAGCGTGTCAAGATGGCCGAGAGGTCTAAGGCGTCAGATTTAAGCTCTGATCCTTGTATGAGGGTGTGGGTTCGAACCCTACTTCTGACAACGAATTGTTTCATTTTAATAACATGTACCTCATGATCAGAAAAGGCTTCTCTAGTATGGCAACAAGTGAGTGGCTTTATGGAGCATAGAATTTCGTGAGGTATTTCGGGGTTGTACTATAGCTGGATTTCAAGGAAAACGTTTAAAAGCGTGTCAAGATGGCCGAGTGGTCTAAGGCGTCAGATTTAAGCTCTGATCCTTGTATGAGGGCGTGGGTTCGAACCCTACTTCTGACACCGGATTGTTTCATTTTAATAACATGTATCTCATGATCAGAAAAGGCTTCTCTAGTATGGCAACAAGTGAGTGGCTTTATGGAGCATAGAATTCCGAGAGGTATTTCGGAGTTGTATTGTAGCTGTATTTTCAAGGAAAATCTTTAAAAGCGTGTCAAGATGACTGAGTGGTCTTTTAATAACATGTATCTCATGCTCACGAAGCGCTTCTCTAGTATAGAAACAAGTGAGTGGCTTTATGGAGCATAGAATTCCGAGAGATATTTCGGGTGGTACTATAGCTTCATTTTCAAGGAAAACGTTTAGAACGCGTCAGGATGGCCGAGTGGTCTAAGGCGTCAGATTTAAGCTCTGATCCTCGTATGAGGGCGTGGGTTCGAACACCTTTTCTGACAACGAATTGTTTCATTTTAATAACATGTATCTCATGATCAGAAAAGGCTTCTCTAGTATGGCAACAAGTGAGTGGCTTTATGGAGTATAGAATGCCGAGAGGTATTTCGGGGTTGTATTATTGCTGGATTTTCAAGGAAAACGATTAAAAGCGTGTCAAGTTGACCGAGTGGTCTAAGGCGTCAGATTTAAGCTCTGATCCTCGTATGAGCGCGTGGGTTCGAACCCCACTTCTGTCAACGAATTGTTTCATTTTAATAACATGTTCCTCAGGCTCACGAAGCGCTTCTCTAGTATGGAAACAAGTGAGTGACTTTATGGAGCATAGAATTCCGAGAGGTATTTCGGGTGGTACTATAGCTTCATTTTCAAGGAAAACGTTCAGAACGTGTCAGGATGGCCGAGTGGTCTAAGGCGTCAGATTTAAGCTCTGATCCTCGTATGAGGGCGTGGGTTCGAACCCCACTCCTGACAACGAATTGTTTCATTTTAATAACATGTATCTCATGATCAGAAAAGGCTTCTCTAGTATGGCAACAAGTGAGTGGCTTTATGGAGTATAGAATGCCGAGAGGTATTTCGGGGTTGTATTATTGCTGGTTTTTCAAGGAAAACGTTTAAAAGCGTGTCAAGATGACTGAGTGGTCTTAGGCGTCAGAATTAAGCTCTGATCCTCGTATGAGGGCGTGGGTTCGATCCCCACTTCTTACAACGAATTGTTTCATTTTAGTAACATGTATCTCATGATCAGAAAAGGCTTCTCTAGTATGGCAACAAGCGAGTGGCTTTATGGAGCATAGAATTCCGAGAGGTATTTCGGGGTTGTACTATAGCTGGATTTCAAGGAAAACGTTTAAAAGCGTGTCAAGATGGCCGAGTGGTCTAAGGCGTCAGATTTAAGCTCTGATCCTTGTATGAGGGCGTGGGTTCGAACCCTACTTCTGACAACGAATTGTTACATTTTAATAACATGTATCTCATGCTCACGAAGCGCTTCTCTAGTATGGAAACAAGTGAGTGGCTTTATAGAGCATAGAATTCCGAGAGATATTTCGGGTGGTACTATAGTTTCATTTTCAAGGAAAACGTTTAGAACGCGTAGGATGGCCGAGTGGTCTAAGGCGTCAGATTTAAGCTCTGATCCTTGTATGAGGGCGTGGGTTCGAACCCCACTTCTGACAACGAATTGTTTCATTTTAATAACATGTATCTCATGCTCACGAAGCGCTTCTCTAGTATCGAAACAAGTGAGTGGCTTCATGGAGCATAGAATTCCGAGAGTTATTTCGGGTGGTACTATAGCTTCATTTCAAGGTAAACGTTTTAAAGCGTGTCAGGATGGCAGAGTGGTCTAAGGCGTCAGATTTAATCTCTGATCCTCGTATGAGGGCGTGGATTCGAACCCCACTTCTGACAACGAATTGTTTCATTTAAATAACATGTACCTCATGCTCACGAAGCGCTTCTCTAGTATGGAAACAAGTGAGTGGTTTTATGGAGCATAGAATTCGGAGAGGTATTTCGGGTGGTACTATAGCTTCATTTTCAAGGAAAACGTTTAGCACGTGTCAGGATGGCCGAGTGGTCTAAGGCGTCAGATTTAAGCTCTGATCCTCGTATGAGGGCGTGGGTTCGAACCCCACTTCTGACAACGAATTGTTTCATTTTAATAACATGTATCTCATGATCAGAAAAGGCTTCTCTAGTATGGCAACAAGTGAGTGGCTTTATGGAGATTAGAATGCCGAGAGGTATTTCGGGGTTGTATTATTGCTGGATTTTCAAGAAAAACGTTTAAAAGCGTGTCAACATGACCGAGTGGTCTAAGGCGTCAGATTTAAGCTCTGATCCTCGTATGAACGCGTGGGTTCGAACCCCACTTCTGACAACGAATTGTTTCATTTTAATAACATGTACCTCATGCTCACGAAGCGCTTCTCTAGTATGGAAACAAGTGAGTGGCTTTATGGAGCATGTAATTCCGAGAGGTATTTCGGGGTTGTACTATAGCTGGATTTCAAGGAAAACGTTTAAAAGCGTGTCAAGATGGCCGAGAGGTCTAAGGCGTCAGATTTAAGCTCTGATCCTTGTATGAGGGTGTGGGTTCGAACCCTACTTCTGACAACGAATTGTTTCATTTTAATAACATGTACCTCATGATCAGAAAAGGCTTCTCTAGTATGGCAACAAGTGAGTGGCTTTATGGAGCATAGAATTTCGTGAGGTATTTCGGGGTTGTACTATAGCTGGATTTCAAGGAAAACGTTTAAAAGCGTGTCAAGATGGCCGAGTGGTCTAAGGCGTCAGATTTAAGCTCTGATCCTTGTATGAGGGCGTGGGTTCGAACCCTACTTCTGACACCGGATTGTTTCATTTTAATAACATGTATCTCATGATCAGAAAAGGCTTCTCTAGTATGGCAACAAGTGAGTGGCTTTATGGAGCATAGAATTCCGAGAGGTATTTCGGGGTTGTACTATAGCTGGGTTTTTAGGAAAATGATTAAAAGCGTGTCAAGATGACAGAGTGGTCTAAGGCGTCAGATTTAAGCTCTGATCCTCGTACGAGGGCGCGGGTTCGAAACCCACTTCTGTCAACGAATTGATTCATTTTAATAACATGTATCTCATGATCAGAAAAGGCTTCTCTAGTATGGCAACAAGTGAGTGGCTTTATGGAGCATAGAATTCCGAGAGGTATTTCGGGGTTGCACTATAGATGGATTTTTAGAAAAATGATTAAAAGCGTGTCAAGATGGCCGAGTGGTCTAAGGCGTCAGATTTAAGTTCTGATCCTTGTATGAGGGCGTGGGTTCGAACCCTACTTCTGACAACGAATTGTTTCATTTTAATAACATGTATCTCATGATCAGAAAAGGCTTCTCTAGTATGGCAACAAGTGAGTGGCTTTATGGAGCATAGAATTCCGGGAGTTATTTCGGGAGGTACTATAGCTTCATTTTCAAGGAAAACGTTTAGAAGCGTGTCAGGATGGCCGAGTGGTCTAAGGCGTCAGATTTAAGCTCTGATCCTTGTATGAGGGCGTGGGTTCGAACCCTACTTCTGACAACGAATTGTTTCATTTTAATAACACGTATCTCATGATCAGAAAAGGCTTCTCGTTTAAGAGCGTGACAAGATGACAGAGTGGTCTAAGGCGTCAGATTTAAGCTCTGATCCTCGTACGAGGGGGTGGGTTCGAAACCCACTTCTGACAACGAATTGATTCATTTTTATAAAATGTATCTCTTGATCAGAAAAGGCTTCTCTAGTATGGCAACAAGTGAGTGGCTTTATGGAGCATAGAATTCCGAGAGGTAGTTCGGGGTTGTACTATGGCTGGATTTTCAAGGAAAATGATTAAAAGCGTGTCAAGATGGCCGAGTGGTCTAAGGCGTCAGATTTAAGCTCTGATCCTTGTATGAGGGCGTGGGTTCGAACCCTACTTCTGACAACGAATTGTTTCATTTTAATAACATGTATCTCATGATCAGAAAAGGCTTCTCTAGTATGGCAACAAGTGAGTGGCTTTATGGAGCATAGAATTCCGAGAGGTATTTCGGGGTTGTACTATAGCTGGATTTTCAAGGAAAATGATTAAAGGCGTGTCAAGATGGCCGAGTGGTTTAAGGCGTCAGATTTAAGCTCTGATCCTTGTATGAGGGCGTGGGTTCGAACCCCACTTCTGACAACGAATTGTTTCATTTTAATAACATGTATCTCATGATCAGAAAAGGCTTCTCTAGTATGGCAACAAATGAGTGGCTTTATGGAGCATAGAATTCCGAGAGGTATTTCGGGGTTGTACTATAGCTGGATTTCAAGGAAAACGTTTAAAAGCGTGTCAAGATGGCCGAGTGGTCTAAGGCGTCAGATTTAAGCTCTGATCCTTGTATGAGGGCGTGGGTTCGAACCCTACTTCTGACAACGAATTGTTACATTTTAATAACATGTATCTCATGCTCACGAAGCGCTTCTTTAGTATGGAAACAAGTGATTGGCTTTATGGAGCATAGAATTCCGAGAGATATTTCGGGTGGTATTATAGCTTCATTTTCAAGGAAAACGTTAAGAATGCGTCAGGATGGCCGAGTGGTCTAAGGCGTCAGATTTAAGATCTGATCCTCGTATGAGTTCGTGGGTTCGAACCCCACTTCTGACAACGAATTGTTTCATTTTAATATCATGTAGCTCATGATCAGAAAAGGCTTCTCTAGTATGGCAACAAGTGAGTGGCTTTATGGAGCATAGAATTCCGAGAGGTATTTCGGGGTTGTATTATTGCTGGATTTTCAAGAAAAACGTTTAAAAGCGTGTCAACATGACCGAGTGGTCTAAGGCGTCAGATTTAAGCTCTGATCCTCGTATGAACGCGTGGGTTCGAACCCCACTTCTGACAACGAATTGTTTCATTTTAATAACATGTACCTCATGCTCACGAAGCGCTTCTCTAGTATGGAAACAAGTGAGTGGCTTTATGGAGCATGTAATTCCGAGAGGTATTTCGGGGTTGTACTATAGCTGGATTTCAAGGAAAACGTTTAAAAGCGTGTCAAGATGGCCGAGAGGTCTAAGGCGTCAGATTTAAGCTCTGATCCTTGTATGAGGGTGTGGGTTCGAACCCTACTTCTGACAACGAATTGTTTCATTTTAATAACATGTACCTCATGATCAGAAAAGGCTTCTCTAGTATGGCAACAAGTGAGTGGCTTTATGGAGCATAGAATTTCGTGAGGTATTTCGGGGTTGTACTATAGCTGGATTTCAAGGAAAACGTTTAAAAGCGTGTCAAGATGGCCGAGTGGTCTAAGGCGTCAGATTTAAGCTCTGATCCTTGTATGAGGGCGTGGGTTCGAACCCTACTTCTGACACCGGATTGTTTCATTTTAATAACATGTATCTCATGATCAGAAAAGGCTTCTCTAGTATGGCAACAAGTGAGTGGCTTTATGGAGCATAGAATTCCGAGAGGTATTTCGGAGTTGTATTGTAGCTGTATTTTCAAGGAAAATCTTTAAAAGCGTGTCAAGATGACTGAGTGGTCTTTTAATAACATGTATCTCATGCTCACGAAGCGCTTCTCTAGTATAGAAACAAGTGAGTGGCTTTATGGAGCATAGAATTCCGAGAGATATTTCGGGTGGTACTATAGCTTCATTTTCAAGGAAAACGTTTAGAACGCGTCAGGATGGCCGAGTGGTCTAAGGCGTCAGATTTAAGCTCTGATCCTCGTATGAGGGCGTGGGTTCGAACACCTTTTCTGACAACGAATTGTTTCATTTTAATAACATGTATCTCATGATCAGAAAAGGCTTCTCTAGTATGGCAACAAGTGAGTGGCTTTATGGAGTATAGAATGCCGAGAGGTATTTCGGGGTTGTATTATTGCTGGATTTTCAAGGAAAACGATTAAAAGCGTGTCAAGTTGACCGAGTGGTCTAAGGCGTCAGATTTAAGCTCTGATCCTCGTATGAGCGCGTGGGTTCGAACCCCACTTCTGTCAACGAATTGTTTCATTTTAATAACATGTTCCTCAGGCTCACGAAGCGCTTCTCTAGTATGGAAACAAGTGAGTGACTTTATGGAGCATAGAATTCCGAGAGGTATTTCGGGTGGTACTATAGCTTCATTTTCAAGGAAAACGTTCAGAACGTGTCAGGATGGCCGAGTGGTCTAAGGCGTCAGATTTAAGCTCTGATCCTCGTATGAGGGCGTGGGTTCGAACCCCACTCCTGACAACGAATTGTTTCATTTTAATAACATGTATCTCATGATCAGAAAAGGCTTCTCTAGTATGGCAACAAGTGAGTGGCTTTATGGAGTATAGAATGCCGAGAGGTATTTCGGGGTTGTATTATTGCTGGTTTTTCAAGGAAAACGTTTAAAAGCGTGTCAAGATGACTGAGTGGTCTTAGGCGTCAGAATTAAGCTCTGATCCTCGTATGAGGGCGTGGGTTCGATCCCCACTTCTTACAACGAATTGTTTCATTTTAGTAACATGTATCTCATGATCAGAAAAGGCTTCTCTAGTATGGCAACAAGTGAGTGGCTTTATGGAGCATAGAATTCCGAGAGGTATTTCGGGGTTGTACTATAGCTGGATTTCAAAGAAAACGTTTAAAAGCGTGTCAAGATGGCCGAGTGGTCTAAGGCGTCAGATTTAAGCTCTGATCCTTGTATGAGGGCGTGGGTTCGAACCCTACTTCTGACAACGAATTGTTACATTTTAATAACATGTATCTCATGCTCACGAAGCGCTTCTCTAGTATGGAAACAAGTGAGTGGCTTTATAGAGCATAGAATTCCGAGAGATATTTCGGGTGGTACTATAGTTTCATTTTCAAGGAAAACGTTTAGAACGCGTAGGATGGCCGAGTGGTCTAAGGCGTCAGATTTAAGCTCTGATCCTTGTATGAGGGCGTGGGTTCGAACCCCACTTCTGACAACGAATTGTTTCATTTTAATAACATGTATCTCATGCTCACGAAGCGCTTCTCTAGTATCGAAACAAGTGAGTGGCTTCATGGAGCATAGAATTCCGAGAGTTATTTCGGGTGGTACTATAGCTTCATTTCAAGGTAAACGTTTTAAAGCGTGTCAGGATGGCAGAGTGGTCTAAGGCGTCAGATTTAATCTCTGATCCTCGTATGAGGGCGTGGATTCAAACCCCACTTCTGACAACGAATTGTTTCATTTAAATAACATGTACCTCATGCTCACGAAGCGCTTCTCTAGTATGGAAACAAGTGAGTGGCTTTATGGAGCATAGAATTCCGAGAGGTATTTCGGGTGGTACTATAGCTTCATTTTCAAGGAAAACGTTTAGCACGTGTCAGGATGGCCGAGTGGTCTAAGGCGTCAGATTTAAGCTCTGATCCTCGTATGAGGGCGTGGGTTCGAACCCCACTTCTGACAACGAATTGTTTCATTTTAATAACATGTATCTCATGATCAGAAAAGGCTTCTCTAGTATGGCAACAAGTGAGTGGCTTTATGGAGATTAGAATGCCGAGAGGTATTTCGGGGTTGTATTATTGCTGGATTTTCAAGAAAAACGTTTAAAAGCGTGTCAACATGACCGAGTGGTCTAAGGCGTCAGATTTAAGCTCTGATCCTCGTATGAACGCGTGGGTTCGAACCCCACTTCTGACAACGAATTGTTTCATTTTAATAACATGTACCTCATGCTCACGAAGCGCTTCTCTAGTATGGAAACAAGTGAGTGGCTTTATGGAGCATGTAATTCCGAGAGGTATTTCGGGGTTGTACTATAGCTGGATTTCAAGGAAAACGTTTAAAAGCGTGTCAAGATGGCCGAGAGGTCTAAGGCGTCAGATTTAAGCTCTGATCCTTGTATGAGGGTGTGGGTTCGAACCCTACTTCTGACAACGAATTGTTTCATTTTAATAACATGTACCTCATGATCAGAAAAGGCTTCTCTAGTATGGCAACAAGTGAGTGGCTTTATGGAGCATAGAATTTCGTGAGGTATTTCGGGGTTGTACTATAGCTGGATTTCAAGAAAAACGTTTAAAAGCGTGTCAAGATGGCCGAGTGGTCTAAGGCGTCAGATTTAAGCTCTGATCCTTGTATGAGGGCGTGGGTTCGAACCCTACTTCTGACACCGGATTGTTTCATTTTAATAACATGTATCTCATGATCAGAAAAGGCTTCTCTAGTATGGCAACAAGTGAGTGGCTTTATGGAGCATAGAATTCCGAGAGGTATTTCGGAGTTGTATTGTAGCTGTATTTTCAAGGAAAATCTTTAAAAGCGTGTCAAGATGACTGAGTGGTCTTTTAATAACATGTATCTCATGCTCACGAAGCGCTTCTCTAGTATGGAAACAAGTGAGTGGCTTTATGGAGCATAGAATTCCGAGAGATATTTCGGGTGGTACTATAGCTTCATTTTCAAGGAAAACGTTTAGAACGCGTCAGGATGGCCGAGTGGTCTAAGGCGTCAGATTTAAGCTCTGATCCTCGTATGAGGGCGTGGGTTCGAACACCTTTTCTGACAACGAATTGTTTCATTTTAATAACATGTATCTCATGATCAGAAAAGGCTTCTCTAGTATGGCAACAAGTGAGTGGCTTTATGGAGTATAGAATGCCGAGAGGTATTTCGGGGTTGTATTATTGCTGGATTTTCAAGGAAAACGATTAAAAGCGTGTCAAGTTGACCGAGTGGTCTAAGGCGTCAGATTTAAGCTCTGATCCTCGTATGAGCGCGTGGGTTCGAACCCCACTTCTGTCAACGAATTGTTTCATTTTAATAACATGTTCCTCAGGCTCACGAAGCGCTTCTCTAGTATGGAAACAAGTGAGTGACTTTATGGAGCATAGAATTCCGAGAGGTATTTCGGGTGGTACTATAGCTTCATTTTCAAGGAAAACGTTCAGAACGTGTCAGGATGGCCGAGTGGTCTAAGGCGTCAGATTTAAGCTCTGATCCTCGTATGAGGGCGTGGGTTCGAACCCCACTCCTGACAACGAATTGTTTCATTTTAATAACATGTATCTCATGATCAGAAAAGGCTTCTCTAGTATGGCAACAAGTGAGTGGCTTTATGGAGTATAGAATGCCGAGAGGTATTTCGGGGTTGTATTATTGCTGGTTTTTCAAGGAAAACGTTTAAAAGCGTGTCAAGATGACTGAGTGGTCTTAGGCGTCAGAATTAAGCTCTGATCCTCGTATGAGGGCGTGGGTTCGATCCCCACTTCTTACAACGAATTGTTTCATTTTAGTAACATGTATCTCATGATCAGAAAAGGCTTCTCTAGTATGGCAACAAGTGAGTGGCTTTATGGAGCATAGAATTCCGAGAGGTATTTCGGGGTTGTACTATAGCTGGATTTCAAGGAAAACGTTTAAAAGCGTGTCAAGATGGCCGAGTGGTCTAAGGCGTCAGATTTAAGCTCTGATCCTCGTATGAGCGCGTGGGTTCGAACCCCACTTCTGTCAACGAATTGTTTCATTTTAATAACATGTTCCTCAGGCTCACGAAGCGCTTCTCTAGTATGGAAACAAGTGAGTGACTTTATGGAGCATAGAATTCCGAGAGGTATTTCGGGTGGTACTATAGCTTCATTTTCAAGGAAACCGTTCAGAACGTGTCAGGATGGCCGAGTGGTCTAAGGCGTCAGATTTAAGCTCTGATCCTCGTATGAGGGCGTGGGTTCGAACCCCACTCCTGACAACGAATTGTTTCATTTTAATAACATGTATCTCATGATCAGAAAAGGCTTCTCTAGTATGGCAACAAGTGAGTGGCTTTATGGAGTATAGAATGCCGAGAGGTATTTCGGGGTTGTATTATTGCTGGTTTTTCAAGGAAAACGTTTAAAAGCGTGTCAAGATGACTGAGTGGTCTTAGGCGTCAGAATTAAGCTCTGATCCTCGTATGAGGGCGTGGGTTCGATCCCCACTTCTTACAACGAATTGTTTCATTTTAGTAACATGTATCTCATGATCAGAAAAGGCTTCTCTAGTATGGCAACAAGTGAGTGGCTTTATGGAGCATAGAATTCCGAGAGGTATTTCGGGGTTGTACTATAGCTGGATTTCAAGGAAAACGTTTAAAAGCGTGTCAAGATGGCCGAGTGGTCTAAGGCGTCAGATTTAAGCTCTGATCCTTGTATGAGGGCGTGGGTTCGAACCCTACTTCTGACAACGAATTGTTACATTTTAATAACATGTATCTCATGCTCACGAAGCGCTTCTCTAGTATGGAAACAAGTGAGTGGCTTTATAGAGCATAGAATTCCGAGAGATATTTCGGGTGGTACTATAGTTTCATTTTCAAGGAAAACGTTTAGAACGCGTAGGATGGCCGAGTGGTCTAAGGCGTCAGATTTAAGCTCTGATCCTTGTATGAGGGCGTGGGTTCGAACCCCACTTCTGACAACGAATTGTTTCATTTTAATAACATGTATCTCATGCTCACGAAGCGCTTCTCTAGTATCGAAACAAGTGAGTGGCTTCATGGAGCATAGAATTCCGAGAGTTATTTCGGGTGGTACTATAGCTTCATTTCAAGGTAAACGTTTTAAAGCGTGTCAGGATGGCAGAGTGGTCTAAGGCGTCAGATTTAATCTCTGATCCTCGTATGAGGGCGTGGATTCGAACCCCACTTCTGACAACGAATTGTTTCATTTAAATAACATGTACCTCATGCTCACGAAGCGCTTCTCTAGTATGGAAACAAGTGAGTGGCTTTATGGAGCATAGAATTCCGAGAGGTATTTCGGGTGGTACTATAGCTTCATTTTCAAGGAAAACGTTTAGCACGTGTCAGGATGGCCGAGTGGTCTAAGGCGTCAGATTTAAGCTCTGATCCTCGTATGAGGGCGTGGGTTCGAACCCCACTTCTGACAACGAATTGTTTCATTTTAATAACATGTATCTCATGATCAGAAAAGGCTTCTCTAGTATGGCAACAAGTGAGTGGCTTTATGGAGCATAGAATGCCGAGAGGTATTTCGGGGTTGTATTATTGCTGGTTTTTCAAGGAAAACGATTAAAAGCGTGTCAAGATGACTGAGTGGTCTAAGGCGTCAGAATTAAGCTCTGATCCTCGTATGAGGGCGTGGGTTCGAACCCCACTTCTTACAACGAATTGTTTCATTTTAATAACATGTATCTCATGCTCACGAAGCGCTTCTCTAGTATGGAAACAAGTGAGTGGCTTTATGGAGCATACAATTCCGAGAGATATTTCGGGTGGTACTATAGCTTCATTTTCAAGGAAAACGTTTAGAACGCGTCAGGATGGCCGAGTGGTCTAAGGCGTCAGATTTAAGCTCTGATCCTCGTATGAGGGCGTGGGTTCGAACACTACTTCTGGCAACGAATTGTTTCATTTTAATAACATGTATCTCATGATCAGAAAAGGCTTCTCTAGTATGGCAACAAGTGAGTGGCTTTATGGAGTATAGAATGCCGAGAGGTATTTCGGGGTTGTATTATTGCTGGTTTTTCAAGGAAAACGTTTAAAAGCGTGTCAAGATGACTGAGTGGTCTTAGGCGTCAGAATTAAGCTCTGATCCTCGTATGAGGGCGTGGGTTCGATCCCCACTTCTTACAACGAATTGTTTCATTTTAGTAACATGTATCTCATGATCAGAAAAGGCTTCTCTAGTATGGCAACAAGTGAGTGGCTTTATGGAGCATAGAATTCCGAGAGGTATTTCGGGGTTGTACTATAGCTGGATTTCAAGGAAAACGTTTAAAAGCGTGTCAAGATGGCCGAGTGGTCTAAGGCGTCAGATTTAAGCTCTGATCCTCGTATGAGCGCGTGGGTTCGAACCCCACTTCTGTCAACGAATTGTTTCATTTTAATAACATGTTCCTCAGGCTCACGAAGCGCTTCTCTAGTATGGAAACAAGTGAGTGACTTTATGGAGCATAGAATTCCGAGAGGTATTTCGGGTGGTACTATAGCTTCATTTTCAAGGAAACCGTTCAGAACGTGTCAGGATGGCCGAGTGGTCTAAGGCGTCAGATTTAAGCTCTGATCCTCGTATGAGGGCGTGGGTTCGAACCCCACTCCTGACAACGAATTGTTTCATTTTAATAACATGTATCTCATGATCAGAAAAGGCTTCTCTAGTATGGCAACAAGTGAGTGGCTTTATGGAGTATAGAATGCCGAGAGGTATTTCGGGGTTGTATTATTGCTGGTTTTTCAAGGAAAACGTTTAAAAGCGTGTCAAGATGACTGAGTGGTCTTAGGCGTCAGAATTAAGCTCTGATCCTCGTATGAGGGCGTGGGTTCGATCCCCACTTCTTACAACGAATTGTTTCATTTTAGTAACATGTATCTCATGATCAGAAAAGGCTTCTCTAGTATGGCAACAAGTGAGTGGCTTTATGGAGCATAGAATTCCGAGAGGTATTTCGGGGTTGTACTATAGCTGGATTTCAAGGAAAACGTTTAAAAGCGTGTCAAGATGGCCGAGTGGTCTAAGGCGTCAGATTTAAGCTCTGATCCTTGTATGAGGGCGTGGGTTCGAACCCTACTTCTGACAACGAATTGTTACATTTTAATAACATGTATCTCATGCTCACGAAGCGCTTCTCTAGTATGGAAACAAGTGAGTGGCTTTATAGAGCATAGAATTCCGAGAGATATTTCGGGTGGTACTATAGTTTCATTTTCAAGGAAAACGTTTAGAACGCGTAGGATGGCCGAGTGGTCTAAGGCGTCAGATTTAAGCTCTGATCCTTGTATGAGGGCGTGGGTTCGAACCCCACTTCTGACAACGAATTGTTTCATTTTAATAACATGTATCTCATGCTCACGAAGCGCTTCTCTAGTATCGAAACAAGTGAGTGGCTTCATGGAGCATAGAATTCCGAGAGTTATTTCGGGTGGTACTATAGCTTCAGTTCAAGGTAAACGTTTTAAAGCGTGTCAGGATGGCAGAGTGGTCTAAGGCGTCAGATTTAATCTCTGATCCTCGTATGAGGGCGTGGATTCGAACCCCACTTCTGACAACGAATTGTTTCATTTAAATAACATGTACCTCATGCTCACGAAGCGCTTCTCTAGTATGGAAACAAGTGAGTGGCTTTATGGAGCATAGAATTCCGAGAGGTATTTCGGGTGGTACTATAGCTTCATTTTCAAGGAAAACGTTTAGCACGTGTCAGGATGGCCGAGTGGTCTAAGGCGTCAGATTTAAGCTCTGATCCTCGTATGAGGGCGTGGGTTCGAACCCCACTTCTGACAACGAATTGTTTCATTTTAATAACATGTATCTCATGATCAGAAAAGGCTTCTCTAGTATGGCAACAAGTGAGTGGCTTTATGGAGCATAGAATGCCGAGAGGTATTTCGGGGTTGTATTATTGCTGGTTTTTCAAGGAAAACGATTAAAAGCGTGTCAAGATGACTGAGTGGTCTAAGGCGTCAGAATTAAGCTCTGATCCTCGTATGAGGGCGTGGGTTCGAACCCCACTTCTTACAACGAATTGTTTCATTTTAATAACATGTATCTCATGCTCACGAAGCGCTTCTCTAGTATGGAAACAAGTGAGTGGCTTTATGGAGCATACAATTCCGAGAGATATTTCGGGTGGTACTATAGCTTCATTTTCAAGGAAAACGTTTAGAACGCGTCAGGATGGCCGAGTGGTCTAAGGCGTCAGATTTAAGCTCTGATCCTCGTATGAGGGCGTGTTTTCGAACACTACTTCTGGCAACGAATTGTTTCATTTTAATAACATGTATCTTATGATCAGAAAAGGCTTCTCTAGTATGGCAACAAGTGAGTGGCTTTATGGAGCATAGAATTCCGAGAGGTACTTCGGGGTTGTATTATTGCTGGATTTTCAAGGAAAACGTTTAAAAGCGTGTCAAGATGACCGAGTGGTCTAAGGCGTCAGGTTTAAGCTCTGATCCTCGTATGAGCGCGTGGGTTCGAACCCCACTTCTGTCAACGAATTGTTTCATTTTAATAACATGTACCTCATGCTCACGAAGCGCTTCTCTAGTATGGAAACAAGTGAGTGACTTTATGGAGCATAGAATTCCGAGAGTTATTTCGGGTGGTACTATAGCTTCATTTCAAGGTAAACGTTTTAAAGCGTGTCAGGATGGCAGAGTGGTCTAAGGCGTCAGATTTAATCTCTGATCCTCGTATGAGGGCGTGGATTCGAACCCCACTTCTGAAAACGAATTGTTTCATTTTAATAACATGTATCTCATGATCAGAAAAGGCTTCTCTAGTATGGACACAAGTGAGTGGCTTTATGGAGCATAGAATGCCGAGAGGTATTTCGGGGTTGTATTATTGCTGGTTTTTCAAGGAAAACGATTAAAAGCGTGTCAAGATGACTGAGTGGTCTAAGGCGTCAGAATTAAGCTCTGATCCTCGTATGAGGGCGTGGGTTCGTACCCCACTTCTTACAACGAATTGTTTCATTTTAATAACATGTATCTCATGATCAGAAAAGGCTTCTCTAGTATGGCAACAAGTGAGTGGCTTTATGGAGCATAGAATTCCGAGAGATATTTCGGGTGGTATTATAGCTTCATTTTCAAGGAAAACGTTAAGAATGCGTCAGGATGGCCGAGTGGTCTAAGGCGTCAGATTTAAGATCTGATCCTCGTATGAGTTCGTGGGTTCGAACCCCACTTCTGACAACGAATTGTTTCATTTTAATATCATGTAGCTCATGATCAGAAAAGGCTTCTCTAGTATGGCAACAAGTGAGTGGCTTTATGGAGCATAGAATTCCGAGAGGTATTTCGGGGTTGTATTATTGCTGGATTTTCAAGAAAACGTTTAAAAGCGTGTCAAGATGACCGAGTGGTCTAAGGCGTCAGATTTAAGCTCTGATCCTCGTATGAGCGCGTGGGTTCGAACCCCACTTCTGACAACGAATTGTTTCATTTTAATAACATGTACCTCATGCTCACGAAGCGCTTCTCTAGTATGGAAACAAGTGAGTGGCTTTATGGAGCATGTAATTCCGAGAGGTATTTCGGGGTTGTACTATAGCTGGATTTCAAGGAAAACGTTTAAAAGCGTGTCAAGATGGCCAAGAGGTCTAAGGCGTCAGATTTAAGCTCTGATCCTTGTATGAGGGTGTGGGTTCGAACCCTACTTCTGACAACGAATTGTTTCATTTTAATAACATGTACCTCATGATCAGAAAAGGCTTCTCTAGTATGGCAACAAGTGAGTGGCTTTATGGAGCATAGAATTTCGTGAGGTATTTCGGGGTTGTACTATAGCTGGATTTCAAGGAAAACGTTTAAAAGCGTGTCAAGATGGCCGAGTGGTCTAAGGCGTCAGATTTAAGCTCTGATCCTTGTATGAGGGCGTGGGTTCGAACCCTACTAATGACACCGGATTGTTTCATTTTAATAACATGTATCTCATGATCAGAAAAGGCTTCTCTAGTATGGCAACAAGTGATTGGCTTTATGGAGCATAGAATTCCGAGAGATATTTCGGGTGGTATTATAGCTTCATTTTCAAGGAAAACGTTAAGAATGCGTCAGGATGGCCGAGTGGTCTAAGGCGTCAGATTTAAGATCTGATCCTCGTATGAGTTCGTGGGTTCGAACCCCACTTCTGACAACGAATTGTTTCATTTTAATATCATGTAGCTCATGATCAGAAAAGGCTTCTCTAGTATGGCAACAAGTGAGTGGCTTTATGGAGCATAGAATTCCGAGAGGTATTTCGGGGTTGTATTATTGCTGGATTTTCAAGAAAACGTTTAAAAGCGTGTCAAGATGACCGAGTGGTCTAAGGCGTCAGATTTAAGCTCTGATCCTCGTATGAGCGCGTGGGTTCGAACCCCACTTCTGACAACGAATTGTTTCATTTTAATAACATGTACCTCATGCTCACGAAGCGCTTCTCTAGTATGGAAACAAGTGAGTGGCTTTATGGAGCATGTAATTCCGAGAGGTATTTCGGGGTTGTACTATAGCTGGATTTCAAGGAAAACGTTTAAAAGCGTGTCAAGATGGCCGAGAGGTCTATGGCGTCAGATTTAAGCTCTGATCCTTGTATGAGGGTGTGGGTTCGAACCCTACTTCTGACAACGAATTGTTTCATTTTAATAACATGTACCTCATGATCAGAAAAGGCTTCTCTAGTATGGCAACAAGTGAGTGGCTTTATGGAGCATAGAATTTCGTGAGGTATTTCGGGGTTGTACTATAGCTGGATTTCAAGGAAAACGTTTAAAAGCGTGTCAAGATGGCCGAGTGGTCTAAGGCGTCAGATTTAAGCTCTGATCCTTGTATGAGGGCGTGGGTTCGAACCCTACTAATGACACCGGATTGTTTCATTTTAATAACATGTATCTCATGATCAGAAAAGGCTTCTCTAGTATGGCAACAAGTGAGTGGCTTTATGGAGCATAGAATTCCGAGAGGTATTTCGGAGTTGTATTGTAGCTGTATTTTCAAGGAAAATCTTTAAAAGCGTGTCAAGATGACTGAGTGGTCTTAGGCGTCTGAATTAAGCTCTGTTCCTCTTATGAGGGCGTGGGTTCGAACCCCACTTCTAACAACGAATTGTTACATTTTAATAACATGTATCTCATGCTCACGAAGCGCTTCTCTAGTATGGAAACAAGTGAGTGGCTTTATGGAGCATTGAATTCCGAGAGATATTTCGGGTGGTACTATAGCTTCATTTTCAAGGAAAACGTTTAAAAGCGTGTCAAGATGACTGAGTGGTCTTAGGCGTCAGAATTAAGCTCTGATCCTCGTATGAGGGCGTGGGTTCGATCCCAACTTCTTACAACGAATTGTTTCATTTTAATAACATGTATCTCATGATCAGAAAAGGCTTCTCTAGTATGGCAACAAGTGAGTGGCTTTATGGAGCATAGAATTCCGAGAGGTATTTCGGGGTTGTACTATAACTGGATTTCAAAGAAAACGTTTAAAAGCGTGTCAAGATGGCCGAGTGGTCTAAGGCGTCAGATTAATAATTCTGATCCTTGTATGAGGGCGTGGGTTCGAACCCTACTTCTGACAACGAATTGTTACATTTTAATTACATGTATCTCATGCTCACGAAGCGCTTCTCTAGTATAGAAACAAGTGAGTGGCTTTATGGAGCATAGAACTCCGAGAGATATTTCGGGTGGTACTATAGCTTCATTTTCAAGGAAAACGTTTAGAACGCGTCAGGATGGCCGAGTGGTCTAAGGCGTCAGATTTAAGCTCTGATCCTCGTATGAGGGCGTGGGTTCGAACACCTTTTCTGACAACGAATTGTTTCATTTTAATAACATGTATCTCATGATCAGAAAAGGCTTCTCTAGTATGGCAACAAGTGAGTGGCTTTATGGAGTATAGAATGCCGAGAGGTATTTCGGGGTTGTATTATTGCTGGTTTTTCAAGGAAAACGTTTAAAAGCGTGTCAAGATGACTGAGTGGTCTTAGGCGTCAGAATTAAGCTCTGATCCTCGTATGAGGGCGTGGGTTCGATCCCCACTTCTTACAACGAATTGTTTCATTTTAGTAACATGTATCTCATGATCAGAAAAGGCTTCTCTAGTATGGCAACAAGTGAGTGGCTTTATGGAGCATAGAATTCCGAGAGGTATTTCGGGGTTGTACTATAGCTGGATTTCAAGGAAAACGTTTAAAAGCGTGTCAAGATGGCCGAGTGGTCTAAGGCGTCAGATTTAAGCTCTGATCCTTGTATGAGGGCGTGGGTTCGAACCCTACTTCTGACAACGAATTGTTACATTTTAATAACATGTATCTCATGCTCACGAAGCGCTTCTCTAGTATGGAAACAAGTGAGTGGCTTTATGGAGCATAGAATTCCGAGAGATATTTCGGGTGGTACTATAGCTTCATTTTCAAGGAAAACGTTTAGAACGCGTAGGATGGCCGAGTGGTCTAAGGCGTCAGATTTAAGCTCTGATCCTTGTATGAGGGCGTGGGTTCGAACCCCACTTCTGACAACGAATTGTTTCATTTTAATAACATGTATCTCATGCTCACGAAGCGCTTCTCTAGTATCGAAACAAGTGAGTGGCTTCATGGAGCATAGAATTCCGAGAGTTATTTCGGGTGGTACTATTGCTTCATTTCAAGGTAAACGTTTTAAAGCGTGTCAGGATGGCAGAGTGGTCTAAGGCGTCAGATTTAATCTCTGATCCTCGTATGAGGGCGTGGATACGAACCCCACTTCTGACAACGAATTGTTTCATTTTAATAACATGTATCTCATGCTCACGAAGCGCTTCTCTAGTATGGAAACAAGTGAGTGGCTTTATGGAGCATAGAATTCCGAGAGGTATTTCGGGTGGTACTATAGCTTCATTTTCAAGGAAAACGTTTAGCACGGGTCAGGATGGCCGAGTGGTCTAAGGCGTCAGATTTAAGCTCTGATCCTCGTATGAGGGCGTGGGTTCGAACCCCACTTCTGACAACGAATTGTTTCATTTTAATAACATGTATCTCATGCTCACGAAGCGCTTCTCTAGTATCGAAACAAGTGAGTGGCTTCATGGAGCATAGAATTCCGAGAGTTATTTCGGGTGGTACTATTGCTTCATTTCAAGGTAAACGTTTTAAAGCGTGTCAGGATGGCAGAGTGGTCTAAGGCGTCAGATTTAATCTCTGATCCTCGTATGAGGGCGTGGATTTGAACCCCACTTCTGACAACGAATTGTTTCATTTAAATAACATGTACCTCATGCTCACGAAGCGCTTCTCTAGTATGGAAACAAGTGAGTGGCTTTATGGAGCATAGAATTCCGAGAGGTATTTCGGGTGGTACTATAGCTTCATTTTCAAGGAAAACGTTTAGCACGGGTCAGGATGGCCGAGTGGTCTAAGGCGTCAGATTTAAGCTCTGATCCTCGTATGAGGGCGTGGGTTCGAACCCCACTTCTGACAACGAATTGTTTCATTTTAATAACATGTATCTCATGCTCACGAAGCGCTTCTCTAGTATCGAAACAAGTGAGTGGCTTCATGGAGCATAGAATTCCGAGAGTTATTTCCGGTGGTACTATTGCTTCATTTCAAGGTAAACGTTTTAAAGCGTGTCAGGATGGCAGAGTGGTCTAAGGCGTCAGATTTAATCTCTGATCCTCGTATGAGGGCGTGGATTCGAACCCCACTTCTGACAACGAATTGTTTCATTTAAATAACATGTACCTCATGCTCACGAAGCGCTTCTCTAGTATGGAAACAAGTGAGTGGCTTTATGGAGCATAGAATTCCGAGAGGTATTTCGGGTGGTACTATAGCTTCATTTTCAAGGAAAACGTTTAGCACGGGTCAGGATGGCCGAGTGGTCTAAGGCGTCAGATTTAAGCTCTGATCCTCGTATGAGGGCGTGGGTTCGAACCCCACTTCTGACAACGAATTGTTTCATTTTAATAACATGTATCTCATGATCAGAAAAGGGTTCTCTAGTATGGCAACAAGTGAGTGGCTTTATGGAGCATAAAATGCCGAGAGGTATTTCGGGGTTGTATTATTGCTGGTTTTTCAAGGAAAACGATTAAAAGCGTGTCAAGATGACTGAGTGGTCTAAGGCGTCAGAATTAAGCTCTGATCCTCGTATGAGGGCGTGGGTTCGAACACTGCTTCTGTCAACGAATTGTTTCATTTTAATAACATGTACCTCATGCTCACGAAGCGCTTCTCTAGTATGGAAACAAGTGAGTGGCTTTATGGAGCATAGAATTCCGAGAGATATTTCGGGTGGTACTATAGCTTCATTTTCAAGGAAAACGTTTAGAACGCGTCAGGATGGCCGAGTGGTCTAAGGCGTCAGATTTAAGCTCTGATCCTCGTATGAGGGCGTGGGTTCGAACACTGCTTCTGTCAACGAATTGTTTCATTTTAATAACATGTATCTTATGATCAGAAAAGGCTTCTCTAGTATGGCAACAAGTGAGTGGCTTTATGGAGCATAGAATTCCGAGAGGTATTTCGGGGTTGTATTATTGCTGGATTTTCAAGGAAAACGTTTAAAAGCGTGTCAAGATGACCGAGTGGTCTAAGGCGTCAGATTTAAGCTCTGATCCTCGTATGAGCGCGTGGGTTCGAACCCCACTTCTGTCAACGAATTGTTTCATTTTAATAACATGTACCTCATGCTCACGAAGCGCTTCTCTAGTATGGAAACAAGGGAGTGACTTTATGGAGCATAGAATTCCGAGAGGTATTTCGGGTGGTACTATAGCTTCATTTTCAAGGAAAACGTTCAGAACGTGTCAGGATGGCCGAGTGGTCTAAGGCGTCAGATTTAAGCTCTGATCCTCGTATGAGGGCGTGGGTTCGAACCCCACTTCTGACAACGAATTGTTTCATTTTAATAACATGTATCTCATGCTCACGAAGCGCTTCTCTAGTATCGAAACAAGTGAGTGGCTTCATGGAGCATAGAATTCCGAGAGTTATTTCGGGTGGTACTATAACTTCATTTCAAGGTAAACGTTTTAAAGCGTGTCAGGATGGCAGAGTGGTCTAAGGCGTCAGATTTAATCTCTGATCCTCGTATGAGGGCGTGGATTCGAACCCCACTTCTGACAACGAATTGTTTCATTTTAATAACATGTACCTCATGCTCACGAAGCGCTTCTCTAGTATGGAAACAAGTGAGTGGCTTTATGGAGCATAGAATTCCGAGAGGTATTTCGGGTGGTACTATAGCTTCATTTTCAAGGAAAACGTTTAGAACGTGTCAGGATGGCCGAGTGGTCTAAGGCGTCAGATTTAAGCTCTGATCCTCGTATGAGGGCGTGGGTTCGAACCCCACTTCTTACAACGAATTGTTTCATTTTAATAACATGTATCTCATGATCAGAAAAGGGTTCTCTAGTATGGCAACAAGTGAGTGGCTTTATGGAGCATAGAATGCCGAGAGGTATTTCGGGGTTGTATTATTGCTGGTTTTTCAAGGAAAACGATTAAAAGCGTGTCAAGATGACTGAGTGGTCTAAGGCGTCAGAATTAAGCTCTGATCCTCGTATGAGGGCGTGGGTTCGAACCCCACTTCTTACAACGAATTGTTTCATTTTTACCTCTCCGTGTGACGTAGTCCAGGAGAGGTTCTGTAACGGCCGTGTCTGTCTGTGTGTCTGTGTGTGTGTCTGTCTGTCTGTCCGTTGTTACACCCACGTGACCGCGTTCGCAGTTTGCGTATCGGAGCAAACGTGTTCGCCATTTCCGAACTGCTTTCACAGTCACGGAAATGGCTCCTCTACTTGAGTTCTCACACCACCAATCTTCTGGTCTTTGTCCACACCACACGGACACTAGTCTGTTCTTACTGGCTGCTAATCACCACCATCTTCTGGTCTTCGTCCATTCCACGTGGACACCAGTCTGTACATACTGGCTTCTAATCACCACCATCTTCTGTTCTTTGTCAATCCCACATTGACACCCGTCTGCACTTACACTGCCTTCTAACACAACCATCCACTGGTCTTCCGTCTATTCCACATAGACACCAATCTGTATCATTGGCTTCTACTCCATTATCATCGTTTGGTTTTAGGATATACGCGGCGATCAGCTAGGGTTACGAGAAACGTCTAGCCTCCCTAAGGTAGGATCGCTACCAAAGGTTTTCGCATTTGCGGTTTTTTCCTTACTATTATAATGGAAACAAATCGTATATATACCCCAAAATTTGAAGAAAGCGGGAAGAGGGGTACCCTTCACTTTAAACGTCAATATTAGCAAAGTTTGAGAAGATAATAAGTATAACTTTATTTCAAACGATTTAACTATTATTAATGTTAATTATTGAAGATTAAAATAATTAAAAATAATTATATTTATTTAAATATTAAAGATAAACCTATCGTGCAAAGAGAGAGATTATCATTGCCTCCTATATCTACCAAGGCCCGTGCATGCGATATATTTCCTTCATTGCCTCCTATATCTATCAAGGCCCGTGCATTGTGATATATTTCATTCATTGCATAAACATAAGCGAGATTGTTTTGGGAAAAAAATACTGCTTCCACTAATGGGTTTATACTCCTTGTTACTGTTGTATAGAGTAATCATGATAAAAGCTTAAAAAATTACGAGAGGACAGACCTTTTTTATCCTCATTCAAAAATATTTTTTGGTGCTAAGACTGCTTTAAAAAATCCAAACGGTTAGGCATTGGTAAAAAAGACAAATGATATTTTTCAAATCTTATGAGATAACGCCCACCTAGTTGAAAATTGCCGTTTTTTATCCGCGGGAGCCATTCTTAATGAGAATTTCGATGCTAGTAGGTTGTCAATTAAACTACCGGTATATTATTGTTGTTGGAAATTGAATATTAAGTCAAATTAAGTGGTTGTAAAGAGCCAGCAGGTTTTTGCCGCTTCTTTTTGTGAGTATTTGATTTTTATATGTAAAATGGAGGAAGATAATGTTGAGAGTAAGGATGAAATGCGGAAGCGCAAAGCGCGGGAAAGGATGAGGGCAAAAAGGTCGACGTTTTCATTGGATACTTAAGGTTATATAATCTTCTCGACACGGAGAGGTAATATTTTGGTTTTCCCGACTTGTAATAACATGTATCTCATGCTCACGAAGCGCTTCTCTAGTATGGAAACAAGTGAGTGGCTTTATGGAGCATAGAATTCCGAGAGATATTTCGGGTGGTACTATAGCTTCATTTTCAAGGAAAACGTTTAGAACGCGTCAGGATGGCCGAGTGGTCTAAGGCGTCAGATTTAAGCTCTGATCCTCGTATGAGGGCGTGGGTTCGAACACTGCTTCTGTCAACGAATTGTTTCATTTTAATAACATGTATCTTATGATCAGAAAAGGCTTCTCTAGTATGGCAACAAGTGAGTGGCTTTATGGAGCATAGAATTCCGAGAGGTATTTCGGGGTTGTATTATTGCTGGATTTTCAAGGAAAACGTTTAAAAGCGTGTCAAGATGACCGAGTGGTCTAAGGCGTCAGATTTAAGCTCTGATCCTCGTATGAGCGCGTGGGTTCGAACCCCACTTCTGTCAACGAATTGTTTCATTTTAATAACATGTACCTCATGCTCACGAAGCGCTTCTCTAGTATGGAAACAAGGGAGTGACTTTATGGAGCATAGAATTCCGAGAGGTATTTCGGGTGGTACTATAGCTTCATTTTCAAGGAAAACGTTCAGAACGTGTCAGGATGGCCGAGTGGTCTAAGGCGTCAGATTTAAGCTCTGATCCTCGTATGAGGGCGTGGGTTCGAACCCCACTTCTGACAACGAATTGTTTCATTTTAATAACATGTATCTCATGCTCACGAAGCGCTTCTCTAGTATCGAAACAAGTGAGTGGCTTCATGGAGCATAGAATTCCGAGAGTTATTTCGGGTGGTACTATAACTTCATTTCAAGGTAAACGTTTTAAAGCGTGTCAGGATGGCAGAGTGGTCTAAGGCGTCAGATTTAATCTCTGATCCTCGTATGAGGGCGTGGATTCGAACCCCACTTCTGACAACGAATTGTTTCATTTTAATAACATGTACCTCATGCTCACAAAGCGCTTCTCTAGTATGGAAACAAGTGAGTGGCTTTATGGAGCATAGAATTCCGAGAGATATTTCGGGTGGTACTATAGCTTCATTTTCAAGGAAAACGTTTAGAACGTGTCAGGATGGCCGAGTGGTCTAAGGCGTCAGATTTAAGCTCTGATCCTCGTATGAGGGCGTGGGTTCGAACCCCACTTCTTACAACGAATTGTTTCATTTTAATAACATGTATCTCATGATCAGAAAAGGCTTCTCTAGTATGGCAACAAGTGAGTGGCTTTATGGAGCATAGAATTCCGAGAGGTATTTCGGGATTGTACTATAGCTGGATTTCAAGGAAAACGTTTAAAAGCGTGTCAAGATGACCGAGTGGTCTAAGGCGTCAGATTTAAGCTCTGATCCTCGTATAAGCGCGTGGGTTCGAACCCCACTTCTGACAACGAATTGTTTCATTTTAATAACATGTACCTCATGCTCACGAAGCGCTTCTCTAGTATGGAAACAAGTGAGTGGCTTTACGGAGCATAGAATTCCGAGAGGTATTTGGGGTGGTACTATAGCTTCATTTTCAAGGAAAACGTTTAGAACGTGTCAGGATGGCCGAGTGGTCTAAGGCGTCAGATTTAAGCTCTGATCCTCGTATGAGGGCGTGGGTTCGAACCTCACTTCTGAAAACGAATTGTTTAATTTTAATAACATGTATCTCATGATCAGAAAAGGCTTCTCTAGTATGGCAACAAGTGAGTGGCTTTATGGAGCATAGAATGCCGAGAGGTATTTCGGGGTTGTATTATTGCTGGTTTTTCAAGGAAAACGATTAAA
Source organism: Phalangium opilio (assembly GCF_054372755.1). Classification (NCBI taxonomy): domain Eukaryota; kingdom Metazoa; phylum Arthropoda; class Arachnida; order Opiliones; family Phalangiidae; genus Phalangium; species Phalangium opilio. Next base: position 7,963,126 of record NW_028324160.1, on the reverse strand, counting down.
AGCGTGTCAAGATGACTGAGTGGTCTAAGGCGTCAGAATTAAGCTCTGATCCTCGTATGAGGGCGTGGGTTCGTACCCCACTTCTTACAACGAATTGTTTCATTTTAATAACATGTATCTCATGATCAGAAAAGGCTTCTCTAGTATGGCAACAAGTGAGTGGCTTTATGGAGCATAGAATTCCGAGAGATATTTCGGAAGGTACTATAGCTTCATTTTCAAGGAAAACGTTTAGAACGCGTCAGGATGGCCGAGTGGTCTAAGGCGTCAGATTTAATCTCTGATCTTCGTATGAGGGCGTGGGTTCGAACCCCACTTCTGACAACGAATTGTTTCATTTTAATAACATGTTTCTCATGATCAGAAAAGGCTTCTGTAGTATGGCAACAAGTGAGTGGCTTTATGGAGCATAGAATTCCCAGAGGTATTTCGGGGTTGTACTATAGCTGGATTTCAAGGAAAACGTTTAAAAGCGTGTCAAGATGGCCGAGTGGTCTAAGGCGTCAGATTTAAGCTCTGATCCTCGTATGAGCGCGTGGGTTCGAACCCCACTTCTGTCAACGAATTGTTTCATTTTAATAACATGTACCTCATGCTCACGAAGCGCTTCTCTAGTATGGAAACAAGGGAGTGACTTTATGGAGCATAGAATTCCGAGAGGTATTTCGGGTGGTACTATAGCTTCATTTTCAAGGAAAACGTTCAGAACGTGTCAGGATGGCCGAGTGGTCTAAGGCGTCAGATTTAAGCTCTCATCCTCGTATGAGGGCGTGGGTTCGAACCCCACTTCTGACAACGAATTGTTTCATTTTAATAACATGTATCTCATGCTCACGAAGCGCTTCTCTAGTATCGAAACAAGTGAGTGGCTTCATGGAGCATAGAATTCCGAGAGTTATTTCGGGTGGTACTATAACTTCATTTCAAGGTAAACGTTTTAAAGCGTGTCAGGATGGCAGAGTGGTCTAAGGCGTCAGATTTAATCTCTGATCCTCGTATGAGGGCGTGGATTCGAACCCCACTTCTGACAACGAATTGTTTCATTTTAATAACATGTACCTCATGCTCACGAAGCGCTTCTCTAGTATGGAAACAAGTGAGTGGCTTTATGGAGCATAGAATTCCGAGAGGTATTTCGGGTGGTACTATAGCTTCATTTTCAAGGAAAACGTTTAGAACGTGTCAGGATGGCCGAGTGGTCTAAGGCGTCAGATTTAAGCTCTGATCCTCGTATGAGGGCGTGGGTTCGAACCCCACTTCTTACAACGAATTGTTTCATTTTAATAACATGTATCTCATGATCAGAAAAGGCTTCTCTAGTATGGCAACAAGTGAGTGGCTTTATGGAGCATAGAATTCCGAGAGGTATTTCGGGATTGTACTATAGCTGGATTTCAAGGAAAACGTTTAAAAGCGGGTCAAGATGACCGAGTGGTCTAAGGCTTCAGAATTAAGCTCTGATCCTCGTATGAGGGCGTGGGTTCGTACCCCACTTCTTACAACGAATTGTTTCATTTTAATAACATGTATCTCATGATCAGAAAAGGCTTCTCTAGTATGGCAACAAGTGAGTGGCTTTATGGAGCATAGAATTCCGAGAGATATTTCGGAAGGTACTATAGCTTCATTTTCAAGGAAAACGTTTAGAACGCGTCAGGATGGCCGAGTGGTCTAAGGCGTCAGATTTAATCTCTGATCTTCGTATGAGGGCGTGGGTTCGAACCCCACTTCTGACAACGAATTGTTTCATTTTAATAACATGTTTCTCATGATCAGAAAAGGCTTCTGTAGTATGGCAACAAGTGAGTGGCTTTATGGAGCATAGAATTCCCAGAGGTATTTCGGGGTTGTACTATAGCTGGATTTCAAGGAAAACGTTTAAAAGCGTGTCAAGATGGCCGAGTGGTCTAAGGCGTCAGATTTAAGCTCTGATCCTCGTATGAGGGCGTGGGTTCGTACCCCACTTCTTACAACGAATTGTTACATTTTAATAACATGTATCTCATGCTCACGAAGCGCTTCTCTAGTATGGAAACAAGTGAGTGGCTTTATGGAGCATAGAATTCCGAGAGATATTTCGGGTGGTACTATAGCTTCATTTTCAAGGAAAACGTTTAGAACGTGTCAGGATGGCCGAGTGGTCTAAGGCGTCAGATTTAAGCTCTGATCCTCGTATGAGGGCGTGGGTTCGAACCCCACTTCTGACAACGAATTGTTTCATTTTAAAAACATGTATCTCATGATCAGAAAAGGGTTCTCTAGTATGGCAACAAGTGAGTGGCTTTATGGAGCATAGAATGACGAGAGGTATTTCGGGGTTGTATTATTGCTGGTTTTTCAAGGAAAACGATTAAAAGCGTGTCAAGATGACTGAGTGGTCTAAGGCGTCAGAATTAAGCTCTGATCCTCGTATGAGGGCGTGGGTTCGAACCCCACTTCTTACAACGAATTGTTTCATTTTAATAACATGTATCTCATGCTCACGAAGCGCTTCTCTAGTATGGAAACAAGTGAGTGGCTTTATGGAGCATAGAATTCCGAGAGATATTTCGGGTGGTACTATAGCTTCATTTTCAAGGAAAACGTTTAGAACGCGTCAGGATGGCCGAGTGGTCTAAGGCGTCAGATTTAAGCTCTGATCCTCGTATGAGGGCGTGGGTTCGAACACTACTTCTGGCAACGAATTGTTTCATTTTAATAACTTGTATCTTATGATCAGAAAAGGCTTCTCTAGTATGGCAACAAGTGAGTGGCTTTATGGAGCATAGAATTCCGAGAGGTATTTCGGGGTTGTATTATTGCTGGATTTTCAAGGAAAACGTTTAAAAGCGTGTCAAGATGACCGAGTGGTCTAAGGCGTCAGATTTAAGCTCTGTTCCTCGTATGAGCGCGTGGGTTCGAACCCCACTTCTGTCAACGAATTGTTTCATTTTAATAACATGTACCTCATGCTCACGAAGCGCTTCTCTAGTATGGAAACAAGTGAGTGACTTTATGGAGCATAGAATTCCGAGAGGTATTTCGGGTGGTACTATAGCTTCATTTTCAAGGAAAACGTTCAGAACGTGTCAGGATGGCCGAGTGATCTAAGGCGTCAGATTTAAGCTCTGATCCTCGTATGAGGGCGTGGGTTCGAACCCCACTTCTGACAACGAATTGTTTCATTTTAATAACATGTATCTCATGCTCACGAAGCGCTTCTCTAGTATCGAAACAAGTGAGTGGCTTCATGGAGCATAGAATTCCGAGAGTTATTTCGGGTGGTACTATAGCTTCATTTCAAGGTAAACGTTTTAAAGCGTGTCAGGATGGCAGAGTGGTCTAAGGCGTCAGTTTTAATCTCTGATCCTCGTATGAGGGCGTGGATTCGAACCCCACTTCTGACAACGAATTGTTGCATTTTAATAACATGTACCTCATGCTCACGAAGCGCTTCTCTAGTATGGAAACAAGTGAGTGGCTTTATGGAGCATAGAATTCCGAGAGGTATTTCGGGTGGTACTATAGCTTCATTTTCAAGGAAAACGTTTAGATCGTGTCAGGATGGCCGAGTGGTCTAAGGCGTCAGATTTAAGCTCTGATCCTTGTATGAGGTCGTGGGTTCGAACCCTACTTCTGACAACGAATTGTTACATTTTAATAACATGTATCTCATGCTCACGAAGCGCTTCTCTAGTCTGGCAACAAGTGAGTGGCTTTATGGAGCATAGAATGCCGAGAGGTATTTCGGAGTTGTATTATTGCTGGATTTTCAAGGAAAACGTTTAAAAGCGTGTCAAGATGACCGAGTGGTCTAAGGCGTCAGATTTAAGCTCTGATCCTCGTATAAGCGCGTGGGTTCGAACCCCACTTCTGACAACGAATTGTTTCATTTTAATAACATGTACCTCATGCTCACGAAGCGCTTCTCTAGTATGGAAACAAGTGAGTGGCTTTACGGAGCATAGAATTCCGAGAGGTATTTCGGGTGGTACTATAGCTTCATTTTCAAGGAAAACGTTTAGAACGTGTCAGGATGGCCGAGTGGTCTAAGGCGTCAGATTTAAGCTCTGATCCTCGTATGAGGGCGTGGGTTCGTACCCCACTTCTTACAACGAATTGTTTCATTTTAATAACATGTATCTCATGATCAGAAAAGGCTTCTCTAGTATGGCAACAAGTGAGTGGCTTTATGGAGCATAGAATTCCGAGAGATATTTCGGAAGGTACTATAGCTTCATTTTCAAGGAAAACGTTTAGAACGCGTCAGGATGGCCGAGTGGTCTAAGGCGTCAGATTTAAGCTCTGATCTTCGTATGAGGGCGTGGGTTCGAACCCCACTTCTGACAACGAATTGTTTCATTTTAATAACATGTTTCTCATGCTCACGAAGCGCTTCTCTAGTATGGAAACAAGTGAGTGGCTTTATGGAGCATAGAATTCCGAGAGATATTTCGGGTGGTACTATAGCTTCATTTTCAAGGAAAACGTTTAGAACGTGTCAGGATGGCCGAGTGGTCTAAGGCGTCAGATTTAAGCTCTGATCCTCGTATGAGGGCGTGGGTTCGAACCCCACTTCTGACAACGAATTGTTTCATTTTAATACACTGAGAGAAATTTAAACTGTTGAAATTACAGGAAAGTTATGGAAGCCGGTGTAGCCATAACATACATGCAATTGAAACAGGTTATCCTGTAAAATTATATTACAGGGAATTTACGGTTGAACTTACGTGACTAAGTTCCTGTAAAAATTACATGGCTAGATCCGTTAAACTAGTAGGAAAAAATGTGATAAATACACAAATTTCAACTGTACCTCTCACTCAAATGGACGTGTATTTTTAACGGAGGAATTTGTAAAATGTACCTGTTATAATTCAGTAAAATTGACTTGGGCGATATAGCAGTTTTAACAAGGAAGATTGTCGAAAATTTATGTTATAACTCAGTAAAACTGACTTGGGTGGTAGAGTAGTTTTAACAAGGAAAATTGTAGAAAATACATGTTATAATTCAGTAAAACTGACTTGGGTGATAGAGTAGTTTTAACAAAGAAAATTGTAGAAAATACATGTTTTAATTCAGTAAAACTGACTTGGGTGATAGAGTAGTTTTAACAAGGGAAGTTGTAGAAAATACATGTTATAATTCAGTAAAATTGACATATGTTATAGTGCAGTTTTACCACCGAAACGTGTAGAAAATACATGTTATATTTCAGTAACATCTACTTGCGTTTTAGAGTAGTTTCAACTGATAAGTGGGCTAAAAAAACATAGCTCTAACTGTAGTGAAAGAGTAATTTCAACAGGGAAATCGGTAGAAAATATGTCACAATTTCTGTAGATTTTACGGAAGAGATGAAGTAGTCTCAATACAAAATCGTGTATAGTTTACGCTAAATATTCATGAAGCTTTTACAGAAATAATAATATAATTTCTACAGCGAAACCCGTAGAAAATACTTATCATTTCCATAAAAGTTACTTTAGTGATAATGTTGTTAAAATGAAAAACTGGATTCAAATACGTAAGAGGTTTCAACAGATAAAATATGAAGTAGATCATACCACCCGGGTTGTATGATATGCTTATGGTAAAAATGGTATCTGCCTTGAATATATCAGAAATTAGGTACAATAAAACAAAAATGATTTTAAATTTTAGCTTTTATTAGGATTTTTACTTTTTAACAAAAATCATCAGCATTAACCTAGAAGGCCTATTACTTTCGGGTCAACTATATCCTTAGTTTTTTTACAATTTAATTTTGCAATAAGTAAAAAAATGGAATTAGATAATTAGTTAGACGAACTTCGAGCCAAAAAGGAGTACAACCCTATGCTGTAACCTTTGGGCTAAACGCTTTAGAAATATGGTGTGCAAGCCGCGAGAAATATATTTTGGTATTTCTAAAAATATTAAAAACTCAAGAACTATAGGTTATATTATAAATCTCAAGAAATAAATATAGGATCTATAGAGCTATTTCAGTGGGGGAAAATTTCGTCTGCTACGAAAATTGGGCCTGCCTTTGAGTGTGTAGGGCGGACATTTTGTGAGGGTTTTCTCTATGGGCAAATAGCATTGGTGACGTAGCCATTACCCCCTCTGAAATAGCTCTATAGTATAAGTCTCAAGAAATATAGGATAAGTCTCAAGGAATATAGGATCTATATTAAACCATTCTTCAAACAATGAAGCACCAGGCTCTATGAAAGTCTATAATTACCTCTGAAACAACTCCAAAGTACATGGACATCCCTCTGGATATTTCAAATTCAAAACATAAAACATTCCAAAGAACATGGCCAGTGCCAAAGCAAGTTTATCACTTGGTAAATGATCGTTAATTATTCTTCTGTCGACCGTAAGCATCAGTTCAGTAGCTTCAGGCAAGCTTTGACCTAAGAAGTGACAAAGTCCATGGAGTTTGCTTTGAACGTAATTAATAGAAAATTATTTACCAAAAACAATCAAGCAAGGATGAAGTGGCACTTTTTTCAAAACCTCTTCTTTAGGAGTACCAAGCTGTTAAGTATAAAATCGAATCAGTTATTCTGAACTTTATAAAGATTAAGAAGTATACGATTTCATTCGGCTTACTTCAAAGATAGGGAAAATGTTCTCAGGTGCTTCATTAAAATGATTCATTATCATTAATACCACAGAACCAATCACAGCTGTTTGATTTCTAATATTTTTTTCTTTAAGAGTTTTCAGAGTCGTTTTGCACATATCCTTGGTACTCTTAGCAAAAAATGTACAGAAAATATTGCTTTTCAAGTCGAAAAACCTTTCAAATAAGGAAAAAATGTCTTTTCCCATCATCTCTTGCAAATGAACTTTAAGGCCAACAAGTTCAAATAAAAATGGCCACTTTTCAAGGAGATTTTCAACACTAGTATTATTATGTATATCAAGTCTTTGAAGACCGTAGGTCTGTTTCATTCGTGCTTCCACTATATTAGTATCAGGATTCATTTCAAAAAACATTTTCTTTAAAATTTCACATGCATCCTCTGACGTTTGCAACTCCTCCTCATTTATTGTCGGGTTGAATTTAAGGTTTGTATTGTTTACATCAATCAAACGAGCCTGTTTTCCTTTCTTAATGTTTTTTACCAAGGGCATCACTTTTTCGGTTTGTCGGGAAAGATTTTCAAGCCGTACGTACAGTTGGACCGTAAAACTATGATAACCACATCCTAACACTTCTCCATCAATTACGTCCTTTACAGCGTTTGGGAAACGTTGGTTGAAATGACTGGCTATTATCCTCATGTCGCTCCGACTAGGCCTTGGGGATCGTTTGATGGCATCATCTACCAGATTCCTTACAACAGCATTCCGATTTTTACCTTTCCGTGTGACGTAGTCCAGGAGAGGTTCTGTAACGGCCGTGTCTGTCTGTGTGTCTGTGTGTCTGTCTGTGGGTGTGTCTGTCTGTGTGTGTGTCTGTCTGTCCGTTGTTACACCCACGTGACCGCGTTCGCAGTTTGCGTATCGGAGCAAACGTGTTCGCCATTTCCGAACTGCTTTCACAGTCACGGAAATGGCTCCTCCACTTGAGTTCTCACACCACTATCTTCTGGTCTTTGTCCATCCCACACGGACACTAGTCTGTTCTTACTGGCTTCTAATCACCACCATCTTCTGGTCTTCGTCCATTCCACGTGGACACCAGTCTGTACATACTGGCTTCTAATCACCACCATCTTCTGTTCTTTGTCAATCCCACATTGACACCAGTCTGCACTTACACTGGCTTCTAACAACACCATCCACTGGTCTTCCGTCTATTCCACATAGACACCAATCTGTATCATTGGCTTCTACTCCATTATCATCGTTTGGTTTTAGGATATACGCGGCGATCAGCTAGGGTTACGAGAAACGTCTAGCCTCCCTAAGGTGGGATCGACCACCGAAGGTTTTCGCAATTGCGCTTTTTCCTTATTAATATAATGGAAACGAATCGTATATATACCCCAAAATTTGAAGAAAGCGGGAAGAGGGGTACCCTTCACTTTAAACGTCAATATTAGCAAAGTTTGAGAAGATAATAGGTATAACTTTATTTTAAACGATTTAACTATTATTAATGTTAATTATTGAAGATTAAAATAATTAAAAATAATTATATTTATTTAAATATTAAAGATAAACCTCTCGTGCAAAGAGAGAGATTATCATTGCCTCCTATATCTACCAAGGCCCGTGCATGCGATATATTTCCTTCATTGCCTCCTATATCTATCAAGGCCCGTGCATTGTGATATATTTCATTCATTGCATAAACATAAGCGAGATTGTTTTGGGAAAAAAATACTGCTTCCACTAATGGGTTTATACTCCTTGTTACTGTTGTATAGAGTAATCATGAGAAAAGCTTTAAAAATTACGAGAGGACAGACCTTTTTTATCCTCATTCAAAAATATTTTTTGGTGCTAAGACTGCTTTAAAAAATCCAAACGGTTAGGCATTGGTAAAAAAGACAAATGATATTTTTCAAATCTTATGAGATAACGCCCACCTAGTTGAAAATTGCCGTTTTTTATCCGCGGGAGCCATTCCTTATGAGAATTTCGATGCTAGTAGGTTGTCAATTAAACTACCGGTATATTATTGTTGTTGGAAATTGGATATTAAGTCAAATTAAGTGGTTGTAAAGAGCCAGCAGGTTTTTGCCACTTCTTTTTGTGAGTATTTGATTTTTATATGTAAAATGGAGGAAGATAATGTTGAGAGTAAGGATGAAATGCGGAAGCGCAAAGCGCGGGAAAGGATGAGGGCAAAAAGGTCGACGTTTTCATTGGATACTTAAGGTTATATAATCTTCTCGACACGGAGAGGTAATATTTTGGTTTTCCCGACTTGTTTTGTGAGAGTTGCACATCTGTTGCTAAAGCTTTTTGAACTTGCTTGTTGAAAATATCCATATTTAATACATAGGCCGAAATTGTTTGGTCAGTATTTATACATGAAGTTCCTGATTTCTGTGGGTGATATTAACATGAAGTTAATAAAAATTACCAAATTAAATATGGGGAAATAATATTATGTGGTTTAAATATTACCGAAGGCTGGCTTAAATTTGAAGCTGCATTACTGGACGATAATTTGTCATTGACTTCAGCTCCAGAAGCTGTTGGACCAAGAGCTTTCTCCGAAACTATTTAAAATAATCAAAATTTGAAGTATTACAAGTAGCTGTGTATAGTTTATGCTAAATTGGGCTTGGTTTTTCACCAACCTATTTCCGGTGCTACATCAAGAAGGTTCGATTTTATGAAACTCAGAAGCCTTCGTGATTGTATAGGTTTTAGAGCCGTGTCGTTAAGGTCCGACAATGATACATATTTTAGATCGTCAACTTTCTCTACGCCTATTTTGTCACTGGCAAGGTGTTCAGTGAGATCTTTAATTGCTGCCTTATCCAAGTTTGACAAGGCTTTCGATAGAAAATCAGTAACGTTTTCTGAAGCATCTCTTGAATAGGCTGCAGCCATCTATAAAACAATTTCATTATATGAAAATAATTTTGAAAACAAACGCAATTTAAAACTTCGATATATATAGTCCCCATTATTTTGAAGCTTAAAATAACGGTATAAATATGTCTTGAAACGTAATGTTACTTGACTGGCAGTATATTTAACATAATTCCCTCTCAAAAAATCAATTAAATACCCACCAATAACATCAAATCCGGAATTCTAACCAACTGTGAAACTTCTAGGGGTGACAAACATTATGCTTTAAAGATAAAAACATTTTCCCAAATATATAATAGACCGGAAGAGGATAGAAATCAGCAAGATCAACCAGATTTGCTAGACGCCTTTGATTAATCTCGAATAACTCGTAAAGGTGTAATTCCCAATTATATTTGGAGCCAAACAGAGATGCACAAATATATACTACATCAGATGTTTTGTTAGGAACTATCAGGGTCTCGATACGTCCAAATAAAATTTCATCCTCTGTTGATTCCCAAACCACAAGTTGTCCCCGTTCATAAGTAGTACCTTTCACAGAAATTACAAATTGTTTAAGAAGGCGTTAATATATCGGAAAACGGTTTAGAATGTGGTGCTTTGACATATGCATGCATTGTGGATTACGTTACGTCTTGTTTTAAATTTTTGCAAACAGATTCGCGTCTGAGCTAAATCCCCAGAAGTATGCATTTAGATTTAAATTAACAGGGGATGTTCTGGTAAGTTTTTTAAATGGATTTGAAATCAAGTACAAACAACTTGCGTCATCATTTCATTGTCCTTTTAATCAGATATTCTTCAGTCATAAGGTTTAAAGGAAAGCGCGGCTCCGTTGGTGCCCCTTAAAGATCACTTTCCTGGCTAAGCTTTGGCAAGGTAAAATTCGTGTCCAGAAGATAAGCCAGAATGCTAGGGGCGCCAGAAGAGCCGCGCTTTGCTTTATATAAGACTGTTATATATGAAAATTTGTATTTGTTTAAATTATTTTTAAATCTAAATAATTTTCTTCTAGTTAGATTTATTTCTTAGTGAAGTCGAGGGGTAGACTCTTTGGATCTCTGTGTATACACCCGAGTTCAAAGAGCTCAGCTTTGACAGTGCATTGAATTCACGACATATTGTACACCTAAGTATCCCTTGTCATCCCCCTCGGTGAAGTGCATCTGGTCTTGCTCTCAATCACACTGCATTAGCCTCGCTTTTCGATTATAAAAACATAGGGATAACGATAGTGGTTTACCTTTCAAGTCTAGCTTTGTAGAACAAACAATGTCTCGGATTGACAGTTTTAGCTCCCTGATTTTGTTTAACAAATATTTCCCGAAAACATGTTCTTGAAATATATGAGAGTTGTGGTATTTGATATTTGGTGGGAAAGGCGAACCACACAAAAAATATGCTTGCTGAAGTTGATGTTTTTCAGCCAGCGTTTTGGTTATATTCATGAAATTTTTGGTGTTATTTGCAAACTTTTTGTATACTGCATGTTTGCTTTCAAATCGAAGTGTCCACACTCTTATAAGCGGGCCGAATTGCAAAATAAGTTCTGGATAGTGTTGAAAGAAGTAATGATGTTTTGGTTTCAATTGATAATCCGGAAATGCATTTAGTAAATTTTGTTTGTACTCAGATAGGCTAACTACCAATAAAGCGAGGTTGTGCTTTGAGATTTTAGGGGCAGCCACGACCTCAACAATTTTTTTCAGTTGCAAATATAAGTGCCAAACTGGATCAGAATAATCTCTAATTTTGTCTCGAAACACTAATGAAAGTAGTCTTAATATGCACCAAATTTGAGAAGCGTCCCCAGACAGCTTATTACCACCACCATTGGCACAACATGGTTTGTTGGCAGCATCTTTTCCTTGGTATTTGAACTCGGCTATTGCATAGTTGTAATAGTTCCAAGAAAACCATTTTCGTTCTTTGATAAAGTATAATAGGTAACGGTGCAGATCATTTGCCACTACCCCTTCAAACAAATCGTGCGCTAAGCATGGAGGCATTGCAGGCAAGCATACGTGAAAATTAATTAATTGATTGAAAACTGAATCTAATCTAACTCCTTCGTCATTTTTTATCTCAGGATTTAATTGCACTTCATTGACATTATTGTTGTATTTGGCTATAGTTCTCTTTGGGAAAACTTTTTCATCGTGTATTTCTTTACTTTGAATGAAACAATAGCGACAAATAAAGCCATTTTTAAAACTCATACTAAAGCCCCCAATCTCATGACTTCCAAGATTGTCTCCAAGAACGCTGGTTACAAAAACTTTGTGATTGTGTCCATTTACAAAAATACCATCCGTTTCAAGGACCTTCAAATCCATTACTAATTTCTCAAGGCACTTGTTACTGCCAAAAAGTTTAAAATGCGAGCTTCTACAAAAAAGTGTTAATTGAATATGATCAACTGTTGATCGAAATTCTTTGGGAATGTTTAAGAGTGTGTAGTAAACTCCTACTATTTTATGTTTACTTTTTGCCGAGCCCAAAGGGTTAACAGTTTCGAAAGCATCTTGGAATAAAAGAAGGTGGAATGCATTTTCATTTTGTTTTACATAATCCCTTTGAAATATTTTTCCGTCACTGATATCCTCCAACAATTGGTTTTTTTCATGAATATAGGTGGGCTTAGGAAATTTCAAAACTTTTCTAACTTCCTTATTTAAAATTAGAGCTAATAATGTATCTTTTATTGGAACATAATGATAAAATTGTTTTTTCTTATTTTGATAACCTAGCAAAATAGGAATCGGGCATATGTAACTAAGATTATTTTTGTAAAACTTGTGCCTGAGATAAATTGATTTAAAATTTTCATTCGCCTTTTCAAATGCACTCTCTTCCGAGCAGATTCCAACTACCTTGGTTATTACATCAGTACTTAATCCATTTTTTTTAAGTTCCACGGTTACTTTCTCAATCATCGCATTCTTTTCTAAATATTTAAGATTTGAAATTTCTTCTGCTACATACTGCACAGTAGAACTAGGCATAAACTTATTCGCCTGCCATTTTAGATAAAAAACACCGAGGCTATGAGAAAATTCATCACAAGACGGTTCAAAATTAGTTGAAGGTAATAAAGAATCAGATGCATTCTCATAATCATCAACTTCATTTTCTGTTCTATTACTTTCTTCTCTAATAATATGGTCAGGTGTTAAGTCACTTGGAACTTTTTCGGGTCTCAGTTGAAGGCTATATTTGGACTTATGATTTCGAGCAAAGTGGCAACTCATCGATTTTATATAGAAGTATACTTTCGCGTAGAGCACTCTTTGAATGGGCAAGTTATTGAAGACTCGTTTTTGAAATGTGCTTTTGCGTGGAAGTAAAAGGTCTTTAAATTATCACAGTGATAGTCGCAATTTCTAACAGTACACTTAAAATTATCTGACGAAATTTCCTGAACTTTTAAATTATCAATATCAAATGACTTTAAAGAAGTTTTGTGAAATCGGTTCGCGTGAGATTTAAATGATACAAATTTAGAAAATACTAAATGGCGTTTCGGGAAATCACAAATAAAGCTTAAGTTTGGGATATGTTTATGCAACGAAACACACTGTAAAAAATAACCGTACTGTCTAGTACCTTTAAAGGTATTTTTCAATGCATCCCCAGACGTACCTATATAGGTACTACAAAATACCGTTGTGTAAGGGTACTATGAAATACCTCTTGAAGAAGGTACTTTTGAGGACTACAAGGTATTTTGTGATCCCGTAATGGGTATCATTTAAACCTCAACAAAGGTCGGAATAAAACTTTCAAATTGTGAAAGGTACTCCTTATTACCGAAAAGGGTACCTGTTAACACTCAAAAAAGTTCGATAATATACTTCTAAAGGTATTTTGTGCTACCGAATTAGGTGTCAAATAAAACCCACAAACAGGTCTAAATTATACTTTCGCGCCATCAAAAATATTTGCGCCACATTTGAAACTGGTAAACTTTCCTTTATTACCGCGGGCTTGAATCATTTTCAGACATGGTAAGCAATACACCACTTCGATGCAAATGAGACTGAAAGACACGAGAGTAATATTTTCCTTCCATCTCAACTTTTAGTGTCTGTGTTGTGGGCTTACGGGATGAGGGTAAAATTTTGCCTTCCATCTCGCCTTTAAGTGTCTGCGCCATAGGCTTGCGGGGTCGTGAGAGTTCGCATAGTAAGCAAGGGATTAACCACTCTACATTTCCCGATACTATATTTAGCTTCCCCTTGTTAAGGAAGGTGTGATACTGTTATAGTGTAAAGGTAATTCAGGGTCTCATATACATGGATATTTTCTGAATGGCGACTGAAGGCGTAAGCTCGGATTCAAACCTTTATATTAACTATGTAAGCCTTATATCATAATTGTATTGCCTTTAAATGATGTAACGTATGCTAGTGTACATAGCTGTCAAAGAAAATAATTAATGTTAATTGTATGTAATTATATATTCAAGAAAAACCACTAGCTAGGAAACTTGAGATTGAAATTGAAATCTCGGGTAGAAAACCACTACCCTATTCTACCCTACCGAACCTATTCTTTATGGTTATTAATAATATTCCAACAGAGATTTCTTCTACGCTGTCATTACTAGTGCTACTGGTGAAGTAAACAGTTAGTGTTAGAGAATTTGGGCTTGAAGTATTATATCATGTATTTTACTTTCGTAGTGTTAATTATAATCAGCACGCCGGAACTAAAAACTCCCTCTAAAGGAGTCTGTTAAGTCCTTTTCTACTTCCAGGGTACGATAACATACCAGCAGAAGCGCAGAAACTCTAAAAGGTTTCATTATATACCTTATATTTCCAAAATACCTTTTTCGAAATCATTTAATACCCGCACTGTGAGACAACTAATAAAATACGTTCATGGGTACTAAAAAGGTCGCGGAGGTATTTTATAGTACCTTCAAAATACCTTTATTTTTAACAGTGCATGTCTATAATATGTCCCGTATGCTTTTGTTCTAAATGAACACCCACTTAACGAACACTTAAATTCCATCCTTTTGGAAATCTGAAAAAATAAAATAAATATTCCTATGGTAAAAACCCGAGGGGTCGGACACTAGCCAAAATCCCTAAAGAGAATTTACATTGAAACTTCAAAATCCCACCTAAAAACTGCTTTAAAATCCAAAAATCTCTCTCAAATCTGACTGGAATGATAAGCTAAAACCCCCGTTCTTCCAATGGCATCGCTTAGCTCAAAGGCCTGTTTAATTTATCAATGACGTAGTTCGAAAACACAAACCTTTTCTAATTTTAAAATAATTTAGATATCATTCCTGAATGTTTAACAAAGCAAACGGGTCATATTTTTAGTAAAGGGACCGATGAAGAATAAATTGATTTTTCTCTTCACCCTCCCTTTAAAATGAGCGTTTCCTTCCACGCTTGAGCCTTTGTAATTAAATACCGCGGATAAATTAGCGGGAAAATTTACTCAGTAAAAGCAGCCTCTACCAGTGTTGTTTCAATTACACTACCCCACGATAAATACATTGGAAGTTTCTATCACCGCTAAAATTAAGACTACAACCACAATAATTGGCTATTGGTCGGTTTATTAATATTTAATTTACCGTCATAACTATAAAACCAGTATATTAATCCTAGCAAACTTTTGTTCAAAAGGAGTTGAAAATGAAGTCAATTGATACAAAATGTTTAACATCTTGGGGAAGAAAATAGTCATTGTTAACTCCTCTTGACCAGGATCATAGTAATAAAATCATACCTTATCGTGTTGAGGATATTATCTGTTTTGGAATGAGAGTTCAGGCTGGGGCCCAGTTTCACAGTGGATGTAGTCACAAACTCTATATAAAATGTTTATTAGAGTTCATTTCAGATTATAAAAAAATATCATCCTAACTCATAACTATTTTACATTTCCCTAAAAATATTCCAAAATTAAAATACCAGTATATAGATAATAATTCTTATTTTAATAACCATAACCCATCTATATACCGGTAGTAAAACAGTAAGGTAAATTTATTATAATTAGAAACTTACTTTAGTTAGCAGAATTTTCTGGAATGCTGAGGAAAATGCTCTAACGACTCGAACACTAGTGTTTTTGTAAATGAGAATAATGGGCAGCCTGGCAGTGTAAAAGGCTAAAGGTAAGAAGCGGAAATTTTCCAGGTTGACACGACCAGGACGGTTGGTGCCAAAAAGGGTTCAGGGCAGGGGGGGGAAGCATAATGGTTTCACGTGAATCAGAGAGACTCGCGGATTTTGTGGGACTCTATATATCCTCTTCTGTTTCTCTCTTAAGTTATCGAAAAAAAAAGATAATTTTGGGCTTGGCCCGTTCGATCGAGTTGACTGATAAGAAAAACGTGTATCTTGGGGCTCTCCATTCAGTGGTGACCTTGCATAGAATAAACTGTACTGTCAAGTACAATATGCCGTGCCTTACTGTCGAACCACTAGCGACCTTGTGACTCAAATATTTGCTCGGGTTTTTCGTCTCTTCTTTTATTTGTTAAGAAAAAGCCTCATGAGAATTAAATTTTTGGTTATCAACATTATTTTGTTGAACTAAATACCACTAAAATATACAAGACGGCCCAAGAGCAGGCCGTAAAACTAGCCACTTAATAACGTTCTCTATAGATGAAGACACACAACTTTCGTTTTATGATCCATAAATGTATTTCGGATTTCTAATGTGTTCTAATGCGAATGAAAAAAAACAAAACAAATGAAATAGTTCCATTCCAGTTGAATTGCCATCAAAAGTTGAAACGTCCACAACATTAACTATATAAGAAGTAAAAACACACAAATTCCGTTATATGGTAATTTTAATATATAAAAGTGAGAAAAAATTCCTAAATTATTTAGTTGGACACGTAGGTGCGCCTCGAAAATTATTTTCTACATCAGGTCGGGAAGGGATTATAGAGGGGAATACAAAAAAATTTAACCTTGCCCTAATACTCGGTCACACTTAACGCGTCTGCCTTCGAAGCAGCAGATTCCTGGTTCGAGTCCTGGCAAGCTCGTTGTTTATTTTTGTAAAAGATCTTTTATGCGTCATAAAGAATGCATAAATACAATGTTTGGAAAATGTTTTTATAACACGAATCAAGGGCTTGACGCGTAATGGGTAACGCGTCTGCCTTCGAAGCAGAAAATTCCAGGTTCGAGTCCTGGCAAGCTCGGTATTACCATTTAAAGATGATTATTAGAGTATAACGAAGGGAAATTTATAATATTGCAATGCTTCAATAGCATTTTGATCAACCACTAACGGGCTTGTGACGCAATGGATAACGCGTCTGCCTACGGAGCAGAAGATTCCAGGTTCGAGTCCTGGCAAGCTCGGTATTACCATTTAAAGATGATTATTAGAGTATAACGGAAGGGAAATTTATAATATTGCAATGCTTCAATAGCATTTTGATCAACCACTAACGGGCTTGTGACGCAATGGATAACGCGTCTGCCTACGGAGCAGAAGATTCCAGGTTCGAGTCCTGGCAAGCTCGGTATTACCATTTAAAGATGATTATTAGAGTATAACGAAGGGAAATTTATAATATTGCAATGCTTCAATAGCATTTTGATCAAGCTCTAACGGGCTTGTGGCGCAATGGATAACGCGTCTGCTTACGGAGCAGAAGATTCCAGGTTCGAGTCCTGGCAAGCTCGTTGTTTATTTTCGTAAAAGATCTTTTATGCGTCATAAAGAATGCATAAAATACAATGTTTGGAAATTTTATTTAAAATACGAAGTTAGGGCTTGTGGCGTGATGGATAACGTGTCTGCCTTCGAAGCAGAAGATTCCGGGTTCGAGTCCTGGCAAGCTCGGTATTACCATTTAAAGATGATTATTAGAGTATAACGGAAGGGAAATTTATAATATTGCAATGCTTCAATAGCATTTTGATCAACTTCTAACGGGCTTGTGGCGCAATGGATAACGCGTCTGCCTACGGAGCAGAAGATTCCTGGTTCGAGTCCTGGCAAGCTCGTAGCTTATTTTTGTAAAAGATCTTTTATGCGTCATAAAGAATGCATCAAAACACTGTTTGGAAATTTTATTTATAATACGAAGCTAGGGCTTGTGGCGTAATGGATAACGTGTCTGCCTTCGAAGCAGAAGATTCCTGGTTCGAGTCCTGGCAAGCTCGTTGCTTATTTTTGTAAAAGATCTTTTATGCGTCATAAAGAATGCATAAATACAATGTTTGGAAAAAAATTTTATAACACGAAGCAAGGGCTTGACGCGTAATGGGTAACGCGTCTGCCTTCGAAGCAGAAAATTCCAGGTTCGAGTCCTGGTAAGCTCGGTATTACCATTTGAAGATGATTATTAGAGTATAACGAAGGGAAATTTATAATATTGCAATGCTTCAATAGCATTTTTATCAAGCTCTAACGGGCTTGTGGCGCAATGGATAACGCGTCTGCCTTCGAAGCAGAAAATTCCAGGTTCGAGTCCTGGCAAGCTCGGTATTACCATTTAAAGATGATTATTAGAGTATAACGAAGGGAAATTTATAATATTGCAATGCTTCAATAGCATTTTGATCAACCACTAACGGGCTTGTGACGCAATGGATAACGCGTCTGCCTACGGAGCAGAAGATTCCAGGTTCGAGTCCTGGCAAGCTCGGTATTACCATTTAAAGATGATTATTAGAGTATAACGGAAGGGAAATTTATAATATTGCAATGCTTCAATAGCATTTTGATCAACCACTAACGGGCTTGTGACGCAATGGATAACGCGTCTGCCTACGGAGCAGAAGATTCCAGGTTCGAGTCCTGGCAAGCTCGGTATTACCATTTAAAGATGATTGTTAGAGTATAACGGAAGGGAAATTTATAATATAGCAATGCTTCAATAGCATTTTGATCAACTTCTAACGGGCTTGTGGCGCAATGGATAACGCGTCTGCCTACGGAGCAGAAGATTCCAGGTTCGAGTCCTGGAGAGCTCGTTATTACCATTTAAGGATTTAAGGATGATTATTAGAGTGTAACGGAAGGGAAATTTATAATATTGCAATGCTTCAATAGCATTTTGATCAACCTCTAACGGGCTTGTGGCGTTATGGATAACGCGTCTGCCTTCGAAGCAGAAGATTCCCGGTTCGAGTCCTGGCAAGCTCGGGATTAACATTTAAAGATGATTATTAGAGAATAACGGAAGGGAAATTTATAATATTGCAATGCTTCAATAGCATTTTGATCAACCTCTAACGGGCTTGTGGCGCAAGGGTTAACGCGTCTGCCTACGAAGCAGAAGATTCCAGGTTCGAGTCCTGGCAAGCTCGTTGTTTATTTTCGTAAAAGATCTTTTATGCGTCATAAAGAATGCATAAAATACAATGTTTGGAAATTTTATTTATAACACGAAGCAAGGGCTTGACGCGTAATGGGTAACGCGTCTGCCTTCGAAGCAGAAAATTCCAGGTTCGAGTCCTGGTAAGCTCGGTATTACCATTTGAAGATGATTATTAGAGTATAACGAAGGGAAATTTATAATATTGCAATGCTTCAATAGCATTTTTATCAAGCTCTAACGGGCTTGTGGCGCAATGGATAACGCGTCTGCCTTCGAAGCAGAAAATTCCAGGTTCGAGTCCTGGCAAGCTCGGCATTACCATTTAAAGATGATTATTAGAGTATAACGAAGGGAAATTTATAATATTGCAATGCTTCAATAGCATTTTGATCAAGATCTAACGGGCTTGTGGCGCAATGGATAACGCGTCTGCTTACGGAGCAGAAGATTCCAGGTTCGAGTCCTGGCATGCTCGTTGTTTATTTTCGTAAAAGATCTTTTATGCGTCATAAAGAATGCATAAAATACAATGTTTGGAAATTTTATTTAAAATACGAAGTTAGGGCTTGTGGCGTGATGGATAACGTGTCTGCCTTCGAAGCAGAAGATTCCGGGTTCGAGTCCTGGCAAGCTCGGTATTACCATTTAAAGATGATTATTAGAGTATAACGGAAGGGAAATTTATAATATTGCAATGCTTCAATAGCATTTTGATCAACTTCTAACGGGCTTGTGGCGCAATGGATAACGCGTCTGCCTACGGAGCAGAAGATTCCTGGTTCGAGTCCTGGCAAGCTCGTAGCTTATTTTTGTAAAAGATCTTTTATGCGTCATAAAGAATGCATCAAAACACTGTTTGGAAATTTTATTTATAATACGAAGCTAGGGCTTGTGGCGTAATGGATAACGTGTCTGCCTTCGAAGCAGAAGATTCCTGGTTCGAGTCCTGGCAAGCTCGTTGCTTATTTTTGTAAAAGATCTTTTATGCGTCATAAAGAATGCATAAATACAATGTTTGGAAAAAAATTTTATAACACGAAGCAAGGGCTTGACGCGTAATGGGTAACGCGTCTGCCTTCGAAGCAGAAAATTCCAGGTTCGAGTCCTGGTAAGCTCGGTATTACCATTTGAAGATGATTATTAGAGTATAACGAAGGGAAATTTATAATATTGCAATGCTTCAATAGCATTTTTATCAAGCTCTAACGGGCTTGTGGCGCAATGGATAACGCGTCTGCCTTCGAAGCAGAAAATTCCAGGTTCGAGTCCTGGCAAGCTCGGTATTACCATTTAAAGATGATTATTAGAGTATAACGAAGGGAAATTTATAATATTGCAATGCTTCAATAGCATTTTGATCAACCACTAACGGGCTTGTGACGCAATGGATAACGCGTCTGCCTACGGAGCAGAAGATTCCAGGTTCGAGTCCTGGCAAGCTCGGTATTACCATTTAAAGATGATTATTAGAGTATAACGGAAGGGAAATTTATAATATTGCAATGCTTCAATAGCATTTTGATCAACCACTAACGGGCTTGTGACGCAATGGATAACGCGTCTGCCTACGGAGCAGAAGATTCCAGGTTCGAGTCCTGGCAAGCTCGGTATTACCATTTAAAGATGATTGTTAGAGTATAACGGAAGGGAAATTTATAATATAGCAATGCTTCAATAGCATTTTGATCAACTTCTAACGGGCTTGTGGCGCAATGGATAACGCGTCTGCCTACGGAGCAGAAGATTCCAGGTTCGAGTCCTGGAGAGCTCGTTATTACCATTTAAGGATTTAAGGATGATTATTAGAGTGTAACGGAAGGGAAATTTATAATATTGCAATGCTTCAATAGCATTTTGATCAACCTCTAACGGGCTTGTGGCGTTATGGATAACGCGTCTGCCTTCGAAGCAGAAGATTCCCGGTTCGAGTCCTGGCAAGCTCGGGATTAACATTTAAAGATGATTATTAGAGAATAACGGAAGGGAAATTTATAATATTGCAATGCTTCAATAGCATTTTGATCAACCTCTAACGGGCTTGTGGCGCAAGGGTTAACGCGTCTGCCTACGAAGCAGAAGATTCCAGGTTCGAGTCCTGGCAAGCTCGTTGTTTATTTTCGTAAAAGATCTTTTATGCGTCATAAAGAATGCATAAAATACAATGTTTGGAAATTTTATTTATAACACGAAGCAAGGGCTTGACGCGTAATGGGTAACGCGTCTGCCTTCGAAGCAGAAAATTCCAGGTTCGAGTCCTGGTAAGCTCGGTATTACCATTTGAAGATGATTATTAGAGTATAACGAAGGGAAATTTATAATATTGCAATGCTTCAATAGCATTTTTATCAAGCTCTAACGGGCTTGTGGCGCAATGGATAACGCGTCTGCCTTCGAAGCAGAAAATTCCAGGTTCGAGTCCTGGCAAGCTCGGCATTACCATTTAAAGATGATTATTAGAGTATAACGAAGGGAAATTTATAATATTGCAATGCTTCAATAGCATTTTGATCAAGATCTAACGGGCTTGTGGCGCAATGGATAACGCGTCTGCTTACGGAGCAGAAGATTCCAGGTTCGAGTCCTGGCATGCTCGTTGTTTATTTCGTAAAATATCTTTTATGCGCCATAAAGAATGCATAGATACAATGTTTGGAAATTTTTTTTATAATTCGAAGCAAGGGCTTGTGGCGTAATGGGTAACGCGTCTGCCTTCGAAGCAGAAAATTCCAGGTTCGAATCCTGGCAAGCTCGGTATTACCATTTGAAGATGATTATTAGAGTATAACGGAAGCGAAATTTATAATATTGCAATGCTTCAATAGCATTTTGATCAACCTCTAACGGGCTTGTGGCGCAATGGATAACGCGTCTGCCTTCGAAGCAGAAAATTCCAGGTTCGAGTCCTGGCAAGCTCGGTATTACCATTGAGAGATGATTATTAGAGTGTAACGAAGGGAAATTTATAATATTGCAATGCTTCAATAGCATTTTGATCAACCTCTAACGGGCTTGTGGCGCAATGGATAACGCGTCTGCCTACGGAGCAGAAGATTCCAGGTTCGAGTCCTGGCAAGCTCGGTATTACCATTGGGAGATGATTATTAGAGTATAACGAAGGGAAATTTATAATATTGCAATGCTTCAATAGCATTTTGATCAACCTCTAACGGGCTTGTGGCGTTATGGATAACGCGTCTGCCTTCGAAGCAGAAAATTCCCGGTTCGAGTCCTGGCAAGCTCGGGATTAACATTTAAAGATGATTATTAGAGAATAACGGAAGGGAAATTTATAATATTGCAATGCTTCAATAGCATTTTGATCAACCTCTAACGGGCTTGTGGCGCAAGGGTTAACGCGTCTGCCTACGGAGCAGCAGATTCCAGGTTCGAGTCCTGGCAAGCTCTATGTTTATTTTCGTAAAAGATCTTTTATGCGTCATAAAGAATGCATAAATACAATGTTTGGAAATTTTATTTATAATACGAAGCTAGGGCTTGTGGCGCAATGGATAACACGTCTGCCTACGGAGCAGAAGATTCCAGGTTCGAGTCCTGGCAAGCTCGTTGTTACCATTTAAAGATGATTATTAGAGTGTAACGGAAGGGAAATTTATAATATTGCAATGTTTCAATAGCATTTTGATCAACCTCTAACGGGCTTGTGGCGCAATGAATAACGCGTCTGCCTACGGAGCAGAAGATTCCAGGTTCGAGTCCTGGCAAGCTCGTTGTTTATTTTCGTAAAAGATCTTTTATGCGTCATAAAGAATGCACAAATACAATGTTTGGAAATTTTTTTATAATACGAAGCTAGGGCTTGTGGCGTAATGGATAACGCGTCTGCCTTCGAAGCAGAAGATTCCAGGTTCGAGTCCTGGAAAGCTCGTTGTTTATTTTCGTAAAAGATCTTTTATGCGTCATAAAGAATGCATAAATACAATGTTTGGAAATTTTATTTATAATACGAAGCTAGGGCTTGTGGCGTAATGGATAACGTGTCTGCCTTCGAAGCAGAAGATTCCGGGTTAGAGTCCTGGCAAGCTCGGTATTACCATTTAAAGATTATTATTAGAGTATAACGGAAGGGAAATTTATAATATTGCAATGCTTCTATAGCATTTTGACCAACCTATAGCGGGCTTGTGGCGCAATGAATTACGCGTGTGCCTACGGAGCAGAAGATTCCAGGTTCGAGTCCTGGCAAGCTCTATGTTTATTTTCGTAAAAGATCTTTTATGCGTCATAAAGAATGCATAAATACAATGTTTGGAAATTTTATTTATAATACGAAGCTAGGGCTTGTGGCGTAATGGATAACGTGTCTGCCTTCGAAGGAGAAGATTCCGGGTTAGAGTCCTGGCAAGCTCGTTAATACCATTTAAAGATGATTATTAGAGTATAACGAAGGGAAATTTATAATATTGCAATGCTTCAATGGCATTTTGATCAACCTCTAACGGGCTTGTGGCGCAATGGATAACGCGTCTGCCTACGGAGCAAAAGATTCCAGGTTCGAGTCCTGGCAAGCTCGTTGTTTATTTTCGTAAAAGATCTTTTATGCGTCATAAAGAATGCACAAATACAATGTTTGGAAATTTTTTTATAATACGAAGCTAGGGCTTGTGGCGTAATGGATAACGCGTCTGCCTTCGAAGCAGAAGATTCCAGGTTCGAGTCCTGGCAAGCTCGTTGTTTATTTTCGTAAAAGATCTTTTATGCGTCATAAAGAATGCATAAATACAATGTTTGGAAATTTTATTTATAATACGAAGCTAGGGCTTGTGGTGTAATGGATAACGTGTCTGCCTTCGAAGGAGAAGATTCCGGGTTAGAGTCCTGGCAAGCTCGTTAATACCATTTAAAGATGATTATTAGAGTATAACGAAGGGAAATTTATATTATTGCAATGCTTCAATAGCATTTTGATCAACCTCTAACGGGCTTGTGGCGCAATGAATTACGCGTGTGCCTACGGAGCAGAAGATTCCAGGTTCGAGTCCTGGCAAGCTCGTTGTTTATTTTCGTAAAAGATCTTTTATGCGTCATAAAGAATGCATCAAAACACTGTTTGGAAATTTTATTTATAATACGAAGGTAGGGCTTGTGGCGTAATGGATAACGTGTCTGCCTACGAAGCAGAAGATTCCAGGTTCGAGTCCTGGCAAGCTCGTTAATACCATTTAAAGATGATTATTAGAGTATAACGAAGGGAAATTTATATTATTGCAATGCATCAATAGCATTTTGATCAACCGCTAACGGGCTTGTGGCGCAATGAATTACGCGTGTGCCTACGGAGCAGAAGATTCCAGGTTCGAGTCCTGGCAAGCTCGTTGTTTATTTTCGTAAAAGATCTTTTATGCGTCATAAAGAATGCATCAAAACACTGTTTGGAAATTTTATTTATAATACGAAGGTAGGGCTTGTGGCGTAATGGATAACGTGTCTGCCTACGAAGCAGAAGATTCCAGGTTCGAGTCCTGGCAAGCTCGTTGTTTATTTTCGTAAAAGATCTTTTGTGTCATAAAGAATGCATAAATACAATGTTTGGAAATTTTATTTATAATACGAAGCTAGGGCTTGTGGCGTGATGGATAACGTGTCTGCCTTCGAAGCAGAAGATTCCGGGTTCGAGTCCTGGCAAGCTCGGTATTACCATTTAAAGATGATTATTAGAGTATAACGAAGGGAAATTTATAATATTGCAATGCTTCAATAGCATTTTGATCAACCTCTAACGGGCTTGTGGCGCAATGGATAACGCGTCTGCCTACGGAGCAGAAGATTCCAGGTTCGAGTCCTGGCAAGCTCGTTGTTTATTTTTGTAAAAGATCTTTTATGCGTCATAAAGAATGCATAAATGCAATGTTTGGAAAATGTTTTTATAACACGAAGCAAGGGCTTGACGCGTAATGGGTAACGCGTCTGCCTTCGAAGCAAAAAATTCCAGGTTCGAGTCCTGGCAAGCTCGGTATTACCATTTGAAGATGATTATTAGAGTATAACGAAGGGAAATTTATAATATTACAATGCTTCAATAGCATTTTTATCAAGCTCTAACGGGCTTGTGGCGCAATGGATAACTCGTCTGCCTTCGAAGCAGAAAATTCCAGGTTCGAGTCCTGGCAAGCTCGGTATTACCATTGAAAGATGATTATTAGAGTATAACGAAGGGAAATTTATAATATTGCAATGCTTCAATAGCATTTTTATCAACCTCTAACGGGCTTGTGGCGCAATGGATAACGCGTCTGCCTACGGAGCAGAAGATTCCAGGTTCGAGTCCTGGCAAGCTCGTTGTTTATTTTCGTAAAAGATCTTTTATGCGTCATAAAGAATGCATCAAAACACTGTTTGGAAATTTTATTTATAATACGAAGCTAGGGCTTGTGTCGCAATGGATAACGCGTCTGCCTTCGAAGCAGAAGATTCCCGGTTCGTGTCCTGGCAAGCTCGGGATTAACATTTAAAGATAATTATTAGAGAATAGCGGAAGGGAAATTTATAATATTGCAATGCTTCAATAGCATTTTGATCAACATCTAACGGGCTTGTGGCGCAATGGATAACGCGTCTGCTTACGGAGCAGAAGATTCCAGGTTCGAGTCCTGGCAAGCTCTATGTTTATTTTCGTAAAAGATCTTTTATGCGTCATAAAGAATGCATAAATACAATGTTTGGAAATTTTATTTATAATACGAAGCTAGGGCTTGTGGCGTAATGGATAACGTGTCTGCCTTCGAAGCAGAAGATTCCGGGTTAGAGTCCTGGCAAGCTCGGTATTACCATTTAAAGATGATTATTAGAATATAACGGAAGGGAAATTTATAATATTGCAATGCTTCTATAGCATTTTGACCAACCTATAGCGGGCTTGTGGCGCAATGAATTACGCGTGTGCCTACGGAGCAGAAGATTCCAGGTTCGAGTCCTGGCAAGCTCTATGTTTATTTTCGTAAAAGATCTTTTATGCGTCATAAAGAATGCATAAATACAATGTTTGGAAATTTTATTTATAATACGAAGCTAGGGCTTGTGGCGTAATGGATAACGTGTCTGCCTTCGAAGCAGAAGATTCCGGGTTAGAGTCCTGGCAAGCTCGGTATTACCATTTAAAGATGATTGTTAGAGTATAACGGAAGGGAAATTTATAATATTGCAATGCTTCAATAGCATTTTGATCAACCTCTAACGGGCGTGCGGCGCAATGGATAACGCGTCTGCCTACGGAGCAGAAGATTCCAGGTTCGAGTCCTGGCAAGCTCGTTGTTTATTTTTGTAAAAGATCTTTTATGCGTCATAAAGAATGCATAAATACAATGTTTGGAAAATTTTTTTATAACACGAAGCAAGGGCTTGACGCGTAATGGGTAACGCGTCTGCCTTCGAAGCAGAAAATTCCAGGTTCGAGTCCTGGCAAGCTCGGTATTACCATTTGAAGATGATTATTAGAGTATAACGAAGGGAAATTTATAATATTGCAATGCTTCAATAGCATTTTTATCAAGCTCTAACGGGCTTGTGGCGCAATGGATAACGCGTCTGCCTTCGAAGCAGAAAATTCCAGGTTCGAGTCCTGGCAAGCTCGGTATTACCATTGAGAGATGATTATTAGAGTATAACGAAGGGAAATTTATAATATTGCAATGCTTCAATAGCATTTTGATCAACCTCTAACGGGCTTGTGGCGTTATGGATAACGCGTCTGCCTTCGAAGCAGAAGATTCCCGGTTCGAGTCCTGGCAAGCTTGGGATTAACATTTAAAGATGATTATTAGAGAATAACGGAAGGGAAATTTATAATATTGCAATGCTTCAATAGCATTTTGATCAACATAAAATGCTAGTGGCGCAAGGGTTAACGCGTCTGCGTACGGAGCAGCAGATTCCAGGTTCGAGTCCTGGCAAGCTCTATGTTTATTTTCGTAAAAGATCTTTTATGCGTCATAAAGAATGCATAAATACAATGTTTGGAAATTTTATTTATAATACGAAGCTAGGGCTTGTGGCGTAATGGATAACGTGTCTGCCTTCGAAGGAGAAGATTTCGGGTTAGAGTCCTGGCAAACTCGTTAATACCATTTAAAGATGATTATTAGAGTATAACGGAAGGGAAAATTTATAATATTGCAATGCTTCAATAGCATTTTGATCAACCTCTAACGGGCGTGTGGCGCAATGGATAACGCGTCTGCCTACGGAGCAGAAGATTCCAGGTTCGAGTCCTGGCAAGCTCGTAGTTTATTTTCGTAAAAGATCTTTTATGCGTCATAAAGAATGCATAAAAACACTGTTTGGAAATTTTATTTATAATACGAAGCTAGGGCTTGTGGCGTGATGGATAACGTGTCTGCCTTCGAAGCAGAAGATTCCGGGTTCGAGTCCTGGCAAGCTCGGTATTACCATTTAAAGATGATTATTAGAGTATAACGGAAGGGAAATTTATAATATTGCAATGCTTCAATAGCATTTTGATCAACCTCTAACGGGCTTGTGACGCAATGGATAACGCGTCTGCCTACGGAGCAGAAGATTCCTGGTTCGAGTCCTGGCAAGCTCGTTGCTTATTTTTGTAAAAGATCTTTTATGCGTCATAAAGAATGCATAAATACAATGTTTGGAAAATGTTTTTATAACACGAAGCAAGGGCTTGACGCGTAATGGGTAACGCGTCTGCCTACGAAGCAGAAAATTCCAGGTTCGAGTCCTGGTAAGCTCGGTATTACCATTTGAAGATGATTATTAGAGTATAACGAAGGGAAATTTATAATATTGCAATGCTTCAATAGCATTTTTATCAAGCTCTAACGGCCTTGTGGCGCAATGGATAACGCGTCTGCCTTCGAAGCAGAAAATTCCAGGTTCGAGTCCTGGCAAGCTCGGTATTACCATTTAAAGATGATTATTAGAGTATAACGAAGGGAAATTTATAATATTGCAATGCTTCAATAGCATTTTGATCAACCTCTAACGGGCTTGTGGCGCAATGGATGACGCGTCTGCCTACGGAGCAGAAGATTCTTGGTTCGAGTCCTGGCAAGCTCGTTGCTTATTTTTGTAAAAGATCTTTTATGCGTCATAAAGAATGCATAAATACAATGTTTGGAAAATGTTTTTATAACACGAAGCAAGGGCTTGACGCGTAATGGGTAACGCGTCTGCCTTCGAAGCAGAAAATTCCAGGTTCGAGTCCTGGTAAGCTCGGTATTACCATTTGAAGATGATTATTAGAGTATAACGAAGGGAAATTTATAATATTGCAATGCTTCAATAGCATTTTTATCAAGCTCTAACGGGCTTGTGGCGCAATGGATAACGCGTCTGCCTACGGAGCAGAAGATTCCTGGTTCGAGTCCTGGCAAGCTCGTTGTTTATTTTTGTAAAAGATCTTTTATGCGTCATAAAGAATGCATAAATACGATGTTTGGAAAATGTTTTTATAACACGAATCAAGGGCTTGACGCGTAATGGGTAACGCGTCTGCCTTCGAAGCGGAAAATTCCAGGTTCGAGTCCTGGCAAGCTCGGTATTACCATTTGAAGATGATTATTAGAGTATAACGAAGGGAAATTTTTAATATTGCAATGCTTCAATAGCATTTGATCAACCTCTAACGGGCTTGTGGCGCAATGGATAACGCGTCTGCCTACGGAGCAGAAGATTCCAGGTTCGAGTCCTGGCAAGCTCGTTGTTTATTTTCGTAAAAGATCTTTTATGCGTCATAAAGAATGCATCAAAACACTGTTTGGAAATTTTATTTATAATACGAAGCTAGGGCTTGTGGCGTAATGGATAACGTGTCTGCCTTCGAAGCAGAAGATTCCAGGTTCGAGTCCTGGCAAGCTCGTTGTTTACATTCGTAAAAGATCTTTTATGCGTCATAAAGAATGCATAAATACAATGTTTGGAAATTTAATTTATAATACGAAGCTAGGGCTTGTGTCGTAATGGATAACGTGTCTGCCTTCGAAGCAGAAGATTCCGGGTTCGAGACCTGGCAAGCTCGGTATTACCATTTAAAGATGATTATTAGAGTATAACGGAAGGGAAATTTATAATATTGCAATGCTTCTATAGCATTTTGACCAACCTATAGCGGGCTTGTGGCGCAATGAATTACGCGTGTGCCTACGGAGCAGAAGATTCCAGGTTCGAGTCCTGGCAAGCTCTATGTTTATTTTCGTAAAAGATCTTTTATGCGTCATAAAGAATGCATAAATACAATGTTTGGAAATTTTATTTATAATACGAAGCTAGGGCTTGTGGCGTAATGGATAACGTGTCTGCCTTCGAAGCAGAAGATTCCGGGTTAGAGTCCTGGCAAGCTCGGTATTACCATTTAAAGATGATTGTTAGAGTATAACGGAAGGGAAATTTATAATATTGCAATGCTTCAATAGCATTTTGATCAACCTCTAACGGGCGTGCGGCGCAATGGATAACGCGTCTGCCTACGGAGCAGAAGATTCCAGGTTCGAGTCCTGGCAAGCTCGTTGTTTATTTTTGTAAAAGATCTTTTATGCGTCATAAAGAATGCATAAATACAATGTTTGGAAAAATTTTTTATAACACGAAGCAAGGGCTTGACGCGTAATGGGTAACGCGTCTGCCTTCGAAGCAGAAAATTCCAGGTTCGAGTCCTGGCAAGCTCGGTATTACCATTTGAAGATGATTATTAGAGTATAACGAAGGGAAATTTATAATATTGCAATGCTTCAATAGCATTTTTATCAAGCTCTAACGGGCTTGTGGCGCAATGGATAACGCGTCT
This sequence comes from Phalangium opilio, assembly GCF_054372755.1. Taxonomy (NCBI): domain Eukaryota; kingdom Metazoa; phylum Arthropoda; class Arachnida; order Opiliones; family Phalangiidae; genus Phalangium; species Phalangium opilio. The sequence continues at coordinate 7,933,544 of NW_028324160.1, read as the reverse complement.
GCCTTCGAAGCAGAAAATTCCAGGTTCGAGTCCTGGCAAGCTCGGTATTACCATTGAGAGATGATTATTAGAGTATAACGAAGGGAAATTTATAATATTGCAATGCTTCAATAGCATTTTGATCAACCTCTAACGGGCTTGTGGCGTTATGGATAACGCGTCTGCCTTCGAAGCAGAAGATTCCCGGTTCGAGTCCTGGCAAGCTTGGGATTAACATTTAAAGATGATTATTAGAGAATAACGGAAGGGAAATTTATAATATTGCAATGCTTCAATAGCATTTTGATCAACATAAAATGCTAGTGGCGCAAGGGTTAACGCGTCTGCGTACGGAGCAGCAGATTCCAGGTTCGAGTCCTGGCAAGCTCTATGTTTATTTTCGTAAAAGATCTTTTATGCGTCATAAAGAATGCATAAATACAATGTTTGGAAATTTTATTTATAATACGAAGCTAGGGCTTGTGGCGTAATGGATAACGTGTCTGCCTTCGAAGGAGAAGATTTCGGGTTAGAGTCCTGGCAAACTCGTTAATACCATTTAAAGATGATTATTAGAGTATAACGGAAGGGAAAATTTATAATATTGCAATGCTTCAATAGCATTTTGATCAACCTCTAACGGGCGTGTGGCGCAATGGATAACGCGTCTGCCTACGGAGCAGAAGATTCCAGGTTCGAGTCCTGGAAAGCTCGTAGTTTATTTTCGTAAAAGATCTTTTATGCGTCATAAAGAATGCATAAAAACACTGTTTGGAAATTTTATTTATAATACGAAGCTAGGGCTTGTGGCGTGATGGATAACGTGTCTGCCTTCGAAGCAGAAGATTCCGGGTTCGAGTCCTGGCAAGCTCGGTATTACCATTTAAAGATGATTATTAGAGTATAACGGAAGGGAAATTTATAATATTGCAATGCTTCAATAGCATTTTGATCAACCTCTTACGGGCTTGTGACGCAATGGATAACGCGTCTGCCTACGGAGCAGAAGATTCCTGGTTCGAGTCCTGGCAAGCTCGTTGCTTATTTTTGTAAAAGATCTTTTATGCGTCATAAAGAATGCATAAATACAATGTTTGGAAAATGTTTTTATAACACGAAGCAAGGGCTTGACGCGTAATGGGTAACGCGTCTGCCTACGAAGCAGAAAATTCCAGGTTCGAGTCCTGGTAAGCTCGGTATTACCATTTGAAGATGATTATTAGAGTATAACGAAGGGAAATTTATAATATTGCAATGCTTCAATAGCATTTTTATCAAGCTCTAACGGCCTTGTGGCGCAATGGATAACGCGTCTGCCTTCGAAGCAGAAAATTCCAGGTTCGAGTCCTGGCAAGCTCGGTATTACCATTTAAAGATGATTATTAGAGTATAACGAAGGGAAATTTATAATATTGCAATGCTTCAATAGCATTTTGATCAACCTCTAACGGGCTTGTGGCGCAATGGATGACGCGTCTGCCTACGGAGCAGAAGATTCTTGGTTCGAGTCCTGGCAAGCTCGTTGCTTATTTTTGTAAAAGATCTTTTATGCGTCATAAAGAATGCATAAATACAATGTTTGGAAAATGTTTTTATAACACGAAGCAAGGGCTTGACGCGTAATGGGTAACGCGTCTGCCTTCGAAGCAGAAAATTCCAGGTTCGAGTCCTGGTAAGCTCGGTATTACCATTTGAAGATGATTATTAGAGTATAACGAAGGGAAATTTATAATATTGCAATGCTTCAATAGCATTTTTATCAAGCTCTAACGGGCTTGTGGCGCAATGGATAACGCGTCTGCCTACGGAGCAGAAGATTCCTGGTTCGAGTCCTGGCAAGCTCGTTGTTTATTTTTGTAAAAGATCTTTTATGCGTCATAAAGAATGCATAAATACGATGTTTGGAAAATGTTTTTATAACACGAATCAAGGGCTTGACGCGTAATGGGTAACGCGTCTGCCTTCGAAGCGGAAAATTCCAGGTTCGAGTCCTGGCAAGCTCGGTATTACCATTTGAAGATGATTATTAGAGTATAACGAAGGGAAATTTTTAATATTGCAATGCTTCAATAGCATTTTGATCAACCTCTAACGGGCTTGTGGCGCAATGGATAACGCGTCTGCCTACGGAGCAGAAGATTCCAGGTTCGAGTCCTGGCAAGCTCGTTGTTTATTTTCGTAAAAGATCTTTTATGCGTCATAAAGAATGCATCAAAACACTGTTTGGAAATTTTATTTATAATACGAAGCTAGGGCTTGTGGCGTAATGGATAACGTGTCTGCCTTCGAAGCAGAAGATTCCAGGTTCGAGTCCTGGCAAGCTCGTTGTTTACATTCGTAAAAGATCTTTTATGCGTCATAAAGAATGCATAAATACAATGTTTGGAAATTTAATTTATAATACGAAGCTAGGGCTTGTGTCGTAATGGATAACGTGTCTGCCTTCGAAGCAGAAGATTCCGGGTTCGAGACCTGGCAAGCTCGGTATTACCATTTAAAGATGATTATTAGAGTATAACGGAAGGGAAATTTATAATATTGCAATGCTTCTATAGCATTTTGACCAACCTATAGCGGGCTTGTGGCGCAATGAATTACGCGTGTGCCTACGGAGCAGAAGATTCCAGGTTCGAGTCCTGGCAAGCTCTATGTTTATTTTCGTAAAAGATCTTTTATGCGTCATAAAGAATGCATAAATACAATGTTTGGAAATTTTATTTATAATACGAAGCTAGGGCTTGTGGCGTAATGGATAACGTGTCTGCCTTCGAAGCAGAAGATTCCGGGTTAGAGTCCTGGCAAGCTCGGTATTACCATTTAAAGATGATTGTTAGAGTATAACGGAAGGGAAATTTATAATATTGCAATGCTTCAATAGCATTTTGATCAACCTCTAACGGGCGTGCGGCGCAATGGATAACGCGTCTGCCTACGGAGCAGAAGATTCCAGGTTCGAGTCCTGGCAAGCTCGTTGTTTATTTTTGTAAAAGATCTTTTATGCGTCATAAAGAATGCATAAATACAATGTTTGGAAAAATTTTTTATAACACGAAGCAAGGGCTTGACGCGTAATGGGTAACGCGTCTGCCTTCGAAGCAGAAAATTCCAGGTTCGAGTCCTGGCAAGCTCGGTATTACCATTTGAAGATGATTATTAGAGTATAACGAAGGGAAATTTATAATATTGCAATGCTTCAATAGCATTTTTATCAAGCTCTAACGGGCTTGTGGCGCAATGGATAACGCGTCTGCCTTCGAAGCAGAAAATTCCAGGTTCGAGTCCTGGCAAGCTCGGTATTACCATTGAGAGATGATTATTAGAGTATAACGAAGGGAAATTTATAATATTGCAATGCTTCAATAGCATTTTGATCAACCTCTAACGGGCTTGTGGCGTTATGGATAACGCGTCTGCCTTCGAAGCAGAAGATTCCCGGTTCGAGTCCTGGCAAGCTTGGGATTAACATTTAAAGATGATTATTAGAGAATAACGGAAGGGAAATTTATAATATTGCAATGCTTCAATAGCATTTTGATCAACATAAAATGCTAGTGGCGCAAGGGTTAACGCGTCTGCGTACGGAGCAGCAGATTCCAGGTTCGAGTCCTGGCAAGCTCTATGTTTATTTTCGTAAAAGATCTTTTATGCGTCATAAAGAATGCATAAATACAATGTTTGGAAATTTTATTTATAATACGAAGCTAGGGCTTGTGGCGTAATGGATAACGTGTCTGCCTTCGAAGGAGAAGATTTCGGGTTAGAGTCCTGGCAAACTCGTTAATACCATTTAAAGATGATTATTAGAGTATAACGGAAGGGAAAATTTATAATATTGCAATGCTTCAATAGCATTTTGATCAACCTCTAACGGGCGTGTGGCGCAATGGATAACGCGTCTGCCTACGGAGCAGAAGATTCCAGGTTCGAGTCCTGGCAAGCTCGTAGTTTATTTTCGTAAAAGATCTTTTATGCGTCATAAAGAATGCATAAAAACACTGTTTGGAAATTTTATTTATAATACGAAGCTAGGGCTTGTGGCGTGATGGATAACGTGTCTGCCTTCGAAGCAGAAGATTCCGGGTTCGAGTCCTGGCAAGCTCGGTATTACCATTTAAAGATGATTATTAGAGTATAACGGAAGGGAAATTTATAATATTGCAATGCTTCAATAGCATTTTGATCAACCTCTAACGGGCTTGTGACGCAATGGATAACGCGTCTGCCTACGGAGCAGAAGATTCCTGGTTCGAGTCCTGGCAAGCTCGTTGCTTATTTTTGTAAAAGATCTTTTATGCGTCATAAAGAATGCATAAATACAATGTTTGGAAAATGTTTTTATAACACGAAGCAAGGGCTTGACGCGTAATGGGTAACGCGTCTGCCTACGAAGCAGAAAATTCCAGGTTCGAGTCCTGGTAAGCTCGGTATTACCATTTGAAGATGATTATTAGAGTATAACGAAGGGAAATTTATAATATTGCAATGCTTCAATAGCATTTTTATCAAGCTCTAACGGCCTTGTGGCGCAATGGATAACGCGTCTGCCTTCGAAGCAGAAAATTCCAGGTTCGAGTCCTGGCAAGCTCGGTATTACCATTTAAAGATGATTATTAGAGTATAACGAAGGGAAATTTATAATATTGCAATGCTTCAATAGCATTTTGATCAACCTCTAACGGGCTTGTGGCGCAATGGATAACGCGTCTGCCTACGGAGCAGAAGATTCTTGGTTCGAGTCCTGGCAAGCTCGTTGCTTATTTTTGTAAAAGATCTTTTATGCGTCATAAAGAATGCATAAATACAATGTTTGGAAAATGTTTTTATACCACGAAGCAAGGGCTTGACGCGTAATGGGTAACGCGTCTGCCTTCGAAGCAGAAAATTCCAGGTTCGAGTCCTGGTAAGCTCGGTATTACCATTTGAAGATGATTATTAGAGTATAACGAAGGGAAATTTATAATATTGCAATGCTTCAATAGCATTTTTATCAAGCTCTAACGGGCTTGTGGCGCAATGGATAACGCGTCTGCCTACGGAGCAGAAGATTCCTGGTTCGAGTCCTGGCAAGCTCGTTGTTTATTTTTGTAAAAGATCTTTTATGCGTCATAAAGAATGCATAAATACGATGTTTGGAAAATGTTTTTATAACACGAATCAAGGGCTTGACGCGTAATGGGTAACGCGTCTGCCTTCGAAGCGGAAAATTCCAGGTTCGAGTCCTGGCAAGCTCGGTATTACCATTTGAAGATGATTATTAGAGTATAACGAAGGGAAATTTATAATATTGCAATGCTTCAATAGCATTTTGATCAACCTCTAACGGGCTTGTGGCGCAATGGATAACGCGTCTGCCTACGGAGCAGAAGATTCCAGGTTCGAGTCCTGGCAAGCTCGTTGTTTATTTTCGTAAAAGATCTTTTATGCGTCATAAAGAATGCATCAAAACACTGTTTGGAAATTTTATTTATAATACGAAGCTAGGGCTTGTGGCGTAATGGATAACGTGTCTGCCTTCGAAGCAGAAGATTCCAGGTTCGAGTCCTGGCAAGCTCGTTGTTTACATTCGTAAAAGATCTTTTATGCGTCATAAAGAATGCATAAATACAATGTTTGGAAATTTAATTTATAATACGAAGCTAGGGCTTGTGTCGTAATGGATAACGTGTCTGCCTTCGAAGCAGAAGATTCCGGGTTCGAGACCTGGCAAGCTCGGTATTACCATTTAAAGATGATTATTAGAGTATAACGGAAGCGAAATTTATAATATTGCAATGCTTCAATAGCATTTTGATCAACCTCAAACGGGCTTGTGGCGCAATGGATAACGCGTCTGCCTACGGAGCAGAAGATTCCTGGTTCGACTCCTGGCAAGCTCGTTGCTTATTTTTGTAAAAGATCTTTTATGCGTCATAAAGAATGCATAAATACAATGTTTGGAAAATTTTTTTATAACACGAAGCAAGGGCTTGACGCGTAATGGGTAACGCGTCTGCCTACGAAGCAGAAAATTCCAGGTTCGAGTCCTGGTAAGCTCGGTATTACCATTTAAAGATGATTATTAGAGTATAACGAAGGGAAATTTATAATATTGCTTTGCTTCAATAGCATTTTGATCAAGCTCTAACGGGCTTGTGGCGCAATGGATAACGCGTCTGCCTTCGAAGCAGAAAATTCCAGGTTCGAGTCCTGGCAAGCTCGGTATTACCATTGAGAGATGATTATTAGAGTATAACGAAGGGAAATTTATAATATTGCAATGCTTCAATAGCATTTTGATCAACCTCTAACGGGCTTGTGGCGTTATGGATAACGCGTCTGCCTTCGAAGCAGAAGATTCCCGGTTCGAGTCCTGGCAAGCTTGGGATTAACATTTAAAGATGATTATTAGAGAATAACGGAAGGGAAATTTATAATATTGCAATGCTTCAATAGCATTTTGATCAACATAAAATGCTAGTGGCGCAAGGGTTAACGCGTCTGCGTACGGAGCAGCAGATTCCAGGTTCGAGTCCTGGCAAGCTCTATGTTTATTTTCGTAAAAGATCTTTTATGCGTCATAAAGAATGCATAAAAACACTGTTTGGAAATTTTATTTATAATACGAAGCTAGGGCTTGTGGCGTGATGGATAACGTGTCTGCCTTCGAAGCAGAAGATTCCGGGTTCGAGTCCTGGCAAGCTCGGTATTACCATTTAAAGATGATTATTAGAGTATAACGGAAGGGAAATTTATAATATTGCAATGCTTCAATAGCATTTTGATCAACCTCTAACGGGCTTGTGACGCAATGGATAACGCGTCTGCCTACGGAGCAGAAGATTCCTGGTTCGAGTCCTGGCAAGCTCGTTGCTTATTTTTGTAAAAGATCTTTTATGCGTCATAAAGAATGCATAAATACAATGTTTGTAAAATTTTTTTATAACACGAAGCAAGGGCTTGACGCGTAATGGGTAACACGTCTGCCTACGAAGCAGAAAATTCCAGGTTCGAGTCCTGGTAAGCTCGGTATTACCATTTGAAGATGATTATTAGAGTATAACGAAGGGAAATTTATAATATTGCAATGCTTCAATAGCATTTTTATCAAGCTCTAACGGGCTTGTGGCGCAATGGATAACGCGTCTGCCTTCGAAGCAGAAAATTCCAGGTTCGAGTCCTGGCAAGCTCGTTGTTTATTTTCGTAAAAGATCTTTTATGCGTCATAAAGAATGCATCAAAACACTGTTTGGAAATTTTATTTATAATACGAAGCTAGGGCTTGTGGCGTAATGGATAACGTGTCTGCCTTCGAAGCAGAAGATTCCAGGTTCGAGTCCTGGCAAGCTCGTTGTTTATTTTCGTAAAAGATCTTTTATGCGTCATAAAGAATGCATCAAAACACTGTTTGGAAATTTTATTTATAATACGAAGCTAGGGCTTGTGGCGTAATGGATAACGTGTCTGCCTTCGAAGCAGAAGATTCCAGGTTCGAGTCCTGGCAAGCTCGTTGTTAATATTCGTAAAAGATCTTTTATGCGTCATAAAGAATGCATAAGTACAATGTTTGGAAATTTTATTTTTAGTACGAAGTTAGGGCTTGTGGCGTAATGGATAACGTGTCTGCCTTCGAAGATGAAGATTCCGGGTTCGAGTCCTGGCAAGCTCGGTATTACCATTTAAAGATGATTATTAGAGTATAACGGAAGGGAAATTTATAATATTGCAATGCTTCTATAGCATTTTGATCAACCTCTAACGGGCTTGTGGCGCAATGGATAACGCGTCTGCCTACGGAGCAGAAGATTCCTGGTTCGAGTCCTGGCAAGCTCGTTGCTTATTTTTGTAAAAGATCTTTTATGCGTCATAAAGAATGCATAAATACAATGTTTGGAAAATATTTTTATAACACGAAGCAAGGGCGTGACGCGTAATGGGTAACGCGTCTGCCTTCGAAGCAGAAAATTCCAGGTTCGAGTCCTGGTAAGCTCGGTATTACCATTTGAAGATGATTATTAGAGTATAACGAAGGGAAATTTATAATATTGCAATGCTTCAATAGCATTTTGATCAAGCTCTAACGGGCTTGTGGCGCAATGGATAACGCGTCTGCCTACGGAGCAGAAGATTCCTGGTTCGAGTCCTGGCAAGCTCGTTGCTTATTTTTGTAAAAGATCTTTTATGCGTCATAAAGAATGCATAAATACAATGTTTGGAAATTTTTTTTATAACACGAAGCAAGGGCTTGACGCGTAATGGGTAACGCGTCTGCCTACGAAGCAGAAAATTCCAGGTTCGAGTCCTGGTAAGCTCGGTATTACCATTTGAAGATGATTATTAGAGTATAACGAAGGGAAATTTATAATATTGCAATGCTTCAATAGCATTTTTATCAAGCTCTAACGGGCTTGTGGCGCAATGGATAACGCGTCTGCCTTCGAAGCAGAAAATTCCAGGTTCGAGTCCTGGCAAGCTCGGTATTACCATTTAAAGATGATTATTAGAGTATAACGAAGGGAAATTTATAATATTGCAATGCTTCAAAAGCATTTTGATCAAGCTCTAACGGGCTTGTGGCGCAATGGATAACGCGTCTGCTTACGGAGCAGAAGATTCCAGGTTCGAGTCCTGGCATGCTCGTTGTTTATTTCGTAAAAGATCTTTTATGCGCCATAAAGAATGCATAGATACAATGTTTGGAAATTTTTTTTATAATTCGAAGCAAGGGCTTGTGGCGTATTGGGTAACGCGTCTGCCTTCGAAGCAGAAGATTCCAGGTTCGAGTCCTGGCAAGCTCGGTATTACCATTTAAAGATGATTATTAGAGTATAACGGAAGGGAAATTTATAATATTGCAATGCTTCAATAGCATTTTGATCAACCTCTAACGGGCTTGTGGCGCAATGGATAACGCGTCTGTCTACGGAGCAGAAGATTCCTGGTTCGAGTCCTGGCAAGCTCGTTGCTTATTTTTGTAAAAGATCTTTTATGCGTCATAAAGAATGCATAAATACAATGTTTGGAAATTTTTTTTATAATTCGAAGCAAGGGCTTGTGGCGTATTGGGTAACGCGTCTGCCTTCGAAGCAGAAGATTCCAGGTTCGAGTCCTGGCAAGCTCGGTATTACCATTTAAAGATGATTATTAGAGTATAATGGAAGGGAAATTTATAATATTGCAATGCTTCAATAGCATTTTGATCAACCTCTAACGGGCTTGTGGCGCAATGGATAACGCGTCTGCCTACGGAGCAGAAGATTCCAGGTTCGAGTCCTGGCAAGCTCGTTGTTTATTTTCGTAAAAGATCTTTTATGCGTCATAAAGAATGCATCAAAACACTGTTTGGAAATTTTGTTTATAATACGAAGCTAGGGATTGTGGCGTAATGGATAACGTGTCTGCCTTCGAAGCAGAAGATTCCAGGTTCGAGTCCTGGCAAGCTCGTTGTTAATATTCGTAAAAGATCTTTTATGCGTCATAAAGAATGCATAAATACAATGTTTGGAAAATTTTTTTATAACACGAAGCAAGGGCGTGACGCGAAATGGGTAACGCGTCTGCCTTCGAAGCAGAAAATTCCAGGTTCGAGTCCTGGTAAGCTCGGTATTACCATTTGAAGATGATTATTAGAGTATAACGAAGGGAAATTTATAATATTGCAATGCTTCAATAGCATTTTGATCAAGCTCTAACGGGCTTGTGGCGCAATGGATAACGCGTCTGCCTTCGAAGCAGAAAATTCCAGGTTCGAGTCCTGGCAAGCTCGGTATTACCATTTAATGATGATTATTAGAGTATAACGAAGGAAAATTTATAATATTGCAATGCTTCAATAGCATTTTGATCAAGCTCTAACGGGCTTGTGTCGCAATGGATAACGCGTCTGCTTACGGAGCAGAAGATTCCAGGTTCGAGTCCTGGCAAGCTCGTTGTTAATATTCGTAAAAGATCTTTTATGCGTCATAAAGAATGCATAAATACAATGTTTGGAAATTTTATTTATATTACGAAGCTAGGGCTTGTGGCGTAATGGATAACGTGTCTGCCTTCGAAGCAGAAGATTCCGGGTTCGAGTCCTGGCAAGCTCGGTATTACCATTTAAAGATGATTAATAGAGTATAACGGAAGCGAAATTTATAATATTGCAATGCTTCAATAGCATTTTGATCAACCTCTAACGGGCTTGTGGCGCAATGGATAACGCGTCTGCCTACGGAGCAGAAGATTCCTGGTTCGAGTCCTGGCAAGCTCGTTGCTTATTTTTGTAAAAGATCTTTTATGCGTCATAAAGAATGCATAAATACAATGTTTGGAAATTTTTTTTATAACACGAAGCAAGGACGTGACGCGTAATGGGTAACGCGTCTGCCTTCGAAGCAGAAAATTCCAGGTTCGAGTCCTAATAAGCTCGGTATTACCATTTGAAGATGATTATTAGAGTATAACGAAGGGAAATTTATAATATTGCAATGCTTCAATAGCATTTTTATCAAGCTCTAACGGGCTTTTGGCGCAATGGATAACGCGTCTGCCTTCGAAGCAGAAAATTCCAGGTTCGAGTCCTGGCAAGCTCGGTATTACCATTTAAAGATGATTATTATAGTTTAACGAAGGGAAATTTATAATATTGCAATGCTTCAATAGCATTTTGATCAAGCTCTAACGGGCTTGTGGCGCAATGGATAACGCGTCTGCTTACGCAGCAGAAGATTCCAGGTTCGAGTCCTGGCAAGCTCGGTATTACCATTTAAAGATGATTGTTAGAGTATAACGGAAGGGAAATTTATAATATTGCAATGCTTCAATAGCATTTTGATCAACCTTTAACGGGCGTGTGGCGCAATGGATAACGCGTCTGCCTACGGAGCAGAATATTCCAGGTTCGAGTCCTGGCAAGCTCGGTATTACCATTGAGAGATGATTATTAGAGTATAACGAAGGGAAATTTATAATATTGCAATGCTTCGATAGCATTTTGATCAACCTCTAACGGGCTTGTGGCGTTATGGATAACGCGTCTGCCTTCGAAGCAGAAAATTCCCGGTTCGAGTCCTGGCAAGCTCGGGATTAACATTTAAAGATGATTATTAGAGAATAACGGAAGGGAAATTTATAATATTGCAATGCTTCAATAGCATTTTGATCAACCTCTAACGGGCTTGTGGCGCGAGGGTTAACGCGTCTGCCTACGGAGCAGCAGATTCCAGGTTAGAGTCCTGGCAAGCTCGGGATTAACATTTAAAGATGATTATTAGAGAATAACGGAAGGGAAATTTATAATATTGCAATGCTTCAATAGCATTTTGATCAACCTCTAACGGGCTTGTGGCGCAAGGGTTAACGCGTCTGCCTACTGAGCAGCAGATTCCAGGTTCGAGTCCTGGCAAGCTCTATGTTTATTTTCGTAAAAGATCTTTTATGCGTCATAAAGAATGCATAAATACAATGTTTGGAAATTTTATTTGAAATACGAAGCTAGGGCTTGTGGCGTGATGGGTAACGTGTCTTCCTTCGAAGCAGAAGATTCCGGGTTCGAGTCCTGGCAAGCTCGTTGTTTATTTTTGTAAAAGATCTTTTATGCGTCATAAAGAATGCATAAATACAATGTTTGGAAAATGTTTTTATAACACGAAGCAAGGGCTTGACGCGTAATGGGTAACGCGTCTGCCTTCGAAGCAGAAGATTCCAGGTTCGAGTCCTGGCAAGCTCGGTATTACCATTTAAAGATGATTATTAGAGTATAACGGAAGGGAAATTTATAATATTGCGATGCTTCTATAGCATTTTGATCAACCTCTAACGGGCTTGTGGCGCAATGGATAACGCGTCTGCCTACGGAGCAGAAGATTCCTGGTTCGAGTCCTGGCAAGCTCGTTGCTTATTTTTGTAAAAGATCTTTTATGCGTCATAAAGAATGCATAAATACAATGTTTGGAAAAATTTTTTATAACACGAGGCAAGGGCGTGACGCGTAATGGGTAACGCGTCTGCCTTCGAAGCAGAAAATTCCAGGTTCGAGTCCTGGTAAGCTCGGTATTACCATTTGAAGATGATTATTAGAGTATAACGAAGGGAAATTTATAGTATTGCAATGCTTCAATAGCATTTTTATCAAGCTCTAACGGGCTTGTGGCGCAATGGATAACGCGTCTGCCTTCGAAGCAGAAAATTCCAGGTTCGAGTCCTGGCAAGCTCGGTATTACCATTTAAAGATGATTATTAGAGTATAACGAAGGGAAATTTATAATATTGCAATGCTTCAATAGCATTTTGATCAAGCTCTAACGGGCTTGTGGCGCAATGGATAACGCGTCTGCCTACGGAGCAGAAGATTCCTGGTTCGAGTCCTGGCAAGCTCGTTGCTTATTTTTGTAAAAGATCTTTTATGCGTCATAAAGAATGCATAAATACAATGTTTGGAAATTTTTTTATAATTCGAAGCAAGGGCTTGTGGCGTATTGGGTAACGCGTCTGCCTTCGAAGCAGAAGATTCCAGGTTCGAGTCCTGGCAAGCTCGGTATTACCATTTAAAGATGATTATTAGAGTATAACGGAAGGGAAATTTATAATATTGCAATGCTTCAATAGCATTTTGATCAACCTCTAACGGGCTTGTGGCGCAATGGATAACGCGTCTGCCTACGGAGCAGAAGATTCCAGGTTCGAGTCCTGGCAAGCTCGTTGTTTATTTTCGTAAAAGATCTTTTATGCGTCATAAAGAATGCATCAAAACACTGTTTGGAAATTTTATTTATAATACGAAGCTAGGGCTTGTGGCGTAATGGATAACGTGTCTGCCTTCGAAGCAGAAGATTCCAGGTTCGAGTCCTGGCAAGCTCGTTGTTAATATTCGTAAAAGATCTTTTATGCGTCATAAAGAATGCATAAATACAATGTTTGGAAATTTTATTTATATTACGAAGCTAGGGCTTGTGGCGTAATGGATAACGTGTCTGCCTTCGAAGCAGAAGATTCCGGGTTCGAGTCCTGGCAAGCTCGGTATTACCATTTAAAGATGATTAATAGAGTATAACGGAAGCGAAATTTATAATATTGCAATGCTTCAATAGCATTTTGATCAACCTCTAACGGGCTTGTGGCGCAATGGATAACGCGTCTGCCTACGGAGCAGAAGATTCCTGGTTCGAGTCCTGGCAAGCTCGTTGCTTAATTTTGTAAAAGATCTTTTATGCGTCATAAAGAATGCATAAATACAATGTTTGGAAATTTTTTTTATAACACGAAGCAAGGGCGTGACGCGTAATGGGTAACGCGTCTGCCTACGAAGCAGAAAATTCCAGGTTCGAGTCCTGGTAAGCTCGGTATTACCATTTAAAGATGATTATTAGAGTATAACGAAGGGAAATTTATAATATTGCAATGCTTCAATAGCATTTTGATCAAGCTCTAACGGGCTTGTGGCGCAATGGATAACGCGTCTGCTTACGGAGCAGAAGATTCCAGGTTCGAGTCCTGGCAAGCTCGTTGTTTATTTTCGTAAAAGATCTTTTATGCGTCATAAAGAATGCATCAAAACACTGTTTGGAAATTTTATTTATAATACGAAGCTAGGGCTTGTGGCGTAATGGATAACGTGTCTGCCTTCGAAGCAGAAGATTCCAGGTTCGAGTCCTGGCAAGCTCGTTGTTAATATTCGTAAAAGATCTTTTATGCGTCATAAAGAATGCATAAATACAATGTTTGGAAATTTTATTTATAATACGAAGCTAGGGCTTGTGGCGCAATGGATAACGCGTCTGCCTACGGAGCAGAAGATTCCTGGTTCGAGTCCTGGCAAGCTCGTTGCTTATTTTTGTAAAAGATCTTTTATGCGTCATAAAGAATGCATAAATACAATGTTTGGAAAATTTTTTTATAACACGAAGCAAGGGCTTGACGCGTAATGGGTAACGCGTCTGCCTACGAAGCAGAAAATTCCAGGTTCGAGTCCTGGTAAGCTCGGTATTACCATTTAAAGATGATTATTAGAGTATAACGGAAGGGAAATTTATAATATTGCAATGCTTCAATAGCATTTTGATCAACCTCTAACGGGCTTGTGGCGCAATGGATAACGCGTCTGCCTACGGAGCAGAAGATTCCAGGTTCGAGTCCTGGCAAGCTCGTTGTTTATTTTCGTAAAAGATCTTTTATGCGTCATAAAGAATGCATCAAAACACTGTTTGGAAATTTTATTTATAATACGAAGCTAGGGCTTGTGGCGTAATGGATAACGTGTCTGCCTTCGAAGCAGAAGATTCCAGGTTCGAGTCCTGGCAAGCTCGTTGTTAATATTCGTAAAAGATCTTTTATGCGTCATAAAGAATGCATAAATACAATGTTTGGAAATTTTATTTATATTACGAAGCTAGGGCTTGTGGCGTAATGGATAACGTGTCTGCCTTCGAAGCAGAAGATTCCGGGTTCGAGTCCTGGCAAGCTCGGTATTACCATTTAAAGATGATTAATAGAGTATAACGGAAGCGAAATTTATAATATTGCAATGCTTCAATAGCATTTTGATCAACCTCTAACGGGCTTGTGGCGCAATGGATAACGCGTCTGCCTACGGAGCAGAAGATTCCTGGTTCGAGTCCTGGCAAGCTCGTTGCTTAATTTTGTAAAAGATCTTTTATGCGTCATAAAGAATGCATAAATACAATGTTTGGAAATTTTTTTTATAACACGAAGCAAGGGCGTGACGCGTAATGGGTAACGCGTCTGCCTACGAAGCAGAAAATTCCAGGTTCGAGTCCTGGTAAGCTCGGTATTACCATTTAAAGATGATTATTAGAGTATAACGAAGGGAAATTTATAATATTGCAATGCTTCAATAGCATTTTGATCAAGCTCTAACGGGCTTGTGGCGCAATGGATAACGCGTCTGCTTACGGAGCAGAAGATTCCAGGTTCGAGTCCTGGCAAGCTCGTTGTTTATTTTCGTAAAAGATCTTTTATGCGTCATAAAGAATGCATCAAAACACTGTTTGGAAATTTTATTTATAATACGAAGCTAGGGCTTGTGGCGTAATGGATAACGTGTCTGCCTTCGAAGCAGAAGATTCCAGGTTCGAGTCCTGGCAAGCTCGTTGTTAATATTCGTAAAAGATCTTTTATGCGTCATAAAGAATGCATAAATACAATGTTTGGAAATTTTATTTATAATACGAAGCTAGGGCTTGTGGCGCAATGGATAACGCGTCTGCCTACGGAGCAGAAGATTCCTGGTTCGAGTCCTGGCAAGCTCGTTGCTTATTTTTGTAAAAGATCTTTTATGCGTCATAAAGAATGCATAAATACAATGTTTGGAAAATTTTTTTATAACACGAAGCAAGGGCTTGACGCGTAATGGGTAACGCGTCTGCCTACGAAGCAGAAAATTCCAGGTTCGAGTCCTGGTAAGCTCGGTATTACCATTTAAAGATGATTATTAGAGTATAACGAAGGGAAATTTATAATATTGCAATGCTTCAATAGCATTTTGATCAAGCTCTAACGGGCTTGTGGCGCAATGGATAACGCGTCTGCTTACGGAGCAGAAGATTCCAGGTTCGAGTCCTGGCAAGCTCGTTGTTTATTTTCGTAAAAGATCTTTTATGCGTCATAAAGAATGCATCAAAACACTGTTTGGAAATTTTATTTATAATACGAAGCTAGGGCTTGTGGCGTAATGGATAACGTGTTTGCCTTCGAAGCAGAAGATTCCAGGTTCGAGTCCTGGCAAGCTCGTTGTTAATATTCGTAAAAGATCTTTTATGCGTCATAAAGAATGCATAAATACAATGTTTGGAAATTTTATTTATAATACGAAGCTAGGGCTTGTGGCGTAATGGATAACGTGTCTGCCTTCGAAGCAGAAGATTCCGGGTTCGAGTCCTGGCAAGCTCGGTATTACCATTTAAAGATGATTATTAGAGTATAACGGAAGGGAAATTTATAATATTGCAATGCTTCTATAGCATTTTGATCAACATCTAACAGGCTTGTGGCGCAATGGATAACGCGTCTGCCTACGGAGCAGAAGATTCCTGGTTCGAGTCCTGGCAAGCTCGTTGCTTATTTTTGTAAAAGATCTTTTATGCGTCATAAAGAATGCATAAATACAATGTTTGGAAAATTTTTTTATAACACGATGCAAGGGCGTGACGCGTAATGGGTAACGCGTCTGCCTTCGTAGCAGAAAATTCCAGGTTCGAGTCCTGGTAAGCTCGGTATTACCATTTGAAGATGATTATTAGAGTATAACGAAGGGAAATTTATAATATTGCAATGCTTCAATAGTATTTTGATCAAGCTCTAACGGGCTTGTGGCGCAACGGATAACGCGTCTGCCTTCGAAGCAGAAAATTCCAGGTTCGAGTCCTGGCAAGCTCGGTATTACCATTTAAAGATGATTATTAGAGTATAACGAAGGGAAATTTATAATATTGCAATGCTTCAATAGCATTTTGATCAAGCTCTAACGGGCTTGTGGCGCAATGGATAACGCGTCTGCTTTCGGAGCAGAAGATTCCAGGTTCGAGTCCTGGCATGCTCGTTGTTTATTTCGTAAAAGATCTTTTATGCGCCATAAAGAATGCATAGATACAATGTTTGGAAATTTTTTTTATAATTCGAAGCAAGGGCTTGTGGCGTATTGGGTAACGCGTCTGCGTTCGAAGCAGAAGATTCCAAGTTCGAGTCCTGGCAAGCTCGGTATTACCATTTAAAGATGATTATTAGAGTATAACGGAAGGGAAATTTATAATATTGCAATGCTTCAATAGCATTTTGATCAACCTCTAACGGGCTTGTGGCGCAATGGAAAACGCGTCTGCCTACGGAGCAGAAGATTCCAGGTTCGAGTCCTGGCAAGCTCGTTGTTTATTTTCGTAAAAGATCTTTTATGCGTCATAAAGAATGCATCAAAACACTGTTTGGAAATTTTATTTATAATACGAAGCTAGGGCTTGTGGCGTAATGGATAACGTGTCTGCCTTCGAAGCAGAAGATTCCAGGTTCGACTCCTGGCAAGCTCGTTGTTAATATTCGTAAAAGATCTTTTATGCGTCATAAAGAATGCATAAATACAATGTTTGGAAATTTTATTTATAATACGAAGTTAGGGCTTGTGGCGTAATGGATAACGTGTCTGCCTTCGAAGATGAAGATTCCGGGTTCGAGTCCTGGCAAGCTCGGTATTACCATTTAAAGATGATTATTAGAGTATAACGGAAGGGAAATTTATAATATTGCAATGCTTCTATAGCATTTTGATCAACCTCTAACGGGCTTGTGGCGCAATGAATAACGCGTCTGCCTACGGAGCAGAAGATTCCTGGTTCGAGTCCTGGCAAGCTCGTTGCTTATTTTTGTAAAAGATCTTTTATGCGTCATAAAGAATGCATAAATACAATGTTTGGAAAATGTTTTTATAACACGAAGCAAGGGCGTGACGCGTAATGGGTAACGCGTCTGCCTTCGAAGCAGAAAATTCCAGGTTCGAGTCCTGGTAAGCTCGGTATTACCATTTGAAGATGATTATTAGAGTATAACGAAGGGAAATTTATAATATTGCAATGCTTCAATGGTATTTTGATCAAGCTCTAACGGGCTTGTGGCGCAACGGATAACGCGTCTGCCTTCGAAGCAGAAAATTCCAGGTTCGAGTCCTGGTAAGCTCGGTATTACCATTTGAAGATGATTATTAGAGTATAACGAAGGGAAATTTATAATATTGCAATGCTTCAATAGCATTTTGATCAAGCTCTAACGGGCTTGTGGCGCAATGGATAACGCGTCTGCCTACGGAGCAGAAGATTCCTGGTTCGAGTCCTGGCAAGCTCGGTATTACCATTTAAAGATGATTATTAGAGTATAACGAGGGGAAATTTATTATATTGCAATGCTTCAATAGCATTTTGATCAAGCTCTAACGGGCTTGTGGCGCAATGGATAACGCGTCTGCTTACGGAGCAGAAGATTCCAGGTTCGAGTCCTGGCAAGCTCGTTGTTAATATTCGTAAAAGATCTTTTATGCGTCATAAAGAATGCATAAATACAATGTTTGGAAATTTTATTTATATTACGAAGCTAGGGCTTGTGGCGTAATGGATAACGTGTCTGCCTTCGAAGCAGAAGATTCCGGGTTCGAGTCCTGGCAAGCTCGGTATTACCATTTAAAGATGATTAATAGAGTATAACGGAAGCGAAATTTATAATATTGCAATGCTTCAATAGCATTTTGATCAACCTCTAACGGGCTTGTGGCGCAATGGATAACGCGTCTGCCTACGGAGCAGAAGATTCCTGGTTCGAGTCCTGGCAAGCTCGTTGCTTATTTTTGTAAAAGATCTTTTATGCGTCATAAAGAATGCATAAATACAATGTTTGGAAATTTTTTTTATAACACGAAGCAAGGACGTGACGCGTAATGGGTAACGCGTCTGCCTTCGAAGCAGAAAATTCCAGGTTCGAGTCCTGGTAAGCTCGGTATTACCATTTGAAGATGATTATTAGAGTATAACGAAGGGAAATTTATAATATTGCAATGCTTCAATAGCATTTTTATCAAGCTCTAACGGGCTTTTGGCGCAATGGATAACGCGTCTGCCTTCGAAGCAGAAAATTCCAGGTTCGAGTCCTGGCAAGCTCGGTATTACCATTTAAAGATGATTATTAGGTATAACGAAGGGAAATTTATAATATTGCAATGCTTCAATAGCATTTTGATCAAGCTCTAACGGGCTTGTGGCGCAATGGATAACGCGTCTGCTTACGCAGCAGAAGATTCCAGGTTCGAGTCCTGGCAAGCTCGGTATTACCATTTAAAGATGATTGTTAGAGTATAACGGAAGGGAAATTTATAATATTGCAATGCTTCAATAGCATTTTGATCAACCTTTAACGGGCGTGTGGCGCAATGGATAACGCGTCTGCCTACGGAGCAGAATATTCCAGGTTCGAGTCCTGGCAAGCTCGGTATTACCATTGAGAGATGATTATTAGAGTATAACGAAGGGAAATTTATAATATTGCAATGCTTCGATAGCATTTTGATCAACCTCTAACGGGCTTGTGGCGTTATGGATAACGCGTCTGCCTTCGAAGCAGAAGATTCCCGGTTCGAGTCCTGGCAAGCTCGGGATTAACATTTAAAGATGATTATTAGGTATAACGGAAGGGAAATTTATAATATTGCAATGCTTCAATAGCATTTTGATCAACCTCTAACGGGCTTGTGGCGCGAGGGTTAACGCGTCTGCCTACGGAGCAGCAGATTCCAGGTTAGAGTCCTGGCAAGCTCGGGATTAACATTTAAAGATGATTATTAGAGAATAACGGAAGGGAAATTTATAATATTGCAATGCTTCAATAGCATTTTGATCAACCTCTAACGGGCTTGTGGCGCAAGGGTTAACGCGTCTGCCTACGGAGCAGCAGATTCCAGGTTCGAGTCCTGGCAAGCTCTATGTTTATTTTCGTAAAAGATCTTTTATGCGTCATAAAGAATGCATAAATACAATGTTTGGAAATTTTATTTAAAATACGAAGCTAGGGCTTGTGGCGTGATGGGTAACGTGTCTTCCTTCGAAGCAGAAGATTCCGGGTTCGAGTCCTGGCAAGCTCGTTGTTTATTTTTGTAAAAGATGTTTTATGCGTCATAAAGAATGCATAAATACAATGTTTGGAAAATGTTTTTATAACACGAAGCAAGGGCTTGACGCGTAATGGGTAACGCGTCTGCCTTCGAAGCAGAAGATTCCAGGTTCGAGTCCTGGCAAGCTCGGTATTACCATTTAAAGATGATTATTAGAGTATAACGGAAGGGAAATTTATAATATTGCGATGCTTCTATAGCATTTTGATCAACCTCTAACGGGCTTGTGGCGCAATGGATAACGCGTCTGCCTACGGAGCAGAAGATTCCTGGTTCGAGTCCTGGCAAGCTCGTTGCTTATTTTTGTAAAAGATCTTTTATGCGTCATAAAGAATGCATAAATACAATGTTTGGAAAAATTTTTTATAACACGAAGCAAGGGCGTGACGCGTAATGGGTAACGCGTCTGACTTCGAAGCAGAAAATTCCAGGTTCGAGTCCTGGTAAGCTCGGTATTACCATTTGAAGATGATTATTAGAGTATAACGAAGGGAAATTTATAATATTGCAATGCTTCAATAGCATTTTGATCAAGCTCTAACGGGCTTGTGGCGCAATGGATAACGCGTCTGCCTACGGAGCAGAAGATTCCTGGTTCGAGTCCTGGCAAGCTCGGTATTACCATTTAAAGATGATTATTAGAGTATAACGAAGGGAAATTTATAATATTGCAATGCTTCAATAGCATTTTGATCAAGCTCTAACGGGCTTGTGGCGCAATGGATAACGCGTCTGCCTACGGAGCAGAAGATTCCTGGTTCGAGTCCTGGCAAGCTCGTTGCTTATTTTTGTAAAAGATCTTTTATGCGTCATAAAGAATGCATAAATACAATGTTTGGAAATTTTTTTATAATTCGAAGCAAGGGCTTGTGGCGTATTGGGTAACGCGTCTGCCTTCGAAGCAGAAGATTCCAGGTTCGAGTCCTGGCAAGCTCGGTATTACCATTTAAAGATGATTATTAGAGTATAACGGAAGGGAAATTTATAATATTGCAATGCTTCAATAGCATTTTGATCAACCTCTAACGGGCTTGTGGCGCAATGGATAACGCGTCTGCCTACGGAGCAGAAGATTCCAGGTTCGAGTCCTGGCAAGCTCGTTGTTTATTTTCGTAAAAGATCTTTTATGCGTCATAAAGAATGCATCAAAACACTGTTTGGAAATCTTATTTATAATACGAAGCTAGGGCTTGTGGCGTAATGGATAACGTGTCTGCCTTCGAAGCAGAAGATTCCAGGTTCGAGTCCTGGCAAGCTCGTTGTTAATATTCGTAAAAGATCTTTTATGCGTCATAAGAATGCATAAATACAATGTTTGGAAATTTTATTTATATTACGAAGCTAGGGCTTGTGGCGTAATGGATAACGTGTCTTCCTTCGAAGCAGAAGATTCCGGGTTCGAGTCCTGGCAAGCTCGGTATTACCATTTAAAGATGATTAATAGAGTATAACGGAAGCGAAATTTATAATATTGCAATGCTTCAATAGCATTTTGATCAACCTCTAACGGGCTTGTGGCGCAATGGATAAAGCGTCTGCCTACGGAGCAGAAGATTCCTGGTTCGAGTCCTGGCAAGCTCGTTGCTTATTTTTGTAAAAGATCTTTTAGGCGTCATAAAGAATGCATAAATACAATGTTTGGAAAAATTTTTTATAACACGAAGCAAGGGCGTGACGCGTAATGGGTAACGCGTCTGCCTTCGAAGCAGAAAATTCCAGGTTCGAGTCCTGGTAAGCTCGGTATTACCATTTGAAGATGATTATTAGAGTATAACGAAGGGAAATTTATAATATTGCAATGCTTCAATAGCATTTTTATCAAGCTCTAACGGGCTTGTGGCGCAATGGATAACGCGTCTGCCTTCGAAGCAGAAAATTCCAGGTTCGAGTCCTGGCAAGCTCGGTATTACCATTTAAAGATGATTATTAGAGTATAACGAAGGGAAATTTATAATATTGCAATGCTTCAATAGCATTTTGATCAAGCTCTAACGGGCCTGTGGCGCAATGGATAACGCGTCTGCCTACGGAGCAGAAGATTCCTGGTTCGAGTCCTGGCAAGCTCGTTGCTTATTTTTGTAAAAGATCTTTTATGCGTCATAAAGAATGCATAAATACAATGTTTGGAAATTTTTTTTATAATTCGAAGCAAGGGCTTGTGGCGTATTGGGTAACGCGTCTGCCTTCGAAGCAGAAGATTCCAGGTTCGAGTCCTGGCAAGCTCGGTAATACCATTTAAAGATGATTATTAGAGTATAACGGAAGGGAAATTTATAATATTGCGATGCTTCTATAGCATTTTGATCAACCTCTAACGGGCTTGTGGCGCAATGGATAACGCGTCTGCCTACGGAGCAGAAGATTCCTGGTTCGAGTCCTGGCAAGCTCGTTGCTTATTTTTGTAAAAGATCTTTTATGCGTCATAAAGAATGCATAAATACAATGTTTGGAAAAATTTTTTATAACACGAAGCAAGGGCGTGACGCGTAATGGGTAACGCGTCTGCCTTCGAAGCAGAAAATTCCAGGTTCGAGTCCTGGTAAGCTCGGTATTACCATTTGAAGATGATTATTAGAGTATAACGAAGGGAAATTTATAATATTGCAATGCTTCAATAGCATTTTTATCAAGCTCTAACGGGCTTGTGGCGCAATGGATAACGCGTCTGCCTTCGAAGCAGAAAATTCCAGGTTCGAGTCCTGGCAAGCTCGGTATTACCATTTAAAGATGATTATTAGAGTATAACGAAGGGAAATTTATAATATTGCAATGCTTCAATAGCATTTTGATCAAGCTCTAACGGGCTTGTGGCGCAATGGATAACGCGTCTGCCTACGGAGCAGAAGATTCCTGGTTCGAGTCCTGGCAAGCTCGTTGCTTATTTTTGTAAAAGATCTTTTATGCGTCATAAAGAATGCATAAATACAATGTTTGGAAATTTTTTTTATAATTCGAAGCAAGGGCTTGTGGCGTATTGGGTAACGCGTCTGCCTTCGAAGCAGAAGATTCCAGGTTCGAGTCCTGGCAAGCTCGGTAATACCATTTAAAGATGATTGTTAGAGTATAACGGAAGGGAAATTTATAATATTGCAATGCTTCAATAGCATTTTGATCAACCACTAACGGGCTTATGACGCAATGGATAACGCGTCTGCCTACGGAGCAGAAAATTCCAGGTTCGAGTCCTGGCAAGCTCGGTATTACCATTTAAAGATGATTGTTAGAGTATAACGGAAGGGAAATTTATAATATTGCAATGCTTCAATAGCATTTTGATCAACCTCTAACGGGCTTGTGGCGCAATGGATAACGCGTCTGCCTACGGAGCAGAAGATTCCAGGTTCGAGTCCTGGCAAGCTCGTTGTTTATTTTCGTAAAAGATCTTTTATGCGTCATAAAGAATGCATCAAAACACTGTTTGGAAATTTTATTTATAATACGAAGCTAGGGCTTGTGGCGTAGTGGATAACGTGTCTGCCTTCGAAGCAGAAGATTCCAGGTTCGAGTCCTGGCAAGCTCGTTGTTAATATTCGTAAAAGATCTTTTATGCGTCATAAAGAATGCATAAATACAATGTTTGGAAAATTTTTTTATAACACGAAGCAAGGGCGTGACGCGAAATGGGTAACGCGTCTGCCTTCGAAGCAGAAAATTCCAGGTTCGAGTCCTGGTAAGCTCGGTATTACCATTTGAAGATGATTATTAGAGTATAACGAAGGGAAATTTATAATATTGCAATGCTTCAATAGCATTTTGATCAAGCTCTAACGGGCTTGTGGCGCAATGGATAACGCGTCTGCCTTCGAAGCAGAAAATTCCAGGTTCGAGTCCTGGCAAGCTCGGTATTACCATTTAATGATGATTATGAGAGTATAACGAAGGAAAATTTATAATATTGCAATGCTTCAATAGCATTTTGATCAAGCTCTAACGGGCTTGAGTCGCAATGGATAACGCGTCTGCCTACGGAGCAGAAGATTCCTGGTTCGAGTCCTGGCAAGCTCGTTGCTTATTTTTGTAAAAGATCTTTTATGCGTCATAAAGAATGCATAAATACAATGTTTGGAAAATTTTTTTATAACACGAAGCAAGGGCTTGACGCGTAATGGGTAACGCGTCTGCCTACGAAGCAGAAAATTCCAGGTTCGAGTCCTGGTAAGCTCGGTATTACCATTTGAAGATGATTATTAGAGTATAACGAAGGGAAATTTATAATATTGCAATGCTTCAATAGCATTTTTATCAAGCTCTAACGGGCTTGTGGCGCAATGGATAACGCGTCTGCCTTCGAAGCAGAAAATTCCAGGTTCGAGACCTGGCAAGCTCGGTATTACCATTTAAAGATGATTATTAGAGTATAACGAAGGGAAATTTATAATATTGCAATGCTTCAATAGCATTTTGATCAAGCTCTAACGGGCTTGTGGCGCAATGGATAACGCGTCTGCTTACGGAGCAGAAGATTCCAGGTTCGAGTCCTGGCAAGCTCGTTGTTAATATTCGTAAAAGATCTTTTATGCGTCATAAAGAATGCATAAATACAATGTTTGGAAATTTTATTTATATTACGAAGCTAGGGCTTGTGGCGTAATGGATAACGTGTCTGCCTTCGAAGCAGAAGATTCCGGGTTCGAGTCCTGGCAAGCTCGGTATTACCATTTAAAGATGATTAATAGAGTATAACGGAAGCGAAATTTATAATATTGCAATGCTTCAATAGCATTTTGATCAACCTCTAACGGGCTTTTGGCGCAATGGATAACGCGTCTGCCTACGGAGCAGAAGATTCCTGGTTCGAGTCCTGGCAAGCTCGTTGCTTATTTTTGTAAAAGATCTTTTATGCGTCATAAAGAATGCATAAATACAATGTTTGGAAATTTTTTTTATAACACGAAGCAAGGGCGTGACGCGTAATGGGTAACGCGTCTGCCTTCGAAGCAGAAAATTCCAGGTTCGAGTCCTGGTAAGCTCGGTATTACCATTTGAAGATGATTATTAGAGTATAACGAAGGGAAATTTATAATATTGCAATGCTTCAATAGCATTTTTATCAAGCTCTAACGGGCTTTTGGCGCAATGGATAACGCGTCTGCCTTCGAAGCAGAAAATTCCAGGTTCGAGTCCTGGCAAGCTCGGTATTAGCATTTAAAGATGATTATTGGAGTATAACGAAGGGAAATTTATAATATTGCAATGCTTCTATAGCATTTTGATCAACCTCTAACGGGCTTGTGGCGTTATGGATAACGCGTCTGCCTACGGAGCAGAAGATTCCTGGTTCGAGTCCTGGCAAGCTCGTTGCTTATTTTTGTAAAAGATCTTTTATGCGTCATAAAGAATGCATAAATACAATGTTTGGAAATTTTTTTTATAACACGAAGCAAGGGCGTGACGCGTAATGGGTAACGCGTCTGCCTTCGAAGCAGAAAATTCCAGGTTCGAGTCCTGGTAAGCTCGGTATTACCATTTGAAGATGATTATTAGAGTATAACGAAGGGAAATTTATAATATTGCAATGCTTCAATAGCATTTTTATCAAGCTCTAACGGGCTTTTGGCGCAATGGATAACGCGTCTGCCTTCGAAGCAGAAAATTCCAGGTTCGAGTCCTGGCAAGCTCGGTATTAGCATTTAAAGATGATTATTGGAGTATAACGAAGGGAAATTTATAATATTGCAATGCTTCTATAGCATTTTGATCAACCTCTAACGGGCTTGTGGCGTTATGGATAACGCGTCTGCCTTCGAAGCAGAAGATTCCCGGTTCGAGTCCTGGCAAGCTCGGGATTAACATTTAAAGATGATTATTAGAGAATAACGGAAGGGAAATTTATAATATTGCAATGCTTCAATAGCATTTTGATCAACCTCTAACGGGCTTGTGGCGCGAGGGTTAACGCGTCTGCCTACGGAGCAGCAGATTCCAGGTTCGAGTCCTGGCAAGCTCGGGATTAACATTTAAAGATGATTATTAGAGAATAACGGAAGGGAAATTTATAATATTGCAATGCTTCAATAGCATTTTGATCAACCTCTAACGGGCTTGTGGCGCAAGGGTTAACGCGTCTGCCTACGGAGCAGCAGATTCCAGGATCGAGTCCTGGCAAGCTCTATGTTTATTTTCGTAAAAGATCTTTTATGCGTCATAAAGAATGCATAAATACAATGTTTGGAAATTTTATTTAAAATACGAAGCTAGGGCTTGTGGCGTGATGGGTAACGTGTCTGACTTCGAAGCAGAAGATTCCGGGTTCGAGTCCTGGCAAGCTCGTTGTTTATTTTTGTAAAAGATCTTTTATGCGTCATAAAGAATGCATAAATACAATGTTTGGAAAATGTTTTTATAACACGAAGCAAGGGCTTGACGCGTAATGGGTAACGCGTCTGCCTTCGAAGCAGAAGATTCCAGGTTCGAGTCCTGGCAAGCTCGTTGTTTATTTTCGCAAAAGATCTTTTATGCGTCATAAAGAATGCATCAAAACACTGTTTGGAAATTTTATTTATAATACGAAGCTAGGGCTTGTGGCGTAATGGATAACGTGTCTGCCTTCGAAGCAGAAGATTCCAGGTTCGAGTCCTGGCAAGCTCGTTGTTTATTTTCGTAAAAGATCTTTTATGCGTCATAAAGAATGCATAAATACAATGTTTGGAAATTTTATTTATAATACGAAGCTAGGGCTTGTGGCGTAATGGATAACGTGTCTGCCTTCGAAGCAGAAGATTCCGGGTTCGAGTCCTGGCAAGCTCGGTATTACCATTTAAAGATGATTATTAGAGTATAACGGAAGCGAAATTTATAATATTGCAATGCTTCAATAGCATTTTGATCAACCTCTAACGGGCTTGTGGCGCAATGGATAACGCGTCTGCCTACAGAGAAGAAGATTCCTGGTTCGAGTCCTGGCAAGCTCGTTGCTTATTTTTGTAAAAGAGCTTTTATGCGTCATAAAGAATGCATAAATACAATGTTTGGAAAAAATTTTTATAACACGAAGCAAGGGCTTGACGCGTAATGGGTAACGCGTCTGCCTTCGAAGCAGAAAATTCCGGGTTCGAGTCCTGGTAAGCTCGGTATTACCATTTGAAGATGATTATTAGAGTATAACGAAGGGAAATTTATAATATTGCAATGCTTCAATAGCATTTTTATCAAGCTCTAACGGGCTTGTGGCGCAATGGATAACGCGTCTGCCTACGGAGCAGAAGATTCCAGGTTCGAGTCCTGGCAAGCTCGGTATTACCATTTAAAGATGATTAATAGAGTATAAAGAAGGGAAATTTATAATATTGCAATGCTTCAATAGCATTTTGGTCAAGTTCTAACGGGCTTGTGGCGCAATGGATAACGCGTCTGCCTTCGAAGCAGAAAATTCCAGGTTCGAATCCTGGCAAGCTCGGTATTACCATTTGAAGATGATTATTAGAGTATAACGGAAGCGAAATTTATAATATTGCAATGCTTCAATAGCATTTTGATCAACCTCTAACGGGCTTGTGGCGCAATGGATAACGCGTCTGCCTTCGAAGCAGATAATTCCAGGTTCGAGTCCTGGCAAGCTCGGTATTACCATTGAGAGATGGTTATTAGAGTATAACGAAGGGAAATTTATAATATTACAATGCTTCAATAGCATTTTGATCAACCTCTAACGGGCTTGTGGCGCAATGGATAACGCGTCTGCCTACGGAGCAGAAGATTCCAGGTTCGAGTCCTGGCAAGCTCGGTATTACCATTTAAAGATGATTATTAGAGTATAACGGAAGGGAAATTTATAATATTGCAATGCTTCAATAGCATTTTGATCAACCTCTAACGGGCTTGTGGCGCAATGGATAACGCGTCTGCCTACGGAGCAGAAGATTCCAGGTTCGAGTCCTGGCAAGCTCGTTGTTTATTTTCGTATAAGATCTTTTATGCGTCATAAAGAATGCATAAAAACACTGTTTGGAAATTTTATTTATAATACGAAGCTAGGGCTTGTGGCGTAATGGATAACGTGTCTGCCTTCGAAGCAGAAGATTCCAGGTTCGAGTCCTGGCAAGCTCGTTGTTTATTTTCGTAAAATATCTTTTATGCGTCATAAACAATGCATAAATACAATGTTTGGAAATTTTATTTAGGGCTTGTGGCGTAATGGATAACGTGTCTGCCTTCGAAGCAGAAGATTCCGGGTTCGAGTCCTGGCAAGCTCGGTATTACCATTTAAAGATGATTATTAGAGTATAACGGAAGCGAAATTTATAATATTGCAATGCTTCAATAGCATTTTGATCAACCTCTAACGGGCTTGTGGCGCAATGGATAACGCGTCTGCCTACGGAGCAGAAGATTCATGGTTCGAGTCCTGGCAAGCTCGTTGCTTATTTTTGTAAAAGATCTTTTATGCGTCATAAAGAATGCATAAATACAATGTTTGGAAAAAAATTTTATAACACGAAGCAAGGGCTTGACGCGTAATGGGTAACGCGTCTGCCTTCGAAGCAGAAAATTCCAGGTTCGAGTCCTGGTAAGCTCGGTATTACCATTTGAAGATGATTATTAGAGTATAACGAAGGGAAATTTATAATATTGCAATGCTTCAATAGCATTTTTATCAAGCTCTAACGGGCTTGTGGCGCAATGGATAACGCGTCTGCCTTCGAAGCAGAAAATTCCAGGTTCGAGTCAAGGCAAGCTCGGTATTACCATTTAAAGATGATTATTAGAGTATAACGAAGGGAAATTTATAATATTGCAATGCTTCAATAGCATTTAGATCAACCACTAACGGGCTTGTGACGCAATGGATAACGCGTATGCCTACGGAGCAGAAGATTCCAGGTTCGAGTCCTGGTAAGCTCGGTATTACAATTTAAAGATGATTATTAGAGTATAACGAAGGGAAATTTATAATATTGCAATGCTTCAATAGCATTTTGATCAAGCTCTAACGGGTTTGTGGCGCAATGGATAACGCGTCTGCCTTCGAAGCAGAAAATTCCAGGTTCGAGTCCTGGCCAGCTCGGTATTACCATTTAAAGATGATTAATAGAGTATAACGAAGGGAAATTTATAATATTGCAATGCTTCAATAGCATTTTGGTCAAGCTCTAACGGGCTTGTGGCGCAATGGATAACGCGTCTACCTTCGAAGCAGAAAATTCCAGGTTCGAGTCCTCGCAAGCTCGGTATTACAATTTAAAGATGATTATTAGAGTAAAACGAAGGAAAATTTATAATATTGCAATGCTTCAATAGCATTTTGATCAAGCTCTAACGGGTTTGTGGCGCAATGGATAACGCGTCTGCCTTCGAAGCAGAAAATTCCAGGTTCGAGTCCTGGCAAGCTCGGTATTACCATTTAAAGATGATTAATAGAGTATAACGAAGGGAAATTTATAATATTGCAATGCTTCAATAGCATTTTGGTCAAGCTCTAACGGGCTTGTGGCGCAATGGATAACGCGTCTGCCTTCGAAGCAGAAAATTCCAGGTTCGAGTCCTGGCAAGCTCGGTATTACAATTTAAAGATGATTATTAGAGTATAACGAAGGGAAATTTATAATATTGCAATGCTTCAATAGCATTTTGATCAAGCTCTAACGGGCTTGTGGCGCAATGGATAACGCGTCTGCTTACGGAGCAGAAGATTCCAGGTTCGAGTCCTGGCAAGCTCGTTGCTTATTTTCGTAAAAGATCTTTTATGCGTCATAAAGAATGCACAAATACAATGTTTGGAAATTTTTTTATAATACGAAGCAAGGGCTTGTGGCGTAATGGATAACGCGTCTGCCTTCGAAGCAGAAGATTCCAGGTTCGAGTCCTGGCAAGCTCGTTGTTTATTTTCGTAAAAGATCTTTTATGCGTCATAAAGAATGCATAAATACAATGTTTGGAAATTTTATTTATAATACGGAGCTAGGGCTTGTGGCGTAATGGATAACGTGTCTGCCTTCAAAGCAGAAGATTCCGGGTTAGAGTCCTGGCAAGCTCGGTATTACCATTTAAAGATGATTATTAGAGTATAACGGAAGGGAAATTTATAATATTGCAATGCTTCTATAGCATTTTGATCAACCTATAGCGCAATGAATTACGCGTGTGCCTACGGAGCAGAAGATTCCAGGTTCGAGTCCTGGCAAGCTCTATGTTTATTTTCGTAAAAGATCCTTTATGCGTCATAAAGAATGCATAAATACTATGTTTGGAAATTTTATTTATAATACGAAGCTAGGGCTTGTGGCGTAATGGATAACGTGTCTGCCTTCGAAGCAGAAGATTCCGGGTTAGAGTCCTGGCAAGCTCGGTATTACCATTTAAAGATGATTATTAGAGTATAACGGAAGGGAAAATTTATAATATTGCAATGCTTCAAAAGCATTATGATCAACCTATGGCGGGTTTGTGGCGCAATGGATAACACGTCTGCCTACGGAGCAGAAGATTCCAGGTTCGAGTCCTGGCAAGCTCGTTGTTTATTTTCGTAAAAGATCCTTTATGCGTCATAAAGAATGCATAAATACAATGTTTGGAAATTTTATTTATAATAGGAAGCTAGGGCTTGTGGCGTAATGGATAACGTGTCTGCCTTCGAAGCAGAAGATTCCGGGTTAGAGTCCTGGCAAGCTCGGTATTACCATTTAAAGATGATTATTAGAGTATAACGGAAGGGAAATTTATAATATTGCAATGCTTCTATAGCATTTTGATCAACCTATAGCGGGCTTGTGGCGCAATGAATTACGCGTGTGCCTACGGAGCAGAAGATTCCAGGTTCGAGTCCTGGCAAGCTCTATGTTTATTTTCGTAAAAGATATTTTATGCGTCATAAAGAATGCATAAATACAATGTTTGGAAATTTTATTTATAATACGAAGCTAGGGCTTGTGGCGTAATGGATAACGTGTCTGCCTTCGAAGCAGAAAATTCCAGGTTCGAGTCCTGGCAAGCTCGTTGCTTATTTTCGTAAAAGATCTTTTATGCGTCATAAAGAATGCACAAATACAATGTTTGGAAATTTTTTTATAATACGAAGCAAGGGCTTGTGGCGTAATGGATAACGCGTCTGCCTTCGAAGCAGAAGATTCCAGGTTCGAGTCCTGGCAAGCTCGTTGTTTATTTTCGTAAAAGATCTTTTATGCGTCATAAAGAATGCATAAATACAATGTTTGGAAATTTTATTTATAATACGGAGCTAGGGCTTGTGGCGTAATGGATAACGTGTCTGCCTTCAAAGCAGAAGATTCCGGGTTAGAGTCCTGGCAAGCTCGGTATTACCATTTAAAGATGATTATTAGAGTATAACGGAAGGGAAATTTATAATATTGCAATGCTTCTATAGCATTTTGATCAACCTATAGCGCAATGAATTACGCGTGTGCCTACGGAGCAGAAGATTCCAGGTTCGAGTCCTGGCAAGCTCTATGTTTATTTTCGTAAAAGATCCTTTATGCGTCATAAAGAATGCATAAATACTATGTTTGGAAATTTTATTTATAATACGAAGCTAGGGCTTGTGGCGTAATGGATAACGTGTCTGCCTTCGAAGCAGAAGATTCCGGGTTAGAGTCCTGGCAAGCTCGGTATTACCATTTAAAGATGATTATTAGAGTATAACGGAAGGGAAAATTTATAATATTGCAATGCTTCAAAAGCATTATGATCAACCTATGGCGGGTTTGTGGCGCAATGGATAACACGTCTGCCTACGGAGCAGAAGATTCCAGGTTCGAGTCCTGGCAAGCTCGTTGTTTATTTTCGTAAAAGATATTTTATGCGTCATAAAGAATGCATAAATACAATGTTTGGAAATTTTATTTATAATACGAAGCTAGGGCTTGTGGCGTAATGGATAACGTGTCTGCCTTCGAAGCAGAAGATTCCGGGTTAGAGTCCTGGCAAGCTCGTTGCTTATTTTTGTAAAAGATCTTTTATGCGTCATAAAGTATGCATAAATACAATGTTTGGAAATTTTTTTTATAACACGAAGCAAGGGCTTGACGCGTAATGGGTAACGCGTCTGCCTTCGAAACAGAAAATTCCAGGTTCGAGTCCTGGTAAGCTCGTTATTACCATTTGAAGATGATTATTAGAGTATAACGAAGGGAAATTTATAATATTGCAATGCTTCAATAGCATTTTGGTCAAGCTCTAACGGGCTTGTGGCGCAATGGATAACGCGTCTGCCTTCGAAGCAGAAAATTCCAGGTTCGAGTCCTGGCAAGCTCGGTATTACAATTTAAAGATGATTATTAGAGTATAACGAAGGGAAATTTATAATATTGCAATGCTTCAATAGCATTTTGATCAAGCTCTAACGGGCTTGTGGCGCAATGGATAACGCGTCTGCTTACGGAGCAGAAGATTCCAGGTTCGAGTCCTGGCAAGCTCGTTGCTTATTTTCGTAAAAGATCTTTTATGCGTCATAAAGGATGCATAAATACAATGTTTGGAAATTTTTATTATAGTTCGAAGCAAAGGGCTTGTGGCGTAATGGATAACGCGTCTTCTTTCGATGCAGAAGATTCCAGGTTCGAGTCCTGGCAAGCTCGTTGTTTATTTTCGTAAAAGATCTTTTATGCGTCATAAGGAATGCATAAATACAATGTTTGGAAATTTTAATTATAATACGAAGCTAGGGCTTGTGGCGTAATGGATAACGTGTCTGCCTTCAAAGCAGAAGATTCCGGGTTAGAGTCCTGGCAAGCTCGGTATTACCATTTAAAGATGATTATTAGAGTATAACGGAAGGGAAATTTATAATATTGCAATGCTTCAATAGCATTTTGATCAACCTCTAACGGGCTTGTGGCGCAATGGATAACGCGTCTGCCTACGGAGCAGAAGATTCCAGGTTCGAGTCCTGGCAAGCTCGTTGTTTATTTTCGTATAAGATCTTTTATCCGTCATAAAGAATGCATAAAAACACTGTTTGGAAATTTTATTTATAATACGAAGCTAGGGCTTGTGGCGTAATGGATAACGTGTCTGCCTTCGAAGCAGAAGATTCCAGGTTCGAGTCCTGGCAAGCTCGTTGTTTATTTTCGTAAAATATCTTTTATGCGATATAAACAATGCATAAATACAATGTTTGGAAATTTTATTTAGGGCTTGTGGCGTAATGGATAACGTGTCTGCCTTCGAAGCAGAAGATTCCGGGTTCGAGTCCTGGCAAGCTCGGTATTACCATTTAAAGATGATTATTAGAGTATAACGGAAGCGAAATTTATAATATTGCAATGCTTCAATAGCATTTTGATCAACCTCTAACGGGCTTGTGGCGCAATGGATAACGCGTCTGCCTACGGAGCAGAAGATTCATGGTTCGAGTCCTGGCAAGCTCGTTGCTTATTTTTGTAAAAGATCTTTTATGCGTCATAAAGAATGCATAAATACAATGTTTGGAAAAAAATTTTATAACACGAAGCAAGGGCTTGACGCGTAATGGGTAACGCGTCTGCCTTCGAAGCAGAAAATTCCAGGTTCGAGTCCTGGTAAGCTCGGTATTACCATTTGAAGATGATTATTAGAGTATAACGAAGGGAAATTTATAATATTGCAATGCTTCATTAGCATTTTTATCAAGCTCTAACGGGCTTGTGGCGCAATGGATAACGCGTCTGCCTTCGAAGCAGAAAATTCCAGGTTCGAGTCCTGGCAAGCTCGGTATTACCATT
Organism: Phalangium opilio; assembly: GCF_054372755.1. NCBI lineage: Eukaryota > Metazoa > Arthropoda > Arachnida > Opiliones > Phalangiidae > Phalangium > Phalangium opilio. Next base: position 7,900,295 of record NW_028324160.1, on the reverse strand, counting down.
TAAAGATGATAATTAGAGTATAACGAAGGGAAATTTATAATATTGCAATGCTTCAATAGCATTTAGATCAACCACTAACGGGCTTGTGACGCAACGGATAACGCGTCTGCCTACGGAGCAGAAGATTCCAGGTTCGAGTCCTGGCAAGCTCGGTATTACCATTTGAAGATAATTATTAGAGTATAACGAAGGGAAATATATAATATTGCAATGCTTCAATAGCATTTTGATCAAGCTCTAACGGGTTTGTGGCGCAATGGATAACGCGTCTGCCTTCGAAGCAGAAAATTCCAGGTTCGAGTCCTGGCAAGCTCGGTATTACCATTTAAAGATGATTAATAGAGTATAACGAAGGGAAATTTATAATATTGCAATGCTTCAATAGCATTTTGGTCAAGCTCTAACGGGCTTGTGGCGCAATGGATAACGCGTCTGCCTTCGAAGCAGAAAATTCCAGGTTCGAGTCCTGGCAAGCTCGGTATTACAATTTAAAGATGATTATTAGAGTATAACGAAGGGAAATTTATAATATTGCAATGCTTCAATAGCATTTTGATCAAGCTCTAACGGGCTTGTGGCGCAATGGATAACGCGTCTGCTTACGGAGCAGAAGATTCCAGGTTCGAGTCCTGGCAAGCTCGTTGCTTATTTTCGTAAAAGATCTTTTATGCGTCATAAAGGATGCATAAATACAATGTTTGGAAATTTTTATTATAGTTCTAAGCAAAGGGCTTGTGGCGTAATGGATAACGCGTCTTCTTTCGATGCAGAAGATTCCAGGTTCGAGTCCTGGCAAGCTCGTTGTTTATTTTCGTAAAAGATCTTTTATGCGTCATAAGGAATGCATAAATACAATGTTTGGAAATTTTAATTATAATACGAAGCTAGGGCTTGTGGCGTAATGGATAACGTGTCTGCCTTCAAAGCAGAAGATTCCGGGTTAGAGTCCTGGCAAGCTCGGTATTACCATTTAAAGATGATTATTAGAGTATAACGGAAGGGAAATTTATAATATTGCAATGCTTCTATAGCATTTTGATCAACCTATAGCGCAATGAATTACGCGTGTGCCTACGGAGCAGAAGATTCCAGGTTCGAGTCCTGGCAAGCTCTATGTTTATTTTCGTAAAAGATCCTTTATGCGTCATAAAGAATGCATAAATACAATGTTTGGAAATTTTATTTATAATACGAAGCTAGGGCTTATGGCGTAATGGATAACGTGTCTGCCTTCGAAGCAGAAGATTCCGGGTTAGAGTCCTGGCAAGCTCGGTATTACCATTTAAAGATGATTATTAGAGTATAACGGAAGGGAAATTTATAATATTGCAATGCTTCAATAGCATTTTGATCAAGTTCTAACGGGCTTGTGGCGCAATGGATAACGCGTCTGCCTTCGAAGCAGAAAATTCCAGGTTCGAGTCCTGGCAAGCTCGGTATTACAATTTAAAGATGATTATTAGAGTATAACGAAGGGAAATTTATAATATTGCAATGCTTCAATAGCATTTTGATCAAGCTCTAACGGGCTTGTGGCGCAATGGATAACGCGTCTGCTTACGGAGCAGAAGATTCCAGGTTCGAGTCCTGGCAAGCTCGTTGCTTATTTTCGTAAAAGATCTTTTATGCGTCATAAAGGATGCATAAATACAATGTTTGGAAATTTTTATTATAGTTCTAAGCAAAGGGCTTGTGGCGTAATGGATAACGCGTCTTCTTTCGATGCAGAAGATTCCAGGTTCGAGTCCTGGCAAGCTCGTTGTTTATTTTCGTAAAAGATCTTTTATGCGTCATAAGGAATGCATAAATACAATGTTTGGAAATTTTAATTATAATACGAAGCTAGGGCTTGTGGCGTAATGGATAACGTGTCTGCCTTCAAAGCAGAAGATTCCGGGTTAGAGTCCTGGCAAGCTCGGTATTACCATTTAAAGATGATTATTAGAGTATAACGGAAGGGAAATTTATAATATTGCAATGCTTCTATAGCATTTTGATCAACCTATAGCGCAATGAATTACGCGTGTGCCTACGGAGCAGAAGATTCCAGGTTCGAGTCCTGGCAAGCTCTATGTTTATTTTCGTAAAAGATCCTTTATGCGTCATAAAGAATGCATAAATACAATGTTTGGAAATTTTATTTATAATACGAAGCTAGGGCTTATGGCGTAATGGATAACGTGTCTGCCTTCGAAGCAGAAGATTCCGGGTTAGAGTCCTGGCAAGCTCGGTATTACCATTTAAAGATGATTATTAGAGTATAACGGAAGGGAAATTTATAATATTGCAATGCTTCAATAGCATTTTGATCAAGCTCTAACGGGCTTGTGGCGCAATGGATAACGCGTCTGCCTACGGAGCAGAAGATTCCAGGTTCGAGTCCTGGCAAGCTCGTTGTTTATTTTCGTATAAGATCTTTTATGCGTCATAAAGAATGCATCAAAACACTGTTTGGAAATTTTATTTATAATACGAAGCTAGGGCTTGTGGCGTAATGGATAACGTGTCTGCCTTCGAAGCAGAAGATTCCGGGTTCGAGTCCTGGCAGGCTCGGTATTACCATTTAAAGATGATTATTAGAGTATAACGGAAGCGAAATTTATAATATTGCAATGCTTCAATATCATTTTGATCAACCTCTAACGGGCTTGTGGCGCAATGGATAACGCGTCTGCCTACGGAGCAGAAGATTCCTGGTTCGAGTCCCGGCAAGCTCGTTGCTTATTTTTGTAAAAGATCTTTTATGCGTCATAAAGAATGCATAGATACAATGTTTGGAAATTTTTTTTATAACACGAAGCAAGGGCTTGACGCGTAATGGGTAACGCGTCTGCCTTCGAAACAGAAAATTACAGGTTCGAGTCCTGGTAAGCTCGTTATTACCATTTGAAGATGATTATTAGAGTATAACGAAGGGAAATTTATAATATTGCAATGCTTCAATAGCATTTTTATCAAGCTCTAACGGGCTTGTGGCGCAATGGATAACGCGTCTGCCTTCGAAGCAGAAAATTCCAGGTTCGAGTCCTGGCAAGCTCGGTATAACCATTTAAAGATGATTATTAGAGTATAACGAAGGGAAATTTATAATATTGAAATGTTTCAATAGCATTTTGATCAAGCTCTAACGAGCTTGTGGCGCAATGGATAACGCGTCTGCTTACGGAGCAGAAGATTCCAGGTTCGAGTCCTGGCATGCTCGTTGTTTATTTTCGTAAAAGATCTTTTATGCGTCATAAAGAATGCATAGATACAATGTTTGGAATTTTTTTTTATAATTCGAAGCAAGGGCTTGTGGCGTATTGGGTAACGCGTCTGCCTTCGAAGCAGAAGATTCCAGGTTCGAGTCCTGGCAAGCTCGGTATTACCATTTAAAGATGATTATTAGAGTATAACGGAAGGGAAATTTATAATATTGCAATGCTTCAATAGCATTTTGATCAACTAATAATGGGCTTGTGGCGCAATGGATAACGCGTCTGCCTACGGAGCAGAAGATTCCTGGTTCGAGTCCTGGCAAGCTCGTTGTTTATTTTTGTAAAAGATCTTTTATGCGTCATAAAGAATGCATAAATACAATGTTTGGAAAAAATTTTTATAACACGAAGCAAGAGCTTGACGCGTAATGGGTAACGCGTCTGTCTTCGAAGCAGAAAATTCCAGGTTCGAATCCTGGCAAGCTCGGTATTACCATTTGAAGATGATTATTAGAGTATAACGAAGGGAAATTTATAATATTGCAATGCTTCAATAGCATTTTGATCAACCTCTAACGGGCTTGTGGCGCAATGGATAACGCGTCTGCCTACGGAGCAGAAGATTCCAGGTTCGAGTCCTGGCAAGCTCGTTGTTTATTTTCGTAAAAGATCTTTTATGCGTCATAAATAATGCAGAAATACAATGTTTGGAAATTTTTTTATAATACGAAGCAAGGGCTTGTGGCGTAATGGATAACGCGTCTGCCTTCGAAGCAGAAGATTCCAGGTTCGAGTCCTGGCAAGCTCGTTGTTTATTTTCGTAAAAGATCTTTTATCCGTCATAAGGAATGCATAAATACAATGTTTGGAAATTTTATTTATAATACGAAGCTAGGGCTTGTGGCGTAATGGATAACGTGTCTGCCTTCAAAGCAGAAGATTCCGGGTTAGAGTCCTGGCAAGCTCGGTATTACCATTTAAAGATGATTATTAGAGTATAACGGAAGGGAAATTTATAATATTGCAATGCTTCTATAGCATTTTGATCAACCTATAGCGCAATGAATTACGCGTGTGCCTACGGAGCAGAAGATTCCAGGTTCGAGTCCTGGCAAGCTCTATGTTTATTTTCGTAAAAGATCCTTTATGCGTCATAAAGAATGCATAAATACAATGTTTGGAAATTTTATTTATAATACGAAGCTAGGGCTTGTGGCGTAATGGATAACGTGTCTGCCTTCGAAGCAGAAGATTCCGGGTTAGAGTCCTGGCAAGCTCGGTATTACCATTTAAAGATGATTATTAGAGTATAACGGAAGGGAAAATTTATAATATTGCAATGCTTCAAAAGCATTATGATCAACCTATGGCGGGCTTGTGGCGCAATGGATAACACGTCTGCCTACGGAGCAGAAGATTCCAGGTTCGAGTCCTGGCAAGCTCGTTGTTTATTTTCGTAAAAGATCCTTTATGCGTCATAAAGAATGCATAAATACAATGTTTGGAAATTTTATTTATAATACGAAGCTAGGGCTTGTGGCGTAATGGATAACGTGTCTGCCTTCGAAGCAGAAGATTCCGGGTTAGGGTCCTGGCAAGCTCGGTATTACCATTTAAAGATGATTATTAGAGTATAACGGAAGGGAAATTTATAATATTGCAATGCTTCTATAGCATTTTGATCAACCTATAGCGGGCTTGTGGCGCAATGAATTACGCGTGTGCCTGCGGAGCAGAAGATTCCAGGTTCGAGTCCTGGCAAGCTCTATGTTTATTTTCGTAAAAGATATTTTATGCGTCATAAAGAATGCATAAATACAATGTTTGGAAATTTTATTTATAATACGAAGCTAGGGCTTGTGGCGTAATGGATAACGTGTCTGCCTTCGAAGCAGAAGATTCCGGGTTAGAGTCCTGGCAAGCTCGGTATTACCATTTAAAGATGATTATTAGAGTATAACGGAAGGGAAATTTATAATATTGCAATGCTTCAATAGCATTTTGATCAAGCTCTAACGGGCTTGTGGCGCAATGGATAACGCGTCTGCCTACGGAGCAGAAGATTCCAGGTTCGAGTCCTGGCAAGCTCGTTGTTTATTTTCGTATAAGATCTTTTATGCGGCATAAAGAATGCATCAAAACACTGTTTGGAAATTTTATTTATAATACGAAGCTAGGGCATGTGGCGCAATGGATAACGCGTCTGCCTTCGAAGCAGAAAATTCCAGGTTCGAGTCCTGGCAAGCTCGGTATTACCATTTAAAGATGATTATTAGAGTATAACGAAGGGAAATTTATAATATTGCAATGCTTCAATAGCATTTAGATCAACCACTAACGGGCTTGTGACGCAATGGATAACGCGTCTGCCTACGGAGCAGAAGATTCCAGGTTCGAGTCCTGGCAAGCTCGGTATTACCATTTGAAGATGATTATTAGAGTGTAACGGAAGGGAAATTTATAATATTGCAATGCTTCAATAGCATTTTGAAATACTTACAACGGGCTTGTGGCGCAATGGATAACACGTCTGCCTACGGAGCAGAAGATTCCAGGTTCGAGTCCTTGCAAGCTCTATGTTTATTTTCGTAAAAGATCTTTTATGCGTCATAAAGAATGCATAAATACAATGTTTGGAAATTTTATTTATAATACGAAGCTAGGGCTTGTGGCGTAATGGATAACGTGTCTGCCTTCGAAGCAGAAGATTCTGGGTTCGAGTCCTGGCAAGCTCGGTATTACCATTTAAAGATGAATATTAGAGTATAACGGAAGGGAAATTTATAATATTGCAATGCTTCAATAGCATTTTGAAATACTTACAACGGGCTTGTGGCGCAATGGATAACACGTCTGCCTACGGAGCAGAAGATTCCTGGTTCGAGTCCCGGCAAGCTCGTTGCTTATTTTTGTAAAAGATCTTTTATGCGTCATAAAGAATGCATAGATACAATGTTTGGAAATTTTTTTTATAACACGAAGCAAGGGCTTGACGCGTAATGGGTAACGCGTCTGCCTTCGAAACAGAAAATTACAGGTTCGAGTCCGGGTAAGCTCGTTATTACCATTTGAAGATGATTATTAGAGTATAACGAAGGGAAATTTATAATATTGCAATGCTTCAATAGCATTTTTATCAAGCTCTAACGGGCTTGTGGCGCAATGGATAACGCGTCTGCCTTCGAAGCAGAAAATTCCAGGTTCGAGTCCTGGCAAGCTCGGTATAACCATTTAAAGATGATTATTAGAGTATAACGAAGGGAAATTTATAATATTGAAATGTTTCAATAGCATTTTGATCAAGCTCTAACGAGCTTGTGGCGCAATGGATAACGCGTCTGCTTACGGAGCAGAAGATTCCAGGTTCGAGTCCTGGCATGCTCGTTGTTTATTTTCGTAAAAGATCTTTTATGCGTCATAAAGAATGCATAGATACAATGTTTGGAATTTTTTTTTATAATTCGAAGCAAGGGCTTGTGGCGTATTGGGTAACGCGTCTGCCTTCGAAGCAGAAGATTCCAGGTTCGAGTCCTGGCAAGCTCGGTATTACCATTTAAAGATGATTATTAGAGTATAACGGAAGGGAAATTTATAATATTGCAATGCTTCAATAGCATTTTGATCAACTAATAATGGGCTTGTGGCGCAATGGATAACGCGTCTGCCTACGGAGCAGAAGATTCCTGGTTCGAGTCCTGGCAAGCTCGTTGTTTATTTTTGTAAAAGATCTTTTATGCGTCATAAAGAATGCATAAATACAATGTTTGGAAAAAATTTTTATAACACGAAGCAAGAGCTTGACGCGTAATGGGTAACGCGTCTGTCTTCGAAGCAGAAAATTCCAGGTTCGAATCCTGGCAAGCTCGGTATTACCATTTGAAGATGATTATTAGAGTATAACGAAGGGAAATTTATAATATTGCAATGCTTCAATAGCATTTTGATCAACCTCTAACGGGCTTGTGGCGCAATGGATAACGCGTCTGCCTACGGAGCAGAAGATTCCAGGTTCGAGTCCTGGCAAGCTCGTTGTTTATTTTCGTAAAAGATCTTTTATGCGTCATAAATAATGCAGAAATACAATGTTTGGAAATTTTTTTATAATACGAAGCAAGGGCTTGTGGCGTAATGGATAACGCGTCTGCCTTCGAAGCAGAAGATTCCAGGTTCGAGTCCTGGCAAGCTCGTTGTTTATTTTCGTAAAAGATCTTTTATCCGTCATAAGGAATGCATAAATACAATGTTTGGAAATTTTATTTATAATACGAAGCTAGGGCTTGTGGCGTAATGGATAACGTGTCTGCCTTCAAAGCAGAAGATTCCGGGTTAGAGTCCTGGCAAGCTCGGTATTACCATTTAAAGATGATTATTAGAGTATAACGGAAGGGAAATTTATAATATTGCAATGCTTCTATAGCATTTTGATCAACCTATAGCGCAATGAATTACGCGTGTGCCTACGGAGCAGAAGATTCCAGGTTCGAGTCCTGGCAAGCTCTATGTTTATTTTCGTAAAAGATCCTTTATGCGTCATAAAGAATGCATAAATACAATGTTTGGAAATTTTATTTATAATACGAAGCTAGGGCTTGTGGCGTAATGGATAACGTGTCTGCCTTCGAAGCAGAAGATTCCGGGTTAGAGTCCTGGCAAGCTCGGTATTACCATTTAAAGATGATTATTAGAGTATAACGGAAGGGAAAATTTATAATATTGCAATGCTTCAAAAGCATTATGATCAACCTATGGCGGGCTTGTGGCGCAATGGATAACACGTCTGCCTACGGAGCAGAAGATTCCAGGTTCGAGTCCTGGCAAGCTCGTTGTTTATTTTCGTAAAAGATCCTTTATGCGTCATAAAGAATGCATAAATACAATGTTTGGAAATTTTATTTATAATACGAAGCTAGGGCTTGTGGCGTAATGGATAACGTGTCTGCCTTCGAAGCAGAAGATTCCGGGTTAGGGTCCTGGCAAGCTCGGTATTACCATTTAAAGATGATTATTAGAGTATAACGGAAGGGAAATTTATAATATTGCAATGCTTCTATAGCATTTTGATCAACCTATAGCGGGCTTGTGGCGCAATGAATTACGCGTGTGCCTGCGGAGCAGAAGATTCCAGGTTCGAGTCCTGGCAAGCTCTATGTTTATTTTCGTAAAAGATATTTTATGCGTCATAAAGAATGCATAAATACAATGTTTGGAAATTTTATTTATAATACGAAGCTAGGGCTTGTGGCGTAATGGATAACGTGTCTGCCTTCGAAGCAGAAGATTCCGGGTTAGAGTCCTGGCAAGCTCGGTATTACCATTTAAAGATGATTATTAGAGTATAACGGAAGGGAAATTTATAATATTGCAATGCTTCAATAGCATTTTGATCAAGCTCTAACGGGCTTGTGGCGCAATGGATAACGCGTCTGCCTACGGAGCAGAAGATTCCAGGTTCGAGTCCTGGCAAGCTCGTTGTTTATTTTCGTATAAGATCTTTTATGCGGCATAAAGAATGCATCAAAACACTGTTTGGAAATTTTATTTATAATACGAAGCTAGGGCATGTGGCACAATGGATAACGCGTCTGCCTTCGAAGCAGAAAATTCCAGGTTCGAGTCCTGGCAAGCTCGGTATTACCATTTAAAGATGATTATTAGAGTATAACGAAGGGAAATTTATAATATTGCAATGCTTCAATAGCATTTAGATCAACCACTAACGGGCTTGTGACGCAATGGATAACGCGTCTGCCTACGGAGCAGAAGATTCCAGGTTCGAGTCCTGGCAAGCTCGGTATTACCATTTGAAGATGATTATTAGAGTGTAACGGAAGGGAAATTTATAATATTGCAATGCTTCAATAGCATTTTGAAATACTTACAACGGGCTTGTGGCGCAATGGATAACACGTCTGCCTACGGAGCAGAAGATTCCAGGTTCGAGTCCTTGCAAGCTCTATGTTTATTTTCGTAAAAGATCTTTTATGCGTCATAAAGAATGCATAAATACAATGTTTGGAAATTTTATTTATAATACGAAGCTAGGGCTTGTGGCGTAATGGATAACGTGTCTGCCTTCGAAGCAGAAGATTCTGGGTTCGAGTCCTGGCAAGCTCGGTATTACCATTTAAAGATGAATATTAGAGTATAACGGAAGGGAAATTTATAATATTGCAATGCTTCAATAGCATTTTGATCAACCACTGACGGGCTTGTGACGCAATGGATAACGCGTCTGCCCTGCGGAGCAGAAGATTCCAGGTTCGAGTCCTGGCAAGCTCGGTATTACCATTTAAAGATGATTATTAGAGTATAACGGAAGGGAAATTTATAATATTGCAATGCTTCAATAGCATATTGACCAACCTCTAACGGGCTTGTGGCGCAATGGATAACGCGTCTGCCTACGGAGCCGAAGATTCCTGGTTCGAGTCCTGGCAAGCTCGTTGTTTATTTTTGTAAAAGATCTTTTATGCGTCATAAAGAATGCATAAATACAATGTTTGGAAAAAAATTTTATAACACGAAGCATGGGCTTGTGGCGTAATGGGTAACGTGTCTGCCTTCGAAGCAGAAGATTCCAGGTTCGAGTCCTGGCAAGCTCGGTATTACCATTTGAAGATGATTATTAGAGTGTAACGGAAGGGAAATTTATAATATTGCAATGCTTCAATAGCATTTTGAAATACTTACAACGGGCTTGTGGCGCAATGGATAACACGTCTGCCTACGGAGCAGAAGATTCCAGGTTCGAGTCCTTGCAAGCTCTATGTTTATTTTCGTAAAAGATCTTTTATGCGTCATAAAGAATGCATAAATACAATGTTTGGAAATTTTATTTATAATACGAAGCTAGGGCTTGTGGCGTAATGGATAACGTGTCTGCCTTCGAAGCAGAAGATTCTGGGTTCGAGTCCTGGCAAGCTCGGTATTACCATTTAAAGATGAATATTAGAGTATAACGGAAGGGAAATTTATAATATTGCAATGCTTCAATAGCATTTTGATCAACCACTGACGGGCTTGTGACGCAATGGATAACGCGTCTGCCCCGCGGAGCAGAAGATTCCAGGTTCGAGTCCTGGCAAGCTCGGTATTACCATTTAAAGATGATTATTAGAGTATAACGGAAGGGAAATTTATAATATTGCAATGCTTCAATAGCATATTGACCAACCTCTAACGGGCTTGTGGCGCAATGGATAACGCGTCTGCCTACGGAGCCGAAGATTCCTGGTTCGAGTCCTGGCAAGCTCGTTGTTTATTTTTGTAAAAGATCTTTTATGCGTCATAAAGAATGCATAAATACAATGTTTGGAAAAAAATTTTATAACACGAAGCATGGGCTTGTGGCGTAATGGGTAACGTGTCTGCCTTCGAAGCAGAAGATTCCAGGTTCGAGTCCTGGTAAGCTCGGTATTACCATTTGAAGATGATTATTAGAGTATAACGAAGGGAATTTTATAATATTGCAAATCTTCAATAGCATTTTGATCAAGCTCTAACGGGCTTGTGGCGCAATGGATAACGCGTCTGCTTTCGAAGCAGAAAATTCCAGGTTCGAGTCCTGGCAAGCTCGGTATTACCATTTAAAGATGATTATTAGAGTATAACGAAGGGAATTTTATAATATTGCAAATCTTCAATAGCATTTTGATCAAGCTCTAACGGGCTTGTGGCGCAATGGATAACGCGTCTGCCTTCGAAGCAGAAAATTCCAGGTTCGAGTCCTGGCAAGCTCGTTGCTCATTTTTGTAAAAGATCTTTTATGCGTCATAAAGGATGCATAAATACAATGTTTGGAAATTTTTATTATAGTTCGAAGCAAAGGGCTTGTGGCGTAATGGATAACGCGTCTTCTTTCGATGCAGAAGATTCCAGGTTCAAGTCCTGGCAAGCTCGTTATTACCATTTAAAGATGATTATTAGAGTGTAACGGAAGGGAAATTTATAATATTGCAATGCTTCAATAGCATTTTGATCAACCTCTAACGGGCTTGTGGCGTTATGGATAACGCGTCTGCCTTCGAAGCAGAAGATTCCGGGTTAGAGTCCTGGCAAGCTCGGTATTACCATTTAAAGATGATTATTAGAGTATAACGGAAGGGAAAATTTATAATATTGCAATGCTTCAAAAGCATTATGATCAACCTATGGCGGGCTTGTGGCGCAATGGATAACGCGTCTGCCTACGGAGCAGAAGATTCCAGGTTCGAGTCCTGGCAAGCTCGTTGTTTATTTTCGTAAAAGATCCTTTATGCGTCATAAAGAATGCATATATACAATGTTTGGAAATTTTATTTATAATACGAAGCTAGGGCTTGTGGCGTAATGGATAACGTGTCTGCCTTCGAAGCAGAAGATTCCGGGTTAGAGTCCTGGCAAGCTCGGTATTACCATTTAAAGATGATTATTAGAGTAGTGATAGCTATACAGATTCGCAGAGATCCAAGATGGCCGCCACCCCAAGATGGCCACCAGACCCCCATCCACCAAACTCAAACCAAACTTCCAACCCAAGATTGGGTAAATCTTACCTGACATACCCTGCCTTCCAGCATGCTTTGCATACTTTATGATCCTTTTAATGGATCTACCCAGACTTATGTTATTTTGCTAGATCCCTGTTTGAATTTCCCGCCATAAGCTCATGTCTGAGAAACAAAGACAAATATACAAATAAAGATTTTTTAATAACAAATACCAAATAATATATACAATAAAATAGAGAATAACAAGAATATAAATATAAACAAAGATATTGCCATTGTTTGTCATTAAGAAGGTCAATACTTCTTTTCTTTGAGTTGTGGCTTGTTCCCACATAAAAAACCTTGTTACATACTGAATTCTAAATTAAAAACCAAAAATATTTACCGCCACTTTTACCGCTAATGAAAACCACTTTTTAAATCGTAATTTTGAAGGTAATTGTTCTTATCTCTAGTGTAAAAAGCATCTTGTTCAAAGTGACATTTTGATTTTCAAAACTTGATATTTTAGTCGAAATCTTAACTGAAAGCCTCTCTTTAAATCGTAATTAGCGCCGCGTTTTATTAACAATTTCACGACATCAACGTGGCATTCACTCTAGCGGGGCGTCGGCCACCAACTTTTTTTTCAGGCACTCTGGTGGCCTGGAGTGGCGAGGCGCGGAATAAACGTTGACGGATGAATTTTGATGAAAGACAGGCCGGATAGTCGAGGATTGTTAGAAAACGACCTTTTAAGTGAAGCCATCCATTGGTTCTCAAAGATCTTGGGCATTTTGGCTCCGAATCGTATCCACGTTGATTGAGCGAACAGCTGTTAAGTTTGAGAAGGACATCGAAGTCAAGGCCTCATTGAAGAGAACGTGTTCCAACTGGTGCAGGGCACGTAGAACCTTATGCGGTAAGGCGGGACTTGTGAGCTTTTACGGGCCATATCCCATAAAATTCTTCGTTGACCCTTTACCTCCCGAAGGAAGTTACATCCAAGCCACTGCGGGGCTTGGTCTTCCTGCCCAGGTCTAGTTGTTTGACCCACAACCATCAAGCTTGCTTCCTGCATTCGGATGGCTGAAGCGACTTCACACAAATTTTACGCAACTTTTAAGAGACCAACTTCAAATAATTCTATGATGGAAAACGCGTCAAATTAAGTCCTGGCGCAAACAACCAGACCACTAACAAGTAATCAGGTCTGGTTGTTGGCGCCAGAACTTCTCCTTCGTTGCGGTAGTCAGTTGTATGGATCATGCGGCGTCATTTGCGTCCACACAACGGACTATCGCAATGAAGTTCGATTCATGAACCACAACCAACAAGCTTTGTACATTCTGATGGCTGTGGCAACTTTTTAAGTTGGCTAGGGGCTACTTATTCCCTAAAGATTCTATGAGGGATTACGTAAATCTAGCCCATGAATCGAATTTGGTCTCTTCTCAAGCTATGCCCGAGAAGAGACGGATGGAAAAATCGAATTTGGTCTCTTCTCCGTTGGAAAATTGAGTTTGGTCTCTTTTCACCAACCAAAAGCGGCGCCAGTTGAAGAAAAACATCTTCGTAAAAATAGTACTGGAGAAAGACATTTTAGTATAAAAACATGAGAGCGTAGTCAGGCAACTGATAATTTTCGTTTTGAAACACGCTGCTTATATACTAAAATACAAAGGGCAAATTTAATATTAAAAGAGGTCTCGAGGCAATGCTTTCAAGATAAAAAAATATTTTTTACCGACCACACCCTTTAACGTACTATTAAAGCAGCGTGTCTTATATAAGAACCGCCTCAAACAGGTTGAAACTGGCTTCATCTAACCAGGGCGTTGTCCTTTCAAAGGTAACGACTTTAAAAGTTTAAGAATTTTAACGTTTTGATAAAGATAAACGGCGTGTTTTTTAAGATTGTCCATAGCTCAGTAAGGTAAAGCAGGGTTTACTATTGTGATACCCCAAAAGGTGGCGAGTTCAAATCCCGGCCAGTTTACCGAGCTATGGACAATCTTTTTATGTATAAAATAAGGTTAGTTTAAGAAGTTGGGGTTAGTTGACAAACAAGCGTTAGTCATGAATGACGCCTTTTTTTAACTTTAGCGTCTAATATGTGTCTAGATATATATCCAAACAATACCCAGTCGAGTTTTAAAAATTATTTGCATCAGCCTTTGAACTTGACTAGTGATTTTGAAGTTGGGTTGGCGGAAATCATATTTCCAAATCATTGGGTGAATATAAGCGAAGAGTTTAACAAGTTTGAAATTCAGGTCGTAAATGACGTAAATCGTGACAAATATGCGGCTAGTCGAGAGCCTGTTGAATATCAAAAAATAGAGATACCAGTCAATCGTTATGCTAAGACCAAAGAGTACGAACTGCCTCAAAATTTTGTCGAGCTTTTAAATGATGATGTAAACAGTCATCCGTATTTAAAAGGCAAATTATCTTTTAAATTAGTAAATAAATATAAAGACGGGGCCCTGGGAAAACAATTAGATACAAACTTTCCCGTTTACTTGCAAGTTTTAGGAGAGGAAAACATACGCTTCAAAATACCAGCTGATTCCCCCTTGGCTACATTATATGAATTTAAGGAGAATAAATACGAAGATGTTCCCTATATATCCAAATATCCTGTATCAAAGCATGCTAAAAATATGAGTTTAAATTACACTAACAATTACGTGGAAATCGAAATTGATAATGTTGGAGATAGTTTTAATAAAAAATTTGATTACAAATACATTCCTAAAGCAGCCATTAAACGTAAAACGAGCCACGTAGTTCCGACAATAAGAAAAAAACCTCAGCCGGAATATAAACCTCTACCGCCGTCTATACCTATTTTACCGCGAACTACGCCTTTTCTTCCGATACCTATTGCTACGACTGAACCCGTAGTATTTGTACAACCACAGGCATCTAAAATAACCCCTCTACCCAAAATAACTATTCCAAAACAAACCTTTCCAAAGCCTAACCAACCAAAGCCTTATTATCCAGCATATCCAGGGCCTGACCCATCTAAAACGTTACCTCCAGCTTCGACTAAGCCGTTACCTCCAAGTTCGACTAAACCGTTACCTTCAAGTTCAAATAAACCAATACTTCCAAGTTCAAATAAACCGGTACTTCCAAGTTCTAATAAACTGATACCTCCAACTTCGTCTAAGCCGGACCCACCAACATCGACTAAGCCGGCTTCTGGTATAACAACAAGGCCGAAAGCTCCTTCTCCACCATCACCCCCGAAAGCTCCTTCTCCTCCTCCTCCTCCTCCTCCACCACCACCACCACCAAGAACTCCTTCTCCTCCTCCATCACCCCGAAAGCTCCTTCTCCTCCTCCACCACCACCACCACCACCACCAAGAACTCCTTCTCCTCCTCCTCCTCCACCACCACCACCAAGAACTCCTTCTCCTCCTCCTCCTCCACCACCACCACCACCAAGAACTCCTTCTCCTCCTCCTCCACCACCACCACCAAGAACTCCTTCTCCTCCTCCTCCACCACCACCGCCACCAAGAACTCCTTCTCCTCCTCCTCCACCACCACCAAGAACTCCTTCTCCTCCGCCACCCCCGAAAGCTCCTTCTCCTCCGCCACCACCCAGAGCCTCGACACCACCTCCAAAGATTCCAGCACCCGAGATTCCAAAACCCTCGACCTCTAAACCACTTACACCTACCCCCTTGCCAACGGAAATTGAGGAAGTATATATATTTCCAGACCCATCAAAAACTGACTCACCAAAATCTCCAGACTCTACAACATCCAATACATTTGAGCTACCCATATTACCGACTCCCTCCCCGCCACCGGTTGATACAAAACCCTTGTTTCCGCAACCGGTTGATCCGCCAGCAAAAAAGATCGAGCCAATTATCACTAAAAAGCCTGAGCCAATTAACCCTGAAGATTATGACAATTACACATTATTGTTCTTACCGCAAACTTTTAAAGCCAGTGAAACGCCGGAGAAAAACACCGAAGGGCTTTATCGGGCAGTAGCTCGCACGTTAGAAAGCTTAGTATTTAAAAAAATTCAAGTAACATACCACGAAGTAGATAATTGGGGCTATGCTATCGTGTATAATTTCAAAACATCAGAATGGGTGGAGATTAAATTTTCTCCCCAAGTAGCTAAATTGCTCAACGCTGACCCCGATAAATACTACACAGGAAAACACCAGCTAGGTCCCTTGAGCACGACATTAGAAGAATATACCATAAATGAGAACAATGCATACGTAGAATATCGAGTTAATAGAACCATAAAGCGCTATACCCCCTGGGAAGAGCCCTGGCTTTATTTCTTTTTTCAGGTGTCCGGCGAGTTTAAATCGACACAAACCTTGCAAGATGATTATAAAATTTATCATGAAATTGCCGAAGCGCTCAAAGTAGCCGCTACCATAGATCCTTTAAGATTGCATCAGGCCGAATTTAGCGTCATTGAACAAGGAGCGGAACGTTATTTTAGAGTCTATTGCCCGTCAAAAATTGAAGTGCTATTTACCTCGGATCTGCGGGATATTTTAAATTTAGAAAATGAATATGTTGGAGGGGAGTTTTTATCCACTAAACCTTTAGAGCGTAATATTACGTATTTTAAAACAACTAATGATACATACGTAAATTATCGCGTCCATGAATCGCTTATGTATCTATTTACCAAGACCGATTTTACAAAAATCGAAATACCCGCGGGTGAATATACCTGCGATTTGACCGCGACCGGCTCGGTAATCCCCTTCTCTTTACATTTAAAAATCATTAGAAAGTTATTAGAGGCTCAAAAACGCATGCCTCGGCAGCATTTTAAAATCTTTATTCTTAAAACGGCGATAGAAAATAGATTCTATGTTCGTCTCGAAATAGAGCCGGGTGCTCGCGTAAAGATAGCTGGACCGATGGCCCAGTTATTTAACATTCCCGAAGTGGGAGAATTTTTTAAACACAGTCACTCGGGAGTGGCGCTAAAAAATCCGCGATTAAAATCAATGACATTGACAACGAATAATAATTTTTGGATTAGCGAATACGATGTTGATAGATTTCCAGAAGACCCGGATTATGCAGATCAACCGTATATACCCAGGTTTCAAGGTAAACAAGTTGACAATTACTTGTGCGAGATTCCTCCCGGGGTATATTATCATATTAGCGATGTTTTAAGTGCCATGAGCGAAGCTATGTCACCTACGCATAGGAAAAGTCTTAAATTTACGCAGAACGTAGATGGAACCGTCACGGTTTCAAAACTGAACGATACGGTTTCAATTTTGTTTCCCAAAACAACACCCGGAAAAGGACTCGGGCGTTTGTTAGGGTTTAGTAGTAATCAATTAGATCGGTATATCGATAACGAGACGTCGGAATACCCCGCTGATATCATGAGAGGCATCGATGCCATGTTTGTCTATACAAATATTATCCGTCAACAAGTAGTGGGTGGGGGTCAAGCCCCTCTGTTACGCTTCATAAAAATGCCAGCTTTTTCGTTGCTAGACGAGGAGAATCAACAAATTTTTAACAATATCGATTTTTATCCAATTTCAACAAGTGATATACAAGAAATTGAAATTGAATTGAAATCCGATTACGGGGAAAATATCCCGTTTAATTTAGGCAAAGTATATATTAAACTGTTCTTTAGGCGTAGACGTCAATAGAACTTGAGCGATGGTGCCCAATAGATATACTCTGTATTTCCAAAGAGGATCGTCTCTTCCGGCTTTACACGCGAACGTTTTCCAATCCGGGGGTCGTTTCAGTGTCGGTGCTATTTTCAATTCTTTATTGCGCAAAATTACGCCCTTTATTAGGCCGGCCATTAGTACTTTAGCATCCGAAGCCGTTGGGTTAACGAGCAGAGTAATTAGCGATGCTCAAAACCCCGGAATATCACCTCGAGAATCGATTAAAAGAAATGTCAAACAATCAATAAATTCCCTACTACATAAAGGCGTGGATCGATTTGTTAACACTCAGAGCGGGACGGGTCGAAAACGAAAGAGGACTGCTAAAACAAGCCGGAGCAAACGTCCTAAGAGACGCACTAAACGCGATTTTCTAGACTAAACATGTCGACCTACGAAAGTGTTCTCTCCGATTTTGATGTATTTGAAAAGCCGGTGGTGAATAATAATATTGTTGGGACTAAAACGACTGCTCACTATCCAATTGCGCCACTAGCTAATGCTAAATATGTCGAATTTATCATTCCCCCCTCTAACAATTATCATGATTTGACTAAAACTCTTTTGAGATTAAAATTTCGCGTTGTACACGAGGACGGCACACCCGTTCCAGACACGGAGACAAAAGTCTCGGTGACAGTTTGGGCGGAAAAAGCAACCGCTGTTTTGGGAAATAGCGCTGTATTGAGAAACGCGGAAACAGCAACCGCGGTTTTGCTTGTACGCGGTTTTGCAAACCGCTGTTTTAGGAACCGCTTTATTCCAAAACGCTCTTTTGAAAACCGCTCAACTACCCGTGAACCCCTAATAATATGTATCCATATATGGCCTATTTTAAAATACTTTTAAATTATGGACAAACGGCTGCCAGCTCCTGGTTAACTTCCATGTTATATTATTTAGATACTATTATCGATCCCGCGAAGGCTTTGGTAGCTGCTGATATTAACAAGGAAGATAATGGTATAGGCCGTCGCGCTAAACGCGTGGCAGAATCAAAGACGTGCGATGTAATTGGTGAATTATTTCTGGATATGTTTAAAACGCCCAAATTCTTGCTAGATAATATCGAGGTTCGGATTAGACTTCATCGAAGCTCCGCGGATTTCGCTATTATTCACAATGAAACGGGAAAAAAATATAAGATTGATTTAACGGAATGCACCTTGTTTACGCGCGAAATTGAGGTTAATCCCGAGCTACAACTAGCCCACGCGCAAATGTTAAATTCGGGAATAAACGCTCGGTACGAAGTAAATTCTATTGTTATGAAAAATTTCTTAATAACCGCCGGAACGCAAGATTTTATTAGGGACAGCTTGTTTACCGGGCAATTACCCTCGCGAACTGTCGTGGCTTTCGTTACTAATAAAAAATTTGTAGGGGAAGCAACTTCTAACCCCCTGGATCTCCAACACTTCAACCTCGATTTCATGCAATTCTCTCTAAATTCTCAAAATTATCCCGATATCCCATTTACGCCTAATTTTGCCGATGATCAATACGTTAGATGTTACAATTCTTTATTTGAGGGGCTCGAGATATTAGGTCTTGACCGAGGAAATATTATTTCTTACGATTTATATAAAAAAGGCTTTTTTATCGTTGTTTTTGATTTGAGTAGAGAACATCTCGCTTCGTTAGGTTTAAATTCCATGCCCCAGACTGGTAACTTGCGATTATCGTTAAGATTTAGCTCTCCGCTAACCGAAAACGTCACGTGCATTGTCATGGCCGAATTTCCGAACAATCAGTTAATAATATCTAAAAACAGAGAAATTATTTATAATCACCCCAACGTATAAAAGACTAAAACTTTATAAATACAATATCAGTCGCGAGTCAATATGCACCAAGTACACACCGTCACGCCAAAGCTCGACATTTGCATCGTCGAATCGATTGAGCCTAAAATCTTGATTCAAAGATCGGATCCGCGTACAAAAACTATATTAAAATCTAACGCTTGGTACGCCTTGTTTCGGTTTCAAAATGAACTCACGTCCTTTTTTGACGGAAAAATACCTCGCTATCATATTTGGTTGCCCGTCAAAGAGCGCATCAAGCTGGAATGCTTCGTCAATTCGAAAGATGAACGTATAATCGATCTTCGATACTACGAACGAGGCAGCGGCAGCCGTTATTTCCTCAACTTTAGCACCAGCGAAGGATTCAGCCTGAACAAAACAGGATGGCAGACATTGATCGATTTAAAGCCGCTGATTGACGAGGCTCTCAAGGCTAAAGGGATAGCTGTTTGTCGCATGCGTGAATTAATTTTAAACGAGCTCACTACCACTTTGTTTGACGTCACCTCCACTTGCGCCAACGCCGAGTGTCGAAAACAAATATGTCACTCTCAAAGCTGCTCGGAATTTGACACAAATTTCAGTGATCGAGTCGAGCGAAATTTACACGAAGCGTTGCCGCAGTTGGATCGAGAGAAAATTTTGGATCAATTTGAGACCGACCATGGCTGGCTCGAGGATCAAGAGGATATTTACGATTATTTTGTTAACAGTTTTGCCGATTTAAAAAACGCCCTGATATATGGTTATTAAAAACAAAATGTACTGATATATAGTATTTGTTTAACTGATATTGTTTTTATAAAATACCTTTGTGTGTATTAAATAAAGTTGTTTATTGGGAAACCATTTAGTCGTTATTTACACTTTTTAAGATATGGACGCTAAAATTAAAAAAATTTATTACGACGTGGCTAATCCGGCCGCTTATGGGTCGCTAGCGAGGTTACAAAAAGCTTTACCGCATGTGCCAGAAGCAAAATTAATCGCCTTCCTCGAAAAGCAACCCGCCTACACGAACCATCGCTTTAGACGCTTCCGATTCAAGACCAATCAAGTGTACGCCACGACCATTGATGATGTTTTTCAAGCTGATTTGTTGGATCTACCGAAATTAAAACGTTTTAATAAAAATGTCCGTTATGTTTTGTGCGTCATTGACGTCTTAAGCCGCTACGGATGGACAGTACCTCTTAAAAACAAAACATCTGGCGAGATTATCGAAAATTTTAAAAAAATATTTCAAGAGAGGATCCCTTTAAAAATATACACCGATTTTGGTGGAGAATTTAATTCGCGCAACTTTGGTTCCATTTTGAAACGTCACAATGTGCGAATACATTTTGCCCGGAGTCAGCATAAGGCTAGTCTAGCGGAACGTTTTATTAGAACAATCAAGGAACAAATTGCCCGGGTTATTACGGCCACAGGGAATAAAAATTACGTGAAATATTTACCTTTAATTAATCGAGCCTATAATGAACGGGTTCATTCGACAATTGGAATTGCGCCGGCTCATGTTAATATAGATAACGAATCAATTATTTGGAATAAACTGTACGGGAAATCAAACGGAATTAATCGATACGCACCGAGGCTTAAAGTTGGCGACTACGTGCGTCTTTCTATAGCAAGTCGAGTCTTTAGAAAAATTAGCTCGGGAGGGACGTTTACTGACGAGATATTTCGCATTGTTGACGTTATACCAAGGTCTCCACCCGTCTATCGCGTAGCGGATTTAAAAGGGGAGCAAATTTTGGGTGTTTTCTACGCCGCCGAATTACAAAAAGTCTCGTTACCTGAGACGGGACTTGTCAAAACTAAATTATGAACACTTCGCAAATAAACGCTCTTTTAACGTGCGACGAAAGAACACGACCCTACTATTTAGGATGCTTCCCAGTAGATAAACTCCCTCCACATCCTAGGAGACAGAAATTTTGCTTCATATTTAATAATGAAGCAGCTGGTCAGGCTGGAGAACATTGGATAGCGTGCTTTTCTAACAATGACACGGTGGAAATGTTTTGCACTTACGGAAATTCACCGCGATACTACAAAGTTAATTTAAAACGATACGGGAAACGAGTTGTTTACAATAAACAGCAAATTCAACATCCATTTTTTCAACTGTGCGGTCTGCATTGTAGTCTGTACCTAGCACTCCGCTGTGAGGGCGTGGCTAGACAGACGATATTAGACGCTATTTACGCTAATAACCTTAAACTTAACGACTATGTCGCTTTATTATATTTATCTCTACATTTAAAAAAACATGTACACAGATATTGTTCACAATAAAACAATTTTTTATTTGTCTTAATTTTACATTTTATTATTTAATATCACGCCATTTATGATGTCGACCCCTTCGTTCGTTAGATGGAACTACTGGGCCGAGATTTTGAAGTTCGTCTTTCTTTTTTCGAGGTTTTTTTTTGTTTTTTCTTTTTCTTTTGTTTAGCAGAGGCCGTTTCAAACAGGTTTTCCAAATCCGTTAAATTGTCCCCGTTTTCCTCCGCTAAATTCTCTTGTTCATCGGCGATTTCTTCTTGAAAAACGTCATCGGGATTTGCATAACCGTAAGCTCCTTCTTCTAGCTCCCTTTTTGGCGTGAAAAATGTCTGTTGCAAACGATTTGCCAAAACTTCGGCTTGCCGTTTCACCATATCGCCAACATAGGTCGGGCCATATTGCTGGTAGAATTCTTCCTGTGTTGGTGTCCTAACAGCCGCTTCGCTTTTAAAAACCTTTTGCCTAGGTTCGGTTTTATAACGACGAGGTGTGGTGAACGAGCTGTCAGGTGTGCTTGTTGTAGCTGATGACGCTGCATAGCTCGGCCATGACAATTGTTTTTTTCGCGGCGGCGTTTTAGCGGTGACCGGTAATGGCGGCGCGCTGGCGGTAGACATTGAAGGACTAACGACCTCAAATTTAGGTAAAGGAATTTGTTTCTCGATACTTAAATATTTCTTAAAAGCGTCTAAATATTTATATAATTTATCGTAAGCATTCAATGGCGATTTCAATATATCATCAATCTCTCGGTCCAAGGCGGAATGTTCTTGCGCCGCTGTTGAAGTTACAGCAGTGGACCATTTGTTTCATAGTTTAGCAGCTATGGCTTGGACAATTGAGGGCAGGATAGCTGCAAGCAACGTTGTAAGAAAGCCACCTGATTGCTGCAACAACAGCTTTTTTTTTGCTTTTCTGCGACAAGGTACTAGATCCGAGTTGTCTAATAATTTTCTTGTACTTTGCTAGCTTTTTCTTACGGTTTTTACTCAAATAAATGCCCCCGCCCTTTAAATTCTTACAAATTGTCTGAATGCTCTTTAATTGAGGCGCGCTACTATTGTTTAAGAGGGTTCGCCGTTGTTTACAGCTAGTTTGACGCAAACTTTGTAAATAAGGGACAAATTTGGCAAACTTTGTCGAAGGACGGGCTACTACGAAACGAGAGCGTTTTCCTGATCGACGTTTAACACGCGGCGCCATTATTCAAATGACAATTAAATTTAATCGACATAGACATACATAGGTGATTCGTGAGGTGGAACACGCGACCTTAATCGTAAATTTTCCGGAGTTTCTTGTTTCAAATCAATTAACAAATAGCTATAGGGTTCTTTAGTGGCTAGTCTGTACGCTTCCGTAATTCGTTTCGGGTTATCCGGACTTATTTGTTGCGCTAAATATCTAATTGAGGCAACATCTCGAGGATTTTTCATTATTATAAAATAGGAAGAGTTTTGGGAAATTATCCGCGATTGGCTACCTTTGGGAAACAGTTGCTGCGTAATAATAATGACCGTATATCCTAAGTGATGCGACGTTACGCACACTAAATCGGCAATATGAGTTTGCTTAAATAATTGGCTAGCTAAGTCGTCTAGTATCAAGTAGGAATCGCGATTCATTTCCCAAAAGTCCGTATCGGCCGTTGGCAATCCTTGAATAAATTGAATTCCCGGAATCAATTGTTTCAATTTTTCGTAGTTTGGCTGCCAAGCCGCGTAGCAATATATAACCTTTTTATACGGTGGGTCAAACATTAGCTGATGATTTTGTAATAAATTACTTAAAAGAAAACTCTTCCCCGCTTGCGTCGGCCCCACGATTAGAAACTGGGCAGGTGTTTGGAATTTTAAAGAATGCGAGACTGACTCGGTTGGATTCATTTTAAATAATAAACATTTTATTATTGTTCACATGCTATTTATATTAAAAAACAAAGATATATATTTAAAAAAACATTAATAATCAAAAAATTAAAACATTATAAACCCAAAAACCCCAAAAAACCCTTACATATTTAAACAGAATTAATAAGAACAATATAAACAAAAAAAACCCTTTTACCCAAAATCCCCTATTAATTGTTTTTTAAAAAAGTTTTTTCAAAGTTCGTTATCCGTTGCCGAAACCGTTGGGCATTCATGAAGTCAAAGTTCACGCGAGACTCGGAGGGTAGGATGTAGACACGCACTACAGAAGAAAACACGACGGATTGATGCGCACGCGCACTTTTTCGTTTCCCGACCGCTCGTTGTTGGTGGCTGGGCATGTTTGGACCAAAGGGTCGCAAACATCCTCGCCCTCGCTGGTCGGGAAGTCGGGAAACCCCTGACGCAGTGGTTTGTTGTTGCACGGCTTTTTTGGAAACCATCGGACACGATGGACTGTGCTTCCGATGTTCCCTCGATGGATGGTCCGTGCAACGCCACTGGTACAGGGCAATGCCGCAAAAGGCGCAGCGCGTCGTCTACGTTTCTACATCTGCAAGATAGAAACCGTCTTTGGCCAGGGCTTCGATAGGAACGCACGATTCCCACAAGCCCTCAAAAGTATGTCTCCGCCTAGCCTCGTAATTCATGCGAAAGAGATGTTGAAGCTGGTGTTGCCTCTTTGAAACCGTAAGGTCGACTGGTTGTCAAATCGGCGTTCAACAATCTCTTATTCGAGGTTTGGCGAAATCTTTTGGTGATTTTCACGGCCTCTAGCTGCAGCTTGTATTTATCCCGTTTAAAATTAACAGGGACATTGACTGTAACTTCCTTTTCCGGATTCATCGCCACACTTTCAAAGGTTTCAAAGTCAAGTTTTTCAAGATTTTCGCGGTTTAACGTTAAGCCTTTAATTTTCTTGACTTCTTTTCCTTTGCTAGTGCGAAACGAGTAAGTTTTGGCACCGGTACTACAAAAGGAAGTTATATAATCACCGCCGAGTTCGTCCGCCCAGCAGCCAATATGGTTGCCAGTTGGAATGTCAAACTTTCCCGGTAGATGGCGGTAGATTATGGAGTCGGTGTCACAATACAAAGCTGAGCGGTCCAATTGAAGCAGCATCTATTTCAATTCGAGTCGCCCGTAGCAAGAAACAAAGCTCCCCACAATAGCCGACCCCAGTTTGTAGTCTAGAATGTAATCGCTTTTGGCTTTGTACGATAAGAGAGCGATCGACTCCGTAACTGGCCGTAAGTCGACTAATTCCAGAGTGTAATCGCTCGCGTATCGTATCAATTCGTAATAATTGTTGATAAAGATGCTGCGAATCTTTCCCGTATTCAACGCCATGCGACCCCAGAGAGAATTTAAATTAATTTTAGCGATATTACGCAGGGAAGGATTTGATTGAATATCCGCCACGGTCAGCGAGAGCTTTTCATTCTTATTTATATCGGCAATATACGCCTCTTTTTGCAGAGGCGTTTGCGCATGAGCGGGAAATCCGGAATTCTTCACTTTCAAGGCAATAAAATCAGTCATGTACTGGGCGAAGAAGTATTCCGTTTTTGGATAATGGTAAACCTCAAATATATCGAGGAGTTTATAACCATGCTCCATAGCGGCATAGACTTCTACCGTTGGCCAGACTGATTCGAAAGCTCGTTCATTAACAGTGTGATCGCAGATTTCCGCTCGCAATTCTAGACACGTGCGACAGAGGGCGTAGGCTAATTTACCACCACTGCGAAAAGGAATTAAGGGGATGTGGAGATCTTGAGGGGCCAGCAGACGACAACTCATAACGCCAAAATACCAGCCTGGCGATTTGTCAAAATCTCTGTTATAGATTATGGGGTGGCCGCTAGGGTACGGACAATCGCGACAAACTTTCGGGTACAAAGAAATAATATCCTTGTAGAAAATTTTCTCCTCACCTTGCACGTGGCAGTTAAGAACAAAATTTTCCGTTCGTCCCCCATAGAGAGCGCTACGAGCGGATATTTGAGGTCGAAAAGTTAAACTCTTGCAGAAAGCCTTTGCTTCGGCGTTTTCTTTTAAAAGCTTAGCAAATTGACACTCGAAGATGGAGGTATATTCATACCCAACCATCTTCTCTTTAATAAACAGCTCTCTATCTAGCGTCCGCTCGTACAGAAACCTGTTGCTGGCTTTGAGTTGGGTATTGTAGGCATTAAGTTTTTGGCATGGACAACCGTGAAAGTAGCAACCGTGAAAATCGTAGATTTTGGGCGGAGTTTGACTGTAGCCATCGACTAAATAGCGACCCACGCGATACTCGACCCCGTAGCTTAAAGCCGTTCGCAATTTTATATCCTCCGTTTTCTCCACCCAAGCGAGATATTTTAAGCTAATCTGACTGTGATTAAATTTTGCATTATAGCCGTTAGAAGGAACAATACCCATGCTGTAAGGTTTATAGTAATTGTTAAGATAGATAGTGGTTAGAGCACCCGCCAAAGTGATATTTTTTAAGCAAAAGGGGTCTAATTTTGTTAGGTCGACGTAAATTTTTCTAAAAGACTCGGACATCTTGAATGCAATATTTAATAAGCTCCTCTTTGATGTTAATGAACGAGCTTTCGAATCAGTCTGGCCAACGGTAGAAGTCTATGCCGCTATGGAGCATGGTTATAAACTCCTCGATATATTTGAGGTTTACCATTATCCAAAAACGGAATACTTCTTCGCCCAGTACATGACTGATTTTATTGCCTTGAAAGTGAAGAATTCCGGATTTCCCGCTCATGCGCAAACGCCTCTGCAAAAAGAGGCGTATATTGCCGATATAAATAAGAATGAAAAGCTCTCGCTGACCGTGGCGGATATTCAATCAAATCCTTCCCTGCGTAATATCGCTAAAATTAATTTAAATTCTCTCTGGGGTCGCATGGCGTTGAATACGGGAAAGATTCGCAGCATCTTTATCAACAATTATTACGAATTGATACGATACGCGAGCGATTACACTCTGGAATTAGTCGACTTACGGCCAGTTACGGAGTCGATCGCTCTCTTATCGTACAAACAAGCTTTGCATACGAATAATATTTGTCCCCTTAGGCATCTATCAAAGTAACTTCTTTTTAACCTTCGCTAAAGGTTTTTTTATATAACACGATCTCGTTTGAATTATTTAAAACACGCCAAACAACTTTTTTGCATACGAAAAAAACTTAGACCTCGGATAGATTTTGTAATTTCTATGTCTATATATCTAATTAACTTTTTGCTATTTATTGAATTTTAAGAATCTTGAAAGTATTGGCTAGACACTATTAGATTTGACCTCGCTACTTTTGTATATAAGCCCCGTGTTTCAAAATGAAAGTTATCAGTTGTTTTCTAAAGACTTCAACAGCACCTCTTTAAAATGTCTTTTTCCAACGCCTCTCGTTTGCCCTGCCTGCCGGTCATCAAAATCCATCCGGCAGCGCTTACTCCCCGTCGTACCACTCCCCAGTCGGCCGGACTGGACTTATATTGTCCAGTGGATATCGTAATTGACCCTCACGGTATCAAAATTGTGTCGACTGGGTTAGGCGTTATGCTGCCCGAGAACAGCTACGGCCGCGTTGTTGGCCGTAGCAGTTTAACAGCCCAAGGGCTGTTTGTCGCCGAGGGGACGATAGGTATGTTTATTAGTTATTTTATAATGCCCAAAAGTATAATATTTCTTAACAATAATAGACGCTGACTATCGCGGCCCGTTAAAAGTGGTCGTCGCAAATGTGGGGGAAACCCCCTACGTTGTCAAGCGGGGCGATCGTTTCGCCCAATTGATAGTTACGCCGGTTATATTGTTAAGACCGGTAGAAGTGGCGGTAAATATTTTTTAGTTTTTTAATTTAGAATTCAACTTGTAACATGTTTTTATGTTATTTCTAGACTTTGACCCCTACGTCACGCGGCAGTGGGGGGTTTGGGTCGACCGGCGTCTAGTAATTTTTTATTGGTGGTGGGTTTATTTTATGTAAATATTTTAGTTTTATATATTTTTGTTATTTTGTTTTAATGTTATTGTATAATATCTGTTATTAAAAATCTTTATTCGCATATTTGTATATTCTTTCCAGACTTATAATTATAGGCTTGTTTTTTTAGCTCCGCTTTAATTAACCTATCCAATGAAATTTATCTCTTTACTTACACCCCGCCTAATAAGCCAAGTAGGAACAAATCAACAATATCGCTTTCCTTGCTATTATATTACATATATATCACGTACTAGCTATTTAAATATCATTTGCTTTTGTAACCCGTCCAATATGCTATGCCTCTTTTTCTTTTTTGTTTACGGGTTGATAGTTAACGTTTTGTTAACTCTTTACGAAATCGAGCGGCGAAGCAGAAAACAGCTGGAAAATAAACCCCGACGTCCCTCCACAGATAACCCTTCCGAGTCCAATAACGATACGGGGTCAACGTGAAAAATGAACTCTTTAAAACATGTTTGTTTATCCTTGCTTATTGTTGATTATTTTGTAATATATATTTTGTATTTATTTATTACGCATATCTGTACATCTTATGAAAAGTAAAATATCTGGTGTATTAAAATCTGGCTGTTTTTCTTTATTAACTCTATGCCTACAATATGAAAGGTTGACGCCCATTACTAGACGATAGGGGACGACGCCCAGGTTGAATATAGGTTTAGTTTTGGTTTAAGTTAAGAAGATGGTGTCATGGGGGTTGAAACTAACAGGCA
Organism: Phalangium opilio; assembly: GCF_054372755.1. Lineage (NCBI taxonomy): Eukaryota > Metazoa > Arthropoda > Arachnida > Opiliones > Phalangiidae > Phalangium > Phalangium opilio. Next base: position 7,872,151 of record NW_028324160.1, on the reverse strand, counting down.
GGAGCTCGGGCTAGTCCAGACTTGTCTGGGAAGTTTGGTTTGAGTTTGGTGGAGGGCGGCCATCTTGGGGTGGCGGCCATCTTGGATCTCTGCGAATCTGTATAGCTATCACTACTTATTAGAGTATAACGGAAGGGAAATTTATAATATTGCAATGCTTCTATAGCATTTTGATCAACCTATAGCGGGCTTGTGGCGCAATGAATTACGCGTGTGCCTACGGAGCAGAAGATTCCAGGTTCGAGTCCTGGCAAGCTCTATGTTTATTTTCGTAAAAGATATTTTATGCGTCATAAAGAATGCATAAATACAATGTTTGGAAATTTTATTTATAATACGAAGCTAGGGCTTGTGGCGTAATGGATAACGTGTCTGCCTTCGAAGCAGAAGATTCCGGGTTCGAGTCCTGGCAAGCTCGGTATTACCATTTAAAGATGATTATTAGAGTATAACGGTAGGGAAATTTATAATATTGCAATGCTTCAATAGCATTTTGATCAACCTCTAACGGGCTTGTGGCGCAATGGATAACGCGTCTGCCTACGGAGCAGAAGATTCCAGGTTCGAGTCCTGGCAAGCTCGTTGTTTATTTTCGTATAAGATCTTTTATGCGTCATAAATAATGCATCAAAACACTGTTTGGAAATTTTATTTATAATACGAAGCTAGGGCTTGTGGCGTAATGGATAACGTGTCTGCCTTCGAAGCAGAAGATTCCGGGTTCGAGTCCTGGCAAGCTCGGTATTACCATTTAAAGATGATTATTAGAGTATAACGGAAGCGAAATTTATAATATTGCAATGCTTCTATAGCATTTTGATCAACCTCTAACGGGCTTGTGGCGTTATGGATAACGCGTCTGCCTTCGAAGCAGAAGATTCCGGGTTAGAGTCCTGGCAAGCTCGGTATTACCATTTAAAGATGATTATTATAGTATAACGGAAGGGAAATTTATAATATTGCAATGCTTCTATAGCATTTTGATCAACCTATAGCGGGATTGTGGCGCAATGAATTACGCGTGTGCCTACGGAGCAGAAGATTCCAGGTTTGAGTCCTGGCAAGCTCTATGTTTATTTTCGTAAAAGATCTTTTATGCGTCATAAAGAATGCATAAATACAATGTTTGGAAATTTTATTTATAATACGAAGCTAGGGCTTCACGCGTAATGGGTAACGCGTCTGCCTTCGAAGCAGAAAATTCCAGGTTCGAGTCCTGGTAAGCTCGGTATTACCATTTGAAGATGATTATTAGAGTATAACGAAGGGAAATTTATAATATTGCAATGCTTCAATAGCATTTTTATCAAGCTCTAACGGGCTTGTGGTGCAATGGATAACGCGTCTGCCTTCGAAGCAGAAAATTCCAGGTTCGAGTCCTGGCAAGCTCGGTATTACCATTTAAAGATGATTATCAGAGTATAACGAAGGGAAATTTATAATATTGCAATGCTTCAATAGCATTTAGATCAACCACTAACGGGCTTGTGACGCAATGGATAACGCGTCTGCCTACGGAGCAGAAGATTCCACGTTCGAGTCCTGGCAAGCTCGGTATTACCATTTGAAGATGATTATTAGAGTATAACGAAGGGAAATATATAATATTGCAATGCTTCAATAGCATTTTGATCAACCTCTAACGGGCTTGTGGCGCAATGGATAACGCGTCTGCCTACGGAGCAGAAGATTCCGGGTTAAAGTCCTGGCAAGCTCGGTATTACCATTTAAAGATGATTATTAGAGTGTAACGGAAGGGAAATTTATAATATTGCAATGCTTCAATAGCATTTTGAAATACTTATAACGGGCTTGTGGCGCAATGGATAACACGTCTGCCTACGGAGCAGAAGATTCCAGGTTCGAGTCCTTGCAAGCTCTATGTTTATTTTCGTAAAAGATCTTTTATGCGTCATAAAGAATGCATAAATACAATGTTTGGAAATTTTATTTATAATACGAAGCTAGGGCTTGTGGCGTAATGGATAACGCGTCTGCCTTCGAAGCAGAAAATTCCAGGTTCGAGTCCTGGCAAGCTCGGTATTACAATTTAAAGATGATTATTAGAGTATAACGGAAGGGAAATTTATAATATTGCAATGCTTCAATAGCATTTTGATCAACCTCTAACGGGCTTGTGGCGCAATGGATAACGCGTCTGCCTACGGAGCAGAAGATTCCAGGTTCGAGTCCTGGCAAGCTCGTTGTTTATTTTCGTATAAGATCTTTTATGCGTCATAAAGAATGCATCAAAACACTGTTTGGAAATTTTATTTATAATACGAAGCTAGGGCTTGTGGCGTAATGGATAACGTGTCTGCCTTGATCGTTGTTAGCTTTCGTGGAGTGCGGTTGTTTCTTTTCGCTCTCCGTGTTTGTTGCGTTTTACGGTTTCCTTTTTCGGCGGTCCTTTCTCCGCCTTGTTAGTCGGATCCTTTGCGGCGTACTTTGTTGGTTGTTTTTGATTGTACGGAATTCGGCTTTCGCCCGCGAAGCCTCGGTCTCGAGGGTTTCCTTCGGGGAGTCCTCCATCATGGAGGCGCTTCGACGAAGCGTCTTCGTTGTTTGTATGGTGCAAACCACTGCTGTTGTTGTTGCTGCCGTTAAAAAATCATTTGGTCTTGATGCCATTTCGTCTGTGGTTCCTGGTAATGGAGGTTACTTTATTACGTTTTTGTCGGAGAAAGATGCTGAAGAGTGTGTCAAAGCTGGGGTGGAAATCATGGACGTCCTGTGTCCTGCTGAATCAGTCGTCTCGAGATCGGTAATTATTAAAATACATGGTTTGCCTGAATTCGTGTCCGATGATGCCGTGGTTGCGAAATTGGTCTCCCTTGGTTGCGAAATCAAGGGGAGGTCGTTTGGCGTAAATTTGATGGATTGTACCTTGGTGAGCGTTGCGTACGCGTGGTTTTGCCTAAGGGGGTTTCATCACTTCCGTACGGCTTGAAAATCGCGGATGTTCTCGGGCGCGAAACCTTTTATCGCGTTCGCCATGAGGCGCAAAATCGGGTTTGTAACGGGTGTCTCGCTGAAGGTCACATTTACAAAAGTTGTCCGCGTAATGTTTGTCGTCGGTGTGAGACACACGGTCATCTTGCCCGTGACTGCCCAGAGAAGATGGGTCAGGTAGCTATCGGTTCTGAACGCGATGTCGTGCTCCAGTCCGAAGTCTTTCCTGTCCGTGATGGGGCAGGCTTGCCCCCTGCTCTCATGTCCGATGGAGTTGCTGATGCGGAGATTCCTAATGTCACCGTTACCATTTCTGGCCATCATGGCCAGAATCTCAGTTCTAGTGAGGATATGCTCGTCGACGGTGACCCTGATGCGGAAGTTAACCCTTTTGAGTCAGAGGGGGGCGGCAATCGGGGAACTAAACATTCTCTTGGTTCCACCTCTGACTTGTCGCAGAAACGTCCCCAGTTCCTCAGGAAACCGAATCCGAATCTGGCCAACGCTCGTGGTTTACTCCGAATAAACCGCCGGACCCTTCACAGACAAAGTAGGTTGCATGGTTGTCAAAATAGCTACTTTAAATGTTCATGGTTTACGGGACGTGGGTAAGATGGCTTTATTAGTCGAATTCATTAAGGACATGGACATTGTTTTTTTACAAGAAACGCATTGGGATGCGTCGCATGTCGCTGCCTTTAAATTGTTATTTTTTGGTCAATTGTTTTTTTCTCACGATCTAGTGAGTGGCTTTCGGGGGGTTGCTATCTTGTTTACTAAAAAATTGGCTATACGGGTCTTGAATGTTACTCAAATAATTTCCGGTCGGGCTTTATTGGTTACTACCGAGTTTTTTGATGTAAGAACGTATTTTTTTAATGTTTACGCCCCCAACGCCGAGGGTGATCGGGTTCAGTTTTTTTGGAGATATCAGAAATTCTTTCCCGGACGGTAGAGTCGTGTTTGCGGGGGATTTAAATGATATTTGCAGTCGCCACCTGGATCGTTCGCCCTCGGGGGTGGGGTCCTTTGGTTTTCGGCCTACTAACGCTCAAGTTTTTAAGGATAGCCTAAGTTTGATTGACACTTACCGACTTAAACATGCTAATAATTGTGAATTTACGCGCTCGGGTTTTGTATTTGGTAAATTTATTCGTTCTCGCATTGACTACATTTTTGTTCGTAATTTTGACTCCCATAATGTCCGTCATTCCCTTATCCGACCTTGTCCTATTTCCGATCATGCCATGGTCATCACTCACATGGATTTCGAGGGCATCATTCGCGGTCCGGGGACTTGGTCTTTTAATGACTCCTTACTTGACGAAGCCGTTTTCGCGACGGCCGTACAGCGCGTCATCGCTCGCAGTCGGTCTACGCCGGAATGTCGCGATGACATTTTCCTTTGGTATGAAAATTTAAAGACTCGACTACGTGACTATGCTATTTTTTATGGTAAATCGCGTGCCAGAGATCAGCGGCAGACACGCGCGACGTTGGCCTCTCGGTTCGCGTCTCTCTCGGACCAGTTAATACAGACTCCCGCGGATCATCTCGAGAAGGAATTGTTTGACGTTCAGACTGCTTTACGGGACTATGACTTACGTGAGTTGCAGGGTGCGGTTGTTCGTTCAAATTTGGCGTGGCAGGATTTGGGGGAACAACCTTCCGGGTACTTTCTTAGTTTAGAACGGCACCGCCAATCCAGGCGGAGCCTGAAACATCTTCAGTTGGATGACGGTACCACCCTCGACGATAGCCTCCGCGTGCGGGGCGAAGTCTTCCGCTATTTTAGTGATCTCTACCGACGGGCTCCGAGCGATGATTCCGTTACGGATCACTTTACGTCCTTCGTCAAGGACCGTTTGACACCTGACGACAGGGATCTGTGTGACGGCCCTGTTACGTGGCCCGACCTTACCGCCGCCTTACGCGCGATGGCCGTTGGTCGTAGCCCTGGCACGGATGGGCTCACCGTCCGGTTTTGGCGGTTCGTCTTACCACTGATTAAGGACGAATTCTTGCGCCTTTTGATGGAAATCCATACCACGGGTCGGCTACCCCGGTCCATGACGCAGGGTATGGTGGTTTTATTGCCGAAGGAGGGGGACCCGTCGCTTCTTCGTAATTGGAGGCCGATTACGCTATTAAATACGGATCGAAAGCTCATTGCGAAGGTGTTTGCCTCTCGACTCTCGTTGATCGCGCCGTCCGTTATTTCACCTTGTCAAACGGGCGCTATTCGTGGGCGCGACGTGTCCACGACGACTCGGTACGTGAGCGATGTGATGTCTTACTTACATCTGAAAAACCAGCCCGGTATACTATTGAAGATGGACCTGACAAAAGCGTTTGATTGTGTGGACTGGACTTTTCTGCTTCGCACACTTGCTTCGTTTGGTTTTGGCCCCGTGTTAAACGAGCTCACTACCACTTTGTTTGACGTCACCTCCACTTGCGCCAACGCCGAGTGTCGAAAACAAATATGTCACTCTCAAAGCTGCTCGGAATTTGACACAAATTTCAGTGATCGAGTCGAGCGAAATTTACACGAAGCGTTGCCGCAGTTGGATCGAGAGAAAATTTTGGATCAATTTGAGACCGACCATGGCTGGCTCGAGGATCAAGAGGATATTTACGATTATTTTGTTAACAGTTTTGCCGATTTAAAAAACGCCCTGATATATGGTTATTAAAAACAAAATGTACTGATATATAGTATTTGTTTAACTGATATTGTTTTTATAAAATACCTTTGTGTGTATTAAATAAAGTTGTTTATTGGGAAACCATTTAGTCGTTATTTACACTTTTTAAGATATGGACGCTAAAATTAAAAAAATTTATTACGACGTGGCTAATCCGGCCGCTTATGGGTCGCTAGCGAGGTTACAAAAAGCTTTACCGCATGTGCCAGAAGCAAAATTAATCGCCTTCCTCGAAAAGCAACCCGCCTACACGAACCATCGCTTTAGACGCTTCCGATTCAAGACCAATCAAGTGTACGCCACGACCATTGATGATGTTTTTCAAGCTGATTTGTTGGATCTACCGAAATTAAAACGTTTTAATAAAAATGTCCGTTATGTTTTGTGCGTCATTGACGTCTTAAGCCGCTACGGATGGACAGTACCTCTTAAAAACAAAACATCTGGCGAGATTATCGAAAATTTTAAAAAAATATTTCGAGAGAGGATCCCTTTAAAAATATACACCGATTTTGGTGGAGAATTTAATTCGCGCAACTTTGGTTCCATTTTGAAACGTCACAATGTGCGAATACATTTTGCCCGGAGTCAGCATAAGGCTAGTCTAGCGGAACGTTTTATTAGAACAATCAAGGAACAAATTGCCCGGGTTATTACGGCCACAGGGAATAAAAATTACGTGAAATATTTACCTTTAATTAATCGAGCCTATAATGAACGGGTTCATTCGACAATTGGAATTGCGCCGGCTCATGTTAATATAGATAACGAATCAATTATTTGGAATAAACTGTACGGGAAATCAAACGGAATTAATCGATACGCACCGAGGCTTAAAGTTGGCGACTACGTGCGTCTTTCTATAGCAAGTCGAGTCTTTAGAAAAATTAGCTCGGGAGGGACGTTTACTGACGAGATATTTCGCATTGTTGACGTTATACCAAGGTCTCCACCCGTCTATCGCGTAGCGGATTTAAAAGGGGAGCAAATTTTGGGTGTTTTCTACGCCGCCGAATTACAAAAAGTCTCGTTACCTGAGACGGGACTTGTCAAAACTAAATTATGAACACTTCGCAAATAAACGCTCTTTTAACGTGCGACGAAAGAACACGACCCTACTATTTAGGATGCTTCCCAGTAGATAAACTCCCTCCACATCCTAGGAGACAGAAATTTTGCTTCATATTTAATAATGAAGCAGCTGGTCAGGCTGGAGAACATTGGATAGCGTGCTTTTCTAACAATGACACGGTGGAAATGTTTTGCACTTACGGAAATTCACCGCGATACTACAAAGTTAATTTAAAACGATACGGGAAACGAGTTGTTTACAATAAACAGCAAATTCAACATCCATTTTTTCAACTGTGCGGTCTGCATTGTAGTCTGTACCTAGCACTCCGCTGTGAGGGCGTGGCTAGACAGACGATATTAGACGCTATTTACGCTAATAACCTTAAACTTAACGACTATGTCGCTTTATTATATTTATCTCTACATTTAAAAAAACATGTACACAGATATTGTTCACAATAAAACAATTTTTTATTTGTCTTAATTTTACATTTTATTATTTAATATCACGCCATTTATGATGTCGACCCCTTCGTTCGTTAGATGGAACTACTGGGCCGAGATTTTGAAGTTCGTCTTTCTTTTTTCGAGGTTTTTTTTTGTTTTTTCTTTTTCTTTTGTTTAGCAGAGGCCGTTTCAAACAGGTTTTCCAAATCCGTTAAATTGTCCCCGTTTTCCTCCGCTAAATTCTCTTGTTCATCGGCGATTTCTTCTTGAAAAACGTCATCGGGATTTGCATAACCGTAAGCTCCTTCTTCTAGCTCCCTTTTTGGCGTGAAAAATGTCTGTTGCAAACGATTTGCCAAAACTTCGGCTTGCCGTTTCACCATATCGCCAACATAGGTCGGGCCATATTGCTGGTAGAATTCTTCCTGTGTTGGTGTCCTAACAGCCGCTTCGCTTTTAAAAACCTTTTGCCTAGGTTCGGTTTTATAACGACGAGGTGTGGTGAACGAGCTGTCAGGTGTGCTTGTTGTAGCTGATGACGCTGCATAGCTCGGCCATGACAATTGTTTTTTTCGCGGCGGCGTTTTAGCGGTGACCGGTAATGGCGGCGCGCTGGCGGTAGACATTGAAGGACTAACGACCTCAAATTTAGGTAAAGGAATTTGTTTCTCGATACTTAAATATTTCTTAAAAGCGTCTAAATATTTATATAATTTATCGTAAGCATTCAATGGCGATTTCAATATATCATCAATCTCTCGGTCCAAGGCGGAATGTTCTTGCGCCGCTGTTGAAGTTACAGCAGTGGACCATTTGTTTCATAGTTTAGCAGCTATGGCTTGGACAATTGAGGGCAGGATAGCTGCAAGCAACGTTGTAAGAAAGCCACCTGATTGCTGCAACAACAGCTTTTTTTTTGCTTTTCTGCGACAAGGTACTAGATCCGAGTTGTCTAATAATTTTCTTGTACTTTGCTAGCTTTTTCTTACGGTTTTTACTCAAATAAATGCCCCCGCCCTTTAAATTCTTACAAATTGTCTGAATGCTCTTTAATTGAGGCGCGCTACTATTGTTTAAGAGGGTTCGCCGTTGTTTACAGCTAGTTTGACGCAAACTTTGTAAATAAGGGACAAATTTGGCAAACTTTGTCGAAGGACGGGCTACTACGAAACGAGAGCGTTTTCCTGATCGACGTTTAACACGCGGCGCCATTATTCAAATGACAATTAAATTTAATCGACATAGACATACATAGGTGATTCGTGAGGTGGAACACGCGACCTTAATCGTAAATTTTCCGGAGTTTCTTGTTTCAAATCAATTAACAAATAGCTATAGGGTTCTTTAGTGGCTAGTCTGTACGCTTCCGTAATTCGTTTCGGGTTATCCGGACTTATTTGTTGCGCTAAATATCTAATTGAGGCAACATCTCGAGGATTTTTCATTATTATAAAATAGGAAGAGTTTTGGGAAATTATCCGCGATTGGCTACCTTTGGGAAACAGTTGCTGCGTAATAATAATGACCGTATATCCTAAGTGATGCGACGTTACGCACACTAAATCGGCAATATGAGTTTGCTTAAATAATTGGCTAGCTAAGTCGTCTAGTATCAAGTAGGAATCGCGATTCATTTCCCAAAAGTCCGTATCGGCCGTTGGCAATCCTTGAATAAATTGAATTCCCGGAATCAATTGTTTCAATTTTTCGTAGTTTGGCTGCCAAGCCGCGTAGCAATATATAACCTTTTTATACGGTGGGTCAAACATTAGCTGATGATTTTGTAATAAATTACTTAAAAGAAAACTCTTCCCCGCTTGCGTCGGCCCCACGATTAGAAACTGGGCAGGTGTTTGGAATTTTAAAGAATGCGAGACTGACTCGGTTGGATTCATTTTAAATAATAAACATTTTATTATTGTTCACATGCTATTTATATTAAAAAACAAAGATATATATTTAAAAAAACATTAATAATCAAAAAATTAAAACATTATAAACCCAAAAACCCCAAAAAACCCTTACATATTTAAACAGAATTAATAAGAACAATATAAACAAAAAAAACCCTTTTACCCAAAATCCCCTATTAATTGTTTTTTAAAAAAGTTTTTTCAAAGTTCGTTATCCGTTGCCGAAACCGTTGGGCATTCATGAAGTCAAAGTTCACGCGAGACTCGGAGGGTAGGATGTAGACACGCACTACAGAAGAAAACACGACGGATTGATGCGCACGCGCACTTTTTCGTTTCCCGACCGCTCGTTGTTGGTGGCTGGGCATGTTTGGACCAAAGGGTCGCAAACATCCTCGCCCTCGCTGGTCGGGAAGTCGGGAAACCCCTGACGCAGTGGTTTGTTGTTGCACGGCTTTTTTGGAAACCATCGGACACGATGGACTGTGCTTCCGATGTTCCCTCGATGGATGGTCCGTGCAACGCCACTGGTACAGGGCAATGCCGCAAAAGGCGCAGCGCGTCGTCTACGTTTCTACATCTGCAAGATAGAAACCGTCTTTGGCCAGGGCTTCGATAGGAACGCACGATTCCCACAAGCCCTCAAAAGTATGTCTCCGCCTAGCCTCGTAATTCATGCGAAAGAGATGTTGAAGCTGGTGTTGCCTCTTTGAAACCGTAAGGTCGACTGGTTGTCAAATCGGCGTTCAACAATCTCTTATTCGAGGTTTGGCGAAATCTTTTGGTGATTTTCACGGCCTCTAGCTGCAGCTTGTATTTATCCCGTTTAAAATTAACAGGGACATTGACTGTAACTTCCTTTTCCGGATTCATCGCCACACTTTCAAAGGTTTCAAAGTCAAGTTTTTCAAGATTTTCGCGGTTTAACGTTAAGCCTTTAATTTTCTTGACTTCTTTTCCTTTGCTAGTGCGAAACGAGTAAGTTTTGGCACCGGTACTACAAAAGGAAGTTATATAATCACCGCCGAGTTCGTCCGCCCAGCAGCCAATATGGTTGCCAGTTGGAATGTCAAACTTTCCCGGTAGATGGCGGTAGATTATGGAGTCGGTGTCACAATACAAAGCTGAGCGGTCCAATTGAAGCAGCATCTATTTCAATTCGAGTCGCCCGTAGCAAGAAACAAAGCTCCCCACAATAGCCGACCCCAGTTTGTAGTCTAGAATGTAATCGCTTTTGGCTTTGTACGATAAGAGAGCGATCGACTCCGTAACTGGCCGTAAGTCGACTAATTCCAGAGTGTAATCGCTCGCGTATCGTATCAATTCGTAATAATTGTTGATAAAGATGCTGCGAATCTTTCCCGTATTCAACGCCATGCGACCCCAGAGAGAATTTAAATTAATTTTAGCGATATTACGCAGGGAAGGATTTGATTGAATATCCGCCACGGTCAGCGAGAGCTTTTCATTCTTATTTATATCGGCAATATACGCCTCTTTTTGCAGAGGCGTTTGCGCATGAGCGGGAAATCCGGAATTCTTCACTTTCAAGGCAATAAAATCAGTCATGTACTGGGCGAAGAAGTATTCCGTTTTTGGATAATGGTAAACCTCAAATATATCGAGGAGTTTATAACCATGCTCCATAGCGGCATAGACTTCTACCGTTGGCCAGACTGATTCGAAAGCTCGTTCATTAACAGTGTGATCGCAGATTTCCGCTCGCAATTCTAGACACGTGCGACAGAGGGCGTAGGCTAATTTACCACCACTGCGAAAAGGAATTAAGGGGATGTGGAGATCTTGAGGGGCCAGCAGACGACAACTCATAACGCCAAAATACCAGCCTGGCGATTTGTCAAAATCTCTGTTATAGATTATGGGGTGGCCGCTAGGGTACGGACAATCGCGACAAACTTTCGGGTACAAAGAAATAATATCCTTGTAGAAAATTTTCTCCTCACCTTGCACGTGGCAGTTAAGAACAAAATTTTCCGTTCGTCCCCCATAGAGAGCGCTACGAGCGGATATTTGAGGTCGAAAAGTTAAACTCTTGCAGAAAGCCTTTGCTTCGGCGTTTTCTTTTAAAAGCTTAGCAAATTGACACTCGAAGATGGAGGTATATTCATACCCAACCATCTTCTCTTTAATAAACAGCTCTCTATCTAGCGTCCGCTCGTACAGAAACCTGTTGCTGGCTTTGAGTTGGGTATTGTAGGCATTAAGTTTTTGGCATGGACAACCGTGAAAGTAGCAACCGTGAAAATCGTAGATTTTGGGCGGAGTTTGACTGTAGCCATCGACTAAATAGCGACCCACGCGATACTCGACCCCGTAGCTTAAAGCCGTTCGCAATTTTATATCCTCCGTTTTCTCCACCCAAGCGAGATATTTTAAGCTAATCTGACTGTGATTAAATTTTGCATTATAGCCGTTAGAAGGAACAATACCCATGCTGTAAGGTTTATAGTAATTGTTAAGATAGATAGTGGTTAGAGCACCCGCCAAAGTGATATTTTTTAAGCAAAAGGGGTCTAATTTTGTTAGGTCGACGTAAATTTTTCTAAAAGACTCGGACATCTTGAATGCAATATTTAATAAGCTCCTCTTTGATGTTGTAAATAGATCCTTCCATTGACGTGTACCAAGTATGAAAATCCTTATAATCATTGGCCTTCATTTGAGCCACGTTAAAGTACGAAGCTTCAGGGATGACGCCAATGTAATTAAGATTTTCTTCGGTATGAAAATCGAATGGAAAGAATCCTTTCGCCACATCGCCGAGGCTAAACATGCTGGTGAAATTACGCAAAGGTTGACTAATATAATTAAAGCTATCGAGAAATCTAATTTGAGGCCCCTCGAGATGAATCATGAGAATTTTACTGCCGTCAAAAATAACGGCAGGGGTGACGTGTCTATGAACTAAAGCATTGAGAATTAAGAAGTTATCAAAAGCTTTCGCGTAATGAGCTACGACTTGCGTGTTAGTAAAGCGCGGCTGATACGTTTTACGCTTCTGTCCAGTCAAAACTACCTGCTCTACGCTGAATAAATAATTTAAAAATTGCTCGACGCAATTGGCGCCGTAAAAAATTTTAGTTTCAAAGCCAGCTTCAGTTTCAACGTCGCAAACTAATAAAATGGGGACGTGGATATTATTTCTAAGAATAGTCTCAATGTCGTAATAAATAAACCGCGAGGGTTTCATTTTGGTTTCCAAAGGCATAACAAAATGTTCACCTGGCGGATGAACTATTTTACATTGAGAGCATTCGGGATTGCAGTCGTGATCCTCGCCCATCAGCCGCCCGCATTCTAAACATCGTTTTTGACTCGTGCAGGTGCCATTAAGTAAATGAGTTTCGTAGCAGGGGCCCGGGAAAAAGTAGCGGTGACATTCGTCGCAACGTTTTAAAACGTCCTCCTTGGTTAAATGAAAAGCTTCTCCTTGACACCGAAAACATATATAGGGTTTTGTATCCTCGGGGCATTTATGCTCTTTTAACAATTCGTATTTGTAAAAAGATTTTAGGCATAAATCGCAAGAGATACAACCCCCCATCATGCCGTGCCAAGTTTTCGCAGGGTGGATATGGTCGCCAATTTTTAATAGATAAATAAATTTAGGAGCTTGGGGTCCTTTGAAAAATATGGTAAAATTATTCGCAGCATCAACGATTACGATCCGATAATGGGGAGCTAAATAATTTTGAAATTTTTGAATATCCTCTAGAGTAACGTAACCCTCGGGGACGCCGGCTTTTCGGTGCAAGATTTTTGCAATATTACCCACAAGGGTGCTATTACGTTTCATTTTGTCAAAATTGTTCTGGTTAAAGGGCGGACCTTGCTTATTTTGTTGATAAAAATGGCGATCGGCCATCTCTTTACCCAGAACTAAACTTCGAGCAAAACAGAGGTTATCATTGTTTTACGAAATAATCCAAATTAACCAAAGTTCTATTTTTAATGGATTTATAATAAGTCCCTATATTTGCATCGAGGTTTAAAAAAATTATGTCAAACTGAAAATCTTCACCATTAAAGACAAAGTCCCGACTAGATTGCGTCACTCTATAGATGGTCCGCATAATTCGCTTACTGGTGAATTTATCAATTTTTCTAAATTTAATATTTACGGGGGTCGTCAATCCGGGGGAGCTTAAAACAAATCGAACTCGATTATACCCGGGGTTCTCGGTTACTAATTTGCGTATAACTTCGTCGAGAATTTTTCGAAAAATTCGAAAAAAATCTCGCGTTGGAATGTCATCCAAATTTTTAAAAGCTATACGCAAATCGATTTGTTTACAATGCCACTTGCGACTCGTTTTGTCAATCTGCCGCTCAATTGCGTAGTACCGGTTTACCTGTGCGTGTTCTTCTCCCTCACTACCCTCCGAGTCGGTCCCGCTGCTGCCGCTGCTCGAACTCATTTTTTGAATCTCTATCAGAAATAAAAAAAATTGGAAAAAAATTTGGTTTGTAAATTTATTGTTAATAAGATACTTACTTTGCTGGGCGGCTGCTGCGTGGCCTGAGCGTCACCCTTTATGTCCTCCACCAACCGGTGGAATGCGTTCAAGAGCTTGACACCGTCCCGGCTTTTGGCGTCAACGACTCGCTTCAGCCGCTTGTGGCTACACTCCCAAAGCTTGTCGGCTTGGGAGTCTTTTATATCTTTGAATTTGTAGACACTCACGTCTACAAAATAATCCCCCTTTCGCGGGGGGACTTTTGTCTCGAAGTACTGACCGTCGCTCCTCAGCCGGTACGACCCTTCGATACCGTTAACGCCGACGACGTGTTTTTGCAGGACTTCCTGCACAAATGACTCGTCGTCGGAGTCTATTAGTATCTCCGGGGCAGCTGGTGTTAGAAAATGGCCCAAAGAATGACGACCGCTACTCGGTCCTGGTCGAGCACCTGGAGACGTTGGCGGTGAATCAATGAGTGACTGCGAGAGCGACTGTGATTCTTGATACTTATTCATGTCGGATAGTTTGATTGTGAAAATCCAATGCCCATGCTCGAGCTTTTATACCCAAAATCTCGGGGCCATTTTTTTTAAAATACAGGCTCAGACATGGTTTTTTATAACACAACCTTATTCTACTCTTATTAAGAGTTTTAAAAAAAATATAATTATGTCTAATATGCTATTTTTTACTTTAACCTAAAATACATTTTCTTTATTGCGGAGTTGATACTAAAGATTAAAGAAGACATTAATATATTTATCTATAAAAAAATAACCTCTCTAGTTTAATATTAATATACATTTATTCAGATTTATATCATGTTAAAAAACAATTTCCGTCCCTCCCAAAGTAATTACTTTTAACCTTCACTAATAAATTGTTTTTCTTATATAAAACGATCTCGTGATAATTATTCAAGTTATTCGAAACACGCCCAAACAAGCTTTGCATACGAATAATATTTGTCCCCTTAGGCATCTATCAAAGTAACTTCTTTTTAACCTTCGCTAAAGGTTTTTTTATATAACACGATCTCGTTTGAATTATTTAAAACACGCCAAACAACTTTTTTGCATACGAAAAAAACTTAGACCTCGGATAGATTTTGTAATTTCTATGTCTATATATCTAATTAACTTTTTGCTATTTATTGAATTTTAAGAATCTTGAAAGTATTGGCTAGACACTATTAGATTTGACCTCGCTACTTTTGTATATAAGCCCCGTGTTTCAAAATGAAAGTTATCAGTTGTTTTCTAAAGACTTCAACAGCACCTCTTTAAAATGTCTTTTTCCAACGCCTCTCGTTTGCCCTGCCTGCCGGTCATCAAAATCCATCCGGCAGCGCTTACTCCCCGTCGTACCACTCCCCAGTCGGCCGGACTGGACTTATATTGTCCAGTGGATATCGTAATTGACCCTCACGGTATCAAAATTGTGTCGACTGGGTTAGGCGTTATGCTGCCCGAGAACAGCTACGGCCGCGTTGTTGGCCGTAGCAGTTTAACAGCCCAAGGGCTGTTTGTCGCCGAGGGGACGATAGGTATGTTTATTAGTTATTTTATAATGCCCAAAAGTATAATATTTCTTAACAATAATAGACGCTGACTATCGCGGCCCGTTAAAAGTGGTCGTCGCAAATGTGGGGGAAACCCCCTACGTTGTCAAGCGGGGCGATCGTTTCGCCCAATTGATAGTTACGCCGGTTATATTGTTAAGACCGGTAGAAGTGGCGGTAAATATTTTTTAGTTTTTTAATTTAGAATTCAACTTGTAACATGTTTTTATGTTATTTCTAGACTTTGACCCCTACGTCACGCGGCAGTGGGGGGTTTGGGTCGACCGGCGTCTAGTAATTTTTTATTGGTGGTGGGTTTATTTTATGTAAATATTTTAGTTTTATATATTTTTGTTATTTTGTTTTAATGTTATTGTATAATATCTGTTATTAAAAATCTTTATTCGCATATTTGTATATTCTTTCCAGACTTATAATTATAGGCTTGTTTTTTTAGCTCCGCTTTAATTAACCTATCCAATGAAATTTATCTCTTTACTTACACCCCGCCTAATAAGCCAAGTAGGAACAAATCAACAATATCGCTTTCCTTGCTATTATATTACATATATATCACGTACTAGCTATTTAAATATCATTTGCTTTTGTAACCCGTCCAATATGCTATGCCTCTTTTTCTTTTTTGTTTACGGGTTGATAGTTAACGTTTTGTTAACTCTTTACGAAATCGAGCGGCGAAGCAGAAAACAGCTGGAAAATAAACCCCGACGTCCCTCCACAGATAACCCTTCCGAGTCCAATAACGATACGGGGTCAACGTGAAAAATGAACTCTTTAAAACATGTTTGTTTATCCTTGCTTATTGTTGATTATTTTGTAATATATATTTTGTATTTATTTATTACGCATATCTGTACATCTTATGAAAAGTAAAATATCTGGTGTATTAAAATCTGGCTGTTTTTCTTTATTAACTCTATGCCTACAATATGAAAGGTTGACGCCCATTACTAGACGATAGGGGACGACGCCCAGGTTGAATATAGGTTTAGTTTTGGTTTAAGTTAAGAAGATGGTGTCATGGGGGTTGAAACTAACAGGCAGGAGCTCGGGCTAGTCCAGACTTGTCTGGGAAGTTTGGTTTGAGTTTGGTGGAGGGCGGCCATCTTGGGGTGGCGGCCATCTTGGATCTCTGCGAATCTGTATAGCTATCACTACTTATTAGAGTATAACGGAAGGGAAATTTATAATATTGCAATGCTTCTATAGCATTTTGATCAACCTATAGCGGGCTTGTGGCGCAATGAATTACGCGTGTGCCTACGGAGCAGAAGATTCCAGGTTCGAGTCCTGGCAAGCTCTATGTTTATTTTCGTAAAAGATATTTTATGCGTCATAAAGAATGCATAAATACAATGTTTGGAAATTTTATTTATAATACGAAGCTAGGGCTTGTGGCGTAATGGATAACGTGTCTGCCTTCGAAGCAGAAGATTCCGGGTTCGAGTCCTGGCAAGCTCGGTATTACCATTTAAAGATGATTATTAGAGTATAACGGTAGGGAAATTTATAATATTGCAATGCTTCAATAGCATTTTGATCAACCTCTAACGGGCTTGTGGCGCAATGGATAACGCGTCTGCCTACGGAGCAGAAGATTCCAGGTTCGAGTCCTGGCAAGCTCGTTGTTTATTTTCGTATAAGATCTTTTATGCGTCATAAATAATGCATCAAAACACTGTTTGGAAATTTTATTTATAATACGAAGCTAGGGCTTGTGGCGTAATGGATAACGTGTCTGCCTTCGAAGCAGAAGATTCCGGGTTCGAGTCCTGGCAAGCTCGGTATTACCATTTAAAGATGATTATTAGAGTATAACGGAAGCGAAATTTATAATATTGCAATGCTTCTATAGCATTTTGATCAACCTCTAACGGGCTTGTGGCGTTATGGATAACGCGTCTGCCTTCGAAGCAGAAGATTCCGGGTTAGAGTCCTGGCAAGCTCGGTATTACCATTTAAAGATGATTATTATAGTATAACGGAAGGGAAATTTATAATATTGCAATGCTTCTATAGCATTTTGATCAACCTATAGCGGGATTGTGGCGCAATGAATTACGCGTGTGCCTACGGAGCAGAAGATTCCAGGTTTGAGTCCTGGCAAGCTCTATGTTTATTTTCGTAAAAGATCTTTTATGCGTCATAAAGAATGCATAAATACAATGTTTGGAAATTTTATTTATAATACGAAGCTAGGGCTTCACGCGTAATGGGTAACGCGTCTGCCTTCGAAGCAGAAAATTCCAGGTTCGAGTCCTGGTAAGCTCGGTATTACCATTTGAAGATGATTATTAGAGTATAACGAAGGGAAATTTATAATATTGCAATGCTTCAATAGCATTTTTATCAAGCTCTAACGGGCTTGTGGTGCAATGGATAACGCGTCTGCCTTCGAAGCAGAAAATTCCAGGTTCGAGTCCTGGCAAGCTCGGTATTACCATTTAAAGATGATTATCAGAGTATAACGAAGGGAAATTTATAATATTGCAATGCTTCAATAGCATTTAGATCAACCACTAACGGGCTTGTGACGCAATGGATAACGCGTCTGCCTACGGAGCAGAAGATTCCACGTTCGAGTCCTGGCAAGCTCGGTATTACCATTTGAAGATGATTATTAGAGTATAACGAAGGGAAATATATAATATTGCAATGCTTCAATAGCATTTTGATCAACCTCTAACGGGCTTGTGGCGCAATGGATAACGCGTCTGCCTACGGAGCAGAAGATTCCGGGTTAAAGTCCTGGCAAGCTCGGTATTACCATTTAAAGATGATTATTAGAGTGTAACGGAAGGGAAATTTATAATATTGCAATGCTTCAATAGCATTTTGAAATACTTATAACGGGCTTGTGGCGCAATGGATAACACGTCTGCCTACGGAGCAGAAGATTCCAGGTTCGAGTCCTTGCAAGCTCTATGTTTATTTTCGTAAAAGATCTTTTATGCGTCATAAAGAATGCATAAATACAATGTTTGGAAATTTTATTTATAATACGAAGCTAGGGCTTGTGGCGTAATGGATAACGCGTCTGCCTTCGAAGCAGAAAATTCCAGGTTCGAGTCCTGGCAAGCTCGGTATTACAATTTAAAGATGATTATTAGAGTATAACGGAAGGGAAATTTATAATATTGCAATGCTTCAATAGCATTTTGATCAACCTCTAACGGGCTTGTGGCGCAATGGATAACGCGTCTGCCTACGGAGCAGAAGATTCCAGGTTCGAGTCCTGGCAAGCTCGTTGTTTATTTTCGTATAAGATCTTTTATGCGTCATAAAGAATGCATCAAAACACTGTTTGGAAATTTTATTTATAATACGAAGCTAGGGCTTGTGGCGTAATGGATAACGTGTCTGCCTTGATCGTTGTTAGCTTTCGTGGAGTGCGGTTGTTTCTTTTCGCTCTCCGTGTTTGTTGCGTTTTACGGTTTCCTTTTTCGGCGGTCCTTTCTCCGCCTTGTTAGTCGGATCCTTTGCGGCGTACTTTGTTGGTTGTTTTTGATTGTACGGAATTCGGCTTTCGCCCGCGAAGCCTCGGTCTCGAGGGTTTCCTTCGGGGAGTCCTCCATCATGGAGGCGCTTCGACGAAGCGTCTTCGTTGTTTGTATGGTGCAAACCACTGCTGTTGTTGTTGCTGCCGTTAAAAAATCATTTGGTCTTGATGCCATTTCGTCTGTGGTTCCTGGTAATGGAGGTTACTTTATTACGTTTTTGTCGGAGAAAGATGCTGAAGAGTGTGTCAAAGCTGGGGTGGAAATCATGGACGTCCTGTGTCCTGCTGAATCAGTCGTCTCGAGATCGGTAATTATTAAAATACATGGTTTGCCTGAATTCGTGTCCGATGATGCCGTGGTTGCGAAATTGGTCTCCCTTGGTTGCGAAATCAAGGGGAGGTCGTTTGGCGTAAATTTGATGGATTGTACCTTGGTGAGCGTTGCGTACGCGTGGTTTTGCCTAAGGGGGTTTCATCACTTCCGTACGGCTTGAAAATCGCGGATGTTCTCGGGCGCGAAACCTTTTATCGCGTTCGCCATGAGGCGCAAAATCGGGTTTGTAACGGGTGTCTCGCTGAAGGTCACATTTACAAAAGTTGTCCGCGTAATGTTTGTCGTCGGTGTGAGACACACGGTCATCTTGCCCGTGACTGCCCAGAGAAGATGGGTCAGGTAGCTATCGGTTCTGAACGCGATGTCGTGCTCCAGTCCGAAGTCTTTCCTGTCCGTGATGGGGCAGGCTTGCCCCCTGCTCTCATGTCCGATGGAGTTGCTGATGCGGAGATTCCTAATGTCACCGTTACCATTTCTGGCCATCATGGCCAGAATCTCAGTTCTAGTGAGGATATGCTCGTCGACGGTGACCCTGATGCGGAAGTTAACCCTTTTGAGTCAGAGGGGGGCGGCAATCGGGGAACTAAACATTCTCTTGGTTCCACCTCTGACTTGTCGCAGAAACGTCCCCAGTTCCTCAGGAAACCGAATCCGAATCTGGCCAACGCTCGTGGTTTACTCCGAATAAACCGCCGGACCCTTCACAGACAAAGTAGGTTGCATGGTTGTCAAAATAGCTACTTTAAATGTTCATGGTTTACGGGACGTGGGTAAGATGGCTTTATTAGTCGAATTCATTAAGGACATGGACATTGTTTTTTTACAAGAAACGCATTGGGATGCGTCGCATGTCGCTGCCTTTAAATTGTTATTTTTTGGTCAATTGTTTTTTTCTCACGATCTAGTGAGTGGCTTTCGGGGGGTTGCTATCTTGTTTACTAAAAAATTGGCTATACGGGTCTTGAATGTTACTCAAATAATTTCCGGTCGGGCTTTATTGGTTACTACCGAGTTTTTTGATGTAAGAACGTATTTTTTTAATGTTTACGCCCCCAACGCCGAGGGTGATCGGGTTCAGTTTTTTTGGAGATATCAGAAATTCTTTCCCGGACGGTAGAGTCGTGTTTGCGGGGGATTTAAATGATATTTGCAGTCGCCACCTGGATCGTTCGCCCTCGGGGGTGGGGTCCTTTGGTTTTCGGCCTACTAACGCTCAAGTTTTTAAGGATAGCCTAAGTTTGATTGACACTTACCGACTTAAACATGCTAATAATTGTGAATTTACGCGCTCGGGTTTTGTATTTGGTAAATTTATTCGTTCTCGCATTGACTACATTTTTGTTCGTAATTTTGACTCCCATAATGTCCGTCATTCCCTTATCCGACCTTGTCCTATTTCCGATCATGCCATGGTCATCACTCACATGGATTTCGAGGGCATCATTCGCGGTCCGGGGACTTGGTCTTTTAATGACTCCTTACTTGACGAAGCCGTTTTCGCGACGGCCGTACAGCGCGTCATCGCTCGCAGTCGGTCTACGCCGGAATGTCGCGATGACATTTTCCTTTGGTATGAAAATTTAAAGACTCGACTACGTGACTATGCTATTTTTTATGGTAAATCGCGTGCCAGAGATCAGCGGCAGACACGCGCGACGTTGGCCTCTCGGTTCGCGTCTCTCTCGGACCAGTTAATACAGACTCCCGCGGATCATCTCGAGAAGGAATTGTTTGACGTTCAGACTGCTTTACGGGACTATGACTTACGTGAGTTGCAGGGTGCGGTTGTTCGTTCAAATTTGGCGTGGCAGGATTTGGGGGAACAACCTTCCGGGTACTTTCTTAGTTTAGAACGGCACCGCCAATCCAGGCGGAGCCTGAAACATCTTCAGTTGGATGACGGTACCACCCTCGACGATAGCCTCCGCGTGCGGGGCGAAGTCTTCCGCTATTTTAGTGATCTCTACCGACGGGCTCCGAGCGATGATTCCGTTACGGATCACTTTACGTCCTTCGTCAAGGACCGTTTGACACCTGACGACAGGGATCTGTGTGACGGCCCTGTTACGTGGCCCGACCTTACCGCCGCCTTACGCGCGATGGCCGTTGGTCGTAGCCCTGGCACGGATGGGCTCACCGTCCGGTTTTGGCGGTTCGTCTTACCACTGATTAAGGACGAATTCTTGCGCCTTTTGATGGAAATCCATACCACGGGTCGGCTACCCCGGTCCATGACGCAGGGTATGGTGGTTTTATTGCCGAAGGAGGGGGACCCGTCGCTTCTTCGTAATTGGAGGCCGATTACGCTATTAAATACGGATCGAAAGCTCATTGCGAAGGTGTTTGCCTCTCGACTCTCGTTGATCGCGCCGTCCGTTATTTCACCTTGTCAAACGGGCGCTATTCGTGGGCGCGACGTGTCCACGACGACTCGGTACGTGAGCGATGTGATGTCTTACTTACATCTGAAAAACCAGCCCGGTATACTATTGAAGATGGACCTGACAAAAGCGTTTGATTGTGTGGACTGGACTTTTCTGCTTCGCACACTTGCTTCGTTTGGTTTTGGCCCCGTGTTTCTGAAATGGATGGAGATTTTTCTCACCAGCAGCAGTACCACTATCAAAGTTAATGGCTTTCTCACCGACTTCTTCAGACTGGGACGATCCGTTCGTCAAGGCTGCCCGCTGAGCCCGTTGCTGTATGCTTTTTCCACGGAACCCCTTTGCTTGGCTCTCGATCAGTGCCCAAGTATTGACCGCATCCGGATTAAAACTAATGCTAGCCCAGTATTGTTTCAACACGTTGACGATAACACTTTGCTATTGGCATCTACGACCGCCATAGCGCACGTCGTTCGGCGTTATGAGGAGTATGGCCTGGCTTCCGGTGCAAAAATAAACCTTGACAAGAGTTCTGGCCAATGGATTGGCTCCTGGGCTACTAACGCGGCGACCACCATTTCCGGAGTGACGGTGTCAACTTATCCCCGTAAGTTTCTAGGAGTTCATTTAACCCACGATGTGACCTTGTCGAATTCCCTGAATTGGGATGATAAACTCCCCGGGATTATATCGATCCTTCGTGCCTGGAAACGCCGCCAGTTGACCGTTATAGGCAAGATAATTATCCTCAACTGTCTTGTCACTTCAAAACTTTGGCATTTGGCGAGGGTTCTTCCTTGCCGTGCGTCCTTCCTATCCGAATTGAAGAAACTATTTGTGGAGTTTATTTGGGGCTCAACTTACCACGCTATTGACTACGTTACTCTTACACGTCCCAGGTCCGAGGGTGGTTTTGGCCTGGTGGATGTTGCTCTCAAATGTCAAGCCTTCCGCGTGCATGAGGCATATGGTCTTCTATTGGACGAGTTGCCCCCTTACGATCGGGCCATTCATATCTTACTGCTCAAGGAATATGGAGGTGGGCTTATTCCTTGGTACCACGCCTTTCGCTTACCATTTCAAC
Organism: Phalangium opilio; assembly: GCF_054372755.1. NCBI lineage: Eukaryota > Metazoa > Arthropoda > Arachnida > Opiliones > Phalangiidae > Phalangium > Phalangium opilio. The sequence goes on along the minus strand of NW_028324160.1, from coordinate 7,849,693 downwards.
AAAGGTGCCTCGCTGCCACGCCGCCTCGTTATGGCGAAATATTGCGCAGTTGGTGGTCGTTTTTGCAAAACCGGACCTTGAACGTCGCACCGGTCACCAACCCTCTTGAAGAACCCCTCTTCTTTAATTCTCGCATACCGCTGCCTCCTACTTTTGGTCTCGAGCGTGTAGTACTGGCTCGCGCTGGGTTCCGCACCCTTCGCGATATCCACTATTGTGTCATACCGGGCTTCTTACCACCTGCCGCTATTTCGGAGCAATGTTTGCTGACTGATCCCTACACGGAGGTTCCGACGCCTCGGTTGCACCGCTTATATGACGCGATAAAGACCAGTTTGCCTCCCGAGTGGGTACGCCTCTTCCTGCGTCCGGCGCCACCTCTGGACCCGCAATGCGTTAAGGTACGGTTCATCTCGGGTGATGGCACGACGCGTCCGCTCTCGGTTGAATCCGTTGGTTCATTGTACCGCGCACTCCTGCCCCCAACCTTCGAATCTTCGGGCGAGCAAAGGTGGAATCTTTTTTTACACGATCCGCGGCCACGGGTAAAATTCAAGGACCTCACGAACAGCCATCTGGGTCCGGTGTAATCGACTTGTAACTTGAAGATCCTTCACCAAGGCTTACCGGTGAAATCGCGGATTGTTCACGCGGGGTTCGTTCCAGACGCTACGTGCGTCTTTTGCCACGGCGCGGATGAGACTGTTGACCATTTGTTCCTTACCTGTCCAATGTCCCGATCCCTTTGGGAGTCAATTTTCAATGCGTTTTGTGTGTATACTTTTGATCCTGAGTTTAAATTTGATTGTACCAGATATAACTTAGTAATTTTTCATTGTTACGCGTCTACGAACGATAAACCTCTCTTATTTTGGCAGGCTGCCTTGTTGTTAATTAGTATTGTTAAGTATGTATTATGGAAATATCGTTGTCAATTGGTTGTCAAAGCGGGCCTTGGTATCGTCCTGCCTTTTAGTTTGACAGTTTTGCTTGCCAGGGTACGTTCCTTTGCCCACAAATATATTGCATTATTATTGCATCGTAACAAGTATTCTAACTTAGCTACTACCGTAACAAGGTTGCAGATGTTGTTTTAAGATTGTATAGTTAACTCCAGGAATTAATGCTGTAACTTAATCATTCTTTTAATTCAATTTAACCACTTACATATTCCATTGTAATGTTTTCGATGCTTTTAATAATAAAAAAAAACGTGTCTGCCTTCGAAGCAGAAGATTCCAGGTTCCAGTCCTGGCAAGCTCGGGATTAACATTTAAAGATGATTATTAGAGAATAACGGAATAAGGGCTTGTGGCGCAATGGATAACGCGTCTGCCTACGGAGCGGAAGATTCCAGGTTCGAGTCCTGGCAAGCTCGTTGTTTATTTTCGTAAAAGATCTTTTATGCGTCATAAAGAATGCATAAAAACACTGTTTGGAAATTTTATTTATAATACGAAGCTAGGGCTTGTGGCGTAATGGATAACGTGTCTGCCTTCGAAGCAGAAGATTCCAGGTTCGAGTCCTGGCAAGCTCGTTGTTTATTTTCGTAAAAGATCTTTTATGCGTCATAAAGAATGCATAAATACAATGTTTGGAAATTTTATTTATAATACGAAGCTAGGGCTTGTGGCGTAATGGATAACGTGTCTGCCTTCGAAGCAGAAGATTCCGGGTTCGAGTCCTGGCAAGCTCGGTATTACCATTTAAAGATGATTATTAGAGTATAACGGAAGGGAAATTTATAATATTGCGATGCTTCTATAGCATTTTGATCAACCTATAGCGGGCTTGTGGCGCAATGAATTACGCGTGTGCCTACGGAGCAGAAGATTCCAGGTTCGAGTCCTGGCAAGCTCGTTGTTTATTTTCGTAAAAGATCTTTTATGCGTCATAAAGAATGCATAAATACAATGTTTGGAAATTTTATTTATAATACGAAGCTAGGGCTTGTGGCGTAATGGATAACGTTTCTGCCTTCGAAGCAGAAGATTCCGGGTTCGAGTCCTGGCATGCTCGGTATTACCATTTAAAGATGATTATTAGAGTATAACGGAAGGGAAATTTATTATATTGCAATGCTTCAATAGCATTTTGATCAACCTCTAACGGGCTTGTGGCGCAATGGATAACGCGTCTGCCTACGGAGCAGAAGATTCCAGGTTCGAGTCCTGGCAAGCTCGGTATTACCGTTTAAAGATGATTATTAGAGTATAACGGAAGGGAAATTTATAATATTGCAATGCTTCTATAGCATTTTGATCAACCTATAGCGGTCTTGTGGCGCAATGAACTACGCGTGTGCCTACGGAGCAGAAGATTGCAGGTTCGAGTCCTGGCAACTCGTTGTTTATTTTCGTAAAAGATCTTTAATGCGTCATAAAGAATGCATAAATACAATGTTTGGAAATTTTATTTATAATACGAAGCTAGGGCTTGTGGCGTAATGGATAACGTGGCTGCCTTCGAAGCAGAAGATTCCAGGTTCGAGTCCTGGCAAGCTCGTTGTTTATTTTCGTAAAAGATATTTTATGCGTCATAAAGAATGCATAAATACAATGTTTGGAAATTTTATTTATAATACGAAGCTAGGGCTTGTGGCGTAATGGATAACGTGTCTGCCTTCGAAGCAGAAGATTCCGGGTTCGAGTCCTGGCAGGCTCGGTATTACCTTTTAAAGATGATTATTAGAGTATAACGGAAGCGAAATTTATAATATTGCAATGCTTCAATAGCATTTTGGTCAACCTTTAACGGGCTTGTGGCGCATTGGATAACGCGTCTGCCTACGGAGCAGAAGATTCCTGGTTCGAGTCCTGGCAAGCTCGTTGCTTATTTTTGTAAAAGGTCTTTTATGCGTCATAAAGAATGCATAAATACAATGTTTGGAAATTTTATTTATAATACGAAGCTAGGGCTTGACGCGTAATGGATAACGCGTCTGCCTTCGAAGCAGAAGATTCCGGGTTCGAGTCCTGGCAAGCTCGGTATTACCATTTAAAGATGATTATTAGAGTATAACGGAAGGGAAATTTATAATATTGCGATGCTTCTATAGCATTTTGATCAACCTATAGCGGGCTTGTGGCGCAATGAATTACGCGTGTGCCTACGGAGCAGAAGATTCCAGGTTCGAGTCCTGGCAAGCTCGTTGTTTATTTTCGTAAAAGATCTTTTATGCGTCATAAAGAATGCATAAATACAATGTTTGGAAATTTTATTTATAATACGAAGCTAGGGCTTGTGGCGTAATGGATAACGTTTCTGCCTTCGAAGCAGAAGATTCCGGGTTCGAGTCCTGGCATGCTCGGTATTACCATTTAAAGATGATTATTAGAGTATAACGGAAGGGAAATTTATTATATTGCAATGCTTCAATAGCATTTTGATCAACCTCTAACGGGCTTGTGGCGCAATGGATAACGCGTCTGCCTACGGAGCAGAAGATTCCAGGTTCGAGTCCTGGCAAGCTCGGTATTACCGTTTAAAGATGATTATTAGAGTATAACGGAAGGGAAATTTATAATATTGCAATGCTTCTATAGCATTTTGATCAACCTATAGCGGTCTTGTGGCGCAATGAACTACGCGTGTGCCTACGGAGCAGAAGATTGCAGGTTCGAGTCCTGGCAACTCGTTGTTTATTTTCGTAAAAGATCTTTTATGCGTCATAAAGAATGCATAAATACAATGTTTGGAAATTTTATTTATAATACGAAGCTAGGGCTTGTGGCGTAATGGATAACGTGGCTGCCTTCGAAGCAGAAGATTCCAGGTTCGAGTCCTGGCAAGCTCGTTGTTTATTTTCGTAAAAGATCTTTTATGCGTCATAAAGAATGCATAAATACAATGTTTGGAAATTTTATTTATAATACGAAGCTAGGGCTTGTGGCGTAATGGATAACGTGTCTGCCTTCGAAGCAGAAGATACCGGGTTCGAGTCCTGGCAGGTTCGGTATTACCTTTTAAAGATGATTATTAGAGTATAACGGAAGCGAAATTTATAATATTGCAATGCTTCAATAGCATTTTGATCAAACTTTAACGGGCTTGTGGCGCATTGGATAACGCGTCTGCCTACGGAGCAGAAGATTCCTGGTTCGAGTCCTGGCAAGCTCGTTGCTTATTTTTGTAAAAGGTCTTTTATGCGTCATAAAGAATGCATAAATACAATGTTTGGAAATTTTATTTATAATACGAAGCTAGGGCTTGACGCGTAATGGATAACGCGTCTGCCTTCGAAGCAGAAAATTCCAGGTTCGAGTCCTGGCAAGCTCGGTATTACCATTTAAAGATGATTATTAGAGTATAACGAAGGGAAATTTATAATATTGCAATGCTTCAATAGCATTTTGATCAACCTCTAACGGGCTTGTGGCGCATTGGATAACGCGTCTGCTTACGGAGCAGAAGATTCCAGGTTCGAGTCCTGGCATGCTCGTTGTTTATTTTCGTAAAAGATCTTTTATGCGTCATAAAGAATGCATAGATACAATGTTTGGAAATTTTTTTTATAATTCGAAGCAAGGGCTTGTGGCGTATTGGGTAACGCGTCTGCCTTCGAAGCAGAAGATTCCAGGTTCGAGTCCTGGCATGCTCGGTATTACCATTTTAAGATGATTATTAGAGTATAACGGAAGGGAAATTTATAATATTGCAATGCTTCAATAGCATTTTGATCAACCACTAACGGGCTTGTGACGCAATGGATAACGCGTCTGCCTACGGAGCAGAAGATTCCAGGTTCGAGTCCTGGCAAGCTCGGTATTACCATTTAAAGATGATTATTAGAGTATAACGGAAGGGAAATTTATAATATTGCAATGCTTCAATAGCATTTTGATCTAGGTATAACGGGCTTGTGGCGCAATGGATAACGCGTCTGCCTACGGAGCAGAAGATTCCAGGTTCGAGTCCCTGCAAGCTCGTTGTTTATTTTTTTAAAAGATCTTTTATGCGTCATAAAGAATGTATAAATACAATGTTTGGAAAAATTTTTTATTATACGAAGCTAGGGCTTGTGGCGTAATGAGTAACGTGTCTGCCTTCGAAGCAGAAGATTCCGGGTTCGAGTCCTGGCAAGCTCGGTATTACCATTTAAAGATGATTATTAGAGTATAACGGAAGGGAAATTTATAATATTGCAATGCTTCAATAGGATTTTGATCAACCACTAACGGGCTTGTGACGCAATGGATAACGCGTCTGCCTACGGAGCAGAAGATTCCAGGTTCGAGTCCCGGCAAGCTCGGTATTACCATTTAAAGATGATTATTAGAGTATAACGGAATTGAAATTTATAATATTGCAATGCTTCAATAGCATTTTGATCAACCACTAACGGGCTTGTGGCGCAATGGATAACGCGTCTGCCTACGGAGCAGAAGATTCCAGGTTCGAGTCCTGGCAAGCTCGTTGTTTATTTTCGTAAAAGATCTTTTATGCGTCATAAAGAATGCATAAATACAATGTTTGGAAATTTTTATTATAGTTCGAAGCAAAGGGCTTGTGGCGTAATGGATAACGCGTCTTCTTTCGATGCAGAAGATTCCAGGTTCGAGTCCTGGCAAGCTCGTTATTACCATTTAAAGATGATTATTAGAGTGTAACGGAAGGGAAATTTATAGTATTGCAATGCTTCAATAGCATTTTGATCAACCTCTAACGGGCTTGTGGCGCAATGGATAACGCGTCTGCCTACGGAGCAGAAGATTCCAGGTTCGAGTCCTGGCAAGCTCGTTATTACCATTTAAGGATGATTATTAGAGTGTAACGGAAGGGAAATTTATAATATTGCAATGCTTCAATAGCATTTTGATCAACCTCTAACGGGCTTGTGGCGTAATGGATAACGTGTCTGCCTTCGAAGCAGAAGATTCCAGGTACGAGTCCTGGCAAGCTCGTTGTTTATTTTCGTAAAAGATCTTTTATGCGTCATAAAGAATGCATAAATACAATGTTTGGAAATTTTATTTATAATGCGAAGCTAGGGCTTGTGGCGTAATGGATAACGTGTCTGCCTTCGAAGCAGAAGATTCCGGGTTCGAGTCCTGGCAAGCTCAGTATTACCATTTAAAGATGATTATTAGAGTATAACGGAAGGGAAATTTATAATATTGCAATGCTTCAATAGCATTTTGATCAACCTCTAACGGGCTTGTGGCGCAATGGATAACGCGTCTGCCTACGGAGCAGAAGATTCCTGGTTAGAGTCCTGGCAAGCTCGTCGTTTATTTTTGTAAAAGATCTTTTATGCGTCATAAAGAATGCATAAATACAATGTTTGGAAATTTTATTTATAATACGAAGCTAGGGCTTGTGGCGTAATGGATAACGTGTCTGCCTTCGAAGTAGAAGATTCCGGGTTCGAGTCCTGGCAAGCTCGGTATTACCATTTAAAGATGATTATTAGAGTATAACGGAAGGGAAATTTATAATATTGCAATACTTCAATAGCATTTTTATCAAGCTCTAACGGGCTTGTTGCGCAATGGATAAAGCGTCTGCCTTCGAAGCAGAAAATTCCAGGTTCGAGTCCTGGCAAGCTCGGTATTACCATTGAAAGATGATTATTAGAGTATAACGAAGGGAAATTTATAATATTGCAATGCTTCAATAGCATTTTGATCAACCTATAGCGGGCTTGTGGCGCAATGGATAACGCGTCTGCCTACGGAGCAGAAGATTCCAGGTTCGAGTCCTGGCAAGCTCGTTGTTTATTTTCGTAAAAGATCTTTTATGCGTCATAAAGAATGCATAAATACAATGTTTGGAAATTTTATTTATAATGCGAAGCTAGGGCTTGTGGCGTAATGGATAACGTGTCTGCCTTCGAAGCAGAAGATTCCGGGTTCGAGTCCTGGCAAGCTCAGTATTACCATTTAAAGATGATTATTAGAGTATAACGGAAGGGAAATTTATAATATTGCAATGCTTCAATAGCATTTTGATCAACCTCTAACGGGCTTGTGGCGCAATGGATAACGCGTCTGCCTACGGAGCAGAAGATTCCTGGTTAGAGTCCTGGCAAGCTCGTCGTTTATTTTTGTAAAAGATCTTTTATGCGTCATAAAGAATGCATAAATACAATGTTTGGAAATTTTATTTATAATACGAAGCTAGGGCTTGTGGCGTAATGGATAACGTGTCTGCCTTCGAAGTAGAAGATTCCGGGTTCGAGTCCTGGCAAGCTCGGTATTACCATTTAAAGATGATTATTAGAGTATAACGGAAGGGAAATTTATAATATTGCAATACTTCAATAGCATTTTTATCAAGCTCTAACGGGCTTGTGGCGCAATGGATAAAGCGTCTGCCTTCGAAGCAGAAAATTCCAGGTTCGAGTCCTGGCAAGCTCGGTATTACCATTGAAAGATGATTATTAGAGTATAACGAAGGGAAATTTATAATATTGCAATGCTTCAATAGCATTTTGATCAACCTATAGCGGGCTTGTGGCGCAATGGATAACGCGTCTGCCTACGGAGCAGAAGATTCCAGGTTCGAGTCCTGGCAAGCTCGTTGTTTATTTTTGTAAAATATCTTTTATGCGTCATAAAGAATGCATAAATACAATGTTTGGAAAATTTTTTTATAACACGAAGCAAGGAATTGACGCGTAATGGGTAACGCGTCTGCCTTCGAAGCAGAAAATTCCAGGTTCGAGTCCTGGCAAGCTCGGTATTACCATTGAAAGATGATTATTAGAGTATAACGGAAGGGAAATTTATAATATTGCAATGCTTCAATAGGATTTTGATCAACCACTAACGGGCTTGTGACGCAATGGATAACGCGTCTGCCTACGGAGCAGAAGATTCCAGGTTCGAGTCCCGGCAAGCTCGGTATTACCATTTAAAGATGATTATTAGAGTATAACGGAAGGGAAATTTATAATATTGCAATGCTTCAATAGCATTTTGATCAACCACTAACGGGCTTGTGGCGCAATGGATAACGCGTCTGCCTACGGAGCAGAAGATTCCAGGTTCGAGTCCTGGCAAGCTCGTTGTTTATTTTCGTAAAAGATCTTTTATGCGTCATAAAGAATGCATAAATACAATGTTTGGAAATTTTTATTATAGTTCGAAGCAAAGGGCTTGTGGCGTAATGGATAACGCGTCTTCTTTCGATGCAGAAGATTCCAGGTTCGAGTCCTGGCAAGCTCGTTATTACCATTTAAAGATGATTATTAGAGTGTAACGGAAGGGAAATTTATAATATTGCAATGCTTCAATAGCATTTTGATCAACCTCTAACGGGCTTGTGGCGCAATGGATAACGCGTCTGCCTACGGAGCAGAAGATTCCAGGTTCGAGTCCTGGCAAGATCGTTATTACCATTTAAGGATGATTATTAGAGTGTAACGGAAGGGAAATTTATAATATTGCAATGCTTCAATAGCATTTTGATCAACCTCTAACGGGCTTGTGGCGTAATGGATAACGTGTCTGCCTTCGAAGCAGAAGATTCCAGGTACGAGTCCTGGCAAGCTCGTTGTTTATTTTCGTAAAAGATCTTTTATGCGTCATAAAGAATGCATAAATACAATGTTTGGAAATTTTATTTATAATACGAAGCTAGGGCTTGTGGCGTAATGGATAACGTGTCTGCCTTCGAAGCAGAAGATTCCGGGTTCGAGTCCTGGCAAGCTCAGTATTACCATTTAAAGATGATTATTAGAGTATAACGGAAGGGAAATTTATAATATTGCAATGCTTCAATAGCATTTTGATCAACCTCTAACGGGCTTGTGGCGCAATGGATAACGCGTCTGCCTACGGAGCAGAAGATTCCTGGTTAGAGTCCTGGCAAGCTCGTCGTTTATTTTTGTAAAAGATCTTTTATGCGTCATAAAGAATGCATAAATACAATGTTTGGAAATTTTATTTATAATACGAAGCTAGGGCTTGTGGCGTAATGGATAACGTGTCTGCCTTCGAAGTAGAAGATTCCGGGTTCGAGTCCTGGCAAGCTCGGTATTACCATTTAAAGATGATTATTAGAGTATAACGGAAGGGAAATTTATAATATTGCAATACTTCAATAGCATTTTTATCAAGCTCTAACGGGCTTGTGGCGCAATGGATAAAGCGTCTGCCTTCGAAGCAGAAAATTCCAGGTTCGAGTCCTGGCAAGCTCGGTATTACCATTGAAAGATGATTATTAGAGTATAACGAAGGGAAATTTATAATATTGCAATGCTTCAATAGCATTTTGATCAACCTATAGCGGGCTTGTGGCGCAATGGATAACGCGTCTGCCTACGGAGCAGAAGATTCCAGGTTCGAGTCCTGGCAAGCTCGTTGTTTATTTTTGTAAAATATCTTTTATGCGTCATAAAGAATGCATAAATACAATGTTTGGAAAATTTTTTTATAACACGAAGCAAGGAATTGACGCGTAATGGGTAACGCGTCTGGCTTCGAAGCAGAAAATTGCAGGTTCGAGTCCTGGCAAGCTCGGTAGTACCATTGAAAGATGATTTATAGAGTATAACGAAGGGAAATTTATAATATTGCAATGCTTGAATAGCATTTTGATCAAGCTCTAACGGGCTTGTAACGCAATGGATAACGCGTCTGCCTACGGAGCAGAAGATTCCAGGTTCGCGTCCTGGCAAGCTCGTTGTTTATTTTCGTAAAAGATCTTTTATGCGTCATAAAGAATGCATAAAAACACTGTTTGGAAATTTTATTTATAATACGAAGGTAGGGCTTGTGGCGTAATGGATAACGTGTCTGCCTACGGAGCAGAAGTTTCCAGGTTCGAGTCCTTGCAAGCTCTATGTTTATTTTCGTAAAAGATCTTTTATGCGTCATAAAGAATGCATAAATACAATGTTTGGAAATTTTATTTATAATACGAAGCTAGGGCTTGTGGCGCAATGCATAACGCGTCTGCCTTCGAAGCAGAAGATTCCCGGTTCCAGTCCTGGCAAGCTCGGGATTAACATTTAAAGATGATTATTAGAGAATAACGGAAGGGAAATTTATAATATTGCAATGCTTCAATAGCATTTTGATCAACCTCTAAAGGGCTTGTGGCGTTATGGATAACGTGTCTGCCTTCGAAGCAGAAGATTCCAGGTTCGAGTCCTGGCAAGCTCGTTATTACCATTTAAGGATGATTATTAGAGTGTAACGGAAGGGAAATTTATAATATTGCAATGCTTCAATAGCCTTTTGATCAACACCTAACGGGCTTGTGGCGCAAGGGTTAACGCGTCTGCCTACGGAGCAGCAGATTCCAGGTTCGAGTCCTGGCAAGCTCTATGTTTATTTTCGTAAAAGATCTTTTATTCGTCATAAAGAATGCATAAATACAATGTTTGGAAATTTTATTTATAATACGAAGCTAGGGCTTGTGGCGTAATGGATAACGCGTCTGCCTTCGAAGCAGAAGATTCCCGGTTCCAGTCCTGGCAAGCTCGGGATTAACATTTAAAGATGATTATTAGAGAATAACGGAAGGGAAATTTATAATATTGCAATGCTTCAATAGCATTTTGATCAACCTCTAAAGGGCTTGTGGCGTAATGGATAACGTGTCTGCCTTCGAAGCAGAAGATTCCAGGTTCGAGTCCTGGCAAGCTCGTTATTACCATTTAAGGATGATTATTAGAGTGTAACGGAAGGGAAATTTATAATATTGCAATGCTTCAATAGCCTTTTGATCAACACCTAACGGGCTTGTGGCGCAAGGGTTAACGCGTCTGCCTACGGAGCAGCAGATTCCAGGTTCGAGTCCTGGCAAGCTCTATGTTTATTTTCGTAAAAGATCTTTTATTCGTCATAAAGAATGCATAAATACAATGTTTGGAAATTTTATTTATAATACGAAGCTAGGGCTTGTGGCGTAATGGATAACGTGTCTGCCTTCGAAGCAGAAGAATCCGGGTTAGAGTCCTGGCAAGCTCGGTATTACCATTTAAAGATGATTATTAGAGTATAACGGAAGGGAAATTTATAATATTGCAATGCTTCTATAGCATTTTGATCAACCTATAGCGGGCTTGTGGCGCAATGGATAACACGTCTGCCTACGGAGCAGAAGTTTCCAGGTTCGAGTCCTTGCAAGCTCTATGTTTATTTTCGTAAAAGATCTTTTATGCGTCATAAAGAATGCATAAATTCAATGTTTGGAAATTTTATTTATAATACGAAGCTAGGGCTTGTGGCGTAATGGATAACGTGTCTGCCTTCGAAGCAGAAGATTCCGGGTTCGAGTCCTGGCAAGCTCGGTATTACCATTAAAGATGATTATTAGAGTATAACGGAAGGGAAATTTATAATATTGCAATGCTTCAATAGCCTTTTGATCAACACCTAACAGGCTTGTGGCGCAAGGGTTAACGCGTCTGCCTACGGAGCAGCAGATTCCAGGTTCGAGTCCTGGCAAGCTCTATGTTTATTTTCGTAAAAGATCTTTTATTCGTCATAAAGAATGCATAAATACAATGTTTGGAAATTTTATTTATAATACGAAGCTAGGGCTTGTGGCGTAATGGATAACGTGTCTGCCTTCGAAGCAGAAGAATCCGGGTTAGAGTCCTGGCAAGCTCGGTATTACCATTTAAAGATGATTATTAGAGTATAACGGAAGGGAAATTTATAATATTGCAATGCTTCTATAGCATTTTGATCAACCTATAGCGGGCTTGTGGCGCAATGGATAACACGTCTGCCTACGGAGCAGAAGTTTCCAGGTTCGAGTCCTTGCAAGCTCTATGTTTATTTTCGTAAAAGATCTTTTATTCGTCATAAAGAATGCATAAATACAATGTTTGGAAATTTTATTTATAATACGAAGCTAGGGCTTGTGGCGTAATGGATAACGTGTCTGCCTTCGAAGCAGAAGAATCCGGGTTAGAGTCCTGGCAAGCTCGGTATTACCATTTAAAGATGATTATTAGAGTATAACGGAAGGGAAATTTATAATATTGCAATGCTTCTATAGCATTTTGATCAACCTATAGCGGGCTTGTGGCGCAATGGATAACACGTCTGCCTACGGAGCAGAAGTTTCCAGGTTCGAGTCCTTGCAAGCTCTATGTTTATTTTCGTAAAAGATCTTTTATGCGTCATAAAGAATGCATAAATTCAATGTTTGGAAATTTTATTTATAATACGAAGCTAGGGCTTGTGACGCAATGGATAACGCGTCTGCCTTCGAAGCAGAAGATTCCCGGTTCCAGTCCTGGCAAGCTCGGGATTAACATTTAAAGATGATTATTAGAGAATAACGGAAGGGAAATTTATAATATTGCAATGCTTCAATAGCATTTTGATCAACCTCTAAAGGGCTTGTGGCGTTATGGATAACGCGTCTGCCTTCGAAGCAGAAGATTTCAGGTTCGAGTCCTGGCAAGCTCGTTATTACCATTTAAGGATGATTATTAGAGTGTAACGGAAGGGAAATTTATAATATTGCAATGCTTCAATAGCCTTTTGATCAACACCTAACGGGCTTGTGGCGCAAGGGTTAACGCGTCTGCCTACGGAGCAGCAGATTCCAGGTTCGAGTCCTGGCAAGCTCTATGTTTATTTTCGTAAAAGATCTTTTATTCGTCATAAAGAATGCATAAATACAATGTTTGGAAATTTTATTTATAATACGAAGCTAGGGCTTGTGGCGTAATGGATAACGTGTCTGCCTTCGAAGCAGAAGAATCCGGGTTAGAGTCCTGGCAAGCTCGGTATTACCATTTAAAGATGATTATTAGAGTATAACGGAAGGGAAATTTATAATATTGCAATGCTTCTATAGCATTTTGATCAACCTATAGCGGGCTTGTGGCGCAATGGATAACACGTCTGCCTACGGAGCAGAAGTTTCCAGGTTCGAGTCCTTGCAAGCTCTATGTTTATTTTCGTAAAAGATCTTTTATGCGTCATAAAGAATGCATAAATTCAATGTTTGGAAATTTTATTTATAATACGAAGCTAGGGCTTGTGGCGTAATGGATAACGTGTCTGCCTTCGAAGCAGAAGATTCCGGGTTCGAGTCCTGGCAAGCTCGGTATTACCATTAAAGATGATTATTAGAGTATAACGGAAGGGAAATTTATAATATTGCAATGCTTCAATAGCCTTTTGATCAACACCTAACAGGCTTGTGGCGCAAGGGTTAACGCGTCTGCCTACGGAGCAGCAGATTCCAGGTTCGAGTCCTGGCAAGCTCTATGTTTATTTTCGTAAAAGATCTTTTATTCGTCATAAAGAATGCATAAATACAATGTTTGGAAATTTTATTTATAATACGAAGCTAGGGCTTGTGGCGTAATGGATAACGTGTCTGCCTTCGAAGCAGAAGAATCCGGGTTAGAGTCCTGGCAAGCTCGGTATTACCATTTAAAGATGATTATTAGAGTATAACGGAAGGGAAATTTATAATATTGCAATGCTTCTATAGCATTTTGATCAACCTATAGCGGGCTTGTGGCGCAATGGATAACACGTCTGCCTACGGAGCAGAAGTTTCCAGGTTCGAGTCCTTGCAAGCTCTATGTTTATTTTCGTAAAAGATCTTTTATTCGTCATAAAGAATGCATAAATACAATGTTTGGAAATTTTATTTATAATACGAAGCTAGGGCTTGTGGCGTAATGGATAACGTGTCTGCCTTCGAAGCAGAAGAATCCGGGTTAGAGTCCTGGCAAGCTCGGTATTACCATTTAAAGATGATTATTAGAGTATAACGGAAGGGAAATTTATAATATTGCAATGCTTCTATAGCATTTTGATCAACCTATAGCGGGCTTGTGGCGCAATGGATAACACGTCTGCCTACGGAGCAGAAGTTTCCAGGTTCGAGTCCTTGCAAGCTCTATGTTTATTTTCGTAAAAGATCTTTTATGCGTCATAAAGAATGCATAAATTCAATGTTTGGAAATTTTATTTATAATACGAAGCTAGGGCTTGTGACGCAATGGATAACGCGTCTGCCTTCGAAGCAGAAGATTCCCGGTTCCAGTCCTGGCAAGCTCGGGATTAACATTTAAAGATGATTATTAGAGAATAACGGAAGGGAAATTTATAATATTGCAATGCTTCAATAGCATTTTGATCAACCTCTAAAGGGCTTGTGGCGTTATGGATAACGCGTCTGCCTTCGAAGCAGAAGATTTCAGGTTCGAGTCCTGGCAAGCTCGTTATTACCATTTAAGGATGATTATTAGAGTGTAACGGAAGGGAAATTTATAATATTGCAATGCTTCTATAGCATTTTGATCAACGTATAGCGGGCTTGTGGCGCAATGAATTACGCGTGTGCCTACGGAGCAGAAGATTCCAGGTTCGAGTCCTGGCAAGGTCTATGTTTATTTTCGTAAAAGATCTTTTATGCGTCATAAAGAATGCATAAATACAATGTTTGGAAATTTTATTTATAATACGAAGCTAGGGCTTGTGGCGTAATGGATAACGTGTCTGCCTTCGAAGCAGAAGATTCCGGGTTAGATTCCTGGCAAGCTCGGTATTACCATTTAAAGATGATTATTAAAGTATAACGGAAGGGAAATTTATAATATTGCAATGCTTCTATAGCATTTTGATCAACCTATAACGGGCTTGTGGCGCAATGGATAACACGTCTGCCTACGGAGCAGAAGATTCCAGGTTCGAGTCCTGGCAAGCTCGTTATTACCATTTAAGGATGATTATTAGAGTGTAACGGAAGGGAAATTTATAATATTGCAATGCTTCTATAGCATTTTGATCAACGTATAGCGGGCTTGTGGCGCAATGAATTACGCGTGTGCCTACGGAGCAGAAGATTCCAGGTTCGAGTCCTGGCAAGCTCTATGTTTATTTTCGTAAAAGATCTTTTATGCGTCATAAAGAATGCATAAATACAATGTTTGGAAATTTTATTTATAATACGAAGCTAGGGCTTGTGGCGTAATGGATAACCTGTCTGCCTTCGAAGCAGAAGATTCCAGGTTCGAGTCCTGGCAAGCTCGTTGTTTATTTTCGTAAAAGATCTTTTATGCGTCATAAAGAATGCATAAATACAATGTTTGGAAATTTTATTTATAATACGAAGCTAGGGCTTGTGGCGTAATGGATAACGTGTCTGCCTTCGAAGCAGAAGATTCCGGGTTAGATTCCTGGCAAGCTCGGTATTACCATTTAAAGATGATTATTAAAGTATAACGGAAGGGAAATTTATAATATTGCAATGCTTCTATAGCATTTTGATCAACCTATAACGGGCTTGTGGCGCAATGGATAACACGTCTACCTACGGAGCAGAAGATTCCAGGTTCGAGTCCTGGCAAGCTCGTTATTACCACTTAAGGATGATTATTAGAGTGTAACGGAAGGGAAATTTATAATATTGCAATGCTTCTATAGCATTTTGATCATCGTATAGCGGGCTTGTGGCGCAATGAATTACGCGTGTGCCTACGGAGCAGAAGATTCCAGGTTCGAGTCCTGGCAAGCTCGTTGTTTATTTTCGTAAAAGATCTTTTATGCGTCATAAAGAATGCATAAATACAATGTTTGGAAATTTTATTTATAATACGAAGCTAGGGCTTGTGGCGTAATGGATAACGTGTCTGCCTTCGAAGCAGAAGATTCCAGGTTCGAGTCCTGGCAAGCTCGTTGTTTATTTTCGTAAAAGATCTTTTATGCGTCATAAAGAATGCATAAATACAATGTTTGGAAATTTTATTTATAATACGAAGCTAGGGCTTGTGGCGTAATGGATAACGTGTCTGCCTTCGAAGCAGAAGATTCCGGGTTAGATTCCTGGCAAGCTCGGTATTACCATTTAAAGATGATTATTAAAGTATAACGGAAGGGATATTTATAATATTGCAATGCTTCTATAGCATTTTGATCAACCTATAACGGGCTTGTGGCGCAATGGATAACACGTCTGCCTACGGAGCAGAAGATTCCAGGTTCGAGTCCTGGCAAGCTCGTTATTACCATTTAAAGATGATTATTAGAGTATAACGGAAGGGAAATTTATAATATTGCAATGCTTCTATAGCATTTTGATCAACCTATAGCGGGCTTGTGGCGCAATGGATAACACGTCTGCCTACGGAGCAGAAGTTTCCAGGTTCGAGTCCTTGCAAGCTCTATGTTTATTTTCGTAAAAGATCTTTTATTCGTCATAAAGAATGCATAAATACAATGTTTGGAAATTTTATTTATAATACGAAGCTAGGGCTTGTGGCGTAATGGATAACGTGTCTGCCTTCGAAGCAGAAGAATCCGGGTTAGAGTCCTGGCAAGCTCGGTATTACCATTTAAAGATGATTATTAGAGTATAACGGAAGGGAAATTTATAATATTGCAATGCTTCTATAGCATTTTGATCAACCTATAGCGGGCTTGTGGCGCAATGGATAACACGTCTGCCTACGGAGCAGAAGTTTCCAGGTTCGAGTCCTTGCAAGCTCTATGTTTATTTTCGTAAAAGATCTTTTATGCGTCATAAAGAATGCATAAATTCAATGTTTGGAAATTTTATTTATAATACGAAGCTAGGGCTTGTGACGCAATGGATAACGCGTCTGCCTTCGAAGCAGAAGATTCCCGGTTCCAGTCCTGGCAAGCTCGGGATTAACATTTAAAGATGATTATTAGAGAATAACGGAAGGGAAATTTATAATATTGCAATGCTTCAATAGCATTTTGATCAACCTCTAAAGGGCTTGTGGCGTTATGGATAACGCGTCTGCCTTCGAAGCAGAAGATTTCAGGTTCGAGTCCTGGCAAGCTCGTTATTACCATTTAAGGATGATTATTAGAGTGTAACGGAAGGGAAATTTATAATATTGCAATGCTTCAATAGCCTTTTGATCAACACCTAACGGGCTTGTGGCGCAAGGGTTAACGCGTCTGCCTACGGAGCAGCAGATTCCAGGTTCGAGTCCTGGCAAGCTCTATGTTTATTTTCGTAAAAGATCTTTTATTCGTCATAAAGAATGCATAAATACAATGTTTGGAAATTTTATTTATAATACGAAGCTAGGGCTTGTGGCGTAATGGATAACGTGTCTGCCTTCGAAGCAGAAGAATCCGGGTTAGAGTCCTGGCAAGCTCGGTATTACCATTTAAAGATGATTATTAGAGTATAACGGAAGGGAAATTTATAATATTGCAATGCTTCTATAGCATTTTGATCAACCTATAGCGGGCTTGTGGCGCAATGGATAACACGTCTGCCTACGGAGCAGAAGTTTCCAGGTTCGAGTCCTTGCAAGCTCTATGTTTATTTTCGTAAAAGATCTTTTATGCGTCATAAAGAATGCATAAATTCAATGTTTGGAAATTTTATTTATAATACGAAGCTAGGGCTTGTGGCGTAATGGATAACGTGTCTGCCTTCGAAGCAGAAGATTCCGGGTTCGAGTCCTGGCAAGCTCGGTATTACCATTAAAGATGATTATTAGAGTATAACGGAAGGGAAATTTATAATATTGCAATGCTTCTATAGCATTTTGATCAACGTATAGCGGGCTTGTGGCGCAATGAATTACGCGTGTGCCTACGGAGCAGAAGATTCCAGGTTCGAGTCCTGGCAAGCTCTATGTTTATTTTCGTAAAAGATCTTTTATGCGTCATAAAGAATGCATAAATACAATGTTTGGAAATTTTATTTATAATACGAAGCTAGGGCTTGTGGCGTAATGGATAACCTGTCTGCCTTCGAAGCAGAAGATTCCAGGTTCGAGTCCTGGCAAGCTCGTTGTTTATTTTCGTAAAAGATCTTTTATGCGTCATAAAGAATGCATAAATACAATGTTTGGAAATTTTATTTATAATACGAAGCTAGGGCTTGTGGCGTAATGGATAACGTGTCTGCCTTCGAAGCAGAAGATTCCGGGTTAGATTCCTGGCAAGCTCGGTATTACCATTTAAAGATGATTATTAAAGTATAACGGAAGGGAAATTTATAATATTGCAATGCTTCTATAGCATTTTGATCAACCTATAACGGGCTTGTGGCGCAATGGATAACACGTCTACCTACGGAGCAGAAGATTCCAGGTTCGAGTCCTGGCAAGCTCGTTATTACCACTTAAGGATGATTATTAGAGTGTAACGGAAGGGAAATTTATAATATTGCAATGCTTCTATAGCATTTTGATCATCGTATAGCGGGCTTGTGGCGCAATGAATTACGCGTGTGCCTACGGAGCAGAAGATTCCAGGTTCGAGTCCTGGCAAGCTCGTTGTTTATTTTCGTAAAAGATCTTTTATGCGTCATAAAGAATGCATAAATACAATGTTTGGAAATTTTATTTATAATACGAAGCTAGGGCTTGTGGCGTAATGGATAACGTGTCTGCCTTCGAAGCAGAAGATTCCAGGTTCGAGTCCTGGCAAGCTCGTTGTTTATTTTCGTAAAAGATCTTTTATGCGTCATAAAGAATGCATAAATACAATGTTTGGAAATTTTATTTATAATACGAAGCTAGGGCTTGTGGCGTAATGGATAACGTGTCTGCCTTCGAAGCAGAAGATTCCGGGTTAGATTCCTGGCAAGCTCGTTATTACCATTTAAAGATGATTATTAGAGTATAACGGAAGGGAAATTTATAATATTGCAATGCTTCTATAGCATTTTGATCAACCTATAGCGGGCTTGTGGCGCAATGGATAACACGTCTGCCTACGGAGCAGAAGTTTCCAGGTTCGAGTCCTTGCAAGCTCTATGTTTATTTTCGTAAAAGATCTTTTATTCGTCATAAAGAATGCATAAATACAATGTTTGGAAATTTTATTTATAATACGAAGCTAGGGCTTGTGGCGTAATGGATAACGTGTCTGCCTTCGAAGCAGAAGAATCCGGGTTAGAGTCCTGGCAAGCTCGGTATTACCATTTAAAGATGATTATTAGAGTATAACGGAAGGGAAATTTATAATATTGCAATGCTTCTATAGCATTTTGATCAACCTATAGCGGGCTTGTGGCGCAATGGATAACACGTCTGCCTACGGAGCAGAAGTTTCCAGGTTCGAGTCCTTGCAAGCTCTATGTTTATTTTCGTAAAAGATCTTTTATGCGTCATAAAGAATGCATAAATTCAATGTTTGGAAATTTTATTTATAATACGAAGCTAGGGCTTGTGACGCAATGGATAACGCGTCTGCCTTCGAAGCAGAAGATTCCCGGTTCCAGTCCTGGCAAGCTCGGGATTAACATTTAAAGATGATTATTAGAGAATAACGGAAGGGAAATTTATAATATTGCAATGCTTCAATAGCATTTTGATCAACCTCTAAAGGGCTTGTGGCGTTATGGATAACGCGTCTGCCTTCGAAGCAGAAGATTTCAGGTTCGAGTCCTGGCAAGCTCGTTATTACCATTTAAGGATGATTATTAGAGTGTAACGGAAGGGAAATTTATAATATTGCAATGCTTCAATAGCCTTTTGATCAACACCTAACGGGCTTGTGGCGCAAGGGTTAACGCGTCTGCCTACGGAGCAGCAGATTCCAGGTTCGAGTCCTGGCAAGCTCTATGTTTATTTTCGTAAAAGATCTTTTATTCGTCATAAAGAATGCATAAATACAATGTTTGGAAATTTTATTTATAATACGAAGCTAGGGCTTGTGGCGTAA
This sequence comes from Phalangium opilio, assembly GCF_054372755.1. NCBI lineage: Eukaryota > Metazoa > Arthropoda > Arachnida > Opiliones > Phalangiidae > Phalangium > Phalangium opilio. Next base: position 7,830,104 of record NW_028324160.1, on the reverse strand, counting down.
TGGATAACGTGTCTGCCTTCGAAGCAGAAGAATCCGGGTTAGAGTCCTGGCAAGCTCGGTATTACCATTTAAAGATGATTATTAGAGTATAACGGAAGGGAAATTTATAATATTGCAATGCTTCTATAGCATTTTGATCAACCTATAGCGGGCTTGTGGCGCAATGGATAACACGTCTGCCTACGGAGCAGAAGTTTCCAGGTTCGAGTCCTTGCAAGCTCTATGTTTATTTTCGTAAAAGATCTTTTATGCGTCATAAAGAATGCATAAATTCAATGTTTGGAAATTTTATTTATAATACGAAGCTAGGGCTTGTGGCGTAATGGATAACGTGTCTGCCTTCGAAGCAGAAGATTCCGGGTTCGAGTCCTGGCAAGCTCGGTATTACCATTAAAGATGATTATTAGAGTATAACGGAAGGGAAATTTATAATATTGCAATGCTTCAATAGCCTTTTGATCAACACCTAACAGGCTTGTGGCGCAAGGGTTAACGCGTCTGCCTACGGAGCAGCAGATTCCAGGTTCGAGTCCTGGCAAGCTCTATGTTTATTTTCGTAAAAGATCTTTTATTCGTCATAAAGAATGCATAAATACAATGTTTGGAAATTTTATTTATAATACGAAGCTAGGGCTTGTGGCGTAATGGATAACGTGTCTGCCTTCGAAGCAGAAGAATCCGGGTTAGAGTCCTGGCAAGCTCGGTATTACCATTTAAAGATGATTATTAGAGTATAACGGAAGGGAAATTTATAATATTGCAATGCTTCTATAGCATTTTGATCAACCTATAGCGGGCTTGTGGCGCAATGGATAACACGTCTGCCTACGGAGCAGAAGTTTCCAGGTTCGAGTCCTTGCAAGCTCTATGTTTATTTTCGTAAAAGATCTTTTATTCGTCATAAAGAATGCATAAATACAATGTTTGGAAATTTTATTTATAATACGAAGCTAGGGCTTGTGGCGTAATGGATAACGTGTCTGCCTTCGAAGCAGAAGAATCCGGGTTAGAGTCCTGGCAAGCTCGGTATTACCATTTAAAGATGATTATTAGAGTATAACGGAAGGGAAATTTATAATATTGCAATGCTTCTATAGCATTTTGATCAACCTATAGCGGGCTTGTGGCGCAATGGATAACACGTCTGCCTACGGAGCAGAAGTTTCCAGGTTCGAGTCCTTGCAAGCTCTATGTTTATTTTCGTAAAAGATCTTTTATGCGTCATAAAGAATGCATAAATTCAATGTTTGGAAATTTTATTTATAATACGAAGCTAGGGCTTGTGACGCAATGGATAACGCGTCTGCCTTCGAAGCAGAAGATTCCCGGTTCCAGTCCTGGCAAGCTCGGGATTAACATTTAAAGATGATTATTAGAGAATAACGGAAGGGAAATTTATAATATTGCAATGCTTCAATAGCATTTTGATCAACCTCTAAAGGGCTTGTGGCGTTATGGATAACGCGTCTGCCTTCGAAGCAGAAGATTTCAGGTTCGAGTCCTGGCAAGCTCGTTATTACCATTTAAGGATGATTATTAGAGTGTAACGGAAGGGAAATTTATAATATTGCAATGCTTCTATAGCATTTTGATCAACGTATAGCGGGCTTGTGGCGCAATGAATTACGCGTGTGCCTACGGAGCAGAAGATTCCAGGTTCGAGTCCTGGCAAGGTCTATGTTTATTTTCGTAAAAGATCTTTTATGCGTCATAAAGAATGCATAAATACAATGTTTGGAAATTTTATTTATAATACGAAGCTAGGGCTTGTGGCGTAATGGATAACGTGTCTGCCTTCGAAGCAGAAGATTCCGGGTTAGATTCCTGGCAAGCTCGGTATTACCATTTAAAGATGATTATTAAAGTATAACGGAAGGGAAATTTATAATATTGCAATGCTTCTATAGCATTTTGATCAACCTATAACGGGCTTGTGGCGCAATGGATAACACGTCTGCCTACGGAGCAGAAGATTCCAGGTTCGAGTCCTGGCAAGCTCGTTATTACCATTTAAGGATGATTATTAGAGTGTAACGGAAGGGAAATTTATAATATTGCAATGCTTCTATAGCATTTTGATCAACGTATAGCGGGCTTGTGGCGCAATGAATTACGCGTGTGCCTACGGAGCAGAAGATTCCAGGTTCGAGTCCTGGCAAGCTCTATGTTTATTTTCGTAAAAGATCTTTTATGCGTCATAAAGAATGCATAAATACAATGTTTGGAAATTTTATTTATAATACGAAGCTAGGACTTGTGGCGTAATGGATAACCTGTCTGCCTTCGAAGCAGAAGATTCCAGGTTCGAGTCCTGGCAAGCTCGTTGTTTATTTTCGTAAAAGATCTTTTATGCGTCATAAAGAATGCATAAATACAATGTTTGGAAATTTTATTTATAATACGAAGCTAGGGCTTGTGGCGTAATGGATAACGTGTCTGCCTTCGAAGCAGAAGATTCCGGGTTAGATTCCTGGCAAGCTCGGTATTACCATTTAAAGATGATTATTAAAGTATAACGGAAGGGAAATTTATAATATTGCAATGCTTCTATAGCATTTTGATCAACCTATAACGGGCTTGTGGCGCAATGGATAACACGTCTACCTACGGAGCAGAAGATTCCAGGTTCGAGTCCTGGCAAGCTCGTTATTACCACTTAAGGATGATTATTAGAGTGTAACGGAAGGGAAATTTATAATATTGCAATGCTTCTATAGCATTTTGATCATCGTATAGCGGGCTTGTGGCGCAATGAATTACGCGTGTGCCTACGGAGCAGAAGATTCCAGGTTCGAGTCCTGGCAAGCTCTATGTTTATTTTCGTAAAAGATCTTTTATGCGTCATAAAGAATGCATAAATACAATGTTTGGAAATTTTATTTATAATACGAAGCTAGGGCTTGTGGCGTAATGGATAACCTGTCTGCCTTCGAAGCAGAAGATTCCAGGTTCGAGTCCTGGCAAGCTCGTTGTTTATTTTCGTAAAAGATCTTTTATGCGTCATAAAGAATGCATAAATACAATGTTTGGAAATTTTATTTATAATACGAAGCTAGGGCTTGTGGCGTAATGGATAACGTGTCTGCCTTCGAAGCAGAAGATTCCGGGTTAGATTCCTGGCAAGCTCGGTATTACCATTTAAAGATGATTATTAAAGTATAACGGAAGGGAAATTTATAATATTGCAATGCTTCTATAGCATTTTGATCAACCTATAACGGGCTTGTGGCGCAATGGATAACACGTCTACCTACGGAGCAGAAGATTCCAGGTTCGAGTCCTGGCAAGCTCGTTATTACCACTTAAGGATGATTATTAGAGTGTAACGGAAGGGAAATTTATAATATTGCAATGCTTCTATAGCATTTTGATCATCGTATAGCGGGCTTGTGGCGCAATGAATTACGCGTGTGCCTACGGAGCAGAAGATTCCAGGTTCGAGTCCTGGCAAGCTCGTTGTTTATTTTCGTAAAAGATCTTTTATGCGTCATAAAGAATGCATAAATACAATGTTTGGAAATTTTATTTATAATACGAAGCTAGGGCTTGTGGCGTAATGGATAACGTGTCTGCCTTCGAAGCAGAAGATTCCAGGTTCGAGTCCTGGCAAGCTCGTTGTTTATTTTCGTAAAAGATCTTTTATGCGTCATAAAGAATGCATAAATACAATGTTTGGAAATTTTATTTATAATACGAAGCTAGGGCTTGTGGCGTAATGGATAACGTGTCTGCCTTCGAAGCAGAAGATTCCGGGTTAGATTCCTGGCAAGCTCGGTATTACCATTTAAAGATGATTATTAAAGTATAACGGAAGGGATATTTATAATATTGCAATGCTTCTATAGCATTTTGATCAACCTATAACGGGCTTGTGGCGCAATGGATAACACGTCTGCCTACGGAGCAGAAGATTCCAGGTTCGAGTCCTGGCAAGCTCGTTATTACCATTTAAAGATGATTATTAGAGTATAACGGAAGGGAAATTTATAATATTGCAATGCTTCTATAGCATTTTGATCAACCTATAGCGGGCTTGTGGCGCAATGGATAACACGTCTGCCTACGGAGCAGAAGTTTCCAGGTTCGAGTCCTTGCAAGCTCTATGTTTATTTTCGTAAAAGATCTTTTATTCGTCATAAAGAATGCATAAATACAATGTTTGGAAATTTTATTTATAATACGAAGCTAGGGCTTGTGGCGTAATGGATAACGTGTCTGCCTTCGAAGCAGAAGAATCCGGGTTAGAGTCCTGGCAAGCTCGGTATTACCATTTAAAGATGATTATTAGAGTATAACGGAAGGGAAATTTATAATATTGCAATGCTTCTATAGCATTTTGATCAACCTATAGCGGGCTTGTGGCGCAATGGATAACACGTCTGCCTACGGAGCAGAAGTTTCCAGGTTCGAGTCCTTGCAAGCTCTATGTTTATTTTCGTAAAAGATCTTTTATGCGTCATAAAGAATGCATAAATTCAATGTTTGGAAATTTTATTTATAATACGAAGCTAGGGCTTGTGACGCAATGGATAACGCGTCTGCCTTCGAAGCAGAAGATTCCCGGTTCCAGTCCTGGCAAGCTCGGGATTAACATTTAAAGATGATTATTAGAGAATAACGGAAGGGAAATTTATAATATTGCAATGCTTCAATAGCATTTTGATCAACCTCTAAAGGGCTTGTGGCGTTATGGATAACGCGTCTGCCTTCGAAGCAGAAGATTTCAGGTTCGAGTCCTGGCAAGCTCGTTATTACCATTTAAGGATGATTATTAGAGTGTAACGGAAGGGAAATTTATAATATTGCAATGCTTCAATAGCCTTTTGATCAACACCTAACGGGCTTGTGGCGCAAGGGTTAACGCGTCTGCCTACGGAGCAGCAGATTCCAGGTTCGAGTCCTGGCAAGCTCTATGTTTATTTTCGTAAAAGATCTTTTATTCGTCATAAAGAATGCATAAATACAATGTTTGGAAATTTTATTTATAATACGAAGCTAGGGCTTGTGGCGTAATGGATAACGTGTCTGCCTTCGAAGCAGAAGAATCCGGGTTAGAGTCCTGGCAAGCTCGGTATTACCATTTAAAGATGATTATTAGAGTATAACGGAAGGGAAATTTATAATATTGCAATGCTTCTATAGCATTTTGATCAACCTATAGCGGGCTTGTGGCGCAATGGATAACACGTCTGCCTACGGAGCAGAAGTTTCCAGGTTCGAGTCCTTGCAAGCTCTATGTTTATTTTCGTAAAAGATCTTTTATGCGTCATAAAGAATGCATAAATTCAATGTTTGGAAATTTTATTTATAATACGAAGCTAGGGCTTGTGGCGTAATGGATAACGTGTCTGCCTTCGAAGCAGAAGATTCCGGGTTCGAGTCCTGGCAAGCTCGGTATTACCATTAAAGATGATTATTAGAGTATAACGGAAGGGAAATTTATAATATTGCAATGCTTCAATAGCCTTTTGATCAACACCTAACAGGCTTGTGGCGCAAGGGTTAACGCGTCTGCCTACGGAGCAGCAGATTCCAGGTTCGAGTCCTGGCAAGCTCTATGTTTATTTTCGTAAAAGATCTTTTATTCGTCATAAAGAATGCATAAATACAATGTTTGGAAATTTTATTTATAATACGAAGCTAGGGCTTGTGGCGTAATGGATAACGTGTCTGCCTTCGAAGCAGAAGAATCCGGGTTAGAGTCCTGGCAAGCTCGGTATTACCATTTAAAGATGATTATTAGAGTATAACGGAAGGGAAATTTATAATATTGCAATGCTTCTATAGCATTTTGATCAACCTATAGCGGGCTTGTGGCGCAATGGATAACACGTCTGCCTACGGAGCAGAAGTTTCCAGGTTCGAGTCCTTGCAAGCTCTATGTTTATTTTCGTAAAAGATCTTTTATTCGTCATAAAGAATGCATAAATACAATGTTTGGAAATTTTATTTATAATACGAAGCTAGGGCTTGTGGCGTAATGGATAACGTGTCTGCCTTCGAAGCAGAAGAATCCGGGTTAGAGTCCTGGCAAGCTCGGTATTACCATTTAAAGATGATTATTAGAGTATAACGGAAGGGAAATTTATAATATTGCAATGCTTCTATAGCATTTTGATCAACCTATAGCGGGCTTGTGGCGCAATGGATAACACGTCTGCCTACGGAGCAGAAGTTTCCAGGTTCGAGTCCTTGCAAGCTCTATGTTTATTTTCGTAAAAGATCTTTTATGCGTCATAAAGAATGCATAAATTCAATGTTTGGAAATTTTATTTATAATACGAAGCTAGGGCTTGTGACGCAATGGATAACGCGTCTGCCTTCGAAGCAGAAGATTCCCGGTTCCAGTCCTGGCAAGCTCGGGATTAACATTTAAAGATGATTATTAGAGAATAACGGAAGGGAAATTTATAATATTGCAATGCTTCAATAGCATTTTGATCAACCTCTAAAGGGCTTGTGGCGTTATGGATAACGCGTCTGCCTTCGAAGCAGAAGATTTCAGGTTCGAGTCCTGGCAAGCTCGTTATTACCATTTAAGGATGATTATTAGAGTGTAACGGAAGGGAAATTTATAATATTGCAATGCTTCTATAGCATTTTGATCAACGTATAGCGGGCTTGTGGCGCAATGAATTACGCGTGTGCCTACGGAGCAGAAGATTCCAGGTTCGAGTCCTGGCAAGGTCTATGTTTATTTTCGTAAAAGATCTTTTATGCGTCATAAAGAATGCATAAATACAATGTTTGGAAATTTTATTTATAATACGAAGCTAGGGCTTGTGGCGTAATGGATAACGTGTCTGCCTTCGAAGCAGAAGATTCCGGGTTAGATTCCTGGCAAGCTCGGTATTACCATTTAAAGATGATTATTAAAGTATAACGGAAGGGAAATTTATAATATTGCAATGCTTCTATAGCATTTTGATCAACCTATAACGGGCTTGTGGCGCAATGGATAACACGTCTGCCTACGGAGCAGAAGATTCCAGGTTCGAGTCCTGGCAAGCTCGTTATTACCATTTAAGGATGATTATTAGAGTGTAACGGAAGGGAAATTTATAATATTGCAATGCTTCTATAGCATTTTGATCAACGTATAGCGGGCTTGTGGCGCAATGAATTACGCGTGTGCCTACGGAGCAGAAGATTCCAGGTTCGAGTCCTGGCAAGCTCTATGTTTATTTTCGTAAAAGATCTTTTATGCGTCATAAAGAATGCATAAATACAATGTTTGGAAATTTTATTTATAATACGAAGCTAGGACTTGTGGCGTAATGGATAACCTGTCTGCCTTCGAAGCAGAAGATTCCAGGTTCGAGTCCTGGCAAGCTCGTTGTTTATTTTCGTAAAAGATCTTTTATGCGTCATAAAGAATGCATAAATACAATGTTTGGAAATTTTATTTATAATACGAAGCTAGGGCTTGTGGCGTAATGGATAACGTGTCTGCCTTCGAAGCAGAAGATTCCGGGTTAGATTCCTGGCAAGCTCGGTATTACCATTTAAAGATGATTATTAAAGTATAACGGAAGGGAAATTTATAATATTGCAATGCTTCTATAGCATTTTGATCAACCTATAACGGGCTTGTGGCGCAATGGATAACACGTCTACCTACGGAGCAGAAGATTCCAGGTTCGAGTCCTGGCAAGCTCGTTATTACCACTTAAGGATGATTATTAGAGTGTAACGGAAGGGAAATTTATAATATTGCAATGCTTCTATAGCATTTTGATCATCGTATAGCGGGCTTGTGGCGCAATGAATTACGCGTGTGCCTACGGAGCAGAAGATTCCAGGTTCGAGTCCTGGCAAGCTCGTTGTTTATTTTCGTAAAAGATCTTTTATGCGTCATAAAGAATGCATAAATACAATGTTTGGAAATTTTATTTATAATACGAAGCTAGGGCTTGTGGCGTAATGGATAACGTGTCTGCCTTCGAAGCAGAAGATTCCAGGTTCGAGTCCTGGCAAGCTCGTTGTTTATTTTCGTAAAAGATCTTTTATGCGTCATAAAGAATGCATAAATACAATGTTTGGAAATTTTATTTATAATACGAAGCTAGGGCTTGTGGCGTAATGGATAACGTGTCTGCCTTCGAAGCAGAAGATTCCGGGTTAGATTCCTGGCAAGCTCGGTATTACCATTTAAAGATGATTATTAAAGTATAACGGAAGGGATATTTATAATATTGCAATGCTTCTATAGCATTTTGATCAACCTATAACGGGCTTGTGGCGCAATGGATAACACGTCTGCCTACGGAGCAGAAGATTCCAGGTTCGAGTCCTGGCAAGCTCGTTATTACCATTTAAGGATGATTATTAGAGTGTAACGGAAGGGAAATTTATAATATTGCAATGCTTCTATAGCATTTTGATCAACGTATAGCGGGCTTGTGGCGCAATGAATTACGCGTGTGCCTACGGAGCAGAAGATTCCAGGTTCGAGTCCTGGCAAGCTCTATGTTTATTTTCGTAAAAGATCTTTTATGCGTCATAAAGAATGCATAAATACAATGTTTGGAAATTTTATTTATAATACGAAGCTAGGGCTTGTGGCGTAATGGATAACCTGTCTGCCTTCGAAGCAGAAGATTCCAGGTTCGAGTCCTGGCAAGCTCGTTGTTTATTTTCGTAAAAGATCTTTTATGCGTCATAAAGAATGCATAAATACAATGTTTGGAAATTTTATTTATAATACGAAGCTAGGGCTTGTGGCGTAATGGATAACGTGTCTGCCTTCGAAGCAGAAGATTCCGGGTTAGATTCCTGGCAAGCTCGGTATTACCATTTAAAGATGATTATTAAAGTATAACGGAAGGGAAATTTATAATATTGCAATGCTTCTATAGCATTTTGATCAACCTATAACGGGCTTGTGGCGCAATGGATAACACGTCTGCCTACGGAGCAGAAGATTCCAGGTTCGAGTCCTGGCAAGCTCGTTATTACCACTTAAGGATGATTATTAGAGTGTAACGGAAGGGAAATTTATAATATTGCAATGCTTCTATAGCATTTTGATCAACGTATAGCGGGCTTGTGGCGCAATGAATTACGCGTGTGCCTACGGAGCAGAAGATTCCAGGTTCGAGTCCTGGCAAGCTCGTTGTTTATTTTCGTAAAAGATCTTTTATGCGTCATAAAGAATGCATAAATACAATGTTTGGAAATGTTATTTATAATACGAAGCTAGGGCTTGTGGCGTAATGGATAACGTGTCTGCCTTCGAAGCAGAAGATTCCGGGTTAGATTCCTGGCAAGCTCGGTATTACCATTTAAAGATGATTATTAAAGTATAACGGAAGGGAAATTTATAATATTGCAATGCTTCTATAGCATTTTGATCAACCTATAACGGGCTTGTGGCGCAATGGATAACACGTCTGCCTACGGAGCAGAAGATTCCAGGTTCTAGTCCTTGCAAGCTCTATGTTTATTTTCGTAAAAGATCTTTTATACGTCATAAAGAATGCATAAATACAATGTTTGGAAATTTTATTTATAATACGAAGCTAGGGCTTGTGGCGTAATGGGTAACGCGTCTGCCTTCGAAGCAGAAGATTCCCGGTTCCAGTCCTGGCAAGCTCGGGATTAACATTTAAAGATGATTATTAGAGAATAACGGAAGGGAAATTTATAATATTGCAATGCTTCAATAGCATTTTGATCAACCTCTAAAGGGCTTGTGGCGTTATGGATAACGCGTCTGCCTTCGAAGCAGAAGATTCCAGGTTCGAGTCCTGGCAAGCTCGTTATTACCATTTAAGGATGATTATTAGAGTGTAACGGAAGGGAAATTTATAATATTGCAATGCTTCAATAGCCTTTTGATCAACACCTAACGGGCTTGTGGCGCAAGGGTTAACGCGTCTGCCTACGGAGCAGCAGATTCCAGGTTCGAGTCCTGGCAAGCTCTATGTTTATTTTCGTAAAAGATCTTTTATTCGTCATAAAGAATGCATAAATACAATGTTTGGAAATTTTATTTTTAATACGAAGCTAGGGCTTGTGGCGTAATGGATAACGTGTCTGCCTTCGAAGCAGAAGATTCCGGGTTAGAGTCCTGGCAAGCTCGGTATTGCCATTTAAAGATGATTATTAGAGTATAACGGAAGGGAAATTTATAATATTGCAATGCTTCTATAGCATTTTGATCAACCTATAGCGGGCTTGTGGCGCAATGAATTACGCGTGTGCCTACGGAGCAGAAGATTCCAGGTTCGAGTCCTGGCAAGCTCTATGTTTATTTTCGTAAAAGATCTTTTATGCGTCATAAAGAATGCATAAATACAATGTTTGGAAATTTTATTTATAATACGAAGCTAGGGCTTGTGGCGTAATGGATAACGTGTCTGCCTTCGAAGCAGAAGATTCCAGGTTCGAGTCCTGGCAAGCTCGTTGTTTATTTTCGTAAAAGATCTTTTATGCGTCATAAAGAATGCATAAATACAATGTTTGGAAATTTTATTTATAATACGAAGCTAGGGCTTGTGGCGTAATGGATAACGTGTCTGCCTTCGAAGCAGAAGATTCCGGGTTAGAGTCCTGGCAAGCTCGGTATTACCATTTAAAGATGATTATTAGAGTATAACGGAAGGGAAAATTTATAATATTGCAATGCTTCAAAAGCATTTTGATCAACCTATAGCGGGCTTGTGGCGCAATGGATAACGCGTCTGCCTACGGAACAGAAGATTCCAGGTTCGAGTCCTGGCAAGCTCGTTGTTTATTTTCGTAAAAGATCTTTTATGCGTCATAAAGAATGCATAAAAACACTGTTTGGAAATTTTATTTATAATACGAAGCTAGGTCTTGTGGCGTAATGGATAACGTGTCTGCCTTCGAAGCAGAAGATTCCAGGTTCGAGTCCTGGCAAGCTCGTTGTTTATTTTCGTAAAAGATCTTTTAGGCGTCATAAAGAATGCATAAATACAATGTTTGGAAATTTTTTTATAATACGAAGCTAGGGCTTGTGGCGTTATGGATAACGCGTCTGCCTTCGAAGCAGAAGATTCCCGGTTCCACTCCTGGCAAGCTCGGGATTAACATTTAAAGATGATTATTAGAGAATAACGGAAGGGAAATTTATAATATTGCAATGCTTCAATAGCATTTTGATCAACCTCTAACGGGCTTGTGGCGCAATGGATAACGCGTATGCCTACGGAGCAGAAGATTCCAGGTTCGAGTCCTGGCAAGCTCGTTGTTTATTTTCGTAAAAGATCTTTTATGCGTCATAAAGAATGCATAAATACAATGTTTGGAAATTTTATTTATAATACGAAGCTAGGGCTTGTGGCGTAATGGATAACGTGTCTGCCTTCGAAGCAGAAGATTCCGGGTTAGATTCCTGGCAAGCTCGGTATTACCATTTAAAGATGATTATTAAAGTATAACGGAAGGGAAATTTATAATATTGCAATGCTTCTATAGCATTTTGATCAACCTCTAACGGGCTTGTGGCGTTATGGATAACGCGTCTGCCTTCGAAGCAGAAGATTCCAGGTTCGAGTCCTGGCAAGCTCGTTGTTTATTTTCGTAAAAGATCTTTTATGCGTCATAAAGAATGCATAAAAACACTGTTTGGAAATTTTATTTATAATACGAAGCTAGGTCTTGTGGCGTAATGGATAACGTGTCTGCCTTCGAAGCAGAAGATTCCAGGTTCGAGTCCTGGCAAGCTCGTTGTTTATTTTCGTAAAAGATCTTTTAGTCGTCATAAAGAATGCATAAATACAATGTTTGGAAATTTTTTTATAATACGAAGCTAGGGCTTGTGGCGTTATGGATAACGCGTCTGCCTTCGAAGCAGAAGATTCCCGGTTCCACTCCTGGCAAGCTCGGGATTAACATTTAAAGATGATTATTAGAGAATAAAGGAAGGGAAATTTATAATATTGCAATGCTTCAATAGCATTTTGATCAACACCTAACGGGCTTGTGGCGCAAGGGTTAACGCCTCTGCCTACGGTGCAGCAGATTCCAGGTTCGAGTCCTGGCAAGCTCTATGTTTATTTTCGTAAAAGATCTTTTATGCTTCATAAAGAATGCATAAATACAATGTTTTGAATTTTTATTTATAATACGAAGCTAGGGCTTGTGGCGCAATGGATAACGCGTCTGCCTACGGAGCGGAAGATTCCAGGTTCGAGTCCTGGCAAGCTCGTTGTTTATTTTCGTAAAAGATCTTTTATGCGTCATAAAGAATGCATAAAAACACTGTTTGGAAATTTTATTTATAATACGAAGCTAGGGCTTGTGGCGCAATGGATAACGCGTCTGCCTACGGAGCGGAAGATTCCAGGTTCGAGTCCTGGCAAGCTCGTTGTTTATTTTCGTAAAAGATCTTTTATGCGTCATAAAGAATGCATAAAAACACTGTTTGGAAATTTTATTTATAATACGAAGCTAGGGCTTGTGGCGTAATGGATAACGTGTCTGCCTTCGAAGCAGAAGATTCCAGGTTCCAGTCCTGGCAAGCTCGTTGTTTATTTTCGTAAAAGATCTTTTATGCGTAATAAAGAATGCATAAATACAATGTTTGGAAATTTTATTTATAATACGAAGCTAGGGCTTGTGGCGTAATGGATAACGTGTCTGCCTTCGAAGCAGAAGATTCCGGGTTCGAGTCCTGGCAAGCTCGGTATTACCATTTAAAGATGATTATTAGAGTATAACGGAAGGGAAATTTATAATATTGCAATGCTTCAATAGCATTTTGATCAACCTCTAACGGGCTTGTGGCGCAATGGATAACGCGTCTGCCTACGGAGCAGAAGATTCCTGGTTCGAGTCCTGGCAAGCTCGTCGGTTATTTTTGTAAAAGATCTTTTATGCGTCATAAAGAATGCATAAATACAATGTTTGGAAAATTTTTTTATAACACGAAGCAAGGGCTTGTTGCGTAATGGGTAACGCGTCTGCCTTCGAAGCAGAAAATTCCAGGTTCGAGTCCTGGCAATCTCGGCATTACCATTTGAAGATGATTATTAGAGAATAACGGAAGGGAAATTTATAATATTGCAATGCTTCAATAGCATTTTGATCAAGCTCTAACGGGCTTGTGGCGTTATGGATAACGCGTCTGCCTTCGAAGCAGAAGATTCCGGGTTAGTGTCCTGGCAAGCTCGGTATTACCATTTAAAGATGATTATTAGAGTATAACGGAAGGGAAAATTTATAATATTGCAATGCTTCAAAAGCATTTTGATCAACCTATAGCGGGCTTGTGGCGCAATGGAAAACGCGTCTGCCTACGGAGCAGAAGATTCCAGGTTCGAGTCTTGGCAAGCTCGTTGTTTATTTTCGTAAAAGATCTTTTATGCGTCATAAAGAATGCATAAATACAATGTTTGGAAATTTTATTTATAATACGAAGCTAGGGCTTGTGGCGCAATGCATAACGCGTCTGCCTTCGAAGCAGAAGATTCCGGGTTAGATTCCTGGCAAGCTCGGTATTACCATTTAAAGATGATTATTAGAGTATAACGGAAGGGAAATTTATAATATTGCAATGCTTCTATAGCATTTTGATCAACCTATAGCGGGCTTGTGGCGCAATGAATTACGCGTGTGCCTACGGAGCAGAAGATTCCAGGTTCGAGTCCTGGCAAGCTCTATGTTTATTTTCGTAAAAGATCTTTTATGTGTCATAAAGAATGCATAAATACAATGTTTGGAAATTTTATTTATAATACGAAGCTAGGGCTTGTGGCGCAATGCATAACGCGTCTGCCTTCGAAGCAGAAAATTCCAGGTTCGAGTCCTGGCAAGCTCGGTATTACCATTTAAAGATGATTATTAGAGTATAACGGAAGGGAAATTTATAATATTGCAATGCTTCTATAGCATTTTGATCAACCTATAGCGGGCTTGTGGCGCAATGAATTACGCGTGTGCCTACGGAGCAGAAGATTCCAGGTTCGAGTCCTGGCAAGCTCTATGTTTATTTTCGTAAAAGATCTTTTATGCGTCATAAAGAATGCATAAATACAATGTTTGGAAATTTTATTTATAATGCGAAGCTAGGGCTTGTGGCGTAATGGATAACGTGTCTGCCTTCGAAGCAGAAGATTCCAGGTTCGAGTCCTGGCAAGCTCGTTGTTTATTTTCGTAAAAGATCTTTTATGCGTCATAAAGAATGCATAAATACAATGTTTGAAAATTTTATTTATAATACGAAGCTACGGCTTGTGGCGTAATGGATAACGTGTCTGCCTTCGAAGCAGAAGATTTCGGGTTAGATTCCTGGCAAGCTCGGTATTACCATTTAAAGATGATTATTAGAGTATAACGAAGGGAAATTTATAATATTGCAATGCTTCTATAGCATTTTGATCAACCTATAGCGGGCTTGTGGCGCAATGGATAACGCGTCTGCCTACGGAGTAGAAGATTCCAGGTTCGAGTCCTGGCAAGCTCGTTGTTTATTTTCGTAAAAGATCTTTTATGCGTCATAAAGAATGCATAAATACAATGTTTGGAAATTTTATTTATAATACGAAGCTAGGGCTTGTGGCGTAATGGATAACGTGTCTGCCTTCGAAGCAGAAGATTCCGGGTTAGAGTCCTGGCAAGCTCGGTATTACCATTTAAAGATGATTATTAGAGTATAACGGAAGGGAAAATTTATAATATTGCAATGCTTCAAAAGCATTTTGATCAACCTATAGCGGGCTTGTGGCGCAATGGATAACGCGTCTGCCTACGGAGCAGAAGATTCCAGGTTCGAGTCCTGGCAAGCTTGTTGTTTATTTTCGTAAAAGATCTTTTATGCGTCATAAAGAATGCATAAATACAATGTTTGGAAATTTTATTTATAATACGAAGCTAGGGCTTGTGGCGCATTGCATAACGCGTCTGCCTTCGAAGCAGAAAATTCCAGGTTCGAGTCCTGGCAAGCTCGGTATTACCATTTAAAGATGATTATTAGAGTATAACGGAAGGGAAATTTATAATATTGCAATGCTTCTATAGCATTTTGATCAACCTCTAACGGGCTTGTGGCGCAATGGATAACGCGTATGCCTACGGAGCAGAAGATTCCAGGTTCGAGTCCTGGCAAGCTCGTTGTTTATTTTCGTAAAAGATCTTTTATGCGTCATAAAGAATGCATAAATACAATGTTTGGAAATTTTATTTATAATACGAAGCTAGGGCTTGTGGCGTAATGGATAACGTGTCTGCCTTCGAAGCAGAAGATTCCGGGTTAGATTCCTGGCAAGCTCGGTATTACCATTTAAAGATGATTATTAAAGTATAACGGAAGGGAAATTTATAATATTGCAATGCTTCTATAGCATTTTGATCAACCTATAGCGGGCTTGTGGCGCAATGGATAACACGTCTGCCTACGGAGCAGAAGATTCCAGGTTCGAGTCCTTGCAAGCTCTATGTTTATTTTCGTAAAAGATCTTTTATACGTCATAAAGAATGCATAAATACAATGTTTGGAAATTTTATTTATAATACGAAGCTAGGGCTTGTGGCGTAATGGATAACGTGTCTGCCTTCGAAGCAGAAGATTCCAGGTTCGAGTCCTGGCAAGCTCGTTATTACCATTTAAGGATGATTATTAGAGTGTAACGGAAGGGAAATTTATAATATTGCAATGCTTCAATAGCATTTTGATCAACCTCTAACGGGCTTGTGGCGTTATGGATAACGCGTCTGCCTTCGAAGCAGAAGATTCCAGGTTCGAGTCCTGGCAAGCTCGTTGTTTATTTTCGTAAAAGATCTTTTATGCGTCATAAAGAATGCATAAAAACACTGTTTGGAAATTTTATTTATAATACGAAGCTAGGTCTTGTGGCGTAATGGATAACGTGTCTGCCTTCGAAGCAGAAGATTCCAGGTTCGAGTCCTGGCAAGCTCGTTGTTTATTTTCGTAAAAGATCTTTTATGCGTCATAAAGAATGCATAAATACAATGTTTGGAAATTTTATTTATAATACGAAGCTAGGGCTTGTGGCGTAATGGATAACGTGTCTGCCTTCGAAGCAGAAGATTCCGGGTTAGAGTCCTGGCAAGCTCGGTATTACCATTTAAAGATGATTATTAGAGTATAACGGAAGGGAAAATTTATAATATTGCAATGCTTCAAAAGCATTTTGATCAACCTATAGCGGGCTTGTGGCGCAATGGATAACGCGTCTGCCTACGGAGCAGAAGATTCCAGGTTCGAGTCCTGGCAAGCTCGTTATTACCATTTAAGGATGATTATTAGAGTGTAACGGAAGGGAAATTTATAATATTGCAATGCTTCAATAGCATTTTGATCAACCTCAAACGGGCTTGTGGCGCAATGAATTACGCGTGTGCCTACGGAGCAGAAGATTCCAGGTTCGAGTCCTGGCAAGCTCGTTGTTTATTTTCGTAAAAGATCTTTTATGCGTCATAAAGAATGCATAAAAACACTGTTTGGAAATTTTATTTATAATACGAAGCTAGGGCTTGTGGCGCAATGCATAACGCGTCTGCCTTCGAAGCAGAAAATTCCAGGTTCGAGTCCTGGCAAGCTCGGTATTACCATTTAAAGATGATTATTAGAGTACAACGGAAGGGAAATTTATAATATTGCAATGCTTCTATAGCATTTTGATCAACCTATAGCGGGCTTGTGGCGCAATGAATTACGCGTGTGCCTACGGAGCAGAAGATTCCAGGTTCGAGTCCTGGCAAGCTCTATGTTTATTTTCGTAAAAGATCTTTAATGCGTCATAAAGAATGCATAAATACAATGTTTGGAAATTTTATTTATAATGCGAAGCTAGGGCTTGTGGCGTAATGGATAACGTGTCTGCCTTCAAAGCAGAAGATTCCAGGTTCGAGTCCTGGCAAGCTCGTTGTTTATTTTCGTAAAAGATCTTTTATGCGTCATAAAGAATGCATAAATACAATGTTTGGAAATTTTATTTATAATACGCGGCTAGGGCTTGTGGCGTAATGGATAACGTGTCTGCCTTCGAAGCAGAAGATTCCGGGTTAGATTCCTGGCAAGCTCGGTATTACCATTTAAAGATGATTATTAGAGTATAACGAAGGGAAATTTATAATATTGCAATGCTTCAATAGCATTTTGATCAACCTATAACGGGCTTGTGGCGCAATGAATTACGCATGTGCCTACGGAGCAGAAGATTCCAGGTTCGAGTCCTGGCAAGCTCTATGTTTATTTTCGTAAAAGATCTTTTATGCGTCATAAAGAATGCATAAATACAATGTTTGGAAATTTTATTTATAATACGAAGCTAGGGCTTGTGGCGTAATGGATAACGTGTCTGCCTTCGAAGCAGAAGATTCCGGGTTAGAGTCCTGGCAAGCTCGGTATTACCATTTAAAGATGATTATTAGAGTATAACGGAAGGGAAATTTATAATATTGCAATGCTTCAATAGCATTTTGATCAAGCTCTAACGAGCTTGTGGCGCAATGCATAACGCGTCTGCCTTCGAAGCAGAAAATTCCAGGTTCGAGTCCTGGCAAGCTCGGTATTACCATTTAAAGATGATTATTAGAGTATAACGAAGGGAAATTTATAATATTGCAATGCTTCAATAGCATTTTCATCAACCTATAACGGGCTTGTGCCGCAATGAATTACGCGTGTGCCTACGGAGCAGAAGATTCCAGGTTCGAGTCCTGGCAAGCTCTATGTTTATTTTCGTAAAATATCTTTTATGCGTCATAAAGAATGCATAAATACAATGATTGGAAATTTTATTTATAATACGAAGCTAGGGCTTGTGGCGTAATGGATAACGTGTCTGCCTTCGAAGCAGAAGATTCCGGGTTAGAGTCCTGGCAAGCTCGGTATTACCATTTAAAGATGATTATTAGAGTATAACGGAAGGGAAATTTATAATATTGCAATGCTTCTATAGCATTTTGATCAAGCTCTAACGGGCTTGTGGCGCAATGGATAACGCGTCTGCCTACGGAGCAGAAGATTCCAGGTTCGAGTCCTGGCAAGCTCGTTGTTTATTTTTGTAAAATATCTTTTATGCGTCATAATGAATGCATAAATACAATGTTTGGAAAATGTTTTTAAAACACGAAGCAAGGGCTTGACGCGTAATGGGTAACGCGTCTGCCTTCGAAGCAGAAGATTCCAGGTTCGAGTCCTGGCAAGCTCGTTATTACCATTTAAGGATGATTATTAGAGTGTAACGGAAGGGAAATTTATAATATTGCAATGCTTCAATAGCATTTTGATCTACACCTAACGGGCTTGTGGCGCAAGGGTTAACGCCTCTGCCTACGGAGCAGCAGATTCCAGGTTCGAGTCCTGGCAAGCTCTATGTTTATTTTCGTAAAAGATCTTTTATGCTTCATAAAGAATGCATAAATACAATGTTTGGAAATTTTATTTATAATACGAAGCTAGGGCTTGTGGCGTAATGGATAACGTGTCTGCCTTCGAAGCAGAAGATTCCGGGTTAGAGTCCTAGCAAGCTCGGTAATACCATTTAAAGATGATTATTAGAGTATAACGGAAGGGAAAATTTATAATATTGCAATGCTTCAATAGCATTTTGATCAACCTCTAACGGGCTTGTGGCGCAATGGATAACGCGTCTGCCTACGGAGCAGAAGATTCCAGGTTCGAGTCCTGGCAAGCTCGTTGTTTATTTTCGTAAAAGATCTTTTATGCGTCATAAAGAATGCATAAATACAATGTTTGGAAATTTTATTTATAATACGAAGCTAGGGCTTGTGGCGTAATGGATAACGTGTCTGCCTTCGAAGCAGAAGATTCCAGGTTCGAGTCCTGGCAAGCTCGTTGTTTATTTTCGTAAAAGATCTTTTATGCGTCATAAAGAATACATAAATACAATGTTTGAAAATTTTATTTATAATACGAAGCTAGGGCTTGTGGCGTAATGGATAACGTGTCTGCCTTCGAAGCAGAAGATTCCGGGTTAGATTCCTGGCAAGCTCGGTATTACCATTTAAAGATGATTATTAGAGTATAACGAAGGGAAATTTATAATATTGCAATGCTTCAATAGCATTTTGATCAACCTATAACGGGCTTGTGGCGCAATGAATTACGCGTGTGCCTACGGAGCAGAAGATTCCATTTTCGAGTCCTGGCAAGCTCTATGTTTATTTTCGTAAAAGATCTTTTATGCGTCATAAAGAATGCATAAATACAATGTTTGAAAATTTTATTTATAATACGAAGCTAGGGCTTGTGGCGTAATGGATAACGTGTCTGCCTTCGAAGCAGAAGATTCCGGGTTAGAGTCCTGGCAAGCTCGGTATTACCATTTAAAGATGATTATTAGAGTATAACGGAAGGGAAATTTATAATATTGCAATGCTTCAATAGCATTTTGATCAAGCTCTAACGGGCTTGTGGCGCAATGCATAACGCGTCTGCCTTCGAAGCAGAAAATTCCAGGTTCGAGTCCTGGCAAGCTCGGTATTACCATTTAAAGATGATTATTAGAGTATAACGAAGGGAAATTTATAATATTGCAATGCTTCAATAGCATTTTCATCAACCTATAACGGGCTTGTGCCGCAATGAATTACGCGTGTGCCTACGGAGCAGAAGATTCCAGGTTCGAGTCCTGGCAAGCTCTATGTTTATTTTCGTAAAATATCTTTTATGCGTCATAAAGAATGCATAAATACAATGATTGGAAATTTTATTTATAATACGAAGCTAGGGCTTGTGGCGTAATGGATAACGTGTCTGCCTTCGAAGCAGAAGATTCCGGGTTAGAGTCCTGGCAAGCTCGGTATTACCATTCAAAGATGATTATTAGAGTATAACGGAAGGGAAATTTATAATATTGCAATGCTTCAATAGCATTTTGATCAAGCTCTAACGGGCTTGTGGCGCAATGCATAACGCGTCTGCCTTCGAAGCAGAAAATTCCAGGTTCGAGTCCTGGCAAGCTCGGTATTACCATTTAAAGATGATTATTAGAGTATAACGGAAGGGAAATTTATAATATTGCAATGCTTCAATAGCATTTTGATCAAGCTCTAACGGGCTTGTGGCGCAATGCATAACGCGTCTGCCTTCGAAGCAGAAAATTCCAGGTTCGAGTCCTGGCAAGCTCGGTATTACCATTTAAAGATGATTATTAGAGTATAACGAAGGGAAATTTATAATATTGCAATGCTTCAATAGCATTTTCATCAACCTATAACGGGCTTGTGCCGCAATGAATTACGCGTGTGCCTACGGAGCAGAAGATTCCAGGTTCGAGTCCTGGCAAGCTCTATGTTTATTTTCGTAAAAGATCTTTTATGCGTCATAAAGAATGCATAAATACAATGTTTGGAAAATTTTTTTATAACACGAAGCAAGGGCTTGTTGCGTAATGGGTAACGCGTCTGCCTTCGAAGCAGAAAATTCCAGGTTCGAGTCCTGGCAATCTCGGCATTACCATTTGAAGATGATTATTAGAGAATAACGGAAGGGAAATTTATAATATTGCAATGCTTCAATAGCATTTTGATCAAGCTCTAACGGGCTTGTGGCGTTATGGATAACGCGTCTGCCTTCGAAGCAGAAGATTCCGGGTTAGTGTCCTGGCAAGCTCGGTATTACCATTTAAAGATGATTATTAGAGTATAACGGAAGGGAAAATTTATAATATTGCAATGCTTCAAAAGCATTTTGATCAACCTATAGCGGGCTTGTGGCGCAATGGAAAACGCGTCTGCCTACGGAGCAGAAGATTCCAGGTTCGAGTCTTGGCAAGCTCGTTGTTTATTTTCGTAAAAGATCTTTTATGCGTCATAAAGAATGCATAAATACAATGTTTGGAAATTTTATTTATAATACGAAGCTAGGGCTTGTGGCGCAATGCATAACGCGTCTGCCTTCGAAGCAGAAGATTCCGGGTTAGATTCCTGGCAAGCTCGGTATTACCATTTAAAGATGATTATTAGAGTATAACGGAAGGGAAATTTATAATATTGCAATGCTTCTATAGCATTTTGATCAACCTATAGCGGGCTTGTGGCGCAATGAATTACGCGTGTGCCTACGGAGCAGAAGATTCCAGGTTCGAGTCCTGGCAAGCTCTATGTTTATTTTCGTAAAAGATCTTTTATGCGTCATAAAGAATGCATAAATACAATGTTTGGAAATTTTATTTATAATACGAAGCTAGGGCTTGTGGCGTAATGGATAACGTGTCTGCCTTCGAAGCAGAAGATTCCGGGTTAGATTCCTGGCAAGCTCGGTATTACCATTTAAAGATGATTATTAAAGTATAACGGAAGGGAAATTTATAATATTGCAATGCTTCTATAGCATTTTGATCAACCTATAACGGGCTTGTGGCGCAATGGATAACACGTCTGCCTACGGAGCAGAAGATTCCAGGTTCGAGTCCTGGCAAGCTCGTTATTACCATTTAAGGATGATTATTAGAGTGTAACGGAAGGGAAATTTATAATATTGCAATGCTTCTATAGCATTTTGATCAACGTATAGCGGGCTTGTGGCGCAATGAATTACGCGTGTGCCTACGGAGCAGAAGATTCCAGGTTCGAGTCCTGGCAAGCTCTATGTTTATTTTCGTAAAAGATCTTTTATGCGTCATAAAGAATGCATAAATACAATGTTTGGAAATTTTATTTATAATACGAAGCTAGGGCTTGTGGCGTAATGGATAACCTGTCTGCCTTCGAAGCAGAAGATTCCAGGTTCGAGTCCTGGCAAGCTCGTTGTTTATTTTCGTAAAAGATCTTTTATGCGTCATAAAGAATGCATAAATACAATGTTTGGAAATTTTATTTATAATACGAAGCTAGGGCTTGTGGCGTAATGGATAACGTGTCTGCCTTCGAAGCAGAAGATTCCGGGTTAGATTCCTGGCAAGCTCGGTATTACCATTTAAAGATGATTATTAAAGTATAACGGAAGGGAAATTTATAATATTGCAATGCTTCTATAGCATTTTGATCAACCTCTAACGGGCTTGTGGCGGTATGGATAACGCGTCTGCCTTCGAAGCAGAAGATTCCAGGTTCGAGTCCTGGCAAGCTCGTTGTTTATTTTCGTAAAAGATCTTTTATGCGTCATAAAGAATGCATAAAAACACTGTTTGGAAATTTTATTTATAATACGAAGCTAGGTCTTGTGGCGTAATGGATAACGTGTCTGCCTTCGAAGCAGAAGATTCCAGGTTCGAGTCCTGGCAAGCTCGTTGTTTATTTTCGTAAAAGATCTTTTAGGCGTCATAAAGAATGCATAAATACAATGTTTGGAAATTTTTTTATAATACGAAGCTAGGGCTTGTGGCGTTATGGATAACGCGTCTGCCTTCGAAGCAGAAGATTCCCGGTTCCACTCCTGGCAAGCTCGGGATTAACATTTAAAGATGATTATTAGAGAATAAAGGAAGGGAAATTTATAATATTGCAATGCTTCAATAGCATTTTGATCAACACCTAACGGGCTTGTGGCGCAAGGGTTAACGCCTCTGCCTACGGAGCAGCAGATTCCAGGTTCGAGTCCTGGCAAGCTCTATGTTTATTTTCGTAAAAGATCTTTTATGCTTCATAAAGAATGCATAAATACAATGTTTTGAATTTTTATTTATAATACGAAGCTAGGGCTTGTGGCGCAATGGATAACGCGTCTGCCTACGGAGCGGAAGATTCCAGGTTCGAGTCCTGGCAAGCTCGTTGTTTATTTTCGTAAAAGATCTTTTATGCGTCATAAAGAATGCATAAAAACACTGTTTGGAAATTTTATTTATAATACGAAGCTAGGGCTTGTGGCGCAATGGATAACGCGTCTGCCTACGGAGCGGAAGATTCCAGGTTCGAGTCCTGGCAAGCTCGTTGTTTATTTTCGTAAAAGATCTTTTATGCGTCATAAAGAATGCATAAAAACACTGTTTGGAAATTTTATTTATAATACGAAGCTAGGGCTTGTGGCGTAATGGATAACGTGTCTGCCTTCGAAGCAGAAGATTCCAGGTTCCAGTCCTGGCAAGCTCGTTGTTTATTTTCGTAAAAGATCTTTTATGCGTAATAAAGAATGCATAAATACAATGTTTGGAAATTTTATTTATAATACGAAGCTAGGGCTTGTGGCGTAATGGATAACGTGTCTGCCTTCGAAGCAGAAGATTCCGGGTTCGAGTCCTGGCAAGCTCGGTATTACCATTTAAAGATGATTATTAGAGTATAACGGAAGGGAAATTTATAATATTGCAATGCTTCAATAGCATTTTGATCAACCTCTAACGGGCTTGTGGCGCAATGGATAACGCGTCTGCCTACGGAGCAGAAGATTCCTGGTTCGAGTCCTGGCAAGCTCGTCGGTTATTTTTGTTAAAGATCTTTTATGCGTCATAAAGAATGCATAAATACAATGTTTGGAAAATTTTTTTATAACACGAAGCAAGGGCTTGTTGCGTAATGGGTAACGCGTCTGCCTTCGAAGCAGAAAATTCCAGGTTCGAGTCCTGGCAATCTCGGCATTACCATTTGAAGATGATTATTAGAGAATAACGGAAGGGAAATTTATAATATTGCAATGCTTCAATAGCATTTTGATCAAGCTCTAACGGGCTTGTGGCGTTATGGATAACGCGTCTGCCTTCGAAGCAGAAGATTCCGGGTTAGTGTCCTGGCAAGCTCGGTATTACCATTTAAAGATGATTATTAGAGTATAACGGAAGGGAAAATTTATAATATTGCAATGCTTCAAAAGCATTTTGATCAACCTATAGCGGGCTTGTGGCGCAATGGAAAACGCGTCTGCCTACGGAGCAGAAGATTCCAGGTTCGAGTCTTGGCAAGCTCGTTGTTTATTTTCGTAAAAGATCTTTTATGCGTCATAAAGAATGCATAAATACAATGTTTGGAAATTTTATTTATAATACGAAGCTAGGGCTTGTGGCGCAATGCATAACGCGTCTGCCTTCGAAGCAGAAGATTCCGGGTTAGATTCCTGGCAAGCTCGGTATTACCATTTAAAGATGATTATTAGAGTATAACGGAAGGGAAATTTATAATATTGCAATGCTTCTATAGCATTTTGATCAACCTATAGCGGGCTTGTGGCGCAATGAATTACGCGTGTGCCTACGGAGCAGAAGATTCCAGGTTCGAGTCCTGGCAAGCTCTATGTTTATTTTCGTAAAAGATCTTTTATGTGTCATAAAGAATGCATAAATACAATGTTTGGAAATTTTATTTATAATACGAAGCTAGGGCTTGTGGCGCAATGCATAACGCGTCTGCCTTCGAAGCAGAAAATTCCAGGTTCGAGTCCTGGCAAGCTCGGTATTACCATTTAAAGATGATTATTAGAGTATAACGGAAGGGAAATTTATAATATTGCAATGCTTCTATAGCATTTTGATCAACCTATAGCGGGCTTGTGGCGCAATGAATTACGCGTGTGCCTACGGAGCAGAAGATTCCAGGTTCGAGTCCTGGCAAGCTCTATGTTTATTTTCGTAAAAGATCTTTTATGCGTCATAAAGAATGCATAAATACAATGTTTGGAAATTTTATTTATAATGCGAAGCTAGGGCTTGTGGCGTAATGGATAACGTGTCTGCCTTCGAAGCAGAAGATTCCAGGTTCGAGTCCTGGCAAGCTCGTTGTTTATTTTCGTAAAAGATCTTTTATGCGTCATAAAGAATGCATAAATACAATGTTTGAAAATTTTATTTATAATACGAAGCTACGGCTTGTGGCGTAATGGATAACGTGTCTGCCTTCGAAGCAGAAGATTTCGGGTTAGATTCCTGGCAAGCTCGGTATTACCATTTAAAGATGATTATTAGAGTATAACGAAGGGAAATTTATAATATTGCAATGCTTCTATAGCATTTTGATCAACCTATAGCGGGCTTGTGGCGCAATGGATAACGCGTCTGCCTACGGAGTAGAAGATTCCAGGTTCGAGTCCTGGCAAGCTCGTTGTTTATTTTCGTAAAAGATCTTTTATGCGTCATAAAGAATGCATAAATACAATGTTTGGAAATTTTATTTATAATACGAAGCTAGGGCTTGTGGCGTAATGGATAACGTGTCTGCCTTCGAAGCAGAAGATTCCGGGTTAGAGTCCTGGCAAGCTCGGTATTACCATTTAAAGATGATTATTAGAGTATAACGGAAGGGAAAATTTATAATATTGCAATGCTTCAAAAGCATTTTGATCAACCTATAGCGGGCTTGTGGCGCAATGGATAACGCGTCTGCCTACGGAGCAGAAGATTCCAGGTTCGAGTCCTGGCAAGCTTGTTGTTTATTTTCGTAAAAGATCTTTTATGCGTCATAAAGAATGCATAAATACAATGTTTGGAAATTTTATTTATAATACGAAGCTAGGGCTTGTGGCGCATTGCATAACGCGTCTGCCTTCGAAGCAGAAAATTCCAGGTTCGAGTCCTGGCAAGCTCGTTATTACCATTTAAGGATGATTATTAGAGTGTAACGGAAGGGAAATTTATAATATTGCAATGCTTCAATAGCCTTTTGATCAACACCTAACGGGCTTGTGGCGCAAGGGTTAACGCGTCTGCCTACGGAGCAGCAGATTCCAGGTTCGAGTCCTGGCAAGCTCTATGTTTATTTTCGTAAAAGATCTTTTATTCGTCATAAAGAATGCATAAATACAATGTTTGGAAATTTTATTTTTAATACGAAGCTAGGGCTTGTGGCGTAATGGATAACGTGTCTGCCTTCGAAGCAGAAGATTCCGGGTTAGAGTCCTGGCAAGCTCGGTATTGCCATTTAAAGATGATTATTAGAGTATAACGGAAGGGAAATTTATAATATTGCAATGCTTCTATAGCATTTTGATCAACCTATAGCGGGCTTGTGGCGCAATGAATTACGCGTGTGCCTACGGAGCAGAAGATTCCAGGTTCGAGTCCTGGCAAGCTCTATGTTTATTTTCGTAAAAGATCTTTTATGCGTCATAAAGAATGCATAAATACAATGTTTGGAAATTTTATTTATAATACGAAGCTAGGGCTTGTGGCGTAATGGATAACGTGTCTGCCTTCGAAGCAGAAGATTCCAGGTTCGAGTCCTGGCAAGCTCGTTGTTTATTTTCGTAAAAGATCTTTTATGCGTCATAAAGAATGCATAAATACAATGTTTGGAAATTTTATTTATAATACGAAGCTAGGGCTTGTGGCGTAATGGATAACGTGTCTGCCTTCGAAGCAGAAGATTCCGGGTTAGAGTCCTGGCAAGCTCGGTATTACCATTTAAAGATGATTATTAGAGTATAACGGAAGGGAAAATTTATAATATTGCAATGCTTCAAAAGCATTTTGATCAACCTATAGCGGGCTTGTGGCGCAATGGATAACGCGTCTGCCTACGGAACAGAAGATTCCAGGTTCGAGTCCTGGCAAGCTCGTTGTTTATTTTCGTAAAAGATCTTTTATGCGTCATAAAGAATGCATAAAAACACTGTTTGGAAATTTTATTTATAATACGAAGCTAGGTCTTGTGGCGTAATGGATAACGTGTCTGCCTTCGAAGCAGAAGATTCCAGGTTCGAGTCCTGGCAAGCTCGTTGTTTATTTTCGTAAAAGATCTTTTAGGCGTCATAAAGAATGCATAAATACAATGTTTGGAAATTTTTTTATAATACGAAGCTAGGGCTTGTGGCGTTATGGATAACGCGTCTGCCTTCGAAGCAGAAGATTCCCGGTTCCACTCCTGGCAAGCTCGGGATTAACATTTAAAGATGATTATTAGAGAATAACGGAAGGGAAATTTATAATATTGCAATGCTTCAATAGCATTTTGATCAACCTCTAACGGGCTTGTGGCGCAATGGATAACGCGTATGCCTACGGAGCAGAAGATTCCAGGTTCGAGTCCTGGCAAGCTCGTTGTTTATTTTCGTAAAAGATCTTTTATGCGTCATAAAGAATGCATAAATACAATGTTTGGAAATTTTATTTATAATACGAAGCTAGGGCTTGTGGCGTAATGGATAACGTGTCTGCCTTCGAAGCAGAAGATTCCGGGTTAGATTCCTGGCAAGCTCGGTATTACCATTTAAAGATGATTATTAAAGTATAACGGAAGGGAAATTTATAATATTGCAATGCTTCTATAGCATTTTGATCAACCTCTAACGGGCTTGTGGCGTTATGGATAACGCGTCTGCCTTCGAAGCAGAAGATTCCAGGTTCGAGTCCTGGCAAGCTCGTTGTTTATTTTCGTAAAAGATCTTTTATGCGTCATAAAGAATGCATAAAAACACTGTTTGGAAATTTTATTTATAATACGAAGCTAGGTCTTGTGGCGTAATGGATAACGTGTCTGCCTTCGAAGCAGAAGATTCCAGGTTCGAGTCCTGGCAAGCTCGTTGTTTATTTTCGTAAAAGATCTTTTAGGCGTCATAAAGAATGCATAAATACAATGTTTGGAAATTTTTTTATAATACGAAGCTAGGGCTTGTGGCGTTATGGATAACGCGTCTGCCTTCGAAGCAGAAGATTCCCGGTTCCACTCCTGGCAAGCTCGGGATTAACATTTAAAGATGATTATTAGAGAATAAAGGAAGGGAAATTTATAATATTGCAATGCTTCAATAGCATTTTGATCAACACCTAACGGGCTTGTGGCGCAAGGGTTAACGCCTCTGCCTACGGAGCAGCAGATTCCAGGTTCGAGTCCTGGCAAGCTCTATGTTTATTTTCGTAAAAGATCTTTTATGCTTCATAAAGAATGCATAAATACAATGTTTTGAATTTTTATTTATAATACGAAGCTAGGGCTTGTGGCGCAATGGATAACGCGTCTGCCTACGGAGCGGAAGATTCCAGGTTCGAGTCCTGGCAAGCTCGTTGTTTATTTTCGTAAAAGATCTTTTATGCGTCATAAAGAATGCATAAAAACACTGATTGGAAATTTTATTTATAATACGAAGCTAGGGCTTGTGGCGCAATGGATAACGCGTCTGCCTACGGAGCGGAAGATTCCAGGTTCGAGTCCTGGCAAGCTCGTTGTTTATTTTCGTAAAAGATCTTTTATGCGTCATAAAGAATGCATAAAAACACTGTTTGGAAATTTTATTTATAATACGAAGCTAGGGCTTGTGGCGTAATGGATAACGTGTCTGCCTTCGAAGCAGAAGATTCCAGGTTCCAGTCCTGGCAAGCTCGTTGTTTATTTTCGTAAAAGATCTTTTATGCGTAATAAAGAATGCATAAATACAATGTTTGGAAATTTTATTTATAATACGAAGCTAGGGCTTGTGGCGTAATGGATAACGTGTCTGCCTTCGAAGCAGAAGATTCCGGGTTCGAGTCCTGGCAAGCTCGGTATTACCATTTAAAGATGATTATTAGAGTATAACGGAAGGGAAATTTATAATATTGCAATGCTTCAATAGCATTTTGATCAACCTCTAACGGGCTTGTGGCGCAATGGATAACGCGTCTGCCTACGGAGCAGAAGATTCCTGGTTCGAGTCCTGGCAAGCTCGTCGGTTATTTTTGTAAAAGATCTTTTATGCGTCATAAAGAATGCATAAATACAATGTTTGGAAAATTTTTTTATAACACGAAGCAAGGGCTTGTTGCGTAATGGGTAACGCGTCTGCCTTCGAAGCAGAAAATTCCAGGTTCGAGTCCTGGCAATCTCGGCATTACCATTTGAAGATGATTATTAGAGAATAACGGAAGGGAAATTTATAATATTGCAATGCTTCAATAGCATTTTGATCAAGCTCTAACGGGCTTGTGGCGTTATGGATAACGCGTCTGCCTTCGAAGCAGAAGATTCCGGGTTAGTGTCCTGGCAAGCTCGGTATTACCATTTAAAGATGATTATTAGACTATAACGGAAGGGAAAATTTATAATATTGCAATGCTTCAAAAGCATTTTGATCAACCTATAGCGGGCTTGTGGCGCAATGGAAAACGCGTCTGCCTACGGAGCAGAAGATTCCAGGTTCGAGTCTTGGCAAGCTCGTTGTTTATTTTCGTAAAAGATCTTTTATGCGTCATAAAGAATGCATAAATACAATGTTTGGAAATTTTATTTATAATACGAAGCTAGGGCTTGTGGCGCAATGCATAACGCGTCTGCCTTCGAAGCAGAAGATTCCGGGTTAGATTCCTGGCAAGCTCGGTATTACCATTTAAAGATGATTATTAGAGTATAACGGAAGGGAAATTTATAATATTGCAATGCTTCTATAGCATTTTGATCAACCTATAGCGGGCTTGTGGCGCAATGAATTACGCGTGTGCCTACGGAGCAGAAGATTCCAGGTTCGAGTCCTGGCAAGCTCTATGTTTATTTTCGTAAAAGATCTTTTATGTGTCATAAAGAATGCATAAATACAATGTTTGGAAATTTTATTTATAATACGAAGCTAGGGCTTGTGGCGCAATGCATAACGCGTCTGCCTTCGAAGCAGAAAATTCCAGGTTCGAGTCCTGGCAAGCTCGGTATTACCATTTAAAGATGATTATTAGAGTATAACGGAAGGGAAATTTATAATATTGCAATGCTTCTATAGCATTTTGATCAACCTATAGCGGGCTTGTGGCGCAATGAATTACGCGTGTGCCTACGGAGCAGAAGATTCCAGGTTCGAGTCCTGGCAAGCTCTATGTTTATTTTCGTAAAAGATCTTTTATGCGTCATAAAGAATGCATAAATACAATGTTTGGAAATTTTATTTATAATGCGAAGCTAGGGCTTGTGGCGTAATGGATAACGTGTCTGCCTTCGAAGCAGAAGATTCCAGGTTCGAGTCCTGGCAAGCTCGTTGTTTATTTTCGTAAAAGATCTTTTATGCGTCATAAAGAATGCATAAATACAATGTTTGAAAATTTTATTTATAATACGAAGCTACGGCTTGTGGCGTAATGGATAACGTGTCTGCCTTCGAAGCAGAAGATTTCGGGTTAGATTCCTGGCAAGCTCGGTATTACCATTTAAAGATGATTATTAGAGTATAACGAAGGGAAATTTATAATATTGCAATGCTTCTATAGCATTTTGATCAACCTATAGCGGGCTTGTGGCGCAATGGATAACGCGTCTGCCTACGGAGTAGAAGATTCCAGGTTCGAGTCCTGGCAAGCTCGTTGTTTATTTTCGTAAAAGATCTTTTATGCGTCATAAAGAATGCATAAATACAATGTTTGGAAATTTTATTTATAATACGAAGCTAGGGCTTGTGGCGTAATGGATAACGTGTCTGCCTTCGAAGCAGAAGATTCCGGGTTAGAGTCCTGGCAAGCTCGGTATTACCATTTAAAGATGATTATTAGAGTATAACGGAAGGGAAAATTTATAATATTGCAATGCTTCAAAAGCATTTTGATCAACCTATAGCGGGCTTGTGGCGCAATGGATAACGCGTCTGCCTACGGAGCAGAAGATTCCAGGTTCGAGTCCTGGCAAGCTTGTTGTTTATTTTCGTAAAAGATCTTTTATGCGTCATAAAGAATGCATAAATACAATGTTTGGAAATTTTATTTATAATACGAAGCTAGGGCTTGTGGCGCATTGCATAACGCGTCTGCCTTCGAAGCAGAAAATTCCAGGTTCGAGTCCTGGCAAGCTCGGTATTACCATTTAAAGATGATTATTAGAGTATAACGGAAGGGAAATTTATAATATTGCAATGCTTCTATAGCATTTTGATCAACCTCTAACGGGCTTGTGGCGCAATGGATAACGCGTATGCCTACGGAGCAGAAGATTCCAGGTTCGAGTCGTGGCAAGCTCGTTGTTTATTTTCGTAAAAGATCTTTTATGCGTCATAAAGAATGCATAAATACAATGTTTGGAAATTTTATTTATAATACGAAGCTAGGGCTTGTGGCGTAATGGATAACGTGTCTGCCTTCGAAGCAGAAGATTCCGGGTTAGATTCCTGGCAAGCTCGGTATTACCATTTAAAGATGATTATTAAAGTATAACGGAAGGGAAATTTATAATATTGCAATGCTTCTATAGCATTTTGATCAACCTATAGCGGGCTTGTGGCGCAATGGATAACACGTCTGCCTACGGAGCAGAAGATTCCAGGTTCGAGTCCTTGCAAGCTCTATGTTTATTTTCGTAAAAGATCTTTTATACGTCATAAAGAATGCATAAATACAATGTTTGGAAATTTTATTTATAATACGAAGCTAGGGCTTGTGGCGTAATGGATAACGTGTCTGCCTTCGAAGCAGAAGATTCCAGGTTCGAGTCCTGGCAAGCTCGTTATTACCATTTAAGGATGATTATTAGAGTGTAACGGAAGGGAAATTTATAATATTGCAATGCTTCAATAGCATTTTGATCAACCTCTAACGGGCTTGTGGCGTTATGGATAACGCGTCTGCCTTCGAAGCAGAAGATTCCAGGTTCGAGTCCTGGCAAGCTCGTTGTTTATTTTCGTAAAAGATCTTTTATGCGTCATAAAGAATGCATAAAAACACTGTTTGGAAATTTTATTTATAATACGAAGCTAGGTCTTGTGGCGTAATGGATAACGTGTCTGCCTTCGAAGCAGAAGATTCCAGGTTCGAGTCCTGGCAAGCTCGTTGTTTATTTTCGTAAAAGATCTTTTATGCGTCATAAAGAATGCATAAATACAATGTTTGGAAATTTTATTTATAATACGAAGCTAGGGCTTGTGGCGTAATGGATAACGTGTCTGCCTTCGAAGCAGAAGATTCCGGGTTAGAGTCCTGGCAAGCTCGGTATTACCATTTAAAGATGATTATTAGAGTATAACGGAAGGGAAAATTTATAATATTGCAATGCTTCAAAAGCATTTTGATCAACCTATAGCGGGCTTGTGGCGCAATGGATAACGCGTCTGCCTACGGAGCAGAAGATTCCAGGTTCGAGTCCTGGCAAGCTCGTTATTACCATTTAAAGATGATTATTAGAGTGTAACGGAAGGGAAATTTATAATATTGCAATGCTTCAATAGCATTTTGATCAACCTCAAACGGGCTTGTGGCGCAATGAATTACGCGTGTGCCTACGGAGCAGAAGATTCCAGGTTCGAGTCCTGGCAAGCTCGTTGTTTATTTTCGTAAAAGATCTTTTATGCGTCATAAAGAATGCATAAAAACACTGTTTGGAAATTTTATTTATAATACGAAGCTAGGGCTTGTGGCGCAATGCATAACGCGTCTGCCTTCGAAGCAGAAAATTCCAGGTTCGAGTCCTGGCAAGCTCGGTATTACCATTTAAAGATGATTATTAGAGTACAACGGAAGGGAAATTTATAATATTGCAATGCTTCTATAGCATTTTGATCAACCTATAGCGGGCTTGTGGCGCAATGAATTACGCGTGTGCCTACGGAGCAGAAGATTCCAGGTTCGAGTCCTGGCAAGCTCTATGTTTATTTTCGTAAAAGATCTTTTATGCGTCATAAAGAATGCATAAATACAATGTTTGGAAATTTTATTTATAATGCGAAGCTAGGGCTTGTGGCGTAATGGATAACGTGTCTGCCTTCAAAGCAGAAGATTCCAGGTTCGAGTCCTGGCAAGCTTGTTGTTTATTTTCGTAAAAGATCTTTTATGCGTCATAAAGAATGCATAAATACAATGTTTGGAAATTTTATTTATAATACGCGGCTAGGGCTTGTGGCGTAATGGATAACGTGTCTGCCTTCGAAGCAGAAGATTCCGGGTTAGATTCCTGGCAAGCTCGGTATTACCATTTAAAGATGATTATTAGAGTATAACGAAGGGAAATTTATAATATTGCAATGCTTCAATAGCATTTTGATCAACCTATAACGGGCTTGTGGCGCAATGAATTACGCATGTGCCTACGGAGCAGAAGATTCCAGGTTCGAGTCCTGGCAAGCTCTATGTTTATTTTCGTAAAAGATCTTTTATGCGTCATAAAGAATGCATAAATACAATGTTTGGAAATTTTATTTATAATACGAAGCTAGGGCTTGTGGCGTAATGGATAACGTGTCTGCCTTCGAAGCAGAAGATTCCGGGTTAGAGTCCTGGCAAGCTCGGTATTACCATTTAAAGATGATTATTAGAGTATAACGGAAGGGAAATTTATAATATTGCAATGCTTCAATAGCATTTTGATCAAGCTCTAACGAGCTTGTGGCGCAATGCATAACGCGTCTGCCTTCGAAGCAGAAAATTCCAGGTTCGAGTCCTGGCAAGCTCGGTATTACCATTTAAAGATGATTATTAGAGTATAACGAAGGGAAATTTATAATATTGCAATGCTTCAATAGCATTTTCATCAACCTATAACGGGCTTGTGCCGCAATGAATTACGCGTGTGCCTACGGAGCAGAAGATTCCAGGTTCGAGTCCTGGCAAGCTCTATGTTTATTTTCGTAAAATATCTTTTATGCGTCATAAAGAATGCATAAATACAATGATTGGAAATTTTATTTATAATACGAAGCTAGGGCTTGTGGCGTAATGGATAACGTGTCTGCCTTCGAAGCAGAAGATTCCGGGTTAGAGTCCTGGCAAGCTCGGTATTACCATTTAAAGATGATTATTAGAGTATAACGGAAGGGAAATTTATAATATTGCAATGCTTCTATAGCATTTTGATCAAGCTCTAACGGGCTTGTGGCGCAATGGATAACGCGTCTGCCTACGGAGCAGAAGATTCCAGGTTCGAGTCCTGGCAAGCTCGTTGTTTATTTTTGTAAAATATCTTTTATGCGTCATAATGAATGCATAAATACAATGTTTGGAAAATGTTTTTAAAACACGAAGCAAGGGCTTGACGCGTAATGGATAACGTGTCTGCCTTCGAAGCAGAAGATTCCGGGTTAGAGTCCTGGCAAGCTCGGTATTACCATTCAAAGATGATTATTAGAGTATAACGGAAGGGAAATTTATAATATTGCAATGCTTCAATAGCATTTTGATCAAGCTCTAACGGGCTTGTGGCGCAATGCATAACGCGTCTGCCTTCGAAGCAGAAAATTCCAGGTTCGAGTCCTGGCAAGCTCGGTATTACCATTTAAAGATGATTATTAGAGTATAACGGAAGGGAAATTTATAATATTGCAATGCTTCAATAGCATTTTGATCAAGCTCTAACGGGCTTGTGGCGCAATGCATAACGCGTCTGCCTTCGAAGCAGAAAATTCCAGGTTCGAGTCCTGGCAAGCTCGGTATTACCATTTAAAGATGATTATTAGAGTATAACGAAGGGAAATTTATAATATTGCAATGCTTCAATAGCATTTTCATCAACCTATAACGGGCTTGTGCCGCAATGAATTACGCGTGTGCCTACGGAGCAGAAGATTCCAGGTTCGAGTCCTGGCAAGCTCTATGTTTATTTTCGTAAAATATCTTTTATGCGTCATAAAGAATGCATAAATACAATGTTTGGAAATTTTATTTATAACACGAAGCAAGGGCGTGACGCGTAATGGGTAACGCGTCTGCCTTCGAAGCAGAAGATTCCAGGTTCGAGTCCTGGCAAGCTCGTTATTACCATTTAAGGATGATTATTAGAGTGTAACGGAAGGGAAATTTATAATATTGCAATGCTTCAATAGCATTTTGATCAACCTTTAACGGGCTTGTGGCGTTATGGATAACGCGTCTGCCTTCGAAGCAGAAGATTCCCAGTTCCAGTCCTGGCAAGCTCGGGATTAACATTTAAAGATGATTATTAGAGAATAACGGAAGGGAAATTTATAATATTGCAATGCTTCAAATGCATTTTGATCAACACCTAACGGGCTTGTGGCGCAAGGGTTAACGCCTCTGCCTACGGAGCAGCAGATTCCAGGTTCGAGTCATGGCAAGCTCTATGTTTATTTTGGTAAAAGATCTTTTATGCTTCATAAAGAATGCATAAATACAATGTTTGGAAATTTTATTTATAATACGAAGCTAGGGCTTGTGGCGTAATGGATAACATGTCTGCCTTCGAAGCAGAAGATTCCGGGTTAGAGTCCTAGCAAGCTCGGTAATACCATTTAAAGATGATTATTAGAGTATAACGGAAGGGAAAATTTATAATATTGCAATGCTTCAATAGCATTTTGATCAACCTCTAACGGGCTTGTGGCGCAATGGATAACGCGTCTGCCTACGGAGCAGAAGATTCCAGGTTCGAGTCCTGGCAAGCTCGTTGTTTATTTTCGTAAAAGATCTTTTATGCGTCATAAAGAATGCCTAAAAACACTGTTTTGAAATTTTATTTATAATACGAAGCTAGGGCTTGTGGCGTAATGGATAACGTGTCTGCCTTCGAAGCAGAAGATTCCGGGTTCGAGTCCTGGCAAGCTCGTTGTTTATTTTCGTAAAAGATCTTTTATGCGTCATAAAGAATGCATAAAAACACTGTTTGGAAATTTTATTTATAATACGGAGCTAGGGCTTGTGGCGTAATGGATAACGTGTCTGCCTTCGAAGCAGAAGATTCCAGGTTCCAGTCCTGGCAAGCTCGTTGTTTATTTTCGTAAAAGATCTTTTATGCGTCATAAAGAATGCATAAATACAATGTTTGGAAATTTTATTTATAATACGAAACTAGGGCTTGTGGCGTAATGGATAACGTGTCTGCCTTCGAAGCAGAAGATTCCGGGTTAGATTCCTGGCAAGCTCGGTATTACCATTTAAAGATGATTATTAGAGTATAACGAAGGGAAATTTATAATATTGCAATGCTTCAATAGCATTTTGATCAACCTATAACGGGCTTGTGGCGCAATGAATTACGCGTGTGCCTACGGAGCAGAAGATTCCATTTTCGAGTCCTGGCAAGCTCTATGTTTATTTTCGTAAAAGATCTTTTATGCGTCATAAAGAATGCATAAATACAATGTTTGAAAATTTTATTTATAATACGAAGCTAGGGCTTGTGGCGTAATGGATAACGTGTCTGCCTTCGAAGCAGAAGATTCCGGGTTAGAGTCCTGGCAAGCTCGGTATTACCATTTAAAGATGATTATTAGAGTATAACGGAAGGGAAATTTATAATATTGCAATGCTTCAATAGCATTTTGATCAAGCTCTAACGGGCTTGTGGCGCAATGCATAACGCGTCTGCCTTCGAAGCAGAAAATTCCAGGTTCGAGTCCTGGCAAGCTCGGTATTACCATTTAAAGATGATTATTAGAGTATAACGAAGGGAAATTTATAATATTGCAATGCTTCAATAGCATTTTCATCAACCTATAACGGGCTTGTGCCGCAATGAATTACGCGTGTGCCTACGGAGCAGAAGATTCCAGGTTGGAGTCCTGGCAAGCTCTATGTTTATTTTCGTAAAATATCTTTTATGCGTCATAAAGAATGCATAAATACAATGATTGGAAATTTTATTTATAATACGAAGCTAGGGCTTGTGGCGTAATGGATAACGTGTCTGCCTTCGAAGCAGAAGATTCCGGGTTAGAGTCCTGGCAAGCTCGGTATTACCATTCAAAGATGATTATTAGAGTATAACGGAAGGGAAATTTATAATATTGCAATGCTTCAATAGCATTTTGATCAAGCTCTAACGGGCTTGTGGCGCAATGCATAACGCGTCTGCCTTCGAAGCAGAAAATTCCAGGTTCGAGTCCTGGCAAGCTCGGTATTACCATTTAAAGATGATTATTAGAGTATAACGGAAGGGAAATTTATAATATTGCAATGCTTCAATAGCATTTTGATCAAGCTCTAACGGGCTTGTGGCGCAATGCATAACGCGTCTGCCTTCGAAGCAGAAAATTCCAGGTTCGAGTCCTGGCAAGCTCGGTATTACCATTTAAAGATGATTATTAGAGTATAACGAAGGGAAATTTATAATATTGCAATGCTTCAATAGCATTTTCATCAACCTATAACGGGCTTGTGCCGCAATGAATTACGCGTGTGCCTACGGAGCAGAAGATTCCAGGTTCGAGTCCTGGCAAGCTCTATGTTTATTTTCGTAAAATATCTTTTATGCGTCATAAAGAATGCATAAATACAATGTTTGGAAATTTTATTTATAACACGAAGCAAGGGCGTGACGCGTAATGGGTAACGCGTCTGCCTTCGAAGCAGAAGATTCCAGGTTCGAGTCCTGGCAAGCTCGTTATTACCATTTAAGGATGATTATTAGAGTGTAACGGAAGGGAAATTTATAATATTGCAATGCTTCAATAGCATTTTGATCAACCTTTAACGGGCTTGTGGCGTTATGGATAACGCGTCTGCCTTCGAAGCAGAAGATTCCCAGTTCCAGTCCTGGCAAGCTCGGGATTAACATTTAAAGATGATTATTAGAGAATAACGGAAGGGAAATTTATAATATTGCAATGCTTCAAATGCATTTTGATCAACACCTAACGGGCTTGTGGCGCAAGGGTTAACGCCTCTGCCTACGGAGCAGCAGATTCCAGGTTCGAGTCATGGCAAGCTCTATGTTTATTTTGGTAAAAGATCTTTTATGCTTCATAAAGAATGCATAAATACAATGTTTGGAAATTTTATTTATAATACGAAGCTAGGGCTTGTGGCGTAATGGATAACATGTCTGCCTTCGAAGCAGAAGATTCCGGGTTAGAGTCCTAGCAAGCTCGGTAATACCATTTAAAGATGATTATTAGAGTATAACGGAAGGGAAAATTTATAATATTGCAATGCTTCAATAGCATTTTGATCAACCTCTAACGGGCTTGTGGCGCAATGGATAACGCGTCTGCCTACGGAGCAGAAGATTCCAGGTTCGAGTCCTGGCAAGCTCGTTGTTTATTTTCGTAAAAGATCTTTTATGCGTCATAAAGAATGCCTAAAAACACTGTTTTGAAATTTTATTTATAATACGAAGCTAGGGCTTGTGGCGTAATGGATAACGTGTCTGCCTTCGAAGCAGAAGATTCCGGGTTCGAGTCCTGGCAAGCTCGTTGTTTATTTTCGTAAAAGATCTTTTATGCGTCATAAAGAATGCATAAAAACACTGTTTGGAAATTTTATTTATAATACGGAGCTAGGGCTTGTGGCGTAATGGATAACGTGTCTGCCTTCGAAGCAGAAGATTCCAGGTTCCAGTCCTGGCAAGCTCGTTGTTTATTTTCGTAAAAGATCTTTTATGCGTCATAAAGAATGCATAAATACAATGTTTGGAAATTTTATTTATAATACGAAGCTAGGGCTTGTGGCGTTATGGATAACGCGTCTGCCTTCGAAGCAGAAGATTCCCGGTTCCACTCCTGGCAAGCTCGGGATTAACATTTAAAGATGATTATTAGAGAATAACGGAAGGGAAATTTATAATATCAATGCTTCAATAGCATTTTGATCAACACCTAACGGGCTTGTGGCGCAAGGGTTAACGCCTCTGCCTACGGAGCAGCAGATTCCAGGTTCCAGTCCTGGCAAGCTCTATGTTTATTTTCGTAAAAGATCTTTTATGCTTCATAAAGAATGCATAAATACAATATTTGGAAATTTTATTTATAATACGAAGCTAGGGCTTGTGGCGCAATGGATAACGCGTCTGCCTACGGAGCAGAATATTCCAGGTTCGAGTCCTAGCAAGCTCGGTAATACCATTTAAAGATGATTATTAGAGTATAACGGAAGGGAAAATTTATAATATTGCAATGCTTCAATAGCATTTTGATCAACCTCTAACGGGCTTGTGGCGCAATGGATAACGCGTCTGCCTACGGAGCAGAAGATTCCAGGTTCGAGTCCTGGCAAGCTCGTTGTTTATTTTCGTAAAAGATCTTTTATGCGTCATAAAGAATGCCTAAAAACACTGTTTTGAAATTTTATTTATAATACGAAGCTAGGGCTTGTGGCGTAATGGATAACGTGTCTGCCTTCGAAGCAGAAGATTCCGGGTTCGAGTCCTGGCAAGCTCGTTGTTTATTTTCGTAAAAGATCTTTTATGCGTCATAAAGAATGCATAAAAACACTGTTTGGAAATTTTATTTATAATACGGAGCTAGGGCTTGTGGCGTAATGGATAACGTGTCTGCCTTCGAAGCAGAAGATTCCAGGTTCCAGTCCTGGCAAGCTCGTTGTTTATTTTCGTAAAAGATCTTTTATGCGTCATAAAGAATGCATAAATACAATGTTTGGAAATTTTATTTATAATACGAAGCTAGGGCTTGTGGCGTTAAGGATAACGCGTCTGCCTTCGAAGCAGAAGATTCCCGGTTCCACTCCTGGCAAGCTCGGGATTAACATTTAAAGATGATTATTAGAGTATAACGGAAGGGAAATTTATAATATCAATGCTTCAATAGCATTTTGATCAACACCTAACGGGCTTGTGGCGCAAGGGTTAACGCCTCTGCCTACGGAGCAGCAGATTCCAGGTTCCAGTCCTGGCAAGCTCTATGTTTATTTTCGTAAAAGATCTTTTATGCTTCATAAAGAATGCATAAATACAATATTTGGAAATTTTATTTATAATACGAAGCTAGGGCTTGTGGCGCAATGGATAACGCGTCTGCCTACGGAGCAGAATATTCCAGGTTCGAGTCCTGGCAAGCTCGTTGTTTATTTTCTTAAAAGATCTTTTATGCGTCATAAAGAATGCATAAAAACACTGTTTGGAAATTTTATTTATAATACGAAGCTAGGGCTTGTGGCGTAATGGATAACGTGTCTGCCTTCGAAGCAGAATACTCCAGGTTCGAGTCCTG
Source organism: Phalangium opilio (assembly GCF_054372755.1). Taxonomy (NCBI): domain Eukaryota; kingdom Metazoa; phylum Arthropoda; class Arachnida; order Opiliones; family Phalangiidae; genus Phalangium; species Phalangium opilio. Next base: position 7,790,515 of record NW_028324160.1, on the reverse strand, counting down.
GCAAGCTCGTTGTTTATTTTCGTAAAAGATCTTTTATGCGTCATAAAGAATGCATAAAAACACTGTTTGGAAATTTTATTTATAGTACGAAGCTAGGGCTTGTGGCGTAATGGATAACGTGTCTGCCTTCGAAGCAGAAGATTCCAGGTTCCAGTCCTGGCAAGCTCGTTGTTTATTTTCGTAAAAGATCTTTTATGCGTCATAAAGAATGCATAAATACAATGTTTGGAAATTTTATTTATAATACGAAGCTAGGGCTTGTGGCGTAATGGATAACGTGTCTGCCTTCGAAGCAGAAGATTCCGGGTTCGAGTCCTGGCAAGCTCGGTATTACCATTTAAAGATGATTATTAGAGTATAACGGAAGGGAAATTTATAATATTGCAATGCTTCAATAGCATTTTGATCAACCTCTAACGGGCTTGTGGCGCAATGGATAACGCGTCTGCCTACGGAGCAGAAGATTCCTGGTTCGAGTCCTGGCAAGCTCGTCGTTTATTTTTGTAAAAGATCTTTTATGCGTCATAAAGAATGCATAAATACAATGTTTGGAAAATTTTTTTATAACACGAAGCAAGGGCTTGTGGCGTAATGGGTAACGCGTCTGCCTTCGAAGCAGAAAATTCCAGGTTCGAGTCCTGGCAAGCTCGGCATTACCATTTGAAGATGATTATTAGAGAATAACGGAAGGGAAATTTATAATATTGCAATGCTTCAATAGCATTTTGATCAAGCTCTAACGGGCTTGTGGCGCAAGGGTTAACGCGTCTGCCTACGGAGCAGCAGATTCCAGGTTCGAGTCCTGGCAAGCTCTATGTTTATTTTCGTAAAAGATCTTTTATGCGTCATAAAGGATGCATAAATACAATGTTTGGAAATTTTTATTATAGTTCGAAGCAAGGGCTTGTGGCGTAATGGGTAACGCGTCTGCCTTCGAAGCAGAAAATTCCAGGTTCGAGTCCTGGCAAGCTCGGTATTACCATTTAATGATGATTATTAGAGTATAACGGAAGGGAAAATTTATAATATTGCAATGCTTCAAAAGCATTTTGATCAACCTATAGCGGGCTTGTGGCGCAATGGATAACGCGTCTGCCTACGGAGCAGAAGATTCCAGGTTCGAGTCCTGGCAAGCTCGTTGTTTATTTTCGTAAAAGATCTTTTATGCGTCATAAAGAATGCATAAATACAATGTTTGGAAATTTTATTTATAATACGAAGCTAGGGCTTGTGGCGTAATGGATAACGTGTCTGCCTTCGAAGCAGAAGATTCCGGGTTAGATTCCTGGCAAGCTCGGTATTGCCATTTAAAGATGATTATTAAAGTATAACGGAAGGGAAATTTATAATATTGCAATGCTTCTATAGCATTTTGATCAACCTATAGCGGGCTTGTGGCGCAATGGATAACACGTCTGCCTACGGAGCAGAAGATTCCAGGTTCGAGTCCTTGCAAGCTCTATGTTTATTTTCGTAAAAGATCTTTTATACGTCATAAAGAATGCATAAATACAATGTTTGGAAATTTTATTTATAATACGAAGCTAGGGCTTGTGGCGTAATGGATAACGTGTCTGCCTTCGAAGCAGAAGAATCCGGGTTCGAGTCCTGGCAAAATCGGTATTACCATTTAAAGATGATTATTAGAGTATAACGGAAGGGAAATTTATAATATTGCAATGCTTCAATAGCATTTTGATCAAGCTCTAACGGGCTTGTGGCGCAATGCATAACGCGTCTGCCTTCGAAGCAGAAAATTCCAGGTTCGAGTCCTGGCAAGCTCGGTATTACCATTTAAAGATGATTATTAGAGTATAACGAAGGGAAATTTATAATATTGCAATGCTTCAATAGCATTTTGATCAACCTATAACGGGCTTGTGGCGCAATGAATTACGCCTGTGCCTACGGAGCAGAAGATTCCAGGTTCGAGTCCTGGCAAGCTCTATGTTTATTTTCGTAAAATATCTTTTATGCGTCATAAAGAATGCATAAATACAATGTTTGGAAATTTTATTTGTAATACGAAGCTAGGGCTTGTGGCGTAATGGATAACGTGTCTGCCTTCGAAGCAGAAGATTCCAGGTTCGAGTCCTGGCAAGCTCGTTGTTTATTTTCGTAAAAGATCTTTTATGCGTCATAAAGAATGCATAAATACAATGTTTGGAAATTTTATTTGTAATACGAAGCTAGGGCTTGTGGCGTAATGGATAACGTGTCTGCCTTCGAAGCAGAAGATTCCAGGTTCGAGTCCTGGCAAGCTCGTTGTTTATTTTCGTAAAAGATCTTTTATGCGTCATAAAGAATGCATAAATACAATGTTTGGAAATTTTATTTATAATACGCAGCTAGGGCTTGTGGCGTAATGGATAACGTGTCTGCCTTCGAAGCAGAAGATTCCGGGTTAGATTCCTGGCAAGCTCGGTATTACCATTTAAAGATGATTATTAAAGTATAACGGAAGGGAAATTTATAATATTGCAATGCTTCTATAGCATTTTGATCAACCTATAGCGGGCTTGTGGCGCAATGGATAACACGTCTGCCTACGGAGCAGAAGATTCCAGGTTCGAGTCCTTGCAAGCTCTATGTTTATTTTCGTAAAAGATCTTTTATACGTCATAAAGAATGCATAAATACAATGTTTGGAAATTTTATTTATAATACGAAGCTAGGGCTTGTGGCGTAATGGATAACGTGTCTGCCTTCGAAGCAGAAGATTCCAGGTTCGAGTCCTGGCAAGCTCGTTGTTTATTTTCGTAAAAGATCTTTTATGCGTCATAAAGAATGCATAAATACAATGTTTGGAAATTTTATTTATAATACGAAGCTAGGGCTTGTGGCGTAATGGATAACGTGTCTGCCTTCGAAGCAGAAAATTCCAGGTTCGAGTCCTGGCAAGCTCGTTGTTTATTTTCGTAAAAGATCTTTTATGCGTCATAAAGAATGCATAAATACAATGTTTGGAAATTTTATTTATAATACGAAGCTAGGGCTTGTGGCGTAATGGATAACGTGTCTGCCTTCGAAGCAGAAGATTCCGGGTTAGATTCCTGGCAAGCTCGGTATTACCATTTAAAGATGATTATTAGAGTATAACGGAAGGGAAATTTATAATATTGCAATGCTTCAATAGCATTTTGATCAACCTATAACGGGCTTGTGGCGCAATGAATTACGCCTGTGCCTACGGAGCAGAAGATTCCAGGTTCGAGTCCTGGCAAGCTCTATGTTTATTTTCGTAAAAGATCTTTTATGCGTCATAAAGAATGCATAAATACAATGTTTGGAAATTTTATTTATAATACGAAGCTAGGGCTTGTGGCGCAATGCTTAACGCGTCTGCCTTCGAAGCAGAAAATTCCAGGTTCGAGTCCTGGCAAGCTCGGTATTACCATTTAAAGATGATTATTAGAGTATAACGGAAGGGAAATTTATAATATTGCAATGCTTCTATAGCATTTTGATCAACCTATAGCGGGCTTGTGGCGCAATGAATTACGCGTGTGCCTACGGAGCAGAAGATTCCAGGTTCGAGTCCTGGCAAGCTCGTTGTTTATTTTCGTAAAAGATCTTTTATGCGTCATAAAGAATGCATAAATACAATGTTTGGAAATTTTATTTATAATACGAAGCTAGGGCTTGTGGCGTAATGGATAACGTGTCTGCCTTCGAAGCAGAAAATTCCAGGTTCGAGTCCTGGCAAGCTCGTTGTTTATTTTCGTAAAAGATCTTTTATGCGTCATAAAGAATGCATAAATACAATGTTTGGAAATTTTATTTATAATACGAAGCTAGGGCTTGTGGCGTAATGGATAACGTGTCTGCCTTCGAAGCAGAAGATTCCGGGTTAGATTCCTGGCAAGCTCGGTATTACCATTTAAAGATGATTATTAGAGTATAACGAAGGGAAATTTATAATATTGCAATGCTTCAATAGCATTTTGATCAACCTATAACGGGCTTGTGGCGCAATGAATTACGCCTGTGCCTACGGAGCAGAAGATTCCAGGTTCGAGTCCTGGCAAGCTCTATGTTTATTTTCGTAAAAGATCTTTTATGCGTCATAAAGAATGCATAAATACAATGTTTGGAAATTTTATTTATAATACGAAGCTAGGGCTTGTGGCGCAATGCTTAACGCGTCTGCCTTCGAAGCAGAAAATTCCAGGTTCGAGTCCTGGCAAGCTCGGTATTACCATTTAAAGATGATTATTAGAGTATAACGGAAGGGAAATTTATAATATTGCAATGCTTCTATAGCATTTTGATCAACCTATAGCGGGCTTGTGGCGCAATGAATTACGCGTGTGCCTACGGAGCAGAAGATTCCAGGTTCGAGTCCTGGCAAGCTCTATGTTTATTTTCGTAAAAGATCTTTTATGCGTCATAAAGAATGCATAAATACAATGTTTGGAAATTTTATTTGTAATACGAAGCTAGGGCTTGTGGCGTAATGGATAACGTGTCTGCCTTCGAAGCAGAAGATTCCAGGTTCGAGTCCTGGCAAGCTCGTTGTTTATTTTCGTAAAAGATCTTTTATGCGTCATAAAGAATGCATAAATACAATGTTTGGAAATTTTATTTATAATACGCAGCTAGGGCTTGTGGCGTAATGGATAACGTGTCTGCCTTCGAAGCAGAAGATTCCGGGTTAGATTCCTGGCAAGCTCGGTATTACCATTTAAAGATGATTATTAAAGTATAACGGAAGGGAAATTTATAATATTGCAATGCTTCTATAGCATTTTGATCAACCTATAGCGGGCTTGTGGCGCAATGGATAACACGTCTGCCTACGGAGCAGAAGATTCCAGGTTCGAGTCCTTGCAAGCTCTATGTTTATTTTAGTAAAAGATCTTTTATACGTCATAAAGAATGCATAAATACAATGTTTGGAAATTTTATTTATGATACGAAGCTAGGGCTTGTGGCGTAATGGATAACGTGTCTGCCTTCGAAGCAGAAGATTCCGGGTTCGAGTCCTGGCAAGCTCGGTATTATCATTTAAAGATGATTATTAGAGTATAACGGAAGGGAAATTTATAATATTGCAATGCTTCAATAGCATTTTGATCAAGCTCTAACGGGCTTGTGGCGCAATGCATAACGCGTCTGCCTTCGAAGCAGAAAATTCCAGGTTCGAGTCCTGGCAAGCTCGGTATTACCATTTAAAGATGATTATTAGAGTATAACGAAGGGAAATTTATAATATTGCAATGCTTCAATAGCATTTTCATCAACCTATAACGGGCTTGTGCCGCAATGAATTACGCGTGTGCCTACGGAGCAGAAGATTCCAGGTTCGAGTCCTGGCAAGCTCTATGTTTATTTTCGTAAAAGATCTTTTATGCGTCATAAAGAATGCATAAATACAATGTTTGGAAATTTTATTTATAATACGAAGCTAGGGCTTGTGGCGTAATGGATAACGTGTCTGCCTTCGAAGCAGAAGATTCCGGGTTAGAGTCCTGGCAAGCTCGGTATTACCATTTAAAGATGATTATTACAGTGTAAGGGAAGGTAAATTTATAATATTGCAATGCTTCTATAGCATTTTGATCAACCTCTAACGGGCTTGTGGCGCAATGGATAACGCGTCTGCCTACGGAGCAGAAGATTCCAGGTTCGAGTCCTGGCAAGCTCGTTGTTTATTTTCGTAAAAGATCTTTTATGCGTCATAAAGAATGCATAAAAACACTGTTTGGAAATTTTATTTATAATACGAAGCTAGGGCTTGTGGCGTAATGGATAACGTGTCTGCCTTCGAAGCAGAAGATTCCAGGTTCGAGTCCTGGCAAGCTCGTTGTTTGTTTTCGTAAAAGATCTTTTATGCGTCATAAAGAATGCATAAAAACACTGTTTGGAAATTTTATTTATAATACGAAGCTAGGGCTTGTGGCGTAATGGATAACGTGTCTGCCTTCGAAGCAGAAGATTCCAGGTTCCAGTCCTGGCAAGCTCGTTGTTTATTTTCGTAAAAGATCTTTTATGCGTCATAAAGAATGCATAAATACAATGTTTGGAAATTTTATTTATAATACGAAGCTAGGGCTTGTGGCGTAATGGATAACGTGTCTGCCTTCGAAGCAGAAGATTCCGGGTTCGAGTCCTGGCAAGCTCGGTATTACCATTTAAAGATGATTATTAGAGTATAACGGAAGGGAAATTTATAATATTGCAATGCTTCAATAGCATTTTGATCAACCTCTAACGGGCTTGTGGCGCAATGGATAACGCGTCTGCCTACGGAGCAGAAGATTCCTGGTTCGAGTCCTGGCAAGCTCGTCGTTTATTTTTGTAAAAGATCTTTTATGCGTCATAAAGAATGCATAAATACAATGTTTGGAAAATTTTTTTATAACACGAAGCAAGGGCTTGACGCGTAATGGGTAACGCGTCTGCCTTCGAAGCAGAAAATTCCCGGTTCGAGTCCTGGCAAGCTCGGTATTACCATTTGAAGATTATTAGAGTATAACGAAGGGAAATTTATAATATTGCAATGCTTCAATAGCATTTTGATCAACCTCTAACTGGCTTGTGGCGTTATGGATAACGCGTCTGCCTTCGAAGCAGAAGATTCCCGGTTCAAGTCCTGGCAAGCTCGGGATTAACATTTAAAGATGATTATTAGAGAATAACGGAAATGAAATTTATAATATTGCAATGCTTCAATAGCATTTTGATCAACATCTAACGGGCTTGTGGCGTAAGGGTTAACGCGTCTGCCTATGGAGCAGCAGATTCCAGGTTCAAGTCCTGGCAAGCTCTATGTTTATTTTCGTAAAAGATCTTTTATGCGTCATAAAGAATGCATAAATACAATGTTTGGAAAAAATTTTTATAACACGAAGCAAGGGCTTGTGGCGTAATGGGTAACGCGTCTGCCTTCGAAGCAGAAAATTCCAGGTTCGAGTCCTGGCAAGCTCGGCATTACCATTTGAAGATGATTATTAGAGTATAACGAAGGGAAATTTATAATATTGCAATGCTTCAATAGCATTTTGATCAACCTATGGCGGGCTTGTGGCGCAATGGATCACGCGTCTGCTTACGGAGCAGAAGATTCCAGGTTCAAGTCCAAGCAAGCTCGTTGCTTATTTTCGTAAAAGATCTTTTATGCGTCATAAAGGATGCATAAATACAATGTTTGGAAATTTTTATTATAGTTCGAAGCAAGGGCTTGTGGCGTAATGGGTAACGCGTCTGCCTTCGAAGCAGAAAATTCCAGGTTCGATTCCTGGCAAGCTCGGCATTACCATTTGAAGATGATTATAAAGGGAAATTTATAATATTGCAATGCTTCAATAGCATTTTGATCAACCTATAGCGGGCTTGTGGCGCAATGATTAACGCGTGTGCCTACGGAGCAGAAGATTCCAGGTTCGAGTCATGGCAAGCTCGTTGTTTTTTTTCGTAAAAGATCTTTTATGCGTCATAAAGAATGGACAATTACAATATTTGGAAATTTTATTTATAATACGAAGCTAGGGCTTGTGGCGTAATGGATAACGTGTCTGCCTTCGAAGCAGAAGATTCCGGGTTCGAGTCCTGGAAAGCTCGGTATTACCATTTAAACATGATTATTAGAGTATAACGAAGGGAAATTTATAATATTGCAATGCTTCAATAGCATTTTGATCAACATCTAACGGGCTTGTGGCGCAAGGGTTAACGCGTCTGCCTACGGAGCAGCAGATTCCAGGTTCGAGTCCTGGCAAGCTCTATGTTTATTTTCGTAAAAGATCTTTTATGCGTCATAAAGAATGCATAAATACAATGTTTGGAAATTTTATTTATAATACGAAGCTAGGGCTTGTGGCGTAATGGATAACGTGTCTGCCTTCGAAGCAGAAGAATCCGGGTTCGAGTCCTGGCAAAATCGGTATTACCATTTAAAGATGATTATTAGAGTATAACGGAAGGGAAATTTATAATATTGCAATGCTTCAATAGCATTTTGATCAAGCTCTGACGGGCTTGTGGCGCAATGCATAACGCGTCTGCCTTCGAAGCAGAAAATTCCAGGTTCGAGTCCTGGCAAGCTCGGTATTACCATTTAAAGATGATTATTAGAGTATAACGAAGGGAAATTTATAATATTGCAATGCTTCAATAGCATTTTGATCAACCTATAACGGGCTTGTGGCGCAATGAATTACGCCTGTGCCTACGGAGCAGAAGATTCCAGGTTCGAGTCCTGGCAAGCTCTATGTTTATTTTCGTAAAATATCTTTTATGCGTCATAAAGAATGCATAAATACAATGTTTGGAAATTTTATTTGTAATACGAAGCTAGGGCTTGTGGCGTAATGGATAACGTGTCTGCCTTCGAAGCAGAAGATTCCAGGTTCGAGTCCTGGCAAGCTCGTTGTTTATTTTCGTAAAAGATCTTTTATGCGTCATAAAGAATGCATAAATACAATGTTTGGAAATTTTATTTGTAATACGAAGCTAGGGCTTGTGGCGTAATGGATAACGTGTCTGCCTTCGAAGCAGAAGATTCCAGGTTCGAGTCCTGGCAAGCTCGTTGTTTATTTTCGTAAAAGATCTTTTATGCGTCATAAAGAATGCATAAATACAATGTTTGGAAATTTTATTTATAATACGCAGCTAGGGCTTGTGGCGTAATGGATAACGTGTCTGCCTTCGAAGCAGAAGATTCCGGGTTAGATTCCTGGCAAGCTCGGTATTACCATTTAAAGATGATTATTAAAGTATAACGGAAGGGAAATTTATAATATTGCAATGCTTCTATAGCATTTTGATCAACCTATAGCGGGCTTGTGGCGCAATGGATAACACGTCTGCCTACGGAGCAGAAGATTCCAGGTTCGAGTCCTTGCAAGCTCTATGTTTATTTTCGTAAAAGATCTTTTATACGTCATAAAGAATGCATAAATACAATGTTTGGAAATTTTATTTATAATACGAAGCTAGGGCTTGTGGCGTAATGGATAACGTGTCTGCCTTCGAAGCAGAAGATTCCAGGTTCGAGTCCTGGCAAGCTCGTTGTTTATTTTCGTAAAAGATCTTTTATGCGTCATAAAGAATGCATAAATACAATGTTTGGAAATTTTATTTATAATACGAAGCTAGGGCTTGTGGCGTAATGGATAACGTGTCTGCCTTCGAAGCAGAAAATTCCAGGTTCGAGTCCTGGCAAGCTCGTTGTTTATTTTCGTAAAAGATCTTTTATGCGTCATAAAGAATGCATAAATACAATGTTTGGAAATTTTATTTATAATACGAAGCTAGGGCTTGTGGCGTAATGGATAACGTGTCTGCCTTCGAAGCAGAAGATTCCGGGTTAGATTCCTGGCAAGCTCGGTATTACCATTTAAAGATGATTATTAGAGTATAACGAAGGGAAATTTATAATATTGCAATGCTTCAATAGCATTTTGATCAACCTATAACGGGCTTGTGGCGCAATGAATTACGCCTGTGCCTACGGAGCAGAAGATTCCAGGTTCGAGTCCTGGCAAGCTCTATGTTTATTTTCGTAAAAGATCTTTTATGCGTCATAAAGAATGCATAAATACAATGTTTGGAAATTTTATTTATAATACGAAGCTAGGGCTTGTGGCGCAATGCTTAACGCGTCTGCCTTCGAAGCAGAAAATTCCAGGTTCGAGTCCTGGCAAGCTCGGTATTACCATTTAAAGATGATTATTAGAGTATAAAGGAAGGGAAATTTATAATATTGCAATGCTTCTATAGCATTTTGATCAACCTATAGCGGGCTTGTGGCGCAATGAATTACGCGTGTGCCTACGGAGCAGAAGATTCCAGGTTCGAGTCCTGGCAAGCTCGTTGTTTATTTTCGTAAAAGATCTTTTATGCGTCATAAAGAATGCATAAATACAATGTTTGGAAATTTTATTTATAATACGAAGCTAGGGCTTGTGGCGTAATGGATAACGTGTCTGCCTTCGAAGCAGAAAATTCCAGGTTCGAGTCCTGGCAAGCTCGTTGTTTATTTTCGTAAAAGATCTTTTATGCGTCATAAAGAATGCATAAATACAATGTTTGGAAATTTTATTTATAATACGAAGCTAGGGCTTGTGGCGTAATGGATAACGTGTCTGCCTTCGAAGCAGAAGATTCCGGGTTAGATTCCTGGCAAGCTCGGTATTACCATTTAAAGATGATTATTAGAGTATAACGAAGGGAAATTTATAATATTGCAATGCTTCAATAGCATTTTGATCAACCTATAACGGGCTTGTGGCGCAATGAATTACGCCTGTGCCTACGGAGCAGAAGATTCCAGGTTCGAGTCCTGGCAAGCTCTATGTTTATTTTCGTAAAAGATCTTTTATGCGTCATAAAGAATGCATAAATACAATGTTTGGAAATTTTATTTATAATACGAAGCTAGGGCTTGTGGCGCAATGCTTAACGCGTCTGCCTTCGAAGCAGAAAATTCCAGGTTCGAGTCCTGGCAAGCTCGGTATTACCATTTAAAGATGATTATTAGAGTATAACGGAAGGGAAATTTATAATATTGCAATGCTTCTATAGCATTTTGATCAACCTATAGCGGGCTTGTGGCGCAATGAATTACGCGTGTGCCTACGGAGCAGAAGATTCCAGGTTCGAGTCCTGGCAAGCTCTATGTTTATTTTCGTAAAAGATCTTTTATGCGTCATAAAGAATGCATAAATACAATGTTTGGAAATTTTATTTGTAATACGAAGCTAGGGCTTGTGGCGTAATGGATAACGTGTCTGCCTTCGAAGCAGAAGATTCCGGGTTCGAGTCCTGGAAAGCTCGGTATTACCATTTAAACATGATTATTAGAGTATAACGAAGGGAAATTTATAATATTGCAATGCTTCAATAGCATTTTGATCAACATCTAACGGGCTTGTGGCGCAAGGGTTAACGCGTCTGCCTACGGAGCAGCAGATTCCAGGTTCGAGTCCTGGCAAGCTCTATGTTTATTTTCGTAAAAGATCTTTTATGCGTCATAAAGAATGCATAAATACAATGTTTGGAAATTTTATTTATAATACGAAGCTAGGGCTTGTGGCGTAATGGATAACGTGTCTGCCTTCGAAGCAGAAGAATCCGGGTTCGAGTCCTGGCAAAATCGGTATTACCATTTAAAGATGATTATTAGAGTATAACGGAAGGGAAATTTATAATATTGCAATGCTTCAATAGCATTTTGATCAAGCTCTAACGGGCTTGTGGCGCAATGCATAACGCGTCTGCCTTCGAAGCAGAAAATTCCAGGTTCGAGTCCTGGCAAGCTCGGTATTACCATTTAAAGATGATTATTAGAGTATAACGAAGGGAAATTTATAATATTGCAATGCTTCAATAGCATTTTGATCAACCTATAACGGGCTTGTGGCGCAATGAATTACGCCTGTGCCTACGGAGCAGAAGATTCCAGGTTCGAGTCCTGGCAAGCTCTATGTTTATTTTCGTAAAATATCTTTTATGCGTCATAAAGAATGCATAAATACAATGTTTGGAAATTTTATTTGTAATACGAAGCTAGGGCTTGTGGCGTAATGGATAACGTGTCTGCCTTCGAAGCAGAAGATTCCAGGTTCGAGTCCTGGCAAGCTCGTTGTTTATTTTCGTAAAAGATCTTTTATGCGTCATAAAGAATGCATAAATACAATGTTTGGAAATTTTATTTGTAATACGAAGCTAGGGCTTGTGGCGTAATGGATAACGTGTCTGCCTTCGAAGCAGAAGATTCCAGGTTCGAGTCCTGGCAAGCTCGTTGTTTATTTTCGTAAAAGATCTTTTATGCGTCATAAAGAATGCATAAATACAATGTTTGGAAATTTTATTTATAATACGCAGCTAGGGCTTGTGGCGTAATGGATAACGTGTCTGCCTTCGAAGCAGAAGATTCCGGGTTAGATTCCTGGCAAGCTCGGTATTACCATTTAAAGATGATTATTAAAGTATAACGGAAGGGAAATTTATAATATTGCAATGCTTCTATAGCATTTTGATCAACCTATAGCGGGCTTGTGGCGCAATGGATAACACGTCTGCCTACGGAGCAGAAGATTCCAGGTTCGAGTCCTTGCAAGCTCTATGTTTATTTTCGTAAAAGATCTTTTATACGTCATAAAGAATGCATAAATACAATGTTTGGAAATTTTATTTATAATACGAAGCTAGGGCTTGTGGCGTAATGGATAACGTGTCTGCCTTCGAAGCAGAAGATTCCAGGTTCGAGTCCTGGCAAGCTCGTTGTTTATTTTCGTAAAAGATCTTTTATGCGTCATAAAGAATGCATAAATACAATGTTTGGAAATTTTATTTATAATACGAAGCTAGGGCTTGTGGCGTAATGGATAACGTGTCTGCCTTCGAAGCAGAAAATTCCAGGTTCGAGCCCTGGCAAGCTCGTTGTTTATTTTCGTAAAAGATCTTTTATGCGTCATAAAGAATGCATAAATACAATGTTTGGAAATTTTATTTATAATACGAAGCTAGGGCTTGTGGCGTAATGGATAACGTGTCTGCCTTCGAAGCAGAAGATTCCGGGTTAGATTCCTGGCAAGCTCGGTATTACCATTTAAAGATGATTATTAGAGTATAACGAAGGGAAATTTATAATATTGCAATGCTTCAATAGCATTTTGATCAACCTATAACGGGCTTGTGGCGCAATGAATTACGCCTGTGCCTACGGAGCAGAAGATTCCAGGTTCGAGTCCTGGCAAGCTCTATGTTTATTTTCGTAAAAGATCTTTTATGCGTCATAAAGAATGCATAAATACAATGTTTGGAAATTTTATTTATAATACGAAGCTAGGGCTTGTGGCGCAATGCTTAACGCGTCTGCCTTCGAAGCAGAAAATTCCAGGTTCGAGTCCTGGCAAGCTCGGTATTACCATTTAAAGATGATTATTAGAGTATAACGGAAGGGAAATTTATAATATTGCAATGCTTCTATAGCATTTTGATCAACCTATAGCGGGCTTGTGGCGCAATGAATTACGCGTGTGCCTACGGAGCAGAAGATTCCAGGTTCGAGTCCTGGCAAGCTCGTTGTTTATTTTCGTAAAAGATCTTTTATGCGTCATAAAGAATGCATAAATACAATGTTTGGAAATTTTATTTATAATACGAAGCTAGGGCTTGTGGCGTAATGGATAACGTGTCTGCCTTCGAAGCAGAAAATTCCAGGTTCGAGTCCTGGCAAGCTCGTTGTTTATTTTCGTAAAAGATCTTTTATGCGTCATAAAGAATGCATAAATACAATGTTTGGAAATTTTATTTATAATACGAAGCTAGGGCTTGTGGCGTAATGGATAACGTGTCTGCCTTCGAAGCAGAAGATTCCGGGTTAGATTCCTGGCAAGCTCGGTATTACCATTTAAAGATGATTATTAGAGTATAACGAAGGGAAATTTATAATATTGCAATGCTTCAATAGCATTTTGATCAACCTATAACGGGCTTGTGGCGCAATGAATTACGCCTGTGCCTACGGAGCAGAAGATTCCAGGTTCGAGTCCTGGCAAGCTCTATGTTTATTTTCGTAAAAGATCTTTTATGCGTCATAAAGAATGCATAAATACAATGTTTGGAAATTTTACTTATAGTACGAAGCTAGGGCTTGTGGCGCAATGCTTAACGCGTCTGCCTTCGAAGCAGAAAATTCCAGGTTCGAGTCCTGGCAAGCTCGGTATTACCATTTAAAGATGATTATTAGAGTATAACGGAAGGGAAATTTATAATATTGCAATGCTTCTATAGCATTTTGATCAACCTATAGCGGGCTTGTGGCGCAATGAATTACGCGTGTGCCTACGGAGCAGAAGATTCCAGGTTCGAGTCCTGGCAAGCTCGTTGTTTATTTTCGTAAAAGATCTTTTATGCGTCATAAAGAATGCATAAATACAATGTTTGGAAATTTTATTTATAATACGAAGCTAGGGCTTGTGGCGTAATGGATAACGTGTCTGCCTTCGAAGCAGAAAATTCCAGGTTCGAGTCCTGGCAAGCTCGTTGTTTATTTTCGTAAAAGATCTTTTATGCGTCATAAAGAATGCATAAATACAATGTTTGGAAATTTTATTTATAATACGAAGCTAGGGCTTGTGGCGTAATGGATAACGTGTCTGCCTTCGAAGCAGAAGATTCCGGGTTAGATTCCTGGCAAGCTCGGTATTACCATTTAAAGATGATTATTAGAGTATAACGAAGGGAAATTTATAATATTGCAATGCTTCAATAGCATTTTGATCAACCTATAACGGGCTTGTGGCGCAATGAATTACGCCTGTGCCTACGGAGCAGAAGATTCCAGGTTCGAGTCCTGGCAAGCTCTATGTTTATTTTCGTAAAAGATCTTTTATGCGTCATAAAGAATGCATAAATACAATGTTTGGAAATTTTATTTATAATACGAAGCTAGGGCTTGTGGCGCAATGCTTAACGCGTCTGCCTTCGAAGCAGAAAATTCCAGGTTCGAGTCCTGGCAAGCTCGGTATTACCATTTAAAGATGATTATTAGAGTATAACGGAAGGGAAATTTATAATATTGCAATGCTTCTATAGCATTTTGATCAACCTATAGCGGGCTTGTGGCGCAATGAATTACGCGTGTGCCTACGGAGCAGAAGATTCCAGGTTCGAGTCCTGGCAAGCTCTATGTTTATTTTCGTAAAAGATCTTTTATGCGTCATAAAGAATGCATAAATACAATGTTTGGAAATTTTATTTGTAATACGAAGCTAGGGCTTGTGGCGTAATGGATAACGTGTCTGCCTTCGAAGCAGAAGATTCCAGGTTCGAGTCCTGGCAAGCTCGTTGTTTATTTTCGTAAAAGATCTTTTATGCGTCATAAAGAATGCATAAATACAATGTTTGGAAATTTTATTTATAATACGCAGCTAGGGCTTGTGGCGTAATGGATAACGTGTCTGCCTTCGAAGCAGAAGATTCCGGGTTAGATTCCTGGCAAGCTCGGTATTACCATTTAAAGATGATTATTAAAGTATAACGGAAGGGAAATTTATAATATTGCAATGCTTCTATAGCATTTTGATCAACCTATAGCGGGCTTGTGGCGCAATGGATAACACGTCTGCCTACGGAGCAGAAGATTCCAGGTTCGAGTCCTTGCAAGCTCTATGTTTATTTTAGTAAAAGATCTTTTATACGTCATAAAGAATGCATAAATACAATGTTTGGAAATTTTATTTATGATACGAAGCTAGGGCTTGTGGCGTAATGGATAACGTGTCTGCCTTCGAAGCAGAAGATTCCGGGTTCGAGTCCTGGCAAGCTCGGTATTATCATTTAAAGATGATTATTAGAGTATAACGGAAGGGAAATTTATAATATTGCAATGCTTCAATAGCATTTTGATCAAGCTCTAACGGGCTTGTGGCGCAATGCATAACGCGTCTGCCTTCGAAGCAGAAAATTCCAGGTTCGAGTCCTGGCAAGCTCGGTATTACCATTTAAAGATGATTATTAGAGTATAACGAAGGGAAATTTATAATATTGCAATGCTTCAATAGCATTTTCATCAACCTATAACGGGCTTGTGCCGCAATGAATTACGCGTGTGCCTACGGAGCAGAAGATTCCAGGTTCGAGTCCTGGCAAGCTCTATGTTTATTTTCGTAAAAGATCTTTTATGCGTCATAAAGAATGCATAAATACAATGTTTGGAAATTTTATTTATAATACGAAGCTAGGGCTTGTGGCGTAATGGATAACGTGTCTGCCTTCGAAGCAGAAGATTCCGGGTTAGAGTCCTGGCAAGCTCGGTATTACCATTTAAAGATGATTATTACAGTGTAAGGGAAGGTAAATTTATAATATTGCAATGCTTCTATAGCATTTTGATCAACCTCTAACGGGCTTGTGGCGCAATGGATAACGCGTCTGCCTACGGAGCAGAAGATTCCAGGTTCGAGTCCTGGCAAGCTCGTTGTTTATTTTCGTAAAAGATCTTTTATGCGTCATAAAGAATGCATAAAAACACTGTTTGGAAATTTTATTTATAATACGAAGCTAGGGCTTGTGGCGTAATGGATAACGTGTCTGCCTTCGAAGCAGAAGATTCCAGGTTCGAGTCCTGGCAAGCTCGTTGTTTGTTTTCGTAAAAGATCTTTTATGCGTCATAAAGAATGCATAAAAACACTGTTTGGAAATTTTATTTATAATACGAAGCTAGGGCTTGTGGCGTAATGGATAACGTGTCTGCCTTCGAAGCAGAAGATTCCAGGTTCCAGTCCTGGCAAGCTCGTTGTTTATTTTCGTAAAAGATCTTTTATGCGTCATAAAGAATGCATAAATACAATGTTTGGAAATTTTATTTATAATACGAAGCTAGGGCTTGTGGCGTAATGGATAACGTGTCTGCCTTCGAAGCAGAAGATTCCGGGTTCGAGTCCTGGCAAGCTCGGTATTACCATTTAAAGATGATTATTAGAGTATAACGGAAGGGAAATTTATAATATTGCAATGCTTCAATAGCATTTTGATCAACCTCTAACGGGCTTGTGGCGCAATGGATAACGCGTCTGCCTACGGAGCAGAAGATTCCTGGTTCGAGTCCTGGCAAGCTCGTCGTTTATTTTTGTAAAAGATCTTTTATGCGTCATAAAGAATGCATAAATACAATGTTTGGAAAATTTTTTTATAACACGAAGCAAGGGCTTGACGCGTAATGGGTAACGCGTCTGCCTTCGAAGCAGAAAATTCCCGGTTCGAGTCCTGGCAAGCTCGGTATTACCATTTGAAGATTATTAGAGTATAACGAAGGGAAATTTATAATATTGCAATGCTTCAATAGCATTTTGATCAACCTCTAACTGGCTTGTGGCGTTATGGATAACGCGTCTGCCTTCGAAGCAGAAGATTCCCGGTTCAAGTCCTGGCAAGCTCGGGATTAACATTTAAAGATGATTATTAGAGAATAACGGAAATGAAATTTATAATATTGCAATGCTTCAATAGCATTTTGATCAACATCTAACGGGCTTGTGGCGTAAGGGTTAACGCGTCTGCCTATGGAGCAGCAGATTCCAGGTTCAAGTCCTGGCAAGCTCTATGTTTATTTTCGTAAAAGATCTTTTATGCGTCATAAAGAATGCATAAATACAATGTTTGGAAAAAATTTTTATAACACGAAGCAAGGGCTTGTGGCGTAATGGGTAACGCGTCTGCCTTCGAAGCAGAAAATTCCAGGTTCGAGTCCTGGCAAGCTCGGCATTACCATTTGAAGATGATTATTAGAGTATAACGAAGGGAAATTTATAATATTGCAATGCTTCAATAGCATTTTGATCAACCTATGGCGGGCTTGTGGCGCAATGGATCACGCGTCTGCTTACGGAGCAGAAGATTCCAGGTTCAAGTCCAAGCAAGCTCGTTGCTTATTTTCGTAAAAGATCTTTTATGCGTCATAAAGGATGCATAAATACAATGTTTGGAAATTTTTATTATAGTTCGAAGCAAGGGCTTGTGGCGTAATGGGTAACGCGTCTGCCTTCGAAGCAGAAAATTCCAGGTTCGATTCCTGGCAAGCTCGGCATTACCATTTGAAGATGATTATAAAGGGAAATTTATAATATTGCAATGCTTCAATAGCATTTTGATCAACCTATAGCGGGCTTGTGGCGCAATGATTAACGCGTGTGCCTACGGAGCAGAAGATTCCAGGTTCGAGTCATGGCAAGCTCGTTGTTTTTTTTCGTAAAAGATCTTTTATGCGTCATAAAGAATGGACAATTACAATATTTGGAAATTTTATTTATAATACGAAGCTAGGGCTTGTGGCGTAATGGATAACGTGTCTGCCTTCGAAGCAGAAGATTCCGGGTTCGAGTCCTGGAAAGCTCGGTATTACCATTTAAACATGATTATTAGAGTATAACGAAGGGAAATTTATAATATTGCAATGCTTCAATAGCATTTTGATCAACATCTAACGGGCTTGTGGCGCAAGGGTTAACGCGTCTGCCTACGGAGCAGCAGATTCCAGGTTCGAGTCCTGGCAAGCTCTATGTTTATTTTCGTAAAAGATCTTTTATGCGTCATAAAGAATGCATAAATACAATGTTTGGAAATTTTATTTATAATACGAAGCTAGGGCTTGTGGCGTAATGGATAACGTGTCTGCCTTCGAAGCAGAAGAATCCGGGTTCGAGTCCTGGCAAAATCGGTATTACCATTTAAAGATGATTATTAGAGTATAACGGAAGGGAAATTTATAATATTGCAATGCTTCAATAGCATTTTGATCAAGCTCTAACGGGCTTGTGGCGCAATGCATAACGCGTCTGCCTTCGAAGCAGAAAATTCCAGGTTCGAGTCCTGGCAAGCTCGGTATTACCATTTAAAGATGATTATTAGAGTATAACGAAGGGAAATTTATAATATTGCAATGCTTCAATAGCATTTTGATCAACCTATAACGGGCTTGTGGCGCAATGAATTACGCCTGTGCCTACGGAGCAGAAGATTCCAGGTTCGAGTCCTGGCAAGCTCTATGTTTATTTTCGTAAAATATCTTTTATGCGTCATAAAGAATGCATAAATACAATGTTTGGAAATTTTATTTGTAATACGAAGCTAGGGCTTGTGGCGTAATGGATAACGTGTCTGCCTTCGAAGCAGAAGATTCCAGGTTCGAGTCCTGGCAAGCTCGTTGTTTATTTTCGTAAAAGATCTTTTATGCGTCATAAAGAATGCATAAATACAATGTTTGGAAATTTTATTTGTAATACGAAGCTAGGGCTTGTGGCGTAATGGATAACGTGTCTGCCTTCGAAGCAGAAGATTCCAGGTTCGAGTCCTGGCAAGCTCGTTGTTTATTTTCGTAAAAGATCTTTTATGCGTCATAAAGAATGCATAAATACAATGTTTGGAAATTTTATTTATAATACGCAGCTAGGGCTTGTGGCGTAATGGATAACGTGTCTGCCTTCGAAGCAGAAGATTCCGGGTTAGATTCCTGGCAAGCTCGGTATTACCATTTAAAGATGATTATTAAAGTATAACGGAAGGGAAATTTATAATATTGCAATGCTTCTATAGCATTTTGATCAACCTATAGCGGGCTTGTGGCGCAATGGATAACACGTCTGCCTACGGAGCAGAAGATTCCAGGTTCGAGTCCTTGCAAGCTCTATGTTTATTTTCGTAAAAGATCTTTTATACGTCATAAAGAATGCATAAATACAATGTTTGGAAATTTTATTTATAATACGAAGCTAGGGCTTGTGGCGTAATGGATAACGTGTCTGCCTTCGAAGCAGAAGATTCCAGGTTCGAGTCCTGGCAAGCTCGTTGTTTATTTTCGTAAAAGATCTTTTATGCGTCATAAAGAATGCATAAATACAATGTTTGGAAATTTTATTTATAATACGAAGCTAGGGCTTGTGGCGTAATGGATAACGTGTCTGCCTTCGAAGCAGAAAATTCCAGGTTCGAGTCCTGGCAAGCTCGTTGTTTATTTTCGTAAAAGATCTTTTATGCGTCATAAAGAATGCATAAATACAATGTTTGGAAATTTTATTTATAATACGAAGCTAGGGCTTGTGGCGTAATGGATAACGTGTCTGCCTTCGAAGCAGAAGATTCCGGGTTAGATTCCTGGCAAGCTCGGTATTACCATTTAAAGATGATTATTAGAGTATAACGAAGGGAAATTTATAATATTGCAATGCTTCAATAGCATTTTGATCAACCTATAACGGGCTTGTGGCGCAATGAATTACGCCTGTGCCTACGGAGCAGAAGATTCCAGGTTCGAGTCCTGGCAAGCTCTATGTTTATTTTCGTAAAAGATCTTTTATGCGTCATAAAGAATGCATAAATACAATGTTTGGAAATTTTATTTATAATACGAAGCTAGGGCTTGTGGCGCAATGCTTAACGCGTCTGCCTTCGAAGCAGAAAATTCCAGGTTCGAGTCCTGGCAAGCTCGGTATTACCATTTAAAGATGATTATTAGAGTATAACGGAAGGGAAATTTATAATATTGCAATGCTTCTATAGCATTTTGATCAACCTATAGCGGGCTTGTGGCGCAATGAATTACGCGTGTGCCTACGGAGCAGAAGATTCCAGGTTCGAGTCCTGGCAAGCTCGTTGTTTATTTTCGTAAAAGATCTTTTATGCGTCATAAAGAATGCATAAATACAATGTTTGGAAATTTTATTTATAATACGAAGCTAGGGCTTGTGGCGTAATGGATAACGTGTCTGCCTTCGAAGCAGAAAATTCCAGGTTCGAGTCCTGGCAAGCTCGTTGTTTATTTTCGTAAAAGATCTTTTATGCGTCATAAAGAATGCATAAATACAATGTTTGGAAATTTTATTTATAATACGAAGCTAGGGCTTGTGGCGTAATGGATAACGTGTCTGCCTTCGAAGCAGAAGATTCCGGGTTAGATTCCTGTCAAGCTCGGTATTACCATTTAAAGATGATTATTAGAGTATAACGAAGGGAAATTTATAATATTGCAATGCTTCAATAGCATTTTGATCAACCTATAACGGGCTTGTGGCGCAATGAATTACGCCTGTGCCTACGGAGCAGAAGATTCCAGGTTCGAGTCCTGGCAAGCTCTATGTTTATTTTCGTAAAAGATCTTTTATGCGTCATAAAGAATGCATAAATACAATGTTTGGAAATTTTATTTATAATACGAAGCTAGGGCTTGTGGCGCAATGCTTAACGCGTCTGCCTTCGAAGCAGAAAATTCCAGGTTCGAGTCCTGGCAAGCTCGGTATTACCATTTAAAGATGATTATTAGAGTATAACGGAAGGGAAATTTATAATATTGCAATGCTTCTATAGCATTTTGATCAACCTATAGCGGGCTTGTGGCGCAATGAATTACGCGTGTGCCTACGGAGCAGAAGATTCCAGGTTCGAGTCCTGGCAAGCTCTATGTTTATTTTCGTAAAAGATCTTTTATGCGTCATAAAGAATGCATAAATACAATGTTTGGAAATTTTATTTGTAATACGAAGCTAGGGCTTGTGGCGTAATGGATAACGTGTCTGCCTTCGAAGCAGAAGATTCCAGGTTCGAGTCCTGGCAAGCTCGTTGTTTATTTTCGTAAAAGATCTTTCATGCGTCATAAAGAATGCATAAATACAATGTTTGGAAATTTTATTTATAATACGCAGCTAGGGCTTGTGGCGTAATGGATAACGTGTCTGCCTTCGAAGCAGAAGATTCCGGGTTAGATTCCTGGCAAGCTCGGTATTACCATTTAAAGATGATTATTAAAGTATAACGGAAGGGAAATTTATAATATTGCAATGCTTCTATAGCATTTTGATCAACCTATAGCGGGCTTGTGGCGCAATGGATAACACGTCTGCCTACGGAGCAGAAGATTCCAGGTTCGAGTCCTTGCAAGCTCTATGTTTATTTTAGTAAAAGATCTTTTATACGTCATAAAGAATGCATAAATACAATGTTTGGAAATTTTATTTATGATACGAAGCTAGGGCTTGTGGCGTAATGGATAACGTGTCTGCCTTCGAAGCAGAAGATTCCGGGTTCGAGTCCTGGCAAGCTCGGTATTATCATTTAAAGATGATTATTAGAGTATAACGGAAGGGAAATTTATAATATTGCAATGCTTCAATAGCATTTTGATCAAGCTCTAACGGGCTTGTGGCGCAATGCATAACGCGTCTGCCTTCGAAGCAGAAAATTCCAGGTTCGAGTCCTGGCAAGCTCGGTATTACCATTTAAAGATGATTATTAGAGTATAACGAAGGGAAATTTATAATATTGCAATGCTTCAATAGCATTTTCATCAACCTATAACGGGCTTGTGCCGCAATGAATTACGCGTGTGCCTACGGAGCAGAAGATTCCAGGTTCGAGTCCTGGCAAGCTCTATGTTTATTTTCGTAAAAGATCTTTTATGCGTCATAAAGAATGCATAAATACAATGTTTGGAAATTTTATTTATAATACGAAGCTAGGGCTTGTGGCGTAATGGATAACGTGTCTGCCTTCGAAGCAGAAGATTCCGGGTTAGAGTCCTGGCAAGCTCGGTATTACCATTTAAAGATGATTATTACAGTGTAAGGGAAGGTAAATTTATAATATTGCAATGCTTCTATAGCATTTTGATCAACCTCTAACGGGCTTGTGGCGCAATGGATAACGCGTCTGCCTACGGAGCAGAAGATTCCAGGTTCGAGTCCTGGCAAGCTCGTTGTTTATTTTCGTAAAAGATCTTTTATGCGTCATAAAGAATGCATAAAAACACTGTTTGGAAATTTTATTTATAATACGAAGCTAGGGCTTGTGGCGTAATGGATAACGTGTCTGCCTTCGAAGCAGAAGATTCCAGGTTCGAGTCCTGGCAAGCTCGTTGTTTGTTTTCGTAAAAGATCTTTTATGCGTCATAAAGAATGCATAAAAACACTGTTTGGAAATTTTATTTATAATACGAAGCTAGGGCTTGTGGCGTAATGGATAACGTGTCTGCCTTCGAAGCAGAAGATTCCAGGTTCCAGTCCTGGCAAGCTCGTTGTTTATTTTCGTAAAAGATCTTTTATGCGTCATAAAGAATGCATAAATACAATGTTTGGAAATTTTATTTATAATACGAAGCTAGGGCTTGTGGCGTAATGGATAACGTGTCTGCCTTCGAAGCAGAAGATTCCGGGTTCGAGTCCTGGCAAGCTCGGTATTACCATTTAAAGATGATTATTAGAGTATAACGGAAGGGAAATTTATAATATTGCAATGCTTCAATAGCATTTTGATCAACCTCTAACGGGCTTGTGGCGCAATGGATAACGCGTCTGCCTACGGAGCAGAAGATTCCTGGTTCGAGTCCTGGCAAGCTCGTCGTTTATTTTTGTAAAAGATCTTTTATGCGTCATAAAGAATGCATAAATACAATGTTTGGAAAATTTTTTTATAACACGAAGCAAGGGCTTGACGCGTAATGGGTAACGCGTCTGCCTTCGAAGCAGAAAATTCCCGGTTCGAGTCCTGGCAAGCTCGGTATTACCATTTGAAGATTATTAGAGTATAACGAAGGGAAATTTATAATATTGCAATGCTTCAATAGCATTTTGATCAACCTCTAACTGGCTTGTGGCGTTATGGATAACGCGTCTGCCTTCGAAGCAGAAGATTCCCGGTTCAAGTCCTGGCAAGCTCGGGATTAACATTTAAAGATGATTATTAGAGAATAACGGAAATGAAATTTATAATATTGCAATGCTTCAATAGCATTTTGATCAACATCTAAGGGGCTTGTGGCGTAAGGGTTAACGCGTCTGCCTATGGAGCAGCAGATTCCAGGTTCAAGTCCTGGCAAGCTCTATGTTTATTTTCGTAAAAGATCTTTTATGCGTCATAAAGAATGCATAAATACAATGTTTGGAAAAAATTTTTATAACACGAAGCAAGGGCTTGTGGCGTAATGGGTAACGCGTCTGCCTTCGAAGCAGAAAATTCCAGGTTCGAGTCCTGGCAAGCTCGGCATTACCATTTGAAGATGATTATTAGAGTATAACGAAGGGAAATTTATAATATTGCAATGCTTCAATAGCATTTTGATCAACCTATGGCGGGCTTGTGGCGCAATGGATCACGCGTCTGCTTACGGAGCAGAAGATTCCAGGTTCAAGTCCAAGCAAGCTCGTTGCTTATTTTCGTAAAAGATCTTTTATGCGTCATAAAGGATGCATAAATACAATGTTTGGAAATTTTTATTATAGTTCGAAGCAAGGGCTTGTGGCGTAATGGGTAACGCGTCTGCCTTCGAAGCAGAAAATTCCAGGTTCGATTCCTGGCAAGCTCGGCATTACCATTTGAAGATGATTATAAAGGGAAATTTATAATATTGCAATGCTTCAATAGCATTTTGATCAACCTATAGCGGGCTTGTGGCGCAATGATTAACGCGTGTGCCTACGGAGCAGAAGATTCCAGGTTCGAGTCATGGCAAGCTCTTTGTTTTTTTTCGTAAAAGATCTTTTATGCGTCATAAAGAATGGACAATTACAATATTTGGAAATTTTATTTATAATACGAAGCTAGGGCTTGTGGCGTAATGGATAACGTGTCTGCCTTCGAAGCAGAAGATTCCGGGTTCGAGTCCTGGAAAGCTCGGTATTACCATTTAAACATGATTATTAGAGTATAACGAAGGGAAATTTATAATATTGCAATGCTTCAATAGCATTTTGATCAACATCTAACGGGCTTGTGGCGCAAGGGTTAACGCGTCTGCCTACGGAGCAGCAGATTCCAGGTTCGAGTCCTGGCAAGCTCTATGTTTATTTTCGTAAAAGATCTTTTATGCGTCATAAAGAATGCATAAATACAATGTTTGGAAATTTTATTACCTCTCCGTGTGACGTAGTCCAGGAGAGGTTCTGTAACGACCGTGTCTGTCTGTCTGTCTGTCTGACTGCGTCTGCATACGATTGACAAGTGGGGATTCTGACAATCTTTTCACCCACATAGTGGGGACCCGACTTACATGTGGGGACATTTTAAAGTCCTCACTTGTAAGTAATTAGATAAATGATATAATTAGACTAATTAGAGCCCAAATTAATTTTTTTGAAAAAGTCCCCACTTGTAAGGTACTTGGGTTTTTCACATTACAAGTGGGGACCATGGAAATTAACACATATCCGAGAGATGTCGCCAGAGGTTTTCACACACCCGGGTACCCAGTTGTACGAAATGAGGACCATATGGTCTCTTCGGCGTACATGTGGGGGCTCAAAAATGGGTTTTCATTACAATAAGTACAGATAGATGTCGCTACTTCAGAAATACAAAATATACATTATTCAGCGATAACAATATAAAATCTTGTATCTCACAGACCGAACAGTGATTTTTTCATAATTTAATTACACTTGACGTACGAAAACTACTTTTCCTAATTCCTTAGGCGTCATTAAAATAACTTCATTTATAACATTAATTGACTCGATTAAAAAACTATATGTCCCCAGATGTATATTAAAAAGACGGCCAAGTTCTCCACATATTAAAATGGGGCTAAAGTTACTTATAATGTAAATTTCATCATAATTATCAATATTTTAATTTAAAAAAGTGAATTAAAATTAATTTTGAAAAAAAGTATTTTAACGACCCCAAGCTGGCAACTAAATAATTACAATTAGCAGTTAGAAAAATGTTTTAAACTAATTAGTTAGCCAATTAGTAATTTGACATATAAACTAATTCAATTCAATAAGAAATTAGTCATTTATTTTTAAACTAATTAATTTCAATTACAAATTTCTAATTAATTACCGGTATAATTAAGGTCAAAAAATTAACCGTAAGTAAAAAATAACACCATGAAAGTGCCCATGGACTTCCTACTCCGCCTTTCGTAATGCATTTATTGTTTTCTATAAAGGGGTATGAAAGCCTAACATGTATTATTCTCGAGAAATGAGAAAAGCCTCGAAACTTCCATCATGCTAAATTTAGTTTCATTTCATCATTTTCTTGCCACTGTTCCTAAAACGGGCTCCGGAGTTTTAAATCCATGCGCACTGCTATTAATTCAAGAGGGAAAAATTATGATCGAAATACGGGAGTTACGATTTACGAAAGAGTCATAGTTTTCACTGTGAAACGGAGAGAGAGGAAACAGTGGGTGGGTTAACAATTTTGTTCCCCCCTCACTACTGGTAGTGGGACGCATTCTCTCCCGTTTAGATGAAACTCGATTTTTTACTACAAATCGGCGAAAGAGATTAATTGAAAATCCAATTGGCTAATAAGCCAAAACTAAATCTAATTAATTTTAAAATAGATAAATGCCTTTCCGATGCACACTTATTTATTATAATTATTTCTCAATTAGCTCTAAATTAATTAAAATTCAATTACCACTTTCAATTAGTGAAAATGCCAATTAATTAGATTTTTAAATAGCTAACTAATTAATTAGCACAGCTCGGATTTCTTGTATCTCTTTCCCCAAAGTAAAATCTATGTTTAGCAACTATACTCAGAGTTTGAGCGGTATCTCTTTCCCGCGAGTAAAATCTTTGTTTAGCAATTATACTCAGAGTTTGAGCGGTATCTCTTTCCCCGAGTAAAATCTTTGTTTAGCAACTATACTCAGAGTTTGAGCGAAATCTCAAAAATTCTCGGTTTGGAAATCATCAATATATTTTTGAAATTAACGTAACCAACGATTCATCATTTTCTGATTTAGGGTAAAAACTGACATACATTTCTCACGTAATTACCTTGATATTTCGGTGCTTCAGGAAAGTTGTGAGAGTCAACTAATAGAATAAACGGAAAATTTTCTTTAGTATTTTTTAACACTCGAAAAACTTACAAGTGGGGCCTTCACTGTTATTTCAACAGATACGTGGGGTCTTTAACACAAAATTTTAAAATTTCATGTATATCATAATTTTATAGCTAAAATATTGATTATCAGAATGAAATTTAAGTAATCATTCCTACTTATAGCTTAACACTCAAGTTTTGAGCAAATTTCAGGTTTACAAGTGGGGACATAAACCGTCTTCCAACCTTCAGGGCTCGTATTGATCCTATAATTCCTATATTTTCCTATAATTCCGGGATGATCCTATGAAATCCTATTTTTTCAAAATTTGTCCTATAATTCCTATATTTTCGCCGATTCTAGTTTTTTTACGCTGCACGGTAGCTCTAAGCCTGAAAAAACCAGCGAGGGGGCGAAATTCATCTGAAAAATATATTAATATTAAACCAAAAGTAAACGTGTCTCTTTGATTCGTAATTAATGCATTGAATTTGAACGGTTTTGACTTAGTCTCCAGTTGTTTATACTCTATTACTAGATTCCATCTCATTTCTTCTCCCTGCTTTTCTACTCCTTTCGTTTTCGTCGTCTGCTCACTCTGCTGCTAGTCAGTCTACTCTCTATTTCAGTGTGGGAAATAAGGATTTTTTTTAAAACTGGACCTGTGGCCAGTAGAGCCTAGGTATTTTAATTAAAAAACTGGCCACGGTGCCACCTACCACTTTTAGCCTCAAAAATCAGGCTTTCGTAATTTAGGACCAAATTATCTATTCTGGACAATATTTGCTAGGGCGTAGCTTAGTAGGTTACTTTTATAGTTATGGGTATTTAAAAATATTGGAGTCTTAAATTAAAACTATAAGTCTTTATTGAGTAATGCTAAATTAAAAAATTCGGCCCATAGGGAGGGAGTTGACACTCCATTGTTATCTTCCCATAGACCCTAATACAGTCAAAGGCAGCAGGCTGCCTTTCCCTAGAGACCAGACCCAAACAAGACTACGGAGAGATTATCTTTCCTTTAGCCATGCTTTAGCAGAGTTTAGGTAACTGCAAAAATCACTTCATCTACAGATTCTACACTGTGTAGAGCGTAGACAGACATACGAAAACCACCCATAATCCCACTCCCACATACACATTTCAGGCCAAGCAAGCAAACAGCATAGAAGCAAAGACGAGACAATTTTAGGGATTAACATAGTATTTATTTAATGATCCAAAATCTTGAGGGGGAAAACTTTGAATTAATTAAGTGGCCACCAGGGCCAGTAGACCCCTAAGCGTTTAATTTTTAAACTGGCTATTGGCCTGTGAAAGTGCCTTATTTCCCACACTGCTCTATTTTTAGCGTAGCGTCGGCATAGCTGAGCGCCAAGGATAAAGCTCAGCTCAGCTCACGTTTCTTTATAAAGAGGGACCCCTAACTCAGCTCGGGCTCACGACATTTTCACTTTCTAAAGAGATCTCAGCTCGGGCTCAAATTTGATATCTTAAATAACGGGTTTCAGTTCAGGCTCGGGCTGATCGCTATATATAAAGTTTGAGCTCGGCTCGGAGCGGACTCAAATTTTAAAATTTAAATAACGGGGCTCACCTCAGGCTCGGGCTCATCGCTTTAAAAAGTTTGAGCTCACGTCGGTCTCGGCTCCTAAAACTCATTGTGGATTCAGCTCAGTCACATTTTTCCTCTCTTATTACTTTTTTTATTAGACTAGCTTTCGCATCTTGTGTTCTTATATTAACTACTTATTCAAAAAATTTGACAAAATTTTTCTTGATCGAAAGAGTACCAAGTACTACCAGAAGAAAATTGTTTAAATATCTCAATATGCAAAGATTCCGTTTGATACACGTATAAAAGTTATTAAAACTAATTTTTCAGATGAGTTTGCCAAAACATCAAAGTTTGACCAAACTTTAGTCTAATTTTTATGTTTTTGCCTAATATTAAGGGTAACTTATCTTAAAATACGATCCTAAAAAATCCTATAATTTTGAGATTTTGATCCTATAATTTTGAGATTTTGATCCTATAAAATCCTATAATTTTAAGCTTTTGATCCTATAATTCCTATAATTTTTTTTTGAGAAATCGGTACGAGCCCTGAACCTTATATCTGGGGACATTTGTGTATAAACTATTAGGTTTTGAATTAGTGTCAAAGCCTATATGGTTCAATCAAGTATTTCAATTTCATTTTTCACACTCGATAAATTTACAAGTGGGGACCTTCACCGTCATTTCAACAGACAAGTGGGGTCTTTTAAACACACATTTTCTAATTTCATGTATATTTTAATTTTATAGTTTAAATATTGATTATTATAATGAAATTTATGTAATCGGACCTTTTAAAGGCTTAACACGTAAGTTTTGAGCTGATTTCAGGTTTACAAGTGGGGACCTAAACCGTCTTCCTACCTTATATCTGGGGACATTTTTTGATTATATACTTTCAAGATCCACACAGTGACTTCATTGACAAGTGGGGACTTTCACCTAGCGACATCTATATCTGAAATTTGAAAGTAATCTGGAATGAAGGTCCCCATTTATGCGGTGAAAATATCGTGTGTTTTCAGGTCCCTACATATAAATATCTTGGGTTCTTTTTCCACAGCGAGTGTTTAATTATATGCTTTACGGCGCTCAACTAATTATGAAATCCTCTTTTTAATGAACTATGGTTAATTGGGTCCTCAGATGTTAATCACTCCTTACCGGTCCCCAAGTGTCAATCGTGTGCCAGTAGGTGTGTTTGTGTGTGTGTCAGGCTGTTGTTATTGACTTACACCCCAGGGGACCGCGTTCGCAGTTTCCGAATCGAAGCAAATGTGTTCGCTATTCCCGGACCGCATTCACAGTTGCCGGAAAATTCAAAACTTGAGGCTATCCACAATTCAATTGGCCACTATTACTTCATCTGACTAGTCAATTGTCCATTCCACTTCTGTATTCATTGGCGTCTAGCACCACCATCTTCTGCGCGTTGTTTTTGTCCATTCCACATAGACACCAGTCTGTACTTACTGGCTTCTAACACCACCATCTTCTGGTCATTGTCCATCCCACATGGACACCAGTCTGTGCACACTGGCTTCTAACATCACCATCTTCTGGTCATTGTCCATCCAACATGGACACCAGTCTGTACACACTGGCTTCTAACACCACCATCTTATGGTCATTGTCCATCCCACATGGACACCAGTCTGTACACCTGGCTTCTAACACCACCATCTTCTGGTCTTTGTTTTTGTCCATCCCACATGGACACCAGTCTGCACGCCTGGCTTCTAATCCAACATCATCCTTAAGGTTGAGACATACGCGGCGATCGGCCAGGGTTACGAAAAACGTCCGGCCTCCCTAAGGTGGGGCATCCACCCAAGGTTCACGCAATTGTTCTGTTCATATCCATAGCTTCGATTCGAAACCCTTATATACTACCTATTTGAGTAAGGGGAAGCAACCGGCGTATGCTTCATTTCAAACGCCAATATTAGTCAAGGCTCTCAAGAATGTTTAATTGTTCTTTATCAACGCGATGTAACGATCAATAAGGCGAACAACTAACGAAGAAAATATTTAATATTAATTATATTTTTTTAATATTTAAGATAATCTTGTTTCTCAACTCAAAATTCAAACAGAAAGAGTTAAAAAGCAGTCTATGCTTTAGTCTGTGTGTGTCCGTCCGTTGTTACACTAGTGCACCGCGTTAGCAGATCGCTTTGTGTTTTGTGGAAAGAAATCCTACAAAACCTTAATATTTGGTTTTCTCATAATGCAAAATTAATATATGAAAATATTTTTCGTAATTTCGATGCCTTTAGTGGTTTTGTAGCTATAAAGCTCTGTTTCATTTTCATATCCCAAGAATATTTTTTGCCTCTCCGAGTGACGAATGTCACGGAGAGGTATTACACCGGCCGTATCTGCGTGTCTGTCTGTGTGTCTGTGTGTCTGTCTGTCAGACCCCACGTGATCGCGTTCGCAGTTTGCGTATCGGAGCAAACGTGTTCCCAATTTCCGGACTGCATTGACAGTTCACGGAAATTTGGGTTTGTCTCCCCTGGCTATTCTACTTGAGTTCCAACACCACCAGCTTTGGTTTTCGTCCACTCCACATGGACACTAGTCTGTACTTGCAAGCTTCCAAGCACAACCATCTTCTGTTCTTCGTCAATTTCACCTTGACACCAGCTTCTATGCACCACCATCTTCTGTTCTTCGTCAATTCCACATTGACACCAGCTTCTATGCACCACCATCTTCAGGTCTTTGTCCATTCCACATGGACGCCAGTCAGTCCATTCTGGTTTCTTTTCCTTCGTCATCGTTTGGTTTCAAGATATACGCGGCGGTCGGCTAGAGTTACGAGAAACGTCTAGCCTCCCAATGGCAGGGCTTCTACCATCGGTTCACGCGAATGCGTTTTTATCTATTATTATAATGGAAACGAATCGTATATATACCCCAAAATTTGAAGAAAGCGGGCACTTTAAACGTCAATATTAGCAAATTTTCGAAAGATAATAGGATCAACTTTATTTTAAACGATTTAACTATTTTTAAAGTTATTTACTGGCGATTAAAATAATTAATATCATTTATATTTAATTAATTATTTAAGATAAACTTATTTCTATGTAATGACACAAGTGAGAGTTTATATAGAACGAGTAATGAAGATTGCATCCGAATCGAGACACTACACGCATATCAAAGTTAATATAAAGCGAGTAGGATGATAAGATCTCTTTCAAAGCGATAACATTTCCTTTTTGCAGAATATTAAATGGAAATATTTTAAATATTTTTCGGCATTCTTTAAGTAGTTGTGTAGCTATAAAGCTCTGTTTCATCTTAATATTCTAAGAACATCTTTTGATATTAACATTTCAAATTTGGTGTTTACTTTTTAATTCAGCTTTACTACATTTATATATAGTGTAAACGCATTTTTCATATTCATTAGATAATATGGATGGTAATTCTTCATCTATCCACAAGTGTTGAAACGATTGGGTCTGTGAAATAAGATACCCTAGACGTAAACTAGTAATGACCTTGTTTCGCCTCCTCTTATAGGAGGTGTTAACGGTTCAGAGTGAGCCGAACGTTAAATACACCCTTCAGTGATACATTTTAGGTCCTCATTAGAACTATTGAGGATACAAAGGAAATTGTTAAACGCTTAAGCCTTTGCTAAAGACCTTGGCTATATTTCGCCAATTTGAACTATGTATTTCCGGGTTTTCTCTTTGGCTGGTGGACCTGTGTTTAGAAAGTAAATTCGTCTCGGCTCGGAGAGGTTCATTTTGGTTTCCCAACTTGTGTTAATTTGCGGTTACGCGGTTACCTTCGTCTGCTATTGTGTATGCTAGAACTTACTCGATTTGTGTTTGTAGTCAGGACAGAGTAACTGGCAATGTTTTATAAGGTATTTGAAGGTGTAATATGGATTTAAGTAAGGTTATCGAAACAAAAGGAGAGCAAATAAAACTAGATAGGTTTAAAGCAAATCTCGGTAACTCAATTAAACCTACATAAAGCATGTTTGAAAAACTCTGTTGACGTTGTTGGAAGGGAAAACTCAGCCCTGAGAAACATTATTATAAACCTATGTGATAATTTTTTAAATATATACAACAAAATAGCCAATAACAAAGAAGATTCCAAGAAAACGAAAACTAATGTTAAAAAACACCAGGAACTTAATTGAATGGTACAGCTCAGTACGAGAAAATTTATCGACTTTCTCAGATTATTTTGATTCTTTTGGACATACGAGCGTCGCTAATGATGAAAATGAAAAGCGGCAGCTTTTTCAGGCAAATGGCGAAGTTGTGTACTCTATCATTAAAAATAATCTACCCCACGGTATTGAAAATTTAAAGCCACAACTAAAACCGCCTTTTGATATTCAAAAATTTGAAAGATCGTTTCTAACTATTGAGTGGGATGCTTGGGGGAAATATGGAAGACAGCTAAAAACCGAATAATTTACCAGAAACAGAGTTTGTCAAAAACCCAGTTGCGAAAATCTAAAATATTATATTGGTGCGCAATGAACTATCGGATGGACCCAAAAGAGAAAACAATGGTTAAGTTCTCTAGAATCAGAAAAAGGGATCGTGGAGGTCTATTTCTACCAAAGCCCCAGTTTAAAGTATTTTTAACCACTTTGAATAAAAGGATGAAGACAGTGCTTTGTCAGGATGGAATTAAGATCCATGGTAGAAACCTAGCCCAAGTAAGTACAAGAGGAAAATATTGAAGTTTGCGACGTACTCTTTATAGAATGAATATTTCAGGTGGCAGAAAAAGAAGTTTTCCAAGATAAAGATTTGAAGACGGAGTTTCTTACAGCGTGTGATACGATTTATCCCAATCAAATCATCAACGAAAACGAAATATTTTTCAATAAGTGGCAAAGAAAAATGCTACATGCGACCACAAATGAAGTTATTACTGCATGGGACGCTAAAATATCTGAAAAGGATAAAAACACACTAAAAGGTTGTGCTTAGAGACAAATTGTTTGTGGTGTCACAAAACTCAAAGGGTGAGAAAAATAAAGATAAAAGATTAAATTTCAACTGAAAGCCACAAAAGTCTAGGGAAAAGATAACGAAAAAAAGGCAAAAGCTTCCAAAATTACAATGAAAAATCACAAGACACAGAAAGAGTATTTACCGCAGATGACAGCTCTTAGGCATGAACAGAGAGATAGTAAAACCTCTAACAAAGCGGAGCCTAGTCAAGCCAAACCGAAACTTAGTCAAGCCAAACCGAAACCTACGCTGAGAGAAAAAACTACCATTGAAATTACAGAAAATTCATGGAAGTAGATTAAATAAAACTCCTATCCGGTATAGTGTTTTTACACCGAAACATATGTGGTATTTGCATTATCAATTCCTGTAAAGTTCATGGAGGCAGCTCAGTTAATTTAACAGGGAATTCTTTTTTAAATACATTAACTGTAAATGTTGATTTTGCTAAAAACGAGTTGTTTTAACAGCTAATCTCGTAGAAAATACATACGAAATTCCTGTCTATTTTACAAAAGGACCAATGCCGCTTACACAGAGCGTGTGGTAAAATTTACGCGAACTATATAATTCGGTTTTACTGAATAGTGAAGTAGTTTTATGATGAGTGTAGTAAAAAAATACGTGAAATGCTCCAGTTTATTTCACATCAGTTATATTGTAGTTTTAATAGGGATCTATTAAAAAATCGTGAAATTGGATAAAATTTATTTAGAGACAAATAGTTTTTATTGTACGTTTAAATTGTTCACAGCATATCACTTTTAATAAATGAGATGGACTTAATCCTGACCTAGAAAAGAAATATATATGTGGTTTATACGATTAACAATTTTACACGACAAAATACGTTACTTTCAGTCCAATCCAATTCAAAGACTTCGTTGATAAATCCAATGACTTTCGCGTGAACATTATCTTTTTTGTATTTATTTATTTTTGCAATAAATCTATGTGGAACAACAATAATTTTAATAATAAAACATGACGAATCATTCCAGTAGAAGGACATAATCATAAGTGTACCAGGACGAATAATGTGATACTAACAGTGTTCACAATATTCTGACCCTTATTTATTATTATTTTTAAATTTTGTAGAAAAATCGGAACGAGAATAATTAAAATTAAGCCCGTGTTATAATTAATTCCCTGAAGTTCATAGTTCTAAAACTTCGTCATTAAAGGGAGCATGCAATGTTGAAACAAGTTCGGTTTGTTTCATTTGGAATGATAAAAAAGGCTCAAAACCGTTATAAAAGGGACTGCTAACTATTAATAGATACATTATCCCTAGTTATGATTCACCATGTTATGAGCAACTTATGCATTTATTATTAAATTATGTAATTAGCTATACCTTTGAAAAAATTCCATTGTTGAAATCACTCCATCTGGATAGCAAACATTTTGAATAAAATAGGTTGAAATTAGCATTGCCAGAGCAGTTCCAAGTTTTTTGACGTCACCGTGAGTGTTGACTATTTTGCCATCAGATGCAAGCATCAGCCCAACAGCTTCTGGCAAGCTTTCCCCTGGAAAAATTTAAGATTTTTAGTCGATCGAACTATATTTAATTCTAAGCAGTTTTATCTTACCATATACGACCAAGCAAGGCTGTAATGATAGTTTCGTTGCCACTGTTTCTTCAGGAGTGCCAGGCTGTATAAGGATTAAATAATATCTGTGTAATTAATACAAATTGAAGGAGTATCTAGGCTAAGATTGCCACAGCCTGTGGAATCCTGGTGCAGACAATTAAGCTAGTGTTTATCGTAAAAACGTGTTTACCTCAAAAACCGGGATTATTTCAGTGTTTTCTTTGAAGTGGTTCATAATTAAATTTATGATAGTTCCAACCACCATCTTATCCTCTCGCTTTTCTTTGAGTTTTTCCATGCTCTTTTTGCATATTTCTTTTGTGCTTTTTGCAAAAAATAAGCTTGTTGCTTCTTTTAGTAAAAAGTTTCAAATAGAAGAAAAACATTCTTCCCTAACAGTTCTGTAATGTGTATTTTCATTCCCGAGGTTTCAAACAGAAAAGGCCATAGTTTGATTATTTCCTCGATTTTTCTGCCATTGTTCAAATCCATCCTCTGAAGAACATAGCTTTGTAACATTTTAGCCTCCACTACATTTGAATTTGGTTCCATTTCTTTAGACATTTTTATTAAATGCTCCCTTATTTCTTCACATTTTCTATAATCTAAATCACTAATGTCTGGATTGAACTTAAAATCACTTTTTGCCATCAGGCCAACCAGATGCGCCTTTTTCTTTTTGATTTATTTCATTCGTGGCATCATTTGCTCGTGTTCGCGAGGGAGATTTTCCAATCTTGAAATTAATTGCACCTCAAAACTATAGAAGCCGGAACCAATTACCTCTCCGTCAATTTCATCTTTAATCGCGAAAGGGAAGCTACTAACAAATTTAGTAGCGACCTTTCGCATATCTCCTCGGCATGGTCTACTACAATGTTTTATAGCATCGTCCACAAGAGTTCTGACTACTATGTTTCTGAATTTTGGAGACAGTTTCACAGCACCAGTTAGCTTTGCTTGGGTTTGTTTATTGAATATTTCCAAACGCAGAATATAGTTTTCACACCAAGTGCCGACGTTTGTTTTTTCAGATACCTACAGTTATAAAAATTGGATTAATTCCCAATCATGTGATTGATGGTAAACAAAAAGCTAAGGTCTGAGAATTTACCGTTGCGGTACTGGAATTGGAAGCCATTTCATCAGTTGATATATCTGAATCTAAAATTGAAACATGGATAAGATTACCCCCAAAATAAATATTTCATAATAAGTAAAATCAGAAGTCTATGAAAAACTCCCGTTCATACTCCTTGGGTCGGGAGAAACGTTTTTTTTTCTTTCCGATGGATATTTAAGGTCTGAGAAAAGCTACCACGAGGTTGCGAATGTATCGCGCTTCTTCAGTTCCTTTACACAAGAGAAGGTAGTCCCAGACCCCAATTTGGGTACTTCCTAGGCTAATTTATTGAACTTCTGATAACGTCTATAATACTGAAGCCGTCGATGAAAAAATAGCTTTGAATTTGAAACGCGGTCCCCAACTGTAATCGTAGTAATAATTGACTAAGGGAGACTATAGAGAGCTAGGTTTATTTGGAATTATTTTCTTATTGGCGCGGCATAACGTCAGAGGTGAAATAATAAAGGCCAAAACTTTTTAACACTGAGTCCGTGCTAGTTTGATAAATTCACGCTTAACAGTTTTTCGTGAAGACCTTCCAATATACCAACCTTTTTCTGAAGAACAATTAATATAATCCAAAAGCCTCCTCGAATGGATTGGTTTTAGAGGTGTTTTGTTGAGATCCATTAGTGTGATATATTTCATGTCTTCAACTTTCTCCACCCCTATTTCATCGCTTTTCCGATATTCCGTTATTTCAAGCACAAGGCCTTCTGCCAAACCAGGCAGCGCTTTAATTAATACGTTTTTACATCGCAATTAGCCATCCTGAAACACAATTGTATGAATGTATTTATTGATTTTTGACAACTTAATTTTACTGTGAAGAAGGCTATCGACAAGAAAGAAAACTACTTTAAAAATAGCTACTTAGAATTGTCACAATCTTAAAAAAGTCAGGGATTTTCGCAGGATGTAGGATTACTCTCATTTAAATTGGCAGTTGTGTACTGGTAGAACCCGTTGACGTTAAAGATCGGCGAAAACGCTCTTTTCATTGGCAAATTCCCTGGATTTGCGCACTCGTTTGCTTCGATTCCCAAACTGCGAACACGCTTACGACATACACAGAAACCCACAGATAAACTAACACAGACACACAGACAAGCACACTGTGACTGTGCGGTCTGCCAAGAAATATTGTTACTTCTTGATTACGTTATAAGAACTAATCAAAATATACGATAAAAATGTGTTATAATAAAAGTTTTAATTTGATAACATTGTTTCAAAATTTAAGATAAACAATTTTTTAAAAACCCTTGCGTACCCAAAATATTTTACCCGTATATTTTTAAATTCATTTTAGTAGTAGTAAAGTAGTTGTAAAAGTTAAAATTTATAAAATTTAATTCAATTCAACGCTTAAAAGTTGTAAGAACCTCTTCGTCTTCGCTTGTTATCCCTGAAAATAAATTGAAAAATATTAAATACACGGTATTAATCCTGCAAATGATTATTGCATTCTCTTCCGACGCTTTGACTTCATTTCCTCCTCATCTTCAGATCCACTCTCCCTTTCATCATTCGATGTAGTGGTACCCTCCTCATCTGATTCACTTCTCTCCTCCTCTTCTTCGGGTCCACTCTCAGACGACAATATTTTCGACGTGGTCACGTCGCCCACCTCCTCCCTGTTACTATTTTCCTCCCAAGAAACTGTAACATTAAATAGTAAAATACATGGGTAAATAAATTGATGCATCCACGAATATCTCTATGAAAACTTTTGTAATACCATTTGTTTCTTCCAAGTCGCTTCCAGGGGTTCTGGGCACTTCCGAATCTCCCAAAACGCTTTCCAACTCAGCAGGATCGGAGTAGGGGTCGATACCCGACTTTTGACTTAACTCTTCAATGGTTTCGGAAATAGTTTTTTGTCCCCCCACCCCATTTGTTTAATTTAAAAAGTAAATCTATAATTTTTTGAATTCTGTGTGTTTGATTCTTTTCCTTTAGAGCTCTCGCCCAATTTCTTCGTTCCGTTTTTCTTCAAGTTCAATTTTTTTTTAAAAATTGGATTTGCTGTGAGTTATCAGCATGTTGTTTGTATATTTTTTTTAATTTCCGACAAATAGTTTTCTTTGTCCGGTTGTAATCTTTTGTTTTCCTTTTCGTACAACTCAATATGGTATGGTAGAATACGTCCCAGGCTTCATAGCGTGATCAGCCAATGTACCAGGGATAGCCGTAGCTCTAAAATACTAAACATTATGTATCACTAAGGTTAAGAAAGTCTACAACTCTTACAAGTACTAGGTATGCTCCAAGATACTTGTAATTAATCGGCGTTTCCGCAATTTGGAAAGTTTTTAAAAAAGCTTTTCGGCTAGCACAGAGGCTTCTGAAAAATTTCATTTTTTTGGCATCCTGCATTGACTACGCATACCACGCTGGATGGTAAATATTCCTCCAAGCGGACATTCTCTCCTTTCGCTCCCTTTCTCTTTCATTTATAGTATTAATACTTTATCTTAATTGTTAAGAATTTTTAAAGCTTACTTATAAGTTTCAAAACGAAACACTTAAATATTTTAGTGAAGGAATGGCTTTGGTCCGTATTAAGAATTGTTGATATTTTTTTCCCAAATCACACACGGTTTTGGACAAGATTAAACTAAAATTATAAAGATGACACCAATTTCTTGAGTTAGGCAGAAAACTTTAACATACTCTTTACAGCGTCCTTTTATTACGACGTGCACAACGTCGTGCCAAGTTACACCTTTTTTTCTCGATTCCTCGAAAAGGCCATTCAACATAACGCCACGTTGCAATTTTTTCCCAATAACCTCTATAGCTGCATTTGTGAAACTTTTGCAACATACGTACTTGGATTGCGACAGTGGCCTCTTATACACCTCCTCTAGCTGCGCGACTATAAAGGCTATCGTTAAATAGTTTACCATTTTCCTGTGGAAAAAAGTGTAACCCTCAATAGAAAGTAACTAAATAGGGAGATTCTCCCGAGGGCCATAAAAATGAATTAAAGACAACTTACAGTTTAATATCTAAAAATAGAAGAAATAATCTCCTGACTTTTATTAATACTTGAAAAGGGATAAACCCGAACTTGTCGTTCACTTTGACAGTTTAACGAAAAAACAACTTGCTCTCTCGGAGAGCTGAGCTGACTACTGACTGACTAAATCATTAGAAAAATCACAGCAGATTTTGATAGGAGGAGAAGCATGTAGCATAGAGGCATATATACCCTGCCAGATCCAAGGAGTAGAAACTCCAAGGAATCTGGCAGCCATGTTACATCCTCCCTCTTTAGGAATAACAAAATGAAAAAGGGTTACCCCGAGGAACCCTGATAAATTTAGCAGGGGTTTAAGTGTTTTTTCTTTTTTTTTATTGCTTGCTCTCTTCTTTCCTGCGTTTGTCCTCCGAACGGGCTAGCCTTTGGGCTTCCCTACGTTGCTCAGCTGCCTTACTCCTTTTTCCGGGACAGTCCGACACTACATGTTCTCCACTTTTTCGGCATCTCCAACAAATTACCGTGTTCCAAATTAATGGGTGCTTTGCGTCAGGGATTGTAGATGGGACTAACATTTTCGGGAAGATCCTTTTAGGAACCCAACCCATTGAACCAAAACGTTCCCAATTTTCTTCATCCATGTCAAGGGTTTCCAGTAAAGGTTGCCATTGACGAGAAGAAGGAAGTGGGAGAGGAGTAGGATATTCATTTATTTGAATTGGATCAGGATTAGCAAGAACCAGCGCCCTAAGTTTTCTGTAGGCCGTTATGGGTTCAGGAACTCTAGGTTGGGGAGTAGCTGGAGGCAGGTATGGTGTTAACGAAAAAGGGTCAACGGCTGTGCCAGTTTGAGAGATCACTTCTGGTATTGGGTTGAACCTGAAAGTTTCTTCTTGACAGCAAGGAGAAGGCACACTCAAAGGGACAGTTCCACTAGGATCGAGCAATTCTTTCATTTCTTCCTGAGGAACTTCTATAACTAGTGATTCTTCATCCGCAAAAGGACAATTGTCTGCTGAATGCCACTGGGTATAACATAGAGGGCACGATTTTTTGGAATTTATAAAACGATTTGGCATATAGAAATCGCATGCTTTATGTCCGAAATCTTCACAATTTCGACACCGTTCTTGACCTTGTTTGTCAGCTGGACAATACTTCTCCAGTATTTCAATAGATTTTCCAGTCAAGCTTGTCGGTTTTGATGTCCTACACTCTTTTTTCGAATTTACTTTGGCATTTCGATATACCACGGAGCAGCCTCAGATTTCCTCGTCATCTATATTGATATATAATTAATAATGTCTCTTATTAGCTTGGGAGATAAACCACCATGGGAAAACAGAGATTGGCTCTCGGGAAAAGGAAAAATGTTCCCTGGTTAGGTTTTTTATGTTATTGTTCTGGAGGTAAACCTGGACCTCATAAGGTGACCTTAATCTTTTATTGTCCGGAGGTCGGTAATAGATATCGACCTCGTTTCCTAACGGCATAATCGTTGCTCTCTTACATACCTCTCTACGCCATCCCAATCGAAAAGGTTCTAAATACATATCGGGTAAAGTAGCCCTATTTAATTGAGGAGTTCTCATGGACTCCGTTAACGTGGTCGATGAGCTTTCAGACGCACGCTGCGATTATGATTGCGATTGAGAAATCTGTTCTGGTGTCACCATCTTCTCCGAAAAGCCAGGAGAAAGTGATTGATGTTGTTCTGGTTCCGCGACTGGGTTGTCAGAAAGGTGCTCAGGCGTTAAAATCTCCTCCGTAAAACTCGAAGGTGTTGTATGTCGCTTAATTTCCCCGACTGATTTGTCATGATCAGACGGGGAAGCCTCCCCTGCCGCAGAAGGCGGACCATCATTAGACGGATAAGTGAGCTGGAAGGCTCGCATATCGTGATAGGTACGAAGTAGGAGAGGAGGGTCTTCAAAGAGAGCCATGCCCGGTTCACTATCAGAATCCGTTGGTTGAAGAGGTACTTCTGGAGCAGCAGGAATGATTTGTTGATCTTCAGCAGGATCGTCCAGAGTAGTAGATGGCGATATTACAGATGAGGTAGTTGAGGAAGTCTCCGCAGGTTGGTGGTGCGCGCTACCACCGTCCAATGAAGGGCTAGGCTCAGGATCATCTGCAACTTTGGACTGAGAAGAGGGAGCATTTCCGGCATTGTCGAAGACAGCTACATTTGTCCAGTAGAGTTTAAGATGCTCTAGGTTAACTTTCCCTATATTCTGTCCTGAGTTAGCGTCCTCTAACTCATAGATTACGGGAGAATGTTTTGCAACTATTTTAAAGGGACCTGCCCATTTAGGACTGAGCTTTTTCATAAGCTGACCTGTCGTTCTTGACAAAGGATGCGTTTCCATCCATACTAGGGTTCCTACCTCAAATTCTAGAGGGTCATGACGGAGGTCATATTATTTCTTTTGGTGAGCTTTGGCTAACGTACATAATTCATTAGTGAATTCTAATTGTTCCTTAAGGACTTTTAAAGCTTTTGTACGACTGGGGTCATCAGGGTCCTGAAGGGGTTCTTCAATTTCTAAATCCCAAGGAGACGTGGCTCCCGCCCTAAATTCAAAAAGAAGGGGGATCTTCCCGTAGTTTCATGGGGTGCAGAATTAATTGCAAATTGAAGAAGGTCAAGGGATTCATCCCATCTATCATGATGATTCCCTACATAAAATGATATAAGCTCGCCTATCATTATATTGACTCGTTCGGTGGGATTTCCTTTAGGCGTATAGGGGGTGGTAAACTTTGGGTTAATTCTAAAAGCTCTGCAAGTTTGCAGCCAAAGTTTCGAGGTAAATTGTACCCCTCTATCACTAAGGATAGCTTTAGGAGCTCCCCACCTAGAAATAATAGACTTGAACGCTTGGACACAAGTCTTTGCTGTAATGGTTTTAAGTGGTATCATTTCCACGAATTTTGTCATATAATCAACAAAGACTATTAGGTATTTGTACTGGTGTCTACTTTGAGGGAAAGGCCCATAATATCGACACTAATCTGGTCCCAAGGACTAGTTATTTCAGAGGGTTGCATTAGCCCTGGCTTT
Organism: Phalangium opilio; assembly: GCF_054372755.1. Taxonomy (NCBI): domain Eukaryota; kingdom Metazoa; phylum Arthropoda; class Arachnida; order Opiliones; family Phalangiidae; genus Phalangium; species Phalangium opilio. The sequence continues at coordinate 7,748,893 of NW_028324160.1, read as the reverse complement.
TTCCTATTTCTAGCCTTAAATTGTTGGCATAGTGTGCATCCCCTAACATAGTCCTGGACATCACTAACTATGGTTGGCCACCAATATCTAAATGTGACTTTGCTTAGGGTTTTATCTTTGCCCCGGTGAGCTGATAATGGGTGGTCATGTAATAACCGCATGGCTTCTAGCCCTAAACGGAGTGGTAAATAAATCTTTTCAGGATAATTCCTGTAAGGTCTTCTATAGAGAAGATTATTTTTTAATTCGAACATTTTATGCCTAACTGGGTTAGGTCCTTGCAAGAATTAATAGGGGAAGCAAATGGGTCTTCCCTTTGAGATTTTCTTACATCTTCTAATGTAAATACAGATTATAAGGCTCAAGGACCTGGAGGACGTATCTGACCTGCAACAGAATCGCTAGAGGAGGTTGTTGAACTACTACTACTACAACCGGTAGAATTTTGACTTGTACTACTACTAGTTGGATCCAAATTACTAGTAGAATTAGAAGTAGAGGAGCTAAACTTTATGCTTTAGACGTTTATCGGGGCCCTTGACAAAGCGTCAGCTACTACATTTTCTACTCCTTTCTTGTGTTTAATAGTAAAATCAAATGGCTGAAGGTACATCGCCCATTTGAATAGTCGAGAATTTGGTTCCCTGATATTAAATAACCATTGCAAAGCCTGATGGTAAGTAAGGACAGTGAATTTACGACCTTCTAGAAAGGGCCTAAACTTCTTAACTGCCCAACAAATGGCTAAACACTCTTTCTCGCTAGTGGAGTACCTAGTTTCTGCATCTTTTAGTCCTGTACTAGCATAGGCTATAGGAACTTCAATATTATCTTGTATTTGGGAAAGAAGGGCACCTAACCCTGCATCACTAGCATCTGTAGTGAGAATGCACGGGGAATCCCTTCTAAAGGAAGCTAAGGGATGAGCCTTACAGATTTCTTCCTTTATCTTTTCGAACGCCTGTTGCTGTTCGAAACCCCAAATAAATTTTTGATCCTTCCTTTTAAGTTTATTAATAGGAGCTACTATTTGGGAGTAGTGACCAATAAACCTATAATGCCATCCTGCCATCCCTAAAAATCTCTGGACTTCCTTAACATTTTTAGGAGGAGGGAATTTCTGAATAGCTTCTATTTTTGAAGGATCAATATGCACTCCTGTTTCATTGACTATGTGACCAAATATGGTAGCTTCTTTTTGAGCGAAACGACATTTTTTCAATTGTAGGGTGAGACCCGCTTCCTTTAATCTATTTAAGACGTATTCTAAACACGTTAAGTGTTGATCCCAATCTTCGCTAAGAGAGATTAAATCATCTAAATAGTCGATTAATTGGAAGTAATCTTCGTCTCTGAAAATTTCGTCAATTAAACGCTGGAAAGAGCTAGGGGCGTTACAAAGCCCAAAAGGGAGTACATTAACTTTCCCATATGAGTCACGAAAGCAGTTTTTTCTCTACTCTTAGGGTGCATTTCCACTTTCCAATACCCTGATTTAAGGTCAAGTGTAGTAATGTATTTTGGCCTTCCTACTCTAGCTAACATATCCTCTATATTAGGCAAGGGATAAGGGTCCCTAATGGTAACTTGATTTAGTTTTCTGTAATCAATACAAAACTTATAGGGTTTACCCCGTTTTGTTTGATCAACTAAAACTACGGGCGAAGCCCAAGGAGATACTGAGGGTCTAATTATTCCGTCATCTAGCATTTCCGTGACATGTTGCTCAATGATTTTCCTTTTCTGGTCATTAACACGATAAGGCTGAGATTTTATGGGCGGACTATTTCCTATGGAAGACTAGTCCTGTTCTTCCTACTTTATCTGAAAACAACTCAGGAAATTTCAATAAAAGGGATTCTAATTGATGACGTTGTTCATCAGAAATAGGGGCTGCGGAAACTGCGTCCCTAATACTATTCACAATCTCCTTATCTATTGGATCCTTTTCAGATGGAATTGAAAAAGGGATCTTTAAGTTACCCACTAAATATTGTGACGAGGCTTAAGTCATTGAATAGTTTTCTCTACATTGTCAAAATATATAATCATCCGCTAATCCTAGGTTTCAAATCATTACTTACAAAGAATATATAAGTTCTATGTTAAATTTAATTCTCTGATGCATACCACTAGCTTTGCCTTATATAACGTTTAATTCAGAATAAAATCTGTAAGACACGATTTCCTTTAGTACATAAGTTTTCGAGAAGATCTTGTTTCCTTTCTAACGAAAAACTGAACTTTCCTTATCAGTTTTTCAAGGTTATAGAGTTGAAAGGGTGTCTTTTACCTTAGTGTTTATCTCGGTAATTTTAAAGTTCACTTTCAAATCATAAATCTTTATTTAATCTCTAGTCTCCCTAATTAAAAAAACATGAAATGTCCTAAACGTATCTCTAGATTTCATTACTACCAATTTACGCAAAACTACTAATGGCTAATTCGAACCAAATATAATTAATTAAAATTAATTATACAGTGCCGTCTTATCCATTGGGCCCGTTGGGCACTGACCCAGGGGCCCCTTAAGAACAGGGGCCCCATAATTGTCAAATAATACTCATTTTACCTTTCTTGTCATAAGAAAACCACAAGAAAATATAAACTACTTTCCATCGGTCATTCAGTCTTTTCAATAAAAAATTTCGCCTTCGAACTTGAAAAATGTAAAACTAAAAATCTGAAACCTATGAGGTAGTCAACCATTGCCTTGGCTTTTACATTATCCCGCTCCCCATGGCCTGACTTCACAACCGCACATCGGCTTATTTATTTAGTTTGAAACCTTCACTCTAAAACAGTCTCAGTCTATACTGTCATTTTGCCCATGCGCAGAGAGAAAACCTGGAATATTCTCGATCATTCTCGCTGTTAGTTGGCACGTGGGGTACAAGTCTATTTCTCTCCCTGTAGACATCATTCTCGCTGTTAGGTGGCACGTGGGGTACAAGTCTATTTCTCTCCCTGTAGACAACACGGTTTAAAATATAATGCCTGTTATGAATAAAACTATGGCTGAGATGTTAGACAAACCATAAATAGAGATTATTAGTGATCAAATCAAAAATGAAACGTAATACTTTGAGCGGTGCTCAGAAGATAAAACGAGCTGCTCAGGAGAAAGAGAAAGCTAACATCATGTTTCCATCAAATGCTATGAGAAGTGCTGAGCCTGGTAAAATGACTCTGTCAACAATATCACCGAAGTCCTCAACGACTACCACAGTTCCAACCGACATTGCAGTGGAGTCATCACTTGTTCCTACAACTGATCCAGATGAGGATATTCCACCAGTGGAAGTGCTTAAATGTGAAACGAAAACATCTTCCTTCCAGGAAACAGATGCAGGGCTATGGGTAATCCTATCTCAGTTGATTGCTGGATTCGAAATGGGCCGACATCTTGTCAGAAACATGGAAGCGACCTTTCCAAGACACGCCGAGTGTATAAAGCAGATGGAGAAAGCATTAGAATTCCAAGACAAGATATTGGTCAAAAAATGGGTATGATCCCATTTCTCCCAATTCTGTGTTTCCCAAAATACATTTTTATCCCAAACTTTCCGATTCCCAGTTCTCCCAATCTTATATTTCCCAATCGGAATTTTTATCCCAAACTATTCAATTCTCATTTCTCCCAAGCGAATGGTTTCGTCTAATATTTTATGCTGCAAAGGGTTGGTTTCAAAACAACTTGGATTATTTTAATGCGAACAGGTTAGGTTAGGTTAGGTTAGGTTCAGTTAGGTTAGGGTAGGTTAGGTTTGGTTAGGTTAGGTTTGGTTAGGTTAGGTTTGGTTTGGTTAGGTTAGGTTTGGTTAGGTTAGGTTCAGGTTAGGTTAGGTTAGGTTAGGTTTGGTTAGGTTAGGTTTGGTTAGGTTAGGTTAGGTTAGGTTAGGTTAGGTTTGGTTTGGTTTGGTTAGGTTAGATAATTTTCCTACCAATTAATGTGAAGTGTTATTCTAAATGTATTATATTTTTCTGCTAGATCCACGAGAAAGTTCGTGTTTTATAAATAATTTAACTATGGTACGCCTTTTCCAAAATATTAATGTTTAACTTCATTGACTTCTCAAATAATATGCCTTTTCCAAAACATTACTGTTATGTTAGGTTAGGTTTGGGTTGGTTAGGTTAGAAATATTTTATAAATCATTTAACTATGGTACGCCTTTTCCAAAATATTGATGTTTAGCTTCATTTACTTCTCAAATAATATGCCTTTTCCAAAACATTACTGTTATGTTATGTTAGGTTAGGTTTGGTTAATAATATTTTATAAATCATTTAGCTATGGTACGCCTTTTCTAAAATATTGACGTTTAGCTTCATTGACTTCTCAAATAATATGCCTTTTCCAAAACATTACTGTTATGTTATGTTATGTTAGGTTAGGTTTGGTTTGGTTAAGTTAGGTTAGTAATATTTTATAAATCATTTAACAATGTTACGCCTTTTCCAAAATATTGACGTTTAGCTTCATTGACTTCTCAAATAATATGCCTTTTCCAAAACATTACTGTTATGTTATGTTAGGTTAGGTTTGGTTTGGTTAGGAGGACGTCTCTTCCTCTTTGGAGCGGTTATACACTTAAAGTAAGTGTATCCCTTATGAAATGAAAAAATAAATAAATAAAACCATCAAATTCTACTCTATTTGAGTCTTTTTGGGTATGCAATATTGGGTTAGTTGGAATAGGAGAACTGGGAATTGAGTTGAATGATGTTTGGGTTAATGGGAATTGGGTGTTTAAAATTGGGTGAAATAGGGGGTAACCTGTTCGACCACCAAACAGAAAATACAAGATTCAGGAGGAAAGAATAAAACAACTAAAAAGAGAACTGGATGCGGGGAGAAAAACTCCATTTGGATATCTAGAAATCATAAAATGGAAATTCAAACTAAACTGAATATGTAAAACATATCATTGTTAATAAAACAAAAAATTCTCTTTGAATTTATTAACATATGTTTTATGCTGAATTGGGAGAAAAGAAATTGGGGGAAAAGACATAGTGTTGGGTCAAATGGGATTGGGAGATATGGGAATTGGGAGAAACGGTTTGGGTTAAATGGGAGTAAATCAAAAAATGTGTTCAAACGTGAATTACGTAATGGCGATCCAAGAAATGATCGACTTCGATCCAATTGTAAAGGAATTTTCAGGAAAGAAAGTGCGCAAATGTTTCTGACTTTGCGTTGACTGTTAATTTTGTAGAATTTAGTTTGAAGGAAATAATAAATAGTTTTATTTCTCGATTAATGTTTTGTATAGGGGATTAGGGTGCCCAATATACTGCACTGCCCAGGGGCCCATATAGCACTTAAGACGGCTCTGTAATTATAATAAAATATTCATTGACTGTGCTCATCAAGTGTCCAATATAAACTGACTACAAAGTAGCTAGCTCCTTTATGAGGAAACCTCGTTATTCGCTATAGGTGGCGCGCACTAGTGGAATAGATCAGGGTATACTAGTGGCGAGACTAACATTATATGATAATGTTATTAAGAGTATATAGCAAGAGTATATATCAAGTGTATTACGAAAGTATATAACAGGAGTATATAACATCTTTCATTCTTTAAAAAAATTAAGTATTACGAAAACGTTTTGGATTGAAAATATTAGTTCTTGTTCGGGTTGACCTTGGTTGTTGTGTACTTGCTGTAAATGTGTAAATGGTGCTCGTGTGCTGGGTATGGCGGATACAGAAATTGTCTTAGGAAATGGGGAAGTTCCCGGAGAAATCGAGTAGCGCTGTTCGGGTGTTGTCCAGCGTCTGAGCAGCTGTCGTGCCAGAAGGACTTAAAGTCCTAATGTTTGATATTGATGTTGTACGTGGCGGTTCGAGTTTACGCGGTGTAATTACAACCACTATTTGCTTTTGGTCTGGTCTCAACGTTTGAAATATAGTAGGAGATCGGATCTGTGGCTGAAATCGGTGATGAGTTTGAGTTGTTAAGACTGAAGTTTGATTTTGCAAGGGTCGTGGTGTTGGAGATGTGTTCTGCGTTGCCGAGGTCGAAGGTAGCATACTAGGCCCGTTATTATTTAACCTATATACTAAAGATAACCATACGGCAGTTAAAAAGTCCGATCTTTTAGAATATGCGGATGATATGGCCATAATAAATTCTGAAAGTGATTTGGTGTCTTTGACCTCTAAACTCGAAACTGATTTGGATTCATTGCGATTAGAACTTCTACAAAAAGGCCTAAGAATAAACATCCAAAAAACTGTCTTTATGATATTCTCTCCATCTAAAAAAATGAAGTTAGAGGTCAGGGACGTTACAACACTGGGCAATACCGGCATCCAAAGAGTCTCGGTAGTGAAATATTTAGGTATATATATAGATGAGAACCTCAAATGGACCAATCATATTGACTATACTTGTAAAAAAATAAGGAAACGTATTTATTTACTATATCCATTCTTTTGTGCCTTGGACAGAAATTCTTTATGTATTCTTTATAATGCATTGATCCTACCACTATTCGATTATTGTGACATCTTATATACCACTTCAAATAAATCTAACTTAAATCAATTACAAATACTACAAAATGGTTGTGCGAAACGCATCTTACGTAGAGGTAAACGTTGTTCGGCTTCAGAAGCTAGAACGGATTTAGGGTGGTTGAATTTAACCAGTAGGCATCAACTTCACCTTCTTACCTTAATGTATAAAATTATGAAAAACGAGATTCCGGAGTACATTCGCAGTATTTTCAATAATTCTCTTAATGGTCCAAAGAAACATTTTACAAGAGGCAGTGTCCAAAATCTATATGTCGAGAACACTAAGAATATGTATAGTCAAAAAAGTATAAAATCCAGAGGTGTAAAACTATGGAACACTTTGCCGGAACCAATTAAGAAATCAATATCAATTTCTGTATTTAAACGTGAACTCATAAACTACTTTAAAACTAAAACTTAGATTTTGAAAACTTCAATGATTGTATATAGATGAATAACAAATCTGTAACTTAAAATTAACGTAGCTCACGAATTAATATTGACTGTACATGGAAATTAATTATTTTAAAACTCAAAAACTTAAAATTGTAATTTAAAACTGGACTCCCTTGTAAACCAGACTCTAGCCTGAATGGGAAAATCCACGAAATAAAGCTTATTATTATTATTATTATTATTATTAAGAATAAATTTGAGTTGTTGAAATTGAAGTTTGTTTTTGTATGGGTGGTGGTAATCTTCCTAGTCTGACTCTTGAAGTGGTTCGGTAAGTATTGGCCGCAGGATCGGGTAGATTGGTTAAAGTTTGCCGCAAATGCTTAACACAATTGTCCTCCACCTGTTGTACTTCTTGTGCCGTGTTGGGTTCAGCGTAGTCACTTTGAGGTACTGTACTGTGTTGGTGTGTCGCACGTATTTGGTGGTGAGTTCTCCGCAATGTTTTTCCGTCATTTATCTTCAAGGTAGACGACAAGGGCTCTTTGCTTTCGTGTAGTACTTCTGCAGGTTTCCATTACCGTGGTCCGACATGGTAATATACTGGTCTCCCGGCCTTTAGGGTTTCAGGTATTGTGCGGTGCGCGTGATTTTGACGTTTAATCATTGGGTTTTTTAATCCAGTAAGGTTTGCGAATATGACAAGTTGAGAAGTGCGTTCGAAGTGTTTGTTTTGTTTATAGTTTACGGTGTTCTGGTACGGCGTCCTTTTAACATCTCGCTGGGTGACGGTAGCTTTCCAATGGGCGTCGAACGATATTCCATAAGAATATACTGTAGGTCACGACCTTCCTGTTGCGCTTTGATTGCCAGGTTTTTTATTGTTTGTATGGTTCGTTCTGTCATACCGTTGCTTTTTAAGAATGATATGCGCTGGATGTTACGTGTTCTACTGCCCATTGTTGGAGTAAACCCTTGAAAATGCTCGAGTTAAAGGGAGGACACCAATTTCTGCGGAGCACCATATCGACAGAATTGTGGATTTAGGAACTTTATTATCGCTTTATCATTAGTGCTTCGTAACTCTTGAGCTTCTACGCATTTGGAGTAATAGTCAACTAGAATGATCAGATTTGTATTATTGATGTGGAAGAGATCCGCACCAACAGTGTGCGACGGTAGCTGAGGTACATCGTGAGGCGTAAGCGCATAGCGTGTTTGAACGGTCCCTTTTTTCGGCAAGTTGTACAGTTCTGAACATACTTTGTGATGTCTCTTTCCATTTGTGGCCAGTAGAGATACAGCTTGGCTTTAGATAGTGGAGCTGTAATTGTTGAGTGTTGGGGCAGGAATTTTGCCAAATAACTCACCATGCCAAGGAATCTTAGTAGTGACTTTTTGTCTGTTGGGGACGGTATTCATTGAATCGCTAAGACTTTCACAGACCCTTTCGGGTTATAATACAAAGCTTCGAGAGCTAGGACTTTCACAGACCCTTTCGGGCTATAATACAAAGCTTCGAGAGCTAGGACTTTCACAGACCCTTTCGGGCTATAATACAAAGCTTCGAGAGCTAGGACTTTCACAGACCCTTTCGGGCTATAATACAAAGCTTCGAGAGCTAGGACTTTCACAGACCCTTTCGGGCTATAATACAAAGCTTCGAGAGCTAGGACTTTCACAGGGTTATAATACAAAGCTTCGAGAGCTAGGACTTTCACAGGGTTATAATACAAAGCTTCGAAAGCTAGGACTTTCACAGGGTTATAATACAAAGTTTCGATAGCTAGGACTTTCACAGGGTTATAATACAAAGTTCCGATAGCTAGGACTTTCAAAGGGTTATAATACAAAGCTTCGAGAGCTGGGACTTTCACAGGGTTATAATACAAAGCTTCGAGAGCTAGGACTTTCTCAGACCATTTCGGGTTATAATACAAAGCTCCGAGGGCTAGAACTTTAACAAACCCTTTCGGTTGATTTTACAAAGCTTCGAGAGCTAGAACTTTTACAAACCCTTTCGGTTGATTTTACAAAGCTTCGAGAGCTAGAACTTTAACAAACCCTTTCGGTTGATTTTACAAAGCTTCGAGAGCTAGAACTTTAACAAACCCTTTCGGTTGATTTTACAAAGCTTCGAGAGCTAGAACTTTAACAAACCCTTTCGGTTGATTTTACAAAGCTTCGAGAGCTAGAACTTTAACAAACCCTTTCGGTTGATTTTACAAAGCTTCGAGAGCTAGAACTTTAACAAACCCATTCGGTTGATTTTACAAAGCTTCGAGAGCTAGAACTTTAACAAACCCTTTCGGTTGATTTTACAAAGCTTCGAGAGCTAGAACTTTAACAAACCCTTTCGGTTGATTTTACAAAGCTTCGAGAGCTAGAACTTTAACAAAACCTTTCGGTTGATTTTACAAAGCTTCGAGAGCTAGAACTTTAACAAACCCTTTCGGTTGATTTTACAAAGCTTCGAGAGCTAGAACTTTAACAAACCCTTTCGGTTGATTTTACAAAGCTTCGAGAGCTAGAACTTTAACAAACCCATTCGGTTGATTTTACAAAGCTTCGAGAGCTAGAACTTTAACAAACCCTTTCGGTTGATTTTACAAAGCTTCGAGAGCTAGAACTTTAACAAACCCTTTCGGTTGATTTTACAAAGCTTCGAGAGCTAGAACTTTAACAAACCCATTCGGTTGATTTTACAAAGCTTCGAGAGCTAGAACTTTAACAAACCCTTTCGGTTGATTTTACAAAGCTTCGAGAGCTAGAACTTTAACAAACCCTTTCGGTTGATTTTACAAAGCTTCGAGAGCTAGAACTTTAACAAAACCTTTCGGTTGATTTTACAAAGCTTCGAGAGCTAGGACTTTCTCAGACCATTTCGGGTTATAATACAAAGCTCCGAGGGCTAGAACTTTAACAAACCCTTTCGGTTGATTTTACAAAGCTTCGAGAGCTAGAACTTTTACAAACCCTTTCGGTTGATTTTACAAAGCTTCGAGAGCTAGAACTTTAACAAACCCTTTCGGTTGATTTTACAAAGCTTCGAGAGCTAGAACTTTAACAAACCCATTCGGTTGATTTTACAAAGCTTCGAGAGCTAGAACTTTAACAAACCCTTTCGGTTGATTTTACAAAGCTTCGAGAGCTAGAACTTTAACAAACCCTTTCGGTTGATTTTACAAAGCTTCGAGAGCTAGAACTTTAACAAAACCTTTCGGTTGATTTTACAAAGCTTCGAGAGCTAGAACTTTAACAAACCCTTTCGGTTGATTTTACAAAGCTTCGAGAGCTAGAACTTTAACAAACCCTTTCGGTTGATTTTACAAAGCTTCGAGAGCTAGAACTTTAACAAACCCATTCGGTTGATTTTACAAAGCTTCGAGAGCTAGAACTTTAACAAACCCTTTCGGTTGATTTTACAAAGCTTCGAGAGCTAGAACTTTAACAAACCCTTTCGGTTGATTTTACAAAGCTTCGAGAGCTAGGAAGTTCACCAACCATAACGGTTGCTCTTACTAAACTTTTACAGCTATTTCTTTTTAACAAAACATATACCCTTTGTGATACGAATAGTACGATTCTCTGTAAGAGGCCTCGAATCTGTCTCGAAAAAATTGGTTTCCGAACACGAAATCTAACTGGCAATGATAGTCAGTTGGAATTTTCTCTTCAAGATCCGGCAAAAGAGACATGTTAAAAGAATAAAAGAACATTTTCAGTGCCGTTTTACTTTTTAAAACGTTTATATTAAAATCTCCGACAACAATTGCATCGTATCTAATATCGAATAAAGGATTAAAATCCTCAAAAACTGATCTCAAACTCGCTCCAGGCGATTTGTACAACAAAACAACAGTCATCGGTTCATTTTCAATGGAAACATCCAACCAGCAACGTTCCACATGCGAATTTCTGAAAGGTCTATCGGTTCGTAAAACCCTATTATTCAAATCGTTAACTACATTTTCGGGTGTATCTTTTAAATAAATGGAAGAATCAAACGCAATTCTACGTGCCGTTCTTGGCAGATAAATACCGCCCACTTCCTTAAAGGATGGCACACTAAACTCATCGGTATCTTTCTTCCACGTTTCAACAAAGCATAATAACTGGGCATTTTTTATTACAGTGTCTGCTAAGATATCTTCCAAATGTGCGTTTAAGGACTGCACATTATGAACATAAATGTACACCTTTTCGTTCAAAAACGGTAATACAATACTCTTTGTATCTCGTAATCTTCGAAGTTCCAATTCTACTTGGTTGTTTTTAGGCGCATTTGGAACTTGAAATTTACCCTCAATATACATACCAGAGGCGTTTCTCGCTCTACTACAGGCAACGTATAAATGAGCTCTCTCTAATTTCTTTCTTTGATTACAATGCACTACTACAGACGAATACGTATCACCTTGAATCTTGTGTATCGTAATAGCCTCAGAAATGACCAAAGGAAACTGTTTCGTAGAGACAAATAATAATTATTATTATTATTATTATTAGTCGTGCAATGATGATAATGAAACCGAATAGAAGTTCCAACACCTGCAATTTATAACGCAATTGCGGGGGCGAACTCAAAATGAAAACGTTGCTTCAAACATGACCGTGGATGGAAACCATCCTTCAAAGTTAGTTATGTGTTGTAGAGAAGCTCCATGATATACCATATGCGAATTCTTCAGATTCTGAAGGTTTGAACACATTAATAATTTACAAATGGAGGTCATACCGTGGTTAACAAGCTCAATTCCTCACCTCTAGATCGTTCAATGATCCGTTATCGTCAAAAATATCGGTTTGGGTAAAGAGGAGTAGTTCAATACTACGATCCAAGAAACGCAATTTTGTTAAATAGACCAATTGTAAACACGTACGGTTAACTTACGAAACATGCGATGATCGTTCAATAAACGGTAAAAAGAAATGAATAATCGCTTGCGAATAATCTAAAATAGAAGCTTCCTAAACGTTCAAATAAAACACTTTAATAAAATAGTTTTAGCGCAAACATACTTTTATTTTACCTCGATAAAGGAAACACGAAATGTTTTCATTCTTGAATAGATAGCAGAAATTTGGTTCGGTAATAACACCTTCGAGTCGACTAATGGTTGGGATTGAAAATACACTATTTCAAAGTGTTTTACTACGTTTAATTCCAAACTGTTCTAGCGTAACGCGCGCTGCATATAATCGTGACTCTGTGTGTTGTATTTTGGTTGTATAGATTCATGGTTTAATCGATAGTGCTACAATGAACTAATTATTACTATAGTTTCTTTCTCGAATATTATAAGTGGACGGCCCATTTCGTGTTTGACTTTAATCATAATACTGGACGGTGTCCAATAAAAATTATATCATTTTTAGCTGCATTTGGGCTAATAGATGGATTCTAAAATTATTTTGGAACGAATCAACTTGTTTTACGATGGGTTTAGTGTTTATGTCAACGTCATAAAGGTGCCAGGTATGTGATGCGTGTTTCTTTGCAAAACGCAGCCAACAACGTGACAAAAATCCGTAGAAATTGACCGTCTACAATTTAAGTAATCATCTACTGTCGCAATTAACTGCCTATGCTACATTCACAACGATAATAAAGGAACGTGTTCGTTTTCTAAATTACCTAATTCTCCTGTTGCATGCATTATCCCATGAAAATTGTCATTTTACATGACATCTATAGCCAATTCTTTAGAACAGTAAGGACATAAGACCATGTCCATTTCTTTAAAGTTTGGATGTTTCAACAGCAATACAGCTCTTAAAATGAGATAAGCAGGGTTTTCAAAAACTGAGGTGTTTGCCAGTTTTTCTACGGACCTTCAATCAGATTTTCTTAATAATCTAGCGCAACAATCGTAAGGAGTGTCGTGAAATTCATTTGTATCTCTCTCAGCTCTAGCAAATTGTTTAGTGTAGAAAGCCAAGATTTCACTCTCATCGAGCCTAGGCCTTACATGGTTTTCGGTGCCTTTCGTCGCCTCGTTATCAGCATTCGAAATTTTTAAGCCACGGGTAGCAACAATTTTTCTCAATTCTGTTATAATTTTCCTGAGAGATTCATAATCTCCATGATCACTCTCGTCGGTCAACGTCGATAAAGCGTTTTGCAACGCTCTAACAGAGTAAATTTTGCTCATAATATTCCTAATCCCCGAGAAATGCGGAGCCAATTCTCTGAAGGCTCTCAAGTAACTGTAGCATTCCTCGCTCTCGGAGCAATATGCGAAATGTCTAAGATACGGGAAGAGTTTAACCTCCAAATCTGAATCATCCGACGGCAACGCTACATTAGTTTTTTTGTAAAATTTATTTTTAAAGGAGCAAACATCAAAATCCGACCCAAAAAGGTTACTTAAAGCGCTCTCGCTCGCATTTGCTGCCATGTTGATTAAAGCTATGACGTCAAAAATGGCACGTTCTCTAACGTTGCAAATGTGGCTGCATTCCCAATACGAACATTTTCCCTTCGTTTCAATTAATCCAGATTCGTTAATGACGATGTTCGCCTTTGGACGTTTCTCTTTGGAAACGTCTTCTACTTCGTTGAAAATATTTGTGACAACGGCCAATTCATTCACTTGTAAGCAACGTTCAATGACAAAGGCACCATCTGGTCCATTTATGTCGAGGAAGTTGCCAATTTCATCAACCCATAATTCATTGCTTTGTTCCACGCTATGGCACTTTTCTCTTAAAACCATTTTGAAAGTTCTATTTTCGTGAAATTGTAATATATTTCCATATCGCGTTTCACTGTCATCGTTTTTCCTTATTTTTCCATGATTCCCCAAAGGAAAGTACGAAGTCTCTCGATAAAACGCTTCGGTAAGACTGGTGTGAAGCCTTTTTCCACCAATGATTTCGACAAAATTGTGACTATTTACCAATCCAATTTCTTGCAATTTCTCGGCAAAGCTTTTGAATTCTTCAATAAGGATACCGCGCTTTGCATGGCAAGCTGAGTATATCTGCCTTTTCAAATGAAACATTTTTCCACATAGTAATTGGCATTGGAGTGTGTGCGATGTAAATTTGGAACTTTGTTTGCCACATGCATTAGCTAAAGTTTTGGACGACATCAATCGTTCAGTAAGTCGCGTAACTAAAAAGCGCTTAAAACTTTCCGCAATCAATTTTTGGTTTTTAGTTTTAAAAATACCTCTATTAAAGTAAACTTTTTTAAGGGGATTTTTTGCAGTACGCTTGACTCTGTACGTCGAGTTTTTACTTTGTGAGCGATAGTTTTTTGAATAATACCGTTTACAAGATAATTTGGTTGCTTGTGATGTTTTCACAACAAATTAGGAACTTTAAATTAACATTATCATGTAATATTTCCAAATAAAATTATCACTTTTAGGAACTCAAGGTAATTTAGAAGCTACATTTACATTTTAAGTCTACGTTTTACAACTGTTGGTTTACTTTTAATACACTCCTTGCAAAACCACTTTCCCTTGGGAATTCTTTTCATATTTAAACAAGTAATATGAAACCACTTAAAATTACAGTTTGGGCTTTCGCAAAAGATCATTTTTCCATGAGATTTTTGTTGGCAATAACACCACAAACCATCTTCGTCGGTTCTCTCTTCCTCCATCTGTATTTTGATTGATGGCTCAGATATCACAGAAGTTAGCTTAACATTAGTTGTTTCTGTTTTTCCCCTCTTACTAGCAGGAACCACAGAATTTAAATCAGATCTTGATGTACTGGGACATACAGTCGAATGTCCTTTTTTGAGCGAAGATAATATTGCGCGTGTTGGACTTGGGTTTACATTACGATATTCTATTTTGAGCGGAGATAATATTGCACGTGTTGGACTTGGACATACATTTGGATGTCCTTTTTTGAGCGGAGATATTTCACGATTTGCACTTTCATCCAGTGTTGATTTAAAGGCCTTATTCCTCGAGCCCCTTAGTTTTCGTTTAACATTTTCTTTCAGCGACGGGTCTTTGGTGTAGAATTTACCAACTAATTGAGGTAAAATTGGCATTTTAAAAAATAGGTTGGCTTTTTCGTGTTCCGTGTTGAAAAAAGGTTCATTTGGATAGATCCTGTTGATTATAAAATCAACATTGGTCCATACGCAAAAGTCTGCATAATTTCTGTTAGTGACAAATAATTGAGCCTGTGCTTGAGAATAATACATGTGATTAGTCTTTAACTTGAATTGGGAATCTAAACAGAATTGTTGTTTTTCCAACCCAGCCCGATAAGATTTGTCTTTTAACGAATGAGGGCATTTAACTTCAATTAATCCGCGACCGCAACACTCACAGCTGACAAACCCGTCTGGCGATGCTCCAAGATGAGGATAATCAACATTCAGGCAAAGACCTGCTGATTCATACTTGAAGTTTACATGTTTTTCTTTCATAATGCGTTGGTACTCGTTGATCATGGTCTTTTCATGTGTCTTCCCCCATCGTGTGGCCTCATTCTCAAATGTGTTGGCGTTTGGGTAACAAATATTATTTATCAAGGAAATTGATGGATTTTGCGGGTTTGTGTGACAGGATTGATAAAAATTTGAAGCCGTAATTCTTCCGGCTCGGAATTTATGCCATATTTTACTGTTGGCCTGAAGTTTGGTCTCCCTTTCTACTTTTTCAGCTTCAGCAAGTGTGAATTGAATGTTTATTGTTTGACAGTAGTTAGTAAGTTCCAAAAGAGGCAGTTCTACTTTGGATTCGTCAAACAGTTCCGTCAGAACAATGGGATAGTTTTTAGTCAAACATATTGGAATGTATGGTTGCTGATATTTACGATCAACCCTAAAATACGCACTATGTACACCATGTTTGTGTAGCTTTTCAGCTAGCTTGCTATGGCTCTCAGCTGTCGCTTTTGGCACAAAGTTTTGCACCAATATGCATGATTTTGGTTTTGGAGGTTCAATGTTTTTTTCTAAAACTAAATCCGCCTTCCTCTTTTGACTTAATGCAGAATCTACGTTCATGTCACTGACAGGAACATACCTCACCTCCTTTGTTGTTGGCACAACCCAATACGCCTTTTCTCCTGTGACAGTCTTCTTTTCCAACAACTCAACACCATAACTGATATAAAATAACAGAGACGCTATGTGTGAGCATGATTCATCAAGCCCTGCGATACACGTACAATGCCCAGACTTTATAATACCATGAAGGTCTGTAATAACCCAAGGCTTTAAAGGCGTCTCATTCATTCGTTGGGAATGCATCACCTATCAATAAAAACCTATAGTTAACAGTTGTATAGGCTATAGTTCTGTAAGATTTGCAGAAATACTTACAGTCGCTTTGACAAGAACTACGGTTTGGAATCGTTTAACTAAAACATCTCTAACGAATCCACTTAAAAAGTTGTTATACGCGCCCAAGTTCTTAAAATTTCTTAGGCATTCTTTCGTTAATGGGGATATTCCATCAATTAGATAATTATATATATCCCCATAGCTTATCTTTGGAAGAAGCGAAAGAGAATTTACATCACCTTCTGCTTTTACAGCTTTAAAGTCTTTCGATTTAAGTACATATGGGTCAATATTGCTGATGAATGAAATTTTATCTTTATATCTATTCTTTACGTGTAACTCAAGTTCATTAAAATAAGCTGAGTAACCGTCAGTAGCCATCCTATGATCCTTATAACCACGCATTTAACTATAAATCCTTAATATTTTTCGAAAATTTGCCTTCAAAATGGCGGCTGATAAAAATTACGAGGAGGGAAAACCAAGAACGAAATAATGGAGTACGTAACAAGTCCATTAGCTTACATAAAGTGTTTTTGGATTTCGGGTATAAGCAGACGACAAAAATTCTTCCCCCTCACCGAAATTACTCTATTGTAGCTCGAGATGAGACAAACGACGCGTGACATAGAGCGTGCTACAAGTATTTTGCTATCTTAAAGCGTTGCTTAAAGGCACTATTTGTTGTAGAATCATTCGGAGATGTTTCCTAAATGATTAACTATACAGATAGTTCTTATAATTAATAGGAGAAACTTATGAAAAATAAATTGATTTTCCTCTTCACCGTCCCTTTAAAGACAAGGTCACATTTTAGAAAGTATGTTACAAATAAACTGTTCATTAAGTTAATTTGATATCTAAACCGTTACAATCTTATATTTTGAAGAATGCGAATTAAAATATTAGCGGCTAAATGCGCGCCTGTTCTGATTATTACCAAGGTTTATCAACTGTATAAATTTCCTCATTTCCAAAATATTACTAAATTGGGTATGTTTTATTACCACAAAATATTTCTAATTACTTTGTCTATTGTAAACGTTGTTATTTTATGTAATTTCTTCCCTATAAAGAGGCGCACTTTTAAAAATTAAAAGGAATTAGGACGGATTTTTTTTAAATACTTAATCTTCTCAACAAAGTATGTGACAGGCGTAGAAATAAGGATTTTTTTAAACTGGACATGTGGCCAGTAGAGCCAAACCATTTTTATTTTAACAACTGGACATTTACCACTTAAAATGGTGAAACGTAGATATTTGAAAGCGAAGAACTTTTATCTCTTGAGTTCATTTTCTATTTAAATACTACATTCATTATTTTAACAAATTTAATTTTAGGGCTGGGAATACGAAAAAAAATAATTGAAAAGATCGGCAACACTGAAGTTCCATTTAAAGTAGCATGCGACTTCACTCCCACCCCTAGCATGCTGGCTAACTTTCTGAACAAGAATTTTACCTTGCCAAAGGCAGGAATCAATCAGACTTAATGCACTAGGTTCCATTGGTTCCTCCCTTTGGCTTAACTAGCCTTTACCAACCTTAGCCACTGTGTAGTAGAAAAGTCATCTTTAAGGGGCATAAACGGAGCCGCCCTTTGCTTTAAAATTTCGATTTCGGAGATGGCCAGTGGCAGTCAGTTCTCGTAAAGACGTTGAGAGAGAAATATCGATAGTTATATCAAGCGCGATGGAAGAAATTGAGGGAAGGAGAGCAGGATCCAAAATTTATATATATAATAATTTTGGTTACTTAAGGAATAGAGGTCGTGTTGCTAATACTACGTATTTAAAGTGTTATAAGTTTCTGTCAGGGTGCAAAGCCAGTGGGAATCTGCGTCGAGGCAGAGTCATTCTGATAAAGCAACACAATCACCTCCCGGACTTGCAGGAATTGGACAACTTGAGGCTGACATCGAGCCTTAAGAAAAGAGCGGCGGATCCAACGGAGTTTTTGTAGCATTAGAAACCATATTCGATGAAGAAATTAGTAGCGAACGGTAAATATTATGATTTCTTTCATGTCACCGGAAATCTTAATGGACAGGTGTGAATGTGAAATTATGGTTGTCAAGACATTTTCCATAATTTCTCAATAACGAGATACGACTTACGCGTGTTTCTTTTCAAAAATATTTCCTAAAGAGGTTCAGAGACCATGACGCGCTTTAAAGAAATTCTTGGTGTTATAGACGAAATTACTTGATAAACGGACAGTTAGGAGGCTCATCGCGGTCGTGATTTTCTATTTATATTCAATTAAAAAATTAATCAGAATCCACTATGTGAAAGTGCTTCAACATTACACCTTCCATAGCTGGAAACCCTTATAAACGTCACGTGTGAACCGAACTGCTTTTTTAACACATGTTCATTCCCAAGGTATGAAAACATTAATTTGGTATATGACCAGGCAAGGGGAACCATGAAACAAGCGAGAGCGAGAGCGAGAGCTAGGAGAGGTATGTCCAAGTTTATAGATTATTAGATATGTTGGCTCTGCAAATACAGTGCACACTTTTAAAGGGAGGCGGCTTCAACGTCAAGCCGACAATACCGACGACGAGCTACCTGACATCAGTGCCGCACTACGACAGCAATCTTCTTCAACAGCAAGTACGTTATCTCCTCTAGCAAGTACTTTATCTTCAGTAACAAGTGCGTTATCTCCACCAACAGGGTCCTCGTCTCCAGTAGCGGTACCGTCAAATTCAGCAGCCGGAGCGCCTTCTTCAACAGCAAGTACGTTATCTCCTCTAGCAAGTACTTTATCTTCAGTAACAAGTGCGTTATCTTCACCAACAGGGTCCTCGTCTCCAGTAGCGGTACCGTCAAGTTCTGCAGCCGGAGCGCCTTCTTCAACAGCAAGTACGTTATCTCCTCTAGCAAGTACTTTATCTTCAGTAACAAGTGCGTTATCTCCACAAACAGGGTCCTCGTCTCCAGTAGCGGTACCGTCAAGTTCTGCAGCCGGAGCGCCTTCTTCAACAGCAAGTACTTTATCACCTCTAGCAAGTACTTTTTCTCCTCTAGCAAGTACTTTATCTTTAGTAACAAGTGCGTTATCTCCACCAACAGGGTCCTCGTCTCCAGTAGCGGCACCGTCAAGTCCTGCAGGATGGGTATTGGATACCATGGATGTCGCCAGGATCATCGATGTCATCATCACCCTTGCACAAAGATGATTTACCACCACCCTTACCACCACATGCAATACAACCACCATCACATGTACCGCGACCGGAGTCTCCAGGCTTTCTTGGAATTTGCTACTTATGTGCCAAAAATCCAATAGGATGGTTGATAATTCCTTGCAGACACCTGTCATTTTGCGAGGAATGCACAATTAGACTATGGGAAAAAACCTAGATGACCGTTTTGCAGATGTTTGATAAAGTCATTCCAACAAGCCAAACTCATGACATAAAGGTAAGAGGGTACGTTATTTGTCATTCAGTTCATTAATATGACAATTTTTGGTTTTTTGTTTAGGTTTTCACCACGACATCGCTGGATTGGATAACTATATCTTTTTTATTATTATTTTATGTGCTATTTCTTAATTAAATTCCATGTAATTAACTTTTGGTTCTCTTTTAAAGGTTTTGACATCACCCCTGGATTGGGTTGTAATGGAGATTAGGCCCGATGACGCATGTCCTTATGGCTGCTGAGGGGATACTCCCAACGCTCGCAAAAACCTCTTGGGTGGCTTGGAACAGACACGGCTTAGGGCTTTTTCAACTTTTCAATCTTTTTTTAAGGTTTTCATCGGTGTAAAAGTCAAGGACCCCTGGTACAATGCTGGACGCATTTCAAAAGTAGAGAACTACAGAAGCCGCGGCTGGGGGTTGAACTTAGGCGATGGTTGTACGCTTATATAATCTAACCATCATTGAATAAGTTTAGTTCTTATTCTTATAGGTCTCAAGAGGTCACTTTCAATTTTGCTAATTCCAACCAGATATAAGGAAAACCATGAAAAGCTTTTTTTCTCCAATGGCGACTCTTCCCGATACCCGAAAGTGCCAGTCCTATTTTTTCGGGAAGCAAGATTCTAATAAATACAGACTACGAACTGTACATTGATCGTACCAAAGTGGCTGAGGCTTCCGACTTTCCGACTGCAATGATGATACTCATCGCAAGCTATTGGATTTTCGACATTCAATACACAGATGAATTATTTAAAACTTATAGTTTTATTGAATCGTGCTTCTTGGAATTAAACTTCACGAAATGTGTTGCGCCAGATAAAAGACTAGTAACAACTCTCAAAAAGTGAACTTGGCAAAAAAATTTCACTAAAATGATTCGAAGTACAAAAATAAATCTAAATTCACATCTTCACCTTATTTTTTCTAGCCGGGAAAGTGAATACTTAAACTGTAACTGTACATTTCAGTAAAATTTAGAATAATCATATTAATAGCTGGTAGTAAACAAAATAAATTTCCTCTTGGAACATAATTTCTGTAATTTTTTAAAACTTAATTGAATATCTACATTTCGGAGCTATGTTATCAGGATAATGTCAAAAGTTTCAGAGGGAAGATAATTATAATCTTTATTATTTTTATTTCACCCGGCAATTAATGTTATTAAAGGGTGTATGAAAATAATGCAATGGGTTCGATATTAAACCCGCATTGGTATAAAAATGTACGGGTTAGGTTCTATATCAATACCATAATGGGTTTCGGACTAGATGGGAATGGGAACAATATTAAAGCTGCTGTGCTAAGGTTCTAAACCTGCTTTGGTTTGGAAACGTACCGACATAGTTCTGAACTATAACCATAAAGGGTTTAAGAGTAGATTGAAAAAGGCAAGGTTCTAAACCTGCTTTGGTTTAAGAACCTACCGACAAGGTTCTGAACTATAATGATAAGGGGTTTACGACTAGATAGAAAACGGTAAATTTCTAAACCCTCTTTGGTTTGAAAACGTTCCGACAAAGTTCTGTACTATAACCATAAAGGGTGTAAGAGTAGATTGAAAAAGGCAAGGTTCTAAACCTACTTTGGTTTGAAAACGTACCCGTTAGGCTCTGACTTTAAACCATAAAGGGTTTAACACTAGGTTGGAAATGGTAAAGTTCTAAACCCGCTTTGCTTTGAAAACGTACCGACAAAGTTCTGAACTATAACCATAATGGGTTTAAGACTAGATTACAAAGGGATTAATACAGTTTTAATCCCGCTTTGGTTTAAACACGTTCCATACACGTTCTGAATTTAAACCAAGTAAGGGATTAACAAAAGACCCGAAATGGGTCAAATATAGAGCCTGTAATGGTAAATAAACAAACCAGGAATGTTCTAAATTTAAACCATCAAGAATTTTAATAAAACAGTCCTTAAACCCTTCAGGGACTGAAACTAAACAACTGATGGACTGGTTTTCGCACAACGTTGACAAAACCCATTGGGGTTCATTCACAGACCATTATTTCTCACTGTGTGGTTAACACCAGAATAGAAAGTTCACGATTTTGGAATGTAACGCGTTTTTCGACAAGATCGTCCTCACGCTCAAGGAACTGCCCACCACCTTGGTGGAAGGGTAGCAATCCTAGCCCGGAATGATCTCACACCTAAGTAAACGAACAAGACGTTTCCTCCTTTGGTGGAGGGCATCGCCATAACCATCACTTGGAATAACCGACAAGTAGAGATAATCTCGTCCTACGAGCCAAAAGGACGCACGAGCCTACTAGATTTACTGGCATTACATGATCAACTACATCCGCATGTCATCTTATGTGGAGACTGTAATGGACGTCACTCTAGCTGGGGAAACACCACCACGAATACCCAAGGCTGTACCATTGCAGACTGGTTAGACACAACGCCGAATCTCGTACTTCAAAACAAGGGACAATACACTCGCCTCTCATCCTCGGCACCACCTTCGGTGCTGGACCTCACCTTTACCGACGCCACACTCGCAGCAGGTGTGACTTGGACGCCACTACACAAGGGTGGCATTGATCACCTCCCAATCTTTATTACCATCCCACACAACATTAGTCGGGGAGGTCACCTCCCATACTTCGGCCACCCTCGCCCACATTTATGCCACTTAACTGGGAAAAATTCGAGTCAAGGACATTAGACCACGCCGCTACCAATGTTCGGGAACACTGGAGCTATACAGAGGTCATTGAGGCCCTTAGAACATGCGCCGGTAACAGCACTCTAAAACGACCCAATCCAGGAGGACACAGCACCCCCACACTTACCCCGTGGTGGTCCATTAAACTTTCCCAACTCCACACGAAGATGAATTGGCACAGGAACCGCTACAGCAAACCACATAATATCAATGATCTCATTGCTTACAAGAAATTCCGAGCCCTTTTCCGCAAACAACTAAGGAGGCAACGCCATTCGCGCTGGCAGAAGTACTGCACCCAACTAAAAGCCCAAAGCCCTGTTACACAAGTTTGGAAGGGGTTGAAATGGGCTACGAAGAACGCTGCCACAAGCCAACCGCCTACCCCTCACGCCGAGGACGCACAGATGGCAGAAAAACTAGCAGACCACTCTCACTCACACTGTCTATTATAAAGCTACGACCACTCAGCCGATAGGCCCAGGAGGCTAGAAAGACAGTTATAATGGGCCGATCACCCCACAGGAATACCGAGCATGAGTTAAGGGACTCACGAACACAGCCGCAGGTGGGGACGGGGTGACGAACAAAATGCTATGAGTCCCTCCCCTGGGTGTTTCACCAGAAAATACTTAACCTGTTTAACCACCATTGGACCACGCAAGAGTACCCGACCCACTGGAATGATGCAATCATCGTTCCATTCCTGAAACCGAACCAAACGAAAGAGGACCCCTCTCATTATCGTCCAATAGCGCTCATATCTACTCTGAAAAAACTGATGGATAAAATTATCAACAGTCGCTTGCAATACTTCCTGGAAGAAACCCACGTGCTATACCCTTTTCGGACGGGTTTCAGGAAGGGGCACGCCACTATTGACAACATAATCCGCCTGACGGAAGCGACCAGGGACGCTATGGAGCAGAGGAAGTACACGGGGATAGTTTTCCTAGATATAAAGGACGCTTTTGGGAACGTACCCCCTGGGAGACTTTTACAACGATTGGCAGAGCTAAACTGCCGCGGTAACTTATTGGCATGGATTAAAGACTTCCTCATTGAGCGGGAGGTCCAGGTTCGCGTAAATGGGGCAGTTTCCTCTTCTCGACGGCTAAACTATGGAGTCCCCCAGGGGAGCCCCCTAAGCCCTACCCTCTTCCTGCTTGCGATCAACGATATTGGACGGGACTTCTCCCTAACTTGCGAATATGACCTACATGCATATGATATTGCAATTTGGGCCTCATCTACCACACTGACCACGGTATCCAGGATCTTACAAGAAATTCTAAATCTAGTTGCCGCATACCTGGAAAACTGGAGCTTAACGATCCAGTACGAGAAATGCCAATCTTTACTCTGCTCAAGACGAAAGGGCCCACCCATGGCGCTCCCTCTACACATAGCGGTAACCCCATCAGTGATACGGAAAACTACAAATACCTCGGAATATGGCTAGACCGGAGGCTAAATTGGAAGTGTCACATCCAACACGTTTTACAGAAGTGCCAGAAAAGAATGAATATCCTTAAAGCAGTAATGGGCTTACGGTGGGGAGCGACATGGGCTATAGGAAAAAGGATATACACCCAGATGATCAGGTCCACGATGGACTACGGCGCCTCAGTTTACGGGGCGGAAAGTAAGACCCAACTCCTCCAGCTGGACAAGATTCAGAATACTGCCTTACGGATCATACTCGGTTCACCCAAATCCACCAGCATTTCATCGATGGAAACCGAGCTCGGGCTTCCTCCCCTATCGGAAAGACGACGACTCCTCGATTTACACCTCTTAGCAAGGAACCTGGGGGAGGAAAAAAGCCAGGAATGTCTTTATGCCACCAGGCCACAGCGGTTTCTCCCTTTGCCAGAAAGACGAACTTTGAAGGAGCGACTAAAATACCATCTTCACAGTCTTCCCAAGGAACGTTTAACGCCCAGCCCGTTATCTCAGACGATTCCTCTCATTATCCGACCCCCTGCGCCGTGGCGAACCTTCACGCCATAAATCTTTAACATCACTCCTCAAACGTAAAAAAAGGAACTCCCTTGGGCCTATCTCCTACAGTAATACCGACAGGCTCTTTTTGCCGCCATTTTAAACGACGCCACCTTGCAGATTTACACTGACGCATCGTGCCTGCCCGGAAACAAGACGTGCGGCCTGGGGATAATACTCGAATCTTTCAACCTAACACTAATGAAAACGGTCAATGGCCACCATGACATTACTCAATGCGAATTAATGGCATTACACCTAGCCATCTCGAAGGCAAGGGACTTCCCACATACGCACGTCCTCATAGCCACGGATTCCCGAACGGCACTCAAACTCTTACACCAATTTTTCCCTGACAACCCTTTGGTGCGCACCGTACAGCGCCTAATAGAATAGGATATTTCGTTTATATGGAGCCCTGGGCACATTGGAATTGACGGCAACGAAAGAGTGGATCGTGCGGCGAAGCTAGCGCTAAAAAAGGGACCTGCCATCCCGGATTACTGGCTCCCTTACTCCACCCTTACGTTAAAACGCCTTTTTCACCAGCGCAGACACTCAAATTTTATACCAGAATGGTGAGGAACCCGAGAAGGGAGCAATCCTAAAGGAATGGCGATCAGACCTCTTCAAGGATAAAATATCAAAGCTCAAACTCACACGCACACAAGAAACCTGCATCTCCAGGCTCCATTGTCGACGGTGGATGACGGGAGAAACCCTTCACAAAATGGGAAAACTCGCTGGTCCAGACTGCTCAACTTGCGGGGTACTATAAGACTCGGAACATATCCTTTGTCACTGCCCACTCTTGGAGACACACAGACAACCCCTCCGACACTATAACCCCACCCGGCCGGTTACCCTAAAAACATCTTAACCAACACAATGAACGGCAACGTAAAAACAATAAAGACGGTCACGTGCCTCTGGGCAGAGTACGAGAGAAACGCCCACCGTTGGTGACGCAATCACCAAAGAGGTATATAACACCGCTACAACCCCACTTCCACCACAAAGACGGCACCTATGGCGGATAAAGGTACCTCGGTGCATCTCCCCTACAAACGATTGAGCAACTCTGCCATAACCTTAGAGAGGACACCTTAGCAACGGCGCATTGACCTTCTACAGCGTAGAAACAGTACGGATCGGCCCCCATGACAGAGCTGCGATGGACACAGCGCTAGGCTTTGCCATTCTGGACAACCATGTGGGCATGATAATGGGCCTACAACATCTTCTGATACAGGGAATACATATCGGCGGCGGCATAATTGACGCAGACTACCGAGGCCCGGTAAAAGTGATCCTGTTCAACGTATCAACAACGAAACTCCACATAGCACAAGGGGACGCTATTGCCCATATGGTAATAACTCCATGCTACACCGGACCTGTAGAAGAGGCCGCCACACTACCGCAAACCGACCGAGGGGAAGGGGGCTTTGGCTCCACCGGACGTTGAAATCAGGGACAATATCGGGACACCACTGCGCACAAGACCAATAAATATAACACGCCAAAATAACAAACTCGATGTTTAAGACACAAAAAAATTAGTTCCTACCTAATTTGTATCCTATAAAGACGGGCCGAGGCACGCGCAAAGCCAAGCCCATCTGGCCTTTACACTTTTAATAAAAAAAGGGTCGGATACCACCACAATGGCCACTATGGTATAAAGAAAAATGACTGAATCCAGTGTTAGAAGTTTCATAGGTTCACTTGTTGAAGAATCTTCATCACGAAGTACTGTACTGAGTATGATTTGGTCAGTTTGATATATTGGAATGGATACACGTAAAAATTTTACACTAATTGGCTCTGGGCTATAGAAAATAATTTCTGTATTCAAGATCTGAAAATGCAACATTGTGTTCTGACTTTAGAATGTTTTTTAACAATAGCACTGTAAAAATAAATAGCCATTGCTCTCCTTAGTGTTAAATTTACACCGAATAAAATTTTGGCAGGTACATGTACGTTTAAACTTCGCGATGCTATGAGTTAATGAAAGCGTGTTTCCAAGTGAAAACAAGGATATGCATAAAAACTTCTATTATGGATTTAAGGATAGAGATGGGAATCCATTATATGTAGTATTAATACATAAACAATATTTCACCAATTTTACTATGTTCAAAGATAATAGAAAAACAGGATTAAAACGTTCAGTTTTGTTTTTTGACAGGTGTGGTGGGCTATTTTGATTTTCATCGCAATTTTTCCGATATTATGTCTGTTGGTTTATGGAGTGACTAAGATGAACTTAACCAAGTTTTTCATTATACATTGGTTGGCCGCAGTTTCCTTGGTAATAGGACAAGGTATTTAACTGTTTGTAACCATCTACACCAAGCACCTCCTTCCCGGGGAAAAACCGCGTCCTCTGCTTTGTTCATTTTTCACAATTATTTTTGTATAATGTTAAATTGTCCCGAAGTGGCGCCTTAAGGGCCACTGCTGTCAATGTATAAAAAACATTTTTCGCGGGAATAAAAACCCCCGCCTCCGTCTGTAACGGAGTCAGTTGTCAGTTGGTTGTAATCGCGCTCCAGTTCGGACGTGTTTTGTTTTGAAATAAATCCAAATATTGTTATTCTTCTACCACTGCGTTTTCTTTGCAACAATGGACCATTTGGTAAATATTAGTCATGGACAATAAGTCCTTTAAACGGGTAACCTGGGAACTTCTTAGTCTTTTTTAAATTTAATCTTGGTGAGCCGTGAAATTAGGCCCCCTTTCCTACATTTTAATTTTACGGTTACATAAAGTGGCGAGCTTGCCAGGTCCTGTTAAGACTGGCATTACCATTTGTGTTTAAACGCTTACTTGTGACAATTACATGTATCTTGTGCTTGAACTCATTAACTGTCGCGTCATGAATACACCCGATCTGCAAGCTTTGTTCGTGGCGCTCAACGCGCTGTTACCGGGATCCCATACTCCCCCGAAGAGGAACACTCCTCCTCCAAGCCTTGGTACTAGTCCTACGCATGGACAAGGACAAGCGGCAGGAGGAATCCCACCTCCGCCGCCGCCACCGCAAGGTGCAGCGTCAAATGTTTTGATTCAAACTATTCAAACACTTGCAACTACGTTAGCGAACTAGACCAGCCGCTTAAAATAGGCCAAAACCACCCCCTCACTTAATATTTAGTGGTGTTGAAGGTGAAAGCGTGCCGGAATTCCTGCGAACTTTGACGGAATTCGCTGAATATCACAGCATGACGGGAAATGACATTATCGCGCTTCTCCTCCAAATATTAAGGGGTCGTGCTTTAATCTGGTTTAGAGACATGAATAGGCCTAATCAAGTACTAACGTGGCGTTCAGTAAAAGGCGCGTTTAGATACTATTTCTTTTCTGTAAGAGCGGAGGAATCCCTCCGCCTAGAAATAGCGCAGTTTAAACAACCCGCCGATGTATCTTTTGACGCGAAAATCGCCAGTATCACCGCGATGAATCAGAACCTACGACAACAAAAGGACAATGCGCAGTTTTATAGAGAAGGACCACGTAACAGAAGAAATTTTACGAGCGACCTCCTCTAGCTCATTGTATCCTACCGAAAGGGCAAAGTCTACCTCGCGTGAATCCAGTGGGAGAAGAAATTCTCCTGCAGCCTCGGTTCTGACTAATCCGTCGGGGGGAGGTGCGAAATCAAAGGTTGCGACACCTAAAGCAAGAAATACCAATAGACCAACGACTCCTACACCGGTTAAGCCAGAGCAAAACGATTTAAGTCAAATCGAATGCTATAAGTGCGGACTCTTAGGGCATTATGCCACAACCTGTCCGGACAAACAAGAAGTCGCGCAAAGACAGGCTTCGGGAAACGCGAAAGCGGGAAGACCAAATGGGGATCGTCTTCCCGCCGCGCCAAAAAAATATAGCCCCTTATGGAAATTGGCTCTATGGATGTGCGTCGCTGTGAGGTTCATCCTCTCGTGGCCATAGAAGCCGTGCATTCGCATGGGACTTTCGCGAAAAGACTAGATTCGGGCGCTGATGCATGTTTTATAAGCATATATCAGTGGCGTAATTTAGTCAGAACTTTGAAACCAGACCTATTACTTCCGAAAGAAGAAGAGACTCAATGCATAGTGTTAAGCGATGAACGTTATACCTTCACAAAAGGACGCGCGCGAACAGACTTCCGCTTAGGACAGTTGAAACTAAAGCAAGAGTTTCACGCAGTTCCCTCGCTGCCAAACGCTTTTATTTTGGGAAAAAATTTCCTTTATAAACATCGGGCGATTCTGGACTTTGGTACAAAAACTTGTCAGATTGACGGGACAACGTTTCCCTTCGTGCCTTATCTCCCTGGGTTAAAGACTCCAACACCTCAGATTATCGAGAATGTTGAAAAAGCTTTGCGCAAAGCGAAGCGACCGTGTTAGGGCATATAGTAAATGAACGCGGGATTCATATTCATCCTTCCAAGACTAGGGCTATCGTAGACATTCCCGTCCCAAAGAACGTGAAAGAAATCCAAAGATTTCTGGGCATGGCGGGATGGCACTCTCGATTCATCCCGCATTATTCCAAAATCGTTGCCCCGTTAAATCATCTCAAAAACAAGGACGTTCCGTTCCAGTGGAAGAAAGAACAGTAGGAAGCGTTCCAGGCCATCAAGGATGCGATCTGCATGGCGCCTCCTTTCGCGGCTTACAACCCTAAGTTGCCGTGTATCCTGACAACGGATGCTAGCGACGCTGGACTTGGAGCTTTCCTGTCGCAAAATCCAAGATGACGTCGAGGTACCTATTGCCTATGCCATTAAGCAACTGACCGACGTCCAGAGACGATATACCACCACGGAAAAGGAATGTCTTGCCATCTATTGGGGAGTTGGAAAGTTCCGGCCATACTTGGAGAACATACCGTTCACTGTGATCACCGATCACAAAGCTCTCCAATGGTTGTTCACCTTGAAAGAACCAAATTCTCGACTTGTTCGTTCGGCAATGTACCTGCAGACGTATGACTTCAAGATCATACACAAAAAGGGAGTTGAGAACAAGGTTGCGGACGCATTATCAAGAGCGCCTGTCTCTCTATTAGCCATGTCTTTGGAAGACATGACTTCACCGTCCTTGTCAGAAGATTCCAGTCCAGCGGAATCCTCTTCAATGACGTCGACTTCGTCCTCAACTAGTAGCGGATTAGCTCCTCCCGCAAATCATGCATTGTATCACTCTTTCACGCTGGAAGAAATGCGAAAAACCCAACAAGACGAACAAGCCACGAATGACATCATAGTCCAGCTATCAGGAGATAATCCTCAAATACATCGGTACTACGAACTGAAGAACGATGTCTTGTATCGAAAGGCCTATGGTAGACAACCAGCGAAAATCTATTTGCCACAGCTGTTACGGCGGGACGCCATCCGCTTATTTCATGACCACCCTCTATCTGGACATCGAGGTCGAGATCGTACCTTCGATAAGGTTCGAGCCAGATACTGGTGGCCATCGGTTCGGCAGGACGTTACCCAATACGTCCGCGGATGTCCTTTGTGCCAGATGCACAAGGCCCGCAATAGAAAACGTCCAGGTCTCATGCAGCCTACGGCCATTACTGAGCCTTTTGATTTGCTGGGAGTGGACATAATGGGACCTCTACCAAGAAGCCGACACCATCACAAATACCTCCTGGTTTTCACGGACTATGCCACTAAATTTGTCGAACTATACTCGATGAAGAACATCACAGCCAGAACGTGTGCGAAGAAACTCGTCTCCGTGATAGTTCGCTACGGATGTCCGAAAGCCATCGTAAGCGACAACGGGACTCAATTCGTTTCTCAACTTTGGAAGGACATTCTCAAGATGTTCAAAGTAAAACCACGAAACATCATTCCGTATCATCCACAGAGTAACATCGTGGAGCGCACAAACAGAGTTCTGGGCGAGATTATTTCAATGTTCGTTGGTCGAGATCACCGAAGATGGGACGAGAACTTGCCATTCATCCAGGTCGCCATCAACTCGACCACACACACGACAACAGGAAGAACTCCTTTCTACCTTAACATGGGTAGGGAACCGAGATTTCCCTGGGACGTGGTCGTGGGTATGCCAGTAGCGGACTTTGTTGAAAGGTCCGCAACGCTCTCAGCTTTAGCGAAGCAACTTGCTTTGTCTAAGGACCTTGCCAAGAAAGCGCAAGCACACCGGAAACGCTATTATGACCAAAGGCGGGAAGGGACTGAATTTCCCGTTGGTGTACTTGTCTGGAAGGAGACGCATCCCTTGTCTCAAGCGGCACGTGATGTCGCCGCTAAGTTATGTCCCAAATGGGATGGTCCCTACAAAATTGTGAAGAAGCTAGACCGCTTGCGATATCAATTAGAAGACCCAGAAACTGGAGAAGGAATAGGGATCGAAAATATTGCTCATTTAAAGATGTCTGCCAACCGGACGGAAGCCAGATATCCTCCACTTCAAGCAGTTCCTCTTCTAGTTCTACCTCGTCACAGTCCGTACCTATACTTCAGGACGCTGGAGTCAGTACTGGTGACGAACGTCGTGAGACTCGACGAGAACGAAGAAAACGACTGTTGAGAGACCAAGAAGCACAAACCGAGTCGTCTGGAACAGAAACGAGGAGCAATCAAACCTCATCTTCATCCTCCAATGGATCCTCTTATTCCCCGTCGGAAGAAGTTCCAGAGTCGTTCCCCGAAGTCTCTGATCTACCTGAGGAATCTGAGCCAGACGCATTCGCCTTATTCTCAGATCCTCCCGCGGTCTTCCGAGTGAATCGGATGCCGCCAGACCTTTCTCCACCTTCCTCTCCTGATAGGAGCTCGAGGGAGAAGTCATTCCCTCCAACCTCTCCTCTATCTAACCCTGATGATTCCAGTTCTTCCTCTGAATCTGAGGAAGACGAAATGGAATTGTCCAACCCTGTTCCCATCAATCCCATGAGATTTGTAAATCTTTTCCGTAAAGGATGGAAACGCGAGATAGTGCTGAGGAAGAATCCAAAGCCTGGAGGTCCTACCATGGACATTTGTTATCACCCTCCAGCAACATATCCGCATGAAACTCTTCGGTCTCGCGCAGACGTAGAACATAATCTACGCATGCATTCAATCACAGATGTGACGTCTAGTGATATTAATTTTGCCCGTCAAGCAATCTTGCGAGAACCATGGGAGACTATTCTTAACGCAGCATGACGTTTTGACGCAGCCCATGGGATTCGCCATAGAAGACTGCTGCCAAGGCCAGGAGGCCCTCCTCGCCGCCTGCCCAAGACTCAGCGGATTGGGAACAAAGTGCCGCAGCAGACATCTTTTCTTTGGGGGGAGGATGTAACCGTCCACAACAAACACCTCCTTCCCGGGGAAAAACCGCGTCGTCTGCTTTGTTTATTTTTCATTTTTTACATTTATTTTTGTATAATGTTAAATTGTTCCGAAGTGGCGCCTTAAGCGCCACCGCTGTCAAACTATTAAAAAACATTAGTTCGCGGGGATAAAAACCGCCGCCTACAATCTGTAAAAGAGCAGTCTAGTCCGTGTTCGCGAAAAAAACCAGTTTATTGTTTGCTTAAATGTTTAATAAAAGTTCTTTGTTATTCAACTCTGAGTCTATCCTTCCTCGCCATGGATCATTTGGTAAATATGAGTTAGTCATGGACAATAAGTCCTTTAAACGGGAAACCTGGGAACTTCTGAGTGTTCTTTTATTTAAAATATCTTTGTGGATCGTGAAGTTAGGCCCCCTTTCCTACATTTAAATTTTACGGTTACAAAGGTATGAAAAAACAAACATTTACGAAAAAGCAGCAAAAAAGAGCATTTAGTAAATGAAGACACTCAGAGAAAGTTAAACCAGCAATCAGAACACGCGTATTCATCCATGGATAAGCCTAAAGCATGGCCACAACTGAAAGCTAGTAAGCTTTCAAGAAAATCACAAACTATTAGAGAAATGGAAAAAGTTGTGGAATGTTTGACGTTAGTAGTTCAAAATAAGGATGCGGTTGACAGAGCGGTAAAAGAAATTTCCAAAATAGAAGAAAAGGATGTAAAAATGGTTCCTGAAAACGTAGATGACATAATTATTAACATTAACATAAAAGTTGAAGAAATTCCCAAAACGTTCCTTTCACCTGACGCCTATTTAGCCATTATGCAATTAATCAATGTAAAAAGGCAAAATTGGAAAATTTTCTCATGCACTGAAGTGACGACTCTAAAAAATATGGTAGAATGTCATCTTTTCAAGAAGTGGTATCACTGACAATGTGTTGGATATACTGAAACCAACATAGATGATGACTCTGTTTGAAATGTCTGCGTTGGGGTGTAACTGGCGAAATTTAAATATCTGAACTTTCCTTTCCAATGTAATTTTTGTTCTTTTCTAAGTTTTCCCTAAAAAACATATTTTAATATCAACGCTCAATACAGGTTTAAAAACAGTATATACCTTAATACGAAAACTTCTCCGCTTCATCATTATTTCTCTGTTGAAAACTAGGAATTAACTAAAGATTGATATGCAAGCCTTTGCCAGATAATCGTTACTGTAGCGAACTTTTTTTGTTTAAAAAATTTGAATTAGTTCCTTAACCAAGTGACTATTCCAAAATAATTCACTATTCATATATTAATTATTTTCAAATACTCTGAATTTAATAAAGAAAAAATATTATAAGTCCTTAAAGCATTATTTGAAAGAGACGTTAACTATTAACATTATTATTATAAACCATTTAACAACATTTTTATTATTTTTTAATATTAGGAAAAAAACCATTTAAAGTTGGAAATACAAAAAATATATTTTTCAAATCACCGGGGTGATATTAAATAATAAATAAGGATTACACGATAAAAACGTTGTTGTGATAAGATTATTCTAAAGCCATAAAAAACCTAAAATTCTCAAAATAAGTCAAGTTTCTTTCGTTACGATAAAATATTAATATTGAATTGAATTGAAAAATTGTTTAATGTGTATAAAAAGAATCATACAAAGATTCACGAGAATATACACTTAGTGAACACATCATAGCAAAATAACAAAAATATTACATATGTACAAGACGTTTAACTCAAAAAATTAAGTTTCATTATAAATTATGTAGTTGCGTATTACTGACAGAGAATATGTCAAATTTTCTTTTAAAAGATTGCAAGATCTTTGCATCCTGTTAATAGGGATTAGGCTTGAGCTGTTTATATAGAATGTATCAGGGTTGATTCGTAAAAGTCGGGGAACATTAAAATTTAATTTTTCAATCAGAGAGGGTATTGGCATAAAATTATGTAGCAATTTGAAAATAAATTTGAAATCAGCGAGTAAACACAGACTTTTTATAGTAGGGAGTCCAAGGAGATTAAGGATACCTTCATAGATATATTCTAAATTTTTATGATAGCTTCTAAAACAATACTCTCTATTACTATTCTACTGAACACCCTCTATTTTAGCGAGAAGGTAGGCGCTACAACCCCCCCCCCCAAGCAATCCAGCCAAATGTTAGTCTCGATCTGACCAGTCTTAGGAATAGAAGCCGGAATTGCGAAAGAGAATTCAATTTCTTAGTTAATTTGTATGAAACCGCGAGTGTTCGCCGGCCACGGTTTACCCAGAAGTGAATATGTTCATAAAAGCATAGATCAGAAAGTGAAGAACATTAAACCTTTCCAGCCTTTAGCAACGGCATTCGTGTAAAATGAGAAGCAAGGGGGGACACAAATGGGTGGTTGGTGAGCCTCGTTTTCAACTACCAATCGAATCAGAGATATATTGGGTCATCGTTAATGTCACGTGACAAGCGGAAAGTAGTTCGCGATGGTAGCGGCTCCTGGGGATAGTGGGGAATACTATTGTGAAATCGGCTGCTTAACTAGGCTTAACGGTTGTTCTTTTGCGCTCTTTCGGTTCGATCGTCGTGGAATTTTGAAGTTTCGTTAAGTTGAATTTTGATATTGTTTTTCAATCATTCTATTGCACCTTACGGTTTCCGTCTTTATCAATCAGGAAAAAGTCATCCTTTTCGTAGCTTTCTAAAATGTTTGCTAAATTCAAATCTGACATTTTGACAACTGGGCCGATTCCCGACTACCTAAATGACTAGATTATATTAAGCCTTGGAATTAAACTATAGCAGACGACATGAAAGTAAAGAAATAAGTGAACTATATTTTCGAGCCAACTTACACATGTACCTTGTGTAAAACTAAGCGAAAGTAACTCTCCGCCGCGGCATAAGACCAACTCTTCCCGTCGCTCTGTAAGGGGACGGAAATCTTGAATCGATTATGGGGAAACTCTTTTTTCACGTTGCGGTTTAGGCTTCTCGTTCTTCACTTTCTGGTTATCTATGCGCTTTTGATAAAAGTAAAGTCTGTGGTCAAACTGTTCGCCCAAATCTTTAATAACATCTTTTCGAGGTATTTTGTTAGAATCGATGACGTAATTCGTGATCACTTTTCGGCAATCTAAAAATATTTAATCTAGTAAAGGATTTCAAGATTTCTGAAATAAGAGTCCAAATCTCAAAACACCGTACTCCGTACACTAAAATGCCAGCGTCGCCCCCCTTGGACCAATGGTATATTGCATACGTTTTGCAATCTGATAACGGCAGATGAAGAAAAGCAAGTAAAAACAGGCATCACATGCGACAGAAGTCTTTATCATGCCAAAATTTATGAATAAAAACTCATACTTGATGAATGATATCTGGACCAGAAAATTCTTCTAACGTTGCGTCACTCTTCAGGCATTCCAAAAATGAAGCATAGCTGTTGTCCATAACTTCAATTTTTTCGTCTTTACTCTTTGCCAAAGCACAGTAACAAGACGATACTTTTGTCTTCCATTTCAACTTTAGTAAAGGGGACCGTAATATTTTCCGAATTCCGATAAATTATTTTTGAAACAATCTGAAAAAATTAACACCGCGCGTAACTACTAACGACAAAAAGGGATTGGCAGGTCAGGATGGTAGGATGTAAATGATTTTCAATTCTCTCTTCCCTAACGATTCGATACAGGAATGGCTTTGGCTGGGCCATGGGGAGATCTAATCCTTTAGTCTAACATCCCTATAACATTGAAAAGTTCCAAGAAATTAACTTCACTGCTAAACGTGACCTTCAGGCGAATTTCTGACCCCCTCTTGAGGTTATATTCCTTACAGTAACTCACCCCGTCCCAGTTTTTTTTTTCGCCTTTGAGTTTCGTGTTGTGGGTCAGGAATCCGTGGGGAGGGAAGGCACTGTCATCCAGTCGACGGTCCAACCAACTCCATAAAAGGGAGGATGAAGAGGAAAATGAAGTTTTTTAATCGATTTTTTTACTATCTGCATTTCTGCTATTGAAAGAAACAAGACTAAATTCAAAAATATTTTAAAACCAAAACAAGTTAAGACATTGTTGATAGTAGTGTGATCAGTCAAGTAAAGCGCAATTTAGGACGATATATACGTGGTGCTTGCCCATGGGACCATGAAATATTATAAAGGGTGAGACAAGGCGTTGCGTGATTGGTCTGAAAATTTATGCAGAATATGGGAAAAAATTGAAACTAATTTCGATTTTAAAAATTATTGGGATATATTTTTTGCAGGTTTCACTATGTAGAGAGGGCCTAGACATAGTTTAGAAATGTATAAATGTATATAATTTTTTTTCACCGTCCTTTTAACCATTCCTATTTTATTGAAGATTTTCTGATCTTACCTTTACTTTCAAAAGAATATTTCGAAGTTTCCTAACATTTGGTAAAAGATTGAAGATTTCCTTACTATCCTGGTAGCAAGAATATTAAAGTTGGTAATTTAGATCAGAATTAGCAAGGAAACTATGGCGAATTCTGGTTTGTATAGCTGTGTAAGGGTCACCTTTCATTCAAAGAAATTTGGGACGCTTTTAACTCACATGCAAAATAAGCATTCACACGATCCAAATTTTAAAGTTGTTTGTGGCCTTGAAAATAAAATCATATCATCGACACTTGAGACAAACATTACGGATTTCTAAATGATACAACTGGAGAAATAGACGATTCATCTGGTTTTGTGCAACAGGATCAAAATGACACGAATATAGAAAATGTTGAGGACCCACAAATTGACGACCCTGAGCTGGGCCCGAGGGATGAACGCCAATTAAAACCGTCTGAAGTTCGTGAAACTCTATTAAAAATTATTCTGAAATACCGCGAAGCGCACCATTTGCCTCGGACTGTTGTGGAAGCATTAACGAATGATATATTAATTTTTTGTGAACACCTATTAACAATGAATAAGGAGAATGTGTTGAGTGTCATTCGTTCAAAAAACATTAGTATTGAAGAACGTGAATTGCTTTCAAAAAATATAGAAGTTTAAAGTGCTTTTGAAAGCTTAAATTCGAAGTATAAAATTAACGCAGTGATTAAGTCTGACTACGGATTAATAGAACCAATACAATACACATTTACGGAATCATTGAACAAGGAAGAAAAAAGCTATTTTCACTATGCTCCTATAATTAAAGTTATTCAGTAACTTTACTCCTTCGATGAACAAGCGGGTAAACATGAAGATTTCATTATGATTCCACATGAAGGTATCGGTCATTTTCTTCAAGGAGACATTGCAAAAAAAATTATTGTACAAAACACAAGCTTTAATCAAAACACGCTTCAGCTTCAAATTTATCTCGACGAATTCGACATAGTGAATCCGCTTGGCTCGAAACGCGGCAAACACAAAATTTTGAGCTGTTATTTTTCAGTCTTCAACTTGAAGCCAAAATATAGATCAAAACTAAGCGATATACATTTACTATTTTTGGCGAACTCGAAGGACGTTGACGTTTTTGGCTGGCACGAAGTGCTCGCACCCCTTATTTTTGATCTTAATGTAATGTCAAGGGAAGGCATAACAATTGAAAATCGGGCCATTCTTTTAACAGCCACTGTTGCTATTTTTTCGGGGGACAACCTTGGACTCCATAAACTTGGCGGATTTAATGCCTCCTTTAGTTCGGGAAAAATATGCAGATTTTGCGTTATTTTAAGGAAAACATTTCGACTAAAATCAAAGAAAATTAACTACAATTAAGAACGTTAGATCGCCATCTATACCATCAGCAAAGTATTGCTAGATTTCCGAGTGAAAAATCTATTTATGGAGTAAGATTTGAAAGTCCTTTGATGAACATCTCTGGTTTTGACCTTACACAAAATTTACCACCAGATCCTATGTACGATTTAAAAGAAGGTGTTATCCCAAACATTTTAAAGCAAATATTGAATCATATGTTTCTCAACACTAATTTGAATCTTGATGTTCTCAATGGCATCATAAAATCTTTCCGATTTGGGAAAAGTGAAACTAGTAGAACCGAAACCCATATCGAGCGGCAATAATGGGTGAAGGGCGTTTAAAAGGTTCCGCAAGCGAGATCTTTTGTCTATTTCGACTGCAACCTTTCCTCTGTTTTGAGTATTTGCCAGGGGACAATGACCTTAAATGGGATGTTTATATTCAACTTAGAGAAATTGTTGACTACATATATGCAAATCATTTACATAAATCCTTCTTCCCTAAACTTCAAAATATGATAGAACTATTTTTAGATTCAGTTTTTCGGGTGTTCGGTAGTGAAATTATGACTCCCAAATTTCACTATTTAATTCACTATCCGAAAGCTTTTATTAATAATGGGCCTCTAAAAACCCTATCTTGCCTTCGTTTCGAGGCTAAGCACAGATATTTCAAAAAAATTGCAAAAGTTTCGAATAATTGCAAAAATCTTACTAAAACATTGGCCCATCGACACCAGTACTTACAGTGTTATAACATGATAGATGAACAGCCCTACGGTGTACAAACTACAACAGCGGGGAAATTTATCTGCAAAGATGCCTTGCCCGACAACTTAAAGCCACTCCTCTCCGAAGATTTTCCAGAAAACGTTTACTCATCTACAAATGCAATTTTTTATAATGTACATTATATAAAACATTGCTTGATCATTTTCGAAACTGAAAGGAATGAAATTTAATTTTTCTTGAAAATTAAATTCATATTCCATATACATATGCCACTAATCATTGTTGGTACAATATTCGCAGTTGAAAGTTTTTCTAAGCACTTGCACGCTTATTCTGTTATTGAACAGAACCAAAATTGGGTACTTCTTAAAGCAGGAAATGAAAGACAACACGATATGTTAGATATGAATTGCCATTTTATTTTTGTAAAACAAATGTTTATTTTTGTAAAACAAATGTTTCTCTATGTCACCACACCTTCTATGAAGAGTTTTTTGATAATACTATTCGCCTTGACGTTGCCCACACAAACCTTAATATTAGTGCAACATTAGTTAATTATTACATATTAGCACAAGTGACACCTTATAAAATACAGGAGGTTTCAAAAAGTATGGTAGAACCGAAGTACAGTGGACGGTTTTGAGTCGAAA
Organism: Phalangium opilio; assembly: GCF_054372755.1. Taxonomy (NCBI): domain Eukaryota; kingdom Metazoa; phylum Arthropoda; class Arachnida; order Opiliones; family Phalangiidae; genus Phalangium; species Phalangium opilio. Next base: position 7,710,118 of record NW_028324160.1, on the reverse strand, counting down.
ATGTTCCAAGACATTTTGAACTAAGGACCAACGTTGCCAAGTTACGATTTGAGTGTTTTATGGATTTCCCCTTAATTAAATTAGCATCGTCTTTCAGTTCCTTTCTTAAATAAATGGGGTCATCCGTAAAACATTGCAATCATAACTTGTTTAGGGTGTGGCCCTTAGGACAATATGTCACAGTACATTTTCGACTCAAAATCACTCGTAGAACCCACTGTTCTCCTATCCTGCCACCATTTTTTTAATACCCGGTATTTTCTTACTTTTATCATATTTTGCCCATGTTTTCGATGAATTTGCAGAGAGTATGACTGTATTATTCACATCTTGAACAAAGGCCCTTAATGAGAGTTTCGGGAAAAACATTCCACCCCGATCCTGCTGTTTCAATTCCGTTGGTAATTGGGCTTCTTTTTCTTCATCACTTAGTGAAACTTTAAAGCACAACCTGTACACTTTCCTGTATAGTATCCTAGTCCTTAGAGTCAAGCGTTTAGATTCTTTTAAACGTTTAGAAACTTTCCACATCTCCCCAATTGTTCCCCCGCCAAGTCTCAGAATTCCACTCAATGTTTCTTCCTTGAAGTTCGATGGGCTGACTACAATTTCTCTAGGCTTTAGAGATTGCACATTTAATTCAGATTCATTCACTATCACAGATGAATTTAAATCATATTCATTGGCTATCACAGTCGAATTTAAATCATCATCGCTCGTATCACAGTTGTTAACATCAGTCTCAGGAGTGCAGTGAACATATCTAATGTTTTCAGTTATCATATTAGACCAAATGCCTAAAACCATACCAAATAAAGTGATAAACCGAAACGCACTTACCTATAAAGGCTGCACATATAAAAATTAAAAAGCTTCATCACATCTTTGGCTTCAGGATCATCCTCTTCACTGAAATCGAAAATGAACTCCGTTCTAATACCATTGCCGTTTTGGAGATAACTGAATACTTCACACTCGTCCATTGCAAAAGTGTGAAGCTTTCCCAAATAAAATCCAAACTTTTCTGATTGTATAATATGCTTGTGATAGTTAAATCTCTTTTTGATTACGTAATATGTAACTCTTTATTACTATCACAATTAATACTGTCTAGAACTTTCTGAAAATACATTTCAATCCGTGGGCCTAGGACCCTACACTAGTTTGATCGGAATTTCTAGCAGACTATATTAAAACAGCTGTTCTTGTCACCGTTTCTCATTCGTTACCTCAAACCACAGGACACACCTTAAAGTTTCGTTACTTGCCCGATGCTGGCGCGCAAATCAGCCTGCCAGCTCAAAATGAGAGAAGCGCCGTAGGTGGCGTGGTGATCGGGCCTAATAACAAGTTGGCTAACAGAAATGGTTGCGGATATGGTTAGTGTCCAAACTTCCAAGGATAAGAAGTCACTAACTTCTGATAAGTTTCGAAAAGCTGTTAGTTTTCGGAATGCTTCTAAATTAACAGGCATTTCTTAAATGAGAAACTTACCTGTTTTGTTTTTTAATTAATGAACTCTAATTTTTAAAATTTAACTAACTAAGATAGTACGTCGAAAAATTTTTTTTTGGGTCAGATGTCAGCCTAACCTCCTAGCGCGTTTAAACTTATTTCCCCATTTTCGTTCTCATTGATAACTAGAACGGCCTAGCTTTTTGCGTGCTAATAAGTTACGTTGATGAATTCCAAACGTTTGATCTACGTGGAAAATTCCTAATTTCATAGCAGACGACAGTAAGGCAACTTTAATTAATTACTTTGGTATTTCATCCGAGCTTGAACAACTTTATTTGGATTTGCTAATTATCAATAACACCCTTAGGAACAAATACTTTGTCATCAGGTCGAATTTTCGTCTAAAAAATTAATTCAGGTAAATAATTACAGTTAATAGAGGTTTTTATATCTTTTGAAGTAAGTTTTTCGACGTTCTTTACGAACAAGGCTTAAGTTGTATTTTTAGTTAGTCTATGTAATCAGTGCCTACGAGATAGGCATTGATGTAATTATAGTCTTTATAGTGTCTGTCCTCTTTAAAGATTATTAAAAAGGCGGATTTCCAGCTCTCATTTGTCTTGGAATTCTGTATATAGTCTGCTCCGTTTTATGCTAGAAACATAGCCTAACCGGGTTAACCCTAGGTTTTTTATGCTGTATTTACCGTGTGCGCTTACAATTTGATGTAAAAAATGGCATACCTATTCAAATTATTAACGTGTTGAAATAAAGATAGTTCTTTTCACCCTGTGAAAACATCGAAAACTTCAAAATACTACTGTTAAGATGACAAAAAGTTTAATATGTTTTCCCTACGGCAGTTAAAAGAGTTGTGGTGTTTACGTTATTGCAGTTTAACTATTTGTTACCAACAGTGGATTTTGTTAATTCATAAATATAAGTAACAGTGGTGCTGATTAATCCAGGAGGACAGTGTCGTTATGTTGTTTAATTAGTCAAATAATTTCCATGGTTACATAAACGCAGATTTTTCCAACGTAACCACGTCGGCAACGGAGGGTAACGTTGTTTGCTATCTCTACAGTTTACATTGCCGTTTGTTTATTTGTCTAAATTGCTATGAATTGTTTAGGTATTTAATTTAATTACTGTTATTGAAGCCAAAGTTGCTAAACTATAGAATCACATCATTCATTAACATATGTTATAGATGATCTTTATGTTACCGCAAATTTAGCATGTGGTATGATAAAAATTGAACACATTGTGTTGGCAAGAATGAAAAACTTCTAAACTTTACAATTAAGGTGATTTGAAACTCATTTTATAAGCTTAATCAACACTGCCAAACCTCAATTTTATAATTAATGTGTAATTAACCCAAAACACGAATGTTTTTGGTTAATTCATGGATACCTTATAATTAAACTAACAAATTATAATTAAAACTACACTCAGCCTCCATTTTCCTGTTCAATTCTTACACTTAAATAAATTTTCATTTAAAAGTATTTTTCCCATATTGAAAAGAGAGCTATTGAAAAGGCGCGAAATTTAAAAGATTTTTTGGGGAGGAGGGGGTACAGTATGTGTGCCTTTTTAACAGGAGTATTGTTAAAATTGTAACACTACAGACCTTGTATTTCTAATGGAACCGGCAATACCGCAACGCTGAGCCGAAAAACCAGGATGGTAATTGCTTGGACCTATCGGGTGAGGACATTGGAGCACCAAAAACATACCGCAGTGTCACTTGTTGAACGTTAAAGTGACCTTCATCACTTTAAGTCCCATGACCTGCTCAATCTGGCAATCTTTGAAAACTCAACTTTGAGGTACTTTCGGTCCCTTTTGATATACAGTGTCTTCAGTGTAGCAGCTAAGTAGTAGAATTACAGTAGTTAGTCTCGTTTCCTAGCAAAATGCCAACCTATTCCATCCAGGACAAATTGGACAGGATGTTTATTTTGGGTGAAGGTCGCAGTTACGTTCAACTAAAGGTAGTGCTTTATGCCGAAGCCAATTCATGCTAATAGTAGAGCGGTGGAACAAGAAGTTGCACGAAGCACTGTTTGTGCCAGTTTACACTCGCATCACTACCGACATTATCATACCCCCCTACATCAAGCGTTAACGGACGAGGATTTTATAAGACGGCAATACCATTAGTCTTACCATGCGTCATGAGCGAGAGTCATAATTTTACTGCTTGCAAATGTATTGCAAGACAAGGACAGTCGTCTGGAAGAGTGCCTAAACCACAATGGTTGAAACGTCGAATATTCTAGGAGAGCGGTCGCTCTCTTAGATAAGACTTGATACTGCCTCTAATGCTAAAGGAGGGTTCTTTGATTGGCCGTAACTTTTTTCGTATTGTGTTTGCTGCTTTGAAATTTTGCCAGTGAACTAAAATTTGGGCCCTAATTTTGTGGTTAAAATTTCAAAGAGATCCAAGTAATAGTTAATTCTATGAAGAAAAAAGTTGTTAAGGGTGGTTTTAGAATCCATAAAATTAATCCGACATTTGGTGAAAGATACAATATTCTTCCATAGAGATAACATGGGATTTTTTTGAAAAATGACCTTAATTGGGATCGTGTATAAAGAAAACTATTCATTCGTTACGTTTGGGAACCATCTTAAATGAAAGATAACAGTCCATAGATGTGCCTTCCCTTAGTTTTATTAAGATAAATTAAGTTTAAGTATTGATTTTTATCATTATTAACACATACTATGACTTACGTTGTTTTGGGTACTGGAATTACGGCGTTTTACCACTGTTAGAGACACGCATTTTAGCCCTAATTTTTTATATTGGACTTACGGCGTTTTTGTCGTGATTCACGCCGTTAGAGGGATATTAAGCAAGAAAAACATGGCGTTTGAGCTCTCGGTTAAAATTAAAATTTTGGAATTGGAATTAAAGTGCTGGCTAATTAGGTATGATTTTTATTGTTTTCACAACAAAAAACGTCAATGAAATTTTCTAAAATTAATTTAAAATTTAAAAGCCAACAGAATATTTTATTATTAACCAATTTCGCTAAGCCTCGGTCAAGGTAGCGTTATGTTGATGTTAATCATGTTATAGGAATAGGCAGCATTAACTTCGGTTGAGATAAAAGCCAGACATTACGAATACTGTTGGTATGTTCAAATTAATTATTAATCTTACTGGTAGATCAATTAATTACTACATTATTATCTGTGACAGCTAGGACACATCAATCAGCTGAAGGGGTAAATTTTACACCTTGATGATGAAACCTCCGTTGGCTGAACGCTAGCGACAACTTTTCAAGGGAAATAATGACAAACAGAACTTATATAGTCTTTCATTTAATAACATTTTATATTTGCATTATATAAATTTAAATTTCGTATTAAACGTGCAAAAGATTGCTGTTCATTGGTTCTCTAACATGTTTTCTTAATTTTTCGACATACTAACGTAGCTTTTGTATTTTGAGGGCTCGTTTTTTTTAAAGGCGCTTATAACACGATGTATAGTTAAAATTATATTTATTTTGGTTTATGTTTAATGTGTAACACACTGTTTAGTGTTACAGTGGTTCTGCAACTAAGCCTTGATTCTAAAATTATCGTAGGTAAATATAAAAGAAACGAAAGTGTTCATTTTCAAAAATTGTTTCAAACTACAACACTTACAGGTCTTGGTTTTGGTTTTAAGGGGATCCATTCTCAAGCTCTTTATTTCATAACGTTTTTTGTTTGGTTAATTAACATACATTTTGGTTAAATATGTAATACACTAGTTTTTGGTAAGTTTCAGAAATTAACGGAGCCAAATGACAAAGAGATGGATTTAATAGCTTTCATTTCAACATAATTATAACCATATAGATTTATTCATTTAATAACTTTTTGCGATTGAAATTAGGCCTAAAAAGTTCGGGGGTAAGTCTGGGATATTGAAAATGGGCCTAAAAAGTCAGGGGAAATTGAAAACTGGCCTAAAAAGTCAGGGACAAGTCTAGGAAATTGAATAATTAACATAAATTTTGGTTAAATATGTAATACACTAGTTTTTCGTTAAATATGTAATACACTAGTTTTTCATAAGTTTCAGAAATTAACGGAGCCAAATAACAAAGAGATGGATTTAATAGCTTTCATTTCAACATAATTATAACCATATAGATTTATTCATTTAATAACTTTTTTGATTGAAACTAGGCCTTAAAAGTCTGAGAAAAGTCTGGTATATTGAAAATGCGCCAAAAAAGTCTGGGAAATTAAAAATGGGTCTAAAAATTCAGGGGAAAGTATGGGAAATTGAAAATGGCCGGGCCTAAAAAGTCAGGGACAAGTCTGGGAAATTGAAAATGGAACTGAAAAGTCCGGGACAAGTCTGGGAAATTGAAAATGGGCCTGAAAAGTCCGGGACAAGTCTGGGAAATTGAAAATGGGCCTGAAAAGTCCGGGACAAGTCTGGGAAATTGAAAATGGGTCTGAAAAGTCAGGGAAAAATCTGGGAAATTGAAAATGGTCCTAAAAAGTCAGGGAAAAGTCTGGGAAAGTGAAAATGGTCCTAAAAAGTCAGGGTAAAGTCTGGGAAAATGAAAATGGACCTTTTTAAAGGTCAGGGTGAAAATATATTAGAGGGAAAGTCTGGATAACAGTATCAGGGTAACCAGAAAATGTGTTGTCTGACTGTCTGAGATTTGACCAAAGCCCCAAATGCGCCTAGCTTCTTTAAATTTAGAAAAATATATATACAGGGTGGCTTCGGTATTTGTGGCCAATAGCTTCTATGGGATAGTATTATTCCACTGAAAATAGTATGTTTCCTACCATATTGTGTTGAAGGATTTATATCGTGAATAATGTAATGCAATAGACTGCTGTAATCGAAATAATGTTTAACGTATTGCCTACAGTTTAAGACTTGATTGCTCAGTGTAAAACAAGTATTTATTGTGGACAATCGTCCCTGATACTTATTAACAAAATGTACGGTGTATGGTAATTCCAGGGAAGCTAAAAGCCTGTACGCGCAGAAATATCCAGATAGGCAGCAACCAAGCCGGAATCTTTCCCGAAGATCTTGGCAAACCTTTCGACTGGCGGTTCGTTCAAAAAACGTGAAAGTCAACCGCGTTCCGATAGAATAGTAGGAAACAGAGACGGAAATCATGTACCTGTGGTAGCACTTGCTCGTCTTCATCAGCACCCATGTACAAGTAGTCGAGCTGTTGCGACTGACCTTGGTTGTAGCCATCACACAGTTCTAAAGATTTGGCATGCACATCACTATCACCCGTACAAACTACATCTGCACCAGGGATTGCACGACGGTGATAATTTAAAACGAATCGACCTTTGGTTGTTTCTTCGCGAACGTATTCAATACGAACTCAACTACCTGTCTACACTCCTGTATTCTGACGAAGCCACGTTTCATTGCGATGGTACTATCAATCGGCATAACATGCATTATTGGTCCGTGGACAATCCGCATTATCTTCGTGAACACAAGCACCAGGTTCAGTGGAAGACAAATATCTGGGGAGGAATTGTTTTGAACCACGTAATAGGTATTTGTTAGTTAAATTGTCTGACCTACCAAATTCAACCGTTTTATTATCATAGGTCCGAATTTTTTTGAGAGAAACGTTGACGGCATCTCGTTACCTTAATTTTCTTCAAACGGACCTTGAAGATGCTTTAGACGAACTACCATTGGCCACAATACGGACTATGGTCTTCCAGCAAGACGGGGCCCCACCTCACTACGGTGTCCTTGTCCGTCAGTGGCTAGATCTTCGCTTTCCAAACCGCTGGATAGCAAGAGGGGGTCCTATACCTTGGCCTCCGAGATCACCCGATTTGACGCCAATGGATTTCTTTTTATGGGGACATGTGAAGGCCAGAGTCTACGAGACTGCGCCACCTTCCTTAGAAGAATTACAAGTTGGGAAACCAAAATAAACCTCTCCGAGCCGAGACGAATTTACTTTCTAAACACAGGTCCACCAGCATATGAGAAAAACCGGAAATACATAGTTCAAATTGGCGAAATAATGCCAAGATCTTTAGCAAAGGCTTAAGCGTTTAACAATTTCCTTTGTATCCTCAATTATTCTAATGAGGACCTAAAATGTATCACTGAAGGGTGTATTTTACTTTCGGCTCACTCTGAACCGTTAACACCTCCTATAAGAGGAGGCGAAACAAAGACATTTCCAGTTTAAATCTAGGGTATCTTATTTCACAGACCCAATCGTTTCAGCACTTGTGGATAGATGAAGAATTAACAACCATATTATCTAATGAATATAAGAAATGCGATTACACTATATATATAAAAATAGTAAAGCTGAATTAAAAAGTAAACACCAAATTTGAAATGTTAATATCAAAAGATGTTCTTGGAATATTAAGATGAAACAGAGCTTTATAGCTACACAACTACTTAAAGAATTGTAATGCCGAAAAGTATTTAAAATATTTCCATTTAATATTCTGCAAAAAGGAAATGTTATCGTTTTATAAGAGATCTTATCATCATACTCGCAATTTATTAACTTTGATGTGCGTGTAGTGTTTCGATTTGGATGCAATCTTCATTACTCGTTCTATATAAACTCTCACTTGTGTCATTACATAGAAATAAGTTTATCTTAAATAATTAATTAAATATGAATGATATTAATTATTTTAATCGCCAGTAAATAACTTTAAAAATATTTAAATCGTTTAAAATAAAGTTGTTCCTATTATCTTTCGAAACTTTGCTAATATTGACATTTAAAGTGAAGGGTACCCCTCTTGCCCGCTTTCTTCAAATTTTGGGGTATATATACGATCCGTTTCCATTATAATAATAGATAAAAACGCATTCGCGTGAATCGATGGTGGAAGCCCTGCCATTGGGAGGCTAGACGTTTCTCGTAACCCTAGCCGATCGCCGCGTATATCTTAAAACCTAACGATGGAGAAGAAGCCGGAATGAACAAAGACCTGAAGATGGTGGTGCATAGAAGCTGGTGTCAATGTGGGATTGACGAAGAACAGAAGATAGTGGTGCTTACGAGCTAGAAAGTACAGGCTAGTGTCAATGTGGGATTGACGAAGAACAGAAGATGGCGGTGCTTACGAGCCAGCAAGTACAGGCAAGTGTCCATGTGGGATGGACAAAGACTAGCAGATTGTGGTCCTTAGAAGCCAGTTAGTAAAGACGTGTTGGCAGATGAATGGCCAAATTTCCGTGAACCGCGAACGCGTGCCGGAAATCGGGTATTTGTTTGCTCCGATTTGTAAACTGCGAAGGCGGTCACGTGAGGTCTGACAGACAGACAGACACACAGACACGTCCAGTGCAATACCTCTCCGTGACGTCATCGTCACTCGGAGAGGTAAAAAATCCGCAACTTAACTTGGCAATAAAATGTCCTACAAGACCTAAATCCCAAATACACGCTAACATGTTAAATTGTGGTTAGTTAAAGGTAAGGCACCTGTTTTCTATTGATTTTCCTTTCCTACACATCACAGGAAGTTAGCTTCTCAGGGGCTAACCGACACGGTTTTAGCTTTACTGACAAGTGACTTTGTATTTTACCTTAATTTTCAATGGGAAAACGCGTTTCAGTTGACAGTAGAGGGGTTACTGACAGGTTAGTAGTGCTGTGCGAGTACTCGATAAGAGATTTTCTGAGACTCGAAAAAGTTTCGAGTATCAAACCAAGGCTCGATAAATTCTCGAACCTGCTTTTGGAAAGCCTTGACATCTGAAAATAGGATGTAGTAGCTATAAAAATCTACAAAAAGGAATTCTTATTGGTTAACAGACGCACATTAGTGCTCATTGGGTAGTTTAGATCAAAATGCCAGTGCAATGTAGTAGGGTAGTAGCTCCTAGTTGGTAAAATAGTGCAAGTAAAAGTAACGAAATACTGTTATAGGCGCGTTTACTACTATTATTTTATTTATTTATTTATTTTTTAAGTTTAGGTTAGAAATTTTCGTTTGGAACTTTGCGCGAAGTATAACAATGGCTACAAGTGACTTCGGTGAGGAATGAGATTCCGAAGAAGATATTAATGGGGAATTAAGTTAGTTAAATTTAAAGGGAAGAAGACTTATACCGTCTGGGAATTGATGGAAGTAGTTGTCGATGATCAAAATTACACCAAATGTCTATTATCAGAGCAATAAATTAACAGAAAGTGTGAAAACACTTGAAAATCAATTCCCAATTACTCGATAAATACTCGAAACAAATTTTCCAACTACTCGATACTCGATTCGAGTACTCGAGACTCGGCTCGATACTCGATAAGGGAAAATTTCAATACTCGAGACTCGATTCGAAACCAAAAATTCAAGGCTCACACAGCCCTACAGGTTAGAACGTATTTTTCGCTCTGTTTGTATGGGAGAACTTGTTTAACTTGACAGTAAAATCAATACTATCGTAGACTTAACAGTGCTTTGAGGTTAGGTTGACGGTAATACAGGTTTGGGATATGGTTTTTCAGCGGATTTAACGTGCGTATTAAGGTAAATGTAACTTTTGCTTTTAATTCAGCGATAATGTTTTTCTCTCTGATTATAAAATGGGTTTTTAGAAGAGTATCATAACAGGGTTGCCAGAAAATGTCTCAAACTGAAATTCGGTAGCTTAGACTTATGCACGGTTTTCCTTGAATATAAGTACGATTTTTTAAGTATGATTAAAATTATTTGTCAATCAATATTAATAGGGATATTTGTTAAGAATATAATAATAAAAAATCTTAATTTCGAAAATAATTATTAATTTTAAAACATTTATTGTAGAAAGTCCAAAGCAGCTGGAACACGTGTTCAAAGTTGATTTCAAATTGAGAAAACCCAATCAAGAATTAAACTCTAATCCCCTGACGTTGTTTTAAATCTTAAATTTCCCTTTATATTTTTTTCCCAAAAATTAATAACCTTTTCATTGACCCTTTGGTAACCCACGCGCAAAACAATAATTGCCATGTTCTAGCAGCACTGTTTCCAAACTTAAAGTTAAGAGTTGCGTGACAAAATTTTAAAAATAGACCCTCAAAATCTTATATTTAAATGAACATATAGTTGCCAGTAAATTGTAAAGTTTTCTTTCAACCCCCGCCCCTTTACATAACTAATATAACGAAGATTAAGATTATTTCGACATAAATACTACAAGCAGTGTATATTTTCAAGTTTGAAACATACAATTTAAAGATTAATTTCGTACAACTACATGCGTATCGTATCAACACGTGCCAACTGCTAAGCTACAACAGAAAGATAATTCATTATAGCTATTAAAAGTATAGTAGATGATTAAACCTACACAGCTCAAAAATATGATGATGATCATCATCATTATAAAAAAACCCACAACAACTTCTCCACTGAAATAACAGACACTTTAGACTGGCGTGTTCAAAGAGTGAGAGCGTCTTTGGATTAAGAAAAGCGAAGATATTCAAAGAAATAATCTTTCTATTGGCTTGAGTCAGTGTCTATAGAACATCAAGCTGTTTCAAGGCCAAATAATACATGTCACCTCTTTGGTTTCCCTATATAATTACGTTACGGCTTGGCAAGCCGTGCCTACAAGTTCATCATCACAATAGAAGTTCATAACAGGTATGGATTCGCAAAAAAACCTTTTTCGGGCAAAAGTTGCCTCAACGTTGTTAAAATTTAGAACAGCAATGTTTTGTTACAAAAATTATGTACTTGACTATGTTGGGAGTTGGGCGCACTCCTGTAAGCCAAGCTTCTGGGCGTCAAAGTTTTGAGGGAATAAGGGACTTGTCAGCATGCCTACCCTACAGGAACTGACTACCCCGCGTCCGCGGGTGGTGAAATACCCCAAATCCGCCCTCCTTCACCACTCGATTAAACCTCAAGTACTTCACTCGTTACTCTAAAATACCAACTGATTAACATTGGACTTCAATTTTCGTCAAAACGCCTTAAAGGTAATATACCATGATGGTATATTACATTATTTAACGGACGTTTGCCAAACAAAACAAGGTCGAGGGAACCAGTAAAAAAATTATGCCAATTAATGACGTTAAGCAGTAATGCCATCAATAGTAGTAATAGTAATAAATATAGAAAAAAAACTAAAATCAACTGGATTGAGGATGTCGCTACTAAACACAAGGCACCTCATTAACTCTCTGAACTAAACTGCAGATTCTACACCAAAAAACAAAATCAAGCGCGATGGATTCAGTAAAAAAAACTACAATAATTGACATTAACTACCAACGCCATCTGAGTTCAATAGTAAATAAATATAGAAAAAACCTAAAAACAACTGGATTGGAGATGTCACTAACGAAATACAAGGCACCTCATTAACTCTCTGAACTAAACTGCAAATTCTACAATAGCAAATCAGTACCCTTTCAAAAAGCATCTTTAAGTATATTAGGAGTAATTAAACAAACTCCCCTTCCCTTTTTTTATACCTTAAAAAAATATAATATTAACACACATGCTTACTATTTTTCTGGCAATTATAGTCTCAATTTGACAATCCTAGGATTAAATGTGTGTAAATATTTTTTCATCATTGAATTGTTCACTTGAGAGATTAACAAATGATTATAGGCATTCATACGATAATGTTGAACTCTCACACTTTTTAAATCCAACCTTCACGTATGACTGTCTTTGAACATTTTTTAATCCCTCTCACGCATTCATTGTGAAACTTACATTTTACGTTCATTTAAAATTAATTATAGTTACTCTTAGCTTTTCCCTGTTAAGGTCTATTTTTTGCCAGCCAGGACGCAATCACTAATTATTCTGGGCAAAATTTAAGAATAGCCCCTGCTCTTCCAAACTTAATAAATCATATTTATTCTGAATAGACTTTCTGGTGTCAAAAACAATTTTTCTTGGAAAGTTATGAATCAAACCCTTTAAAATATGCAAATTTCAGCTTTAAACGTAAAAAACAAAATTTTTATTAACTGGAATAAATTTATAATGAATACCATAATTATATAACAACCAGGGAAATTAAGCCCAAACCTCATTCGGACAACTATATTTAGTTTTGGGAGAGAAGAGATGGAAGTACAATACTCCTTTTAAACACGACTGTGTAAGAACGGATACCAAAAATTGTTAATGGGGCAAGATATTGTATTAAGAGGTAGAAATATATGTGGTCAGCATAAATAGCACTGTCATAGACAGTTTACAACAATGGAGAATTCATACCATTTACACCAGAAGGCCGGGCTACCTGGAGGACAGAAAGCCGCTGCTTTTGCGCTCTAGATATCCTGACCTTCTGGTGTAAATAGTTTGAGTCCACCATGAGTGTAAACTATGTATGACTCAATAGGAGTCGGGCAACCCTGACTTAAACGGACAAAGACAGAAGCCAAATGTTCTCGTGTTACCGTTCAATGTCAATAAAAATATTGGGCAAATCTAATTAACACTTTAAAACTACATGCCTTAATATGAAAGCCATAACTGAATGAAACTGGGATTCTCGACTGAAATTCTGATTCTTGACTCCGGCACTTGGTGAATTCGGTATTTGATGGTAACTTTGCCTCTTGACGGTAGCTCTGCTCGTTGTCGGTAATTTCAATCCTTCAGGGGAACTAAGGTACTTGACAGCAACTCCAGTACTAGTCCCAAACTCTGGTTCTTGGCAGTAAATCTGATGCTTGAGCGTTTCTCCTTGGCAGTAAATCTGATGATTGAGCGTTACTCATTGATAGTTCAGGAGAACTAAAGAAATGATGGCTGAAATGAAATGTTTGAATTATATCAATTGCACAATCGTCCTCTTAAAAGTATAAATAATAACATTCAAATTTCTTTATATTGACGCAACAAATATAAAAAAACGTAATAGAAAGAATAACAATTCTTAACAAAAGGGTAACAGTTAGATTGACTCACTCCACAAGACAATTTTAGTTAGTTGAGGTAAATATACTAGTCTCAAAACACTGGCTGTTGATCTTGGCCAGCTCGACCCTTCCAAAGAACCATGTGGATGTGGCATCATGGCGACGACTTGAAGCTTAGGCCTCGGACTTTCAAAAATCTATTGTAATCTTATTGTTCATTCAAGGAAGAAATTAACACTTTAATATCGTTTATAAATATTTAAACTTTTAACTTTTACGAATATTTTAAAAACTATCAATCACAGATTGCAAAAGTTTAATCTCAAAATACATCGCACATGATCGCACATCCACACTCACCAAGAACCGGCAGAAAAATGGGAATTGGATTGGAGCAGTAGGGCTGTTCGATACTACTCGATGCCAACTTGGTATCGAGTACTTCAATCTTTCGATACCGGTATCTAGTACCGTTTCTGAGATCCGATACAGGTATCGAGTATTTTAAAAAAATCCGAAGCATCGAGTACTTTTTTCCCTATCTTCCCCCCCCCCTGCGATCTAACGATGGTTTCATTTTTATAACTTGTGGCCAATCATTTGCTATATATTTTATCACGTGAATGTTTCCCTCATCGACATAGTCCCAAGAGGGTCCATCGTCCGTTCCTAGAGTTGACTCTTGACTGACGTCACTCGTTCTTGTATTAGCTTGTTCAACATGCGGCACCCGCGTGTTGCATGACGTCACTGTCATCCGATGCGCAATTTGCGAAGTGATTGGCCACCGTGGCCACGGCGCATGCGCTCAGGGGCGGGCCTCCCCTAATTTCTCGCGGATCCGGGTGAGGGTGACGGACTCAGTCAGTCAGTCTGCAGGTATACGCCGTAAATTGCCGCCATTAATTATCTGCGATGATGACTCGATGAGGTTCTTCTCTTCTTCTGTTCTTCATTCAACTTCTTTGTTTAAATTGTCTGTCGCTGTTGTAAGTTTAAACTCCCAAGTGCCAACCCCTAATCGGAATTAAACTTAATAATTTAACAATGTTAAGTGAGTATAACTAAAAATAAGTGACGCGGAAAACCACATTTAATCATAATAGGCTATGGCGGCTAGCTATTATTTTTTAAAAACTTTAAGCCTTTGCGCTTAGCGGGAAAGCGTGACGTCGCGCGGCGGCGTGAGAAGTGAGAACGACTTAACGAAATCAAGCAATAGTAAGCTATGGCGGCTACTCATTTTTTTTATAAACGATAGAGACATTCCGCGTTGGGTTTCGTCCCAGTTCTTCAATTTGTCGATTGTCAGTAATCAATCGTTGGTTTAATTAAAAGTAAGTATTGAAATACTATGTATCAAGCTTGTGAGTTAAATAATTTAATGTTTTGATTTTTATTTTATTTATAATGCAGTTTAGTTACAAATTCTTAGAGCCTGACAATCCTAAGATAACATCGCTATTTTTGCATTGAATTTACGAATATACTAGTGAACTACAATTACTACTTAGTCAAGCGGAGTCAATATTCAAGGTCCTCTTTTGTGTAATGGTATGAAGTGAAATAATTGCAATATTGTGTCCTTTCCGCTGTATGTAATTAGTAACCACTATTTGTTTTCAGTAGTTTAGGCATTCACATACAATGCAGTTTAGTTACAAATTTTTAGAGCCTGACAATCCTAAGATGGCATCACTATTTTTGCATTGAATTTATGAATCTACTAGTTAACTACAATTACTACTTAGTCAAAGGGAGTCAATATTCAAGGTCCTCTTTTGTGTAATGGTATGAAGTGAAATAATTGCAATATTTTGTCCTTACTGCTGTATATAATTAGTAACCAATATTTATTTTCAGTATTTTAGGCATTCACATACAATGCAGTTTAATTACAAATTCTTGGAGCCTGACAATCCTAGGATGCCATCGCTATTTTTGCATTATAATTACTACTTAGTCAAGCGGAGTCAATATTCAAGGCTGTCTTTTGTGTAATGGTATGAACTGAAATAATTGCAATATTTTGTCCTTTCCGCTGTATGTAATTACCACTAATTATTTTCAGTAGGCATTCACCATTTTCTTGAATGCAATTTGACCATCTATTATTTGAAGTCCATCCAAAATTCCACTTTTGGTTCATTTACTTTTGGTTCATTTACTTTTGGTCCATTTATGTACATTTGAAGACTTCTACGTTTACATCTCTAAAGCAAAGAAATATGTGATTATGAAAAGTCCACTTGAAAATCTGTAAGTTCGAAACTTGGATATTGACCAGTATTGAACCTGGGAAAGCTGCAACTGCCCTTGGAAATCTAAAAGTCATCCCACACCTAAATTCCCTTAAAGAAATTCGTTATTTTGTTATTTGAGAAAGTCAATTTTGTTATTTCTAAAATTTATAGTGGAAGTTTTATAGTCCATTTTAGGTTAGATTCATTTTACACTTGTTTAATTGCAAAGACAAGAGTGATGTAGACCCTCTTCATAGTTAATAATGTGGTTGAGAAGTATTTAGTATTTTTATTGTATAACCAACCATAAATTATTGGTATACCAAAATGGCCCCCATTAAGAGAAAAAGTGCAGCATGGGATCATTTCACTAAACGAACTAAAAATATTGCGGCATGTAATTATTGTGACAAACTTATTTCGACATCTGGTAACACGAGTAATTTACTTAAACATTTACGAACTAATCATCATCTAAACGTTGAATCCAAGACAGACCAACCTGACCTTTTAGTACCAAAAGCCCCTACTGCACTTTCAATCGAAAATGAAAACCCCACGATATTATTGGGAACCGCGACTTCAATCGAAAATGAAAACCCTACCGCGACTTCGTTACCAAGTACAAGTACATCTTCAACTGAATCAGTAGCGTTAAAAAATACCTAGCATCCAAGTAGCTTCAGAAACTCACAACCAGCGAACTTTAACCGAAAGTTTTCATAGAGCAGCAGCATTTAATTCGGGAGGCAATAAGAATTTAGAACTCACTGATGCTATTCAGTTCATGGTTGCTCGAGACCTATTGCCCCTTAGTGTGGTTGACGGAGAGGGCTTTCGTTATTTAATGAAAGTTGCAGTCCCCCGTTATAAACTCCCATGTAGGAAAACAGTAACGGCTGGTTTAGATTTAAAATACACAAAATTAGTTGAAACTCTTAAATCTGTAATAAATTCTGTAGAACATGTTTCATTAACTTCCGATATATGGTCGGAAAGTTGTTCTAACACCTCTTTTATTGGGGTTACGGTTCATTACATTTTTGAGGAAGAACATAGATCGCATAATTTGACTGTAGAGGAGTTCCCAGGTAGCCACACTTCGGAGGCCATTGCAACGAAATTATCTGAAATTTTAGCTGATTGGAATATATCAGTTATGAAAGTGGTAGGCTGTGTCACAGACAATGGAGCCAATATTGTTAGGGCAGTAAAAGACACCTTTGGTGAATTTAAACATTTACCGTGTTTTGCTCATACGTTAAATCTGGTGGCCCAAGAATCGTTATCTCTCGACAAACCAAAGACTTTAGTTAAAAAAGTCAAAACCCTTGTACATTTTTTTAAATCTAAGCCTCGGTCAAGGTAGCGTTATGTTGATGTTAATCATGTTATAGGAATAGGCAACATTAACTTCGGTTGAGATAAAAGCCAGACATTACGAATACTGTTGGTATGTTCAAATTAATTATTAATCTTACTGGTAGATCAATTAATTACTACATTATTATCTGTGACAGCTAGGACACATCAATCAGCTGAAGGGGTAAATTTTACACCTTGATGATGAAACCTCCGTTGGCTGAACGCTAGCGACAACTTTTCAAGGGAAATAATGACAAACAGAACTTACATAGTCTTTCATTTAATAACATTTTATATTTGCATTATATAAATTTAAATTTCGTATTAAACGTGCAAAAGATTGCTGTTCATTGGTTCTCTAACATGTTTTCTTAATTTTTCGACATACTAACGTAGCTTTTGTATTTTGAGGGCTCGTTTTTTTTAAAGGCGCTTATAACACGATGTATAGTTAAAATTATATTTATTTTGGTTTATGTTTAATGTGTAACACACTGTTTAGTGTTACAGTGGTTCTGCAACTAAGCCTTGATTCTAAAATTATCGTAGGTAAATATAAAAGAAACGAAAGTGTTCATTTTCAAAAATTGTTTCAAACTACAACACTTACAGGTCTTGGTTTTGGTTTTAAGGGGATCCATTCTCAAGCTCTTTATTTCATAACGTTTTTTGTTTGGTTAATTAACATACATTTTGGTTAAATATGTAATACACTAGTTTTTGGTAAGTTTCAGAAATTAACGGAGCCAAATGACAAAGAGATGGATTTAATAGCTTTCATTTCAACATAATTATAACCATATAGATTTATTCATTTAATAACTTTTTTGATTGAAACTAGGCCTTAAAAGTCTGGGAAAAGTCTGGTATATAGAAAATGCGCCAAAAAAGTCTGGGAAATTAAAAATGGGTCTAAAAATTCAGGGGAAAGTATGGGAAATTGAAAATGGCCGGGCCTAAAAAGTCAGGGACAAGTCTGGGAAATTGAAAATGGAACTGAAAAGTCCGGGACAAGTCTGGGAAATTGAAAATGGGCCTGAAAAGTCCGGGACAAGTCTGGGAAATTGAAAATGGGTCTGAAAAGTCAGGGAAAAATCTGGGAAATTGAAAATGGTCCTAAAAAGTCAGGGAAAAGTCTGGGAAAGTGAAAATGGTCCTAAAAAGTCAGGGTAAAGTCTGGGAAAATGAAAATGGACCTTTTTAAAGGTCAGGGTGAAAATATATTAGAGGGAAAGTCTGGATAACAGTATCAGGGTAACCAGAAAATGTGTTGTCTGACTGTCTGAGATTTGACCAAAGCCCCAAATGCGCCTAGCTTCTTTAAATTTAGAAAAATATATATACAGGGTGGCTTCGGTATTTGTGGCCAATAGCTTCTATGGGATAGTATTATTCCACTGAAAATAGTATGTTTCCTACCATATTGTGTTGAAGGATTCATATCGTGAATAATGTAATGCAATAGACTGCTGTAATCGAAATAATGTTTAACGTATTGCCTACAGTTTAAGACTTGATTGCTCAGTGTAAAACAAGTATTTATTGTGGACAATCGTCCCTGATACTTATTAACAAAATGTACGGTGTATGGTAATTCCAGGGAAGCTAAACGCCTGTACGCGCAGAAATATCCAGATAGGCAGCAACCAAGCCGGAATCTTTCCCGAAGATCTTGGCAAACCTTTCGACTGGCGGTTCGTTCAAAAAACGTGAAAGTCAACCGCGTTCCGATAGAATAGTAGGAAACAGAGACGGAAATCATGTACCTGTGGTAGCACTTGCTCGTCTTCATCAGCACCCATGTACAAGTAGTCGAGCTGTTGCGACTGACCTTGGTTGTAGCCATCACACAGTTCTAAAGATTTGGCATGCACATCACTATCACCCGTACAAACTACATCTGCACCAGGGATTGCAGGACGGTGATAATTTAAAACGAATCGACCTTTGGTTGTTTCTTCGCGAACGTATTCAATACGAACCCAACTACCTGTCTACACTCCTGTATTCTGACGAAGCCACGTTTCATTGCGATGGTACTATCAATCGGCATAACATGCATTATTGGTCCGTGGACAATCCGCATTATCTTCGTGAACACAAGCACCAGGTTCAGTGGAAGACAAATATCTGGGGAGGAATTGTTTTGAACCACGTAATAGGTATTTGTTAGTTAAATTGTCTGACCTACCAAATTCAACCGTTTTATTATCATAGGTCCGAATTTTTTTGAGAGAAACGTTGACGGCATCTCGTTACCTTAATTTTCTTCAAACGGACCTTGAAGATGCTTTAGACGAACTACCATTGGCCACAATACGGACTATGGTCTTCCAGCAAGACGGGGCCCCACCTCACTACGGTGTCCTTGTCCGTCAGTGGCTAGATCTTCGCTTTCCAAACCGCTGGATAGCAAGAGGGGGTCCTATACCTTGGCCTCCGAGATCACCCGATTTGACGCCAATGGATTTCTTTTTATGGGGACATGTGAAGGCCAGAGTCTACGAGACTGCGCCACCTTCCTTAGAAGAATTACAAGTTGGGAAACCAAAATAAACCTCTCCGAGCCGAGACGAATTTACTTTCTAAACACAGGTCCACCAGCATATGAGAAAAACCGGAAATACATAGTTCAAATTGGCGAAATAATGCCAAGATCTTTAGCAAAGGCTTAAGCGTTTAACAATTTCCTTTGTATCCTCAATTATTCTAATGAGGACCTAAAATGTATCACTGAAGGGTGTATTTTACTTTCGGCTCACTCTGAACCGTTAACACCTCCTATAAGAGGAGGCGAAACAAAGACATTTCCAGTTTAAATCTAGGGTATCTTATTTCACAGACCCAATCGTTTCAGCACTTGTGGATAGATGAAGAATTAACACCCATATTATCTAATGAATATAAGAAATGCGATTACACTATATATATAAAAATAGTAAAGCTGAATTAAAAAGTAAACACCAAATTTGAAATGTTAATATCAAAAGATGTTCTTGGAATATTAAGATGAAACAGAGCTTTATAGCTACACAACTACTTAAAGAATTGTAATGCCGAAAAGTATTTAAAATATTTCCATTTAATATTCTGCAAAAAGGAAATGTTATCGTTTTATAAGAGATCTTATCATCATACTCGCAATTTATTAACTTTGATGTGCGTGTAGTGTTTCGATTTGGATGCAATCTTCATTACTCGTTCTATATAAACTCTCACTTGTGTCATTACATAGAAATAAGTTTATCTTAAATAATTAATTAAATATGAATGATATTAATTATTTTAATCGCCAGTAAATAACTTTAAAAATATTTAAATCGTTTAAAATAAAGTTGTTCCTATTATCTTTCGAAACTTTGCTAATATTGACATTTAAAGTGAAGGGTACCCCTCTTGCCCGCTTTCTTCAAATTTTGGGGTATATATACGATCCGTTTCCATTATAATAATAGATAAAAACGCATTCGCGTGAATCGATGGTGGAAGCCCTGCCATTGGGAGGCTAGACGTTTCTCGTAACCCTAGCCGATCGCCGCGTATATCTTAAAACCTAACGATGGAGAAGAAGCCGGAATGAACAAAGACCTGAAGATGGTGGTGCATAGAAGCTGGTGTCAATGTGGGATTGACGAAGAACAGAAGATAGTGGTGCTTACGAGCCAGAAAGTACAGGCTAGTGTCAATGTGGGATTGACGAAGAACAGAAGATGGCGGTGCTTACGAGCCAGCAAGTACAGGCAAGTGTCCATGTGGGATGGACAAAGACTAGCAGATTGTGGTCCTTAGAAGCCAGTTAGTAAAGACGTGTTGGCAGATGAATGGCCAAATTTCCGTGAACCGCGAACGCGTTCCGGAAATCGGGTATTTGTTTGCTCCGATTTGTAAACTGCGAAGGCGGTCACGTGAGGTCTGACAGACAGACAGACACACAGACAGACAGACACGTCCAGTGCAATACCTCTCCGTGACGTCATCGTCACTCGGAGAGGTAAAAAATCCGCAACTTAACTTGGCAATAAAATGTCCTACAAGACCTAAATCCCAAATACACGCTAACATGTTAAATTGTGGTTAGTTAAAGGTAAGGCACCTGTTTTCTATTGATTTTCCTTTCCTACACATCACAGGAAGTTAGCTTCTCAGGGGCTAACCGACACGGTTTTAGCTTTACTGACAAGTGACTTTGTATTTTACCTTAATTTTCAATGGGAAAACGCGTTTCAGTTGACAGTAGAGGGGTTACCTTTACTGACAGGTTAGTAGTGCTGTGCGAGTACTCGATAAGAGATTTTCTGAGACTCGAAAAAGTTTCGAGTATCAAACCAAGGCTCGATAAATTCTCGAACCTGCTTTTGGAAAGCCTTGACATCTGAAAATAGGATGTAGTAGCTATAAAAATCTACAAAAAGGAATTCTTATTGGTTAACAGACGCACATTAGTGCTCATTGGGTAGTTTAGATCAAAATGCCAGTGCAATGTAGTAGGGTAGTAGCTCCTAGTTGGTAAAATAGTGCAAGTAAAAGTAACGAAATACTGTTATAGGCGCGTTTACTACTATTATTTTATTTATTTATTTATTTTTTAAGTTTAGGTTAGAAATTTTCGTTTGGAACTTTGCGCGAAGTATAACAATGGCTACAAGTGACTTCGGTGAGGAATGAGATTCCGAAGAAGATATTAATGGGGAATTAAGTTAGTTAAATTTAAAGGGAAGAAGACTTATACCGTCTGGGAATTGATGGAAGTAGTTGTCGATGATCAAAATTACACCAAATGTCTATTATCAGAGCAATAAATTAACAGAAAGTGTGAAAACACTTGAAAATCAATTCCCAATTACTCGATAAATACTCGAAACAAATTTTCCAACTACTCGATACTCGATTCGAGTACTCGAGACTCGGCTCGATACTCGAGCTTGGCCTCCGCACCCCTTTTCGCAAATTTATCGGCTTGCTCATTGCCATAATATCCGCTATGCCCTGGCACCCAGTACAGCAGAACCCTGTTGCAGGATGCCAGTCGCGCTAGCAGGTCGAGGCAGCTACGCACCAGTTGAGAAGAAATCTGACACTGGTTCAGAGCGTTCAGGGCAGCCTGACTGTCAGAATAAATTCTCACAGTCCGTCCGGTATACCCTTTGTTAATACAGTAATCTGCGCAATAACAGATCGCGGCAATTTCAGCCTGGAACACACTAGCGAAGGTGCCCAGGCAAGCAGAAAAGCCGACCCTTGTGGTTTGACAGTAATAGCCGGCGCCAGCGCCGGAATCAGTCTTGGAGCCATCGGTGAACCAAATGGTTTCACCCCCAGTGCCAAGAGGCAGCAGGTTAGTCCACTCTGCCCGACTGGGGAAGTGGATGCTGAATGGCTTAGTGAAATCAAAACTGGTAACGGTTTTGTCAGAGCACATCGTAAGCGACGGCTCAAGTGCGGCGTACTCCCGAAAGAGCTTCGTATGGCTGTAATCCCAAAGTCTTGGAACCCAACAGCCACTAATGTTGAGCCTGTAGGCTCCCATGACAGCCTCCTCCTCAATGAAGAGATGAAGAGGAAGCATGTCAAGGAGCACCTCCAGGGAAGCAGTTGGGGTCGATCTCATGGCCCCCGTAACACCAATGCAGGCAAGCCTTTGAAGCTTGCGCAGGGCAGCCTGCACCGTCTTAAGCCGGACCCTTGTCCACCAGACAAGTGCCCCGTAAGATAGTATGGGTCTGATGATCCCAGTATAGAGCCAGTGTACAGCCTTGGGGTTGAGGCCCCAAGTCTGGCCGACAGAGCTCCTGGTCCTCCAGAAGAGCATCTTGGCCTTCTTAATACACCGATCAAGATGCGGATTCCATGTGAGTCTACAATCAAAAGTCACCCCCAGGTATTTCACCTCGGAGGACTTTGTCAGGACCTGGCCAAAGAAAGAGATATCATTGAACAGATCCTTAGTATTCTTCCTCGTAAAAGGAACAAGGACAGTTTTATCAGGATTAACGGTGAGGTTAACCGCCTGACACCATTGCTCCACGCTAGAGAGAGCAGATCTCATAAGCGCGGTAACAGTATCCGGGAACTTCCCCGTAAAGACTATCGCTACATCGTCCGCATACCCGAAGCAGCAACAGCCCCCAGCACCCCCGAGCCTCCCCAGGAGCTCGTCCACCACCAGGCACCACAACAGGGGGGAGAGCACTCCACCCTGAGGGCAGCCCCTGCTGGTAGTCACCCCTAGAGAGTCCCCAAGGAGGGACGCCGACACCTCGCGGTCGGTAAGCATGGACTTGATCCAGCGGCCAAGAGTGGCGCTGATGCCAAATCTCTCAACAGCTTCAGTAATAACCGAGCTAGAGACCTTGTCAAAGGCCCCCTCGATATCGAGGAAGACAGCCAGTGAAATTTCCTGAAACTCGAATGCCCTATCCAGGCAATTCGTAAGGCCGTGAAGGGCAGTCTCAGTGGATTTGCCTTTTTGGTAGGCAAATTGTGAAGAAGAGAGAGGAGTTACCGAAAGTACCTCGTCTCTGATGTACCTGTCCACCAACTTCTCCAGAATTTTGAGGAAGAAGGAGGTCAGGCATATGGGTCTAAATGCTTTCGCCTCGAGATAGGAAGCCTTCCCGGGCTTGGGAATAAAGATGACCCTAGAGCGTTTCCAGTCACGAGGTATGTGACCGAGAGCAATGCAAAGTCTGTAGATCTTGCATAGCGGAGAGGCGATGTGGTCTAAGCCCTCCTGCAAAAGCAGAGGGAAGACCCCATCGGGTCCCGGAGACTTGTAGGGCTCAAAACAGTTGACAGCCCACCGAAGCTTGGGAATCGTGACAACCTGTCTGGCTACAAGCCAGTCTTCCCTCTTAGCCCTGTGCAGGACAGGGTAGAGAGAGTCAGGGTTTGTTGGATTAATAAAAGTAGAATCAGGAAAATGGACCTCCAGCATATGCTTGAGAGTCTCAGCCCCAGATTTAGTGTACACACCCTCCCGTAGCTTAATAGCATTAAGTCGATGTGTGCTGTCGTGCGCTAGAATCTTCATGACCCTAGCCGTGGCAGGGACATTGGAGATTTGCTCACAGAAGGTCCGCCAGGAGTCCTTCTTAGCAGCTCTAATGGCCCTGTTGTAGGCGTTAAGGGACTGCCTGTATCCAGCCCAGTCACCCGTGCGCTTGGCTTTGTTAAAGAGCCTGCGCGTGTATTTACGAAGCCGGCTGAGATCCGCGTTCCACCAAGGGACAAGCCTCGAGCGGTTGACGGTCTTAAGTGGGCAGTTCCGGTGGAACGACTCCATGATGGAGCACTGTAAATCACCAGCAGCCCGATCAAG
The DNA here is from genome assembly GCF_054372755.1 of Phalangium opilio. Classification (NCBI taxonomy): domain Eukaryota; kingdom Metazoa; phylum Arthropoda; class Arachnida; order Opiliones; family Phalangiidae; genus Phalangium; species Phalangium opilio. The sequence continues at coordinate 7,685,846 of NW_028324160.1, read as the reverse complement.
ATCCTTAGGTGAAGTAAGTTTAAGAGTGTGACCCCCTCCGTAGCGTAGGATTAGGTCTTCCCTATAGCCGGCCCAATTAGTCCGTTTTGGGTTGCGTATCTCCGTCCCCGCCGGGACAGAAGTAATCGCGACAGTAAAGCAGATGTGCCTATGATCCGACAGAGACGGTTCATTTGACACATGCCAGTTAGACACGGAAGACACGAGGTTTTCTGTGGCTAGCGTGAGGTCAATGACCTCCCTTCTATTAGAAGTAACAAAAGTAGGTTCATTGTTTTGATTAAGAATATAGAGTTTACAACCAACTAAATATTCTAGTAAATCATCACCCCTCTTGTTGCAGTCAGAGCTGCCCCACGTGATGTGATGAGCATTGGCATCGCAGCCAATGATTAGTTTGTCCCCTCTCTTTTCACATTGATTGACCAAATTGATCACCTCAATTGTCGGGAGAGAGTCCGCGTCGTGGGCAAAGTATGCGGAGGCAGCCGTGATAGTCAACTTGGCATGCCCAGTGGCCAGGACTAGATTCACGGCCGCCGTGTCCTGGGACGTGTACAGCGGTAGAGAGATACAACAAAGATCCCTCCGAACCAAAATACACGCCCTAGGTCTAGCAGCAGTTTGGTCATAGAATAGTGACCCCGCCGCGTCACTATAGGACTTAGCCTTTTTCGACGCCGCCTGCGAGGTACTTGGTGAGGGAGTCGAATCCTCCGCTCTGGGCCTCTTCATTGGGTTGTCACGAGCCATCGCACCCCCAGCGGCGGTGGAGACCGTTTCAGACCCCGATTTGACCTTTTGCCGAGCAATCCGTCGTTTGAGACGACGACGCAAGGTACTTTTCGAGGGCTTGCCAGACACACGCACCGATAAATCGGCACGAGTATCGCTGGATACAAGCCCTTGTGAAGTGGTATCAGTGTGGGTTCTGCCTTGAGCAGACCCCTGCACCGTAGGTTTGGTAGTGTTAGAGTTGTTTTGATTTAATTTATCCATGGGAATCCCACGAGTAAGGGGGCAAGTAAAAGGTCACCACCCGGTAGTCCCCCACCCGGGTGGAAGGCTAGATACAACGGGGTGTCGCCCGGTGCCCCGAGGGGATCGTTAGCGATACCGAAGTTTTACTTCCCCAGTACCATGCAGCCCTCGGCACGATGCCTCAACACCTTGGCTTGGGAAGGGCGCGTATCCGCTTAGCCCACACAACGTAGTGGTTAACCAGCTCTCACCACCGAGGAGGTGTGATACTCCGCATCGATGAGGACCCAAGCTAGCGTGTGTGAAGTTAAAAACGCGAGCGGGAAGCCAAAGCAAGGGGGGGAAAAAGATACACCCCATCTAGCTTGCGTCCCCAACTTCGAGAGCTTGTAATAAGAGATACATTTATTTTAATATTATAATATTTAATTCCTTTTATATTTAGAAAAAGCAGCCGTTCTTTTAATTAAGCTATAATCAGTTATGTTACCTGAACTTTTCCTTTAAATGAGACTTGCCCTTTAAGTCACCTTACATTATAAATTTTATTTTAAAATAAAAAAAAAAAAACCGATATGGGGACAAGTTAAACTGTCCTTCCGATACCTTTACTACGTATTAAACCCATATCCCTTGTCATTACAGGATATTACCTAGTAAGTAAGGCATACAGAACGGGCGTGGGGACGCCATCTTCTGAAGTGGTTAGAAGTTAAAAACCGAGATTTCTTGCAACCCCCCCCCTCATCCCCCCTGAAGCCTTAGGCAAGTTTTACCTTTGCCTTTAGCCTTATCCTTAACGCTAGCAGGTTCGAATGCTTTAAAGTTTTGAAGAGAAAAATCAATAGGATTTTAAAAGTACTCGTGCATCGAGAAAGAGGAGAGAAGAGCCTTGGCTGTGCACTGCTTGCAAGCCTTGGGCCTTAAGGCTATCAGGTTTTGCCTGCATGGTAAGGTTAGAGCTAGCTGACCTAGGTTAGGTATATAACCAGAAGTAAGATGAGACTAGAAGTAAAGAGCTCTAGCATTGGTAATAAATCCTGGCACTATTGAACAAATTTGAGGATTTATTTTTATGCCGCTTCCATCGCGCCTACACTAGAGAGAAAAAAATTGGTCGAGTTCCAAAATATTTCCTACCCCCTTTCCCTCAACGTAAAACCGCGGAACACGGACGCGGGTGCTTGAATCTAGTTCGGCCGTCACCGCCGCGAGCGTCTCACGTTTTGCAGGGGTAAATTCAGAAACCGCTACCGGCCAACCGTTGGTGGGTTATCAAGAATATTCACTTTCGCCAAGTGAAGAATTTGGTTAGCTCAGTACTTCTAGTCTCATCTTACTTCTGATATAACTCGCGGAGCCTTTTATTTCATTATTAAATAATTCATAATATTGATGTTATTCTGGAGATGAACAGAATTGAATCAGACTTTGTGAAGTTGAAGTTTCGTCTTTTAAATAATTAAGTAGGAACGTTACAATTGTTTACTTGTTTATTTATTTATTTATTTATTTATTTATTTAGATTTTCCACTGAAAGCAATCTATAGCAAAGACTTGTTAAGCTTCGTTCCACGAATTTTAATATTTTAAAATTATGAATAATTGAATTATTTAAATTGCTATGCTAAAATCTTTAAAATGGAAGGGGACAAATTATAGTTATTTTTTTTTAATTTTAAGGATTCTTCTACTAATTATAAGGCCAATCTACGTAGTGAAATATTAAATGAAATACGCATGAATTATTTCAAAAATTGAAATTAGTTTGATGAGATTTCATACGTAATTTTATATTTGCACTTTCGACCAATCGCGTAACGCCCCAGCTGCCTAAGTTTTTGTTAACAAAAAAAAGGTATTGTTTTACTGATTCTTTTACTAATTTTAAGACCAATCTGCATAGTGAAATATTAAACTAAACACCCCATGAATTCTTATTAAATTTAAATTACTTTCGTGAGATTTCGTGAATAAATTGAAATTTGCACCTCCGACCAATGGCGTAACGCCCCAGCTGCCTTCTTGTTAAAAACAAAACTCCCGTGGCACGCGCTAGGCCTATATATCACGCGCAATTTATATCAAATCTCGCGCCAAATTTCACGCTACATGGAGCATGTCACGTGAATTTTGTTAAAAAGAACGCAGAGGCGTTAAGCGATTGGTTGGAGGGGCAAATTTAAAATTATCTATGAAATCTTAATATCATCAAAACTAATTTGAATTTTAAAATAACTCTGAGATACTTATTTCCTAGATGTTTCATTATGCAGATTAGTTTTATAATTAGTAGAAGAATCGATACACTAAAACCAAAAAGCCTGGATTTTCCTTTACACCCTCTTTTTAAAATAATTCAATTAAGTTTAAAATAAAATACAGTTTAACCTATTTTAAAGTTGAAAATAAGTTTCTTTTTTCAAGCCTACGTTGGAACCACAAACAGCAATTTTCAAAAATATTTCTAACTAGTCTAGAATATTTTACAAGAAAATCCAGACTTAAATATTGGGTGGTCTTTTTGGTAAAAAGTAGAGAGGCTACTTTATCTATATTCGAGGGGTCGGTCAGTTAATCTCAACGTAAACGTGCACAGTGGTTATCTTCTCTATGTCATTACTATTTTTGACTGATAAATAGATATCAAGCAACGTGGTCTGGATTAATCTCGAACTTAGAATATAATAAATATGAGTGTTTAATATTGGATTAATTAGTAACCCTCGCCACAAGGGCAAGGGCAATTCAAAAATTGAATTCAGTAGCTCTTTACGCTCCATCGCACGGAAAAATTTAGTAAAAGGCGAAATTTTTATGCGTGATGTGATGAAGCGAGCTTTTCCCCCCGCTATCCGTATAAATACAAAGATAGCAGGGATAACAATTTAGTGGGAACGGATGGTATTTGAAGAAAAATTGGAACGCCAAAGCGCACCATATATGTTCGCGTTATCTTAATTATTAACGTTTTATAATTAGATAAAACTTAACCGATACTTTTAGTATGTGTAAACAACGTTCATCTATCATACTGTCAAAAAATAATTTGATTATGTATATTTATAACATTGTTATTACAATATTTAGCATTTTTGAAAAACATTTTATTTCCGAATCTTATGTATTTTAGATTAAAATTTATCTCTTATCAAGTTTATATATTTCACATACTCATTTAATGAATTATATTAATTAATATCGGTTTAATATTACTTAAATATTGTTAAAAGAAAAAATAGAACATGCTTGTGCCATGGCAACGTGACGTCATTAAAAAAATATCATAAGTTGCCGAAAATCCTAAATATCATCTATAAAATATAAACCATATTTTTTTCAACACAGTGTCAAGATACATCGTTTACATAACGGCATAGCTCAAAACAAGCAGTATATGGTATCTCTCAAAGCAGACACCCCGTTAGAGAAAACAAGTTGGGAAACCAAAATAAACCTCTCCGAGCCGAGACGAATTTACCTTCTAAACACAGGTGCACCAGCCAATGAGAAAAACCGGAAATACATAGTTCAAATTGGCGAAATATTGCCAAGGTCTTTAGCAAAGGCTTAAGCGTTCAACAATTTCCTTTGTATCCTCATTAATTCTAATGAGGACCTAAAATGTATCACTGAAGGGTGTATTTAACTTTCGGCTCACTCTGAGCCGTTAACACCTCCTATAAGAGGAGGCGAAACAAGGTCATTTCTAGTTTAAATCTAGGGTATCTTATTTCACAGACCCAATCGTTTCAACATTTGTGCATAGATGAAGAATTATCATCCACATTATCTAATGAATTTCAAAAATGCGTTTACACTATATATAAATGTAGTAAAGCAGAATTAAAGAGTAAACACCAAATTTGAAATGTTAATATCAAAAGATGTTCTTCGAATATTCAGATGAAACAGAGCTTTATAGCTACACAACTACTTAAAGAATCGTAATGCCGAAAAATATTTAAAATATTTCCATTTAATATTCTGCAAAAAGGAAATGTTATCGTTTTGTAAGAGATCTTATCATCCTACTCGCTTTATATTAACTTTGATATGCGTGTAGTGTTTCGATTCAGATGCAATCTTCATTACTCGTTCTATATTAACTCTCACTTGTGTCAGTACATAGAAATAAGTTTATCTTAAATAATTAATTAAATATAAATGATATTATTTATTTTAATCGCCAGTAAATAACTTTAAAAATAGTTAAATCGTTTAAAATAAAGTTGTTCCTATTATCTTTCGAAACTTTGCTAATATTGACGTTTAAAGTGAAGGGTACCACTCTTGCCCGCTTTCTTCAAATTTTGGGGTATATATACGATCCGTTTCCATTATAATAATAGATAAAAACGCATTCGCGTGAACCGATGGTGGAAGCCCTGCCATTGGGAGGCTAGACGTTTCTCGTAACCCTAGCCGATCGCCGCGTATATCTTAAAACCTAACGATGGAGAAGAAGCCGGAATGAACAAAGACCTGAAGATGGTGGTGCATAGAAGCTGGTGTCAATGTGGGATTGACGAAGAACAGAAGATAGTGGTGCTTACGAGCCAGAAAGTACAGGCTAGTGTCAATGTGGGATTGACGAAGAACAGAAGATGGCGGTGCTTACGAGTCAGCAAGTACAGGCAAGTGTCCATGTGGGATGGACAAAGACTAGCAGATTGTGGTCCTTAGAAGCCAGATAGTAAAGACGTGTTGGCAGATGAATGGCCAAATTTCCGTGAACCGCGAACGCGTTCCGGAAATCGGGTATTTGTTTGCTCCGATTTGTAAACTGCGAACGCGGTCACGTGAGGTCTGACAGACAGACAGACAGACACACAGACAGACAGACACGTCCAGTGCAATACCTCCCTGTGACGTCATCGTCACTCGGAGAGGCAAAAAAATCCGCAACTGAACTTGGCAATAAAATGTCCTACAAGACCTAAATCCCAAATACACGCTAACATGTTAAATTGTGGTTAGTTAAAGGTAAGGCACCTGTTTTCTATTGATTTTCCTTTCCTACACATCACAGGAAGTTAGCTTCTCAGGGGCTAACCGACACGGTTTTAGCTTTACTGACAAGTGACTTTGTATTTTACCTTAATTTTTAATGGGAAAACGCGTTTCAGTTGACAGTAGAAGGGTTACTGACAGGTTAGTAGTGCTGTGCGAGTACTCGATAAGAGATTTTCTGAGACTCGAAAAAGTTTCGAGTATCAAACCAAGGCTCGATAAATTCTCGAACCTGCTTTTGGAAAGCCTTGACATCTGAAAATAGGATGTAGTAGCTATAAAAATCTACAAAAAGGAATTCTTATTGGTTAACAGACGCACATTAGTGCTCATTGGGTAGTTTAGATCAAAATGCCAGTGCAATGTAGTAGGGTAGTAGCTCCTAGTTGGTAAAATAGTGCAAGTAAAAGTAACGAAATACTGTTATAGGCGCGTTTACTACTATTATTTTATTTATTTATTTATTTTTTAAGTTTAGGTTAGAAATTTTCGTTTGGAACTTTGCGCGAAGTATAACAATGGCTACAAGTGACTTCGGTGAGGAATGAGATTCCGAAGAAGATATTAATGGGGAATTAAGTTAGTTAAATTTAAAGGGAAGAAGACTTATACCGTCTGGGAATTGATGGAAGTAGTTGTCGATGATCAAAATTACACCAAATGTCTATTATCAGAGCAATAAATTAACAGAAAGTGTGAAAACACTTGAAAATCAATTCCCAATTACTCGATAAATACTCGAAACAAATTTTCCAACTACTCGATACTCGATTCGAGTACTCGAGACTCGGCTCGATACTCGATAAGGGAAAATTTCAATACTCGAGACTCGACTCGAAACCAAAAATGCAAGACTCACACAGCCCTACAGGTTAGAACGTATTTTTCGCTCTGTTTGTATGGGAGAACTTGTTTAACTTGACAGTAAAATCAATACTATCGTAGACTTAACAGTGCTTTGAGGTTAGGTTGACGGTAATACAGGTTTGGGATATGGTTTTTCAGCGGATTTAACGTGCGTATTAAGGTAAATGTAACTTTTGCTTTTAATTCAGCGATAATGTTTTTCTCTCTGTTTATAAAATGGGTTTTTAGAAGAGTATCATAACAGGGTTGCCAGAAAATGTCTCAAACTGAAATTCGGTAGCTTAGACTTATGCACGGTTTTCCTTGAATATAAGTACGATTTTTTAAGTATGATTAAAATTATTTGTCAATCAATATTAATAGGGATATTTGTTAAGAATATAATAATAAAAAATCTTAATTTCGAAAATAATTATTAATTTTAAAACATTTATTGTAGAAAGTCCAAAGCAGCTGGAACACGTGTTCAAAGTTGATTTCAAATTGAGAAAACCCAATCAAGAATTAAACTCTAATCCCCTGACGTTGTTTTAAATCTTAAATTCCCCTTAATATTTTTTTTTCCCAAAAATTAATAACCTTTTCATTGACCCTTTGGTAACCCACGCGCAAAACAATAATTGCCATGTTCTAGCAGCACTGTTTCCAAACTTAAAGTTAAGAGTTGCGTGACAAAATTTTAAAAATAGACCCTCAAAATCTTATATTTAAATGAACATATAGTTGCCAGTAAATTGTAAAGTTTTCTTTCAACCCCCGCCCCTTTACATAACTAATATAACGAAGATTAAGATTATTTCGACATAAATACTAAAAGCAGTGTATATTTTCAAGTTTGAAACATACAATTTAAAGATTAATTTCGTACAACTACATGCGTATCGTATCAACACGTGCCAACTGCTAAGCTACAACAGAAAGATAATTCATTATAGCTATTAAAAGCATAGTAGATGATTAAACCTACACAGCTCAAAAATATGATGATGATCATCATCATCATTATAAAAAAAACCCACAACAACTTCTCCACTGAAATAACAGACACTTTAGACTGGCGTGTTCAAAGAGTGAGAGCGTCTTTGGATTAAGAAAAGCAAAGATATTCAAAGAAATAATCTTTCTATTGGCTTGAGTCAGTGTCTATAGAACATCAAGCTGTTTCAAGGCCAAATAATACATGTCACCTCTTTGGTTTCCCTATATAATTACGTTACGGCTTGGCAAGCCGTGCCTACAAGTTCATCATCACAATAGAAGTTCATAACAGGTATGGATTCGCAAAAAAACCTTTTTCGGGCAAAAGTTGCCTCAACGTTGTTAAAATTTAGAACAGCAATGTTTTGTTACAAAAATTATGTACTTGACTATGTTGGGAGTTGAGCGCACTCCTGTAAGCCAAGCTTCTGGGCGTCAAAGTTTTGAGGGAATAAGGGACTTGTCAGCATGCCTACCCTACAGGAACTGACTACCCCGCGTCCGCGGGTGGTGAAATACCCCAAATCCGCCCTCCTTCACCACTCGATTAAACCTCAAGTACTTCACTCGTTACTCTAAAATACCAACTGATTAACATTGGACTTCAATTTTCGTCAAAACGCCTTAAAGGTAATATACCATGATGGTATATTACATTATTTAACGGACGTTTGCCAAACAAAACAAGGTCGAGGGAACCAGTAAAAAAATTATGCCAATTAATGACGTTAAGCAGTAATGCCATCAATAGTAGTAATAGTAATAAATATAGAAAAAAAACTAAAATCAACTGGATTGAGGATGTCGCTACTAAACACAAGGCACCTCATTAACTCTCTGAACTAAACTGCAGATTCTACACCAAAAAACAAAATCAAGCGCGATGGATTCAGTAAAAAAAACTACAATAATTGACATTAACTACCAACGCCATCTGAGTTCAATAGTAAATAAATATAGAAAAAACCTAAAAACAACTGGATTGGAGATGTCACTAACGAAATACAAGGCACCTCATTAACTCTCTGAACTAAACTGCAAATTCTACAATAGCAAATCAGTACCCTTTCAAAAAGTATCTTTAAGTATATTAGGAGTAATTAAACAAACTCCCCTTCCCTTTTTTTATACCTTAAAAAAATATAATATTAACACACATGCTTACTATTTTTCTGGCAATTATAGTCTCAATTTGACAATCCTAGGATTAAATGTGTGTAAATATTTTTTCATCATTGAATTGTTCACTTGAGAGATTAACAAATGATTATAGGCATTCATACGATAATGTTGAACTCTCACACTTTTTAAATCCAACCTTCACGTATGACTGTCTTAGAACATTTTTTTAATCCCTCTCACGCATTCATTGTGAAACTTACATTTTACGTTCATTTAAAATTAATTATAGTTACTCTTAGCTTTTCCCTGTTAAGGTCTATTTTTTGCCAGCCAGGACGCAATCACTAATTATTCTGGGCAAAATTTAAGAATAGCCCCTGCTCTTCCAAACTTAATAAATCATATTTATTCTGAATAGACTTTCTGGTGTCAAAAACAATTTTTCTTGGAAAGTTATGAATCAAACCCTTTAAAATATGCAAATTTCAGCTTTAAACGTAAAAAACAAAATTTTTATTAACTGGAATAAATTTATAATGAATACCATAATTATATAACAACCAGGGAAATTAAGCCCAAACCTCATTCGGACAACTATATTTAGTTTTGGGAGAGAAGAGATGGAAGTACAATACTCCTTTTAAACACGACTGTGTAAGAACGGATACCAAAAATTGTTAATGGGGCAAGATATTGTATTAAGAGGTAGAAATATATGTGGTCAGCATAAATAGCACTGTCATAGACAGTTTACAACAATGGAGAATTCATACCATTTACACCAGAAGGCCGGGCTACCTGGAGGACAGAAAGCCGCTGCTTTTGCGCTCTAGATATCCTGACCTTCTGGTGTAAATAGTTTGAGTCCACCATGAGTGTAAACTATGTATGACTCAATAGGAGTCGGGCAACCCTGACCTAAACTGACAAAGACAGAAGCCAAATGTTCTCGTGTTACCGTTCAATGTCAATAAAAATATTGGGCAAATCTAATTAACACTTTAAAACTACATGCCTTAATATGAAAGCCATAACTGAATGAAACTGGGATTCTCGACTGAAATTCTGATTCTTGACTCCGGCACTTGGTGAATTCGGTATTTGATGGTAACTTTGCCTCTTGACGGTAGCTCTGCTCCTTGTCGGTAATTTCAATCCTTCAGGGGAACTAAGGTACTTGACAGCAACTCCAGTACTAGTCCCAAACTCTGGTTCTTGGCAGTAAATCTGATGCTTGAGCGTTTCTCCTTGGCAGTAAATCTGATGATTGAGCGTTACTCATTGATAGTTCAGGAGAACTAAAGAAATGATGGCTGAAATGAAATGTTTGAATTATATCAATTGCACAATCGTCCTCTTAAAAGTATAAATAATAACATTCAAATTTCTTTATATTGACGCAACAAATATAAAAAAACGTAATAGAAAGAATAACAATTCTTAACAAAAGGGTAACAGTTAGATTGACTCACTCCACAAGACAATTTTAGTTAGTTGAGGTAAATATACTAGTCTCAAAACACTGGCTGTTGATCTTGGCCAGCTCGACCCTTCCAAAGAACCATGTGGATGTGGCATCATGGCGACGACTTGAAGCTTAGGCCTCGGACTTTCAAAAATCTATTGTAATCTTATTGTTCATTCAAGGAAGAAATTAACACTTTAATATCGTTTATAAATATTTAAACTTTTAACTTTTACGAATATTTTAAAAACTATCAATCACAGATTGCAAAAGTTTAATCTCAAAATACATCGCACATGATCGCACATCCACACTCACCAAGAACCGGCAGAAAAATGGGAATTGGATTGGAGCAGTAGGGCTGTTCGATACTACTCGATGCCAACTTGGTATCGAGTACTTCAATCTTTCGATACCGGTATCTAGTACCGTTTCTGAGATCCGATACAGGTATCGAGTATTTTAAAAAAATCCGAAGCATCGAGTACTTTTTTCCCTATCTTCCCCCCCCCCCTGCGATCTAACGATGGTTTCATTTTTATAACTTGTGGCCAATCATTTGCTATATATTTTATCACGTGAATGTTTCCCTCATCGACATAGTCCCAAGAGGGTCCATCGTCCGTTCCTAGAGTTGACTCTTGACTGACGTCACTCGTTCTTGTATTAGCTTGTTCAACATGCGGCACCCGCGTGTTGCATGACGTCACTGTCATCCGATGCGCAATTTGCGAAGTGATTGGCCACCGTGGCCACGGCGCATGCGCTCAGGGGCGGGCCTCCCCTAATTTCTCGCGGATCCGGGTGAAGGTGACGGACTCAGTCAGTCAGTCTGCAGGTATACGCCGTAAATTGCCGCCATTAATTATCTGCGATGATGACTCGATGAGGTTCTTCTCTTCTTCTGTTCTTCATTCAACTTCTTTGTTTAAATTGTCTGTCGCTGTTGTAAGTTTAAACTCCCAAGTGCCAACCCCTAATCGGAATTAAACTTAATAATTTAACAATGTTAAGTGAGTATAACTAAAAATAAGTGACGCGGAAAACCACATTTAATCATAATAGGCTATGGCGGCTAGCTATTATTTTTTAAAAACTTTAAGCCTTTGCGCTTAGCGGGAAAGCGTGACGTCGCGCGGCGGCGTGAGAAGTGAGAACGACTTAACGAAATCAAGCAATAGTAAGCTATGGCGGCTACTCATTTTTTTTATAAACGATAGAGACATTCCGCGTTGGGTTTCGTCCCAGTTCTTCAATTTGTCGATTGTCAGTAATCAATCGTTGGTTTAATTAAAAGTAAGTATTGAAATACTATGTATCAAGCTTGTGAGTTAAATAATTTAATGTTTTGATTTTTATTTTATTTATAATGCAGTTTAGTTACAAATTCTTAGAGCCTGACAATCCTAAGATAACATCGCTATTTTTGCATTGAATTTACGAATATACTAGTGAACTACAATTACTACTTAGTCAAGCGGAGTCAATATTCAAGGTCCTCTTTTGTGTAATGGTATGAAGTGAAATAATTGCAATATTGTGTCCTTTCCGCTGTATGTAATTAGTAACCACTATTTGTTTTCAGTAGTTTAGGCATTCACATACAATGCAGTTTAGTTACAAATTTTTAGAGCCTGACAATCCTAAGATGGCATCACTATTTTTGCATTGAATTTATGAATCTACTAGTTAACTACAATTACTACTTAGTCAAAGGGAGTCAATATTCAAGGTCCTCTTTTGTGTAATGGTATGAAGTGAAATAATTGCAATATTTTGTCCTTACTGCTGTATATAATTAGTAACCAATATTTATTTTCAGTATTTTAGGCATTCACATACAATGCAGTTTAATTACAAATTCTTGGAGCCTGACAATCCTAGGATGCCATCGCTATTTTTGCATTATAATTACTACTTAGTCAAGCGGAGTCAATATTCAATGCTGTCTTTTGTGTAATGGTATGAACTGAAATAATTGCAATATTTTGTCCTTTCCGCTGTATGTAATTACCACTAATTATTTTCAGTAGGCATTCACCATTTTCTTGAATGCAATTTGACCATCTATTATTTGAAGTCCATCCAAAATTCCACTTTTGGTTCATTTACTTTTGGTTCATTTACTTTTGGTTCATTTACTTTTGGTCCATTTATGTACATTTGAAGACTTCTACGTTTACATCTCTAAAGCAAAGAAATATGTGATTATGAAAAGTCCACTTGAAAATCTGTAAGTTCGAAACTTGGATATTGACCAGTATTGAACCTGGGAAAGCTGCAACTGCCCTTGGAAATCTAAAAGTCATCCCACACCTAAATTCCCTTAAAGAAATTCGTTATTTTGTTATTTGAGAAAGTCAATTTTGTTATTTCTAAAATTTATAGTGGAAGTTTTATAGTCCATTTTAGGTTAGATTCATTTTACACTTGTTTCATTGCAAAGACAAGAGTGATGTAGACCCTCTTCATAGTTAATAATGTGGTTGAGAAGTATTTAGTATTTTTATTGTATAACCAACCATAAATTATTGGTATACCAAAATGGCCCCCATTAAGAGAAAAAGTGCAGCATGGGATCATTTCACTAAACGAACTAAAAATATTGCGGCATGTAATTATTGTGACAAACTTATTTCGACATCTGGTAACACGAGTAATTTACTTAAACATTTACGAACTAATCATCATCTAAACGTTGAATCCAAGACAGACCAACCTGACCTTTTAGTACCAAAAGCCCCTACTGCACTTTCAATCGAAAATGAAAACCCCACGATATTATTGGGAACCGCGACTTCAATCGAAAATGAAAACCCTACCGCGACTTCGTTACCAAGTACAAGTACATCTTCAACTGAATCAGTAGCGTTAAAAAATACCTAGCATCCAAGTAGCTTCAGAAACTCACAACCAGCGAACTTTAACCGAAAGTTTTCATAGAGCAGCAGCATTTAATTCGGGAGGCAATAAGAATTTAGAACTCACTGATGCTATTCAGTTCATGGTTGCTCGAGACCTATTGCCCCTTAGTGTGGTTGACGGAGAGGGCTTTCGTTATTTAATGAAAGTTGCAGTCCCCCGTTATAAACTCCCATGTAGGAAAACAGTAACGGCTGGTTTAGATTTAAAATACACAAAATTAGTTGAAACTCTTAAATCTGTAATAAATTCTGTAGAACATGTTTCATTAACTTCCGATATATGGTCGGAAAGTTGTTCTAACACCTCTTTTATTGGGGTTACGGTTCATTACATTTTTGAGGAAGAACATAGATCGCATAATTTGACTGTAGAGGAGTTCCCAGGTAGCCACACTTCGGAGGCCATTGCAACGAAATTATCTGAAATTTTAGCTGATTGGAATATATCAGTTATGAAAGTGGTAGGCTGTGTCACAGACAATGGAGCCAATATTGTTAGGGCAGTAAAAGACACCTTTGGTGAATTTAAACATTTACCGTGTTTTGCTCATACGTTAAATCTGGTGGCCCTAGAATCGTTATCTCTCGACAAACCAAAGACTTTAGTTAAAAAAGTCAAAACCCTTGTACATTTTTTTAAATCTAGTCCTTTAGCTACTTCCCAATTAAATGATGCACAGACCAAAACAGGGAAATCAATTTTAAAACTTATTCAAGAGGTACCAACTCGTTGGAATTCTTGTTATTTAATGATTAAACGTTACGTTGTTGTAGCTTTGTCTAAAAGTAGGCAAGCACCGCCAATAATTTCGGCATCCGAACTTGATGAACTACTAGAACTGAAATCTTTGTTGATACCTTTATTTGAGGTAACAACAGGGACTTCTTCAGAAAAGCATACTACTCTTTCAAAATTAATTCCATTAAGTAGATGTTTAAAAATTTCCATTTCGCAACAAGACTGTAAAACGGAGTGTGGTATTTCATTAAGAGCAAAACTATTGGAACAAATTTCCAAGCGCTTTTGTTTTCTAGAGCAAAATGAACTAATTGCTTGTTCAACAATTCTTGACCCTAGATTTAAGAAAACACATTTTGAGTCGCCATTGGCTTTTTCCAAAATGCTTGGAAAAATTGACAGGAAAATGAAAATTAATACTCTTGTAACTGAAACAGAACAATTAGCTGCACGTAAACCTCCGTCTACTACTGAACCTCAAAGCGTTTGGGGTGTTCATGAAACTTTAATTAAAAGTTCGAAAGTTAATTTAGATCGCTCTTACTCTGATGGTGAAATTGATCCATCATTGAAACAATATTTGAGCCTTCCATTAATAGAAAGAACAGAATGCCCAATTAAGTTTTGGTCTAAGTATGAACTAATATTCCCAGAGTTAGCTGCGGTAGCTTTAAATTATTTAGTAATTCCGGGTACTTCCGTATCAGCTGAACGTTTATTTTCAAGAGCTGGAAATGTTATTTCCGAAAAACGCAAAAGTTTAAGTGGCAAGCATTTGAAAAATCTAACATTCACGTCCCCTACGGCTGCTCCACTAGGGGGCAACGGTGCTCCCGTAGTCTTGTTCGTCGCGGTCTTCGTCCTGTTGTCTAGGACGTATGATGCCCTACCTCGTCCTTGGTATGGGTTTCCGCGGGGATGGCGACCTCGTCCACGGTACCCGTTTGGTTGGGGACCGTGGACTGGTGTTGCCGCGGCTTTCTGGGCTCCGGGGCGATGGTCGAGGGAATATGGATTCCGGCCTGTGGTCCCAGACCACCGTTGCCAGATCGGGAGATAATCCCCGTGACGGGGTTTGGGTTTAATTTGGTGTCGGTTGATATTCATGACTGTTCTATGGAATTGGTATAGAAAAGAATGATGGAAGATCATAGTGTTCAATTGGACTTAAATAGATAAATGGTCTACAATCGCCACGCCCCCTTTTTTCTAATGGTCCAATAAGAACGATGCTTTACTTACGAAGATGGGTTTTTACCAGGAATAGTAAATAGTGGTCGAAGGTCAAGTTGTTTTCGGTTATAGGTACTTCCCCCCCCCTTTAACCGGACCTGGGCTCGAGACAATTGCATTGTTTTCAGTATCGGGTCACTCGCTCCCTTATCTTTTATGGAAGAAAGGGTTGCTGCAGTGCTATCGGACCAAGTTCAACTTTGACCTGCATTGAGAAATTGAGATCTTCATGGTTTAATTGTTTTCCTTTTTACAAAAGAACGTAAAAGCAAAGCAACACTTGGGAATTACTTGTGCAGAAAAACATGTGTTTATGTAAACCCCCCTTTACGTTCTGAGTAAGAGGCAGCGCTAAGGGCAACAGCCTGCAGGTGTTACCTTGGCCTAGGCCTACCACGTGGACTTTTGAAATTATTAGCAAATTCTTGAAATGCGTTTCTAAATGGTTTGGTTTAATAAGCCTTTTTCTGTGTAAAAAGGGGTAAATAACCTTCAGTATAGAGAGAGGCCCTTGACCATATATGAGATGAGGTGACCTTTGAACTGACTTATCTAATTATCTTAATTATAGTTTTCACTAAGGGGTTGCATAAAATTCCTTACCCTATCTAGGCTTCAACTTCAGTGCAGTGTTGTCAGGCCTTCTGTGAGTTAAGTTGCGGTCAAGTACCGAATGAAACCATAAGTTTATAAGATATGTTCCATAAGTGTGTCACTGGTTAATGAGAGCTTGTCATGAAGTGACGTAGGTTAAACGTCATAGATTCTCGTAAAGCGACGCCTGGTGAGGCGCTGTCAAAGGCTTAGTAAAGACTAAGTAGGAAGATGGACTGCAAAACCGAGTGTAGTCAATTCTCGCGTCGTTCTCGAACTAGCTCTCAGTAAGCCTATAGAATTACAACGTATAGCTAGTGTCATACTTATGGAACACATCTTATAAACTTATGGTGAAACTAAACTGCTAGCCTTTATCTATGCATTCTTTTGACTCACCAATGGCCTGGCAACATTGGGAAACTGCCTTTAATAGCCATTAATAGGAACTATGTATGAAAAAATAATTATGAAAATTGGTCATCTCTGAAAATGTTTTTACCCCAGCTTACCCCATTTAAATACCTTTATTTGGTCATTTGTTTAATCACTTCTTATTAAAATTGTTAATCACTTTTTTCACTATTAATTAAGTGCAGGGAGGAGAGACTTGAGAGGGAGTGTTAAAGTGAATAGGCGCGTTCTTTCGCTTCGTGGCTAAAATCGTCTCTCTTTGGCGCTGACTCAGGGACTCATGGCGGTGTCCGCGCGCATGCGTCAAATTTAAAAACCGGCTTTGAACTAGAAGGGGAAGGTCGTGTTTGAATTTCTGCCATGGTTAACTATAAGAAGTGTTGTTTTTTAATTATTCAAGTAACCCTAAGTATTTAACAAGACCCGACATGGTAAATTTCGTTTTCAAACCATTTCTCAAACCAAAAACAAAGCTTGAAATTTATTGAAAGTGAATAGAAGCTAGTGGAAATCGGTCTTCCACTAGCTAATATCCATCTTTTACATTTTTTATCTGGGGTTTTGGCTTCGGAAACGCGTGGAAAGATATTCCTTTCATACTTTTTCAAGCGAATACCTTGAATCATTCCTACAACCGTTACAAAAACAATTTGGCATTTTTATTAAGCCTCGGTTTCCTCCCAACAGACGTTGATTGTTGGTTGAACCTAGGTTGAACAGAGTGAGTGGGGCAACAGTCGATAGAAGCGGAAGCTGGCGGCAGAGAGAGAATGACGGTTTTTTTAGCATTAGATCAAAACTCCCTCTAACGTTCCTTACTCCCTGCCCCTACTGTCAGGAAATATTTTTTTCAAATTTTCCCTTGTTTCTTGTGCTTCTTTTGTGCTATTGACCCCAAACTTGGATAAGGGCTGTAGGCTTCTAGTCGAAACAATTTCATAACTATTGTTTGGTGCATAATCATGAACTGTGGCTCTTAGGAAATTGTGCATGGTACATGCCGCAAGAACTATCGTCACAACGTTGTCCGGTAGAGCTTGAATTGGCTTTAAAAATATTCTAAATCGATTGCTTAGGATGCCGAAAAAATTTTCCGACACACGTCTAGCACGAGAGTGGCTGTAAATAAAATTATAAATTATTGCATTAATCCTTACAGTGATAAATTTAGTATGGGCGATGCTTCAGCTATAACAAAGAACATGATCCAATATATCGAAATGAATAATCGTCTCAGTATTTGTTTGGCATGTTTTTAGATATTCAAGCGAATATCAAATAGTGATTTTATTATTCGCGGTTTACAATTCGATAAATAATTCGACTACTTATCGTTATTGCTTATGATAAATATTCTAGAAGAAGTTGAAGTTACCAATTTTCAGGGTTTTTTTGGCAAAAAATTCAAAGTTATATTTAAACCGAGAACTACTCATTTTTAATTTTAATAGCCGAAATAGCTTCATACTCATGAGTATATGAAAATAGTTACCGTTTATTGTGAATCGAGTTATCCCGTGTTATTTCACGTAATGGATATGGACGCAGAAGGTGTGGCTTCATGGGAAAACCCTCATCAGCCACTATTACGTAATTTGTTGGTTTGATTTGCCCTATTTGAAAGAAGTGCCGTATTATTCTTAATTGTTTAAAGGGACCTTAAAATGTGCTTGTAGGGCCCAGGTTTAATTGTTATCTGCCTGAAGTTTAAACATATCTTTGGTTGTTTCATAAGTAACAAGACACTACGAAGTTAACACTAAACCGATAGTCTCTGTGCCATGAATCAGAGCAACCTCTTTTGCGCATGAACTCGAACAAGTAATTAAAAATTAGACTATATTCGGTGAGTCCAGTTTTCTATTACTCAAACTTGGACTCGAGCCCCTAAAATCATGACTCGAACAGCCCTGCTTCAAAACATATTTGATACCTGGCAATGCCTTGGCTTAAGCTTATTTTGGTCAAGCATAGTGCCCAACTTGGACTTTGTAAACACTGCCGTGTCATGAGCTCGCCCATTAGTTCCAACATCAAGATAAATAGCCTAAAAATTTCACAAATTACTTTTCATATTTCAAGATAACATGAAAACATCAGCATTGACGAGAGCCAATAAAACTAGACTGAAATCGCCTTTATAATTGTAATAAAATGACCCTGAACTACGGGGTGGATAAATAGAAATGTGTTTTCCATCCAATGCTCCTAAGCATCTAGGATGTTGCCACTTATCTTCGAAGCCTTTGGCAATATTTAGCCAATCCGCGGATGTTGTAGGTGTTTTGATATAACTATATAGAGGGAAGAGAAATCTCAAGTTATAGAAAAATACGTTAAATTCAGACTTGTTCACATTTTCATCTCGCAGAGATTGAAATAAGGCCTCGCGTGTCTCGTAAATAATATTTCCGTGAATAGTACTTATCCCCAGCCTAAACTGAAAATGAAGTGACGTGAAGCTCTCACCTGTAAAATTTTTATTATAATCACCTTAAAATCAAGATATAACGCAATGAATTGAACCTCACTTTGTTACAAATACATTATGCAAGTGCTTTAAATTTAAAACTAATTTTAATGCTTACCTGAAGCCAAAAGTCGTAGGGTTTCGTTCAACCTTTCTTCAGCATTTATCGCTTCTCTCATTACAGTATCGTTTTTCTCAATAAAGGTTTTAACTTTCCCGAGCAAGAAAACAAACGCGTCTTCATTCATTCGCAAAAATTTTCTATAACTATTTTTATCCTCAAGTCTCAATTCGTTAATTAAATTCTCCGAAGCGCCTTGCTTCTTTCGACGGGCCAACCAAGGCTTAACCCAAAATTCTCTCTTTTTTCGTTCAGAACCTTCTTCGTCATCGTCAAGCAATGTTATTAGAATTAAGGCACCAGCAGCTTTTCTTTTAAATGCCATGGTTTTAGATATCCTGATGAATTAATTTTATATAAACAAATTTCTCAAATAATAACTCATAACTGGTAAATCTAGGTATATCGGTCGCCGGTCGGTTTTGTTTGTTTACCTTTTAGGGTCATGTGACCAGTGCTTTGATTTTATTGGCTCTTAAAAAATGGATTTAAAAAGTTGGCGATAAAAGTTTAGTCGTGTGAAAAGGAAGAATTTACTCAGCTTTTCGTTTCCAAAAATTGGGCTAGTTGATACAACTTTTTGACCCATCGAGCTGAGTCAAAAAGTTGTATCGTCTGAAAAGGCCTTAAGTGTCCTTAGTACTATCGGAAGATTTTGGTTTAAAAAAAACTTTCAAATTACACAGATTTTCTTATATCTTTCAAAAACAAGACACCGAAATGGAAACTACGGAAAACATCCCCCAAAAAGAATCAACTGAGAAAAATTTTGCAGATGATGGTGAGAAAGAAGAAGTAGAGAAAGAAAAACAAAATGCTCCAAGCCAAATTTCACAGAACAATTGTGAAAAGAAGAAAAAAACGTTAAAATTGTTCGTCTCCAGATCATTTAATCCGAAACTGCCCGACCTACAGGCAGGGGTGAAGATGTTCCGGCAACCGCGGTCGCAACCGATACTCTCCCATTTCTCGTTGGGAGGAAAAAAAACAAACAATGTATGGCAAACCTTTGAATTTTTTTGACTAATTTTAAACAAAAGAAACTAAACTTTACTTAAATGAAAAAATAAATACTTTTAAGTTTTTTAACAGCTCTCTTTTCTCTTGTTAATGCATCGCTTTGAATAGTACTTTTCAATAATAAATACTTAGGATTTTTTCTCATTTTTTTGGGCACATTGAAATTAGAAAATCTTTAATAATAATTTTGGTGCCAAACCTCACCTGACATTATTGGGAATTTATAGGCTATTTTATGGAAAAAATAAATCATCTGCAGCAAGGGACAATTTCTTGTCACTCTTCGAAACACGAATTCATATTCGTTTATGCTCTCATACCTATAACATGACGGATAAAGTAACCTTAACTGTTTATGGTCGAACCGCCTGGGCCGAGGTCGAAATTGAAATCGGTCAATTTTCCAAATGGCCGGAGTCTATAAGAAATTTATTTCGGCGAAAACCTCAAAGTAAGAACAGTGATAATTTAATTACAAATTACATAATAACACTACAATAACATCTGAAGTACTAAAAACGAATTAAATTGCTTAAGCATAAAAAGCACTTCAAATTAAACTTTCATTTAAATCCGTATATTAAGTCTGAAGTTTTATATTGTCCAGGCTTCGGAGTCACTAACGCTTCCTTCGACACCAATAAAAAGTATATTTTTCATTATAAATAAATAGGAGTTTTTAGACCATATTTTCCAATATTTGATATTGTTTTTGGAGAGAGATTACAATTCCCAAACATTGTAGAAATAAGTCGCACCGTTGTGATGGGTCTCGCTTTTAAAGATTAAAAACCAAAACGGGCCCCTCATGAAAACCTCGAGAGACTAACCACTCAGACTTTCTCTGAACCGATTACGTTTCGTCTCTTAATTTAAGTACTCTCAAGGGTAGCATGAAAAACGTTGAGGGGCTGATAAGTCTCAGATTTCCTCTACACCGATAACAGGTTTTAAAACATATAGGAATAGTGTAGCTTCCATTAATTAGTGTGTGACTTTGAATACCTAAAACAATAGAACGGTAGTCGGCAATCTCGAAAGGACCTATTTTAACAGATAACAAAATTGCCCTTATTAATTTTACTGAACTCAGAGTGTGATTTTTACAAACCGTAAAACTACAATGTTTATGAAACACAATACCCGATTTCCATATAGTTTGTTTTTTCATATTTATACATCTCAACTAGCCTAGTATTGTGGTAACCTTGTTGAACAATTTGTTTTGCAGAATTGGAATATTTCGAGTTTGTGGGAGAGTCAATTTTGATTGAGGTGACCGACTGAAAAATCACCCCTAACTTTAAGATATTTATTTACGACGTTTGGATGAAACATAAATCAAACACTAATAAAAAAACAAGTTAAAGGTAAATTGGCTTATTTGGAGCTGGCTAAGTTAAAGAAATTTGCCCATTTGGGGCCCAACTAAGGAGGTTGAGAATTTTGTTCTGGACTAAAGGAGCTCTCTCGGTCTATACTAGTTTTTTGTAAGGTAAATTTTTGGACTCTTAGTTCGGTGTAAGATGGAGCGAGGAACAGATAAGGAAAGGGGTGTAACCCCTAGCACGGTACGGGATGGAAAGTTTCGAGAAAACCGCTGACTCATTCCCTCTTCGTATTTATGGTTTTTGAGGTGTTTATGACCCCAGCTTACACGGGCGTTTTTCGCTATTGTACCTTTATCAAAAGGAACTAGGTGTTACAATGTATAGAGGTTTACATAGGATTTAAGATATTGGTTACAGAAGGTTTTTCACTAATTTTTTAAGGTTACAAAATACAGATTAAATTATATTCATAAAAAAAGAGATAATAATCAGAAATTACAAAATAAACTAAATTAAATAAAGATAAATTCTAAATTCAACAAGTATCTCTAAAACCAAATTGCCGACTTTTGCGATTTTAGATTCGTACTTTAGTACGAACGACCAACTACCTAGGGTAGAGGATGGAAAATGATAGCAGACGAATTCTCACTTTTTGGCAGCCATTGAATGATTGAATATAATTTTAGCAATAAATACTATTTTTACGTCTGTCTATGACGTCGCTAACGTAAAATAAGCTACGCCAGTTGTTTTCAAGATAATTTCACGTCTATGAGGGATTTGACAATAGCCATTTCAACCCCTCCATACATTCCTGATAATATCGAAGTTCTATCTACGACTTCAGCTAGATATAAAACCATATACACAGCTTTTTTTATTTTCCTGTGCATTTCATTTTAATAAGTGAATTTTTATCCTATCTAAAATACAAGTAAGACTTCCTTTCATACATAACGTCACCCCCTTTCACCAAAATTAATTCCAACACCATTATCAAAACGTTTTTCACCAAATTCCTGATTTCTCGTTTCCGATTCACCCAATTAAACGTTTCCCAAAACTACTACAATAGTCTCGTTAGAGCTACATTGTTTTTTTGATGATAGTTTCCGTTCCTTTCCTTAATTTGCTGTGATTTAGCCAAGCCTTTCCAACCTATATACGCACTATGGTAACAAAAACCGGTTTTTTTTTAAGTCGTCCCTTTCGGGACAGATAGGAATTGAGTAAATAGCTAAGACGTAACGTAACGATATTGGCTAATGAAAGGTATATAAATTTTACCTTAGCTACTGTTATGTAACGTACCAGAACCGCTAATTTATGTCTATCTTTTCACTGCATTCTAATAGCGGAGGCGTTTCTTAATTAAAGCCAAATGAAAAAGTAGGTCATTTAGCTGTAATCATATTTAAACATTTTTGCGATACTTAACATCAAAAAAATACATTTTTCAGAGTTTACTAGCATTATATGAATGTAGTTTCTATTGAAACTAATATCTTATATAGATTTCAGATCTGTCAGTTACAAAATTTTATAAAATGATTTCATTAACTGCTTCGTTTTCAGTTATCAATGTAGTATTAATAAGACTATACATGGTGGTATCAATATTGTGATATCAAGTGAATAATACTTTCGTGCTATTTATTTGCATTTGAGTCTGAACCAAGTGGTATTTACCTAATCGGTTAGATCAAAATCGTTTTCGATCAGTTTTCTACAATGTGTCGTTTCTTCCTCATAACACTCAATGTTTACAGTACTCCAGGATCAAGACGAAAGAAGTGAGTCCAAGCATAAGCCCCGCCCCCACCCACAAGGCGAATTTCATCCCAATGTCTTCCAACCTGAGGTAATGTACATTAGTTTCAGCCGTACAACGTAGAGGTTTAATTTCGATGTGCCACTTAAACCATGACACTGCTTGGCCCGATTCGAAGAAAGACCCCAATCTATAGCCAAGAAGGGGCGATTTTTCTACCAGTAAGATGATTAATTAATTTTTAATTTAATGAACTGGCAATGATGTGAAGGGCGGGTTATTAATGTATTATGATCAAACCACACTAAAACAACGATATTTTCATTCGATACGAAGAGAACTTGGCAATGAATTAATTGATTTAGGGGCTTTAAATGTTCGGAAACGGTATTCTAAAGAAGCCTTTTAGCAGTTACTCCGAGACCGAACCCATGACCCTCATTGTCGATACTTTAGTGCCATTTAACCTTATCTCATTCGACTGCAACTAGCCCAGATGGACGGCTTTTTGAAAAATGGAAATTGCTCCTTCTGTCTCTACTCGATGCCGTTGCTATGCGTTGTCACATTTATTCCCTAGAAGCATAGTATATTATTAAGACTATGTTTTTTTTACATTATTTTTTTACTTTGAAATTATAAAATCTAATGGTTTGGAATTGATTCATAGGTTTGCAAACTAAAACGTGCCCCTGTAGCATAAACTTGTCGGGCCAACACCAAGCCTGATCAATTGGCCTGATAGTTATAGGATTGTCGATCCACGATTCATTTCCAAGTCATTAAACAGTCAATGCGCACTCAGATAAGAATAATGCGACCTTCAAGCCGACTCAAATTAACTTGTCGAGCAACAGTTAGAATATTGTATTAGATTGACTAAACTGACTCAAAACTTAAAAGTCGAGCAGCAGTTATTAAAAAATTTGCCGTTACTAAACGGACCAATATAATATGGACGCTTTACTGACGCACATCTCCTTTTCTAAGTGCTGCTCGACTAGTCAGTATTGTGTTGGTTCCGCGACGCTAATACAATATTCCGAATGTAACTCGACAAGTTAGTTTTATGTCGGCTTGATTCTTATACGAGTGCACATTGACTACACAATGGCTTGGACATAAAGTATTTTGGACCGACATCAGATAACTCCACTAGATTGATTAGATTTGTTTTCAGACACCGTCTCGATTGATTTTGGCTTCTAAGTAGGGTTTTGATAAAAATCTAGTCTCCATATGGCGGTTTTCCTCCAAAGCTTGACGAAACAGCGCCACTCATACTCTAAGCCGTGATTCGAAACCCATTTATACTACTGATTTCTGTGAGGCGAAACAAGTGTCATACGCTGCACTTTAAACCTTAATTTTAGAGAAGGTTCTCAAAAATGTTATACCAGTTTGTTTTTCTTTAAAACGATGTAACGCACAATGATGTCAATAATTAACGAAGAAAATGTATACAATTAACTAAATATTTGATATAATCTTGTTTTTTGTCTCATAGTTAATAGAGTAAGAGTAATAGACCTTTTCGATATAACTAAGGGGGAAAGACAAGGCGCTAAAATTTTGCCTACGTATCACTTTTATGTGCCAGCGCTATAGCCCCTTTTGAATCACGAGCATGCAAAGAGACGACAGTGTATCAACCCGTATTATGATCTAATACAGAGGGTTATCTACATCGAAAAGGTTTCAAGTCGGTGTAGTGACGCGCCCCATAAATACCATGCACAAAATACATTAAGTGACTCGCGTCTCTTTCTCTGGCGGCTGCCCGATTTGTTCGTTTTTAGTCGGTTAAGTGACGGTAATCCAATATTCCGCCAGACAGCAGACAAGTCTGATTTGAGCCTACTTTAATCTCGCTTGATTCTAATCGAGTGTTCATCGACTACTCAATGAATTGGACATGGAGTAACTTGGACCGACGGTTCGATAACTCTATCTGGCCGATTGATAAGATTTGGTGTCGGACGGACTATTTTTGACTGCTGGGAATTCCACGTCGTGTTTTGAGCCGAGTATTCGACTAAAGAAGTAATTTCTCTTCGAAATTTATACTCTTAATTTCCTTATTTTTCCCTATTGACTGCCATTTGTAAAATACTAATCTTTTTGGATATAAAATGTCGTCTGCTTTACTTTATTTTCGCTATTCTTTGAGTGCATCTTTAATAATTCATAAATTCTAACTTCAAAAAAGATAAATAATTCCGTAAATAGGCTTGTAAGAAGTTCTCCTCTGGACACGGAAAGGTAATTTATTGGTTTTCTTAACTTGTTTGTGTTCCATACTGGCTAGTCTGCAGGATTGGTGAAATATTCGTGCATATTGACAAGAAAGCATTAAACCGTTTTAAATTGTAGTTGTATTTAAAGTAATAATTCCAAACATTTCAAAGAAATCTTCAACTACCAAAATATTTTATAGTCTATGTAGTAGTAAAACTACTTCTTTTTAATGATATTTGGCGTGCCGGGGAATTTCAGTGCTTTACAATAGTCCTTTGTTCATTCAATTTTAACTGGTATTTATTTTTAGAAATTCCGTTTTTAGCCACATCGTATGATGAACATCTACGATGTGGGTCTTAGTTTGACCTAGCCTGTTGTTGGTTGTGGCGTCGTCATGAAAGAGAACTGCCTTAGACAGTATAAAATTTTTCTATCGTAATTGAAGGGAGTAGGAATGAATATGAGAGAATTGTGGTGAGTTGATATTTTTTGTTCGTGCATTTTAAAAGGAGTAGTATGTAAAAGAGTCTTTCACGTCAGTGACACCCAGTTGACGCCTGACACCCTGTTGACGCCTGACACCCCGTTGACGCCTGACACCAAGATGGCGTCCTCACACCAGATTTGGCGCCTGACACCCAAATTGGCGCCCGACACCAAGATGGCGTCCTCACGCCAGATTTTTCGGCGGACAAAACGTGGGGAAAGCTTGACACCATGTTGACTTTGTGAATGGCGTGGAAATTTTCAGGGATAATTCCATGACGTGGCTGGGGAAATTAGAAAACAGGCGTCATGTTAACTTTTGGCGTTGTGACTGAAATATACATGATAGGACGCGTGATAGGATGGTATAAAAGACAGGGTAGGTTTAAAGATAAGGTACAACTCTCCAAGCCTTACTACAAGACGTTGAATTGTACTGGATATACATAGCCCATCATACAGAAATGGAATCAGTCAAATTGTAAGTACTGATTTTCTTTTTTAACATCTCAGTTAAGCCTTGCCAGTTTCCCCCTAGGATATATTATCAGTGTTCGGTTCATTTTTTCCTCATTTATCGATATGGATTTAAGTATGAAACACCCATTTACCGGACTCGTAGCCGGGGTCACGGGATGTCGGAAGAGTGTTTTTGTAGGAGAGTTAATTAAGCATAGAGATATATGTATTTCACCTACCCCAGAAAGAATAATTTGGTGTTACACGGAATATCAGTCGAATCTTTTTAGTACCATCAGGGGTAAATAACGAAAGGAGTTAGAGACGCTAGCTTCCGTAGTGTAGAATACAGTGGGACCATGAAACGTCATAGAATTTGTAACTAACATAGTGCCATCTTTGGAACTGTATTTTAAATAAGACCAGAACCCTAAAAGTTTTGCCTTAAAATCTCGCGCCGCAAGGTATTCTGGGTAAAGTAAAATCATAAAATGGCGGGTGTCGATGTTGTGAAGTCGTCTCATAAATCAACTCAATATAATTATTATATTCAATCGCGAGAAAACAGCGATTTAAAGAAGAAAGATAAGTCAACAATTTGCAATTTGAAGCCGGGGAAATCCTCAAAATGTGTTCAAGCTTGTTTTGCCGTAAGTGCACGGTTACAGAGTCGGCCCAGTGAGCCATGGCTGAGTGATTTTTCAGAGTCAGTGCCAGGGGGAACTGTGGGATCAGGATCATCGACTGAATCTGTGACTAAAGAAATTAACACAACTAAAACTGTATTGAAGGATGCAAAAACGACATTTAATTCCATTTCATTATCGAATAAGGAATTTACCAACTTTAAAGTTGCATGTTTCTAATTCAACTGCACCTTAATGAATAAACTTTACTCGAAGCCTAATTGCCACTCAGTCGTAAGCAGACGAACACTAGCAGACAGGAGAAAATCGATATCCCAGCATGACTTTCGAAACTTTGCTGCCACGCTATTCGTTGGAAAATATCATACTTATTTTGAATTATAGACGGCGCGACCGAGGCGTATTCTCTTTTCTGAGTCTACGTTTGAAAGTCCCACTGTATTCTACACTACGGACGCTAGCGTCTCTAACTCCTTTCGTTATTTACCCCTGGTACCATACTATCCCATACCCTGAATTTGGAATTCCACGAGGGATTATTGGATGTTAGCACCTTAGATGCTAGTGTGAGGAATTTCGTTATACTAGACGATCTATTATGTGAAATAGCGAATAATAAGGATGTGACAAATCTTTTCATTAGAGGCTCCCACCATAGAAACACTTCTGTTCTAATTTTAATGCAGAATCTATATTACCCTGGAAAGGAAATACGTACCCTGAACCTTAACGCCCATTACTTGGTCATATTTAAAGCACCGCGTGATCAATCCGCCATTGTTAATATTTCGAGACAAATTTCACCGGGTAATAGCAAATACGTAGTGGACGCGTTTAGACAGGCGACATCTGAACCCTACGGTTATCTCTTTGTAGACCTTAAGGCCAACACCCCGGATAATCATAGATTAAGAACAGGTATAATTCCAGGGCAACAAGCAACGGTATTCATACCGAAATGACGGCCATCCTGGAAGCGAACTTTTTCAGGGTCAAGGGGGAATGGATCGTTAAGGAGCTCTCAATGTACTTGAAGGAGGATGCAGCCTATGACGTCTGGATTTTCCAATCACCATGTCCATTCTCGGAACTATCTATTAAGGATAAAAGACAGGTTCGCTGGCTGTCTCGCAACATTTGCGACCTAAGTTTCGAGGAGGGAGATTATCCCTACGAAACGCTGCAGGAAGTAGGCGAGTACATTCGCCAGAAAGCATCATCCTTCGTTACGAAGGGGGCGGAGAAAGCTTTGGTTCTATCCAGGGTCTTGGGAGTGGACGTTACCAACGCCGAGGAGTACGGGTGTCCGAAACTGACCACCATCGAGGACTGCGAGACCCCCAAACCCTGCACGTACCACCGGAACGACAACAACTGCACCCTGGTGAAAGCTGCGAGGCTAGGCACATGGCTCCATCGGAGAGAGTACGCGAACATTTAAATTTTTTAAATTATATATCAAAATGTAATGGGTGTCAGAGAAATGCCGCAATAAAATATTCTTATAAAGAAGCTATAAAATCTATTGCCGAGTGTTGTATAAATATCCTACAGGGTAATGTCCCTCTTTCAGAAAACGAGAAGCGGCGGTTGAAGAAACATCGACACGCCATAAGACGAGTTACGTCGAAAATCCCTAATTCAAAAAAGAAGAAAATACTAATTCAAAAAGGGGGCTTCATCCCTTTACTCCTTGGACCCTTACTATCTATCAGGTGCGGAAGTCGCGCAATAAAATAGAATGGCGCGAGAAATGTTATTAATTTCTGAAGACACGTATAATAGGTTAAATTCAAATAGTGGTTTCAAAGTCGACATTTCGATGGAGTTAGAGAAGGATGATAAGTTGAAATCTGTCATTAACGATGCTAAATTAAACGATACTGACAAATTATTAAGATATAACCACGTACTTTCGAGGGAAATTAGTAAAACGGCGAAAAAGAAGAAAGTGAAACCAGCGAAAAACCAGAATTGGAGTTCTGAAATCGTCTCTTCGGTTCCCTCCTATAGCGCAGTCGATTGTTTGAACTTGTATAAATGGATGGACCATATATCAAAAATAAGATGGACACACGCCGGGGAATTAATATATGAGAATCGTAAAATCGTCGGTTCCAATTTAATTGATTTATTCGCTTACACTGCGGCGAGTTCTAAAAAATGGTCGCTCGTCATTGGCGCCTCACAGTTTTACAAACTTTTGTATGAGGCTAATGTACCGCGAAAATTAATTAAAATTAGAAAAACAGACCTACCCCCACCTGATAAAAGTGAAGCGAAGAAAGAAAAAGTGGAGAAAGAAGAGGTGGAGAAGGTGAAGGAGGATTATTATTTCCCATCCCAGACTGGTGAAGGTTTCAGAAATTGGATAAGCTTGTAGCATTTGTTTTTTTAATAAAATACGTTTCATTTACATTCCACGTTTCATTCATTTTAAGTAACCCGATATGGAAGGTTGTGATAACCAGGTGGGTACTTTTGTGGCGTTAGCCAGCCTAGTAGACACATTTTTTAAATCACCTAAAATTTTAACTGTAGTTTTAGTAATTGCTATATTCCTAATTATAGAAGTTAGCGACTTTCTCTTCTGGCATTATAGTAGTGTAACAAACCGCACCCTTAATGGATAGACTAAAAGAGATTTATTCCAAGGTTTCTGACCCGGGTTCCTACGGGAGTGTTCTCGGGCTATACCGAGCGGCTAAAGAGGATGGGTTAAAGTTACGGTAAAAGACGTAGAGACATTTTTAAAAACCCAAGATACGTATACATTACACAGGAATGCTAGAAAAAACTTTAAGAGAAATAGGACAATAGTTTATGGGATTGATGAACAGTGGCAGATTGACTTAGCTGATTTGAAAAGCCTAACTCGTCACAATACAGGGTTCAGGTACCTTCTATGCTGCATTGACGTTTTCAGTAAATACGCCTTTGTGGTAGCAACCAAGGACAAGAAAGGACCAACCATCCTTAGGGCTTTTAAGGCTATTCTAGATTCTGGTCGATCGCCAAAGCGAGTGCAAAGTGACCACGGAAATGAGTTCATATGCAGGGATGTTCAGAGAGAGTTGAAAAGAAGGGGGATTGAGTTCTTTGCCCCGGATTCCGAACAGAAAGCTACGATAGTTGAAAGGTTCAACAGAACTCTAAAAAGTCGCATGTATCGGTATTTCACGGAAAACAATACCTATAAGTACAATGACGCTCTTAAAGACATGGTTCAGGCTTATAATAACAATTATCATCGATCCATAAAGTGTAAACCTGTTGAAGTCACACCCGAAACATCGAGACGGGTATGGGAAAACCTTTACGGCGATATAGACTTCTCTCCACCATTAAAGTATCCTTTCGATATTGGTGACGTAGTTCGGATAAGTAAACATAAGAATATTTTCGAGAAGGGTTACTTGCCCACGTGGTCTGAAGAACTTTTCAAAGTGGTGGAGAGATTACCCCGCAGTCCACCGGTGTATAAGATCCAGGATTTGAATTCGGAACCAATTACAGAAAGTGGGTAAAGACCTAAATTCTAGCGTGTTTAAAATTGAAAAGATCTTGAGGAAACGTCGCAGACCCGACGGGACGCTAGAGAAGCTAGTACGTTGGAAAGGATACTCTCCGTCTTTTGACAGTTGGGTTCGGGAAATAGATATAGTATGAGCTTTTACATCACTTTAACTTCCGACTCGTCGATGAGGTATTTTCCCGACAATACGAGAAGTAATTTCAGGACATACCTCCCTGAACCCGTAAAACTGGAAGGATTTTACGAAGTAGGCTTAGCGGAAATTAGCTACCCGCACACTTGGGATAATTTGAGTAAGACATGCTCTCTTATACTCGTGAGTAATGGTAAAGTAGTATATTCTACAATTATAGAGTTACCCGCTGGATATTATGGTAATATCCAGGACCTTATCGAGCAGCTTAACTACGTCGAGGATGACGTGTCAGGCGTTATTACGCGTGAACCTTCAATTCCCGCCCAGCTCAAGTATTCCTTTAGTTACATAAAACGCATACGAAGAGTACAAATTTCTCTCAAAGAGGATTATTTGTTAACTATACCGGGGGAGTTAGCTGTTATTCTTGGACTTTCGAAAGATTCCACAGAATCCACGACTTTTTCTCAGTCTACCATAGCTAAGTACCCCTTTGACCTCGACGCATTAGTTCATTCACTCTTTGTTTATAGCGACGTGGTCGAGAGTAGACCCGTGGGGGATGTATACATACCTCTACTAAGAATCGTTAGCGTGCAGGGTAATGACGGAGAAACGGTAGACAAAGATTTTCCTAGACCACACTACCTCCCCCTCGCCTGCAATACTTTCCAGTCAATTGAAGTTAACATAATGAGTGAGCTCGGTACTCCCATAGAGTTCGCTAGAGGGAGAGTTCACGTTACGCTACATTTTAGACCACGTAGGATGTGGTCACCGTTATAAATTAAAACGGACTCGAATATCATTCACACTTGAAGTGTTAGATGAAGAACATCGTCAAATCAAATATGTCCTTTAACCAATCGGACTACGATCAACACGTTTTAAACCAGATCGGACATGGTGGAAAATTTGATTATTATAAACACTTTCATTCCCGAATTGGTCATTCTTTGGCAGTATACAGGGGACTTCCGGTGCAACACGGGTACGGATTGGGAAACTTCATTTCATCGGCATTCCGGCGGGCTATGCCTCTACTCAAAAGGGGTGCCAGTTACCTCGGTAAAACGTTTTTGAACACAGGTGCGAAGGTCGTGACTGACGTAGCTAGCGGGATTCCTGTAAAAGCATCTGTAAAATCTCACAGAAAAAGCCGCGGCTAAAGACGTCGCCCTTAGTGCGGCGGAAGAAATCCGAAAAATGACGGGGAATGGTAATAAAAGGAAGCGTAGGTCTAGATCACTCGTCAGTTCAGTCGTGACAAGAAAGAGGAAACCAACATACTTTAAACATCCAGATATTTTTACCTAAAAAATATAATGACACATGTCCACCCTGGTTCGCATGGGTCAATCAGTAGCGAAGTCGAACTTTTCGACGTACCCCTTACCAATACCAGTATTCTGAATGGAGAATGGGTCGAATACAGCCCAATATCTAACATTAATGAAAATTCGACAATCACGTTTACCGTGGCTGGTAGTTCCGACGCGTATTTGGACTTGTCCAAGACTTTACTACATCTCCAACCCGGCCGCTGCCTGATTAAAGTGGGACCGGTAAATAATTTCCTGCATAGTCTTTTCAGCGAAGTACACCTTTCGGCGCAAGAGAGATCGGTCACACCATCGCCGCAAAACTATCCGTACAAGGCCATGTTTCAAACGGCAGTGACATACGGAGGACCGGCCAAAAGTAGTTTTCTTACTAGTTCCATGTTTTACAAAGACACAGCTGGAAAATTTGACGAGTTGGATGGATAAGTGGCAATAAGTCGCAAGATGACTTGGTCCAATTAGCTAGCTAGCTGAACGATGGATTTAAAACAAGGGCAGCCTTTGCTAGAAATGGAACAATCGATATGGTAGGAACTGTACACTTGGATCTTTGTCAACAACCTAGATATATTCCAAATATGACGGATCTTAAATTCAAGTTTGTTAAAAGTCCAAACGAATTTTGCATACACGCGGAAGGGGCGGTTAAATGGAAAGTAGTTTACGAGTTGGCATCTCTTTATGTTCGCAAAGTAAAATTACCCTCGGAAGTACTTATAGCGCATGCCAAATGTCTGGAACTGGCAACTATGAAATACCCAATTATTCGCACGGAATGTAACTCTTTTTCAATTAACAGTGGTACCAAAATATGCGTTAGAGATAATTTATTCATGGGTCAACTACCTAAAAGAGTTCTTTTCGCTCTTGTAGACCAGAATGCTTATTTGGGTGTATACAAAAGTCCCCGTTTGATTTTCAACATTTTGATTTAAATCATATTGCCTTGTACCTTGACGGAGCTAGCGTCCCCCATAAACCTCTTACCCCGAACTTTTCTGGTGGTCAATATATGAGATCTTATACTAATCTCTTTACTCAAACCTCGCAATGGTTATTGGACGTAGGAAATTATATTTCACGGGAGGAATTCCCCAATGGGAATTGCATATTTGCTTTTGATTTAAGCGCCGACCTCAGTAGTTCAACTTCTCAATTTCAATTGATAAGGAACGGTAACTTGCGATTGGAATTAAAATTCGCCAAGGACTTGCCCAAGACTATCACAGTTCTATATTACTCTGAGTTTCAGAATTTAATCGAGATTGATAAAAATAGAACAGTTATTTACGATTACAATTAAAAACAAGTTGGGAAAACCAAAATATTACCTCTCCGAGTCAAGACGACTACTTACAAACTTATTTACCCAGATATGGAAATGTTTCTTAAGTTAAAATTTATGAAATATTAAAGCAGTATACAAAGCATAGCAAATATACTGTAAATCAGACGACATTTTACATCCAATAATGATATACTTGTACACATTAAAATCATCCGATGGGGGAAAAACGGGAAATGAAGAGATAAAACTTTGGAGGGATATTACCTTTACGTGTTTGTAAAGGCCCAATTTTCTACTCCTCAACTGTATGCCCTCTATGTTCAAAGCCATATTCACAACAGGGTTGCCATGTAAACACTATCCTCTCGTTTCATCTCAACGATTTTCTTAGTTTGTCAACATGACTGTTAACGTTACATAAAACCAAACCTTATTTGTGGCTACACACACTGAAAATTAATGCGTACCATAAAAAGCATGAAAACACGAAGCTATTATCCGGTTACGATCAGACCTTTCACTGGTCTGGGCTGCGTTCAGCAGAGCTCACCAAAAAAGACAGCGGAATATGGAAATTTTACCGGTGAGCTCTGTCGTCATAGCTTTTCTCCGGTCATCGGCGTTTTATAAATGACGCTAGCGCAATAAAGCGTGCAATATACCAAGGCTTAACAAAAATTTTATGATAACATATTTATAGAGATAGATAACAACTTTTTTTAATTAAAATTAGAAACTAACATATCTCTTAAAATTCTCGCGTGATCAACTGGTTTCACGCCAATTAAATAGCTGTAGTCCCATAGAGCTATTTGTATTAATTCCTCCATGGTTTTTTCGCCAAGCTGAGAAATACGCGTTTTACGTCACGTTATCCAAAGGGCCGACTATTTTCTTTGAAGACCGCGCTAGCTAAGCGCTAAGGACCGTGACGTCAAAATTCAAAATCAGAATCCCGTTATGTAGGACACTGCTAACAGCGCTGGGCTCTGCTGAACGCGGCCCAGATTTCCACCATGATTATAATTTCTAAGCCTAAAGTGTATTTAACTTTCGGCTCACTCTGAACCGTTAATGTCTCTGCATTACAGAAACGAAATCCAAACCCAAGCGTTTACTTTTTGGTTCACTAGGCCTATTGACAAATAAAAGTTAATTTGACCAACATAGTAGCGTTGTGCTTGTATTCACAATAGAAAGAATTATGCTATAAACAGATGTAGTATAGCTTAAGTAATATATAAACATCCATTTTAAATAATAATATTAAAAAAAATCTTTGGAATATCAAAATGAAATAGAGCTTTAAAGCTACAAAAGTACTAAATGCATCATAATTACGAAAAATATTTCCACATATTCACTTTATATTAAAGATAAAGGGAATATTATGGTTCTGTAGGATTCCTCTACACATCAAAACAAAACGAACTTCTAACGCAGCGCACTACTGTAACAACGGACGGACACACACAGACAAAATTTTGAATAGAGAAACAAGATTATCTTAAATATTAAAATAAATATAATTAATATTTAATATTTTCTTCGTTAGTTATTCGCCTTATTGAACGTTACATCGTTTTAAAAAAGAACAATTAAACATTCTTGAGAGACTTGACTAATATTGGCGTTTGAAATGAAGCATACGCCGGTTGCTTCGCTTTACTCAAATAGGTAGTATATAAGGGTGTCGAACTACTTTTAAAAGCAAGAACAACCGCAATTGCGAAAACCTATCGTGGACAACCCACCCTAGGGAGGCTAGACGTTTTTCGTAACCCTAGCTGATCGCCGCGAAAGTCTTAAACCGGGTGTGCAGACTGGTGTCCATGTGGGATGGACAAAAACAAAGACCAGAAGATGGTGGTGTAGAAGCCAGGTGTACAGACTGGTATCCATGTGGGATGGACAAAAACAAAGAACAGAAGATGGTGGTGTTAGAAGCCAGTGTGTACAGACTGGTGTCCATGTGGGATGGACAATGACCAGAAGATGGTGGTGTTAGAAGCCAGTAAGTACAGACTGGTGTCCATGTGGGATGGACAAAAACAAAGACCAGAAGATGGTGGTGTTAGAAGCCAGTGTGTTCAGACTAGTGTCCATGTGGGGTGGACAATGACCAGAAGATGGTGGTGTTAGAAGCCAGTAAGTACAGACTGGTGTCCATGTGGAATGGGCGAAAGACTAGAAGATGGTGGTGTTTAGAAGCCAGTAAGTACAGACTGGTGTCCGTGTGGGATGGACAAAGACCAGAAGATGGTGGTGTGAGAACTCAAGTAGAGTAGCCATTTCCGTGACTGTGAAAGCAGTTCGGAAATGGCGAACACGTTTGCTCCGATTTGGAAACTGCGAACGCGGTCACGTGGGTGTAACAACAGACACACACACAGACACACACGATCGTTACAGAACCTCTCCGTGACATACGTCACTCGGAGAGGTAAAAATGGACACACTGCAAATAACTAAAATTATGCAAAAGGATAAATTCACCAAAGATCTGTTTCGAGGTGTTTTTGCCGCCGACCAGCTACCCCAGAAAGTAAAATTTTTCCCTTCACTCTATATTGTAAATACTGGCTCTTCAAAAACCGAAGGCATGCATTGGACTTGTATATGTTTTTCAAGTCGACAAAATACAGAGTTTTTCGACAGTTTCGGAAACCCTCCCGACATGTTTGAATTTAATGATTTCGTGGAACGTAATAGTCTTACGGTAACTTTTAATTCAAAGCAGTTTCAAGGAGATTTCCCCAATACTTGTGGTGGATATTGTATTTATTTTTCTTTGTTCAGATGTAGAGGTATTAAATTGTTTGATATTTGTTCAAAGTTTAAAACTGATAAAGATTCGAATGATAAAATGATATTGGAATTTATGTATAAGAGATTTGCAATAAAGTTTTTTTAAAACAAATAGAGTCATGAATATTTTTTTTACAGATAACCACGCGTCGCGCACGCGCGCGGAATTTAAATATTTCCCCGCGCGGATTAATTCACTCGCGCGCGCCGTCTCGCGGGGAGGCCAGGCCCCTCTCCCCTCCTCGTACATGAAAAATTAAAAGAGTAGGAAAAATTTGAATAAGAATACTTCGACATAATATATTTATTTTATTTTCAAAAACATTCAAAAATTTATTAAAAAAGAAAAAAAGTTTATACATATTTACATATACATATTTACACGAAAGATATTTAAGTTATACAATTCTAAGTTATTTATTAAGATATTTAAGTTTCACAATTCTATTATATTTGAAAAAATAATTTACGTAAAGCGAGAAACCGGGCTATGCCACGGAGGAAAACTCGCTTTTATAGGCCCCTAATTTTAAAGTGCCCTAACGAGAAAGTGGATACACCGTCGATGATGTATCGCTTATCATCGCACGGGTTCAGGGCAAGCTTTCTCTGAGTTACCGAGAACAGTTCATGCTTCTGACTTACAATCCTCTTCATTTCTTCAACGGTGAGATTGCGTTGAAGTAGGGATTCCTTGTAGTCGACGTGACGTATCTTCTTCTTTACCACACGACGACAAACCCCCTTCGCTGTTTTCTTCTCCCCCTTCGACGACAGGATGGAGTACATCTTCGGACGGAGTCCGCAGAACTCCTGGATTTGTACTCCATTGAGTTCATCTTTAAACTTCCCCAGAACCTTCTTGTTCTCCTCGCTAAAGAGTGGATGGTCCCTGGGGTAGTCGGAGAAGTCGTACATCTCTTTGTTCTCGGCAAAGTCCCGAGGAAGGTCGTCGGTGAAGATATGTTACGTCAAGGAATCGGTATCCGTGAAAAGAAGTTTGGCTGCCTCGCCATATTTAGCACGGACTGTGTTATAATGAAAATCATACATAAGCAGTTTCGACAAGTCTAAAATGGTGAAGCCTGCGTAAATGGGTCGGTCTAAAGTCAGGGATTTCTTCAGTCGGTGAATTCCAACTAGGTCATTCTTGAAGATGGTGAACCTTTCGAACGTCGGAGAATTCGCCTTCTTGATAGCCCTCTCCCGGGTCTGAACATGATCAAAGTTTATTCGGTTCCTCAGGTTCTCCATTGTTTTTCCAAACACGGAGTTGTTGCAAAGTTTGAAAAAGTCCTTCTCAAACGTGTTTGAAGCCATCTTCCTCTTCTCTGTGTTAAACTCGATAAAGGGTTTTAACCAAGCTCCTTGTTCAAACGTGAGGATACGGTGAACTTTCACTAATTTCATACCCTTAGCGAGGTAGAACTTGAGATTCCGGTAATGGAGCACGTATTTTTCTCTGTTATAAAGAGTAGGAACTAACTTGGGATGACTGTCTTTAATCTTAAGTTTTAGTTTGTTTAATTGGTCTATTGAATAAGGAGATAGTTCTCCGGCGGTAATAACACGCCTTTCAGGGGCGAGCGGGAGACAATTATGTTCTTCGTGTAAACTTTCCGGATATTCAAGATCTACCTCTAAAATGAAACCCTGAGGGTCATCGTCAGGATGGTTAAGAACCACATCTCTGGTGAAATCCTGACATGGCTGCAACCATCGGAAACCCCTCATAGGTAGATGGTGGCACATTACTGTTCCATAAAGATTGTTACAGTCGAGGTAGGTGATGTAGGAGCTAGGTTTCGAAGCGTCGTAGGTTTCAGGAAGATGCTTGTTATTTGCCTCGGCCAACCTGTGGGTTATCAGAGAAACTCCTCCTCTGATACCCTTCTCGATAAAAAGGTGCATATCGGGGTCTGTTAATAGTTCTAGTTTAACTCCGGTCATACGTAAGGCACTCTGCCAAGCAAAACCGGGACCGGTAAAGGCATGAGCGCAGTCTAATTTATAGTATTCTAGGCACATGGCTCTAAAATTTTCGAATACGTCCGCCAAGAGCAAAACGTCGGTTTTGACGTATAGATCATTGTACTCGCCGAGGTTAGCGAATCGGAATTTTTCCCAAACTGTTTGAGCCTGAGAATAATCCTCATCACTAACCTTTTCATCGGTCAGAGAGTTGAAAAAGGCCTCCTTGGCTGGTAATTCGGTCTCGTTGAACTTCTCTTTGCAGTCGAAATAATCGTACGGGTAAACTTGCTTCCTCAGTAAATGCTCCACTTCGTCCGGCTTGAAGACAGAGTTTAGGCATTTAAACTTGTCCGCACCTCCCTTGGCCAAGTTGGAGACGAGGGACTCGAGCGAGGCCGGCATAAACCTGATTGAGTCTAGAAATCGTAGATTGCCCAATTAAAATGAAATGTAGGTTTCGGAATTAGTAGGGATACATCTAATTTGCTCTCTCTTAAAAAGCCCGATTTTGTCCATAATGAGATGAGCGTCGTAGCGGGAGAGATTGTGCATAAACACTGGAACGAATTTCAACGTCTTCAACTTCAAGTTACAGGAACTATGAGCCGCTCCCCTGTAGGCTCCGTCCGTGTGGTCGTGGTCTCGAACTTTGCAGTCGTCGGGGGTGAACGACTTCCTGCTTAGATAACATAGTTGAGCGGAAGAAAATTCCGCCATCTCGGAGTTAGATAAGTTCATGGGTACGATGGCTTTAATTTTCTCCTGGATGATAGAATCCTCAAGAAGGAGGATCTGCAAAAACCTTTCCGCAGCATCCATCCCTCGGTACGTCACAGGTTTTGAAACTGAGCCATCTTGTGCCACGATGACGTAACTGAACCCGCAGGCAATGTGCTGCGAAGTTTTTGTGGTAGAAGAGAGGTTAACGTCCGGATCGCATCGATGTAATTTGCTTAAGATTGACTCGAAATCAGCATAGATAACGAATTTAACCTAGAGGAATAGAAATAGCAAACATTAATATCACGCAGTGGATTTCACAACGTATGCTCTAACACGTGTTTAGTTTGTTTCTTAGGTGAAAATAATAATAAATGGAACTTACTTTTTGCTGCCAGGCGATGTTTTTAAACTCCAGGATAGGTTCTTTTACTGGCATTTCGATTTTTTGCGGTCCATGTATCCTGCACTCTTTAACATGTTCATTGTGGTTTCGTTCGGCGTTAGCACTACCGGAGAATCGGTGAAGGCAATAGCGGCAGTAGAAGGCTGTACCCTTATGTGCGGTTAACGAAGACATAAGACGGCTCAAACTACGTATTAAACAAAAATGCTTCTTTTCCCCCTGGGTTAGTAACATCAAATCTATTTGACGGGCTTCATCAACCCTGTTCGAACTAATGTAGAGGGGGAAAACCTCATTTTCATAGCCAAAGATATTAACGGATAAATCATTTAACTGCTCAAACTTTTCCAACACCCTTGCATTTACTTCTACGGGAAATTTAAGCCCTGTCAAGTCTAACTCGTTTTGGAATGGTAGATACTTCTCAACACGATTACGGTTATTAGTATAATTGACGGGATGTAAATGGGCTAGAACTGACCACAGGAAACACTTATTGTCAGAGTTCTTTATATTAAGAAGCGCTAATTTAGAGGCTATTTATTTAGGGGTTTCGAAATACGTTTCCCCGCGTAATGGAATATATGCTATAATATTAACTTGAAGGAACATAATTCTATCTAGTACCCAACCACTACCTTGCGCTTCGTATTCCTCAATTTAACGTTTCAAAGTTAAAACCCCTAAATCTATTTGTCCCGGAATAACGTCAGGGGTTAGAATGGAGAGATTTCGAGTCCTATGATAAATTAAACATTCCACATCCTGTTCGGAATTCCCCAATTCACGCGTGTAACGTACCCGAACAGTTAAATACCATTTTATCCCTTTTTCCTGAGCTAATTTATCTTTAAGATACTCTTCTATAGCCGCCCTATGCCTGTTAACATAAAGGTCTACATCGGTTTCTACCGCTGCTGTTGTAAACCTAGCGCAGAATATCGCATTATGCAATACGTCCAACTCCTCCAGTTGATCAGGTATAGGTGCGTCAACTGCGGCGGTGATAGGTTGTGGATTGTCCACTTCCACCGTATCCATAAAGTCGTGGAGATCCTGGTTCTCCTGGTTTGTTAGATCGTCCAGGGAGTCGGGATCTTGATAGTGGCCCGGCATATGGGCGTTCAACTCGTCGTGACCGTTGAACCGCTTATCGCAGATGTGACATGAGAGTCGGCGGCGGAGGGTTGTCCGGCGTGGTGGATGCAGGTTCCTTCGGCTGGGGTTTCTTCAATGTTACGTCGCATCGCTCCATGAGAGCTTGTAGCGCTTTGGTCTCCCGCTTGGTCAAGTCAGCTAGAGTGGGCTGTGAAAAACTCGCCGACGCTCTAGAGTCGTCGACCGAAACGGGGCGGGGGTCTCGAACAGGGCCGGTCGAAGGACCGGCAACATCCGTGGGGTTTTCTATTTTACGTCTTTTAACACCGTGAAACTTAGCCTGGTGTAGTACTAAGTTTGCACGCCTCGTGTGAACTGCAGAGCAGTCATCGCGGGAGTATTTAATTCCCTCATGTTTTTCACGATTATGTCTCATGAGGGCCTTATTCTTTGAAAACTGACTCTTGCAAACGTTACACTCGAACATTCTTACAATTGAATTTAAATTTAACTTAAACTATCTCACAAGACTTTTAAAAGAAAGTAAAATCTCACCCTCTGCAAAATACTTTTATCTGGATAACAGCTTAGGAGAGTCTAGGTCTGGAGTCAGGAACAGAATAAAGTACTGTCTAATCTTTGAGGGATATTTTTATAGTCTAATCATGTTGACATTAGAAATGAATTAAACGCATAAGCTAGTGTAGTTCGAAAGTCCATCCGCCATATTTCTGAAATTAGTTTACTTCTTTATTTGAACTTGCTTTCCCAAGAAATTTACCCGTCTGATTTGGAAATGGGTTTTATCCTCGGTTACTATGCTCTGAAATTTTTGTGTTTAGGAGATGTATTTTCCATCTTTATTATTTACAGTCAATCTATACTTATAAAAAGTTCAAACATTTGTTCATATCCTCAGGGGAATTTGTAGGGGAAATATCATTGTCATATTTTTTATTTGCTGGCATACAATTAAGTTCAAATATTCGTTTAGTTTATATGTGAAGGAGTGATAAAATCGATCTCTTATAATTTCAAATCATGTTTGCTTCTATAGCTCTTTCAATAAATTTCTTTCTTCGTGGTTTCCCCCCCGACACGAGAGAAGAGGGGAAACTTTGATAGAAAATTTCTGGCATAGCGCACCCGATCACGCGCTTCACGAGGCAAGCTGCTCGCGCCAACGTCGGTTAAAGAAATCGGTCGCGCCATGCCAAAAATCCAGTTTTTAACGGGTTCTTCTTTGGGAAACCAATGGAAACTTATATTTTTATTTGAAAATGTGTAGCTATTGCATTCAGTAATGCGACAGGTATTTCCCCTAACACGGTTGCACTGCTTGAGTCTGTGCTTGAAGTTTACATATTTCAAGTTTTTCTTCAATATCTAACTCCAGAATGAGTAGCAGACGACGCGTTCTTCAAAAGCACAAAGATAAATATGTTGTCTATTCTGCCGCGAAGCTGCATCTCCTATCCTCGCGTTAGATTATTACTCCTACTTGAAACTTTGATAGAAAATTTATTGAAGCAGCTATTATCAGTTAATTAGTCGGGATAAAGTTTTTGAGTTTAATTCCATTACCCTTTTAGATAGAGTATTATGATAAGAGAGATTTTACGCTGAGTTTAATTCCCCTATCATTTCAGATGGAGTATTATGATAAGAGTGATTGTATGTTCTTTTAAAAATTAAACTGTAATATTTTATGGGTGTTATAAGGATTAAGATAGGCCTACGAACAATTAGAAACACATTAAGTCAATTCAATCAATTTTTATTCATATTTTATAAATTTTGTTTAGCATTTAAAACATTTCTTGTAAGCATCTGCCTACAGAATGTAGAGCTTAAAAATGTTTTATTGTTAAAGGAGTTAACAATTAACTCTAAATTTAATTTAGACACGGCGTTACAATAATGCATGTCCACTCGGTCCTTCCATTCCTCCATGATACAGTCATGTTCCAGTTGCGAGGGGTGGTCGATAAGGCATCCATTACAGCTACCAGCGATGAGGTCGGTCAGCTGTTGGGTGACCGTTTCCCTGATGAGTGCATCCACCCTTTTTGCTTCGGCGATGAACGTTATTATTTGGACGTGTACTCCTAGCAATTTTTCCCATAAATATGGGCCTATGGCGAATCCTGTCTTGGTCGGGTAGAGGTTTGCGTAGTCCGCCCCCTTACCCCGTACCATCTGTCTGATGTTCAGCATTTTCCTCTCCTGATAGGTAACGAGTTAAAGCGTCTCTCCTCCAATCCATCGAAGAAGTGGGTGCTGGGTTCGACATCATCCCTCTCGAAGAAATCGTTGACCACATCGCGCATATTGTAAAGTTGAAGGTATTCAGCTTCACTCAGCGAGATCCCAGTTGACTCGTCGGTCATTCCGAGTCTAACCTTACAGTCCGGTGTAATGCTGCATGATTTGGTGTGGGAAAGCTCGAACATGTGGTTGTTATCCCTGAAGAGATACATTCAATAAGTTAAGAGGGTAAAAGGATTTAACTATAATATTAAGAATTGAAGTAAAAATGAATTGTACTTACATTTTTCAAATGTCCTGGAAAGTCGCAAAGTTGTCAATATACGTCGTCTTGGAGAAAGGCTTGGAGAGTTGTACCTTATCTTTAAACCTACCCCGTCTTTTATACCGTCCTATCACGCGTCCTATCATGTATATTTCATCACCGACCACAACGCCAAAAGTTAACATGACGCCTGATTTTCTTAATTTCCCCAGTCACGTCATGGAATTATCCCTGAAAATTTCCACGCCATTCACAAAGTCAACATGGTGTCAAGCTTTCCCCTGGTTTTCCCCGCTGAAATTGAAAATTTCCACGCCATTCGCAAAGTCAACATGGTGTCAAGCTTTCCCCACGTTTTGTCCGCCGAAAAATCTGGCGTGAGGACGCCATCTTGGTGTCAGGTGCCAATTTGGGTGTCAGGCGCCAAATCTGGTGTGAGGACGCCATCTTGGTGTCAGGCGTCAACGGGGTGTCAGGCGTCAACAGGGTGTCAGGCGTCAACTGGGTGTCACTGACGTGAAAGACTCTTTTACATACTACTAAAAGGAAGAGAATTATAACAGTTAAGTTTAAGAATTGGATTTATTTGTACTAGTAAAGTTAAACATTGAGAATTGTGTTTTACGTTTGCTCGATATATTTGAAGCGAAAGAAAGGATTATGGTATTGCCTTAATTTAAATGGATGGTTTAGTACTCCCTTTAAAATTCCTGTCCCCCATCGACAATAAGGGTTTCACGCTTTATATCCCGCTCCCCTATTCCAAAATTCAAAGAAATCGACGCGAATTTTTAAGTAGCAAAAGCAAGTAAATACCGACGTTATAATTAGAACTGTGTTTATTATTAGAAGTTACATGTATTTCTCCACAAATCGAGAAAACGTTTTCCGTTCGTATCACACAATTATAATTATAACAGAAGTATAAAAGTATTTAATTTAAGACAGTTAAAGGTAACGCATCAAGGGGCTATTCACCCAAATTTTCTGTACGCCTGTTAAGTATGTTACGATGTGGCTACTATTACGAGCCCTTGGGTCGTCTTGTTAGTCTCAGCTAACGTGTATTTGAGAAAGAGAGTTCGTTGTTTTTAAAAGAAAAACCATTTAAAATTCCATTTTTAACTTCAATTTAATGAAGAATCTGTCACCAAGATATTTTTAATTTAAAATCAGGTACACCCAAACAGTGTATTCTAGCATTCGAAATGAACGAGAATTATTTAATCCTCTTCTGCATCATACGAAAGAGGTCACATCTGTCAAAACAGAGATACGGAATGCGTTCAAATTTTTAATTGAATTAGGCTTAATAAGTTTCTATTATACCAAGTTTCAAGCTTTCTTGAAAATATGCACGATTATTTCTCAATACTCTAGATTGTACACACCGGAATGGGAGTGTAAGAAACATCCAAGAAAGGTTTTATGCTTTCCCATCTTGTTCCACTAAAATACCAAGCTTCATGCGTTTCATTTTACGAAAGGTGTTTTCTATAGTTACT
This sequence comes from Phalangium opilio, assembly GCF_054372755.1. Classification (NCBI taxonomy): domain Eukaryota; kingdom Metazoa; phylum Arthropoda; class Arachnida; order Opiliones; family Phalangiidae; genus Phalangium; species Phalangium opilio. Next base: position 7,641,621 of record NW_028324160.1, on the reverse strand, counting down.
ATATCAAAATATAAATGTGGTTTCATCACTAAGTATCATATTCAAAATACGGGTGGAGTCTATCTTTTCGAACGTAGAAACAATTCTCAGGAAGGTGGAATCAGGACGAAAATTGGTATATATTTCTAGCGTCCCTACGATCAAACCGAAGGCTGGCGAAATATTTCTTTATATGTGCAAATCGTCGAAAGATAGCACATTTCTGAATGATAATTATTCTGGATTTCATTATACCCGAAATAACTATAAAATGAACAAAAAACCAAGTGTGATGAAAAAATTCAATAGGATGAAAAATTCAACGATAATACCTAAATACAGTGGCTTTCGAAAAGAAGTATTTTTTATTTCTGTACCAAAATAACCCTAAAAACTGGTTGTTCTGATTCATTATCTTGTTGATGAGAGTCTACCATTAAATGAAAAAATTACCGCGATACGACAGTTTACAGCTAAAATGGGAATCCTAGAAAGGATAGGGAAATGTAAGATAATTTGAACTTTACATCAGAAATAGATCCGCGTTACCATTTTTAAAATGTATACATTTTCGGATTTATTGAAATAACAAAAGTTAAAGTTTTTAGAGGTTTTATCCCGCATTTTGAAGTGATGTTGCCACAATGAGTGACTCCGCTGCCTTTTCACTAGCGAATGATATTTTTAATCATGATTCAAACACTGTGGTTACCAAAGAAAAGTTAAAGTTTAAAATTTTTTTGTATATTTCATAAAAGGCAAAAATGCATTTTAAAAAAGTGAAGAATTTCTACCTTTGGGGTACATGATTAATAGCGATAAAAATAAAGTCATTAAATCTCTATTTTGTGAAACAACGAACGAATTTATAGAAAGGAACAGCACTCGCAGTGAGAATGTTCTTACAGTTATTAAGAATTTAGTAATTTAGAACAAATCCCAATAGACATTTTAAAATATTTGAAAAACTTTTCGATTGGAATGATAAATCAAGAACAGCTATATTTTAAAGGAACCCTCGCCTAAATTCTTATCAAAATAATCATCATCTTAAAGATCAATTCTGATGCAGAGAAGATCGTCTACTTGAAGTAACTGCAAAATCAACATTTGCTAGAAAAGAAATTGAATCAATGAATTCTGTACTCGCTGACTTGGCGAATGAAAGAAATCTTTTTTCTATTAATAGCAAGTTCTGTGTATTCCTCCTAAGAATAATAAAACACCCAATAAGAAAAAATGTAAATTTGGTTCAGAAAATGTGTAAACGGCAATAGTGAAAATGCAATACAAATTATACACCCTGAAACATTCGAAAACAAGATATGCTGGTACAAACTTTGTCAAAATTTGAATTTAAAGAAAAACGAAATTTTAATTTCCTCCACTGCTACGGTTTAACAACATCGGGAAAAAAGATTGTTTTGCCTTTACGGTCTAAAGACTGCGAGAACGTTGTTCCGTCCCCTTGCGAACGAAATATGCCGTTTGATTGCAATGAAGGGTCGAAAAGATTGGTGGTTTGAGCGCTATACTCGCAAAGTGTAAATTTTTGAAATTTCAAAACTTATTAACTACGAAGAAGTTTTATTAAGATTTCATACTTATTTTACTTTATCAGCTCTCAATGATTATCTGTCCATTTCATTCTCCTTTGTAAGGCCGAATGCATATAACTAAATGCAATTTTTTAGAAGAACATAATATGCATGCTTTATCAAAATTAAACTTCACGCAAACTATTTTTAAAATGATAGCCAATTTTCGTAATAAAATATTTTTGCTAAAGGAATTTTGGAGAAAAACTAGGATAAGGATTTTTTAAATAACTGATGTTCTATAATTATGTCTTTCAAACTGAAAATTTTAGTATCTGTACTTCAGGCATTTAATTTTCTACACTTTGTCTAATTCTTAATTCAGCACTGTGTTTCCACAGATTTAAAGGTTTTTAGCTTGGTAATCGGACCAATTTATGCTCAAACTGAAAAATGGTTCCTGAATAACTATTCTCCCTACATCGCACATTATTTTTACTAGTATTGACAACAGACGAGGAGAAGGTGTGGGTTTCTACATTCACAAGAACAAAATTTCTCTATATTAAGAGAAACTTGAGTATTTAATATCGATACTGAGAGTTACGGTATAAAACTGCAAGACACTGGGGACGTTTTTGTTATTATATACCGACCACACCCTTCAAATTTTGACACCTTCATAATGATTAACGAATCTATCTTATGCATTGCAGTCAACTGCAAAGTTAACAAAACAGTACTTAAAGACTTTAATTTTCAATTCAGATACTCCCAGCCCACAATCTATAATAGATCTCTATTCTAGCTACGGTCTCAAGAGAACGATTTACTCCGCAACGAGGGTAACCGTACCCCGAGGGCTTGCCAATGCTGAAACAATTAACGATATTGATGTCTCAGACCACCTGGCACCTACTTATCCTCTTTATTTATGATAAAATCACAATAGGGAAATCCCGGCAAACCTTGCATATATCGTTTTTGAAGACTCGATAATCTCTGCCTATAAAAACAGTTTCAAAATTAAAGCGATAAATGTTTACCCTGAATCCTGGATTACAGGAAAACGCAAAAGAAATATACCACATACCGATACTCTTTAAATAACCAAATACGAAATGCTAGAAGTACGTACATTAAAAATAAGATATCTAAGGCCACATCGAATAAATCCAAGTGAAATTAATAAATGAAGCAACCGGTAGGCTAAAAACCAATTTTGAAAAAGGTCATCCCCTTATCCTTAGTAATTATAGACCTATTTCTGTACTCTCGCCATTTGCTAAAATTTATGACATACCTTTTTTTTAATAGGCTAAGCTATTTTTTTTATGCACACAATATCTTTGCGAAAAACCAATTTGGGTTTCGTAAAGATAGTAGTACCGAGTTAGGCATAACTAACTTATGCAAGTCAATTTTGAATGCACGTGCCTAGGGATTTTTCATGACCTTGAAAATGCTTTCGATAGTGTCGCCATGAAAGACCATCAGATAAACTGGATCGACTACAGGACTATCTCTGAAAAGCTGACCGAACACGTATCAACCATTTTGGCTAATGTCAGTCACGTCGGCGGGAAAACACAGTCCTCAACCTTATCAATATTGATGTTGTTTGTTGAGATGTCCATGCGATAATATTAGGCTTTATATGTCATGCATACTATAAAGATATGTCATGCATACTATAAAGATATGTCATGCATACTATAAAGATATGTCACGCATACTATAAAGATATGTCATGCATACCATAAAGATATGTCACGCATACCATAAAGATATGTCACGCATACTATAATGATATGTCATGCATACTATAAAGATATGTCATGCATACTATAAAGATATGTCATGCATACTATAAAGATATGTCATGCTTATTATAAACATATGTCATGCATACTATAAAGATAAGTTAAATCATTTGTGGTGCCTGTATACGCCTGGTCCTTGCCATCTAGCCCTAGCAATTGAACTAAGTTTCTTAAAGTAGTCTGTTTTAAAACTCTACTAAAATGACCTTCAGACTTTCGATCCCAAAGTTGCCTATGATCTAAAAATTAATGTGATATTATTTACAAACATATGGATATGTAATGACAAGTTGGGAAACCAAAATAAACCTCTCCAAGCCGAGACGAATTTACTTTCCAAACATAGGTGCGCAAGCCAATGAGACAAACCGGAAATACATAGTTCTAATCGGCGAGATATTGCCATGATCATTTGGTTTAAAGCGTTTAATAATTTCCTGCGTATCCTCAATAATTCTAAGGAGGACCTAATATCTATCAAATAAATGTGTTTTTAACTTTCGGCTCACTCTGAACCGTTAAGACCTCCTATAAGAGGCCATGAAACAAGGTCAATTATGGTTAAGATCTAGGTTATCTTATCTCATAGACCCAGTCGTTTCAGCACGTATAGAGAGATGAAGTATTAACATCCTTATTATTTAATGAAGCTTAAAGTTACGTTTACACTATATATAAATGTAGTAAAGATGAATTAAAAAGTAAACACCAAATTTTAAATGTTAATATCATAGAAGCTGGTGTCAATGTAGAATTGACGAAGAACAGAAGATGGTGGTGGTGCTTGGAAGCCAGCAAGTACAGACTAGTGTCCATGTGGAGTGGACGAAAACCAAAACTGGTGGTGTGGGAACTCAAGTAGAATAGCCAGCAGAGACAACACTATTTTCCAAATTTCCGTGAACTGTCAATGCAGTCCGGAAATTGGGAACACGTTTGCTCCGATACGCAAACTGCGAACGCGGTCACGTGGGGTGTGACAGACACACACACACACACAATAAAACACTAAAACTACACTATACCACAATAAAGTACACTAAGGTACAATAAAAAGTTATGATGAAAAACTTAAATTACAACAAAATACAATAAAATTACAGTAAAACACACTGAAATACAATAAAACTACAAATAAACACTCTAAAACTTCACTATACCACAATAAAATACACTAAAAGTACAATAAAACACTCTAAAACTACACTATACCACAATAAAATACACTAAAAGTACAATAAAACACTCTAAAACTACACTTAACCACAATAAAATACACTAAGGTACAATAAAACGCACCAAAGCACACTAAAACTGCAATAAAACAGTCTAAAATTCACTTAAATTACAACAAAACACACTAAACTACAGTAAAACATGTTAACAAATAGACTGCCATATGTATTTCAAGAAGAAAAAACACTGAATTTTTTGAAAGTTATTTATTTGGCTCTGTTTTCCCAGGTTTGTACGAACCCTGAATTCAACCTCGTACAGATAGGCAGTTCAGCGTTAGTATGAAAAATGCAGAAATAATATCCTCATAAAAAGTTCACCACAATGTTTATTGGTAACATTTATTTTCTGTTTTTCTTTACAATTAATTGACAAGAGATATTTCATTAAGAAATACAATGAAGAGGTATTTGTTCCCGAATAAATAACGCTGGGGAAATTATATAACTAAGGCTTTTAATAAACGAGGTTAACTAACGTATTTACATAATAAATTAAATTAAAGTAAAGGCGAGGGTGAGAAGGGAACATGAACCGTCCGTCATGATACCCAAAACTAGACTGACTGACTGACAATGTGCATTGAGAAATCTGACTCATGAATAGGCTAAAATTACTAGGGCGCCCTAGAGTGGTGAATTTAAACATTAGGGCAAAGTTCATAATCTCAAAGTCGCCCTCTTTGACATAATACAAAATTCTATACTTTGATTAATAAATACTTTCAACAATTACACATTAGCTATTCAATATTTAACATCTTATTTCCGTTAACAAAATTAATTTTCCCTAACAATTTAGTAAAAATATCAGCTAGGTTCTTTTTGGTTTCTACAAACTTTAACGTAAACACATTTTTAGCTAATATATCCCGTACAAAATGGTATCTAATGTCAATGTGCTTAGATCGATGGTTCTCTACACAGTTTTCGGAAAAGAAGATGGCAGATTGATTATCACAGTAAATCGTAGGATGTCTGATATATACACCAAATTGTTCTAGTTCTTGGATTATCGGTATAAGCCTGAGTAATTCTTTAGTGGCCTCGGATACTGCAACATACTCCGCCTCCATTGTCGAGAGGGATACGGACTTCTGTTGTAGAGACCTCCAGAATACGGTAGATGTTCCCAGTTGTACTGCGTAACCGCTGGTGGATTTCCTTGTATCTCGATCAGAACCCCAGTCGCTGTCGCTATATATAGAAAGTTCCGGATTCTGCTGGCATTCATAGATGAGACCATGCTTTGCTGTGGACACCACGTATCTCGTCAGTTGACAAAGGTGACACCAATGTGAGAATCCTGGATTACTGCTATACTGGGATAGGGCGATTACAGAGAACAAAATGTCCGGACGGGTTCTCTGTGCAATAAATAATAAACTTCCGATTAATGACCGATACGGGATCTGCTTCATGCGTTCTTGTTCCTTTTCGTTGGAAGGACAGTCTTTCCGTGTTAGAATGACACCTGAAGCCACCGGAAGGCTCACAGGTATTTCGACGTTGATACCATAACTTCGTTTAATCTTGTCTATATACGACGCTTGGTGTATGTTTAATGATCCGTCTTCTCTGAACTCAAATTCGACTCCGAGTAATTTCTCTATTGGACCGAGATCCTTGATTACGAAACGCTGAGAAATAACTGTGAAAATTTCTTGCTGGATATCGTCATTCTTTGCAAGTACTACCTAGTCATCGACGTATACGAGGACTACCGCGTTATGCGGCAAATAATAAATACAGTTCGTTCCAGTTAGTTTCTTGAATCCAATGTCTTGGAAACTCCGGTCGAGTTCTAAGAACCATTGTCTACCGCTTTGAGGAAGTCCATATAATGCCTTTTGGAGCCGCAGACAATAGTCGGATGTATTCGCAACGTGAAATCCTGGTATTTGCTTCATGTATATGTTGTGGTCGAGATTTCCATACAAATAGGCATTTTTCACGTCTAAATGCTTATGGGTCCAGCCAAGACTAACGACGAATAGTACGATAAACAGTCGGATTAGCCCAAAGTTAATCACCGGAGAAAAGGTGGTGTCGTAATCTTCACCTTCCTTCTGATTGAATCCCTGGGCCACCAGTCTAGCCCTATACCGAGATATTTTCCCTTCGCTATCGCGCTTCAACGTATAGATCCAGCGACATCCAATAATCTTTCCCGTCTCTGGTTTTTCCACAAGTTCTGTGACTTCGCGCTCTTTTAGCGTATCTACTTCTTCTTGCATGGCCTGTTGCCACTTTTCGACTTGTTCAGACTTCATCGCTTCCTGGTATGTAGTTGGTATGATTATATCGGTACAGTATGCGGCAAACGCTTCAGGAACATCGTCATTCTCTTTGCTTCCGGTTTTGCTACCTTGAAGGAAACTCTTGACTGCTTTCTTAGCAGCTTGTCGTGAAAATGCGAAGGGTGCCAGATCGTGTGTGAGCCCATTTCGTTCCATATATCGCTTTACTTCCGGCTTGGAACGAAATTTAACGCCATCTGGACTGTAGTAAGAAGTGTCAGCACCCCCTTTCGTTGCTCCAGATTGCCATATTGACACTTTCCTCGTCCAGCCTTCTGGTAAGTCTTTTTCTGTCTTCGGCATTACCACTTCATCAGCTGGTAAAACCGGCTCTTCATCAGCTGGTATAACCGGCTCTTCATCAGCTGGTATAACCGGCTCTTCATCAGCTTTCGCATCTGCGAACGTTTCATTATCATCTTCTATATCGTCAACGTGTTGTCCAATTAGATCGTTAGGCTTATCTATGACTGGTTCTTCCCATATCCAGTAAGATAGTCCATTATCTGTGGCAGACGCTCCAGGATCAATATGTTGAAGTCCAATTTTCTCTTCGTCAATTTGTAGATGTTCCGTTTCTATTATCGTATCCTCTGTTGGATACCATACCCTATATCCCGCAGTATTAATAGCGTATCCGACTACGATACCAAGCTTGGCTCTCGATTGTAACTTATCTTGTCTACGTTGACTTGGAATATGGACATATGCAATACTTCGTCTGAAATGGTTGGCACTCGGTTTTGACCCCATCCAGACTTCTAACGGTACCCGGTTATCAAGTTTCACATGTCGTGAGTGGTTCTTGTTATATGCTGCAGTACGCACCAGTTCACCCCAGAGCTTATTTGGTAATCTGGCTTCTTTGATTGCTCGCATTATATTGAGTAATGTTCGATTTATCCTTTCGGCCACTCCATTCATCTGTGGTGAATAGGTATTAGTTTTTTCGTGTCTTATTCCTTCTTTGTTACAGAATTCCACAAATTGTCGAGAGCAAAATTCCATCCCGTTGTCGGTACGGAGAGCCTTCAGTTTCTTGCCAGTTTGTGTTTCGACGAAAGATTTATATTTGAGAAAACATCCAAATGCCTCGCTTTTCGTCGCCATGAGGTATACGGTAAGATAACGGCTCTTGTCATCGAAAAACGTTATAAAATACTTCGCTCCACTGATTGAGCCATCCGGACCAGGTCGCCATGAACCAAGTCTAGTAAATGTTTGCTTTTAATCTCGTCAATTCGCCTGTGAGGTTGTATTGTGGATTTAGCCAGATGACAAGTAGAACAACTTGGTAGAGATCCTTTCAGAGTTTGCAAGCCCTTCAGCATACCCTTGCAAGCCATGTGTTTCAAATCTTGTTCATTTATGTGCACAAAACGTTGATGCCAACGCTGTAGTACTTGTATATCTTTTCCGTCAGACACATACTCCGTTGCGACATCGTCCGAATCCTTTCCCGGTGGTCCATGTATTAAAACGGTGGCATTGACTGTGTAAAAATTATCTTCTGACAGTGGTGCGACGAACGCTATCCTTCCATCGGGGAAATATGCAGTATATGCTAATGCCTTTTTGTGCCCACTATATCCAGCTTGGTCAATTAGACGTTCAGATATCAAATTACGTCCCATCTTGGGCGCGTAAATGACATCCTGCAACTTGAATCTATGTTTGACTCCGTCATTGATCTGGGACCCTATTCTCTAAAAATCTAAATCATTTGGACGATGATCCAAATCTAAACGTTTGGATCGGCTCCATTTGGATAGGGCGCTTAAAACCGTATTCTCTAACCCAAATCCAAATCGACATTTGGATCTCCCGCCAAACCTTTATCCAAACCAAATGTACGTCACTTCCTCTTTCATTACGTAATTTTACTTAGCGTTTATTGATCAATTCTTTTGCAGCGTTTAATATAAAAGTAAAATGTTTTTAAGCCTTGGATTTTTGCATGTTAGATTGTAATAATTTTGTACAATTAAGAAACCTCTTAATTTGATAGTTTAAGCTTATTAGGCCTAATTAATATTAAGTGGGAAATTAATTTGATAGTTTAAGCTTATTAGGCCTAATTAATATTAAGTGGGAAATTAATTTGAATGAAAAATAGGTGGATATCTTTTATTAATTGGGAAATAATGCACACATTTTACATTTAAATTTTACAAGTAAACATTTATTTTGTGTATATAAAATTCAAAATTAATTTCACTAAGGCAATAAATTAATTACCTACGAGGAATTAACTAGTACATATGTTTAATATTAGAATTTAACTCGTTTCAAAACTAATAAAGTTTTGAACCGGTTTTTATTTTTAATTTGTGATTGTCGATTGGTCAATATTGTAAATTAACCAATGGTGGAAGCAATTTTTTTTAAACTCAATGAAACTGAAATATCAATCAATCATCTACTGAAAGAGGTATCAACCTATTTTTTTTCCAAAAGAAGGTAAATAAGGATTAGATGGCTTGCTGCTTCAAACAAGATTTTTAATCATGAAGAGAATATTTTGTTAATTTTGGTCAAATTTAGATATTCGGTAATCGAGTTGATATGACTTGAAGCACATTTTGCTCATGTCTATTTTAAACTTTAATCACAGATTTCGCCTCCCAATTTACAAGCATAATAAACACTACTGAAGGGCGCAAATCTATCTGTGATCGGTAACAGTGACCAATATAGCAATTTGCACAATTAATCGGTTTGAACTTCATTTGCACATTTCTATTCGTTAATTTGAAATGTTGCGAGAAATTTGAGTGGAATATAAGTAGATATCTCTTTCAGAAGATCATTTTTGATGTTGATATTTAAGATTCATTGAATTAAAAAAATTGGTATTGGTATTTCAAGTAAGCTTAGATATCAACATCGGTGAATTTACGATATGGGCTTATGATGTTAGTCTGTTTATAAGATTAAGTCGTTACTTTAAGTGTCACTGGTCTCTTAAAGGGGGTAGTTTCGAGGGAACGAAATTCAAATGCAAGGCGCGTCCCTTCAACAAAAAACATTGAATTCGTTAATACGGACGTTTAAGGCAATTATAATATTGAAATTTTATACAATTAAGTAATATTTAAGAAAACTAAGCACTACTTTCAAAGTCTAAACTTTAAAAATACGACGATACGAGAAGGCGAAGTAACAACAAGAGGTAAACATTTTTATAAATGGCAAAAATTAACGGTAAGCCAAGGCTAAGTGCAATTTCACCGCCTTAAAGAAAGTGCCAAGTTTAGAAATAGATTGTGGGACAATAAAAAGGTGGAAAATTATGAATTTAGGCTTATATTAAAGCTTGAAACCTACTTTATATTATATTTAAAATCCATCCATGAGCAAATCCTCAAAAAATATGAAAATGGCAACGAAAAAGGACCCACTCTCAAACTTTTTTCCCCTTAAAAAAAATGGCGGCCACAAACGGGGTAATTTGTCACGGCGGCAAAAGCAGTCTTATCTCACTATCGATAGGCCATTTCAACCAAAAGGCATTAAGAAAAAACAATCGGATTATTATGACGCAACTATACGTAAAAAAAGGCCAATATTGGTCGCGCTGATATTTACCAATAAAACAGCGTATCCATGCTAAAATATCGCAGATTGGGGTAGTTTTTAAAATTTAAAATTAAACATACTTAAAATTAATTTTTCTCAAAAACCTTAAAAATGGTCCTAGAAAAAGGTTTAAATTTTGATATAAAACCGTTCCCAAACGTAACAAACGAATATTTCATTTCAAAAGGGTGGCGACAAAATGGCTATATTTGAAAAAAACTCCATGTTATTTCTATGGGAAAATTTAACTTTTTCACCAAAAGGGCTGATTAATTTTATGGAAATGAAAACCACCCTTAGCAACTTTATTTTTTATAAAATTAACTAATGGGTGGATCTTCTTGAAATTTTAACCACATATTGAGGGCCCGAATTGTAGTCCTGTGGAATTTTTTCAAAGCAGTTAATACGATACAAAAAAAGTTATAACCAATCAAAAAACCATCCTTATACATTAAAGTATGAAGTCTTCTCTAAGAGAGCTATCGCTCTCCTAGAATAACAAAATGGATATTGTAACGATCGCTACTATTTCAACTCTGGGAAGTTGAGCAGCTAGTTTAAGTGCAATTAATTTGGGATTAGTTTTATTAATATCAAGAATAATACAAAAGAAAAGTAATAAGTACCGCAAATCAGTTTGGGCTAGGAAAATATTTCAAAGACGAAAACAACATGGCTACTAAAACAATTTGGTGCAAGAAATGCACAAGATCGATGATGAAAGTCATTTTAGGTAATTGTTGGAAAAAGTATAGGTTTTTCATATCCATAGTTCGACTGTTTGACTATAACTTCATAACACATTTTTTCGTATGACTGCAAATCAGTTTGATTACCTGTTATCATTCATTGAGGCTAGAATAACAAAGAAGGACACTCGTTTTAGAAAAGCAATATCATCAGCGGAACGTTTGGCGATAACACTTCGGTGTTTGCAAAAACATTTGTTAGATCTTATTGCCGTTTATACCTAATATACTCTTGACAGATACCTAGCTAGTACTGACATGCAACTAAGTGTGGCTTTCGCTTTCCGAGTTTCCCCAGCCACAGTCTCGAAAATTGTTCGCGAGACTTGCGATGCTATATGGGAATTCTTAGCTCCTAATTATAGTTTCAACTCTGACCGTCCGGAAAGCTCCTTCCTAATTTTAAAGATTAGATCATAATATCCTTTTGGATTGTGATTTAGATTTATTGCCTATATTTTAAGACTTGCATTAATTTCACAATATTTTAAACTCTGGTTATCATTGAATATATTTAACCTCGTCTGCACCAGCTTTCGAAAGTTAAAATAACTTCACATATATTTTTAGTACAAAGGCGGAATACTAATTTCCATAAATCGTTAACCCTCCATGAAGAAGAATCTCGAAATAAGTTACATTGGGATATATTATTATTATTATAGGGGCGTAAATCCTTGTAGGTCATTAATATTGTACCATTGATCTGCAAAATACTATTATACATTTCGGTTGTTAAATATGATTCGAAAATTATAATGCAAATTTATTTGCAATTTAACCTTTGCCAATATAAATTAATCTTTATAACATTTTCATTACGACTGATAATGCACGCGTTTATTAAAACGTACACTAGCCTAAAGTGTCTGTTTTGTTAAATGTAATTCGAAAATTTTAATGCAAAAAATTTGTTTGCAATTGAACTTTTGCCAATATGAATAGTTAGAATATTTTTATACATTCTACTCGTAAAGGTATTGTTCGTTATTTAAAAGCAATAATCAAATTTACGAAACTAGGATAGCTAATCCTAACTTTAACTCGAGTAAACGAGATTCATAAAATTACATTTATTTTACAACTTTAAACATTCCACGCGATAAATGTTATCAAAACAAGATCAAAGTATTTCAGCGCTAGATACTGTTTACTAGATTGTTTTGTCTTCGTGAGTTGAGCAACAACTCGATTGTTATTCTAATTAGGAAAAAAATAACATTATTTTGAAATCGGTGAACCATGGTAAGTTTAGATATTAAAATTTTATCAGCGTGCTAGCCCATGGGAAAAAATATAGATACCATAACACTTTATATTTATACTCGTATAACACTTTATATTTATAGTCATAAACATAAGTCATCCATAAATGGATCAGACCAAAGATGGATAACGCTTAAAATAAAAAAAAAGTTTAAGCAAAGACAATAATGAAAGAATCTAAGAAGGGACATCTAAACTAAACCTCTCTGCCTTATTTAGAGGTGTTGTCTCTTTTTTAATTCATTAAGGCGAGTGACTAGACTTGCCTTGTACAGCTGAATGATGACAACGCCCTTCACTATTACTACTAGGTATGTTTCATTGTAAATATAAAAAATATCGGTGAAAATAATGAATACAATTCTTTAACAAAGATAATAATATGGTTTAACTTTGGAAAGTAGGGTTATGACATATGCAGAAGAGATATTTACAAATACTTCGGAGTTGTTAAAGATAATTACTTTATATTTAAGGGCGCAAAATACTCCGCTTTTTGTTATTAAAAGCCGATATATTAAATTGAAATGTTTCGTTTTTAGATGGTGCGTCACAGAATTGAAAGTTTTCAACGAAAAGTGAAAATACCTTGAAGCTGGGCAATTGTGTTGATGTTTATCTTGAAAATTCAGTTTTCAAATTTTAAATTTTGACAAATCTTTATGAAATAACTGAAAAAAAGGTAAACAATAAGATTTAGTAAGTCGTACAACTATGTAAAATATGCGGGGCTTATAAAATTAATGAAAACTGAAATGGCTAAAGTTATAGATATTCAAATTTTCGCATTTAAGTACACAATTACAGAGCAAAAATTCCTTGATAATGACTTATGTTTGTTTTTATCAACTAAAATTGATTTTCCCAATATGTTTTACACGAAAATTGCCAATTATTATATATATATATATATATAGGTAAAATTATACATGTTATTTTCTTTAATGAAATAGTGAATTATAATTTAACTATACTTTCTATTATTATTCACGTGGATAAATATAGAAATTAAAGTTTATAGAGAGTCAATGTTCAAAGTTCAAGTAAAGAAATACCAGGATAATAATATATTTGGCGTAATAGATACGAACGATTAATAGTGCTAAATATGATGAAGCTTACGTACATAAAATGGAATGCTCCAATAATCATAGAATGATGTGGATTAATGATCTGATATTTGTTTTGAAAATGAAACACAACTGCATATTTTATCGACGTTCGAAAAGGCATTTACATGACTTCTTGGGCTTAGACAAGTTGCTAAGTTGATGATTATTTCGCAAAACAGCACGACCAATGACAAAGAGAGTCCCCAAAGAATGATCATAAAACCTTCAGTTAGAAATCCAACAGACAGTGGTCCAAATTCTTGAAGCTAAGACTCTTCTTGAAGCATTTTCCACATACGCCAAGCATCACGTCTTTCTCTTGGTTCGTTTAGTCTCGACTCAACAAATCTTAAAATCCTAAAATATCATGCAAATAATTTTTAGACACATAATAAGATTCATGGTTTCAAACCTTCGGTTCTGCCATAAATGAAATGTACGCTAGGAGAAGTATAAAATATGGGTTTAGCAGTGCAACTGAACGACAGAAACAAATTTCCTACAGTGCTGCTTTTTCGGGTATTCTAACTGCCTCATGACGGCTAAACTGTAAAAGGAAGGTTTTTGATTGGATGTAACGTTTTTCATATTATTTTTACAGGCATCAAAAATACCACTGAAATAAAATCCGGGCTCTTACTATGTTGTTAAAATTTCAAGACCCTTCTAATCTTTTATTTTCTAAAGAATGAAGTTGCTAAAGGTGGGTTTCATTTCCATAAAATTTATCACAGATTTTGTTCATACCCTTGCAAAAATAACTTTACTTTTGATTTGATAATGGTCTTAAATGAAAGCCCCATTTTCATAATTGGCGCCTATTTCTTTATTAAGAAAAAATTAAATAAGTATTGCTTTTCATAATTTTAAATTCAATCTCTGACATAAGTGGTTTACCCTCAAACTGCGAAACTTTTAAGCATTGGTTAAGTGTTATTAAAAGCCACTTTTGGACATTAATCGTGCACATGTCCTTGTTTTCTGTTTGTGCATTGGTTTTGCATAGGTCTTTGACTTATGGTTGTTCATAGGTCTTTGACTTATGATTGTGCATAGGTCTTAAACTTATGATTGTGCATAGGTCTTTGACTTATGATTGTGCATATGTCTTTCTAAAAAAAATAAAATAAGTTCAGCTAGCAAATTGGACCAAGTCATCTTGCGACATATTGCCACTTATCTAACGCCTTTACAATGCATAGAGGGGTGGTGGCTAGCCCCTATGCCACAGCTAACCGACAGCGCCCTATACTAACTATTACCGTTAACCTCTGCAAGTTTTGATGGAAAGGAGAAACCGGGTTTGACCACGGAGGAAAACTCCTTTTAACAAGCGGGGAGAGAACTTGCAAACTCTACGCAGAAGGATTTCTTCCCAGATTTTCACCCGGTGCCACAGTCCGGGATCGAACCGGGGATCCTTTTGCTGCGAGGCGAAAGCGCTAACAGCTACGCCACCCCACCTATCTATGACTTATGATTGTGCACAGGTCTTTGACTTATGATTGTGCATATGTCTTTCTATGACTTATGATTGTGCATAGGTATTTCACTTATGATTGTGCAAAGGTCTTGACTTATGATTGTGCATAGGTCTTTGTCTAATGATTGTGCATAGGTCTTTGTCTAATGATTGTGCATAGGTCTTTGACTTATGATTGCGCAAAGTTCTATGACTTATGTTTGTGCAAAGCTCTATGACTTATGATTGTGCAAAGCTCTATGACATATGATTGTGCAAAGGTCTTTGACTTATGACTGTGCATAGGTCTTTGACTTATGACTGTGCATAGGTCTTTGACTTACGTATATGCAAAGGTCTTTGACTTATGATTGAGCAAAGGTCTATGACTTGTGATTGTGCATAGGTCTTTGAGTTATGAATGTGCATAAGTC
This sequence comes from Phalangium opilio, assembly GCF_054372755.1. Lineage (NCBI taxonomy): Eukaryota > Metazoa > Arthropoda > Arachnida > Opiliones > Phalangiidae > Phalangium > Phalangium opilio. The sequence goes on along the minus strand of NW_028324160.1, from coordinate 7,626,141 downwards.
TATGACATTTAATTTTGCACAAGTCTACGGAATCTGTTTGTACACTGGTCTACGGATGTGCATAAGGCTATGAAATATTCATGTGCTCAGGTCTATGGAATTTTTTCGAGAACAGGTCTGTGACAGTTGTTTGTCAACAAGTGTATAGAATCTTTTTGCAAAGGTCTGTGGCAATTGTTTGACAACAAGTCTATAGAATCTTTTTCCAAAGATCTATGATTTATTATTGTGGACCAGTCTATGACTTCCTATTGTGTACAAGTCTATGACTTATTATTATGCTTAAGTCCATGACATTTTTTTCCACACAAGTCTGTGACTTCTGTTTGTGCAGAGCTCTTTGGAATGTTTTTGTGCACAGTTCCTGGGAATCTTTTTAGTGAACTGGTCTATGAAATCTTTTTAGTGCACAGGTCTATGAAATCTTTTGTACAAAAGCCTACGACATTTGATTGTGCCTAAGTCTATGACATTTTATATTGCACAAGTCTACAGAATCATTTTAAACACCGGTCTACGGAATATTTTTGTTCAAAAGGCTATGAAATTATTATGTACAAAGGTCTATGGAATATTTTTGTGCACAGATCTATTGAGTATTTTTGTGCACAGTTCTATGGAATCATTTCGTGCACAGTTCTATGACACATGTTTGTCCACAAATCTGTTGAATATTTTGTGCACTTATGATTTTGCAAACGCATGACAATTGTTTGCGCACAGGTTTATGACTTCTGTTTGTGCTTAAAGCACAAGTCTATGGAACCTGAACACAGGTCTGCGGAATATTTTTATGCAAATACATATGGAATTTATTGAGCATTGTGGTATGGAATGTTTTTGTTTGCAGATCTATAGAATGTTTTTGTGCACAACTCCATGTAATATTTTTCTGCACAAGTCTATGGCATCTGTTTTTTATAAAGTTCAAAGGGTTTTGTTTTGTGCACATGTCTATTACATCTGTATGTACACAGGTCCATGGCATCAGATCTACGGTACCGTTTTGTTTACAGGTAGATGGATTCTTTTTGTAAACAGGTCTATGACACATGTTAGTGCACTGGTCTATTACTTCTGTTATTTACACATGTTTGCACACAAGTCTATAACGCACGTTTGTGCAGATGTTTATGACACATATTTGTGCAGAAGTTTATGAAACATGTTTGTTCAAATGTTTATGACACACGTTTGTGCACAAGTTTATGACACATGTTTATTCACAAGTCTATGACACATATTTGTGCGCAAGTCTATGAAACATGTTTATGCACAGGGCTATGGAATATGTTTGTGCACAGGTGTATAGAATATGTCTGTGCTCAGGTCTGCGGCATCATTTTATGCATATGTCTGCAGCATCTTTCAGTGGTATAATATAATTATCATTTCCTCTGTGATTTACATTCGAAAATGATGGGAAACAATTTGGTTTGGACTGGGCGTTTATTTGGTTAGTTTGTTCAAACACGTTAACTAATGAACTTACAAATAGTGCTTACTTTAAAACCCTTGTTTTTAAACAGTTTTAATTAATATTAAGACAGAAGTTACAGATATTAATAAAAAAGACAAAAACTCGAAAAAGTAAAAAGGTAAGTTTAGAAAATTAAATGACTGAAATAAAAGATATTCAAATTTTCACTTTTGAAGAAATAATTATGACACATCAATTATTTTAAAAAATTACTTATCTTAGTTTACCACAATTTCATACGACGAAAATACTTTTCAGCATTATTTGCACAATTACTTGGCTCCTAATTCAGTTCTAGAGAAAAATGACATCTTCATGAATATTTAAGCCATAATGGATACTAGCTTGATAGTAATGTTTATTTTCGAGTAACCTTTGCTTTATGGAAGTCCAAATACTCGAATTTCTAAGAAAACTGAGCTTGATGAATTTAAATTTTGAAATTTTAAAATATAATATATTGCGACACGGAAAACTACATACGCCACTGGACTGTGATGTAGTTAATAGAGTCGAAAGTATCTGTATCTTGATCGTGATCATTTAAGAGCTATACCAAACAACAATTTTTGAATCTTCGAAAACTTTAAAATTAACGAACATGGTCTCTTAAGTTTTCAAACTGATTTTTTGCCCATTTTATTTTCCTTTTAGGGCCGAATACTCAAAACATAATTTAAATGCTTAAGAGAAAAATGCATAAGCGTACTAAATTTAAAATGATGCACATATTCCATGATAAAATATTTTCTTATGGAAAAAATCTAAGATAAGAATTTTTTAAATAAATAAGGTTTTATAATAATGTCTTCAATAGTGAAAATTTGAATATGTGTTATTTCAGGCAATTAATTTTCTACACTTATCTTTTACTATTTCGAGTCTTTGCCTACAAAGACAGTTTTTACTAATACGATATTTTCTCAAACTTGGGAGCCCATAAAATAAACATAGCTTGAAGTGTGCATTTCATTTAACTCACAGATAGTCCACACGTTTGAGAACGTTGTCTGGAAGCCTTTTGTTGAAATAAAAATATTCATATGTTACTGCATAAGCCTTTTTCCCAATGTGTGTTTTTCGGTTCAATTTTTCTAATTTATCTTTGATTTTCCACAGAGTTTCAGCTATGGACTGGTCACCGACAAACGCTGCTCCAAGCCCATTGACGAGACGGCTATGCAGGTTTTTATAGAAATCGTAGTAAATTCCGTTCATTCTCATTCGTTTTGAAAGCCGCGAATATTCTGTAGTTACTTCATCCTTGAAAAGCATAACGACAAACCCTGAGTTTCAACTGTGGTTTAATGAAACTTGAGTAAATTCATTCATGGGAATCGCTTAAATTTGGTGACGCTCCACTAGGATGTAGTGGATAACAAGACGATGAAATGCGTTGGGATAGTTTGACAAAACTTATTTGTTGTAACAGAGATGCCTAATTTTGAAGAAAGCAAGTCTCGCAAATTAGGGTTTCCGTATAAGCTAGATGTGGTTGGTGGTAAGAAGTGCACGTTACTTAACTCTCTGCGTACTCCCATCGGAATTAATAATCGGTCAAAAATATAACACGGACTTACTACCTCCATGAATGACAATGACTTCACGGAGATGTATTACACTGGACTAATAAGGGTGTGTCTGTTACCGCGTTCGCAGCAAAACGGTTCGCAATATTCGGACCGTGTTCACAGTAAGTAATAGTGACTTATACTTCATTATCACCTTTATGGTTAAGAAATACGCGGCGATCGGCTAGGGTTACGTAAATCGTCTAACCTCCCATTGGCAGGGCTTATACGAAAGGTTCAGGCAATTGCATCTTTTCTTATCATTTCCTGTGAATCAATCGCATTATATACCCTCAATTTACAAATATTGTGAAAAAACTGTACGCTAGAATTCAAACGTTAACAATAGTAATAATTAGAATGATTTTAGGAATAACGTTTCATAAAACGATTTAACTAGAATAAAGGTAAATTACTGACGATTAAAATAATTGATATGAATTAAATTTATCTAATTATTAAGGAAAAACCTCTTAATTTGGTTGATACCTCTCGTCTCGACTCGGAGAGGTTCGTTTTGGACTCCCAAATTGTTAAATTAAAACTTTATGTATAAAACTATAAACTTTAACCGTTACCGAAACTTTGCTATTTGCTAACGCGGCCATAGAATAAAAGCGAACGCAATTAGCAATCTAACCCCATCGGAACCGGGACTCGAAGTGAACACTGAGTATCTCCACCAACTGTAACCTCACCAATCATCTGTCCCCCTCACTCCTCAGGGTTTCATTTTCTAGTCTACTGATTTCAAAGTCTATTATTGGAAACGTATTGTCCCTTAAGTAAGGGTATTATGACCAGGTAAATTAAGTCCTACATTCCTTCCATAACACACTGGATTTCTGACTTACTATTTTAATGTTACGTATTATGCTACTGAAAACTAAAAAAAATGCTTTTTTAAAGAACAATAATTTTTTATCATATGTTATTGCATTTGTTGAACTTTATTAGATTTTTAAGTAATTCGCCAATCAAATTGATACGAGCCAACTAGATTGAGACTGAAGCATTTAAAAAAAAAGCATCCTGGTTCCTGCTCTAACAATATCATGAGGAATTTATAATACCATAAGTACCATAATTACCCCTGATAAGTAAAACACGCCTGGTGGACTAATGTAACCGACATGTTCATCCGCGTCTTATAGTACCATGTTAGAAGTTTCTGTTCAAGAGGTTTTTTCAATATATATTAATTAGTTTTTTTCTCAGTTACGTACCTAAATTCTCGTTAAAATCTTTTAAGAGTCATTCCTAGCGTATGCCTCTTTTTGCGATTTGTAGAAACTGATGGTATTTAGCTTAGTTGATTTTAAAACAAAAGCGCATTCCCGTCAAACTTGGTGTAAGCACTACCATTGGGAAGGTAGGTTTTTCTCTTAACTCTTTTCAATCACCGTGTTCATCTAAAACTAAACGATTATAATGGAGTGCAAGCATGAATTTATTCATTAACATGAATATATATGTTTATCATTAGCCTTTTTATCATGTTATTCAGGGACCGGGCCGGATTAAGAATATTTTGGGCCCTAGGCAAAGCCTTAGTTCCGCCCCCCAACAGACCACAGTTTAAGAGAATCTAAGAGACATACTATTTTTATATCTTTAATTGACTTTACACTTAACTGCATATTTAAATTTCTTTTTTTCTACCTCAAGAAATTTATCAATTATCTCTTCATAGTCTATGAAGTCGTTAATTAAATCCTTTTCAATGTATATCAAAGATGAAGAACTTATTTAGAAAATTAAAGAAATTTACGGAGATAAACCACGTGTAATTAGAGTTAAATAATAATTTATTTAAAACATCCAAATTAAAAATGAGACGTTTCGAGCCGCGGCTCGTCGTTCAGTCTGGTGAACCATAGTGAGTTTCACATTAATAAGCTATACACTAAAAAACTAAAAAACAATATATCTAAAAAAGGGGGGGGGGAGTATAACATTTTATCCCTAGGAGATTATTTACATCTAGAGGGTGCCAGGTTGGCGCGGGATTTTATTTATTTTTATTTTTATATTTTAATAGGTTATTAATGTTCCAATTATTTTTTAAGGAGATTCCGGCTTCTAAATTAAAATTGTTATGTTTAAATTTTTTTATAAATATGCTTTCAGTAATTTTACGTTTAAAATAATCCTTTTCTTTAGCCAAAATAGAGATATTATCCCAATTAATCTGGTGTGAAGTATTAAATTTTAGATGAACAAATATGGCATTTGTTTCTTTTTTGTTTTTGACATCTCTTTTATGTTCCTTGACTCTATCAAGTAGTTTTCTTTCTGTCTCCCCGATGTAAACCTTATTACAGGTTTTACATTCAATTTTATAAATTATGCCCGAAGTATTTAAAATATCAACTTTATCTCTATCAGATTCCAATTCCCATTTAACTAAGGCACTCCTTAAATCCTTAGCTTTTTTGTTAATAATTTTAATATTAAAAGGTCTTAACTTCCTCTGAAGAGTTTCATTAAATCCCTTGTAATAAGGTAAGAAAAGCCATTTTTCAGATTCCTTATTTTTTTGGCTGTTGTAGTAATATTGGTAATAGAATTGTTTTGTTTAAGGAATTTATTTAAAATAGGTTTAGGGTATTGGCTATTTAACAATTGGTTCCGAATTTTAACAAGGTCTTTGGATGGCTGATTAGAGATTTTATTGATTCTATAACTAAGGCTTTTAACTAGGCCATTTTTGATATGATGTGCATGATATGAATTATAATTAAGAAATTTATTAGAGTGGGTTGGTTTCTGGTAGAGGGAGTGGTCTGGTCTCCTAGAATTATTGGATCTATCAACTAAGACATCAAGGAAAGGTAATTTATTCTGTTTTTCTATTTCAACAGTAAATTTGATTTTATGATGTCTAGAGTTTATACGTTCCAAGAAGTCCATGAGGTCAGTTTTATTACCCGTCCATTTTGAAAAAATGTCATCTACATAGCGTCACCAGATATCAGGGAAATCCGGTTCACAAGCAAGGAAATTCTTCTCGAAATAGATCATAAAGATATTAGCTAATACAGGGGAAATATTAGACCCCATCGGGAGGCCATCTGTTTGTTTGTATTTGATACCATTAAATTCAAAATCGTTGTTACGTAAACAAATTTCTGTGGCAGTTAAGACACTATTAAGGTTTAGAGGGGTTACAGTTTTTAAAATATGTAGGTTATCTTCTAATAAGTTTTTAACAATTATAAGAGTTTCATTAACTGGGGTATTAGGGAACAAACTGACGACATCAAAGCTAACCATAAGGCTATTGTCTTCAAACGTGATATCGTTTAGACGTTCAATAAAGTCATATGAATTTTTAAGACAGTTTTTCGAGTCCACAAGGGTATCAAAGATCTTAGCCAGATGGATAGACAGATTACATGTAGTTGCACCAGACATATCTACAATAGGTCTCATAGGATTATCAGTTTTGTGAATTTTAAGGAGTGCCTTAGTTAAATGGGAATCGGAATCTGATAGAGATAAAGTTGATATTTTAAATACTTCGGGCATAATTTATAAAATTGAATGTAAAACCTGTAATAAGGTTTACATCGGGGAGACAGAAAGAAAACTACTTGATAGAGTCAAGGAACATAAAAGAGATGTCAAAAACAAAAAAGAAACAAATGCCATATTTGTTCATCTAAAATTTAATACTTCACACCAGATTAATTGGGATAATATCTCTATTTTGGCTAACGAAAAGGATTATTTTAAACGTAAAATTACTGAAAGCATATTTATAAAAAAATTTAAACATAACAATTTTAATTTAGAAGCCGGAATCTCCTTAAAAAATAATTGGAACATTAATAACCTATTAAAATATAAAAATAAAAATAAATAAAATCCCGCGCCAACCTGGCACCCTCTAGATGTAAATAATCTCCTAGGGATAAAATGTTATACTCCCCCCCCTTTTTTAGATATATTGTTTTTTAGTTTTTTAGTGTATAGCTTATTAATGTGAAACTCACTACCCAGGTAGCAATCACACGTGTACATAAGGTGGATATTTGGTGTCTGTGGTGTTCAACACGTGGCACACCAACGAAACACGTGTTTATTTCGGTGTTTCTATGGTTATACAAACACGAATAAAAATCACGTTGAGTGTACACGTGTGTTTCCAGTATATTACACGAGATTGGAACACCATATTTATTTCGTGTTTCTTATACTACACAAACACGTGTTTATTACACTAAAAATAAACAAACGTTACAAATAATTTTTATAGTTCTATTAATACTAATAAAACACGTGTATAGAACACTATTTATTTACGAATCTTCCGAAAAAAATTAAATTACGTCATTTTTGCGTGTCTCTAACACTAGGGTATATTTGTGGTGTTTTTTATACTATTCAATCACGTGTTAAGAGCACTTCATAACAACAAAAGTTGCGTAATCTTGTAATATACGTGGTTTTTTCGTGTCTCTAACACTTGGGTATATTTCCGGTGTTTTTTATACTATTCAATCACGTGTTAAGAGCACTTAATATCAACAAAAGTCGCGTAATCTTGTAATATACGTGGTTTTTTCATGTCTCTAACACTAGGGTATATTTCCGGTGTTTTCTTATACTATTCAATCACGTGTTAAGAGCACTTAATATCAACAAAAGTTGCGTAATCTTGTAATATACGTGGTTTTTTCATGTCTCTAACACTAGGGTATATTTCCGGTGTTTTTTTATACTATTCAATCACGTGTTAAGAGCACTTAATATCAACAAAAGTTGCGTAATCTTGTAAATTACGTGATTTTTGCGTGTTTCTAACACTAGGGTATATTTCTGGTGTTTTTTATACTATTCAATCACGTCAGGGTTGCCATATTGGGCTGGAAAGCCGCCAATTGGGCTTCTTCTCAAAAATATTGGCTTAAATAAAAGGGTTGGCTGTTGGCTGGAAATTGGGCTTGTCGGGGTTTTGAGCGGCTTATAATTCGTCAATTCATGATTAAATAAAATGGTTTCATTTTGTCTTGAGTTTTAAAAATGGTGTCAGAATAGAATATGAATTGAAATTTCTAAAAGAAAAACTAATTTCAAAGTTTCACGATAAATGTTTGGCTTGTTTTTGGGCTGGATAGCCTAGATCTTAGGCAGTTTTTGGGCTTTTTTCGATATACCGATTGGCGGTTTTTGGGCTTGTTTCCAATTTGATTTTGGCTGGTTGAAGGTTTTCAATCTGGCATCCCTGGTAGACGTTCTCCGCGTTAAGTCGGGTCGTTTCTCGAATTCTCCGCGGCGTCATTTTCACTTCATTTCGATTTTCATTCTTTCGGCGCAAATTGTCCGCGTGCTTCAGCGAAATAAAATCGGGCCTTCGGCTTATTAGGCTAGAATTATTTCAAATTGAATTTCTTTGCCGTTTCCCGAACATATTAAGAAGGTTGACTAAAACAAAGCGAATTAAAGTAAGAATTTTTTGATTGCATAACTAATTTTGGTTTAAACAATATTTAAATCGTTTCATATTCATTCTTATAGCGCAATACACTTTGATCGTCATTATTTCGTCGCAAATTGTCCGCGTGCTTCGGGCCTTGGCTTATAAGGCTAGATTTTCAAGCCAATTTTAAATTGAATTTCTTGGCCGTTTCCCGTACATTTTAAGAAGGTTGATTCAAGAAAAGCGAATTAAAGTAAGAATTTTTTGACTACATAACTAATTTTGGTTTAAACAATATTTAAATCGTTTCATATTCATTCTTATAGCGCAATACACTTTGATCGTCATTATTTCGTCGCAAATTGTCCGCGTGCTTCGGGCCTTGGCTTATAAGGCTAGATTTTCAAGCCAATTTTAAATTGAATTTCTTGGCCGTTTCCCGTACATTTTAAGAAGGTTGATTCAAGAAAAGCGAATTAAAGTAAGAATTTTTTGACTACATAACTAATTTTGGTTTAAACAATATTTAAATCGTTTCATATTCATTCTTATAGCGCAATACACTTTGATCTTCATTATTTCGTCGCAAATTGTCCGCGTGCTTCGGGCCTTGGCTTATAAGGCTAGAAAGATTTTCAAGCCAATTTTAAATTGAATTTCTTGGCCGTTTCCCATACATATCAAGAAGGTTGATTGAAGCAAAGGGAATTAAAGTAAGACTTGTTTATTGCATAAACAATTTTGGTTTAAACAATATTTAATTCATTTCATTACTCATATAGCGCAATATTTTTTCGAAGAGATGGATTTTTTCTAAAAGCCTACTGTACAACTTTATATCGGAGGTCAGTTATTAGATTTTTGGTTTTCTAGCTAATTAAAATAGGAATTCTTTGCCTGTATTTAAATCTGGTCGTTTGTATTTAGTACTCTCAAATTCTGCATTCTGCTTTTAAATTAACAAAAGCGAGACAACAAGCCGCTCGCACCAAACTTTAACGTAGCCAGCTTATTGGTAACGACAAACCAAACTTCTGGATTTGGATCCTTTAATTTACGATAGGAGTGAAGTTAAAGTAAGTGATGAAATTTATTTGACAAAAATAGCACTGTGGTAAAAGATTTTCATCTGCGCTAGCGTACAATTGTATACCAGTTCGGCTTAAGAATTGGATAGCGTCGCTCGGTTTTGCTTTGACCCAATTTTTCTAACTAGAAAAACCCTCCAATCGTTAAGCCTAACTAGAAAAAACCCTCCAATCGTTAAGCCTAACTAGAAAAAACCCTCCAATCGTTAAGCCTAACTAGAAAAAACCCTCCAATCGTTAAGCCTAACTAGAAAAAACCCTTCAATCGTTAAGCCTAACTAGAAAAAACCCTCCAATCGTTAAGCCTAACTAGAAAAAACCCTACAATCGTTAAGCCTAACTAGAAAAAAACCCTACAATCGTTAAGCCTAACTAGAAAAAACCCTCCAATCGTTAAGCCTAACTAGAAAAAACCCTACAATCGTTAAGCCTAACTAGAAAAAAACCCTCCAATCGTTAAGCCTAACTAGAAAAAAACCCTCCAATCGTTAAGCCTAACTAGAAAAAACCCTACAATCGTTAAGCCTAACTAGAAAAAACCCTCCAATCGTTAAGCCTAACTAGAAAAAACCCTACAATCGTTAAGCCTAACTAGAAAAAACCCTCCAATCGTTAAGCCTAACTAGAAAAAACCCTACAATCGTTAAGCCTAACTAGAAAAAAACCCTACAATCGTTAAGCCTAACTAGAAAAAAACCCTACAATCGTTAAGCCTAACTAGAAAAACCTCCAATCGTTAAGCCCAACCATCCCAGATGAGCTTACAATAATATAATGTATGCCTGCTAGCTTAATTAAAAATGATCAAACTCGAAAAATCTTCAACCTGCTATTTATCTAATCCATATAAATTTACCTTGAAGGTGCTGTTCGTTCAAATTACAATTTCAAGAAGGCACAGGAGAACGAAATCGAAAATGTAATAAAGGAGTGGTTGAAACAGGCACGTAACAGGCTCAACAAACAAGAACAATAATAAAAATTAAAATGGAAATGACTTCCAAAATAAATTTTGAAACAACAATTTATGGCTCCAGTATTATTTAAAATGTAATATTTAAACTAGTATAAGGACGCTGTTTGGGCACGTGATGGTACGAGGTTTGGGCGCGTGATGGTACGAGGTTTGGGCGCGTGATGGTACGAGGTTTGGGCACGTGATGGTACGATGTTTGGGCACGTGATGGTACGATGTTTGGGCACGTGATGGTACGCGGTTTGGGCACGTGATGGTACGCGGTTTGGGCACGTGATGGTACGAGGATTGGGCACGTGATGGTACGAGGTTTGGGCACGTGATGGTACGAGGTTTGGGCGCGTGATGGTACGAGGTTTGGGCGCGTGATGGTACGATTTTTGGACACGTGAAAATCCGATGATGGGACACGTGAAAGTCCGATGTTATTACACGTAAATTTACGATGTTTGGACACGTGAAAGTCCGATGATGGGACACGTGAAAGTCCGATGTTATTACACGTGAAAGTCCGATATAGGACACGTGATCGTCCGATGATAGGACACGTGAACGTCCGATGATAGGACACGTAAAAGTCCGATGTTAGGACACGTAAAAGTCCGATGTTAGGACACGTGAAAGTCCGATGTTAGGACACGTAAAACTCCGATGATAGGACACGTGAATTTCCGATGTTAGGACACGTGAAGAATACGTTTATACGGCGTTATTAAACACGTAAAAAAAGGTGACATAGCAAACGTTATTATCACGTTTTTGGTTCACGTTATTTCAAATAGCCCTAGATCACGTGTAGCACACGTGGTTTTGCTACCTGGGTATGGTTCACCAGACTGAACGACGAGCCGCGGCTCGAAACGTCTCATTTTTAATTTGGATGTTTTAAATAAATTATTATTTAACTCTAATTACACGTGGTTTATCTCCGTAAATTTCTTTAATTTTCTAAATTACTTCACACCCGTGTATAATAATAGTTATGTTTGACCTTTTTAAATGAAGAACTTAATTTTTCCTGGTTCTTTACTCTTTTTAAAGCTGAAAAGGATCTTTCGCCACTTGCATTGAAAACACAATTAAATTCTCAAAACAATTTCTAAGTTTGGAAAAGTTGAAATGATATTATTGGTACGAATGAAGGAATGAAAGAATTCTGGGTTTTTGCTTTCTTCATTCTTCACGAAATGCTTGAAATGTAGCAGTTCGTTTTCAAGCTCTTCAAAATTTAAATTATTGCAATACGTTTCTGCCAATTCTTGGAAAGCTCGAGAGAAAGATTCATCGGGGGCATTAATGTTAAAAATAGGTTTGAACTTTTCATCAGTGACCTTACTAACTTCAGATTGTTTTTTAGTATTTGTCATAAGATTGTCAAATAAGATGTAAAACATTTTTATTTTGAAAGCGTCACGTCCAGTCAGTGTGTTATCATCGTTCTTAGCCACATCTTATGATGTTCATCTACGATGAGGCTCTTAGTTTGGTCTGGCCTGTTGTTCTCGTACTAGTATCAGTACCAATAGACGTAAAGGAGTAGCGCCTTGGCAGTATAAATTTTTTCGTTCGTCATTTAAGGGAAAGTGAATGGGACAAAATTGCGGTGAGGTGATTTTTACGTTCGTGTCTTTTAAGAGGATAGGGATTATAATAGTAACTTTAAGCATTGCATTTAATTGTACCAGTAAGGTTAAGCATTTTGAATTGTGTTTTACGATTGCTCGACATATTTAAAACGAGATAGAGGATTATGGTGTTACTTTAATCAAAATGGAAGGTTTAATACTCCCTTTAAAACTCCTGTCACCAGTGGACTATAAGGGTTTCAGGCTTTCAATCCCGCTCCCCTATTTCAAAATCCAAAGAAATCGAGGGGAATTTTTAAAAAGCAAAAGGAAATATATTCCGACGTTATATTTAGAATGGTCTTAAGGAGATGTTTATTTTTAAAAGTTACGTGTATTTCTCCACAAATCGAGAAGAATTTAAAAATAAGTACAATATTACAATTATAATGTCAGTAAATTAATTGAAGTAAGGATTAAGGGTTCCCAGCAAACACAATTGGTCCAATAGATGTCCGAAATAGGTCCAAATCCCCTTTGAAAACCTGATAAAAATGGTTGCTCCAAGTATGTTTCTGGAATCTCCAGAAATCCTGTTAAATTTTGCGTGGCATATTGGATGCCCTTGGGAAACCCAAAAACTCTGAAAAAATTCCATAACCTTGGGGCACCCCTTGGATATCCAATATTTTTGGACTGTAGCACCTCGGGTATTTTGCGTGAAATTTTGAAACTAAAATTGTAGGTGGGGATTGAGGGAATTAAGTAATCAAATTATTAAAAATAACGAGAATATATTTACTGTTGAAAATATATTTAAAGCTCTAATTTTACCACAATGAATTCTACTAATATTTTTTAAAATTGAATATTGATGTCGAATTTAAAAAAATATATATAAATAATATGAACTAGATGGCAACTAAAAAACCACGATGTCTTCAGGCGGGAGGGGGTGAGGGCGCTGATTCTGACTGGACAAGCCTACGGGGGCTTTTTCTAGGAAGCTTGTTGCAAACTTGCAATGCGGCAGCGTGTTGTTGAAGAGCTCGCGGAATCGCCATTTTTAATTTTACACGGAATTTTAATTCCGGTAAAATTTAAGAAACGGCACCAAAACCCCTGTCCCTGTCCCTGTCCCTGTGCCGGACGCGTCCGCGAAACGAACGCTTACGATGAGAGAAAGAGATCGCTAGCGTACGCGGTGGCGATACGAAGCTCCGCGTAGAGAGAGAACTGCCTGCCTGGTATATTAGTGAGAGGGGGAAGAGGGAGAGGGGGCATCCCGCTCGGAGAGAGAGGAAAGAAAGGTAGTTTAAATCTCGCGGGCTTTTTTGAGTGAAGGGAAACAAGATGATAATTTTCGTGCACTACTGCACTTTGTGCGCGTGATACATCAGAGATTATGCTGGATGGTTAGGTTAGGTTTCGTAAAATAGAGGGGACGCTTTACGGTCATAGTGATTTCTGGTTTAGGGGATCCAGGATTTTGTTTAAATACATTATTTGATTCGTATAGTTTTTAAAAACTATACTTTAGTGGGGTGCACAATTTAGTTTCATTAATATTATTTGAAATGTGACGTTATTAGAAATTAAAGGGATACACGATTGTGTTTCAGAAATTTTTTTAGTTGTACGATTTATTTTAAATCAACTATACGGGGGGTCACGTGAGCCGTGTAAAATTACTATTAAGGCCCAGCCCTTGGGCCATCTTGTTTCTAAGCTCATTAGCTAAGCGGCGGTGATATCAAGTCGTTTTCGTGTCGTGAGTCGGTTTAATTTGTGCCACGCTAGTCGCGACATTATAAAGAGAATTAGTTTAAAATTTATATAGGTTATATTTCGCTTCATTTCTGAAACGTAATAAAAAAAGATTCACGCGTTACCGGCAGCTTTATCAAATCCGGCGGTCTGAAGTCTTAAGCCTTTGTCAACGGTAAAAAGAAACTACGAAAATCAGGTAAAATATAATCAAAATTTAAATTAATTTCTTTGTAAGGACTAATTTTGTATTAGCATAACCACATTTACCGTGGTTAATGCATGTTCTTATGGTATTAGTTTGTTATGTTAGGCCTAAAACTGCCGAGATAGAAAAACAAAGTATTTTTGAGCTAAGCCTAAACCCTAAACTTTATAATTGAAGAATTTCTTCCTTGTCCTTACTAGTTCAGGGAAGCGAGGGTGTTTTCCCCCTTTACTACAAATAGCCTTTTCGGGGACACGAGAGAGAGATTCCAGCTGCTCGGGGTTTTTCCCCCCTCCACGTGGATCCGAGGTTTAGGTCTAGTGTTAGATTAGAGAAAGCAGTGGTTAGATAGGAGCAACTACCGTACAGCTTCAGCTTCATAATTTATCTAGACTTAACTGGGGTTTTTCGTGGATATGAAGGATTACATTTCACTGCAGTTTTACCATGGCTAAAGAATGCGCGTGAGGAAACTGTTTTCACTCTATAGGATAGGTAACTCCCTATCTCGAACAACAACTTGTTCAGTATATGCTCTTAGAAATTAAAGGGATACACGATTGTGTTTCAGAAATTTTTTTAGTTGTACGATTTATTTTAAATCAACTATACGGGGGGTCACGTGAGCCGTGTAAAATTACTATTAAGGCCCAGCCCTTGGGCCATCTTGTTTCTAAGCTCATTAGCTAAGCGGCGGTGATATCAAGTCGTTTTCGTGTCGTGAGTCGGTTTAATTTGTGCCACGCTAGTCGCGACATTATAAAGAGAATTAGTTTAAAATTTATATAGGTTATATTTCGCTTCATTTCTGAAACGTAATAAAAAAAGATTCACGCGTTACCGGCAGCTTTATCAAATCCGGCGGTCTGAAGTCTTAAGCCTTTGTCAACGGTAAAAAGAAACTACGAAAATCAGGTAAAATATAATCAAAATTTAAATTAATTTCTTTGTAAGGACTAATTTTGTATTAGCATAACCACATTTACCGTGGTTAATGCATGTTCTTATGGTATTAGTTTGTTATGTTAGGCCTAAAACTGCCGAGATAGAAAAACAAAGTATTTTTGAGCTAAGCCTAAACCCTAAACTTTATAATTGAAGAATTTCTTCCTTGTCCTTACTAGTTCAGGGAAGCGAGGGTGTTTTCCCCCTTTACTACAAATAGCCTTTTCGGGGACACGAGAGAGAGATTCCAGCTGCTCGGGGTTTTTCCCCCCTCCACGTGGATCCGAGGTTTAGGTCTAGTGTTAGATTAGAGAAAGCAGTGGTTAGATAGGAGCAACTACCGTACAGCTTCAGCTTCATAATTTATCTAGACTTAACTGGGGTTTTTTCGTGGATATGAAGGATTACATTTCACTGCAGTTTTACCATGGCTAAAGAATGCGCGTGAGGAAACTGTTTTCACTCTATAGGATAGGTAACTCCCTATCTCGAACAACAACTTGTTCAGTATATGCTCTGTTACAACATCGTTTGTCAGCACGCGCACAGCTAGGTCTCTATGTAACCCAGTTTCGTGCGTGCTGACAAGAGACGAAAAACTGCAGGATTTTCAGGCTTTAAAATATCCGCGAGTTTTTTTTTAGCTCGGGTCCACAGACCTCTAGGCCTTAGTTTCAAATACTCGAGAAAAAGACTACAGCCTACTTTACGTATTTAAAATAAAATAATAAATCCTAGAGGTCCGTGCATTCAAGCTGAAAATCTCGCAGATATTTTAAATCCTGAAATATATCGTCTCTTGTCAGCAAGCACAAAGCTTGGCTGCATAGAGACCTAGTTTTGCGCGTGCTGACAACCGATGTTGTAACAGAGAATAATAAGAATAAGCAGTCGTTCGAGATAGGGAGTTGCCTATCCTATATCATGAAAATTATGGTATAACAATAACGTAAAGGAAAGGACCACCACTTTTCCATGTTATTTTTAAAGCTAAGGCAATGATATGAGAGTTAAAAATTTGCTAGGTGTTCATTATTTTAGTTAATTATAAATTTAAACCAAATTCAAATGGAAAGATATGAGGCGCCATTGCCCATAGTGTAAGATTTGAGATGATTTTCGGAGCTGGATTATCTGATGGGTCTGTTATTTTAAACAACCAAATAGATGAGATTTGCATATTAAATAGAACTTCGCTATATATATGTATCCTACCGATGAAATATACTTTAAGCTTAAAACGGTTTTATATTTGTATTGTATTAGCATTACAATGCCGAAAGGAAGGTACAAGCCATTGTCAACCTTGTCCTCACGTCACCGAGCCAGGCTAATTAATACAGTAGCAAACGAAAATCAAGACGAATTTTTTTTATATAACAATGAAGAAGTTAGATACCAAGAAGCTAGTAGTAGCTCTACGGAAAATAGTGATGATAGGAGTGATGGTGATGATAAAACTGGAGGATATATTGAAGCAACATTATCTCTGAAGCAGAAATCGATGAAATTGATAGTGAAATTTGCATTTCAGAGGATCGTAATATTCCAGCCGACAATGGTCATGATTTTTTTGAAACACTCAAAGCCAAAAAAGGGCTTGACCTAGAACATTTGAACATAAAGATGAAAATCGGTACATGTGTTATTTTTGACCCAACAAAAAATATACTAAAAGTCCCCTGCTGTAGAGCGCGAGCTTTCGCCACCATCTTGGAAAATGACCGTAGGGAATTACAGCTACAATGTATTCCACGTTCTTCTTCAAAAATTATGAAAATTGGTACACATGATTGGAACCACATAAACATCATGGAAAAATGTTACAGCTCTGTGTTCAATAGTTTGGTCGCCATATTGGAAAATGGCCGCCGTGAATACTAGGTACAGTATATTTCACCATGTTGTTGGAAAATTATGAAAATTGAAAGGTATTGTAATCAGAGTTGTGTGAACCTCATAGTAAAATATTGAAGCCATTACTCAGATAGTTTGGCCGCCATGTTGGAAAATGGCCGCCATCAATGTCATTTAGATACAGTATATGGTTCAAAAATTATGAAAATTGGTAATAATTATGTTGAAGACCGTCTAAACATCATACTTGAATATTGAAGACGTGATACTGATAGTTTGGACGCCATCTTCGAAAATGACTGCTTGAAATGTCAAAAATATTACCGATATATAAATTTTTTATACATTTTTTTATTGAGTAGATGATCTTCATGAACGTATAAAACGACATAAAAATAACTAATTTCGAGTCTAAATTATCGACCCATCTTCAAAAATGGTCCCTTAAATATTACTATCCTAAAATCTAGTAAAAAGAAAAGGAAAGCCATATTACTCGGATTTTGGTTAGGAAGAACCGTTTTATATGGGGTATATACATTATATTGTCGTTAAGGATTAGATTCAAGACACATTTTTTACATTTCGTTCATATTTCTCTTCATCCGGGGATTTTTTATTACGGCTAATACCTTGACAATGACCACACATTGCATAGCAAGCTAATCCAGATCGTCTACATTCACAGTTCTTTATACAAGATGTTCTGCAGACTGCAGGTACAAATAATGAGTGTTATTAGTTCATGATCTGTTCATCTGATGCCGGAAGGAGAATGGTGTGAATGGGTCTTCAACTTTCGCGATCGCGAGCCAATCCCCACTAATCGGGATTAAATCGTTTCCTAGCTATTGTTGGACTTAAAGATTCGCTCGGAAAAAATGTAGTTTTGCGGCGTTGGTTGTTGGATGAAGCTAAGCGAGATCAAATGAGGACTTGACAGTAAGTGTGGCAACGGTTCCATTATACGTGTAATATCTACATAGTTGAAGCTAGGACGTGTCAATTATCACCCTAAAAAAAGCGAATAGAAATCTCTCTTCGGCAGCAGCTATGGCTTTCTTAGATACAATATGGTCATTAAAAAAGCGCAACAAATTTGTAAGATGTTGATTATCTGTCATTACTTTAAACCACGCCTTATCAAAACCACACCCAGTTACAGCACGTAAATGAAAGAAGTGTTCTCTTAACCTTTTTAACTCAAACGACTTGTCGTGACGGAGGGGCCTGAGTTCTGTGTGACGGTTCGGGAGTTCCTTGAGTTCGCCCTTGGATCAGACCGTTCCTTGCCCCATTCCGTGAAGGTTTTGCCCGGCCGCTTCGCCCACGCCCAGGTGTTGCCTTGGCTCGCCCCAGCGATTGGCAACTCTCTAGGGGTCGCGGATACACTATTTGTTTGGGACGTATGGCACTGTTGTGCTTGGAGAGAACTCCCCGTCCCCTCGAGTCTTCTGCTGCCTTAATACTTCCCTGTCACTGACCATTTCCTGACTGGGCTCGCCGCTGACGGTGTCCAGCTTCTGTCACCTGCTCAAGTGGCGTTTGTCGGTCCCACTGGCCGATCCCGTGTGCCATGACGGCGGTTCCGCAGGTTCAATTTGGAATATGATGGGGAGGGGCGCTGATAAGGGCTCCAGCTAAGTGTAGCGCCTAATCAATGCAATTATTATGAAAAATCTTCAGGATGACGATGAATATGAATGAAACGTTAGAGATTTGTCTAAAATCTAATCTTAAAAACACTAGAATGTATAAACCCCATATTAAATCATATTCTCTAATCAACATTTTGAGAATAACAGCTTTGAATAACTTTTCTTTCTTTCAGAATTTAGGGCAATGATTTTCGTGTGGCCATTTTTAAAGATAGCGTCGATAATTTCAACTTCGAGATATCCATTTTTTGTGGTTTATTACGTTAATGAAAATTATCTATTCAAAGTAGGAATTTCAAAAAGATTTACACATTTGAAATATATCTAGCATTTCTAGCAGGCATTTTCGAAGATGGTGCCGAAACTAACAGTAGCACGTCTTCAATATTCAAGTATGATATTTAGACGGTCTTCAACATAATTATTACCAATTTTTATAATTTTTGAACCATATACAGTATCTAAATGACATTGATGGCGGCCATTTTCCAACATGGCTGCCAAACTATCTGATAAATGGCTTCAATATTTTACTATGAGGTTCACAAAGCTCTGATTATAATTCCAATCAATTTTCATAATTTTCCAACAACATGGTGAAATATACTGTACCTACCATTTACGGCAACCATTTTCCCATATGGCGACCAAACTATTGAACACAGAGCTGTAAAATATTGCCATGATGTTCATGTGGTTCCAATCATGATGTGTACTAATTTTCATAATTTTTGAAGAAGAACGTGAAATACATTGTAGCTGTAATTCCCGGCGGCCATTTTCCAAGATAACGGCGAAAGCTCGCGCTCTACAGCAGGGAACTTTTAGTATATTTTTTATTGGGTCAAAAACAACACATATACCAATTTTCATCTTTATTTTCAAATGTTCTAGGTCAAACCCTAAAAGTCCTGGGCTATTAGCCAAGAGGGAAAAAGGCCAAATTTCTTTTAGAGGCTATTACAAATGCAAATTTTCTTGTTCAGTTGGCTTTCTTCAGTGACGTGTATAGCGAACTAGGTAAACTTTCAGAAACACTACAAAAAAGGAACCTTTTCTTTTATGAAGCCGCTCAAGAAATATTTTCTAGAGCTAAAAAAGTTAAACTCATATTTTCTCACGGAGGTCAGCTCACTAATAATGTTACAAAATCACTGAGTGAAAAAGAAGGATCCTACTTAGGTGAAGACGTAAAGATGACGAATATGCTCGAGACCCTAACTTTCCTACATGAGACTAAACTAATTTGTAATAATATTTATAGAAACATAATTGGTTCCCTTGAAAAATTGACAGAATTTAAAAATCTCTCAAAGGCGTTTGATACAAGACTGGCCTGATAATCTTAATGAAATACATACGTTTGGAATTGAAGATCTGGAAAAAATGCACAACCAAACTAGTACAGGAAAACTAGGTTTTAACCCAGAACAAATTGAAACAAAGCTGAAAATTTCAGATATTATAGATTTTTGGACGCTCTTTAACTTGGTGTGGTCTCTCACACTGTCCCATTGGTGGAATTTCCGCCATATTGGAAAATGGCGGACAAAAACGAGAAAATGTTTAATAACTCCGGTTCTAATTAACCGATTAACACGTAATTAGGCTTCAATTGTAGCTAACCTTCAAACACATAATTCATTTCTTAAGATATTTTGCCCTACAACTAACCGGAAGTTCACAATCTGACCCTGAAGATTAGCCTCATATACAAAATGGGGCTTTAAAGCATTTATGGTTTCTATTTTCAGAATACATTTCCAAAATAAAGCATATAGTTCCAATTAATGACAAATTTTGATTCTTTTCTGGCTGGAACTATAATGTATAGTACGGGAGAGGGTAAAACAGCCTTGTACCGCCATAAAACTTGGAAGCAGCCTAAATACTAAAGAATGAGGTTGGAGACAGGTAGGATCTGAATTCAAACTAGTCGTTATCACCCCACAACCTGCTCCAGATGAGCTTCTGCAGATGATCTTTCGTAAATGCAAGGAAGTCTGTGACTTGAAATATGAATGCCGTAAAACTGGTCCAGTCTGTTCTTCAATTTGTAGATACTGCATGGGAATATCTTGTTCAAATGAATCTAGATATTTTGAGGCTCAACCTCAAGAAGATGACGATGATTAATCTTAAGCTTAACCAATATTGATAAATATACTAATATTTAAGTTGGTAAACTAAAATAAACCTCTCCGACTCGAAACGCAATTAAGAGGTTTTTCTTAAATAATTAAAAAGATATAATTGATATTAATTTCTTTAGTCGTCAGTAGTTTAACGTAATTCTACTGAAGTCGTTTTAAGAAACTTAATTCCTAAAATAATTTTAAACATAGCTATTGTAGACGTTTGAATTCTAGCGTATGTCTCTTTAACAATTTTTCGAAATTTAGGGTATATAAGGCGATTGATTCACAATAAATGATAAGAAATCCGTAATTGCATGAACCTTTAGTTGAAGCCCTGCAATTGGGGGCTAGACGTTTCTCGTAACCTAGCTGATTGTCACGCACTTCTTGATCCTAACGTTGGGAGTAGAAGCCAAAAATTGCTTACTACGAACACTTTTGCTCCAATTTGCCAACTACGAACGCAGAGAGACACACCCCCACACTCGTCCAGTATAATACCTCTCCGTGACGTCATCGTCACTTAAAGAGGTAAAAATATAATGAAAAAATATATTTTAGGCTTAAAACTCTGTATGCACTTATTTCGCTTGAAACCGTTTCGCAATACTCAAAAACTTGATTTGCCTTACTTTCCGGGCTGGATTGTGAACTTCCGGTTAGTTGTAGGGTAACATATCTCTGGGATGAATTATATGTTTGAAGGTAATCTACAATCGAAGCCTAATAACGTGTTAATCGGGTTAGTAGAACCAGAGTTATTAAACGTTTTCTTGATTTTGGAAATGTATTTTGAAAATAGAAACCTTAAAATGCTTTAAATCCCGATTTTCTATATGAGATTAATCTTCAGGGTCAGATTGTCAACTTCCGGTTAGTTGTAGGGCAAACTATCATATAAGTTGAATTGTGTCTGAAGGTAATCTACAATTGAAGCCTAATTACGTTTTAATCGGTTAAGTAGAACCATAGTTATTAGACGTTATCTCGATTTTGTCCGCCATTTTCCAATATGGTGGAAATTCCACCAATGGGAGAGTGTGGGAGACCTTACCACGTCAAAGAGCGCCCAAAAATCTATAAGGTCTGAAATTTTTAGCTTTGTTTCAATTTGTTCCGGGTTCCCTCTATTTTTGTGATAAAATGACTGTACTATAAGGAAATAAAGCTGAAAGGAAAATTTAATAGGAGGGAGAAAAAGTTTGTAAATTGATCAAGAAGATTGGAGAGACTGTCAGCGCTAGTGGGCAAGAATGGCTAGAAGATGTCATCCACAAAGGATTAAAAGAAGAAAAAGTAGAGTTCCCTAAACTTTTCTTATGTACTCAGTTGAAAATGAGCCGTTTGAATTGCAAAACAATGAGGAGATGGCATCCACTGGTGATTCAGTGGTGTCCTTTTATGTACTATAAATCACCGGCTCTCTATAGGTCCTTTGCATCTTCTGGAAACCTCCACTTACCTAGCTATAAAATTTGGTGGATCAATTTCAAAATATTTACAATGTTCATACTGCAACGCGCAGTGGGCAAGGATTTGAAGAAGAATCTTTCCATTGTATCAAATGGACTTACTTCCAAAATATTTTATTTTTAAAAGACATTGTTGCCCGACGAGATTAAGCAAAAATAAGAAGCAAGTTCTAAAACTTTGGTAGCTTAACATGGTAATATTTCAGTACTACAAGTAACTACCAAAGAAAAGCGGATATTCAGATTCATAAGGAATCCCAGGGTGCGACAAACAAAAGAAATAACACCAAAGAAGCAAACAATCTCCTTACGGTAGAAGAAATTCAATAGAAATCGCGGCACTTTGTCTAATTAAAGTAAGTTCAGAGATTCGAACTCGATTGTGAAGATTAAGTTCTAGACGAATCAAGTTCCAGTTCTAGAACCGAAAATATTGATGATAATATTATCAGGGTAGACGTGCCAGAAAACCATAAGCGAAAAGAGATCTCCGTCCCCAAAGTCTCTTCTAAACCACCATCCAAAAAACAGAATCTTCCAAATTCCTTTGAAGAAACAGTTTTTAATGAAATTACGAAAATCGACAAGTGTGAAAATTTTTTGAACATGAAAAATCTTTAAAAAAATTTGAATCTTCTAATTTTAGTGAAATAAGCACTTCTTTGAAAAAGGAGAAAAGGCATTTTATATCTTATATAACCAAGCCTTATGGCTCATTTCACTCCTGATAAGAAAAGGAAGTGTGAACTGGCAGTTTTTCAACTAATTAATGTCTATGCAGATGGCAAATATTAATTGAAATTGGACGGTTTAAGTATTATATATGTTCATTTAGTTTAAAAATAGCCGCAATAAAGTATGTTCGAAAAAGCCTCGCTATTTTAATCAACATCATGGGGGACATTCGAACTTTGAACTTCAGAAAGTTGCACTACAAAGGGACGGCACCTTCATCGCATTGAAATATCTTGTACATAAAAATCGGTTTTCTGCTGCCTTGTTTGAGAAGTTCCGTGCCGCAGAGTCGCAGACGGCGGTTGATTTTCAAACGCGTTGGAGTGATGCGTCAGGTTTTCATTTTCAAATCCTTTGACAACAAGGTTTTCGTTTCTGTCCACGTATTCACAAAAACCGTCCGGGCAATAGATGCTTCTATAAATTTTCTATCAAAGTTTCAAGTAGGAGTAAGGATCTTACGCGAGGGCAGGAGATGCAGCTTCGTGGCAGAATAGGCAACATATTCATATTTTTGTGCTTTTGAAGAACGCGTTTTCTGCAACTCATTCTGGTGAGAAATATTGAAGAAAAATTTGAAATATGTAAACTTCAAGCACAGACTTAAGTCGAGCAACAGTGTTAGGGGAAATACCTGTTGCATTCCTGAATGCAATGGCTACACATTTTCAAATTAAAATAAGTTTTCATCGGTCTCCCAAAGAAAACCCGTTAAGGGGGAAGAGAACTGAAGACTAATCAAAATAGCCCGTTTTAGTTCGAGTCCAGTCCCCAAAATAATAGCCCTATACGGATAAAATTTTACTGACTTGTAGTTCAAACCTTCTCCAAACGATTAAAATATTTTTCATTATTTTTAGTCAGAATATTTTTTCCCGCCGGTGAAGTTTTGGATGTAGTTATTCGAGTCCAACTCTTACAATTCAATACCTAATGTTTTGTCCAATATGTCATTCGAAAGACAATTTTGAGCTGCATCGATTATAATAATTTTCAATTAAATTCGTCCACTAATAAAAGAGCTACACCAGAAAAACTTCAAATTTAGACAGCTTCAATACTTAATTCCTAGAGGGCACCCTATCTGGGTATAGGCTAAACTCTGAACTTTCATACTATGCAGAAGTTTTCCTTCTATGCTGGTATAAAGACTGGCGGAACGACGGGAAAAGGTAAAACTAGTCGGCTGGCCCCCGCAGCGAGATTTTGAATTTCTTTTGTTGTACAGAACTACCGGGGGGAGGGGTTAATACGGGAGACTGTGAATGCGATTTTGAAAGGCTTCATCCGCTTCGTCAAAGAATTTTGCTGCTCGTGGATTTCGGGGCTATTCCCGCTTATCACCAACAAAATTCTAGTTTATCCTTCTTGAAATTAGGCCTCACTGACCCTCTCCCGGGTGTTCAAATAAAATTTACTTTACGAAATGATTTTTAATAACTAAAGGGAGTCAGAAATGGTCATACAACCAGTTTTATTCGATTTAGATTAATTTAAAGTAATTTTCTTTTATAATTTTAAATATAGATAGCTTCCACTAAAAGGGCTCTATCTCCCCATCTCTCAGCTTTAACTGCAGTGCAGTGTTGTCAGGCCCTCTAAAATTAGCCGAGCTAGTCAAGTAACGAGTGAAACTGAACTGCTAGCCTTCCTCTCTACATTTTGTTTGGCTCACAAACGGTCTGGCGTCGAAAAGAGATGTGGTCGTTGTCGTTGTCTGATACTTGATATTGCCGTAATATTTATTCCTATAATGTCGATGGCGCTTTTTGCGACTAAGAACTTTACTTGGTGGTCTTTTTCTTTTCGATTAACTTGATTTTTTGTTAGGGGTGATTAAGGAAGACTTAACTCTGTTGCCATATACATTTTAATTTCGAAGTTGGTTAGCGATATAAAGTCTTAGCAACTAAAATAAACCTCTCCGAAACGAGACGGAATTTTGGAGCTTTTTCTTAAATAATTTAATAAATATTATTGATTTTTGTTATTTTTATCGTCATTAATTTATCTTAATTGGAGTTAATTCGTTTAAAGAAAATTTACTCCTAAAATCATATTAAACATATCTATTGTTAACGTTTGAATTCAAGCCTCTTTAATAATTTTTGGAAATTTAGGGTACATACGGCGATTGATTCACAATAAATGAAAAGAAAAGCCGCAATTGCGTAAACCTTTGATAGAAGCCCTACCAATTGAAGGCTACACGTTTCTCGTAAGCCTAGCCGATAGCCGCGTACTTTTTACCTCTCCGAATGACGTATGTCACGGAGAGGTTGTAATTTCGACGCGTCTGGGTGTGTGTGTGTGTATGACTGTCGGGGTGTGTCTGTCTGTTGTTACATCCCAGGGGACCGCGTTCGCAGTTGACAAATCGGAGCAAAAATGTTCTCAATTTCTGGACCGCATTTACAGTTCCCGGAAATTTGGAAAATTGTACTCCACTTACAATGGCTAGTACTCCAATGCCTGTCTATCACTATCATCCTCGGGTCGTTCGTCCATCCCACACGGAAACCAGTCTGTATTTACAAGCTTCTAAACACCATCATCATCTGATCTTTTGTCCATCCCACATGGACACCAGACACTGGCTTCTACACACCACAATCTTCTCGTCTTTGTCCATCCCACATGGACACCAGTCTGTACATGCTGGCTTCTACTCCAAGTCAAGACGTACGCGGCGATCGGCTAGGGTATCGAGAAACGTCTAGCCTTCATATGGCGGGGTCTTCCTCCAAAGGTTCACGCAATTGCGATGTTCTTATCTACAGCTGCGATTCGAATCCTTTATATACTACCTATTTGAGTAACGTTAATATTAGTCAAGTCTCTCAAGAATGTTTAATTGTTCTTTTTTAAAACGATGTAACGCTCAATAAGGCGAACAACTAACGAAGAAAACATTTAATATTAATTATATTTATTTTAATATTTAAGATAATCTTGTTTCTCAACTCAAATTAATACGGAAGAGTTAAGAGCAGTCTATGTGTTTGTCTGTGTGTGTACGTCCGTTGTTAAAATAGTGCGCCGCGTTAGCAGTTCTCCTTGTGTTGATGCGTAAAGAAATCCTACATGGCTTTAATATTCCCTTTTTCTATAATATAAAGTGAATATGTCGAAGCCTATCACGTTTTATCACTAACAGATTTTTTATCACAGTTAAAATTATTAAACATATCAGAATAAGATAAACTATTTAACATTTTTCCTCTTTTTTTTCTTTGGCTTCATTTTCTTTTCCGCAAGAATAATTTTCTTCCAATCTGGGCAATGCCATTTTCGTTTAGGAATTTGTCTCATTTTTAAACATTTAGAATGAAACCAATGAATTTTGCAATTTTCATATTTGCAAAGGGCAACACTGCCTTTGGGGCACAGCATGTTGTCAATCATTAACCACGCAACAAAACCAAGATAATCAAAGTGATGAAAACGATGACATAGTGAATTCGATGAAGAAAATTCTTTAATAACAACTCAATGCTATGTTTCTAAAACTTTAAATTCTTTAAATTAAATATTGAATAATCAAAGTCACAAGGAGTTGACAAATAGCGAATATAATGAAAATTCTAACAACTTAAGATTAGAACATGAACCCATGACTACGCCAACTAATTTTTAGAATGATCAATAGCTAAATTTTAAGATGCTTTCAGTTTGTAATTGAATTCCCTCTTTTCCCACAAGAAGGGTCTGAAATTTGCATCACTTGGCAGAGACTGGAGGTCGTCAACGTATGGTGACAGACACCAATTTTAGGTTTGTTCATATCCTAATCGGAGATTTCCTGCTTCCTGCGGAGGTTTCGGGAAATATCAACATTACCAGTATTAGGACGTGGATAAAAGTAAAGCCTCATATTTTGAGCCCTTTGACCAAGAGTGGAAATTTAAACCATATTAGTGTGATCAAGATCGTAGTTAGCTTGCCCAGAGGTCGGCCCTGTCAAGGAAAATTTAAAATAACGAGTGACGCAAATTCAATTGGACAAACTTATATAAGCAACAATTATTTGATGAATGATTACATGATAACTAGTTTTCTTCAATGACGTTACTGATGGAGGTCCCAACAAATCCCTACCACCGGATCGCCAGCATCCATTACGCCTGCCACCGGATCGCCAGCATCCATTTCGCCTGCTACTGGATAGCCAGCACCCACTTCGCCTGCCACCGGTTCGCCAGCATCCATTTCGCCTGCCACGGGATCGCCAGCACCCACTCTGCCTGTCACTGGATCGCCAGCACCCATTTCGCCTCCTACCGGATCGCCAGCATCAATTTCGCCAGCATCCACTACGCCTGCCACCTGATCGCCAGCACCCACTCTACCTGCCACGGGATCGCCAGCACCTATTTCGCCTGCCACCGGATCGCCAGCACCCACTCTACCTGCCACGGGATCGCCAGCACCTATTTCGCCAGCATCCACTACGCCTGCCACCGGATCGCCAGCACCCACTCTGCCTGCCACGGGATCGCCAGCACCCATTTCGCCTGCCACGGGATCGCCAGCATCCACTTCGCCTGCCACGGGATCGCCAGCATCCACTTGGCCTGCCACCGGATCGCCAGCATCCACTTGGCCTGCCACCGGATCGCCAGCACCCACTCTTCCTGCCACGGGATCGCTAGCACCTATTTCGCCTGCTACCGGATCGCCAGCATCCACTTCGCCTGCTACCGGATCGCCAGCATCCACTTCGCCTGCCACCGGATCGCCAGCACCCACTCTACCTGCCAAGGGATCGCCAGCACCCACTTCGCCTGCCACCGGTTCGCCAGCATCCATTTCGCCTGCCACGGGATCGCCAGCACCCACTCTGCCTGTCACTGGATCGCCAGCACCCATTTCGCCTGCTACCGGATCGCCAGCATCCATTTCGCCAGCATCCACTACGCCTGCCACCTGATCGCCAGCACCCACTCTACCTGCCACGGGATCGCCAGCACCTATATCGCCTGCTACCGGATCGCCAGCATCCACTTCGCCTGCCACCGGATCGCCAGCACCCACTCTGCCTGCCACCGGATCGCCAGCATCCACTTCGCCTGCCACCGGATCGCCAGCATCCACTTCGCCTGCCACCGGATCGCCAGCATCCACTTCGCCTGCCACCAGATCGCCAGCATCCACTTCGCCTGCCACCGGATCGCCAGCATCCACTTGGCCTGCCACTGGATCGCCAGCATCCACTTGGCCTGCCACCTGATCGCCAACACCCATTTCGCCTGCCACCGGATCGCCAACACCCATTTCGCCTGCCACCGGATCGCCAACACCCATTTCGCCTGCCACCGGATCGCCAACACCCATTTCGCCTGCCACCGGATCGCCAGCATCCACTTGGCCTGCCACCGGATCGCCAGCACCCACTCTTCCTGCCACGGGATCGCTAGCACCTATTTCGCCTGCTACCGGATCGCCAGCATCCACTTCGCCTGCTACCGGATCGCCAGCATCCACTTCGCCTGCCACCGGATCGCCAGCACCCACTCTACCTGCCAAGGGATCGCCAGCACCCACTTCGCCTGCCACCGGTTCGCCAGCATCCATTTCGCCTGCCACGGGATCGCCAGCACCCACTCTGCCTGTCACTGGATCGCCAGCACCCATTTCGCCTGCTACCGGATCGCCAGCATCCATTTCGCCAGCATCCACTACGCCTGCCACCTGATCGCCAGCACCCACTCTACCTGCCACGGGATCGCCAGCACCTATATCGCCTGCTACCGGATCGCCAGCATCCACTTCGCCTGCCACCGGATCGCCAGCACCCACTCTGCCTGCCACCGGATCGCCAGCATCCACTTCGCCTGCCACCGGATCGCCAGCATCCACTTCGCCTGCCACCGGATCGCCAGCATCCACTTCGCCTGCCACCAGATCGCCAGCATCCACTTCGCCTGCCACCGGATCGCCAGCATCCACTTGGCCTGCCACTGGATCGCCAGCATCCACTTGGCCTGCCACCTGATCGCCAACACCCATTTCGCCTGC
The DNA here is from genome assembly GCF_054372755.1 of Phalangium opilio. Lineage (NCBI taxonomy): Eukaryota > Metazoa > Arthropoda > Arachnida > Opiliones > Phalangiidae > Phalangium > Phalangium opilio. The sequence goes on along the minus strand of NW_028324160.1, from coordinate 7,597,238 downwards.
CACCGGATCGCCAACACCCATTTCGCCTGCCACCGGATCGCCAACACCCATTTCGCCTGCCACCGGATCGCCAACACCCATTTCGCCTGCCACCGGATCGCCAACACCCATTTCGCCTGCCACCGGATCGCCAACACCCATTTCGCCTGCCACCGGATCGCCAACACCCATTTCTTCTGCCACTGGATCGCCAACACCCATTTCGCCTGCCACTGCATCGCCAACATCTTCGCCTGCCACTGGATCGCCAACACCCATTTCGCCTGCCACCGGATCGCCAACACCCATTTTGCCTGCCACTGGATCGACAACACCCATTTCGCCTGCCACCGGATAGCCAGCACCCATTTTGCCTGCCACCGGATAGCCAGCACCCATTTCGCCTGCCACCGGATAGCCAACATCTTCTTAGCCTGCCACCGGATCGCCAACATCTTCTTAGCCTGCCACTGGATCGCCAACACCCATTTCGCCTGCCACCGCCCTAATCGCCCCGGCGGCGGCGTGGCTTTTCGGACTCTAGCCTCCCCACGCGGCCTCTGGCCCATCCCGACCTGGCTCCACTGGAGTGCATCGCGATGTCGGTCTTCCTGGACCACAGTTGCGTCCTTCTACTACCCTCACGGCTCCGCTTTCGCTCGCACGCAGGACCTCCTCCTGGGCTGTCTCCCGTCGCCCTTCCTCTTCATGGGCGACTTCAACGGTAGCCACCTTCGTTTGGGGATACCGTAACCACCCCTGCCGGTTGCCGTCTGGCCGACTGGCTCACTCGATCCCTCTCCTTCGTTCTGCTGAACGATGGTTCGGTCACGCGCCCGTCGCCGGCTGGTGGGGGGAGTGTCCTGGACCTCTCCCTGGCGTCCCCTTGCCTCGCCGGCCTTGGTGGAAGCGATCCCCACCGGCTCCTCTACGCCTCCCAGGTCCCGATGTCTTTGGGCCCCGCGACCCTATGATCCGGTGGGACTTTGACAACTCTGACTGGCCCAAGTTTACTGCGCTCCTTGCCGCAACGCCGGTCCCCGCGGTTGACTCGGTGGCCGCCTTCACTTCCGACGTGCTTGATGCAGCCGCATCCTCCATCCTGTCCTCCAGCTCGGCGTGGGGCTCCCGCAGCCCTCAACCACCGCATACCGCACCCTCGAACGACGGGTCAGGGCTCTTCGGCGCTAAGCCCTCCGGGCCCAAACGCTCACCGCTACTATTGCCTACAACAGAGCCCTCGCTCAGTCCCGGCTTAACCGACGTCAGCTTAAGCGGGCTTTTTGGAGGGCCTACTGCGGTACCCTGTGCCACGAAACTCCACTCCCGGTTAGTTGGAACCGCGTTCGCTGGTTTTTCTCCGCTACCCGCCCCACGCCGTGCCCTATCGTGCTCAATCATGGCTCGGCTACTATCACCGATCCCGAGGCTGTTGGCGTCCTTCTGCGGGACTCGATCTTATACACTTGCCCGTCGCCTGCTCCCCCTCCGCTTCTTTCTGAGGACCGCTGTTGGGCATTAGACGACGCCGCCCACGCCTAAAATGACCTCATCACGTACTAAGAACGCTCACTGCCATCGCGTCGCTCCGTCCATCCGCCCCGGGTCCTGACACCCTCGGTGTCCCCTTCCTCCGCCATTTTCCGGACCCCTTCCTTCGTCGCCTCTGGGCCCTCTACAACTTCCTCTGGCTCTACGCCACCTTTCCATCCCCATGGAAGGAAGCCATCATCCTCCCCTTCCTCAAACCAGTCAAGCCTCCTGACGTCCCCTCTTCCTACCGCCCCATCGCACTCCTCGCCAACCTTGGAAAACGGACCGTACACTCCAGCCTTCAATTGTGGGCCGAGTTCTCCGCCATCCTCCCTTCCCATCAGTCTGGGTTCCGCCGCAACAGGTCCACTTTGTACAATATAGCCGATTTTGTGACCGCCGCGGAGTCTTTTCAACGCCACGGCCAACATTGCTGCATGGTTTTCCTAGACTTGCAAAATGCGTTTGGATCGGTCCACCCTGACGCTCTCCTTTGCAAATTGCGCAACTACGGCATAGAAAGTCGGCTCCTCCTGTGGCTGAGAGACTACCTTTACCACCGCCGCGTGGCAGTCAAGGTCAACTCGCACCTCTACTCTTCTCGGTACACGGCTCGCGGTGTCCCCCAGGGCAGCGTCCTGGGCCCGCTCTTGTTCACGCTCTTCCTCGCCGACCTTCGCTTCTCCCCGTGGGGGGACTTATTTCGAAACCCCTAAATTCCAAGCCTCTAAAGTCGCGCTTGTTAACATAAAAAACTATGACAATAAGTGCTTCCTCTGGTCAGTTTTAGCCCATTTACATCCTGTCAATTATACTAATAACCCTAATCGTGTTGAGAAATATCTACCATTTCAAAACAAGTTAGACTTGACAGGGCTTAAATTCCCCGTAGAATTAAATACAAGGGTGTTGGAAAGGTTTGAGCAGTTAAATGATTTATCAGTTAATGTCTTTGGCTACGAAAATGAGGTTTTCTCACTCTATATTAGTTCGATCAGGGTCGAAGAAGCCCGGCAAATAGATCTGGTGCTACAAACCTAGGAGGATAAGAAGCATTTCTGTTTAATACGTAGTTTAGCCGTCTTATGTCTTCGTTAACCGCACATAGGGGTAGGGCCTTCTACTGCCGTTATTGTCTCCATCGTTTCTCCGGTGCTAACGCCGAACGGAATCACAAAGAACGTGTTAAAGAGTGAAGCATACATGGACCGCAAAAAATTGAAATGCCGGTAAATGAACCTATCCTGGAGTTTAAAAACATCGTATTGCAACAAAAAGTAAGCTCCTTTTATTATTTTCACCACAGAAACAGATTAAACACGTGTTAGATCAAACGATGTAAAATCCACTGCGTGATATTAATGTTCGCTATTTCTATTCCTCTAGGTTAAATTCTTTATCTATGCCGATTTCGAGTCGATCTTAAGCAAAATACATCGATGCGATCCTGACGTTAACCTTTCCTCTACCACAAAAACTTCGCAGCACATTGCCTGCGGATTCAGTTACGTCATTGTGGGACAGGATGGTTCGGTATCAAAACCAGTGACGTACCGAGGGATGGATGCTGCGGAAAGGTTTTTGTAGAACCTTCTTCTTGAGGATTCTATCATCCAGGAAAAAATTAAAGCCATCGTACCCGTGAACTTATCCAAATCCGAGATGGCGGAATTTTCTTCTGCTCAATTATGTTATCTTTGCGGGAAGGCATTCACTCATGATGACTGCAAAGTTCGAGACCACGATCTTACGGACGGAGCCTACAGGGGAGCGGCTCATAGTTCCTGTAACTTGAAGTTGAAGACGTTGAAATTCGTTCCGGTGTTCATGCACAATCTCTCCCGCTACAACGCCCATCTCATTATGGACAAAATCGGGCTTTTTAAGAGAGCAAATTAGGTGTATCCCGACTAGTTCCGAAACCTACCTTTCATTTTCCTTGGGTAATCTACGGTTTCTAGACTCAATCATGTTTATGCTGGCCTCGCTCGAGTCCCTCGTCTCCAACTTGGCCAAGGGAGGCGCGGACAAGTTTAAATGTCTAAACTCTGTCTTCAAGCCGGACGAAGTGGAGCATTTACTGAGGAAGCAAGTTTACCCGTACGATTATTTCGACTCCAAGGAGAAGTTCAACGAGACTGAATTGCCACCCAAGGAGGCCTTTTTTAACTCTCTAACCGATGGAAATGTTAGTGATGGGGATTATTCTCAGGCTCAAACAGTTCGGGAAAAATTCCGATTCGCTAACCTCGGCGAGTACCATGATCTATACGTCAAAACCGACGTTTTGCTCTTGGCTGATGTATTCGAAAATTTTAGAGCCATGTGCTTGGCATATTACAAATTAGACTGCGCTCATGCGTTTACCGGTCCCGGTTTTGCTTGGCAGAGTGCCTTACATATGACTGGGGTTAAACTAGAACTTTTAACAGATCCCGATATGCACCTATTTATCGAGAAGGGTATCAGGGGTGGAGTTTCTCTAATAACTCACAGGTTTGCCGAGGCAAATAACAAGCATCTTCCTGAAACCTACGACGCTTCAAAACCTAGCTCATACATCACCTACCTCGATTGTAACAATCTTTATGGAACAGTAATGTGTCACCATTTACCTATGAGGGGTTTCCGATGGTTGCAGCCATGCCAGGATTTCACGAGAGAAGTTATTCTTAACCATCCCGACGATGACCCTCAGGGTTTCATTCTGGAGGTAGATCTTGAATATCCGGAAAGTTTACACGAAGAACATAATGTCTCCCCCACGCCCCTGAAAGGCGTGTTGTTACGGCTGAAGAACTATCTCCATATTCACTAGATCAATTTAACAAACTAAAACTTAAGATTAAAGACGGTCATCCATAATTAGTTCCCACGCTTTATAATAGAGAAAAATACGCGCTCCATTACCGGAGTCTCAAGTTCTACCTCGCTAAGGGTATGAAATTAGTGAAAGTTCACCGTATCCTCACGTTTGAACAAGGAGCTTGGTTAAAACCCTTTATCGAGTTTAACACAGAGAAGAGGAAGATGGCCGCTAAGGCGTTCGAAAAGGATTTCTTAAAACTACGCAACAACTCCGTGTTTGGAAAAACAATGGAGAACCTGAGGAACCGAATAAACTTTGATCTTGTTCAGACCCGGGAGAGGGCTATCAAGAAGGCGAATTCCCCGACGTTCGAAAGGTTCACCATCTTCAAGAATGACCTAGTTGGAATTCACCGACTGAAGAAATCCCTGACTTTAGACCGTCCCATTTGCACAGGGTTCACCATTTTAGACTTGTCGAAACTGGTTATGTATGATTTTCATTATAAAACAGTCCGTGCTAAATATGGCGAGGCAGCCAAACTTCTTTTCACGGATACCGATTCCTTGACGTACCATATCTTCACCGACGACCTTCCTCGGGACTTTGCCGAGAACAAGGAGATGTACAGTAGTGATAACCACCCAGATATGCAGAGATCCAAGATGGCCGCCACTACCCAACTCCAACCAAACTGCCAACCCTAGATTGTGTTATTTTATGGAGAAATCTTACCTGATATTCCCTACCTTCCACCGTGCTATGGGTATTCCTGCCTTCCACCATGCTATGCCCCCAAACAAGTCTAAACCAACCCAGACTTGTGTTATTTTGACAGATCCCTGTTTGAATTTCCCGCCATAAACCCATGTCTGAAAAACAAAGACTAATATACAAATAAAGATTTTTTAATAACAAATACCAAATAATATATATAATAAAATAGAGAATAACAAGAATATAAATATAAACAAAGATATTGCCATTGTTTGTCATTAAGAAGGTCAATACTTCTTTTCTTTGAGTTGTGGTTTGTTCCCATGTTACATACTAAATTCTAAATTAAAAAAAAAACAAAAATATTTACCGCCGCTTTTACCGCTAATGAAAACACTTTTTAAATCGTAATTTTGAAGGTAATTGGTCTTATCTCTAGTGTAAAAAGCATCTTGTTCAAAGTGACATTTTGATTTTCAAAACTTGGTATTTTAGTCGAAATCTTAACTGAAAGCCGCTCTTTAAATCGTAATTAGCGCCACTAGCTTTCTTCATGTATTCTGATGGCTGACGTCAAGTGGCGTAAGATAAACGATGCCGGATGAATTTTGATGAAAGACAGGCAGTGTAATCGAGGATTGTTAGAGAAAGATATTTTAAGTAAAGTCCTCCATTGGTTCTCGAAGATCATGGACCGAGGCTTGGTTGTTTTTTCGTTACTTCTTGTGTCCAAAATGTATCCAGCGGAAGAAGTAGCAGGACTTAACTTAAACTCGATTTTCCTTCATTGCGGTAGTCAGTTGTATGGACGCATATGACACCGCAATGAAGGTTGATTCTTGGCTATCAATTGGATCAGGGCTACTTTCTTTCTCCATACTATAATCGGTAATGTTTTATTTAATTATGAAAAACTAAATTTTTGTTATAAATGATTCCGAAAATCTTACTTGATAGCCAACTTAGAACCCGACAAGTCGGGTTCTAATGAGTCGAATTTGGTCTCTTCCCAGACTATTCCTGAGAAGAGCCAGATGGAACAATCGAATTTGGTCTCTTCTCACACAGCAAAAGCTGTGTGAGTCCACGATCGGCGGGTAAAGACATCTTCGTACTGGTACTGAGTAGTTTTATGGATAAGCGTCTAGTTAAACAACTGATAACTCTCTCTTTAAAACACGGTTCTTATATACTAAAAGATCGAGGTCAAATTTAATATTAGAAGAGTTCTCTAGGCAATGCTTTCGATAAATTTATTTGTTACCGACCCCCAATCTTTAATCTATTTTATTGGATGCGGTTTAATTAACTATTGACGTAGATGCTTCAAGGATGACGACTTAAAACCTTCCTTGTTTTGAGGAAAATATTTTATTGGATGCGGTTTAATTAACTATTGACGTAGATGGTTCAAGGATGACGGCTTAAAACTTTCCTTGTTTTGAGGAAAATATTTTTTTGGATGCGGTTTAATTAACTATTCACGTAGATGTTTCAAGGATAGCGACTTTAAAGGCTTAACAATTTTGTTGTTTTGATGAAAATAAACTGAGTGTTTTTCAAGATTGCCAATGGCTCAATGGTTTAAGGCAGGGTTTACTATGGTGATACCTAAAATAGTGACAGGTTCAAATCCTGGGTCAGCCATCGAGCCATTGGCAATCTTTTTTATGTATAAAATAACGTTAGCCTAAGAGATCAGTGTTAGTTGGTAAACAAGCGTCAGTCATGAATGACGCCTTTTTTTTAACTCTAGCGTCTAATACGTGTCTAGATATATATCCAAACAATACTCAGTCAAGTTTTAAAAATTATTTGCATCAGCCCCTTAACTTGACTAGTGATTATGAAGTTGGGTTGGCGGAAATCATATTTCCAAATCATTGGGTGAATATAAGCGAAGAGTTTAACAAGTTTGAAATTCAGGTCGTAAATGATCCAAATAGTGACAAATATGCGGCTATTCGAGAGCCTGTTGAATATCAAAAAATAGAGATACCAGTCAATCGTTATACCAAGACCAAAGAGTACGAACTGCCCCAAAATTTTGTCGAGCTGTTAAATGATGATGTAAACAGTCATCCGTATTTAAAAGGCAAATTATCTTTTAAATTAGTGAATAAATATAAAGACGGGGCCCTAGGAAAACAGTTAGATACAAACTTTCCCGTTTACTTGCAAGTTTTAGGAGAGGAAAACATACGGTTCAAAATACCAGCTGATTCCCCCTTGGCCACGCTATTTGAATTTAAAGAGAATAATTAAGAAGATGTTCCCTATATATCCAAATATCCTGTATCAAAGCATGCTAAAAATATAAGTTTAAATTACACTAATAATTACGTGGAAATCGAAATTGAAAATGTTGGAGATAGTTTTAAAAAAAAATTTGATTACAAGTACATTCCCAAGGCCGCCATTAAACGTAAAACAAACTACGAAGTTCCGCCAATAAGAAAAAAGCCTCAGCCGGAATATAGGCCTGTACCGCCATCTATACCTATTTTACCGCGAACTACGCCTTTTCTTCCGATACCCGTTAGTACGACTGAACCCGTAGTACTTGTACAACCACAGCCAGCTAAAATAACCCCTCCACCCAAAGTAACTTTTCCAAAACAAAACCCTCCTAAACCTGACTTACCGAAACCCTACTATCCAAAGCCCAAACCACCTAAGCCCGAGTTACCAAAGCCAAAGCCAAAGCCAAAACCGCAGCCACCCAAGCCTGAACTACCGAAGCTTCCAGCTCCGGATCCCCCTAAAATACCAGCTCCGGATCCCCCTAAAATACCAGCTCCGGACCCCCCTAAAATACCAGCTCCGGATCCCCCCAAAATACCAGCTCCGGATCCCCCTAAAATACCAGCTCCGGATCCCCCCAAAATACCAGCTCCGGACCCCCCCTTAAAAACCCTTTGTCGAGGCTCGGTTCGTTTAGGCGTAGTAAAAGAACTGCCCGACGTGCTTGTTGTCGGTGATGACGTGGCATAGCTCGGCCATGACAATTGTTTTTTTCGCGGCGGCATTTTAGGGGTGACCGGTAATGGCGGCGTGGGTGACATTGCAATTGTAGGACTGACGACCTCAAATTTAGGTAAAGGAATTTGTTTCTCGATACTTAAATATTTCTTAAAAGCGTCTAAATATTTATATAATTTATCGTAGGCATTCAATGGCGATTTTAAAATATCATCAATCTCTCGGTCCAAGACCGAGTGTTCTTGGGCAGCTGTTGAAGTTACTGCGCTAGCGGGCACAAGCAGCATTTGTTTCATAGTTTAGCAGCTATGGCTTGGACAATTGAAGGCAAAATTGCTGCAAGCAACGTCGTAAGAAAGCCACCTGATTGCTGCAACAACAGCTTTTTTTTGCTTTTCTGCGACAAGGTACTTGATCCGAGTTGTCTAATAATTTTCTTGTACTTTGCTAGCTTTTTCTTACGGTCTTTACTCAAATAAATGCCCCCGCCCTTTAAATTCTTACAAATTGTCTGAATGCTTTTTAATTGGGGCGTGCTACTATTGTTTAAGAGGGTTCGCCGTTGTTTACAGCTAGTTTGACGCAAACTCTGTAAATAAGGGACAAATTTGGCAAATTTTGTCGAGGGACGGGCTACGACGAGTCGGGAGCGTTTTCCTGATCGATGTTTAACGCGTGGGGCCATTATTCAAATGACAATTAAATTTAATCGACATAGACATACATAGGTGATTCGTGAGGTAGAACACGCGACCTTAATCGTAAATTTTCCGGAGTTTCTTGTTTTAAATCAATTAACAAATAACTATAGGGTTCTTTAGTGGCTAGCCTGTACGCATCCGTAATACGTCTCGGGTTATCTGGACTTATTTGTTGCGCTAAATATCTAATAGAGGCAACATCTCGAGGATTTTTCATTATTATAAAATAGGAAGAGTTTTGAGAAATTATCCGCGATTGGCTACCCTTGGGAAACAGTTGTTGAGTAATAATAATGACCGTATACCCTAAATGATGCGCCGTCACGCACACTAAATCGGCAATATGAGCTTGCTTAAATAATTGGCTAGCTAAGTCGTCTAGTATCAAGTAGAAATCGCGATTCATTTCCCAAAAGTCTGGATCAGCCGTTGGCAATCCTTGAATAAATTGAATTCCCGGAATCAATTGTTTCAATTTTTCGTAGTTTGGCTGCCAGGCCGCGTAGCAATAAATAACCTTTTTATGCGGTGGGTCAAACATAAGCTGATGATTTTGCAATAAGTTACTTAAAAGAAAACTCTTCCCCGCTTGCGTTGGCCCCACAATTAGAAACTGGGCGGGTGTTTGGAACTTTAAAGAATGCGAGACTGACTCGGCTGGATTCATCTTGATTAATAAACATTTTTATTTTAATTAACAGTTTATATATATAATATATATAATCAAAAATACAATTAACCCAAAACCCAAAGACCCTTAATAAACACAAATTAGAAAATATTTAAACAATATAAACGAAACCCTTTTACCCAAAAAAAAAATTCCCCTATGAAGTAATTGTTTTTTTAAAAAGTTTCTCTTCTAATTCCAGACAACGCTGGCGGAAGCGTTGGGCGTTGAGGAGGTTAAAGTTGACGCGCGACTCGGAGGGTGGTAGGATGTAAACACGCACTACAGTAGCGAACACGACGGATGGATGCGCACGCGCACTTTTTCGTTTCCCGACCGCTCTTTGTTGGTGGTGGTTGGGCATGTCTGAACCAGATGGTCGCAAACATCCGTGCCCTCGCTGGTCGGGAAGTCGGGAAACCCCTGCCGCAGTGGTTTGTTGTTGCACGGCTTTTTGGAAACCATCGCGCACGATGGACTGTGCTTGCGGTGCTCCCTGGATGGACTGTCCGTGCAACGCCACTGGTACAAGGCGATGCCGCAAAAGGCGCAGCGCGTCGTCTGTGTTTCTACATCTGCAAGATAGAAACCGTCTTTGGCCAGGGCTTCGATGGGAACGCAAGATTCCCACAAGCCCTCGAAAGTATGTCTTCGCCTAGCCTCGTAATTCATGCGCGAGAGATGTTGAAGCGGATGCTGACTCTTTAAAACCGTAAGGTCGACTGGTTGTCAAATCGGCGTTCAACAATCTCTTATTCGAGGTTTGGCGAAATCTTTTGGTGATTTTAACGGCCTCTAGCTGCAGCTTGTATTTGTCCCGTTTAAAATTAAAAGGGACATTGACTGTAACTTCCTTTTCCGGATTCATCGCCACACTTTCAAAGGTTTCAAAGTCAAGTTTTTCCAGATTTTCTCGATTTAACGTCAACCCTTTAATTTTCTTAACTTCTTTTCCTTTGCTAGTGCGAAACGAGTAACTTTTGGCACCGGTACTACAAAAGGAAGTTATATAATCACCGCCGAGTTCGTCCGCCCAGCAACCAATATGATTGCCAGTTGGAATGTCAAACTTTCCCGGTAGATGGCGGTAGATTATTGAGTCAGTGTCACAATACAAAGCTGCACGGTCTAATTGAAGCAGCATCTTGTTCAATTCGAGTCGCCCGTAGCACGAGACGAAGCTCCCCACGATGGCCGAGCCCAGTTTATAGTCTAAGATGTAATCGCTTTTGGCCTTATACGATAAGAGAGCGATTGAATCTGTGATTGGCCGTAAGTCGACTAATTCCAGAGTGTAATCGCTCGCGTATCGTATCAATTCGTAATAATTGTTGATAAAGATGCTGCGAATTTTACCCGTATTCAACGCCATGCGACCCCAAAGAGAATTTAAATTAATTTTAGCGATATTACGCAGGGAAGGATTTGATTGAATATCCGCCACGGTCAGCGAGAGCTTTTCATTCTTGTTTATATCGGCGATATACGCCTCTTTTTGCAGAGGCGTTTGCGCGTGAGCGGGAAATCCGGAATTCTTCACTTTTAGGGCGATAAAATCAGTCATGTACTGGGCGAAGAAATATTCCGTTTTTGGATAATGGTACACCTCGAATATATCAAGGAGTTTATAACCATGCTCCATAGCGGCATAGACTTCTACCGTTGGCCAGACTGATTCGAAAGCTCGTTCATTAACAGTGTGATCGCAGATTTCCGCTCGCAATTCTAAACACGTGCGACAGAGGGCGTAGGCTAATTTACCACCGCTGCGAATGGGAATTAAGGGGATGTGGAGATCTTGAGGGGCCAGCAGACGACAACTCATAACGCCAAAATACCACCCTGGCGATTTGTCAAAATCTCTGTTATAGATTACGGGGTGGCCGCTAGGGTACGGACAATCGCGACAAACTTTCGGGTACAAAGAAATAATATCCTTGTAGAAAATTTTCTCCTCACCTTGCACGTGGCAGTTGAGAACAAAATTTTCCGTTCGTCCCCCATAGAGAGCGCTAAGAGCTGATATTTGAGGTCGAAAAGTTAAACTTTTGCAGAAAGCCTTTGCTTCGGCGTTTTCTTTTAAAAGCTTAGCAAATTGACACTCAAAAATCGATGTGTACTCGTAGCCGGGCATATTCTCTTTAATAAAGAGCTCTCTATCCAGCGTCCGCTCGTACAGAAATCTGTTGCTGGCCTTGAGTTGGGTATTGTAGGCATTAAGTTTTTGGCATGGACAACCGTGATAGTAGCAACCGTGGAAATCAAAAATTTTGGGTGGAGTTTCGCTATAGCCGTCGACTAAATAGCGACCCACGCGATACTCGCCCCCGTAGCTTAAAGCCGTGCGCAATTTTATATCTTCCGTTTTCTCCACCCAAGCGAGATATTTTAAGCTAATTTGACTGTGATTAAATTTTGCGTTATAACCGTTAGAAGGAACAATAGCCATGCTGTAAGGTTTATAGTAATTGTTAAGATAAATAGTGGTTAAAGCACCCGCCAAAGTGATATTTTTTAAGCAGAAAGGGTCTAATTTGGTTAGATCTAAGTAGATTTTTCTAAAAGCTTCGACGCCTTGTCTCAGGACTCGGACATCTTGAATGCAATATTTAATAAGCTCCTCTTTGATGTTATAAATAGATCCTTCCATCGACGCGTACCAAGTTTGAAAATCTCGATAATCATTGGCTTTCATTTGAGCTACGTTAAAGTACGAAGCTTCAGGGGTGACGTGCCTATGAACTAAAGCGTTGAGAATTAAGAAGTTATCAAAAGCTTTCGCGTAATGAGCTACGACTTGCGTGTTAGTAAAGCGCGGTTGGTACGTCTTACGCTTCTGTCCAGTCAAAACTACCTGCTCTACGCTGAATAAATAATTTAAAAATTGCTCGACGCAATTGGCGCCGTAAAAAATTTTGGTTTCAAAGCCAGCTTCAGTTTCTACGTCGCAAACTAATAAAATGGGGACGTGGATATTATTTCTCAGAATAGTCTCAATGTCGTAATAAATAAACCGCGAGGCTTTCATTTTGGTTTCCAAAGGCATAACAAAATGCTCGCCTGGCGGATGGACTATTTTACATTGAGAGCATTCGGGATTGCAGTCGTGATCCTCGCCCATCAGCCGCCCGCACTCTAAACATCGTTTCTGACTCGCGCAGGTGCCATTGAGTAAATGAGTGTCGAAGCAGGGGCCAGGGAAAAAGTAGCGGTGGCATTCGTCGCAACGTTTTAAAACGTCCTCCTTGGTTAAATGAAAAGCTTCTCCTTGACACCGAAAACAAATATAGGGTTTTGTACCATCGGGACATTTATGCTCTTTTAACAATTCACGTTTGTAAAAAGATTTCAAGCATAAATCGCAAGAGGTACAACCGCCCATCATGCCGTGCCAAGTTTTAGCGGGGTGGATATGATCGCCAATTTTTAAGAGATAAATAAATTTAGGAGCTTGGGGTCCTTTGAAAAATACGGTAAAATTATTCGCAGCATCAACGATTACGATCCGATAATGGGGAACTAAGTAATTTTGAAATTTTTGAATATCTTCTAGGGTGACGAACCCTTCGTGGACTCCGGCTTTTCGGTGCAAGATTTTTGCAATATGACCTTGAAGGTCGCTATTACGTTTCAGTTTGTTAAAATTGTCCTGGTTAAAGGGAGGACCTTGCTTAGTTTGTTGATAAAAATTGCGATCGGCCATCTCTTTACCCAGAACTAAACTCCGAGCAAAACAGAGGTTATCATTGTTGTCCATAAAAATAAATTGGTTATTTTGTTTAACAAAATAATCCAAATTAACCAAAGTTCTATTTTTAATGGATTTGTACAATGTACCTATATTCGCATCGAGGTTTAGAAAAATTATATCAAACTGAAAATCTTCCCCATTAAAGACAAAGTCCCGACTAGATTGCGTCACTCTATAGATGGTGCGCATAATTCGCTTACTGGTGAATTTGTCAATTTTTATAAATTTAATATTAACGGGGGTCGTCAATCCGGGGGAGCTTAAAACAAATCGAACCCGATTATACCCGGGATTCTCGGTTACTAATTTACGTATAACGTCGTCGAGAATTTTCCGAAAAATTCGAAAAAAATCTCGCGTTGGAATGTCATTCAAATTTTTGAAAGCTATACGCAAATCGATTTGTTTACAGTGCCATTTGCGACTCGTTTTGTCAATCTGCCGCTCAATTGTGTAGTACCGGTCTACCTGCGCGTGTTCCTCCCTCTCACTACCCTCCGAGTCGCTGCCGCTGCTGCTGCTCGAACTCATTTTTTAAATTTCTATCAGAAATAAAACAATTAGAAAAAACTTGGCTTGCAGATTTATTGTTAAATAGATACGTACTTTACTGGGGGGCTGCTGTTTAGCCTCCTCGTCCTGTTTGACGGCCTCCGCCAGCTTGTGGAAGGCGTTAAGTAACTTAACGCCTTCACGATTGTTTTTTTTGAGGACTGTCTTTAGCCTCTTGTGGTCACACTCCCAGACCTTATCGGGCTGGGAGTTTTTGATGTCCGAGAATTTGTAGATTGCAAGATCCACGTAGAAATCCCCCTGGCGTGGGGGGACTTTGGTCTCGTAGTATTGACCGTCTTTTCGAAGGCGAAAGGAGCCCTCGATCCCGCTGGACCCAACGATATTTTTCTGCAGGACGTCCTGCACAAAGCTCTCGTCGTCGGAGTCGATAAGAACTTCCGGCGGCGATGGTCTTACAAATTGGGTTAATGCGCGGCGACCGCGACTAGGGCCTGGTCGATCCCCGGGAGAAGACGGCGGAGACTCGAGAAGTGATTGAGAGAGCGATTGCGATTCTTGATAGTGACTCATTGCTGGTAGTTTGATTGTGAAAATCTACTGCCGATGCTCCAGCTTTTATACCAAAATCTCAGGGCCATTTTTTTAGAATACAGGCCCAGATATGGTTTTTTTTTATAAAACCACCTAATTTTACTTTTATTAAGTGTATCAACAAGCGATTTGTTAATTTAACCTTAAATGCATTTTTTATTGACGAGTTGATACTGGAGAATAATAGCTTTTAACCTTCATCAAAAAATTTTCCTATAAGGAAATCTTATACATATTATTCAAAATATATTATTCAAATCACGCCCAGACAGGCTCAAACAAACTTTGCATACCAATAAAAAACCTAACCCCTCGGCCTTCTGTCAAGGTAACTCCTTCTTAACCTTCGAGCATAAATTTTTAATATCACACGATCTTATTTGAATTATTTAAATCGTGACTAGACAAGTTTTACATATAGAAAAATAAACCTAGACCTTGGAGAGATTTCTCATTCTATGAATATATACCTAATTAACTTTTTCCCTTATTATCGAAAAAATAGTTTCTTAAGAATCTTGAAAGCTAGACACTATTAGATTTAACCTCCATAATTTACTATATAAGCCCCGTGTTTCAAGGTAAAAGTTATCAGTTGTTTAACTTCTGTTACTTAAACACCAATCCCAACAACTTTAAGATGTCTTTCTCTACCGCTCCTCGATTACCCGCCCTGTCGTTTGTCAAAATTCATCCGGCAGCGCTTACTCCTCGTCGTGCCACTCCCCAGTCGGCCGGACTGGACTTATATTGTCCAGTAGATACCATGATCGAACCGCATGGTGTCAAAATCTTGTCGACCGGGTTAGCCGTTATGCTACCGGCGAACAGCTACGGTCGCATTGTCGGCCGTAGTAGCTTAACGGTCCAAGGGCTGTTTGTCGCCGAAGGGACTATAGGTATGTTTATTAGTTATTTTATAATGCCCAACAGTATAATATTTCTAAAGAATAACAATAGACGCCGACTATCGGGGCCCCCTGAAAGTGATCATAGCCAACGTAGGGGAAACCCCCTACACTGTCCGGCGAGGCGATAGAGTTGCCCAATTAATAGTTACACCGGTGCTATTGTTAAGGCCGGTGGAAGCAGCGGTAAATAACTTTAGTTTTAATTTAGGATTCAGCGTGTAACACGTTTTATATATTGTTTCTAGAATCTAACCCCAACGCTTCGTGGGAGTGGGGGGTTTGGCTCGACTGGTGTCTAGTCATTTTTTAATGGTGGTGGGTTCTTTTGTAAATATCTTTGTTATTATTATACATGTCTTTTTGCTAGTTATTGTATATACTTTATGTTATTAAAAATTGTATTGTAAATTTGTATTTTCTTTTCAGACTTATAATTATATGCTTATTGTACTAGCTATTTAAATATCATTTACTATTGGAACCCTCCCAATATGCTGTACCGCATTTTCTTTTTTGTTTACGGGTTCATAGTTAACGTTTCAATAACTCTTTACGAAATCGAGCCCATTACTAGCAGGCCAGCGATGAATATAGTTTAAGTTTTGGTTTGAGTTAATAAGATGACGTCATGGGGTTTGAAAATAGCCTGTAAGAGCTCGGGCCAGTCCGGACTTGTCTGAAAACTTTGGTTTGAAACCAATCTAGGGTTGGAAGTTTGGTTGGAGTTGGGTAGTGGCGGCCATCTTGGGGTGGCGGCCATCTTGGATCCATGCATATCTGGGTGGTTATCACTACTAAAAACAACCAAGTAGAATTGGAACTTCGAAGATTACGAGATACAAAGAGTATTGTATTACCGTTTTTGAACGAAAAGGTGTACATTTATGTTCATAATGTGCAGTCCTTAAACGCACATTTGGAAGATATCTTAGCAGACACTGTAATAAAAAATGCCCAGTTATTATGCTTTGTTGAAACGTGGAAGAAAGATACCGATGAGTTTAGTGTGCCATCCTTTAAGGAAGTGGGCGGTATTTATCTGCCAAGAACGGCACGTAGAATTGCGTTTGATTCTTCCATTTATTTAAAAGATACACCCGAAAATGTAGTTAACGATTTGAATAATAGGGTTTTACGAACCGATAGACCTTTCAGAAATTCGCATGTGGAACGTTGCTGGTTGGATGTTTCCATTGAAAATGAACCGATGACTGTTGTTTTGTTGTACAAATCGCCTGGAGCGAGTTTGAGATCAGTTTTTGAGGATTTTAATCCTTTATTCGATATTAGATACGATGCAATTGTTGTCGGAGATTTTAATATAAACGTTTTAAAAAGTAAAACGGCACTGAAAATGTTCTTTTATTCTTTTAACATGTCTCTTTTGCCGGATCTTGAAGAGAAAATTCCAACTGACTATCATTGCCAGTTAGATTTCGTGTTCGGAAACCAATTTTTTCGAGACAGATTCGAGGCCTCTTACAGAGAATCGTACTATTCGTATCACAAAGGGTATATGTTTTGTTAAAAAGAAATAGCTGTAAAAGTTTAGTAAGAGCAACCGTTATGGTTGGTGAACTTCCTAGCTCTCGAAGCTTTGTAAAATCAACCGAAAGGGTTTGTTAAAGTTCTAGCTCTCGAAGCTTTGTAAAATCAACCGAAAGGGTTT
The DNA here is from genome assembly GCF_054372755.1 of Phalangium opilio. Taxonomy (NCBI): domain Eukaryota; kingdom Metazoa; phylum Arthropoda; class Arachnida; order Opiliones; family Phalangiidae; genus Phalangium; species Phalangium opilio. Next base: position 7,580,409 of record NW_028324160.1, on the reverse strand, counting down.
GTTAAAGTTCTAGCTCTCGAAGCTTTGTAAAATCAACCGAAAGGGTTTGTTAAAGTTCTAGCTCTCGAAGCTTTGTAAAATCAACCGAAAGGGTTTGTTAAAGTTCTAGCTCTCGAAGCTTTGTAAAATCAACCGAATGGGTTTGTTAAAGTTCTAGCTCTCGAAGCTTTGTAAAATCAACCGAAAGGGTTTGTTAAAGTTCTAGCTCTCGAAGCTTTGTAAAATCAACCGAAAGGGTTTGTTAAAGTTCTAGCTCTCGAAGCTTTGTAAAATCAACCGAAAGGGTTTGTTAAAGTTCTAGCTCTCGAAGCTTTGTAAAATCAACCGAAAGGGTTTGATAAAGTTCTCGCTCTCGAAGCTTTGTAAAATCAACCGAAAGGTTTTGTTAAAGTTCTAGCTCTCGAAGCTTTGTAAAATCAACCGAAAGGGTTTGTTAAAGTTCTAGCTCTCGAAGCTTTGTAAAATCAACCGAAAGGGTTTGTTAAAGTTCTAGCTCTCGAAGCTTTGTAAAATCAACCGAAAGGTTTTGTTAAAGTTCTAGCTCTCGAAGCTTTGTAAAATCAACCGAAAGGGTTTGTTAAAGTTCTAGCTCTCGAAGCTTTGTAAAATCAACCGAAAGGGTTTGTTAAAGTTCTAGCTCTCGTAGCTTTGTAAAATCAACCGAAAGGGTTTGTTAAAGTTCTAGCTCTCGAAGCTTTGTAAAATCAACCGAATTGGTTTGTTAAAGTTCTAGCTCTCGAAGCTTTGTAAAATCAACCGAAAGGGTTTGTTAAAGTTCTAGCTCTCGAAGCTTTGTAAAATCAACCGAAAGGGTTTGTTAAAGTTCTAGCTCTCGAAGCTTTGTAAAATCAACCGAAAGGGTTTGTTAAAGTTCTAGCTCTCGAAGCTTTGTAAAATCAACCGAAAGGGTTTGTTAAAGTTCTAGCTCTCGAAGCTTTGTAAAATCAACCGAAAGGGTTTGTAAAAGTTCTAGCTCTCGAAGCTTTGTAAAATCAACCGAAAGGGTTTGTTAAAGTTCTAGCCCTCGGAGCTTTGTATTATAACCCGAAATGGTCTGAGAAAGTCCTAGCTCTCGAAGCTTTGTATTATAATCCTGTGAAAGTCCCAGCTCTCGAAGCTTTGTATTATAACCCTTTGAAAGTCCTAGCTATCGAAACTTTGTATTATAACCCTGTGAAAGTCCTAGCTCTCAAAGCTTTGTATTATAACCCTGTGAAAGTCCTAGCTATCGAAACTTTGTATTATAACCCTGTGAAAGTCCTAGCTTTCGAAGCTTTGTATTATAACCCTGTGAAAGTCCTAGCTCTCGAAGCTTTGTATTATAGCCCGAAAGGGTCTGTGGAAGTCCTAGCTCTCGAAGCTTTGTATTATAGCCCGAAAGGGTCTGTGAAAGTCCTAGCTCTCGAAGCTTTGTATTATAGCCCGAAAGGGTCTGTGAAAGTCCTAGCTCTCGAAGCTTTGTATTATAGCCCGAAAGGGTCTGTGAAAGTCCTAGCTCTCGAAGCTTTGTATTATAACCCGAAAGGGTCTGTGAAAGTCTTAGCGATTCAATGAATACCGTCCCCAACAGACAAAAAGTCACTACTAAGATTCCTTGGCATGGTGAGTTATTTGGCAAAATTCCTGCCCCAACACTCAACAATTACAGCTCCACTATCTAAAGCCAAGCTGTATCTCTACTGGCCACAAATGGAAAGAGACATCACAAAGTATGTTCAGAACTGTACAACTTGCCGAAAAAAGGGACCGTTCAAACACGCTATGCGCTTACGCCTCACGATGTACCTCAGCTACCGTCGCACACTGTTGGTGCGGATCTCTTCCACATCAATAATACAAATCTGATCATTCTAGTTGACTATTACTCCAAATGCGTAGAAGCTCAAGAGTTACGAAGCACTAATGATAAAGCGATAATAAAGTTCCTAAATCCACAATTCTGTCGATATGGTGCTCCGCAGAAATTGGTGTCCTCCCTTTAACTCGAGCATTTTCAAGGGTTTACTCCAACAATGGGCAGTAGATTGCAAGATCCACGTAGAAATCCCCCTGGCGTGGGGGGACTTTGGTCTCGTAGTATTGACCGTCTTTTCGAAGGCGAAAGGAGCCCTCGATCCCGCTGGACCCAACGATATTTTTCTGCAGGACGTCCTGCACAAAGCTCTCGTCGTCGGAGTCGATAAGAACTTCCGGCGGCGATGGTCTTACAAATTGGGTTAATGCGCGGCGACCGCGACTAGGGCCTGGTCGATCCCCGGGAGAAGACGGCGGAGACTCGAGAAGTGATTGAGAGAGCGATTGCGATTCTTGATAGTGACTCATTGCTGGTAGTTTGATTGTGAAAATCTACTGCCGATGCTCCAGCTTTTATACCAAAATCTCAGGGCCATTTTTTTAGAATACAGGCCCAGATATGGTTTTTTTTTATAAAACCACCTAATTTTACTTTTATTAAGTGTATCAACAAGCGATTTGTTAATTTAACCTTAAATGCATTTTTTATTGACGAGTTGATACTGGAGAATAATAGCTTTTAACCTTCATCAAAAAATTTTCCTATAAGGAAATCTTATACATATTATTCAAAATATATTATTCAAATCACGCCCAGACAGGCTCAAACAAACTTTGCATACCAATAAAAAACCTAACCCCTCGGCCTTCTGTCAAGGTAACTCCTTCTTAACCTTCGAGCATAAATTTTTAATATCACACGATCTTATTTGAATTATTTAAATCGTGACTAGACAAGTTTTACATATAGAAAAATAAACCTAGACCTTGGAGAGATTTCTCATTCTATGAATATATACCTAATTAACTTTTTCCCTTATTATCGAAAAAATAGTTTCTTAAGAATCTTGAAAGCTAGACACTATTAGATTTAACCTCCATAATTTACTATATAAGCCCCGTGTTTCAAGGTAAAAGTTATCAGTTGTTTAACTTCTGTTACTTAAACACCAATCCCAACAACTTTAAGATGTCTTTCTCTACCGCTCCTCGATTACCCGCCCTGTCGTTTGTCAAAATTCATCCGGCAGCGCTTACTCCTCGTCGTGCCACTCCCCAGTCGGCCGGACTGGACTTATATTGTCCAGTAGATACCATGATCAAACCGCATGGTGTCAAAATCTTGTCGACCGGGTTAGCCGTTATGCTACCGGCGAACAGCTACGGTCGCATTGTCGGCCGTAGTAGCTTAACGGTCCAAGGGCTGTTTGTCGCCGAAGGGACTATAGGTATGTTTATTAGTTATTTTATAATGCCCAACAGTATAATATTTCTAAAGAATAACAATAGACGCCGACTATCGGGGCCCCCTGAAAGTGATCATAGCCAACGTAGGGGAAACCCCCTACACTGTCCGGCGAGGCGATAGAGTTGCCCAATTAATAGTTACACCGGTGCTATTGTTAAGGCCGGTGGAAGCAGCGGTAAATAACTTTAGTTTTAATTTAGGATTCAGCGTGTAACACGTTTTATATATTGTTTCTAGAATCTAACCCCAACGCTTCGTGGGAGTGGGGGGTTTGGCTCGACTGGTGTCTAGTCATTTTTTAATGGTGGTGGGTTCTTTTGTAAATATCTTTGTTATTATTATACATGTCTTTTTGCTAGTTATTGTATATACTTTATGTTATTAAAAATTGTATTGTAAATTTGTATTTTCTTTTCAGACTTATAATTATATGCTTATTGTACTAGCTATTTAAATATCATTTACTATTGGAACCCTCCCAATATGCTGTACCGCATTTTCTTTTTTGTTTACGGGTTCATAGTTAACGTTTCAATAACTCTTTACGAAATCGAGCCCATTACTAGCAGGCCAGCGATGAATATAGTTTAAGTTTTGGTTTGAGTTAATAAGATGACGTCATGGGGTTTGAAAATAGCCTGTAAGAGCTCGGGCCAGTCCGGACTTGTCTGAAAACTTTGGTTTGAAACCAATCTAGGGTTGGAAGTTTGGTTGGAGTTGGGTAGTGGCGGCCATCTTGGGGTGGCGGCCATCTTGGATCCATGCATATCTGGGTGGTTATCACTACTTCTCCGACTACCCCAGCGATCATCCGCTCTTTAGCGAGGAGAACAAGAAGGTTCTGGGGAAGTTCAAGGACGAGCCATATGGAGTACAAATCCATTAGTTCTGCGGACTCCGTCCAAAGATGTACTCCATCTTTTCGTCGAAGGGGGAGAAGAAAACAGCGAAGGGGGTTTGTCGTCGTGTGGTAAAGAAGAAGATACGTCACGCCGACTACAAGGAATGCCTTCTGCAACGCAATCTCACCGTGGAAGAAATGAAGAGGATTGTAAGTCAGAAGCACGAACTGTTCTCGGTAACTCAGAGAAAGCTTGCCCTGAACCCGTGCGATGATAAGCGATACATAATCGACGGTGTGTCAACTTACTCGTTAGGGCATTTTAATATTAGGGATCTATAAAAGCGAGTTTTCCTCCGTGGCATAGCCCTGTTTCTCGCTTTATGTAAATAATTTTTTCAAATATCTTAGAATTGTGTAACTTAAATATCTTAGAACTGTAAAAATATCTTTTTTAAAAATATCTTTCGTGTAAATTTGTATATGTAAATATGTTAATTTGTTTTTCTTTTGTTTTTTATGAATTTTTGAATGTTGTTGAAAATAAATATAATTATGTTAAAGTATTCTTATTTGAGTTTTTCCTACTGTTTTTATTTTTCATGTTACGAGGAGAGGGGCAGGCCTCCCCGCGAGACGGCGCGCGCGCGCGTGTGAATTAATCCGCGCGCGGGATTTAAATATTTCACTCCGCGCGCGTGCGCGACGCGTGGTTATCTATAAAAAATATTCAAGACTCTGTATTTGTTTTAAAAAAAATTTATTGAAAATCTCTTATACATAAATTCCGATGTCATTTTATCATTCGTATTAGTTTTAAACTTTGAACAAATATCATATAATTTAATACCTCTACATCTGAAAAAAGAAAAATAAATACAATATCCACCACAAGTATTGGAGAAATCTCCTTGAAACTGCTTTGAATTAAAAGTTACCGTAAGACTATTAAGTTCCACGAAATCATTAAATTCAAACATGTCAGTAGTGATAGCCGCTCAGATAGCCATGGATCCAAGATGACCGCCACCCCAAGATGGCCGCCCTCTCCCCATCCAGACAACCTCAAACTCAAATCAAACCAAGATTAGCCTATTTTATCTTACCTGACATACCCTGCCTTCCAACATGCTTTGCCTCCTTTATGATCCTTTTAATGGATCAACCCAGACTTGTGTCATTTTGCTAGATTTCTGTTTGAATTTCCCGCCATAAGCCCATGTCTGAGAAACAAAGACAAATATACAAATAAAGATTTTTTAATAACAAATACCAAATAATATATACAATAAAATAGAGAATAACAAGAATATAAATATAAACAAAGATATTGCCATTGTTTGTCATTAAGAAGGTCAATACTTCTTTTCTTTGAGTTGTGGCTTGTTCCCACATAAAAACCGTGTTACATACTGAATTCTAAATTAAAAAACCAAAAATATTTACCGCCACTTTTACCGCTAATGAAAACCACTCTTTAAATCGTAATTTTGAAGGTAATTGTTCTTATCTCTAGTGTAAAAAGCATCTTGTTCAAAGTGACATTTTGATTTTCAAAACTTGATATTTTAGTCGAAATCTTAACTGAAAGCCGCTCTTTAAATCCACGTTGATCGAGCGAACAGCTGTTAAGTTTGAGAAGGACATCGAAGTCAAGGCCTCACTGAAGAGAACGTGCTCCAACTGGTGCAGGGTACGCAGAACCTTATGCGGTAGCAGGGCTTGTTGGGTTGTATGGGCCATGTCCTATAAAATTCTTCGTTGACCCTTTATCTCCCGAAGGAAGTTGCATTCGAGCCACTGTGGGGCCTGGTCTTCTCGTCCAGGCCTGGTTGTTGGCGCCGGAACTTCTCCCCTCATTGCAATAGTCAGTTGTATGGATGCATATGACACTGCAATGAAGGTCGATTCATGAACCTCCTAAAGACAAGGGAACCATGATCAATGTTTAGTGGTGGGCCGCAAAAATGCGACTTCACACAAATTTCCGCAACTTTTTGCGCAGCCAAATGTAGCCAGTAAAGATTACAAAACAAGTTACGGAAATCGAGGCACATGAATCGAATTTGGTCTCTTCCCAGGCTATTCCTGAGACGAGACGGATGGAAAAATCGAATTTGGTCTCTTCGGGCGGGTAAAGTCATCTTAGTAGAGATGGTACTGAACACGGTTAAACAGGAGAGCGTAGCCAGGTAACTGGTAACTCTCTCTTTAAAACACGACTCTTATATACTAGAATATCACGTAGATGTTTCAAGGATGACGACTTAAAACTTTCCTTGTTTTGAGGAAAATATTTTATTGGAAGCGGGTAGGGTTTAATTAACTAGGCACGTAGATGTTTCAAGGATAACGACTTAAAACTTTCCTTGTTTTGAGGAAAATATTTTATTGGAAGCGGGTAGGGTTTAATTAACTATGCACGTAGATGTTTCAAGGATGACGACTTAAAACTTTCCTTGTTTTGAGGAAAATATTTTATTAGAAGCGGGTAGGGTTTAATTAACTATTCACGTAGATGTTTCAAGGATAGCGACTTTAAAGGCTTAACAATTTTGTTGTTTTGATGAAAATAAACTGAGTGGTTTTTAAGATCGTCCATAGCTCAGTGGGTAAAGGCAGGGTTTACTAATGTGATATCCAAAAAGGTGGCGAGTTCAAATCCCGGCCAGTCTACCGAGCTATGGACGATCTTTTTATGTATAAAATAAGGTTTGTTTAAGAAGTTGGGGTTAGTTGATAAACAGGCGTTAGTCATGAATGACGACTTTTTTTTAACTTTAGCGTCTAATACGTGTCTAGATATATACCCAAACAATACCCAATCAAGTTTTAAAAATTATTTGCATCAACCTTTGAACTTGACTAGTGATTATGAAGTTGGGTTGGCAGAAATCATATTTCCAAATCATTGGGTGAATATAAGCGAAGAGTTTAACAAGTTTGAAATTCAGGTCGTAAGTGACCCAAACCGTGACAACTATGCAGCTGTTAGAGAGCCTGTTGAATATCAAAAAATAGAGATACCTGTCAATCGTTATACCAAGACCAAAGAGTACGAACTGCCCCATAATTTTGTCGAGCTGTTAAATGATGATGTAAACATTCATCCGTATTTAAAAGGCAAATTATCTTTTAAATTAGTGAATAAATATAAAGACGGGGCCCTAGGAAAACAGTTAGATACAAACTTTCCCGTTTACCTGCAAGTTTTAGGAGAGGAAAACATACGGTTCAAAATACCAGCTGATTCCCCCTTGGCCACGCTATTTGAATTTAAGGAGAATAATTACGAAGATGTTCCCTATATATCCAAATATCCTGTATCAAAGCATGCTAAAAATATAAGTTTAAATTACACTAACAATTACGTGGAAATCGAAATTGATAATGTTGGAGATAGTTTTAAAAAAAATTTGATTACAAGTACATTCCTAAGGCAGCCATTAAACGTAAAACAAACTATGAAGTTCCGCCAATAAGAAAAAAGCCCCAGCCGGAATATAGGCCTGTACCGCCATCTATACCTATTTCACCACGAACTACGCCTTTTCTTCCGATACCTATTGCTACGACTGAACCCGTAGTATTTGTACAACCACAGCCATCCAAAATAACCCCTCCCCCACCACCACCACCCAAAATAACTATTCCAAAACAAACCTCTCCAAAGCCTTATTATCCAACATATTCAGGGCCTGACCCCTCTAAAACGCCAGCTTCAGGTAAACAGTTACCTCCAACTTCGACTAAACCAATACCTCCAAGTTCAAATAAACCGTTACCTCCAACTTCGAGTAAACCGTTACCTCCAAGTTCGAATGAACCGATACCGCCAACTTCGACTAAACCAATCCCCACTACGACAGCTAAGCCAACAACAACAACAACACCAGCTAAGCCGAGCCCCATTACAACAGCTAAACCCACTACAACAACAACAACAACAACAACAACAACAACAGATAAGCCCATCCCAACTACAACATCTAAACCCACCTCCACTACAACAACAACAACAACAGCTAAGCCCGCCTCCACTACAACAACAACAACAGCGGCTAAGCCCACCCCCACTGCAACATCAGCAGCTGAGCCCCCCTCCACTACCCCAACTAAGCTAACTACTCCAAAACCCCCTGAGATTCCTGTTCCCGAGCCACCAAAGCCGGAGTTACCGAAGCCCGAGGTTCCGAAACCCTCTACCTTTGAACCACTGACGCCGACCCCCTCACCAACGGAGGTTGAGGAAATATATATATTTACAGACCCATCTAAAACTGACTTACCGAAACCCGAATTACCGAAACCCGACCCATCCAAGCCTGACCTCTCAAAATCTCCAGACTCTACAACATCCTCTACTTTTGAGCTACCCATATTACCGACCCCCTCCCCACCACCGGTTGATGAAAAACCCTTGTTTCCGCAGCCGGTTGATCCGTCGAAAAAAAGCCTGAACAAATTATTCCCGAAGAGCCTAAGCCTATTAACCCTGAAGATTATGACAATTACACAGTATTGTTCTTACCTCAAACTTTTAAAGCCAGTAAAACGCCAGAGAAAAACGCCGAAGGGCTGTATCGAGCCGTAGCCAACACTTTAGAAAAATAAGTATTTAAAAAAATTCAAGTAACATACCACACAGTAGATAATTGGGGGTATGGTATCGTGTATAATTTCAAAACACCGGAATGGGTGGAAATTAAATTTTCACCCCAAGTAGCTAAATTGCTTGGCGCTGACCCCGATAGATATTACTCCGGAAGACACCAACTAGGGCCCTTGAGCATGACGTTAGAAGAATATACTATAGACAAAGACAATGCATACGTAGAATATCGAGTCAATAGAACCATAAAGCGCTATACCCCCTGGGAAGAACCCTGGCTTTATTTCTTTTTTAAAATGTCAGGCGAGTTTAGATCGACAGATGATTATAAGATTTATGAAAAAATTGCCGAAAACCTCCAAATAACTGCGCGCAATTTTGACCCTTTAAGATTGCAACAGGCCGAATTTAGCGTTATTAAACAAGGAGCGGAACGTTATTTTAGAGTCTATTGTCCGGCAAAAATTGAAATGCTCTTCCCAAAGGAATTGCGTGATATATTAAATTTAGAAGCTGAATACGTTGGTGGGACGTTTCTATCCACTAAACCCTTAGAGCGTAATTTTACGCATTTCAAAACAACTGATGACACATTTGTAAATTATCGCGTTCATGACTCACTAATGTATCTATTTACTAAGACTAGTTTCACAAAAATCAAAATACCCGCGGGCGATTATACCTGCGATTTTACGGCAAGCGGGGCCGTAATTCCCTTCTCTTTACATTTAAAAATTATAAACCAGTTATTGGGGGTTCAAGAATATATGCCCCGCCTGTATTTTAAAATGTACATTCTCAAAACGGCGCTGGAAGATAGATTTTATGTTCGTCTCGAAATAGAGCCAGGTGTTCGCGTGTCGGTAGCTGGACCAATGGCTCAGTTATTTAACATTCCCGAAGAGGGAGAATTTTTTCAACACAGTCATTCGGGAGTAGCTCTGGTAAATCCTCGAATAAGAATAATGACCCTGACAGCGGATAATAATTTTCGGACTAGCGAATACGATGTGGATAGATTTCCAGAAGACCCAAATATGGCTGACCAGCCGTATTTACCCGGGTCTCAAGCCAGACGAGTTGATAATTTCGCGTGCGAGATTCCTCCCGGGGTATATTACCATATTAGCGGTGTTTTAAGTGCTATGAGCGAAGCCATGTCGCCGACGCATAGAAAAAGTCTAAAATTTACGCAGAATGTAGACGGAACCGTCACGGTTTCAAAACTGAACGATACGGTCTCAATTTTGTTTCCCAAAACAACACCCGGACGAGGACTGGGACGATTGCTGGGTTTTAGTAGTAATCAATTGGATCGGTATATCAATAACGAGACGTCAGAGTATCCCGCGGATATCATGAGAGGCGTCGATGCCATGTTTGTTTATACCAATATTATCCGTCAACAAGTAGTGGGTGGTGGTCAAGCCCCTCTGCTACGTTTCATAAAAATGCCTGCTTTTTCGCTGCTAGACGAGGAGAACCAGGAAATATTTAATAATATCGATTTTTATCCAATTTCAACCAGCGATATACAAGAAATTGAAATTGAATTGAAATCCGATTACGGGGAAAATATCCCGTTTAATGTGGGTAAAGTATATATTAAACTGTTTTTAGGCGTCGACGTCAATAGAACTTGAGCAATGGTACCCAATAGATATACTCTGTATTTCCAAAGAGGATCGTCCCTTCCGGCTTTACACGCAAACGTTTTCCAATTGGCGGTATCTTCAATTCTTTATTGCGCAAAATTACACCCTTTATTAGGCCGGCCATTAGTACCTTAGCGTCCGAAGCTGTTGGATTAACGAGTAGAGTAATTAGCGATGCACAAAACCCCGGAATATCACCTCGAGAATCGATTAAACGAAATGTCAAACAATCTATAAATTCCCTACTACATAAAGGCGTGGACCGGTTCGTCAACACTCAAAGCGGGACGGGCCGAAAACGAAAGAGGACTGCTAAAACAAGCCGGAGCAAACGTGTCAAGCGACGCACTAAACGCGATTTTCTAGACTAAACATGTCGACCTACGAAAGTGTTCTATCCGATTTTGAAGTATTTGAAAAGCCAGTGGTGAATAATAATATTGTTCGGACTAAAACGACTGCTCATTATCCAATTGCTCCACTAACTAATGCTAAATATGTAGAATTTATCATTGCTCCCTCTAACAATTATCATGATTTGACTAAAACTCTTCTGAGATTAAAATTTCGCGTTTTACACGAGGACGGCACGGCCGTTCCAGATGCGGAAAAGAAAGTCTCGGTAACAAATTTAATAATTGCCTCGCTATTTTGTCAAGTAGAATTATTTCTTAATGGCGTTGCCATCCAGCAACCTAATAATATGTACCCATATATGGCCTATTTTAAAATACTTTTAAATTATGGACAAACGGCGGCCAATTCCTGGTTAACTTCTATGTTATATTATTTGGATACCATTATCGATCCGGCGACGGCTTTAGAAGACGCCAATATTAACAAGGAAGATAATGGTATTGGTCGTCGCGCTAAACGCGTGGCAAAATCAAAGACGTGCGATGAAATTGGCGAATTATTTTTGGATATGTTCAAAACGCCCAAATTCTTACTAGATAATATCGAGGTGCGAATTAGACTTCATCGAAGCTCCACGGATTTCGCTATTATTCACAATGAAGCGGGCAAAAAGTATAAGATTGATTTAACGGAATGCACCTTGTTTACGCGCGAAATTGAGGTTAATCGCGAACTGCAACTAGCTCACGCCCAGATGTTAAACTCGGGAATAAACGCTCGCTACGAAGTAAACTCTATTGTTATGAAAAATTTCTTAATAACCACCGGAACGCAAGATTTTATTAGGGACAGCTTGTTTACGGGGCAATTACCCTCACGAACTGTCGTGGCTTTCGTTACTAATAAAAAATTTGTAGGGGAAGCAACTTCTAACCCCCCTGGATCTCCAACATTTCAAACTCGATTTCATGCAATTCTCTTTAACTTCACAAAATTATCCCGATATCCCGTTAATGCCCAATTTTGACGACGATCAATACGTCAGATGTTACAATTCCTTATTCGAGGGTCTCGAGATATTAGGTCTTGACCGGGGAAATATAATTTCTTACGATTTATATAAAAAAGGCTTTTTTGTCGTTGTTTTTGATTTGAGTAGAGAACATCTCGCTTCGTTAGGTCTAAATTCCATGCCCCAGACTGGTAACTTGCGATTATCGTTAAGATTTAGCTCTCCGCTAACCGAAAACGTCACGTGCATTGTCATGGCCGAATTTCCAAACAACCAATTAATAATATCTAAAAACAGAGAAATTATTTATAATCACCCCAACGTATAAAAGACTAAAACTTTATAAATACAATATCAGTCGCGCGCCAATATGCACCCAGTACACACCGTCACGCCAAAGCTCGACATTTGCGTCATTGAGTCAATTGAACCTAAAATATTAATTCAAAGATCGGATACGCGTACAAAAACTATATTAAAACCTAACGCCTGGTACGCTTTGTTTCGGTTTCAAAATGAACTCACGTCCTTTTTTGACGGAAAAATACCTCGCTATCATATTTGGTTGCCCGTCAAAGAGCGCATCAAGCTGGAATGCTTCGTCAACTCGAAAGATGAACGTATAATCGATCTTCAATACTATGAACGAGGCAGCGGCAGTCGTTATTTCCTGAACTTTAGCACCAGCGAAGGATTCAGCCTGAACAAAACAGGATGGCAGACATTGATTGATTTAAAGCCGCTGATTGACGAGGATCTCAAAGCTAAAGGGATAGCTGTCTGTCGCATGCGCGAATTAATTTTAAACGAGCTCACTACCACTTTGTTTGACGTCACTTCCACTTGCGCCAACGTCGAATGTCGAAAACAAATATGCCACTCTCAAAGCTGCTCGGAATTTGACACAAATTTCAGTGATCGAGTCGAACGTAATTTGCACGAAGCGCTGCCTCAATTGGATCGTGAGAAAATTTTGCATCAATTTTGAGACTGAACACGGATGGATTGAAGATCAAGAGGATATTTACGCTTATTTTGTCAACAGTTTTGCCGATTTAAAGAATGCCTTGATTTATGGCTATTAAAATAAATGTACTGATATATCGTATTTGTTTAACTGATATTGTTTTTATAAAATACCTTTGTGTGTATTAAATAAAGTTGTTTATTGGGAAACCATTTAGTCGTTATTTATACTTGTTAAGACATGGACGCTAAAATTAGAAAAATTTATTACGACGTGGCTAATCCGGCCGCCTATGGGTCGCTAGCCAGGTTACAAAAGGCTTTACCGGGTGTGTCAAAAGCCCAATTAGTCACCTTTCTCGAGAAACAACCCGCCTACACAAAGCATAGGTTTCGGCGCTTCCAATTCAAGACCAATCAAGTGTACGCTTCGAGCATGGACGACGTTTTTCAAGCTGATCTGATGGATCTACCAAAATTAAAACGTTTTAATAAAAATGTTCGCTATGTTTTGTGCGTCATTGACGTCTTAAGCCGCTACGGCTGGACAATACCTCTTAGAAACAAAACATCTGGCGAGGTTATCGAAGCTTTTAAAACCATATTTCGAGAGAGGATCCCTTTAAAAATATACACTGACTACGGTGGCGAGTTTAGTTCGCGCAACTTTGATTCCTTCTTGAAACGGCACAATGTGCAAATACATTTTGCCCGGAGTCAGCATAAAGCCAGTCTAGCGGAACGCTTTATTAGAATAATTAAGGAACAAATTGCCCGGGTTATTACGGCCACGGGGAATAAAAATTACGTTAAATATTTACCTTTAATTACTCAAGCCTATAATGAACGGGTTCATTCAACTACTGGAATTGCACCGGCTCATGTTAATATAGATAACGAATCAATCATTTGGAATAAACTGTACGGGAAATCAAACGGCATTAATCGATACGCACCGAGGCTTAAAGTTGGGGATCACGTGCGTCTCTCTATAGCTAGTAGAGTATTTAGAAAAACTAGCTCGGGAGGCACGTTTACTGACGAAATATTCCGCGTTGTTGCCGTCATACCCAGGTCACCACCCGTCTATCGCGTAGCGGATTTAAAGGGGGAGCAAATTTTGGGTGTTTTCTACAGCGCCGAGTTACAAAAAGTCTCGTTACCCGAGACGGGTCTTGTCAAGACTAAATTATGAACACTTCGCAAATAAACGCTCTTTTAACTTGCGACAAAAGAACGCGACCCTACTATTTAGGATGCTTCCCCGTAGATAGACTCCCACCACATCCTAAAAGGCCCAAATTTTGCTTTATATTCAATAATGAAGCTGCTGGAGAGGCTGGAGAACATTGGATAGCGTGCTTTTCTAACAATGACACGGTGGAAATGTTTTGCACTTACGTAAAGTCGCCGCGATACTATAAAGTTAATTTAAAACGATACGGGAAACGAGTTGTTTACAATAAACAACAAATTCAACATCCATTTTTTCAACTGTGCGGTCTGCATTGTAGTCTGTACCTAGCACTCCGCTGCGAGGGAGTGGCTAGAAAGACGATATTAGACGCCATTTACGCTAATAACCTTAAACTTAACGACTATGTCGCCTTATTATATTTATCTTTACATTTAAAAAAACATGTACACAGATATTGTTCACAATAAAACAATTTTTTATTTGTCTTAATATTACATTTAATCAATATCACGCCATTTATGGTGTTTAGCTCTTCGTTCGTTAGATGGAACTACTGGACCGAGATTTTGAAGCTCGTCTTTCTTTTTCCGAGGTTTTTTCTGTTTTTTCTTGTTCTTCTGTTTAGCGGAGGCCGTCTCAAACAGGTTTTCCAAGTCCGTTAAATTGACCGCTTCCGCCTCCTCTAGATTCTCTTGTTCATCGGCAATTTCTTCTTGAAAAGCGTCGTCGGGATTTGCATAACCAACAGCCCCTTCTTGTAGCTCTCTTTTTGGCGTAAAAAATGTTTTTTGCAAACGATTTGCCAGAACTTCGGCTTGCCGTTTAACCATATCTCCAACATAGGTCGGCCCAAATTGTTGGTAAAAATCTTCTCGTGTTGGTGTCCCCGCAGCCGTTTCGCTTTTAAAAACCCTTTGTCGAGGCTCGGTTCGTTTAGGCGTAGTAAAAGAACTGCCCGACGTGCTTGTTGTCGGTGATGACGTGGCATAGCTCGGCCATGACAATTGTTTTTTTCGCGGCGGCATTTTAGGGGTGACCGGTAATGGCGGCGTGGGTGACATTGCAATTGTAGGACTGACGACCTCAAATTTAGGTAAAGGAATTTGCTTCTCGATACTTAAATATTTCTTAAAAGCGTCTAAATATTTATATAATTTATCGTAGGCATTCAATGGCGATTTTAAAATATCATCAATCTCTCGGTCCAAAGCCGAGTGTTCTTGGGCAGCTGTTGAAGTTACGGCGCTAGCTGGCACTAGCACCATTTGTTTCATAGTTTAGCAGCTATGGCTTGGACAATTGAAGGCAAAATTGCTGCAAGCAACGTCGTAAGAAAGCCACCTGATTGCTGCAACAACAGCTTTTTTTGCTTTTCTGCGACAAGGTACTTGATCCGAGTTGTCTAATAATTTTCTTGTACTTTGCTAACCTTTTCTTACGGTCTTTACTCAAATAAATGCATCCGCCCTTTAAATTCTTACAAATTGTCTGAATGCTTTTTAATTGGGGCGTGCTACTATTGTTTAAGAGGGTTCGCCGTTGTTTACAGCTAGTTTGACGCAAACTTTGTAAATAAGGGACAAATTTGGCAAACTTTGTCGAGGGACGGGCTACGACGAGTCGGGAGCGTTTTCCTGATCGATGTTTAACGCGTGGGGCCATTATTCAAATGACAATTAAATTTAATCGACATAGACATACATAGGCGATTCGTGAGGTAGAACACGCGACCTTAATCGTAAATTTTCCGGAGTTTCTTGTTTTAAATCAATTAACAAATAACTATAGGGTTCTTTAGTGGCTAGCCTGTACGCATCCGTAATACGTCTCGGGTTATCTGGACTTATTTGTTGCGCTAAATATCTAATAGAGGCGACATCTCGAGGATTTTTCATTATTATAAAATAGGAAGAGTTTTGAGAAATTATCCGCGATTGGCTACCCATGGGAAACAGTTGTTGAGAGATAATAATGACCGTATACCCTAAATGATGCGACGTCACGCACACTAAATCGGCAATATGAGCTTGCTTAAATAATTGGCAAGCTAAGTCGTCTAGTATCAAGTAGGAATCGCGATTCATTTCCCAAAAGTCTGGATCAGCCGTTGGCAATCCTTGAATAAATTGAATTCCCGGAATCAATTGTTTCAATTTTTCGTAGTTTGGCTGCCAGGCCGCGTAGCAATAAATAACCTTTTTATGCGGTGGGTCAAACATAAGCTGATGATTTTGCAATAAGTTACTTAAAAGAAAACTCTTCCCCGCTTGCGTTGGCCCCACGATTAGAAACTGGGCGGGTGTTTGGAACTTTAAAGAATGCGAGACTGACTCGGCTGGATTCATCTTGATTAATAAACATTTTTATTTTAATTAACAGTTTATATATATATATATAATATATATATGATCAAAAATACAATTAACCCAAAACCCAAAGACCCTTAATAAACACAAATTAGAAAATATTTAAACAATATAAACGAAACCCTTTTACCCAAAAAAAATTCCCCTATGAAGTAATTGTTTTTTTAGAAAGTTTCTCTTCTAACTCCAGACAACGCTGGCGGAAGCGTTGGGCGTTGAGGAGGTTAAAGTTGACGCGCGACTCGGAGGGTGGTAGGATGTAAACACGCACTACAGTAGCGAACACGACGGATGGATGCGCACGCGCACTTTTTCGTTTCCCGACCGCTCTTTGTTGGTGGTTGGGCATGTCTGAACCAAATGGTCGCAAACATCCGTGCCCTCGCTGGTCGGGAAGTCGGGAAACCCTTGCCGCAGTGGTTTGTTGTTGCACGGCTTTTTGGAAACCATCGCGCACGATGGACTGTGCTTGCGATGCTCCCTGGATGGACTGTCCGTGCAACGCCACTGATACAAGGTGATGCCGCAAAAGGCGCAGCGCGTCGTCTGTGTTTCTACATCTGCAAGATAGAAACCGTCTTTGGCCAGGGCTTCGATGGGAACGCAAGATTCCCACAAGCCCTCGAAAGTATGTCTTCGACTAGCCTCGTAATTCATGCAAAAGAGATGTTGAAGCGGGTGTTGCCTCTTTAAAACCGTAGAGTCGACTTTTTGTCAAATCGGCGTTCAACAATCTCTTATTCGAGGTTTGGCGAAATCTTTTGGTGATTTTAACGGCCTCTAGCTGCAGCTTGTATTTATCCCGTTTAAAATTAAAAGGGACATTGACTGTAACTTCCTTTTCCGGATTCATCGCTACACTTTCAAAGGTTTCAAAGTCAAGTTTTTCCAGATTTTCTCGATTTAACGTCAACCCTTTAATTTTCTTGACTTCTTTTCCTTTGCTAGTGCGAAACGAGTAACTTTTGGCACCGGTACTACAAAAGGAAGTTATATAATCACCGCCGAGTTCGTCCGCCCAGCAACCAATATGATTGCCAGTTGGAATGTCAAACTCTCCCGGTAGATGGCGGTAGATTATGGAGTCGGTGTCACAATACAAAGCTGCGCGGTCCAATTGAAGCAGCATCTTGTTCAATTCGAGTCGCCCGTAGCAAGAAACGAAGCTCCCCACGATGGCAGACCCCAGTTTGTAGTCTAGAATGTAATCGCTTTTGGCTTTGTACGATAAGAGAGCGATCGACTCCGTAACTGGCCGTAAGTCGACTAATTCCAGAGTGTAATCGCTCGCGTATCGTATCAATTCGTAATAATTGTTGATAAAGATGCTGCGAATCTTTCCCGTATTTAGCGCCATGCGACCCCAAAGAGAATTTAAATTAATTTTTGCGATATTACGCAGGGAAGGATTTGATTGAATATCCGCCACCGTCAGCGAGAGCTTTTCATTCTTGTTTATATCAGCGATATACGCCTCTTTTTGCAGAGGCGTTTGCGCGTGAGCGGGAAATCCGGAATTCTTCACTTTCAAGGCGATAAAATCAGTCATGTACTGGGCGAAGAAGTATTCCGTTTTTGGATAATGGTAAACCTCGAATATATCGAGGAGTTTATAACCATGCTCCATAGCGGCATAGACTTCGACCGTTGGCCAGACTGATTCGAAAGCCCGTTCATTGACAGTGTGATCGCAGATTTCCGCTCGCAATTCTAGACACGTGCGACAGAGGGCGTAGGCTAATTTACCACCGCTGTGAAAGGGAATTAAGGGGATGTGGAGATCTTGAGGGGCCAGCAGACGACAACTCATAACGCCAAAATACCACCCTGGCGATTTGTCAAAATCTCTGTTATAGATTATGGGGTGGCCGCTAGGGTACGGACAATCGCGACAAACTTTCGGATACAAAGAAATAATATCCTTGTAGAAAATTTTCTCCTCACCTTGCACGTGGCAGTTAAGAACAAAATTTTCCGTTCGTCCCCCATAGAGAGCGCTACGGGCTGATATTTGAGGTCGAAAAGTTAAACTTTTGCAGAAAGCCTTTGCTTCGGCGTTTTCTTTTAAAAGCTTAGCAAATTGACACTCAAAGATGGAAGTGTGTTCATACCCGACCATCTTCTCTTTAATAAACAGCTCTCTATCTAGAGTCCGCTCGTACAGAAATCTGTTGCTGGCTTTAAGTTGGGTATTGTAGGCATTAAGTTTTTGGCATGGACAACCGTGAAAGTAACAACCGTGGAAATCGTAGATTTTTGGCGGAGTTTCGCTATAGCCGTCGACTAAATAGCGACCCCCCCCCCGATATTCACCCCCATAGCTTAAAGCCGTTCGCAATTTTATATTTTCCGTTTTCTCCACCCAAGCGAGATATTTTAAGCTAATCTGACTGTGATTAAATTTTGCGTTATAGCCGTTAGAAGGAACAATAGCCATGCTGTAAGGTTTATAGTAATTGTTAAGATAAATAGTGGTTAAAGCACCCGCCAAAGTAATATTTTTTAAGCAAAAAGGGTCTAATTTTGTTAGATCTACGTAAATTTTTCTAAAAGCTTCGACGCCTTGTCTTAGGACTTTGACGTCTTGAATGCAATATTTAATAAGCTCCTCTTTGATGTTGTAAATAGATCCTTCCATTGACGCGTACCAAGTTTGAAAATCCCGATAATCATTGGCTTTCATTTGAGCCACGTTAAAGTACGAAGCTTCAGGGATGACGCCAATGTAATTAAGATTTTCTTCGGTATGAAAATCAAATGGAAAGAATCCTTTCGCCACATCGCCGAGGCTAAACATGCTGGTGAAATTACGCAGAGGTTGACTAATGTAATTAAAGCTATCGAGGAATCTAATTTGAGGTCCCTCGAGATGAATCATTAAAATTTTACTGCCGTCAAAGATAACGGCAGGGGTGACGTGTCTATGGACTAAAGCGTTGAGAATTAAAAAGTTATCGAAAGCTTTCGCGTAATGAGCTACGACTTGAGTGTTAGTAAAGCGCGGTTGGTACGTCTTACGTTTCTGTTCAGTCAAAACTACCTGCTCTACGCTAAATAAATAATTTAAAAATTGCTCGACGCAATTGGCGCCGTAAAAATTTTAGTTTCAAAGCCAGCTTCAGTCTCTTCGTCGCAAACTAGTAAAATAGGGACGTGGATATTATTTCTCAGAATAGTCTCAATGTCGTAATAAATAAACCGCGAGGCTTTCATTTTGGTTTCCAAAGGCATAACAAAATGCTCGCCTGGCGGATGAACTATTTTACATTGAGAGCATTCGGGATTGCAGTCGTGGTCCTCGCCCATAAGCCGCCCACATTCTAAACATCGTTTTTGACTCGCGCAGGTGCCATTAAGTAAATGAGTTTCGAAGCAAGGCCCAGGGAAAAAGTAGCGGTGGCATTCGTCGCAACGTTTTAAAACATCCTCGCTGGTTAAATGAAAAGCTTCTCCTTGACACCGAAAACATATATAGGGTTTTGTATCCTCGGGGCATATATGCTCTTTTAACAAATTATATTTGTAAAATATATAGGGTTTTGTATCCTCGGGGCATTTATGCTCTTTTAACAAATTATATTTGTAAAAAGATTTCAGGCATAAATCGCAAGAGATACAACCCCCCATCATGCCGTGCCAAGTTTTCGCGGGGTGGATATGGTCGCCAATTTTTAAGAGATAGATAAATTTAGGAGCTTGGGGTCCTTTGAAAAATATGGTAAAATTAATCGCAGCATCAACTATCACGATCCGATAATGAGGAGCTAAATAATTTTGAAATTTTTGAATATCCTCTAGAGTAACGAAACCTTCGGGGACGCCGGCTTTTCGGTGCAAGATTTTTGCAATATTACCCACAAGGGTGCTATTACGTTTCAGTTTTTTAAAATTGTTCTGGTTAAAGGGAGGGCCTTGCTTATTTTGTTGATAAAAATTGCGATCGGCCAACTCTTTACCCAGAACTAAACTCCGAGCAAAACAGAGGTTATCATTGTTCTCCATAAAAATAAATTGGTTATTTTGTTTAACGAAATAATCCAAATTAACCAAAGTTCTATTTTTAATGGATTTGTACAATGTCCCTATATTTGCATCGAGGTTTAAAAAAATAATGTCAAACTGAAAATCTTCACCATTAAAGACAAAGTCCCGACTAGATTGCGTTACTCTATAGATGGTGCGCATAATTCGCTTACTGGTGAATTTGTCAATTTTTATTAATTTAATATTAACGGGGGTCGTCAATCCGGGGGAACTTAAAACAAATCGAACCCGATTATACCCGGGATTCTCGGTTACTAATTTACGTATAACTTCGTCGAGAATGTTTTCGAAAAATTCGAAAAAAATCTCTCGTTGGGATGTCATCCAAATTTTTAAAAGCTATACGCAAATCGATTTGTTTACAGTGCCATTTGCGACTCGTTTTGTCAATCTGCCGCTCAATTGTGTAGTACCGGTTTACCTGCGCGTGTTCCTCCCTCTCACTACCCTCCGAGTCGCTGCCGCTGCTGCTGCTCGAACTCATTTTTTGAATTTTTATCAGAAATAAAACAATTAGAAAAAACTTGGTTTGCAGATTTATTGTTAAATAGATACGTACTTTACTGGGGGGCTGCTGTTTAGTTTCCTCGTCCTGTTTGACGGCCTCCACCAGCTTGTGGAAGGCGTTAATCAATTTAACGCCTTCACTATTGTTTTTTTTGAGGACTGTCTTTAGCCTCTTGTGGTCACACTCCCAGACCTTATCGGGCTGGGAGTTTTTGATGTCCGAGAATTTGTAGATTGCAAGATCCACGTAGAAATCCCCCTGGCGTGGGGGGACTTTGGTCTCGTAGTATTGACCGTCTTTTCGAAGGCGAAAAGAGCCTTCGATCCCGCTGGATCCGACAATATTTTTTTGGAGTACCTCCTGTACAAAGCTATCGTCGTCGGAGTCGATAAGAACTTCCGGCGGCGATGGTCTTACAAATTGGGTTAATGCGCGGCGACCGCGACTAGGGCCTGGTCGATCCCCGGGAGAAGGCGGCGGAGACTCAAGAAGTGATTGAGAGAGCGATTGCGATTCTTGATAGTGACTCATTGCTGGTAGTTCGATTGTGAAAATCTACTGCCGATGCTCCAGCTTTTATACCAAAATATCAGGGCCATTTTTTTTAGAATACAGGCCCAGATATGGTTTTTTTTATAAAACCACCTAATTTTACTTTTATTAAGTGTATCAACAAGCGATTTGTTAATTTAACCTTAAATGCATTTTTTATTGACGAGTTGATACTGGAGATTATGAAGGCTATTAGCGTAGATACGCATATAAAAAACGCCTCTATAGTTTAATATTGATATACGTTTATTCATATTTAAATCATGTTAAAAATAATTTCACTTCCTCCCAAAATAATTACTTTTAACCTTCATCAAAAAATTTTCCTATAAGGAAATCTTATACATATTATTCAAAATATATTATTCAAATCACGCCCAGACAGGCTCAAACAAACTTTGCATACCCATAAAAAACCTAACCCCTCGGCCTTCTGTCAAGGTAACTCCTTCTTAACCTTCGCGCATAAATTTTTAATATCACACGATCTTATTTGAATTATTTAAATCGTGACTAGACAAGTTTTGCATTGAGAGATTTCTCATTCCATGAATATATACCTAATTAACTTTTTTCCTTATTATCGAAAAAATAGTTTCTTAAGAATCTTGAAAGCTAGACACTATTAGATTTAACCTCCATAATTTACTATATAAGCCCCGTGTTTCTAGGTAAAAGTTATCATGTGTTTAACTTCTGTTACTTAAACACCAATCCCAACAACTTTAAGATGTCTTTCTCTACCGCTCCTCGATTACCCGCCCTGTCGTTTGTCAAAATTCATCCGGCAGCGCTTACTCCTCGTCGTGCCACTCCCCAGTCGGCCGGACTGGACTTATATTGTCCAGTAGATACCATGATTGAACCGCATGGTGTCAAAATCTTGTCGACCGGGTTAGCCGTTATGCTACCGGCGAACAGCTTCGGTCGCATTGTCGGCCGTAGTAGCTTAACGGTCCAAGGGCTGTTTGTCGCCGAAGGGACTATAGGTATGTTTATTACCTATTTTATAATGCCCAACAGTATAATATTTCTAAAGAATAACAATAGACGCCGACTATCGGGGCCCCCTGAAAGTGGTCATAGCCAACGTAGGGGAAACCCCCTACACTGTCCGGCGGGGCGATAGAGTTGCCCAATTAATAGTTACACCGGTGCTATTGTTAAGGCCGGTGGTAGCAGCGGTAAATAACTTTAGTTTTAATTTAGGATTCAGCGTGTAACACGTTTTATATATTGTTTCTAGAATCTAACCCCAACGCTTCGTGGGAGTGGGGGGTTTGGCTCGACTGGTGTCTAGTCATTTTTTAATGGTGGTGGGTTCTTTTGTAAATATCTTTGTTATTATTATACATGTCTTTTTGCTAGTTATTGTATATACTTTATGTTATTAAAAATTTTTATTTGTAAATTTGTATTTTCTTTTCAGACTTATAATTATATGCTTATTGTACTAGCTATTTAAATATCATTTACTATTGGAACCCTCCCAATATGCTGTGCCGCATTTTCTTTTTGTTTACGGGTTCATAGTTAACGTTTCATTAACTCTTTACGAAATCGAGCCCATTACTAGCAGGCCAGCGATGAATATAGTTTAAGTTTTGGTTTGAGTTAATAAGATGACGTCATGGGGTTTGAAAATACCCTGTAAGAGCTCGGGCCAGTCCGGACTTGTCTGAAAACTTTGGTTTCAAACCAATCTAGGGTTGGAAGTTTGGTTGGAGTTGGTTGGATGGCGGCCATCTTGGGGTGGCGGCCATCTTGGATCCATGGCTATCTGAGTGGCTATCACTACTCATGTCGGGAGGGTTTCCGAAACTGTCGAAAAAATCTGTATTTTGCCGGCTTCAAAAATAAATACAAGTCCAATGCATGCTTTCGGTTTTTGACGAGCCAGTATTTACAATATAGAGTGAAGGGAAAAATTTTACTTTCTGATGAAGCTGGTCGGCAGCAAAAACACCTCGAAACAGATCTTTGGTGAATTTATCCCTTTGCATGATTTTAGTTATTTGCAGTGTGTCCATTTTTTTTAATTGTAATCGTAAATAACTGTTGTATTTTTATCAATCTAGATTAAATTCTGAAACTCAGAGTAATATAGAACTGTGATAGTCTTGGGCAAGTCCTTGGCGAATTTTAATTCCAATCGCATGTTACCGTTCCTTATCAATTGAAATAGAGAAGTTGAACTACTGAGCTCGGCACTTGAATTAAAAGCAAATATGAAATTCCCATTGGGGAATTCCTCCCGTGAAATGTAATTTCCCTCGTCCAATAACCATTGAGAGGTTTGAATAAAGAGATTAGAATAAGATCTCATATATTGACCACCAGAAAAGTTTGGGGTAAGAGGTTTATGAGGGACGCTAGCTCCGTCAAGGTACAAGGCAATATGATTTAAATCAAAATCCGAGGCTTAATATTTACAAACAGTTCATACCAAGTTTTCTTATTATTCATATGTTTCGTTTTGGAGACAAGCAACACCCCCTTAAATAAATGCTTAGAATAGGGGCTAAAAGGGGGAACTCCCGCTTTTGGGACTTTTCCCTTTGCTTGTATGCTTAGTGGTACAAGTATGCCAAATTTCATCATTCTAGCACCACCGGAAATGCCCTAGAGGTTTTGATGATGTGTCAGTCAGTCAGTCAGTCAGTCTCATAGTGTGTCATTTTCACATAGGATTATCACAGAAACCAAACGAGTTAGAAAGCTGAAAGTTGGAGGACTTCCTAGGATTAACACTGTGCCCTTGAGGGGCAAATATGAGTGGTGTACTATTCCCCAGTACATTGTTACGAGGGGGTGAAAATGAGGCTGAAATGTTTCGGGTAAAGGATTGCTGGTAGTGCACGACAACTTGGCGGGTGCACTGCCGTGCACCCAGATAATAGTTTCCTGCAATTGATTATTAAATTCATTTGAACTTAATTGCAGTTACGTTAGACAGTTGGGAAACTATAAAGTAATAAAAAAATACTAATGCAATAATGGCCTTTGAGTATTTGAAATATTTTGAGTAAATTTTATTAAAATTGCGGTAATATTTTAGAGGGTTAAGTTTAGGTCAAATCATGTTATGTTAGGTTAGATTTGGTTGGGTTGGGTTAGGTTAGATTTGGTTGGGTTGGGTTAGGTTAGATTTGGTTGGGCCAGGTTTGGTTGGGCCAGGTTTGGTTGGGTTAGGTTTGGTTGGGCTAGGTTTGGTTGGGTTAGGTTTGGTTAGGATATGTTTTGTTAGGTACGGTTAGGTTAGGTTTGGTTGTGTTAGGTAAGTTTAGGTAAGGTTAGGTTAGGTTAGGTTGGGCTGGGTTGGGTTAAGTAGGGTTAGGTAGGGTTAGGTAAGGTTAGGTTAGGTTAGGTTTGGAAGTGGTAGGATAACCGATTTTCCAAAATATTTTTATTTTCATTGAGGTCCTTGCATAATAAAAGCGGGCCTTTTCCAACAAATTATTTTAATAAAGATTCTGGAAAAATTAACGCTGCATTTACTAAGTTCCTTGAACAATAAATATATGCCTTTTCCAAAATATTGATTGTTTTACGGGTCATTTCATGTTGGCTTTGATTCGGCTCATTTACAATAGAGGCATGATTTTAAACTTGGGATTTGACCATCACAGTATCATTATTTATATAGGAAAGTGTATTGATAGACGCAAGCTTAAGGAAAAGGGTATTTTCTTTAAACCAAAAGAGATATTTTATAATTCGGTTTTAAAATACGGCGTTAAAAATATATCGTTTAATAGCAATGAAAATTTTAGGATAATAAACCGGCACATTTTGGCTATATGCGGTCCAATGGGATTCGGTTCAATGGGACATTCGATCTAACGAGATTCGGCCCAATGGGCCAGCAGCTATAGGATAGTTCTAGAACGTTCTGTGTCAACATTGAGGGGCTAGTTCCTATTCTTTTGGACGAAAGAATTTCTTTTCAGTTTTTTAAAGGGATAGGTTTAAGTTTAAAGGGCTAGTATTATCTTTATAGTGTTAATTTAAGGTATTTCGTTACTAATTTAATGATTAATTGTAAATTTAATTCGATTTTTGGGTTAAGATGGTTATACAGTATATCCCCACCTCTTCTTAAAAGGTCGTCCCCGAACGTAACATATGCATCTTACCATCAACATAATAAAAATAAATTTTTTTTAGATTAAGTGATTAATAATAAAATAGGGGTCAACGAGTAAAAAGTATTTATCTTCTATACCTGCTGGAGGTATTTTCTTTTAGGGAATAGATTTCCGGCTTCACCCAGCGTCTATGAGGGGTTTGATAATGAGGGCTGGTAATGTTATTAGTTATTTCAATGTCCTGGGTGTCTTCCGATTTATCATTAGGGGTTAAGGGGATATTTTTAATACATTCATTTTTATTTTGCACACGACATCATAGATGGCGTTTGCAAAATATTTCTCTATACGGAAAATTTGACGAGGGAGAAGCCACTCTGTAATAAAGTCTTTCTGAGAGTGTAAGATGGGAAGCGTATTACGCCGTTTAACGTGGAAATACACTCGGGATTACTTTTTACAGTTTTTATTTCAATATTAGAACGGATTAAAGGCATATCTCCCGAATTTACGGCATTAAAACCACCAAAAAGGTAATACCCGGGGAATACGCCATTGGCTGATCCCTCGGACGGCGTGCGTTTCTCGTTGACGAGGGGAAAGCCGCTCCGTAATAAAGTCTTTCTGAGGGTGTACGATGGGAAGCGTATTACGCTAGTTGCCTGATCCCTCGAATGCCGAGCGCGGCGTGCTCCTGAGCGCGACGTGTCGGTTAGTAACCTCGTATTTTAAGCTTAAGATGATACTGAGAATAAATAAGGGAAGATTGGCGCGGCTCTAGAGACCGGTAGACGGTAGAGTAGACCGGGAGTCCTATATTGCGTACGCGGGAATCTTGCGGACTGCCGACGGCAATGTTTAAGCCTTTGCTTAACTGAATTTTATTTTATCAAGCTAAATATAATTTTTGTGATCTACTGTCTTGTGACACTTGAAGTTCCGATTTAATGTTATAAACAGATTCCCGTTTAGTAAAATCAATTGTCGGTAAGTGTATACAAATGGCCAATTGATTTAAGTTCCTATATAGAAACTAGTTCAAATAAAACGAAAATTATCAAATCTTAACTGAATTTCCTACTTAGATTTAAATATCAATTTTTCAAGCTAAGTATAATTTTTGTAAACACTGCGACTA
Organism: Phalangium opilio; assembly: GCF_054372755.1. Taxonomy (NCBI): domain Eukaryota; kingdom Metazoa; phylum Arthropoda; class Arachnida; order Opiliones; family Phalangiidae; genus Phalangium; species Phalangium opilio. Next base: position 7,553,810 of record NW_028324160.1, on the reverse strand, counting down.
ATTGTATTATTTACTAAACATTATGATTAATGTTTAGAGCTCGGCATTATCTATCCATTATCCACAAATTGGTGGATAACCGATTATTTTTAAACAAAGTTGTGGATTATAATACGATTTAGCATGAGTTATGTGGATAATTTTCGAGTATGGATGAAGATAAAATAACTTGGATAATGGATAGATAATGCCGGGCTCTAAACATTGTGATTAATGTAACATTAGTAAATAAATCATTAATAATGATTTATTTACTAAACATTGTTATTAAGGCTTTAGAGCCGAACATAAAATCTTAACTGAATCTCCTACTTAGATTTAAATATCAATTTTTCAAGCTAAGTATAAGCCCTGAAAATTTAATGACAAGTGTGTTACAATCGATTATATCCAAAAATGGTTAAAAATGTTCATAATTAATTAGTTTTATAAATTATGCAATGAAAGAGGAAGTGACGTACATTTGGGTAAATGTTTCGCGGGAGATTCAAATGTCGATTTGGGTTAAAGAAATAAGAGAATAATTTGAGATGGTGAAATGTTTGGCGGGAGATTCAAATGTCGATTTGGATTTGGGTTATAGCGTGGGTCCTCGCGGAGCGCTCCCATGGAGGAATAAAACTAGGAGATCCTATTCTTCAAAAACAGTCTTTAACGAAGCTGGAAACTACTACTACCATTTTTATTGCTCCTTGGGAGCGCTCCGCGAGGACCCAAAGGAAAACGCTATTAAAGAATAGGGTTTTAAGCTCTCTCTCCTTATGGAACCAACCCTAATGTTTACATTTGGATTTGGGTATTTAATCATTAAAATTTTTAGAGAATAGTGCCCCTGGATACATTTCAAGTTTTCTGCTTATTTCCGCTCTCGCGAATTTCCAGGAGGCGAAAAGTATTTCAGTTATTTTCGCCCCAATTCAACCTTTTCTAGCCGTGATTTATTTTAAGCAGGGACGGAAATAAGATAACTTTGAGACACTTATAGGGGTCACTGCCTCACTGGACCAATGTCCTATAAATTGATTGGGTGTGCAAAATGTTCTGGTTGCTGGACCAGCTTGTTTTGATGACCATTGGCATGACAAATTAGACAATTAATAGATGGGGTAGTGAATATCCCAGCGTCGACTCTCAAACTCATTTCTTCATATTTTTGGGGGGTAGCAGAACTTCTGTCTTTATGGTAAGGGTCATTGATTCTAGGGTAGCCAGTAGAAGAGTTTTTATCAACAATGATTTTCTTGGGGTAATTTAATCTATTGCGTTGGACGGTAGGGGGACTTAACAAGAAGAAATGAGTACCATCATCGTCGATTCTGGTCTCATATGAACGTCTTTGGGGGTTGAGGGGAGGTCTAATATTGGTAACAACTTGCGTTTTATTATCTAAGGATGAGGGAGGGTTCGAGTCGTTTACAAGTAATTGAGGATCGGCATTTGGATTTTCAATGGTGGGCTCAACAATAGGGATATTAATAATTAAATTTTGTGTTAAGGGTTCCAGCTCCCACACTTCTTCGTTTAAGGCATTAGAATTGGGGTTTTGATTTTCAGTTTGAGTTACTTCGATTGTACCCCAGTTTTCAAAATTATCATTATATTGGTTTGAAGGGGGGTTCATAATTAAATTAATATTTTCATACCAATAGTTTAATGATTGTTCGAGGGTAGGGGTATTAACAACTGGTGAATTAACAGTGCGTTCTCTTTCCCAGCTGGCTATGGGGTGAATTACAGGTCTGGTTGGTAGAGGGTCCATGAATGATATTGGTCTTTGTTGACGTCGGCGACGGCGGCGGTTTCTCCTTCTCGCTCCTCCTGATGTTAAATCGTCTTCCTCTAGACTGGAATCCATGTAGGGGTCGTTGATAGGGGTTTGTGGTGGTGAAATCCTTGTACTGATATTATGGGTAAATCCGGATAAAGATGTAATACTAGGGGTACATCAGCTGGACATGGTTCTAAAACTGGTGTTTGAATCATGTAAAAGGTAAGCATGGGTTCGCATGTTTGGCAATAGTAATGGGGAAGAGTTTGTGATTGTTCTCTAGTCATATTTATGCAATGAATGTGAAACCAAGATTCACAGTTGTCACACTGAATCCAGACTATAACAGTATCGGTAATCTCATTTATAGTGCACGTAAAGGGCTGCACAGTTCTCTTCTTCTTCCGACTCTCTAGGGGTTTCTTTCCTTTTTCTATGAAAATACCTTCTTTTCGAGGGGGGTCAAAGCGTGATTCACACTCTTCACTGCTAGGTCTTGACAGTCTAAACTCTTTCCTTTACGCTCCGTGTAGTATCGTACACACACTAAAATAATTTTATCAATATTAACGTTCAAATTACTGTCGAACGAATATTAGTTCCCCTGTTTCACAAGACTGTCATAGAACCGAAAGGAATTGCATCGAACTTAATTTAATTCGAAGGAAAAGTTAAATTTGTTTGGGTTACAGGAATATGGTTAGTTTCTACGCTTAGCTTTTCAATGCTCATATCTTCGCGGCTAAAACTTTCAATTCAATTTCATTCGGACTTCAGACAGCTAAATAAATTAAAAAAGAAAAGCAAACACACAAGGGCGGAGGCCACCATCTTAGGTTATTTCCCTCGTGCCAAGAGGCAATGCAAGACTGAGCCCAAGTTCACTACACTTGTGAGGCTAGTCATTTCGCACTGCCCCAGCGGCGGTTCTTGGCAAGAAGAAAATAACCTAAGACGATAGCTTTGTCCCTTGATCAATTCCTCGGAGGAAATCTTTCGACCGTAATATTTTTTACCACTTTTAGTACGTCCCCTTATTATTACAGTTTCAGGTTCAATTGTTTTAAGAAAACTTACTTTAAATTGCTAAAACCCTCTGGGGTGTTAGTGCTGGCCTTGGGTTTTCTTCGCGTAAGTTCTTAACTCTGTTTGACACATTTCCAGTCAAGCTCCTTGCAGCTAAGTTTTTACTTCCCCAAATGGCCACGACCAAATGTTTAGTAAATATAGAATGATTTGGAGCAGTTAATATTTCTTCCCACTTGGGTTTTGATATATATATCCCATTTCCTAAGTAAATCTTGACAACAAAGAAATATTTACTTCCATATAGAATAAAAGAATATTATGTAACACTTAAAAGGAAAAGCACAAACCTCTCCATTCAATTCATCTAGGAAATTTTGCTCTGGATCACTTTTTCTCTCCGTTTCATTGAGTTCTAAAACTATGTGAATTAACGCAACCACCAGAAATTTAATTTATTATAGATTCTTTACTTATAATTTGATTTTTAGCATCGTCCAGTTCCTTTTTCAACTTGTTGCATCTTGTTTGGTACCTTCGGGACATTGCAGAAAAGGTCTTGTACTTTTCTATAGAAACAAGTAAACTTCATGACTAAACAAACACATGGAACAGGGCTGAAGTTTTTTCTTGGAATTTATTCCTACTTTTTAGGTATTCTTCATCTTTATCACTAGAATTTGTCTCACTTTGGGAATTACCCACCAAATTGTCACCTAAATCAATTTACAAATAATTTTCAATTATTAATTAAACATGCAAAACTTTTACATTATTACTGTGAAGCTTTTTCCATTATCAACTTCCGATTCCGATTCCGATATTTCATCTTAAAGAATATGTTATATAATAAGCAAGATTTTGTATTGCATCAGAAACTGAATCTTTCAAACTTACAATTATGAGGCTCGTTTCCATTATAAACTTCTACTACTTCAGATTCTGATTCCGCAATTTCACCTTAAGGAATATTTTATACTATGAACAAATGTTTGTATTGCACGAGAAGCTATACATGCAAAACTTTAACCTACTATTGGGAAGCTTGTTTTTATCATCAATTTCAAATTCCGAATCCGATATTTCACCTTAACGAATATTTTATTAAATAAATTACAAATTTAAAATGATAAGTTAAACTTACCATATAAATCCAATCCTTGAGGCTTATGGTTGCTCAATTTAGAGTTGTCAAACATATCTTTTATAACCTCATTACCTGTTTCCTTAACATAAACAAAGAACAGGGAATTAGTTCATGAAATAAACAGTTTACACTATAGAGTAATTTTTTTCTATTATATTGCAACATCATAACCCTAGTGAACTCCCCCTGGTGGGGCAAAATTGTATTCTCTATTAGAAAAGTGCCTCTAAAGCAGGGGATACACAGTTAACTCTTCTCTAGAGGTTAGAGAAATTTTCTCTCGTTTCCTTAGTCCGTAAATGGATAACAAGGTACTTACTACTTCGAAAACATGTTCGTTGGCCTTCAGTTTTGTTTTCATAATTTGTTTAAGTCGTTTTGATTTGGCGGCTACTGCATCTGGGACCCTATTCTCTAACTACATTTGGATCGTTCCTAATCCAAATGATTTGGATAGTAGTAGGGACTATCCAAATACGCATGGATCCAAGATGGCCGCCACCCCAAGATGGCGGCCCTCTCCCCATCCACCAAACTTGCAAACAAAGATTAAGCTAAATTCCTACCTGATCAACCCTACCTTCCAGCATGCTATGACTCTTTAGAGGGGTTTTGCCTATTTTTCCCCCAAAACAAGCTCGGCTTAACCCTGGGAGGTTGTAGTTCTTTTAATAAACCAGTCTAGTTATTTTGTAAGATTCTTGTTTGAATTTCCCGCCATAAAAAATAACCTTTAAAGTATGTCTGAGAAACAAAGACAAATTTATAAATAAAGATTTTTTAATAACAAATACCAAATAATATATACAATAAAATAGAGAATAACAAGAATATAAATAAAGAATAACAAGAATATAAATATAAACAAAAATTAAATTAAAACCAGAAATATTTACCGCTACTTTTACCGCTAATGAAAACCAGTCTTTAAATCGAAATTTTGAAGGTAGTTGTTTTTATCTCTAGCGTAAAAAGCATCTTGCTCAAAGTGACATTTTGATTTTCAAAACTTGATATTTTAGTCGAAATCTTAACTGAAAGCCGCTCTTTAAATCGTAATTAGAGCCGCGTTTTATTAACAATTTCACGACATCAACGTGGCATTCACTCTAGTGGAGCGTCGGCCACTAGCTTTTTTCAGGCACTCTGGTGGTACATGCCTCCATTGATTCATGAAGATCTTGGGCATTTCGGCTCCGAATTGTATCCACGTTGATCGAGCGAACAGCTGTTAAGTTTGAGAAGGACATCGAAGTCAAGGCCTCACTGAAGAGAACGTGCTCCAGTTGGTGCAGGGTACGCAGAACCTTATGCGGTAGTAGGGCTTGTCGGGTTGTACGGGTCATGTCCCATAAAATTCTTCGTTGACCCTTTACCTCCCGAAGGAAGTTACATCCGAGCCACTGCGAGGCTTGGTCTTCTTGTTCTGGTCTGGTTGTTTGAGCCAGAACTTCTCCTTCATTGCAGCGTCAGCCCGACCTTGCGAATGAAATCGAACCACAACCAAAAAGCTTTGCTCGTGCATTCTTATGGCTGAGCCGACTTCACACAAATTTTACGCAACTTTCAAGAGACCAATGGAAAACATGTCAAATTAAGTCTTGCCACGGAAGAAGTAGCAGGACTTAACTTAAACTCGATTTTCCTTCATTGCTATAGTCCGTTGTATGGACGCAAATTACGCTGCAATGAAGGTCGATTCATGAACCTCCTCAACATCATCCGTGACCAAATTTTCCGGATTTCTCACGTAAATTTCTTGCATTTGGTCACGAACTATGGCCGACGTTGAGTGGTGGGACGCAAAAAAAAATGCGACTTCACACAAATTTACGCAGCTTTTCGGTGCAGCCTAATGTGGCAAAGCCGAGATTGCACTGAAAAGCTACGTAAATCTAGCCCATGAATCGAAATTGGTCCCTTTTCAGGCAATGCCCGAGAAGAGACAGTTGGCATAATCGAAATTGGTCCCTTTTCCGTTGGAAAATTGAGTTTGGTCTTTACTCACCCAACAAAAGCGGCACGAGTTAAAGCAATACATCTTTAGTTGGACTTTTAAGAGCATAGCTGAGCAACTGATAACTTTCTTCATGAAACACGGAGCTTATATACTAAATGACCGAGAGCAGATTTAATATTAAACAATTTCTCTAGATAAAAATTTTTTTTTTTTAAGGACCACACCCTAAAACATACTATTAAAGCCGCGTGTCTTATATAATAACCGCTTAAAAACAGGTTGAAACCGGCTCGAACTAGTCAGGGCGTTGTCTTTTTTATCGGAATCGGGTAAGGTCAATTACCTAGCTACGTAGATTTTTCAAGGGTAACGACTTTTAAAAGTTTAAGAATTTTTAAAGTTTTTTTTTGATGAAGATAAACGGCGTGTATTTTAAGATCGTCCATAGCTCAGTGGTTAAAGGCAGGGTCTACTAATGTAATACCCAAAAAGGTGGCGAGTTCAAATCCCGGCCAGTCTACCGAGCTATGGCCGATCTTTTTATGTATAAAATAAGGTTTGTTTAAGAAGTTGGGGTTAGTTGATAAACAGGCGTTAGTCATGAATGACGACTTCTTTTTAACTTTAGCGTCTAATACGTGTTTAGATATATACCCAAACAATACCCAATCAAGTTTTAAAAATTATTTGCATCAACCTCTTAACTTGAGTAGCGATTATGAAGTTGGGTTGGCAGAAATCATATTTCCAAATCATTGGGTGAATATAAGCGAAGAGTTTAACAAGTTTGAAATTCAGGTTGTAAGTGACCCAAACCATGGCAACTATGCAGCTGTTAGAGAGCCTGTTGAATATCAAAAAATAGAGATACCTGTCAATCGTTATACCAAGACCAAAGAGTACGAACTGCCACAAAATTTTGTCGAGCTGTTAAATGATGATGTAGACAGTCATCCGTATTTAAAAGGCAAATTATCTTTTAAATTAGTGAATAAATATAAGGACGGGGCCCTGGGAAAACAGTTAGATACAAACTTTCCCGTTTACCTGCAAGTTTTAGGAGAGGAGAACATACGGTTCAAAATACCAGCTGATTCCCCCTTGACCACGCTATTTGAATTTAAAGAGAATAATTACGAAGATGTTCCATATATATCCAAATATCCTGTATCAAAGCATGCTAAAAATATAAGTTTAAATTACACTAATAATTACGTGGAAATCGAAATTGATAATGTTGGAGATAGTTTTAAAAAAAAATTTGACTACAAGTACATTCCTAAAGCCGCCATTAAACGTAAAACAAGCCACGAGGTTCCGTCGATAAGAAAAAAGCCCCAGCCAGAATATAGACCTGTACCGCCATCTATACCTATTTTACCGCGAACTACGCCTTTTCTTCCGATACCTATTGCTACGACTGAACCCGTAGTATTTGTACAACCACAGCCATCCAAAATAACCCCTCCCCCGCCACCACCACCCAAAATAACGCTTCCGAAACAAACCTCTCCAAAGCCTTATTATCCAACATATTCAGGGCCTGACCCCTCCAAAACGCTAGCTTCAGGTAAACAGTTACCTCCAAATTCGACTAAACCGATACCTCCAAGTTCAAATAAACCGATACCTCCAAGTTCGGATAAACTAATACCTCCGAGCTCAACTAATTCAGCCGCTACTACAACGATTAATTCAACATCTACCACAACAACTAAACCAACATCTACTACAACAACAACAACTAGGCCAACCCCGTCTACTTCAGATCCCTTAAAGATTCTGACTACAGAGCCACCAAAGGCTGAATTACCAAAGCCAAAGCCGGAGCCAACGAAGTCCGAACTACCAAAACCAAAGGCTGAATTACCGAAGCCAAAGCCGGAGCCAACGAAGTTCGAATTACCAAAACCAAAGGCTGAATTACCGAAGCCAAAGCCGGAGCCAGATCCCCCGAAACTTCCGGATCCCCCCAAAATTCCAGCTCCGGACCCATATAAGCCTGATCTATCAAAACAAGAGGCCCCGAAACCCTCTACCTTCGAACCACTGACACCGACCCCCTCGCCAACGGAGGTTGAGGAAATATATATATTTCCAGACCCCCCAAAACCTGACTTACCGAAGCCCGACTCACCGAAACCCGACTTACCGAACCCCGACCTATCAAAACCCGACCTATCCAAGCCTGATCTCTCAAAATCTCCAGACTCTACAACATCCTCTACTTTTGAGCTACCCGTATTACCGACCCCCTCCCCACCATCGGTTGATGAAAAACCCTTGTTTCCGCAGCCGGTTGATCCGCCAAAGAAAAAACCAGAGCCAACTATCTCTGAAAAGCCTAAGCAAATTAACCCCGAAGATTATGATAACTATAAGATATTGTTCTTACCGCAAACTTTTAGAGCCAGTAAAACGCCAGAGAAAAACGCCGAAGGGCTTTATAAAGCCGTAACGCGTACTTTAGAAAAATTAGTATTTAAAAAAATTGAAGTAACATATCACACTATAGATAATTGGGGTGATGCTATCATGTATAATTTTAAAACACCGGAATGGGTGGAAATTAAATTTTCTCCCCAATTAGCTAAATTGTTTGATCTTGACCCCAATAAATACTACACAGGGCGCAATCAATCTGGTCCTTTGAGGATGACGGTACAAGAATATACCATAAACGAAAACAATGCATATCTAGAATATCGAGTTAATAGAACCATAAAGCGTTATACCCCTTGGGAAGAACCCTGGCTTTATTTCTTTTTTAAAATGTCAGGCGAGTTTAGTTCGACAGATGATTATAAGATTTACGAAGATATTGCCGAAAACCTCCAAATAACGGCGCGCAATTTTGACCCTTTAAGATTGCAAAAGGCCGAATTTAGCGTTATTAAACAAGGAGCGGAGCATTATTTTAGAGTCCATTGTCCGGCTAAAATTGAAATGCTCTTGCCAAAAGAATTGCGTGATATATTAAATTTAGAAGCTGAATACGTTGGTGGGACGTTTTTATCCACTAAACCTTTAGAGCGTAATTTTACGCATTTCAAAACAACTAATGACACATTTGTCAATTATCGCGTTCATGACTCGCTAATGTATCTATTTACTAGGACTAATATTACAAAAATTAAAATACCCGCGGGCGAATATACCTGCGATTTGACGGCGACCGGGGCCGTAATTCCCTTCTCTTTACATTTAAAAATTATAAATCAGTTATTGGGTGTTCAAAAATATATGCCTCGCCAGTATTTTAAAATGTACATTCTCAAAACGGAAACGGAAAATAGATACTATGTTCGTCTCGAAATAGAGCCAGGTGTTCGCGTATCAGTAGCTGGTCCAATGGCCAAGTTATTTAACATTCCCGAAGAGGGAGAATTTTTTCAACACAGTCACTCGGGAGTAGCTTTGGTAAATCCCCGATTAAGATCAATGACATTGACAGATAATAATAATTTTTGGACTAGCGAATACGATGTGGATAGATTTCCAGAAGATCCCGACTATGCTGACCAGCCGTATTTACCCGGGTCTCAAGCCAGACGAGTTGATAATTTCGCGTGCGAGATACCTCCCGGGGTTTATTATCATATTAGCGATGTTTTAAGTGCTATGAGCGAAGCCATGTCGCCGATGCATAGAAAAAGTCTAAAATTCACGCAGAATGTAGACGGAACCGTGACGGTTTCAAAACTGAACGATACGGTCTCAATTTTGTTTCCCAAAACAACACCCGGGAGGGGGCTGGGGAGACTGCTAGGCTTTAGTGCCAATCAATTAGATCGGTATCTTAATAACGAGACTTCGGATTACCCCGCGGATATCATGAGAGGCGTCGATGCCATGTTTGTTTATACCAATATTATCCGTCAACAAGTAGTGAATGGTGGTCAAGCCCCCTTGCTACGTTTTATAAAAATGCCGGCTTTTTCGCTGCTAGACGAAGAGAACCAGGAAATATTTAATAATATCGACTTTTATCCAATTTCAACCAGCGATATACAAGAAATTGAAATTGAATTGAAATCCGATTACGGGGAAAATATCCCGTTTAATTTGGGCAAAGTATATATTAAACTGTTTTTTAGGCGTCGACGTCAATAGAACAGGAGCAATGGTGCCTAATAGATACACTCTGTATTTCCAAAGAGGATCGTCCCTTCCGGCTTTACACGCAAACGTTTTCCAATCGGGAGGTCGTTTTAGTGTTGGCGGCATCTTTAATTCTTTATTGCGCAAAATTACGCCCTTTATTAGGCCGGCCATTAGTACTTTAGCGTCCGAAGCTGTTGGGTTAACGAGTAGAGTAATTAGCGATGCACAAAACCCCGGAATATCACCTCGAGAATCGATTAAACGAAATGTCAAACAATCAATAAATTCCCTACTACATAAAGGCGTGGACCGGTTCGTCAACACTCAAAGCGGGACGGGCCGAAAACGAAAGAGGACTGCTAAAACAAGCCGGAGCAAACGTGTTAAGCAACGCACTAAACGCGATTTTCTAGACTAATCATGTCGACCTACGAAAGTGTTCTTTCCGACTTTGAAGTATTTGAAAAGCCAGTGGTGAATAATAATATTGTGGGGACTAAAACGACTGCTCATTATCCCATTGCTCCCCTAACTAATGCTAAATATGTAGAATTTATCATTCCTCCCTCTAACAATTATCATGATTTGACTAAAACTCTTTTGAGATTAAAATTTCGCGTTTTGCACGAGGACGGCACGGTCGTTCCAGATGCGGAAAAGAAAGTCTCGGTGACAAATTTAATAATTGCCTCGCTATTTTGTCAAGTAGAATTATTTCTCAATGGCGTCGCCGTCCAGCAACCTAATAATATGTACCCATATATGGCCTATTTTAAAATACTTTTAAATTATGGACAAACGGCGGCCAATTCCTGGTTAACTTCTATGTTATATTATTTGGATACCATTATTGATCCGGCGACAGCTTTAGCGGACGCCGATATCAACAAAGAAGATAATGGTATTGGTCGTCGCGCTAAACGCGTGGCCCAATCAAAGACGTGCGATGTAATTGGCGAATTATTTTTGGATATGTTCAAAACGCCCAAATTCTTACTAGATAATATCGAGGTGCGAATTAGACTTCATCGAAGCTCCGCGGATTTCGCTATTATTCACAATGAAACGGGCAAAAAGTATAAGATTGATTTAACGGAATGCACCTTGTTTACGCGCGAAATTGAGGTTAATCCCGAACTGCAACTAGCGCACGCTCAGATGTTAAACTCGGGAATAAACGCTCGCTACGAAGTAAACTCTATTGTTATGAAAAATTTCTTAATAACCACCGGAACGCAAGATTTTATTAGGGACAGCTTGTTTACGGGGCAATTACCCTCGCGAACTGTCGTGGATTTCGTTACTAATAAAAAATTTGTAGGGGAAGCAACTTCTAACCCCCTGGATCTCCAACACTTCAAACTCGATTTCATGCAATTCTCTTTAAATTCGCAAAATTATCCCGATATCCCCTTTACGCCTAATTTTGCCGACGATCAGTACGTTAGATGTTACAATTCTTTATTCGAGGGTCTCGAGATATTAGGTCTTGACCGAGGAAATATAATTTCTTACGATTTATATAAGAAGGGCTTTTTTGTCGTTGTTTTTGATTTGAGTAGAGAACATCTCGCTTCGTTAGGTCTAAATTCCATGCCCCAGACTGGTAACTTGCGATTATCGTTAAGATTTAGCTCTCCGCTAACCGAAAACGTCACGTGCATTGTCATGGCCGAATTTCCAAACAACCAATTAATAATATCTAAAAACAGAGAAATTATTTATAATCACCCCAACGTATAAAAGACTAAAACTTTATAAATACAATATCAGTCGCGAGCCAAGATGCACCAAGTACACACCGTCACGCCAAAGCTCGACATTTGCGTCATTGAATCAATTGAACCTAAAATATTAATTCAAAGATCGGATACGCGTACAAAAACTATATTAAAACCTAACGCCTGGTACGCTTTGTTTCGGTTTCAAAATGAACTCACGTCCTTTTTTGACGGAAAAATACCTCGCTATCATATTTGGTTGCCCGTCAAAGAGCGCATCAAGCTGGAATGCTTCGTCAACTCGAAAGATGAACGTCTAATCGATCTTCGATACTATGAACGAGGCAGCGGCAGTCGTTATTTCCTCAACTTTAGCACCAGCGAAGGATTCAGCCTGAACAAAACAGGATGGCAGACATTGATCGATTTAAAACCGTTGATTGACGAGGATCTCAAGGCTAAAGGGATAGCTGTCTGTCGCATGCGCGAATTAATTTTAAACGAGCTCACTACCACTTTGTTTGACGTCACTTCCACTTGCGCCAACGTCGAGTGTCGAAAACAAATATGCCACTCTCAAAGCTGCTCGGAATTTGACACAAATTTCAGCGATCGAGTCGAGCGTAATTTGCACGAAGCGTTGCCTCAACTGGATCGTGAGAAAATTTTGCATCAATTTGAGACCGACCATGGATGGATCGAGGACCAAGAGGATATTTACGCTTATTTTGTCAACAGTTTTGCCGATTTAAAGAATGCCTTGATTTATGGCTATTAAGATAAATGTACTGATATAGCGTATTTGTTAAACTGATATTGTTTTTATAAAATACCTTTGCGTGTATTAAATAAAGTTGTTTATTGGGAAACCATTTAGTAGTTATTTATACTTGTCAAGACATGGACGCTAAAATTAGAAAAATTTATTACAACGTGGCTAATCCGGCCGCCTATGGGTCGCTAGCCAGATTACAAAAGGCCTTACCGGACGTGCCAAAAGCAAAATTAATCGCCTTTCTCGAGAAACAACCTGCCTACACGAAACATCGATTTCGACGTTTCCGATTCAAAACCAACCAAGTGTACGCCTCGACTATCGATGACGTTTTTCAAGCTGATTTGTTGGATCTACCGAAATTAAAACGTTTTAATAAAAATGTTCGCTATGTTTTGTGCGTTATTGACGTCTTAAGCCGCTACGGATGGACAGTACCTCTTAGAAACAAAACATCTGGCGAGGTTATCGAAGCTTTTAAAAAAATATTTCGAGAGAGGATCCCTTTAAAAATATACACGGACTACGGGGGGGAATTTAGTTCGCGCAACTTTGCCTCCTTCTTGAAACGAAACAATGTGCAAATACATTTTGCCAGGAGTCAGCATAAGGCTAGTTTAGCGGAACGCTTTATTAGAACAATTAAGGAACAAATTGCCCGGGTTATTACGGCCACGGGGAATAAAAATTACGTTAAATATTTACCTTTAATTACTCAAGCCTATAATGAACGGGTTCATTCAACTACTGGAATTGCACCGGTTCATGTTAATATAGATAACGAATCAATCATTTGGAATAAACTGTACGGGAAATCAAACGGCATTACTCGATACGCACCGAGGCTTAAAGTTGGCGACTACGTGCGTCTCTCTATAGCTAGTAGAGTATTTAGAAAAACCAGCTCGGGAGGCACCTTTACTGACGAAATATTTCGAGTTGTTGACGTCATACCCAGGTCACCACCCGTCTATAGCGTAGCGGATTTAAAGGGGGAACAAATTCTGGGTGTTTTCTACAGCGCCGAATTACAAAAAGTCTCGTTACCCGAGACGGGCCTTGTCAAGAATAAATTATGAACACTTCGCAAATAAACGCTCTTTTAACTTGCGACAAAAGAACGCGACCCTACTATTTAGGATGCTTCCCAGTAGACAGACTCCCAGAACGGCCAAAAAGGTCCAAATTTTGCTTTATATTCAATAATGAAGCAGCTGGAGAGGCTGGAGAACATTGGATAGCGTGCTTTTCTAACAATGACACGGTGGAAATGTTTTGCACTTACGGAAAGTCACCGCGATACTATAAAGTTAATTTAAAACGATACGGGAAACGAGTTGTTTACAATAAACAACAAATTCAACATCCATTCTTTCAACTGTGTGGCGTCCATTGTTGTTTATACCTAGCACTCCGCTGTCAGGGCGTAGCTAGAAAGACGATATTAGACGCCATCTATGACCAGAATCTTAAACTTAACGTCTATGTCGCTTTATTATATTTATCTTTACATTTAAAAAAACATGTACACAGATATTGTTCGCAATAAAACAATTTTTTATTTGTCTAAATATTACATTTTTTTTTATTAATCAATATCGCGCCATTTATTATGCCTCTTTCTCCTCTCGTTAGATGGAACCAGCGGTCCTAAGTTTTGAAGTTCGTCTTTCTTTTTCCGAGGTTTTTTCTTTTTTTTCTTGTTCTTCTGTTTAGCGGAGGCCGTCTCAAACAGGTTTTCCAAGTCCGTTAAATTGTCCCCGTTTTCCTCCGCTAAATTCTCTTGTTCATCGGCAATTTCCTCTTGTAAATCGTCGTCACGATTTGCATAACCGACAGCTCCTTCTTCTAGCTCTCTTTTTGGCGTGAAAAATGTGTTTTGCAAATGATTTGCAAGAACTTCGGCTTGCCGTTTCACCATATCTCCAACATAGGTCGGCCCATATTGCTGGTAAAAATCTTCTCGTGTTGGTGTCCCCGCAGTCGTTTCGCTTTTTAAAACTTTTTGCCGAGGCTCGGTTCGTTTAGGCGTAGTAAAAGAACTGCCCGAAGCGCTTGTTGTCGGTGATGACGTGGCATAGCTCGGCCATGACAATTGTTTTTTTCGCGGCGGCATTTTAGGGGTGACCGGTAATGGCGGCGTGGGGACATTAGACATTGCCTGTGTTACGACTTCAAATTTAGGTAAAGGAATTTGTTTCTCGATACTTAAATATTTCTTAAAAGCGTCTAAATATTTATATAATTTATCGTAGGCATTCAATGGCGATTTTAAAATATCCTCAATCTCTCGGTCCAAAGCAGAGTGCTCTTGGGCAGCTGTTGAAGTTACTGCGCTAGCGGGCACAAGAACCATTTGTTTCATAGTTTAGCAGCTATGGCTTGGACAATTGAAGGCAAGATTGCGGCAAGCAACGTCGTAAGAAAACCACCTGATTGCTGCAACAACAGCTTTTTTTTGCTTTTCTGCGACAAGGTACTTGATCCGAGTTGTCTAATAATTTTCTTGTACTTTGCTAGCTTTTTCTTGCGGTCTTTACTCAAATAAATACCCCCGCCCTTTAAATTCTTACAAATTGTCTGAATGCTCTTTAATTGAGGCGCGCTACTATTGTTTAAGAGGGTTCGCCGTTGTTTACAGCTAGTTTGACGCAAACTCTGTAAATAAGGGACAAATTTGGCAAACTTGGTCGAGGGACGCGCTACGACGAGTCGGGAGTGTTTTGCTGATCGACGTTTAACGCGTGGGGCCATTATTCAAATGACAATTAAATTTAATCGACATAGACATACATAGGTGATTCGTGAGGTAGAACTCGCGACCTTAATCGTAAATTTTCCGGAGTTTCTTGTTTTAAATCAATTAACAAATAGCTATAGGGTTCTTTAGTGGCTAGTCTGTACGCCTCCGTAATACGCTTCGGGTTATCTGGACTTATTTGTTGCGCTAAATATCTAATAGAGGCGACATCTCGAGGATTTTTCATTATTATAAAATAGGAAGAGTTTTGAGAAATTATCCGCGATTGGCTACCCTTGGGAAACAGTTGTTGAGTAATAATAATAACCGTATACCCTAAATGATGCGACGTCACGCACACTAAATCGGCAATATGAGCTTGTTTAAATAATTGGCTAGCTAAGTCGTCTAGTATCAAGTAGGAGTCGCGATTCATTTCCCAAAAGTCCGGATCCGCCGTTGGCAAGCCTTGAATAAATTGAATTCCCGGAATCAATTGTTTCAATTTTTCGTAGTTTGGCTGCCAGGCGGCGTAGCAATAAATAACCTTTTTATGTGGTGGGTCAAACATAAGCTGATGATTTTGCAATAAGTTACTTAAAAGAAAACTTTTCCCCGCTTGCGTTGGCCCCACGATTAGAAACTGGGCGGGTGTTTGAAACTTTAAAGAATGCGAGACTGACTCGGTTGGATTCATCTTGATTAATAAACATTTTTATTTTAATTGACAGTTTATATATATATATATAATCAAAAATACAATTAACCCAAAACCCAAAGACCCTTAATAAACACAAATTAAAAAATATTTAAACAATATAAACGAAACCCTTTTACCCAAAAAAAAAAATTCCCCTATGAAGTAATTGTTTTTTTAAAAAGTTTCTCTTCTAATTCCAGACAACGCTGGCGGAAGCGTTGAACGTTGAGGAGGTTAAAGTTGACGCGAGACTCGGAGGGTAGTTGGTACACACGCACTACAGAAGAAAACACGACGGATTTATGCGCACGCGCACTTTTTCGTTTCCCGACCGCTCTTTGTTGATGGCTGGGCATGTTTGGATTAGAGGCTCGCAAACATCCTCGCCCTCGCTGGTCGGGAATTCGGGAAACCCCTGACGCAGTGGTTTGTTGTTGCACGGTTTTTTGGAAACCATCGGACACGATGGGCTGTGTTTCCGATGTTCCCTCGATGGATGGTCCGTGCAACGCCACTGGTACAAGGCGATGCCGCAAAAGGCGCAGCGCGTCGTCTGTGTTTCTACATCTGCAAGATAGAAACCGTCTTTGGCCAGGGCTTCGATAGGAACGCAAGATTCCCACAAGCCCTCAAAAGTATGTCTTCGCCTAGCCTCGTAATTCATGCGAGAGAGATGTTGAAGCGGGTGTTGCCTCTTTGAAACCGTAGGGTCGACTGGTTGTCAAATCGGCGTTCAACAATCTCTTATTCGAGGTTTGGCGAAATCTTTTGGTAATTTTAACGGCCTCTAGCTGCAGCTTGTATTTATCCCGTTTAAAATTAAAAGGGACATTGACTGTAACTTCCTTTTCCGGATTCATCGCTACACTTTCAAAGGTTTCAAAGTCAAGTTTTTCAAGATTTTCTCGATTTAACGTCAACCCTTTAATTTTCTTGACTTCTTTTCCTTTGCTAGTGCGAAACGAGTAACTTTTGGCACCGGTACTACAAAAGGAAGTTATATAATCACCGCCGAGTTCATCCGCCCAGCAACCAATATGATTGCCAGTTGGAATGTCAAACTTTCCCGGTAGATGGCGGTAGATTATCGAGTCGGTGTCACAATACAAGGCTGCGCGGTCTAATTGAAGCAGCATCTTGTTCAATTCGAGTCGCCCGTAGCAAGAAACAAAGCTCCCCACAATGGCCGACCCCAGTTTGTAGTCCGAAACGTAATCGCTTTTGGCTTTGTACGATAAGAGAGCGATCGACTCCGTAACTGGCCGTAAGTCGACTAATTCCAGAGTGTAATCGCTCACGTATCGTATCAATTCGTAATAATTGTTGATAAAGATGCTGCGAATCTTTCCCGTATTCAGAGCCATGCGACCCCAAAGAGAATTTAAATTAATTTTAGCGATATTACGCAGTGAAGGATTTGATTGAATATCCGCCACGGTCAGAGAAAGCTTTTCATTCTTGTTTATATCAGCGATATACGCCTCTTTTTGCAGAGGCGTTTGCGCGTGAGCGGGAAATCCGGAATTCTTCACTTTTAGGGCGATAAAATCAGTCATGTACTGGGCGAAGAAATATTCCGTTTTTGGATAATGGTACACCTCGAATATATCGAGGAGTTTATATCCATGCTCCATAGCGGCATAGACTTCAACCGTTGGCCAGACTGATTCGAAAGCCCTTTCGTTGACAGTGTGATCGCAGATTTCCGCTCGCAATTCTAGACACGTGCGACAGAGGGCGTAGGCTAATTTACCACCGCTGCGGAAGGGAATTAAGGGGATGTGGAGATCTTGAGGGGGAAGCAGACGACAACTCATAACGCCAAAATACCACCCTGGCGATTTGTCAAAATCTCTGCTATAGATTATGGGGTGGCCGCTAGGGTACGGACAATCGCGACAAACTTTTGGGTACAAAGAAATAATATCCTTGTAGAAAATTTTCTCCTCACCTTGCACGTGGCAGTTAAGAACAAAATTTTCCGTTCGCCCCCCATAGAGAGCGCTACGGGCTGATATTTGAGGTCGAAAAGTTAAACTTTTGCAGAAAGCCTTTGCTTCGGCGTTTTCTTTTAAAAGCTTAGCAAATTGACACTCAAAGATCGAGGTATATTCATACCCGACCATCTTCTCTTTAATAAACAGCTCTCTATCTAGGGTCCGCTCGTACAGAAATCTGTTGCTGGCTTTGAGTTGGGTATTGTAGGCATTAAGTTTTTGGCATGGACAACCGTGAAAGTAGCAACCGTGGAAATCGTAGATTTTGGGCGGAGTTTCACTATAGCCGTCGACTAAATAGCGCCCCACCCGATACTCGCCCCCGTAGCTTAAAGCAGTGCGCAATTTTATATTTTCAGTTTTCTCCACCCAAGCGAGATATTTTAAGCTAATTTGACTGTGATTAAATTTTGCGTTATAGCCGTTAGAAGGAACAATACCCATGCTGTAAGGTTTATAGTAATTGTTAAGATAAATAGTGGTTAGAGCACCCGCCAAAGTAATATTTTTTAAGCAGAAAGGGTCTAATTTGGTTAGATCTACGTAAATTTTTCTAAAAGCTTCGACGCCTTGTCTTAGGACTTTGACGTCTTGAATGCAATATTTAATAAGCTCCTCTTTGATGTTGTAAATAGATCCTTCCATTGACGCGTACCAAGTTTGAAAATCTCGATAATCATTGGCTTTCATTTGAGCTACGTTAAAGTACGAAGCTTCAGGGATGACACCAATGTAATTAAGATTTTCTTCGGTATGAAAATCAAATGGAAAGAATCCTTTCGCCACATCGCCGAGGCTAAACATGCTAGTGAAATTACGCAGAGGTTGACTAATGTAATTAAAGCTATCGAGGAATCTAATTTGCGGTCCCTCAAGATGAATCATGAGAATTTTACTACCGTCAAAAATAACGGCAGGGGTGACGTGTCTATGGACTAAAGCGTTAAGAATTAAGAAGTTATCAAAAGCTTTCGCGTAATGAGCTACGACTTGAGTGTTAGTAAAGCGCGGTTGGTACGTTTTACGCTTCTGTCCAGTCAAAACTACCTGCTCGACGCTAAATAAATAATTTAAAAATTGCTCGACGCAATTGGCGCCGTAAAAAATTTTAGTTTCAAAGCCAGCTTCAGTCTCTACGTCGCAAACTAGTAAAATGGGGACGTGGATATTATTTCTAAGAATAGTCTCAATGTCGTAATAAATAAACCGCGAGGCTTTCATTTTGGTTTCCAAAGGCATAACAAAATGTTCACCTGGCGGATGAACTATTTTACACTGAGAGCATTCGGGATTGCAGTCGTGATCGTCACCCATCAGTCGCCCACACTCTAAACATCGTTTTTGGCTCGCGCAAGTGCCATTAAGTAAATGAGTTTCGTAGCAGGGGCCCGGGAAAAAGTAGCGGTGGCATTCGTCGCAACGTTTTAAAACATCCTCGTTGGTTAAATGAAAAGCTTCTCCTTGACACCGAAAACATATATAGGGTTTTGTATCCTCGGGGCATTTATGCTCTTTTAACAATTCACGTTTGTAAAACGATTTCAAGCATAAATCGCAAGAGGTACAACCGCCCATCATACCGTGCCAAGTTTTCGCGGGGTGGATATGGTCGCCAATTTTTAATAAATAAATAAATTTAGGAGCTTGGGGGCCTTTGAAAAATATGGTAAAATTATTCGCAGCATCAACGATTACGATTCGATAATGGGGAGCTAAATAATTTTGAAATTTTTGAATATCTTCTAGAGTAACAAAACCCTCGGGGACGCCGGCTTTCCTGTGCAAGATTTTCGCAATATTACCTTGAAGGTCGCTATTGCGTCTCAGTTTGTCAAAATTGTTCCGGTTAAATGGCTGACCTTGCTTTTTTTGACGATAAAAATTGCGATCGGCCAGCTCTTTACCCAAAACTAAACTCCGAGCAAAACAAAGGTTATCATTATTCTCCATAAAAATAAATTGGTTATTTTGTTTAACGAAATAATCCAAATTAACCAAAGTTCTATTTTTTATGGACTTATAATAAACTCCTATATTTGCATCGAGGTTTAGAAAAATTATATCAAACTGAAAATCTTCCCCATTAAAGACAAAGTCCCGACTAGATTGCGTTACTCTATAGATGGTGCGCATAATTCGCTTACTGGTGAATTTGTCAATTTTTATAAATTTAATATTAACGGGGGTCGTCAATCCGGGGGAGCTTAAAACAAATCGAACCCGATTATACCCGGGATTCTCGGTTACTAATTTACGTATAACTTCGTCGAGAATTTTTCGAAAAATTCGAAAAAAATCTCTTGTTGGGATGTCATCCAGATTTTTAAAAGCTATACGCAAATCGATTTGTTTACAATGCCACTTGCGACTCGTTTTGTCAATCTGCCGCTCAATTGTGTAGTACCGGTTTACCTGTGCGTGTTCCTCTCCGCCACTACCCTCCGAGTCACTCCCGCTGCTGCCGCTGCTCGAACTCATTTTTTGAATCTCTATCAGAAATAAAAAAAAATTGGAACAAAATTTCGGTTTGTAAATTTATTATTAATAAGATACTTACTTTGCTTGGCGGCTGCTGAGCGGCTTCTGCGTCGTTCTTCACGTCGTCCACCAAGCGATGGAAAGCGTTAAGAAGTTTGATGGCGTCTTTGTTTTTAGCGTCAACGACTCTTTTTAGCCGCTTATGTCTACACTCCCACAGTTTGTTCGCCTGGGCGTCTTTTATATCTTTAAATTTGTAGACACTTATGTCTACAAAATAGTCCCCTTTTCGCGGGGGGATTTTAGTTTCGAAATATTGCCCGTCTCTTCTCAAGCGATAGGACCCCTCAACCCCGTTGACGCCGACAACGTGTTTCTGCAACACGTCCTGGACAAACTCCTCGTCGTCAGAATCGAGGAGGATCTCAACGGGGTCGGGTTTTACAAATTGACTCAGCGTTCGTTGACCGCTGCTGGATCCTTGTCGATTATTAGGAGAAGACGGTGGAGATTCAAACATAGATTGAGACTCTTGGTACTTGTTCATGGCTGGATCGATTGTGAGAATCCAATACCAATGCTCAAGCTTTTATACCCAAAATCTTAGACCATTTTTTTTTAGAATACAGGCTTAGACATGGTTTTTTTTTATTAAGAGTTTAAAAAATATATAATTATGTCTGATACGCTATTTTTTAATTTAACCTTAAATGCATTTTTTATTTACGAGTTGATACTAGAGATTATGAAGTATGTTACCATAAATACCCATATAAAAAAGACCTCTCTAGTTTAATATTAATATACATTTATTTAGATTTAAATCATGTTAAAAAAACAATTTCCGTCCCTCCCAAAGTAATTAGTTTTAACCTTCACTAATAAATTGTTTTTCTTATATAAAGCGATCTCGTGAGAATTATTCAAATTATTCGAAACACGCCTAAACAAGCTTTTGCATACGAATAATATTTTATCCCCTTAGGCATTTATCAAAGTAACTTCTTTTTAACCTTCGCTAAAGGGTTTTTTTATATAACACGATCTTGTTTGAATTATTTAAAACACACCTAGACAACTTTTTTTGCATACGAAAAAAAAAAATTAGACCTCGAAGAGATTTTGTAATTTTATGCCTATATATCTAATTAACTTTTTGCTATTTATTGAATTTTAAGAATCTTGAAAGTATTGCCTAGACACTATTAGATTTGACCTCGCTAATTTTGTATATAAGCCCCAAGTTTCAGAATGAAAGTTATCAGTTGTTTAACTTCTGTTTCTGAAACACTATCCCAAAAACTTTAAGATGTCTTTCTCTACCGCTCCTCGTTTGCCCTGCCTGCCCGTGATCAAAATCCATCCGGCAGCGCTTACTCCCCGTCGTGCTACCCTCCAGTCGGCCGGACTGGACTTATATTGTCCAGTGGATACCATAATCGACCCTCACGGTATCAAAATCGTGTCGACTGGGTTAGGTGTGATGCTGCCCGAGAACAGCTACGGCCGCCTTGTTGGCCGTAGCAGCTTAACAGCCCAAGGGCTGTTTGTCGCCGAGGGGACGATAGGTATGTTTATTAGTTATTTTATAGTGCGTAAAAGTATAATAATTCTAAACACTAATAGACGCCGACTATCGGGGACCCATAAAAGTCGTCGTCGCAAATGTCGGGGAAACCCCCTACGTTGTCAAGCGGGGTGATCGTTTCGCCCAATTGATCGTGACGCCGGTTATATTGCTAAGACCGGTGGAAACGGCGGTAAATATTTTCAATTTTTTAATTTAAGTTTTAACATGTGACACATTTTTATATTGTTTCTAGACTTTGACCCCTACGTCACGCGGCAGTGGGGGGTTTGGGTCGACCGGTGTTTAATCTTTTTAAATGGTGGTGGGTTTTTCATATAAATATTTGTTATTGTATATATTATATTGTTTGTTATTAAAAATTTTTATTTCTATATTTGTTATTCTTGTCAGACTTATAATTATAGGCTTATTTTCTAACTCCACCTTAATTAACCTATCCAATGATATTATCTCTTTACTTACGCTCCGCCTAATGTGACAAATAGGATCCAATTAAAACTGCCGCTTAACTCTCTAGTATGTTACATATAGCACGTACTATCAATTTAAATATCATTTGTTATCATAGCCCTCGCAATATGTTGTGCCTCATTTTCTTTTTTGTTTACGGGTTAATAGTCAACGTTTTGTTAACTCTTTACGAAATTGAACGGCGAAGCAGAAAACAATTAGAAAATAAACCCAAACGTCCCTCCGCCGATTGCACTTCCGAGCCAAATAACGATACAGGGTCAACGTGAAAAATGAACTCTTTAAAACATGTTTGTTTATCCTTGTTGGTTGTTGATTATTTTGTAATATATATTCTGTATTTATTTATCACCCATATCTGTACATCTTATAAAAAGTAAAATATTTGATGTCTTAAAATCTGTGCTTTTATTAACTTTAGGCCTACAGAAAGCTGGAGTGGTTAAAGGGTAACACCCAATGTCAGCAAGCCAGGGATGACGTCAAGGTTGACTATAGCTTTTAGTTTTAGTTTAAGTTAAGAAGATGATGTCATGAGGGTTGAAACTAACAGCTCGGGCTAGTCCAGACTTGTCTGAAAAGTTTGGTTTGAGTTTGGTAGATGGGGAGAGGGCGGCCATCTTGGGGTGGCGGCCATCTTGGATCCATGCGTATTTGGATAGTCCCTACTACTTTGGATTTGGGGTCGGCTTATCCCCAAATGACACTAATCCGTATTCTGTAACTCCAAATCCCTTTTCATTTGGTTCAAACCCTATCCAAACATTTGGTAAGCCAAATGGCCGGCCAAATCGTCATTGGGATAGCTCTTTTCCCCATTTTCACTCCGTTTGTGGTCGCCATTTTTTTTACGGGGAAAAAATTTGAGAGTGGGTTCTTTTTCGTGGTCATTTTCAAATTTTTTGAGGATTTGCTTATGGATGGATTTTAAATATAATATAAAGTAGGTTTCAAGCTTTAATATAAGCTTAATATCATAATTTTCCACCTTTTTATTGTCCCACAATCTATTTCTAAACTTGGCCCCTTTTTTTAAAGGCGGTGAAATTGCGCTAAGCCTTGGCTTACCGTTAATTTTTGCCATTTAAATGTTTGCCTCTCGTTGCCCGTTATTTCGCCTTCTCTTATCGTCGTATTTTTAACGTTTAGCTTTGAAAGTAGTGCTTTGTTTTCTTAAATTTAACTTAATTGTATAAGATTTCAAAATTATAATTCCGTTAAACATCGGTATTTACGAATTCAAGGGACGCGCCTTGCATTTGAATTTCGGTCCCTCAACATTACCCCATTTGACGGGTTGTTTTCGCCCTCTATTTTTTATTCCGTTGCTTCCGCCCCTAGACAGCTGTTTTAGGGGCTGTAGCGGGCTAGTAGCTTGTGTTATTTACTAAAAATGTACGCGTTCAATAAAATAACAAGCGTGGACACTGTGTGATCTATGTTTTAAGAGGAATTTGGCGACGATGGACGACAGACTCGACAGTAAGTAAAACGGTATGAGGCCTTTGCCCCACGTTGACTGAGGGTCTGAGTCTGAGCCCCTTTGTCACATTATCTCAAATTATCACATATAATAATAATTTCAACCTCCTGTGAGAAGAAGATTGTTATAAAGTTGGTAACTCTCAATTTTGAAGGTAGATACTGTCTTTTGTTACTTGAAGTTCCGAATTATCTTCTAAACAGACTAACATCGTGAGCCGGTATCGTAATTTAACTGATGTCAATATCAAAGCTTAACCCAAATAAAAATCCCAATTTTTTTAACTCAGTGTCAGTGAACCTTTAATACATATCAAAAATTATCTACTAGGCCTATAGTATTTTTACCTCTCCGAGTGACGTATGTCACGGAGAGGTTCTGTAACGATCGTGTGTGTCTGTCTGTCTGTCTGTCTGAGTGTCTGTTGTTACACCCACGTGACCGCGTTCGCAGCTTCCAAATCGGAGCAAACGTGTTCGCCATTTCCGAACTGCTTTCACAGTCACGGAAATGGCTACTCTACTCGAGTTCTCACACCACCATCTTCTGGTCTTTGTCCATCCCACAAGGACACCAGTCTGTACTTACTGGCTTCTAATCACCACCATCTTTTCATCTTCGTCCATCCCACATGGACACCAGTCTGTACATACTGGCTTCTAATCACCACCATCTTCTGGTCTTCGTCCAATCCACTTGGACACCAGTCTGTACATACTGGCTTCTAATCACCACCATCTTCCGGTCTTCGTCCAATCTACTTGGACACCAGTCTCTACATACTGGCTTCTAATCACCACCATCTTGTGGTCTTTGTCCATCCCACTTGGACACCAGTCTGTACATTCTGGCTTGCAACACCACCATCCACTGGTCTTCCGTCTATTCCACATAGACACCAATCTGTATCATTGGCTTCTACTCCATTATCATCGTTTGGTTTTAGGATATACGCGGCGATCAGCTAGGGTTACGAGAAACGTCTAGCCTCCTTAAGGTGGGATCTCCACCAAAGGTTTTCGCAATTGCGCTTTTTCCTTACTATTATAATGGAAAGGAATCGTATATATACCCCAAAATTCGAAGAAAGCGGGCAAGAGGGGTACCCTTCACTTTAAACGTCAATATTAGCAAAGTTTGAGATGATAATAGGTATAACTTTATTTTAAACGATTTAACTATTATTAATGTTAATTATTGAAGATTAAAATAATTAAAAATAATTATATTTATTTAAATATTAAAGATAATCTTGTTTCTCAACTCAAAATTAATACGGAAAGATTTAAAAAGCCGTCTATGTTTTTGTCTGTGTGTGTCCGTCCATTGTTACACTAGTGCGTCGCGTTAGCAGTTAGCCTTGTGTTGATGTGTTAAAAAATCATACAGAACCTTAATGTTCCTTTTTTCCATAATATAAAGTGAATATGTGGAAGTATTTTTCGTAATTATGATGCATTTAGTACTTTTGTAGCTTTAAAGCTCTGTTTCATTTTGATATTCCAAAGATTTTTTTAATATTGTTATTTGAAATGGCTGTTTATATATTACTTAAGCTATACTACATCTGTATATAGAATAATCCTAGGTTTAGTGATTTCATGAAGAAAACTAAGACCTAGACTCCGGCGGGTATATTAAGTATTATCCGCAATAGGCTGAGTGAAACAAAGAGTAAATAATTGAGGCCTGAGGTGAAGTAAGCTTTGGGCTTTGATTTTCGTGTCTGAAATGAAGAGACATAGACGGTTCAGAGTGAGCCGAAAGTTAAATACACTATTAAATAATCAGGTTAAGATTTTATAATAGAAGAAAAGATCATGGTGGCAATGAGAATAGTAAAAGGGGTAATGGTAAACGGGTAGTAGCTACAGACTTTTTATTCTCTTTATGGTGCGCATTGACTATTAGTGCGTCTAGCTACAATTTAACTTTGGTGTTATTTAACGTTAACATTCATGTTGGCAAACTAAGAATATTATTGAGGCGAGACGAGATGATAGTGTTTACACTGCAAACCAGTTGTGAATGTAGCTTTCAGAATATACGGTAAACAGCTGAAGCGTAGACTTCATTTCCTGATCTTTTCCCCATTGACTTATTTCCATGTGTCCAAGATTTATCCTTATTGGATGTAAAATGTCGTCTGCTTTACTGTATTATTCGCTATTCTTGGAATACTGCTTCAATATTTCGTAAATTTTTACTTCAAAAAAGAGAAATAATTCCATAACTAGGTAAATAAGTTTGTAGTAGTAGACCTCTTGACTCGGAGAGGTAAAATTTTGGTTTTCCCAACTTGTTTCCTCTAAAAATTAAGCCAAAACCGAATTTATGTCCGATAACGATCACCGATAGTATTTATTACTCTTCTGAAATAGAAAACAAAATTTGCGAGTAGCTTTTAAAATATTTATGGAGCATTTACCTAATATTAATACTCGGCAATCGTCTCGATTAGTAAAATCTACTATCGGAAAGGTTACTTTTATCGAAACTTGATTTCTTACCCCTATAAGAACTAGATCAAAAGAACGATAAACTAGTTGAAGTTTAAATTGGTCCACTAATATCATAAAGATTTCTGTTTAAAAGTAGAAATAGCTTCGGGAATGACACAACAATAACACTCCCAATTTTTGTGTCAGAAAATAAGAAAATTTACGTTGTTTTGGAACATAATGAGAGAAATATAGATAAGAATAATAATCTAGGCTTTGTCTATGAAGGGATTTCCACACTAAGCCTGTGGCTTACTTACAGTTGGGTCCCTTTACAATGCATAGATGGGTGGTGGCTAGCCCCTATGCCACAGCTAGCCTACAGCACCCTATACTAACTATTACCGTTAACCTCGGCAAGTTTTGATGGAAAGGAGAAACCGGGTTAGACAGCGGAGGAAAACTCCCTTTAACAAGCGGGGAGAGAACTTGCATTTAAAAATAGGTTATCATTTTAAGTAAATAATTAGTAAACCTCGATATTTGAATTACATCGAGTTTAAGAGACATCCTCTATTTAACCATTTCGGCCATCACTAATATTTAAACTAAATTTCAATAAAATGGTTCACAAGCTTTAGGAAAAGATTCGTTTTGAAATGAGTTAAATTCTTAAAATTAATTATATGGCCTAAAGTCTAAATAAGGACGCGCCTTGCATTTGTATTTGATTCCCTCAATTTTACCTAATTAAGGTTTTTTTTTCAAACACCCTGTATTTTTATTTCCCCCCAAAATTTTATTTCCCGCTATTTTATTTACTAAAATGGCTGCACTATTTTTCCAACTCGAACTTGAACGTTTGCGTTTTGATGATCGTAATCGCGCTGCGCGTCGCGATTTACGAGTCCAACGTGTCTTTAGAGATGGTAATCAAGCGTGGGAGCTTGATGACCTACGCTTCAAGAGGAATTTTAGGTTGACAAGGGAAATGATCTTAGGCCTTTGCCGAACGTTGACTGAGCCTCCTCTTGAAGGTGTTCGAACTACCTCGTTGCCAGTAGATTTGAAGGTAAAAAAATCACTATTTGAAACCCACAAATGATTTTTCAGTAGTGAATAATGGTTAATTTTTAGGTGTTAATCGCATTGCGGTTTTATGCACGAGGATCGTACCAGCTAGATGTGGGCCAAAACATTTTCCTCGGTGTTAGCCAGTCTAGCGTGAGTCGTTGCATACGAGATGTAACGAAAGCGATCAACGGGGCACTTGTACATAAGTACATAAAGTTTCACAAGACTGAGGTGCAAAAAACGGCCATAAAAATGCGTTTTCAGGAGGAATGCAACTTTCCCGGAACCATAGGCGCAATCGATTGCACCCACGTTGCAATCTTTCCACCACCGAACAACAACCCAGACTTTCCGGAATATATTTATGTAAACCGAAAGTCTTACCACTCGTTGAATGTTCAATTGGTGTGCGACTATGACTTGCTGATTTTATCAGCAAACACCAACTTTCCGGGATCGTGCCACGACTCCCAAAAATACCGGTCGACGGATTTGTCAACCCACTTGCAGGAGTCTTACCTCAATGGCTCTTTAAACGACTCTTGGCTAATCGGTAAAGTTTCTTGGTATGGATTTCAGATTTCAATATTAATACTTTAATCCCTCTTGTAGGGGATAGTGGATATCCATTAATGGTGCCCATCATTGGGGCGGAAGAGGGTACGCCCGAATTCCGCTTCATGGAGGCTTTTTGTAAAGCTCGATCTGCCATTGAGAGGTGTAACGGGTGCCTGAAGCAACGCTTTCGTTGCTTGTTAAAAGCTAGGGCGCTGCATTACTTGCCAGAATTTGCCTCCCAAATAGTCATGGCATGTTGCATTTTGCACAACATGTGCATGATGAACGGGTTTGGTGAAGAGGTTGAGCGGGAAGATGACGACGCTCCATTTGTGGCGGATGATAGCCCCCATCCACACGTCGTCCCTCCTTGTAATGGGAATTACAACCCCATTGGCCAGAGGTTGCGACAGA
The DNA here is from genome assembly GCF_054372755.1 of Phalangium opilio. Classification (NCBI taxonomy): domain Eukaryota; kingdom Metazoa; phylum Arthropoda; class Arachnida; order Opiliones; family Phalangiidae; genus Phalangium; species Phalangium opilio. Next base: position 7,525,362 of record NW_028324160.1, on the reverse strand, counting down.
GACTTGTTCGTCGTTTCCGTTGAGGAGAAAAAAACGGCCCTTTTCAGGGCCATTAGACAGTAACATACCGCCAAAATAAAGAGATTCGTTTTTTTAAGAATTGAATCGTCACGCATGATGACTTAAAACGTCGGATACCCTGTGACGAGGAGATTATTTAAAAAATGCAAACTCTTCATTTTGGAGGTATTTACTGTCTAGTGACACTTATTTCACTAACATCGTGAACATGTGCGGAGTATGCTGCCTTCCCGTGGCAAGTGTTGAAAACTTGCTTTTGCAAGGCCAAAACATACACGCTTTTCTACGATAAATTAACTACACACACATATAATTAATATTAGACTTTAATTTATTTCAAAATTAATCCAAAGGATTTAAATCATTTTATTGGCATTATTTAGTTCCAAATTAACAAACAGCCGATACCCTAAATTAAAGGGATTGTAAAGAATCGCGGACTATTTTTCAAAGAAAAAGGCACCCTCCTCGCAATCATTGACGTCAGCAGCTGATTTAAAACGCGTCAAAGAGGAGTTAGTACGTGGTAATCCTGTACTGAGTAGTACAATTGTACTTTTTCAGTACATTTTAATGTCTTCAGTACGAAAAGTACATTTTGATAATTGAGAGTTCATTTTCAAATGGCATTTTTTAACATTAGCGTCTATGGGACGAACATTACGCCGCTAGATGGCGCCAGAAGCCTTTCGTGGAGGGGGACGGAAATTTTAATGCCCCAAAGGGGGGAAAGTCCTTTTATTAAAAATCATCCCATTGGGGTAGTACGTTTTACTGTTGGGGAAAGTATGTTCCCAAAAATCTAAAGAACAACAACTTCGTGGTTGTAAAGCGGTTCCTCATATCCGGTTAATCGCTCGTGATTGTTTTTGAGCCACCCTGCTCCTGCGTTTCCCCAGTCCCCAACTACTGAGAGTTCGAGATCCCCGCTGCATGGATTAACTAACTCTAGGGATTGTTCCCATAGAATGCTATTGCCAACTACATGTTCCGAATCATTCCTTGATTCCCCTCTTCATTCCCAAAATTTATTGTACCAAAACGGATGCAGATACAGCGCCATCTCTAGGAAAAATAAATAGAAAAGATGGCGGCGCCCAATTTAGCCCGTATTTGAATTTTTACGTCATAGAACACGTGATATTTGGTCCAATTTTCTTATAACTTCCTGTTAGGGATAGTAGCTGCTGCTAGAGGCCGTATGGAATATGCATGCCTTATCTTTTGGGGGGAACGAACTATCCCTAGTTAGTTAATCCATGCCCGCTATGTTTGCTATAGTCATCCACGCAGCAATATCAAAGGCGCTGTGTCAGTTTTATCACAAACCTTAAAAGTATTTTCCCGAAAGATGATTTTCGTTTTCCTTACCTCAATTCCCCCCATGGGCCGCCGACCCCTTTACGACTCTTTAACCGCTGGCAAATATTGTTAATTACCCTTAAAATCAGTTATCGGCTGCAACGATACTTGATTGAGTTTACCAATACTAGTCAAAAGTAACGAAAAACCTATTTAAATTTCCTCACTAACAACAATAAAATTCAACCTCTTTTGAAACCTTTCAAGAGCAATTGCAACTAAAAAAATGGAAATATCTTTTTTGGCAAATAATAGGTTGATATTGATATCATTTTCATGGGCAAACTTACAATATCAGCCAGCGGTTAATTTAGGATATCGGCTGTTTATTAATTTGGAACTAAATAATGCCAATAAAATGATTTAAAATGAATTAAATTCTAATATTAATTATATATGTGTGTGTGCAATTAATTTATCGTAGAAAAGCGTGTATGTTTTGGCCTTGCAAAAGCAAGTTTTCAACACTTGCCACGGGAAGGCAGCATACTCCGCACATGCTCACGATGTTAGTCTGTTTATAAGATAACACGGAACTTCAAGTGTCACTAGACAGTAAATACCTCCAAAATGAAGAGTTTGCATTTTTAAAATAATCTCCTCGTCACAGGGTATCCGACGTTTTAAGTCATCATGCGTGACGATTCAATTCTTAAAAAAAACGAATCTCTTTATTTTGGCGGTATGTTACTGTCTAATGGCCCAGAAAAGGGCCGTTTTTTTCTCCCAACACAACTATTTCTTTGCGAAACTCGCAGCAAGGCTCTCAAAGGCAGCGGCAATCCTCATTGATCCCCTGTGCCATCTCTCTCTGCCCCTGAGCAAGGTCCTGTAAAGCAGTGGCAGCTCTATCAACCGCAATTTTGAAACCACCCAACTGCAGCACTTTCGTAAGAAGTCCTACGAGACCTTAGTCGGTTTTTTTCCTTTCATCGTTGAATTTTACGGATATAAGGAAAGTTATCACATGTTATGTTTTCACAGATGAAATATTATTATTGAAATATTACTTCTGGCAGATTCAACGACTGACTCGGAAACTGTTTCATTGGGGAGATCTTCCTCGGTGGAGTCTACATTTACTTCTACTGGGTTTTTTGTAACGTGGGGTGTTGATTTTGGGATGGTTTCGCACCCAGAAACGAATGGCTCCCCTACTTCTATGGTAGACTCCATCGCAACTTCAAAATTTTCGTCCAAAGTGACGTAGGAGCATGATGGACGCTCCGATTGCGATGGTAGATTGCTTGAACTTGATTCATCTACTGGGGGGCCAAAACCCGCCTCAGGAACAGAATTTAGCCCCGTGACTGTTCCCCTTCCAATAATTGAGAGAAGCCGCTCCTCCAAATCTGTCAGTGGCTCGGCTTGCCGGCCACCACCAGTCTTATTCTTTAAAGCCTTGGAGGCTTTGGCTCTGACATTGCAACGCCATGCAGAAAAACACTACCGAAAAAGATTGCTTAATGTAATATAAATTAAAAATAAAATTGTACTTAAAGTGAGACATACCTTCTTCCACTTATCTACTGTTTTCGAAGGGCCTACACAACAACTGTAAAACCTTGTTGCAAGTTCAACCCAAAGGGCATCGAACTTGCCCTTAGTGAAACTAGCACTAAATTTCATATAGACTAAATCCATAGTAGCTTCCAAAAATTCAATGTAAATCAATTGTTGCTTCGTGTGCACTTTAACACCCATTACGGAAATATTTTTTAAGCAAAAATTACTAATTAAAAGCTTCACAAAACAAGTACAACTTAACTTCCAAAAATTCAACGCAGAAAAAAACTTTACTTGTATATAAAGCGCGCGCAAAAAGAATTGACCAATAAAGAAGAAGGAAAAACTACGTCATGAAAAAGTAAGCGCGGGAAAATAATTGACCAATAAAGAAGGAGGAAAATTACGTAATGGAAAAATAATGAAAGAGGAAGTGACGTACATTTGGTTTGGATAACGGTTTGGCGGGAGATCCAAATGTCGATTTGGATTTGGGTTAGAGAATACGGTTTTAAGCGCCCTGTCCAAATAGAACCGATCCAAACGTTTAGATTTGGATTCTCATCCAAATGATTAAGATCTTTAGAGAATAGGGTCCCAGAATGGAAAACAAAACCAACTAACTTTTTATCAAACAACCGGCGTTTCTTATCGCCTCGGTTGTCTCGGGATAGGGGGTTAGAATAGGAAAAGAAGAAGGAGCTTAGATGGCCGCGGGCTGAACATATTCTCAAAGCCGAAAAAATGCTCAGCGCTCCGTCATCGTCTGCAACGACGTCAGGAGTGAGGCCGTTGCAACATAAAACACTACTCAACCGTCAACAAAATTGGCTGAAAATCAAAAAACTAAAACTACGCTACCAAAACTCAGAATTGGTCAAGAAGTACGATACATGGCAGGACATCGTAATTGGTTACCGGTGAAAATCGCCGCTATTGGACCTGAGTCCCGTTCGTATCAAATTCTAACAAAGGACAACAAAGTATTGTTAGTAGTTGTAAAATTCTTGATGCTGCTAAACTTTTGAAGGCTGCAGGTGACGTATGGTATTGATGTAAACACCATTTTATAGCCACTGGATGCCATCGTCGACCACGGGGATTTTGGTTCTTAATCATTTTCAATTGTTCTCTTAAAAAATGAGCTAAAAAAGATTTATCTTCATGGCTTGGCACTGTTTTTTCCAAAATTTCATTGATAGAGGTTTGATCATCGTCTGTTAATTTCTGACCGCCATTTTCAATTGCTTTTTTTTACTTATTCTGGAGACGTTTGACTTGTTCTCTTGAGTTCCGATTTTCTCGTTTCTCTTTAATCAATAAGGCAATGGCATCATCCTTGGTAAGCGATTTAAACTTTTTGCTCGCACATTGCTCCCGTCGAGATATGCTTCCCTAGTGCGATTGCTAAATCTCTTGCAATTAATGCAGATTTTCACGTTTATCAAGCGTAGGCAAGACTGATCCCTCATGGTTAGCGTATACGGACAAAAATTTCCTTGACCACGTTCTTTCAAGTAGTCAATAATCCCAGCATCCTTTATGCCACCACATACTTTCAAATTGTTGATATCTTTCAAAACTCGACTTAAATCATCCATGCTAGTTATAGAGTCTGGTATGTTTAGAAAGTTGATAGTTTCTAACGCCTTTCCTAAAGCAGTAGCTTTAATAGTAAAATCCTGGTGGATATTCAATGATATTAGCGGACACTGTGTTTCACAGTCAGTCTTCAGCATATGAAAAGTGTTATTGCAGATGTTGAAGAACCAGAAATCCTTCTGTAGTTCTTGCCCTTGAGGTGTGTTTTGAAATAAAGATGAATTATTTGCTTCAGGAACAAATTTGTTGGATTGTAATTGTCCAGAGGTATCAAGAATTGCATTAAAGTCTCCAAGAGTTTACAGATAATAGTAAATAGTTTTCAAGTTAAATAAAACCCACTTGTTCACAATGAGGATCATTATCATCAGACACATTTGTTAGTTGCACTTTTTTGGTTTGAACTATTGAGGGGTTTTCAACAATAGCAATTGTTTTTTCTGACAAATTGATACCAGTAAAAATGTTGGACATATGATCCGAAATTTCAGTCATAGTTTTGGAAACAACACTGGTTACATTTGGAACCACTAATATTGTAGGTTCGAGTGGTTTTAAAATAGAAACAGCAACCTACAGAACCCAATACTCGATCAGTTATTAATCTTCAACTTGAAGATTATTTCTAAACAATTAACGTTTTTTGGTTCAAACGTGTCTTTGACAGCCACAGGAGGATGATTGGGTGCTTTTTTTAAAATTGATATCCATCTCTATATTGATTTATAATTTACGACTATGTTTTAATACCCGTTTCAGTCCATAAAATGTATACTTTTTTACCTCATCTGATTTGGGCGTTTTCGAAGTTGCTTCACAGTAACTATAAAGCTTCGGTTCTGCGTTTGACTCATTATTCAAAATTGAAACCAAACTCTAACAAAACCATGTTATGTTGTTAAAACCTTGAGATACTAAAAACGGTGTATTGAAACTGAAATATATGTAGTACTTACCGCGTCGTGAACAGGATTTGGGTTTTTATCTGTAGGCCCTTTTTGATCAAAGAAATGATTTGAAAAGAGATATGTACTAGATGTTATATTTTCGAGCTTAAATTTCCTCGAACCTCTTGCAAAAACTTTAACCATTTATGGCATTTTTCTGGTTTTTTAATAGTTTTGGGAAAACACGTAAAAGTTACTCCTCTCATATAAGGTTTTGCCTGATTTCGGGAATTGCTTCTAGAACCGGGATACGCGCAATTTTTCTTTCTCGGTATCGTCATAGCTAAATTCAAATAAATTTTAGATAATCTAATGAATAACAAACCGCATCTTTATCCAATTTGCCCAAGCTTAACACTAGCCTTCTGGCCTAGAATAGCAGAACTTGCAGAAGACAAGTTTAAAATTTCGGACATGTGCAGTGAGAAAAGTAAAACTAACTTCCGTCCCAATTTAGAGGTCCGAGAGGGAGGAAAGGGGTTTCAAATTGTCTGCTTTTTCTCTGTAACGCGCGCCAGAGAGAAATGACTTGTGGAAGGTACGAGTTGGAAATCCATAATAGTGTTTATATAAATCCATGGAGCAACTGCCTGTTTCAGTTTTCAATCGATGATAAATGCAATATGTATTGCCATTACCCATCACCAATTGAAAGTTCAGCAGACGTAGAAAATGATTCCAGTGATACCGAAAAATCATTAAATTCTGACTAAGTGGTGTAAACTTCATCTGTTGAAGATAAAAGTTTAAAAAGAAAAACAAAGCAGGAGAAAGATAATATTCCTGTAGTGGATGAATGGGTTGGATCATTCCTTTCCTCCACTCCACCTACTATAGAGAAAATATTCCAAAATTTAAGGGCCAGAGATTAAAACAAGTGCGCCACAGTTTGTAGCACATGGTCCAAGATTGCTGGCACTGAAAAACAAAAACGTCTAGCTCCATCTACATATTTTCAGGTGAATCTAGATTTTTCGACTTTCTTGTCAATAGACCATTCCTGTACTTACTTGAAGAGAGAACAACGCGCAGGGGCGGAGAGGTCTCTTCCGACTCGCCTATAAGCAACGTCAGATGGAGCTAACTAACAGGCACTGCCTCTAGCGGCGCTTCTTGACGAACCCCTACGCCCTGTAAATTTCTCTTCCCTCATGTCAATAATGAAATGCACTGTTATATCTTAGACAATACTATCATTCCATAGCCGATTAATCAAAAATGTCTTGATTAGAATCAAGACCTAAAAAGTATCGATAAGACTGAGGTTATCACTTGTCTGAAGGATCAGATATTAATTTTTCTTTTTAATTCAAACTAAAATGCATGCTTAAGAAAAAACAACGTTCCATTACCGTTTTCCGTTGAAATAAATTATTTTACTGGTAATCAATTTCAAAAATTTACTTATCTCGGCTTTTCGACCACAATTCCACTCCCCGAAAACATTTTATCATTACATTAATTACTTTTGGGAGAGTACGTGTATGATTTTGCATTTTAAAAGGTTCCTAAAGACGTTACATCCCCATTCGTGACCGCCACGCTTCGCAGTGGAACATTTTAATTATTCTAAAACCAATGGCGCCAAATTCAATAGGGACAGTAAGATTTTTACTCGTGGTTTTGCAAAATGATGTAATATCAAGTGTACTTTAGTCAACCGTCGTATTGTTCTTTCTCATAGTTCAGGGCATGATCAGTGTTACTGCCCAATTTCTCTCTCTAGTTTCTAACAATGGTTAGAGACTATTTGATATGGCACGGACAACGTTATATACATTTGTAAATTCTAAGTAGCACAAAAGGAAAAAAATCCAATTTTTTTATATTTTGGTTTGAATTTAATAAACTCATGATAGTAGTTATAACGAACAGAAAGTCAAGGGAATGGCACCGGTAATGAGCAGCATAAAGAGAGGAAAGTTTGCTTCAAGTTAGCAGAGGGACATGGTAGTGAAAATGGTAATCTAGAATTTTGTTCGTTCAAACCTTAATATATCATGAAAAATTCAAGTGAGGAGGCGGCACTACCAAGAAAGATTGATTTTGGCAGATAACCGCGAAAAAATTATGTTCTACACACACTGGGACTATGGGAGAGTTTCAAGGCCGAGGTCGCACATGATGAAATTTCAACTCCAGTTTACATCAATTCTCCCTGGTCGTTAAGCTATAGTTTGCTCAGGTCCTGTTAGTCTCGAAAGGGTTATATATATAGTGCTTGAAACTTTGACCGCTATTACAATTTTTTATTGTTTTATAGGTTATTTTGACACGTTATCTCCCAAAAGTAATTAATGTAATGATAAAATGTTTTCGGGGAATGGAATTGTGGTCGAAAAGCCGAGATAAGTAAATTTTTGAAATTGATTACCAGTAAAATAATTTATTTCAACGGAAAACGGTAATGGAACGTTGTTTTTTCTTAAGCATGCATTTAAGTTTGAATTAAAAAGAAAAATTAATATCTGATCCTTCAGACAAGTGATAACCTCAGTCTTATCGATACTTTTTAGGTCTTGATTCTAATCAAGACATTTTTGATTAATATCTGTTCCTTCAGTCTTCATTTTAATTAAGAATGTTAAGAAACTGTTTTACATTTTAAAAATCTGCACTAAGCAGAAACATATATAAAGGGGACCATAAATTTAGCTCAATCAGACATTTAATTATAATGATACTTAAAAAAAACGCAAATCAATAAAAGTTTGTATTCTTATTGTAATTAACATAATACAATTTTTTACCCCAGAAATAGGACCAAATTGACAATTTTACAAAATTTTTAAAAATGCTGATTTATGTCCGTTTAACATTTAGCTCAAAATTGTCATAAGGCCAATATGAAATTCGGATATCCTTAAAACTTCACAAAGACGATCCGAGATTGTCAATTTCAAACTTTTATGTAGCAAAAACTAACGTCTGTTTGATATTAAGCTTAAAACCTTAAACAAAATATAGTCAGGGCTACCCTAAAAGTTCACAAAGATGATCCAAGATTGTTAATACGCATAAAAAGTGCCATCTTCAAAATATGTAGCCGGGGAAAAGAGAGCGTGACCGAGTGGTCTATGCTAGTGGTTGGAAGTCGTGGGGGCTGGGACAGGGATAAGCGAGTTGAGATGGATTGAAAATGATGATGGGCGACCTGCGGCACCGAATCTCTCCCAATGTACCTCGCGCACGCCCCTACACTTCGGTAGGCGATTGCTAAGTGCTGCCGCGTATGAGAACTAGCTTCTATTTTGTAGATAGAGGGAGCGCCCTTTTGCAATTTCGTCCAGTACGACCCTACCTAACCGCTGAGGATGCTGGGAGGACTATGGTGCCGTAGGTGGGGGTACACAGGCCACGCTATAGGTATGAGGGTTTCCACTCCATTCCTCTCTCCTTCAAGGTTGGGACTCCAGGCATAGCCGACTCCATCACGCACTCGACAACGCAAAGCAACTCGCGCCAGCGTGGGAAATAGGGCGGTGACACAGCGCAAATGACCAGTTTAAAAATTGACTGGTCCAGTTCAAAAATTAAATCGGAGGGGGGTCAGTGGTCCACGAGACTACTAAGAAAGTTCAAGGGTAACCAGACTTCACACATTAAAATTCTAATATTTTAATTATGCACTTCTTTGGTTTAGCAGACGACGTGCTCTGGTCAATGATCACGGGCCAGTTTACTTATTCCAAGTCAGGAAAGTCGCTGGCCTAATGTCCAGTTTAAAATATCCTTATTTGGTCACGGACCAGAAAACTCACGTAAACGCGACGCGAATGACGAAAACTACGTATATTTTCCGACTGAGGAGAGGCGAAATAGCCCGGCCTCCTTTTACGTCGCCCCCCTTGTATTTTGAAAGTGGGACTGGGACTATGGCGTGCGAATACTTAGGCATCTTATACGTTCTCCCTAGTAAACTAGATATCGCTTCTTGGTAAAACTTTATATTACTAAAACCATAAGTTTATAAGACATGTTCCATAACAAGGTTCATACAACTTTTCGAAAACAAATTTCCCTGAGATTTCCAGGCTTTTCCCCATATACTTCCCTGAGTTTTCCAGGTTTTTCTCGTATATGGAGTATCCTAAGGGGCAAATAGGAATATTACATAATCAAAGGATATCCCCGTATCTCTAATTTAACCAGGGTTACGAGCTTCCAAAATTTAGTGTAATGTTAATCTTATGGAGGAGGCAAAGTACCTACAAGCACCCGGGGCAAGTACCTGCAAGCACTCACAAGCACCTACAAGCACCCGGAGCAAGTACCTACAAGCACCCGGAGCAAGTACCTACAAGCACCTACAAGCACCCGGAGCAAGTACCTACAAGCACCCACAAGTACCTACAAGCACCCACAAGTATCTACAAGCACCCACAAGTACCCACAAGTACCTACAAGCACCCACAAGTACCCACAGGCACCCACAAGTACCCACAAGCACCCACAAGTACCTACAAGCACCCACAGGCACCCACAAGCACCCACAGGCACCCACAAGTACCCACAAGCACCCACAAGTACCCACAAGCACCCACAAGTACCCACAAGTACCGACAAGTACCTACAAGCACCCACAAGTACCTACAAGCACCCACAAGTACCTACAAGCACCCACAAGTACCTACAAGCACCCACAAGTACCTACAAGCACCCACAAGTACCTACAAGCACCCACAAGTACCTACAAGCACCCACAAGTACCCACAAGCACCCACAAGCACCTACAAGAACCCACAAGCACCCACAAGCACCTACAAGCACCCGGAGCAAGTACCTACAAGCACCTACAAGCACCCGGAGCAAGTACCTACAAGCACCCACAAGTACCTACAAGCACCCACAAGTATCTACAAGCACCCACAAGTACCCACAAGTACCTACAAGCACCCACAAGTACCCACAGGCACCCACAAGTACCCACAAGCACCCACAAGTACCTACAAGCACCCACAGGCACCCACAAGCACCCACAGGCACCCACAAGTACCCACAAGCACCCACAAGTACCCACAAGCACCCACAAGTACCCACAAGTACCGACAAGTACCTACAAGCACCCACAAGTACCTACAAGCACCCACAAGTACCTACAAGCACCCACAAGTACCTACAAGCACCCACAAGTACCTACAAGCACCCACAAGTACCTACAAGCACCCGGAGCAAGTACCTACAAGCACCCACAAGTACCTACAAGCACCCACAAGTACCTACAAGCACCCACAAGTACCCACAAGCACCCACAAGCACCTACAAGAACCCACAAGCACCCACAAGCACCTACAAGTACCCACAAGTACCTACAAGCACCCATAAGTACCTAGAAGCACCCACAAGTACCCACAAGTACCCACAAGTACCTACAAGTACCTAGAAGCACCCACAAGTACCCACAAGTACCTAGAAGCACCCACAAGTACCTAGAAGCACCCACAAGTACTTTCAAGCACCCACAAGTACCTACAAGCACCCACAAGTACCTACAAGCAGCCACAAGTACCTACAAGCACCCACAAGTACCTACAAGTACGTACAAGCACCCACAAGTACCTACAAGCACCCAGAAGTACGTACAAGCACCCAGAAGTACGTACAAGCACCCACAAGTACCTACAAGCACCCAGAAATACCTACAAGCACCCACAAGTACCTACAAGCACCCACAAGTACCTACAAGCACCCACAAGTACCTACAAGCACCCACAAGTACCTACAAGCACCCACAAGTACCTACAAGCACCCACAAGTACCTACAAGCACCCACAAGTACCTACAAGCACCCACAAGTACCTACAAGCACCCACAAGTACCCACAAGCACCCACAAGTACCCACAAGCACCCACAAGTACCCACAAGCACTCACAAGTACCCACAAGTACCTAGAAGCACCCACAAGTACCTAGAAGCAGACACAAGTACCTACAAGCACCCACATGTACCTACAAGCACCCACAAGTACCTACAAGCACCCACATGTACCTACAAGCACCCACAAGTACCTACAAGCACCCACATGTACCTACAAGCACCCACAAGTACCTACAAGCACCCACAAGTACCTACAAGTACTCATAAGTACCCACAAGCACCCACAAATACCTACAAGCACCCACAAGCACCCACAAGTACCAACAAGTACCTACAAGCACCCACAAGTACCTACAAGCACCCACAAGTACCCACAAGCACCCACAAGCACTCACAAGTACCCACAAGTACCCACAAGCACTCACAAGTACCCACAAGTACCCACAAGTACCTAGAAGCACCCACAAGTACCTAGAAGCACCCACAAGTACCTAGAAGCACCCACAAGTACCTACAAGCACCCACATGTACCTACAAGCACCCACAAGTACCTACAAGTACTCATAAGTACCCACAAGCACCCACAAATACCTACAAGCACCCACAAGCACCCACAAGTATCAACAAGTACCTACAAGCACCCACAAGTACCTACAAGCACCCACAAGTACCTTACTAGCACGCACAAGTACCAAAGGCAGTTGGTTACATAATTATTTGTGTGGGGGACCTTTTCCAACTTAACTTGTTAGCTCACACAAAGCTAGGTCCCCTTGTTTTTCAACCACAACGAAATATGAACCAAATAGCTTTAAAAGTGCTAACATCATAAACGGACTCTTTACACTTCTTAAATATCGCAGATTGGAATGGTTTTGAAAATTTAAATTTAAACATACTTAGACTTAATTATAGTCAATGAAAATTGCTTAGCGTAATGTTAGGTGTTGTACCTTCCATTTAAAACCGTTTTCAAGTCTAACAAACGTATAGTTTTTCTAAAATCGGATTAACCGGAACGTTTTTTTCTTAAAATTTCCCATGTTATTTCTATGGGAAAATTTCCTGTTTTTCATAAAAAGGTGTGATTAATTTTATGGAAATGAAAACCACCCTTAGCAACTTTATTTTTTATAAAATTAACTAATTAATGGATCTCTTTGAAATTTTAACCACATATTGTGGGCCAGAATTGTAGTTCTGTGGAATTTTTTCAAAACAGTTAATGCAATACAAAAAAATCTACATCCAAACAAAAAACCCTCCTTATACATTAAGAGCAGTATGAAGTCATATCTAAGAGAGCTACCGCTCTCTCAGAATTGATAAAATTAAAAAGGAAGATCCAAAAGAGACAGACTTTGTTTGCAATTTTCGACTGTGTTTGTACGACGTTTAGATATTGCTCAAAAAATTATTTTATCGAGCCAAATGTGGTTTTGATCTTCACATTTTATCAAGTAGAAAGCAAAGTGTTAATGATGGTAATTTAACGAATAATTAATTCCTCTTCGGAAAAACCTAAAGTGGCAATTAATTTTTTTGGTTACAGTAAGATGGATTTTAGCAAAATTATTCAAACAATGTTTCGCACATTGTATGTCTTCGTACGGTGTTATTGGAATACCCGTGAACAAAATTTGGCCTTACAAATCCTAAAAATATCCCAGGAGTTCAATTGTATCCATTTGAAATACCATTTATACTAAAAAGACCCATAGCTGGTCAAGAAAATTTATTACATGGGGATCAGATATCTAAGTATGTTAATAAATTTGGCAAAATGAAAATAATGTGGAAAATGTAATGGAATATTTCCTCCAGGATAACCGGAGTACCTCAGATTTCCAGCGGCAAGTGCCTGCTACTATTTGAAAGTTTTTTCCACAAGAGCACCAGCACACTCGATGGCAACTCACTACATCCATTTCCGATTATTTCCTAAAAGGATGTAACTATCAAATAGCAGTCGGTGGAAGCCTAGGCGATTAGGTCTCTTATAAATATTCCGAACGCTAACCGTGAGATCTGCCTTCATTGCAGCTGGGCTGGCAATAGCGGGAGACGTAAACTTGGCATCAGTTCTCATACCAATGTATAAAAAATCCAAGGACCAAATTCTAGACTAGCAAAAAAACTTAAAAACGGAATCATTTTCAAAAAATATAGCATAGCCTTTTTTTTCCATGCTGCGTTGGTTTTTCAAAAGATTTTGAAGATAGAGAAGTTCAAATAAATCTCTTTAGTTAAGAATTTCCTGGTGTGAGAATGGTAGGAATGTTTGGAAATTGGGAATAAACTATTTCCCTAATGAAAAAATCCCAAATGAAGAGATACTGGGCACTAAAGGTATAACTTCGGTTTTTGTGATAGTGATATTATCTTGGACTGGCAGTTAAATTGCTTTCTAGTATTTTGTTATTACTATAAAGAGATGGCATTTGGTTTTTTTTCATGCCTTTGTGAAAATAAAAAAGTCAAAAATGTTTATTTTTTCATGTTATGGACATTTTTAGGCGTCAACTCTGCTTAATCTCTTGATTACTCAGTTAATAATAACTTAATATATACAGTTTTATTTGAATACCCTAGGATTAATTCTAGCCCTTCAGTTATATGGCTACTATCACTCCTTTTAAATGGTTATAAAAATGTTCCTGTAAAATTATTTTATAGAGCCACATACCTTATTACAGTGTTATGTAAATGAAAAGGTTTTAATGTCATGACGGTATTAATCCCTGTGTAATCGTTCATATATTTGTTATATTATTTTTGTTGACCTTAACTTTAACGAAATAATGAAACTAATTTTGCTTAATAATCCTATTTGTTTAAGAACAATTTGTGTGTGTTATAACTGTGTACGAAATTTTAGCATCAATGTTAATTTCATTTCATATTCAGACAGTAACCTTTTAAAGAAGAGTAGTATCAATAATCTTTTTGGGTTTCCCTTGCCCAGAGTTTCCTTTCACTTTCTTGTGAGTCACGTTTACGGTATGAAGCTTTAAGGCGCCACAACCTCGCAGGAGAAAAAATATCTCTCCTTATGTGGAGTTGCTAGCAGCTACCGTACCGCACGTGACCCCTTGGACCCATTGGGCAAGAGCCTCAAAAATGACAAATCCTTCTCATCGAAGAGAGAAAAAACTTCGATGAGTGAGAAAACTTATCAGTACAAAAAATTCACCTGTAAGGCACGGGCCACGGGCCGACCTCTCTCCCTCTACCACGCCTCGGGACGGTAATTTCTATTCACTTTCGCAGTGTTTGTTTTTTTCTTTTGTATTTTCGCATTAAAGTATTAAGTTTTTTATATTAAATCAGTTTATTATTCCACCAAATGATTACTAATCCACATTATTTTGAACAACCCTTTACTTTTTTTTAAAAGGAATATAATTGACTTTCAAGTTCTTTTTCAGTCGGGAATTATAGAGTATTCTTCGCTCTCCCACTCTTGAGCAACCCCTCGGCCAAAATGCCATTACATTTTGGTGCCGAAACCCGGCAAATACGTCGATTTAAGGAACATTCGCGCTCGGTTTAAATTTTCTTAAAACAGGTAAGAGAAAAATTAATATGGCGGAAAACGAAAAGGTAGTTGAGTCGACTCAAAATGCGAAAAAAACTATCTAAATACACCAAGAAGCGTAGTGCAGTACGGTCTGCAGCTACTCGCGCCATAAAAACTATAAAAATGATCTGAACTCTGAAACACCTAACGTGGGCAAACTAGAAAACTGTGTTTTACTTCTAAATGACAAATAGTCGCAGTTAGGAAACCTTAACAATCTCATCGAAAACTTAATCGATGGAGATGAGATACAAGAGAACGATTTTGAAGTTTGCTGCAAGTACGTGGACGACATTTTGGAAGCTTGTGCTTCAGCTAAACGCCTCCTGGAGAAACTAGATTGTATAAGGATTCAGGCAGCCGCCGCAGTCGCCCAACCTGGGGCGACATCTCTAACCTACGGCTACCAAACACCTATTATACAACCACCTTACACATCTACTCCTCAAGTACCGCAAACGCCTTGTTTATCAGTCAAACTGGTCAATACTTCCATTAATTTAGATCGTAACTCATCCGAGTCTTTTTGGTTAAAATTCCAAATTTTTCTTGAATAGAGCTGGAGGGATTCTGTGAACCTCTTCTCAATATATATCCCCGTAATTCTTTCAAATTCCAAATTTTACTGAAAAAATTACACAAAATTAGCTTATGTCACAACTATAAAAAACAAGAATGGGTAGACTGTCTAATATCACGGAGTGCTGTATACGTTTCTATGACGCAATCCAATGACGTAGTTTTAATAAGCTCAGGGCCATCGAGAGACTTCGCGGGCCCCGGGACAGGGCCGGAAATAAGGAAAATTTCTAATAGGACATGTGTCCAGTGACCCCCTATTTGACTGGAAAATTTATTGGACATTGTCAACTGGCGTGTGCATAAATAGTGTCCCATCATCATAGTCAAGCTATCAAATCTATGGAAAATTTATTGGTCAAAATGTCCAGTGACCCCCTTAGTTTTTAAACAAATTATGGGAAAATTTTATTGGACAATGTCCAGTGTCCTGTGCTTATTTCCGGCCCTGCCCCGGGAATGGTTATGGGTCGGGCCGAAGAAAAATATATGGGTGCGCAAAATTAAGCTCTCCGTGCACTCGCCAGAAGCACTCCAGACTTTTTTTCTCGTAGAAACTTAGGCACTTTTAAGCCCTGGTATCTTCGTTTTGGTTGAAGGTAACTTCTGAAATTTCGTTTAATAATATAAATTGCTGGGCCTATCTCTATCGTCAAATTACAAGTTTTTACTTAATATAGTTTAAAAATAACTTAGGTGAAATTTTCATTGTTTTCATTGACCGATCATGAAAATTCTAAGGTACTTCTAGAAGAAGTTGAAACCTAAAATTTAAGATTTATTTAGCATTTAATTTGTAAAGTATGGAAAAATTTAAAAAAAAAATCTAAATTTCTTTAAATATTTTTCTTGTTCTCACTATCAATCTAAATATGAAAAGAAGTTAGATCCTAACAAAAAACACTAACGTTCAAAAATATTCAAATCTTAATATTAGAACTGCTACACCGTATAAGTTCTGATATCCCATGTAAAACCAAGTTTAGTATAAATATTTTTGAATTTTATACAATTTAAATAAATAAAATTGTCACTTCGCTTCAGCACAGCAAATATGAAATAATAATAACAATAACGCCAATATTATAATCAAGTGAAGATATGCATTTTATAAAGCAATTGTACAAAATTTTATTCAAAACTTGGTTGAAAACGAGATCTCAGAACGTGTAGCAGGTCAAAGTAAAGCTTGTCATATTTTTACAAGTTATTGTTGTACGGATAACTAGTTTAGAAGTTCATATATGATACTCTTGTGGCTTCTTTTTAACTAACAAAATATCAAGATACAAATAAGCAACTCATTTATGAACGACGTTGAGACGCTGTCTGTACTACTTGTTGTGTTCTTAAAGTATTAGACAACATTGCCTTAACCCATAACCATCAGCTTTGAAGTTAGAAAGCTGTTGGTATTTGATTAATTAGCTTAATATCTATTTAATCCTAGGAGAGCGATAGCTCTCTTAGATAAGACTTCATACTGCTCTTAATGTATCAGGAGGGTTTTTTGTTTGGATGTAACTTTTTTTGTATTGTTTCAACTGTTTTGAAAATATTCCACAGAACTACAATTCCGGCCCTCAATATGTGGTTAAAATTTCAAAAAGATCCACCCATTAGTTAATTTTATAAAAAATAAAGTTGCTAAGGGTGGTTTTCATTTCCGTAAAATGATTCAGCCCTTTTGGTGAAAAAGTTAAATTTTCCCATAGAAATAACATGGAGTTTTTCTCAAATATAGCCATTTTGTGGCCACCCTTTTGAAATGAAATATTAGTTTGTTACGTTTGGGAACGGTTTTATATCAAAATATAAACCTTTTTCTAGGACCATTTTTAAGGTTTTTGAGAAAAATTAAGTTTAAGTGCTAAATTTCATGTTTTTTAATCACCCTTTGACTTACGTTGTTGCACCCTATATGTCAAACTGTTACCGTGGATAAATCCAAGGTGAAAGCTACTCTTGCACATACGCTGTTTTACTGCGGACTTTTATCTGATTTTACTCTCTTTCGTTGCAAAAACTTAATGATTTTAGATAATTAAGCTAGACTAACGATTACAGGTAATTAAGCTAGATTAACGATTACAGGTAATTAAGCTAGATTAACGATTACAGGTAATTAAGCTAGAGTAACGATTACAGGTAATTAAGCAAGACTAACGATTACAGGTAATTAAGCTAGATTAACGATTACAGGTATTATATTATTGCATTTTCATTCGTATCTAAAATTACTAAAGTTTGTTAACTAGTATACTTACTTGTTAGTGTGACCGTTTCCAAAACTAAAAAAATATAGGGCTATTTGTATGTCTAGTTGCAAAAACTAAAAAAAAAAATTTTAACGAGAGAGATAGGAATAGTAGAAGACAAAACCCAAGATCCCGACCCTACAGCCAAGAACACGTTCAGTAATGTACAACTGAGTCATGAACGAAAAATAGAGGGAGAAAGTTGAAAAATACTTGTTAGTTCGCTTTCTAGAGGTAGATAGTAGCAAACCGGATAGTGAGGTCATATGAGGGCGTCAACTTTCTAAAAAGGGACTGAAAAACTCTGAGGAAGACATTAGCCACGTGACAAAAACGTCAGTAATGACTGGCTCAACGGATTCACGCCGGTTTCAAATTGAAAAACAGAAATGAATATTCGAAAAATGGATGGCTACTTGAAATGAAACAAAAATGGCAAGCCTCTCATGGCCCAAGGGTTAAATAATTTTATTAATTTTTAAAGAATAATTTTCTTATATTATTAATTAAAAATACATTGAATAACCTTTTAATTGTTATGATAAAAATATAGTATAATAACCACATACCCTTTGTTAAATATAATTGAAAAATTGCATCAAAAACCTTTTTTTTTTTTTTTTTGAAAGCAGCTGAGCTTACAACGATTTTTGGCTAGATTGCGCTAGCTTTTTCCGGGAACTCAGTATTTTTCATTGCTCCCTTAACCCCCCCCCCCCCTCCATTTTGGGGCTGAAAAGAGGCATATAAATTTAACATCGGTTCTTTCGTTACTCAGTATGGGGTTCTATGAGCTCCAATTTGTCCCTTAGTATTGTTTGTCCATGGTTGAGTAACGTGACGTCATTGATGTTATAGCGTACTGAAAGATATTGTTAAAACCTTTGACATTTTTTGGTATTGATTTAGATTGAACGTTTTGCAATATTATTCAAAATATAATAAAGTCATTGTTTAATCTAACAACTGTTTATATTTGAAAAACAGAGCAACTCCCCAAACTCAAATATTTGATTCAAAAGACTTGTTTCTCAAGTGCGGTTGAAGTAGGACCAATTTTTTTAAACCAGTAGAAAAATTCTCATCAATGCGAACTTTTGTCGCGGAAGGTGAGGCACTGTCAATCAATAGTAAAAACTTGATTTTCTTAAGGCCCCGTCAGAGAAAAAAAATCCAAAAATGAGGGTTTTCACCAAATTTTGAACGGTTTTTACACATTGAAGGATATAACACAGGAACATGGTATTTTTTACATTAAAGCAACCAGTCTTGAACTAGAATTTAAGCTAGTGTTCGATTTGATACGTTAATTATACGTAATAGTATTTAAATTCTAAAATTGTTCTATAAAGCTTGATGGGGTCCAGGTCGGAGGAGTTCATACTCATCCCCGATAGCAATTTTTTAACAATTTTGGCAACCAATTTTCAGTCATAACCTAGGCTATCCAATGACCTATGTGAAATTATAATCAGCTTTTCCATTCAAAAGATATTTAAAGCTAATTGATTTTCCCAAAATCTAAATTTCACTATTTTCAAGGCTAGAACTTAAGTTGTTATCGCAGACAATTATAAAATAGATCACCGGACAGACCATGTGAAGGCGCTATTTTTAGGTATTTTTCCTCATTTTTTAATCCTAAATTTATTTAGATTAGCTCCCTAGAATGTTCAGCCCCTAATATTTCAGTGCTTTATGTTTTGGTCGCTAGTTCAGTTTTTTTCCGCAGATGGTGCTCGTTGAGTAATACGAATTTTGGCGGCTAGCGAGGGCAGAAAGAGACTTGAATATACAGGGTATACAGGGTGCTGTGTTCATAAAAATGTTATAATTTGACAATTCTGAAAACAATTTGAATTTTCGAGTAAATTTAATCATTCTTGACAGCAATATTTAATTATACGTATATATCTGAAGTTTTTTAGTCTTTCTGACGTATAGAAATACCAAACAGAATTTGTTATACACTATTGTGTAACACCCTGTATTTTGAGTTTTTGACATGTTACCCCCAGGATGTTAGACGCTTGCTTTATTGCCTGTTAGGGAAGGGGTGTTCTTTGGCGTTTTTCCTTTTACTTCTCTCGTAACGCTGGCATGGAGCAATAACAAGGGATACCCGGATTACAAATAACTATATGTAAAGGCGTTTTAAACTAGAACTCCTGTTGTTACGGCTCCCTGGGATCGCTCGAAATTGGCAAACTAAATTCCTAGAAAAGGTTTCAGCTATTCAGAACTATACATAGAGTCCTACTCCTATTGTTCGAATAATCTAGAATGCGTGAAGGTCATGGTTCTCAGGGCAACATAGTCTTTGAAATCATTCTTAGTGAGAGCACCATAGTATTAGCTACAAGACTGAAATTTTGTGATTCTTCAAGGGGTTCTGAAAACCATAAAGAGCGTTCCATATCTCTTTGTTTTCATTAATTGTTTTTGTTAAAAAATTAAAACGCCCTTAAAAAAGGGAGTTGTAATGAATACTCCTCTGTGTGGTGGGACCAATGGAGAAGGAAAATGTGGCGGAAGTTGTGACATTTCCCTTCTACAACAAACAGAATGTTGTAGAAATGGGCGCTTGCGGAATTTACGATAAAATATAATTAAACCAACCCGCAGAATTTGAAACTACTTTCTTTTCTAAGATATTTCTACCTTATGTAGTCATACGCCTAAGCTTTTCTCAATAAATAACTGCGGGTATGAAAGAGTTTTGTTTTCAAATGTATTGAAATGTAGTTTTCCCGAGGGGCAAGTCAAATGTGTATTCCGGTGTACACTTTACACTTTACTCTGCGAGTATTAGTAAATAACATTGTATTACCAAGTGTAATGTGTATACGGTGTACACCTTTCCAAAGAGTGATTTACCCCTCGAGTTTTCCTGGGTGAAAACCTAACGCGAGATCCAACTCAACACGAATACTTCCTCCATCCACAAAACTTTTCCCCTTATTTGCACTTGTACCCATTGTCTAATTGCCCTGAGGCAGCGCAGCCCGGAGACACTCCCACTCACCTATGGAAAGGGGCTGGGAACTTTGAATAGAATAGATTCGCGACGGATTACCGCCCCTATACTCGTCACAGATTTAGTTGTCACCAGGACCGAACACGTTGTTGCCATATTTTCTTATACATTTATAACAAGGCTACACCTTTACCTTTGCTGTAAGGCAATTGTAGTGGTATTAAAGTTGAGGAAAAAATTCGTCAAAACGAGACAAATGTACACTATTACTAAATTTTAGCCCCTATCGGAAAAATTCCGAAACTTTTTTCTCTGACGGGGCCTTAAGAGAAAACTTTCTACAGTGCTTTCTCTGTGAGTGAAAAAAGTACTGTATCAATTGTCGTTCGCAATATCTAAAAAGGGCATAGTTAACTATGTGGCTTCAAAAACAACTACGTCGTTCAAAAATAATTTCACCCAAAAATTGGGATTCTGTTCCCAAATGCGTGAGAAGAAACATCCTGTTTCATTTTATTTTAAAAACCTTGAATGCATTTGGAATATTTAATAAAGACAACAAAATTGGTGTAATCAAGTTGGTGACAATAGTCCTTGTAAATCTGTATTGCGTCTACTTATCCGGCTTCTACGTTGAATATAGCATCAGGTATGAAATAACGAAAAAAAGCACCATTTTGAACAGCATCGTAGGACTGTTACGAGTATACTCAACCACGTATTTCGTAAATATGTGCATTTTCAAGAAGAAACATGCGTGTGTTTGTTTAGAAACATTGCGATTGTGCAACGACGTCAAGCCACGCGTCTCGTGGGTGCTGAACTCTGTCGTAGCCGCTACTATAGCTTCGTTTATATTTTTAGTATTTTTAATTCATTTTGTCACGTTTCAAAATAACAATTTTGTTTCGCACGTAGAAATGTTCATTTTCAATTGGGAGTATTTAAAGCCAGCTTGGAGCCTGACGTACGTTGTGGTGTTAATGAACCTTGCACTTTGGTACTCCGTCGTGATGTTAGCCCTTCTTGCTCAAATCGCTCTGGCCTTTACAATAGAATGCGTTAGAATGAAAGTTAAAGATTTGGCCGATGATATAGAAACCAATAGTGACGTACAAGCTCTAGGCAAGAAACACACGGAGCTGTTCGTCACCGTACTGGAATTGAATGATACCATTCAATATATTTTGTTTTTATGGTCTGTGGAATGGATAAGCATAGTTTGTTTGTACGTTCCATATGTGTCGGAACAGGTAAAGGGAAAAGGTACCATACGCGCTGTTACTTGGCTCTTGGAAGCAATGGTTCCATTATGGTGCACCTCAGTTTTGTTTGTAACAATGTCCTTCATGAGCTGCTCGAAAGATGTTCTAATGTCAGCGTGCCATCTTCCAGTTTTAAGAACACCAAGAGATATATCAGATTCTGAACGAGCGGGGGAAAATTATTTGTGGCTTAAACTGAGTACTGGAAACTTGAATTTTAAAATCTTAAACTGCGCGGCGATTGATCCAAGTTCATTGGGTTCTGTTTTAACCGCAGCCGTTTCTTATATGTTCTTTGTATTATCAGTATTCAATGTTGACAATAACATTTCCGCTAGCCACATATCGCTGCCATCCTTCTTTTCAAATGACACGCGCTAAAATAAGCGGTTTTTCAATGTACATGTAAGCTTAAATGCTTTCTAAAACGTTAATTTTCCAGTTCTCAATAATCGAATATGCGTTTTGAAATATACATATATTTTAAACTATAAAAATATCCTTAATATTAAGTTAATTCTAACATCTGGACCACAATCTGAGTTTTAAAAGACATAATTAGGCTCAGGGTTTAACCTCAGGATTCTGGCTTTCCTCACATCACCGTCATTGGCAAGATTAAAAGTTGAGAAAACATAACATCATACCTAAAAAGTTCGGCCTTTTTCTAAATATAATGGAAAAACATAAAAAAGTAAATTATCTCTTATAAGAAAATAATTTGCATTTTTACCTCTCCGAGTGACGTATGTCACGGAGAGGTATTACACCGGCCGTGTCTGTCTGTCTGTGTGTCTGTCACGCCCCACGTGACCGCGTTCGCAGTTTGCGTATCGGAGCAAACGTGTTCCCAATTTCCGGACTGCATTGACAGTTCACGGAAATTTGGGTTTGTCTCTGGCTATTCTTCTTGAGTTCCAACACCACCAGCTTTGGTTTTCGTCCACTCGACATGGACACTAGTCTGTACTTGCTAGCTACCAAGCACAACCATCTTCTGTTCTTCGTCAATTTCACCTTGACACCAGCTTCTATGCACCACCATCTTCTGTTCTTCGTCAATTCCACATTGACACCAGCTTCTATGCACCACCATCTTCTGTTCTTCGTCAATTCCACATTGACACCAGCTTCCATGCATCACCATCTTCAGGTCTTTGTCCATTCCACATGGACGCCAATCAGTCCATTCTGGCTTCTTTTCCTTCGTCATCGTTTGGTTTCAAGATATACGCGGCGATCGGCTAGGATTACGAGAAACGTCTAGCCTCCCAATGGCAGGGCTTCCACCATCGGTTCACGCGAATGCGTTTTTATCTATTATTATAATGGAAACGAATCGTATATATACCCCAAAATTTGAAAAAAGCGGGCAAGAGGGGTACCCTTCACTTTAAACGTCAATATTTGCAAAGTTTCGAAAGATAATAGGAACAACTTTATTTTAAACGATTTAACTATTTTTAAAGTTATTTACTGGCGATTAAAATAATTAATATCATTTATATTTAATTAATTATTTAAGATAAACTTATTTCTATGTAATGACACAAGTGAGAGTTTATACAGAACGAGTAATGAAGATTGCATCCGAATCGAAACACTACACGCATATCAAAGTTAATATAAAGCGAGTATGATGATAAGATCTCTTACAAAACGATAACATTTCCTTTTTGCAGAATATTAAATGGAAATATTTTAAATATTTTTCGGCATTACGATTCTTTAAGTAGTTGTGTAGCTATAAAGCTCTGTTTCATCTTAATATTCCAAGAACATCTTTCGATATTAACATTTCAAATTTGGTGTTTACTTTTTAATTCAGCTTTACTTCATTTATATATAGTGTAATCGCATTTATTATACACATTATATAATATGGGTGTTAATTCTTCATCTATCCACAAGTGTTGAAACGATTGGGTCTGTGAAATAAGATACCCTAGATTTAAACTAGAAATGACCTTGTTTCGCCTTTTCTTATAGGAGGTGTTAACGGTTCAGAGTGAGCCGAAAGTTAAATACACCCTTCAGTGATACATTTAGGTCCTCATTAGAATTATTAAGGATACAAAGGAAGTTGTTAAAGACCTTGGCAATATTTCGCCAATTTGAACTATGTATTTCCGGTTTTTCTCATTGGCTGGTGGACCTGTGTTTAGAAAGTAAATTCGTCTCGGCTCGGAGAGGTTTATTTTGGTTTCCAAACTTGTATTAGGCTTAGAAACGATGAATACTGTGAGGCCATTGCTTTAGTGGGATACCTTAAGGACACGTGTTTTCGTAAAAACGACAAAAGCATTATTCGAGCACAAAGAGTTCCATGACGTAGAGAAGGAGAATGTTTTTTCCAGAAAAAAAACCAAAACAGAGCCCAGGGACCTGAAATCCCGAAGATAATTTTTTAAGAAGGCAGAGTTCTTTATGGTAGAGGAGAACCTTTTTTCCCCTCCTTAGGTTCTTGACCCTTTGAGCCCCAACGTGGTTGGCATCCTTTGGGCTCCGGTTTTTCACAGAACCTATCTCTAAGATAATAGCATGCATGTTGCGATCTATCCCGGAATTTACTTAACTACAACCACGAATAAGACCCGTCTCCCATCGCCTATGCGCAAACTATAAGTTATTTTTGTGCGCGACGCTAAACCTCCATAATTGTTGGAGACCTGGAAAACTAAAGACCGTCAAATTAAAATGGTATAGCCCGAAAGAAATGCTGTATAATCCTTTTAAGAGAACCTTCCTGTCGATAAGTTTTGATTTTTCGTTTTATGATTATTATTCTGCTGTTTTATTAATTTTGCTATTCGGATTTGTTATTATAAAATAAGTGACATGACCATGGTCAGCCTTTAAGACGTAAGAGAGTAGGGGTGACCCTATAAACCCAAAAATTTTACCCCCCTTCCTTCCCCCTTTCAGGGGGGCAGGGGTAAAATTTTTGGGTTTAAAGAGTCACCCTTTGCGTTGGGGGGGAAGATGGGGGGGGAGAAATTGATGACGTCACGTGATGGTTTTGGCGGGAAATTTGAATTGTTGAGCCACCTGGTGGTGGTTTTCTTGATGATGTCACGGCTAATTTTTGATGACGTCACGTGGCTGATACCTGTAGGGATAGGCTTATGCTATAGTTGGCTTATGCTATTGTAGATCATGGTAGGCTTATGCTATGGTAGATTCTGAAAGATAGGCTTATGCTATGGTAGATTCTGAATGATAGGCTTATGCTATGGTAGATTCTGAAAGATAGGCTTATGCTATGGTAGATTCTGAAAGATAGGCTTATGCTATGGTAGATTCTGAAAGATAGACTTATGCTAGGTTATTCTAGGCTTATTATTATTATTACGAATCAGATTTTAAATCAAAAACATTTAATAAGCGTGATAATAGCATACATAATTAAGTTAAATTAATAATAAATTAAGCTTTATGCTATATTAGGTCGTGAAAGATAGGCTTATGCTAGGTTTATTCTTTTGTAATTGCTGAAAAAGAAAGTGTTTTGGTATTTTAGACTTATTCTATGGTAGATCCTGGTAGGCTTATGCTGTATTATCTTCTTTGGTAAATGCTGCAAAAATATACTCTTATGCTAGGTTATTCTATGGTAGATGCTAGGCGTTTTAAAATAGCTTCGTACATGCATTTTATAACTTGATCATTCAAAAGGTTGTAGTGAAATTTCATAAAACTAAATTTATCGTTCAGTTTCCATGCCTCGGTCTTTGTTAGAGTGAAGACGCGACCCGCGTTGAATACTATCTCCCCTCCATAACGGTTACTTTTATTTTGAAGTTTAAGTATCGATAATTACCCCAGTCGCTGAATAGATCTCCGTCCACTCCTCCATAAATTCCTTCAAAACGTCTTCCGAGACGGTAACAATGAATCTATCCTTTTTTGTCAAAAGTAGACTTGGCTCTTAACCAATCACCCCGAAAACGGCATAACATTCATCCCCATAGTCTAACGAGTGCATTTGCGCGGTTTTCTTGAGAGTTCGGGTTGATATTTAGCCTGAGGGTGTATTGACTGATTCTAATATTTTTTATTGTCCTTTCTTGGCTACATACCAGGTGATTTAGGACCTTAAAAGGGGGCGTGGCTAAAGCGTAACGAATGGAAATTATCCCCGTCGGCTTTTTATTTATAGGTAGAATAACCTGGTGGTGGTTTTCTTGATGGCGTCAGCACTAATTTTTGATGACGTCACGTGGCTGATACCTGTAGGGGTAGGCTTATGTTATGGTAGATCCTGAAAAGATAGGCTTATGCTAGGCTTATTCTATGGTAGATCGTGAAAGATATGCTTATTCTTGGTTTATTCTATGGTAGATCATTAAAGATATGCTTATGCTAGGTTATTCTATGGTAGATCCTAGTAGGGTTATACTATATTAGAGCTTGAAACATGGACTTTTGCTAGGTTTATTCTTGGTAAATGCTGAAAAATATAGTCTTATGCTAGGTTATTCTATTGTAGATCCTGGTAGGTTTATACTATACTAGTTCTTGAACCATAGGCTTATGCTAAGTTATTCTATGATAGATCCTGAAACAATGGCTTATGTTAGGTTATTCTAGTTGTATAGGCGGAAGAATCAGAGTTTGAATTAGGTTTAGAACATTTAGTGAGCACGAAAATCTGATTTTTCATAGAAAAATTACTACCGTTTTTTCATACGAATACTACTAAAATACACATGAATATTGATTAAAATACTGGCATTTATATAATACTACCTTAAAAAACACCAATTTTACCATGCACAAGTGGCTTATTAGAAACTAATACAGATTTTTTATACGAATAATACTAAATTACACGTGATTTATATAAAATACATGCAAAAGTTAAAGCTGACTACTACTAAAATACCCATGAATTTTGAATAAAATACTGGCATTTATATAATACTACCTTAAAAAACACCAATTTTACCATGCACAAGTGGCTTATTAGAAACTAATACCGATTTTCTATACGAATAATACTAAATTACACGTGATTTATATAAAATGCATGCAAAAGTTATAGCTGATTACTACTAAAATACACATGAATATTGAATAAAATACTGGCATTTATATAATACTACCTAAAAAACACCAATTTTACCATGCACAAGTGGCTTATTAGAAACTAATACTGAATTTCATACGAATAATACTAAATTACGTGATTTATATAAAATACATGCAAAAGTTATAGCTGATTACTACTAAAATACACATGAATATTGAATAAAATACTGGCATTTATAATACTACCTTAAAAAACACCAATTTTATCATGCACAAGTGGCTTATTATGAACTTATACTGAATTTCATACGAATAATACAAGATTACACGTGATTTATATAAAATACATGCAAAGGTTATAGCTGACTATTACTAAAGTACACATGAATATCGACTAAAATACAAACATTGTTATGATGCAAAGTGAAACATTCCCTTTTTTTATGAAGCAAAAGTTGATTTGTATTAACTATGATGCTTCCAAAATTCTATTTCATCTCAAAAGTCACTGCCGTACCTGATTTAAATCTCTGGTGAATCATCTGTCCATTTGTAACACGGGCACAAGTCCTTAATCCGGTATTTAAACTCACCGCACAGAGTACAAAAGTTTCGCTCGTCAAGAAGATGTCTTCGCTCTTTATGGGTCGACATACGGATAAGGTTTTTGGATTGAACTAAAACACAACGTCTGAAGTGCGCACAGTCACGTGATGTGCAGAAATAGTTTAATTGGCCGCAGTCAGGCACGTCTTTTAAAGTCCCATCACAATGAGGGCAGTGTAAATGACCCGTACGTGGCATGGGGGCATACCCTAGTTTTTTGAGGTTTTCATGAACATTTTCGGCCATACCGAAAGAGATGTGGTCAGATGAATGAAATATACCGGAATATAACTTATTATGGTAAAAAACTTACCGATCTTAACATTTCCGAGTAAAGTATACACGAATATGGCTAGACTGTCTCATATGTTTTCTATTTAGCACACATTTTAAGGGACATTTTTATCAAAACAAGAATTACATATTACGTTAGGTGCATCGGAGGAAACACGTGATTTCTTACTAGCCTTGTCACCAACCTTTCTCTCCAGAGTTCGAAAGTGAAATGACTCTATAGTTTACAAAATCGCCTTTTGGCCACCCAAGTGTGTGTTATATGACATTAAGGGGGGAGGAGGGGGGTCGAACATGGATCATAACAAAAGAATTTATCCCAATCTGTTTTTACTTATACGTAAACACGTTCAGACGTGTCGTAATGGCTTTTGGGGGCGTGGTCGAACCAGTTTTATTGTTATCAATGGAATTTATTTTGTCCTTTCTTTAATTGGACCACCCACCAGGTTTTATGACATTGAAAAGGGGGGGTAAACCTTTATCCCCATCTGTGTTTTAGGTATACGTGAACATGTCCAGGCGTGTCTTAATGGCTTTCTGTAGAACCATTTGTAGTGCAAGGTTATCAATGGAATTTATTTTTAGAGTGATTTATTGCTTTATTAATAGGGGCTGGTTTTTCATCCTACAAGGGGGTTGAAGCATTTAATTGATTACAGGTGGTTGCCCCGAGGGCATTATTAGGACAAGTCTCAACAAGTTTAAGATGTTTCCGTTGCGTCAACAAAAAAGGCAATATATCATTAGACCGAAGCATTGACCTAAACGTACTATATTTATCAAAATTATCGGCAGCGTAATCAAAAATTTGTGGAAAACGTAAAACGGTATTGAAAGAAGAATCATTCACAACGCATTTCGTGTTAGAAGTAAAAAACAATCGAAACGTTTTTGATCAACTACGATACATTTGTTCGAAACAAAAACGCTAATTTACAATTCCTAAAAACCCATAGGAATACATGGGAAAATGAATAAACCACCGAAACGAAATCAGTCGTTTAGGATACATTTTACCGAAACGCAAAGCGTCATTTGAAAAACATTTCAAATTGTTGAAAACGTTGAGTTAAATTTTAGCGAAATTTATCAAAATTACTCTATGTTTCACCAGAAAAAACTTTTAATTAAGCACCGATTAAGAATTTAGGATACATTTCTTAACGGTATATACTCCACCCAAGGGGGGTGGGAGGGGGGAAAGAGATCAACAAAGATGTTAACGGCATGATTGTAAAAATAACTCACTCTGACACGCTGAAGGGTCCGTTACCATTAGGTGCGGGAGGTTGCTACGTTCTCCCCATCCCCATTGTATGTTTTGAGTTGTTATGGAGGCAAGTACACAAAGGTTGACAAGAATACGCCAGATCTTGGAGATCAACCCCCTAAAAACTACTTATTGTACTATTTATTTTATTGATCTTGGGAATGCTGGAATTCCCTAATCTCTGGTTTCAGAGTTTGGACGAGATTGTTTGAAGAATAACGTCATCTTACAAACATGTTGAAACGCGCCCGTAAAGAATAACTTAATCCTTTTGTTAAGAAATACTCTTTGTAATCTCTTTTGTATTTTTAAAAAAGAAATGTGTCACCTTTTTAATACTGTTTTCTATTATTTCATATATTAAGTAATGGAGGGGGGGTAAAAGAGAGGGGTAGGAACTATTGGTGATAAATAAATCGAATATTTCTATCATCATATTCATTCGTCATCATGAACTCGGAGCTGCAGAGATATCATACTTTTTACTCCTGGCCACAAGATGAAAACTATAAAAAAGCTTTAAGCGGAGCGGGGTTTTATTCGTTACATACCGATGATCTAGTACAGTGCTTCGAATGCAACGGCATTTTATTAGCCTGGAAACCCACCGATAATCCTTACGAAGAACATTTGAAACATTTCCCTAAGTGCAACTTTATCAGAGGTAGGCACACAAAAAACATACCCTTTAAGCATAGATGAAACAGAGACGTACACCAAGTCAATAAATAACAAAATCAAGACCGAGGAAAAAACACCTGAAAAACCCCAAGAAAACCCGGAAGAAATTTATCATACCTTTAAAGTTAAAACTACAGATCTCGAAAGATTAGTCTTGGAACTTTACGTTAGAAAACAACTAAACGCTTTGTATATCAAAGAAAAACTTAATGACTTACGTAAAATTTAAAAATAATATTAAAATTTATCATCTTCCTTACGAAGATAGAAGAAATTACTATAGGTTAAATCAAATGCAATTTAAAATGAAAATTGAAAAAATATCCTTATTATTAGAACCTATACTTTTAAAGAAAATAAATAACTTTTTACTTTATATCATAGTCTTTATAAATTTATTCCTACAAAAGCATCCTTTGTTAGAAGCTACAAAACTATAAGCCTACACAATCAATCAAATATTGACAGGTTGAGAAAAAGTAAACCTAATTTAAGAGTGGAACCTTGCGTTGACAAAGCATCCATTTACCGCCAAGGACGCTAAAATATGCGGTACAGAAATCCACCACCGATTCAAATTTACCGCCAAGATCATCACGACGTGACGTCATCAACTCCCCCCCCCATCCCCTCCAACCCATTCCTATTTCGAATTTGGTCTATGAGAGTTCCACAAAGTGATTTATGGCCTTTTGGGGGTTTCAAAACTAGCCGTTCATTTAAATGTTATTATCCATGTCGGAATATATTACAGTGTAACTTTCTAGGATGTTTTCTTAAATTGTATATAAATTTTGTCTAAAATATTCAGGATATATTATAGTGTAACTTTCTAGGATTTTTTCTTATATTATTTACAACTAGCCTTTCATTTAAATGTTATTATCCATGTCAGAATATATTACCGTGTAACTTTTCTATGATGTTTTCCTACATTATATATATAAATTTTGTCTAAAATAGTACACACTGTTAAAGAAGTCTTTGCGCGTTGCGTTTTTCGCACATATTTTACTATAATTCAAAAACTATTCAAGCTAGCGCTCTGGAATAAAGTGCGTTATAAAAGTTTTCCATTTCTCTTTCATATTTTACCCGTTTCACAGTTGTCCTTTGCATACTTATACCGGAAACCGGAAATGTCAAAATTATCAACTTTGAAAATATTGGATTCTCGAGGATATAAATGCGATTTTCGGATTCCTTGGGGTCGATTCTTATTTGAAAAGTTTTCACCAAATTCAATTCGGGTGAATAGGTCACGAGTAATCAGCCTTTATTCAAAATCTGGCAACTTCGATTTAAATGGCGATAATTCATAATCGAGTATCGAATCTTTGTCGTAATAATGCTTGTTAGATGTTATGGCACTCTATGCATATATATGATTGGTCTTGTGGCGCGATACTTTGAAACAATTCAGACGCTCATTAAAGGGATGGTGAAGTGGAAAATAAAGTAATTTTTATTGATTCTTCTATAAGACCGATCTGCATAGTGAAACCTCCAGGAAATAACGCCGAACGATTTTTAAACGACTATTAGTTTGAAATTTCATGGATAATTTTAAATAGGGATCTCCGACCAATCGCGTAGAGCCCCGCCTTTTTATCAACAATTTTCTCTTGGAACGCTCCGTGTTGAATCAATTTATCGCGAGATTTGAAAAAAAATTGCACGATGTGACAATTGTGGCGCGAGACATGGAGTGTGCCACGAGAATTTTGTTAACAAAAAGACACGGCGTTACGCGATTGGTCGGAGGTCCTTATTTAAAATTATTCTTAAAATCTTAGCCTAATTTGAATATTAAAATCAATGGGAGGTATTTCCTAAATTTTTCATTATACAGACTGGTCTTATAATTAGTAGAAGAATCGATAAATAAAATAACTTAATTTTCCACTTCACCCTCTCTTGAAGAGAAAACTCGCATCTTTTGAAGAGGAGAAGCGGTTTGAAAATATTGGTATTTGGGCCATGATATCATAATATTTAGAACTCATATTTTAGAAGGGAGTGAAAAATTTAGTATGTCATTTATTGTCGCTACTTGGACTATGAGTTCTTTTTCGTTTTATAATTTAATATTCACGACGTACCTGCGCAAAATGCGTACAAAGCCGAGAACAGATAACAGGATAGAAGCCAATGAGTACATATTAGTGTACAAGTGGAATAAACGATATCCAGTAGAGAATTGGGTCCTGCATCTGAGTTGGAGGTACCATAGCCAATAATGAGTTCCTCATTTCCTTTCCCAAAAAATATAACTTTGACAGAATTTTTGGCCTATTGACGCTACATGGTCTACATATACTCTAATCCTATACTAATGAATCTATTAGTAAAAATGCTCTGGAAAGGGCTGCGTTTTTTAACACCATACCCATAAAAGCGTAAAAAGCTGAATTTGTGGGATATTTGGTATCATTGTGGAAATATCGTATTAGGAGAAAACATTTAAAAATGGTTAAAGTTTTTATCAACTTCAGTGCAGGAACGCGTGGCCTTCGAGGGGAAGGCGAGGAGGAAGGCGTGGTGAGGAAATCGAAGGCCTGGCACACGACTGTGCTACGCTTGTAGGCAGTTTGGCCATTAGGCTGCCAACTATCCGCTGTTCATCGGTAACGAGTATTGTTTTTATAGATTTTTATTAGCGATAGGTTAGCGTAATATGGGGAAACTAATAATATTTTTATTCATTAATATATTTTCATTAGCTACACAACAGCGAGCTCGCACCCAGCCAGCGCCCACACTGCCTGGTTTTCATACGGAAACTCTAAGGAAAAATAATTATTGGTAATTGGTTATGAACTATGTTTTTGGGCTATTTGAATAGGTTAATGGTGAATAATTATGTTAAAATTTAAAATTCCTTGATCAGATATAATTATTTTGCTTTACTTCATTTTATATATAGATGAAACCAAATAAAACGTATTAATTCCGAACACGCTTTTTTAATCCATTACTTTGCAAAGGGGGGCGGGGTAGACAACACTCAGCAAATCGAGACATACAAGGGGACGCAATCTAATTTTTCTAAGGCTCATAAGGCTAATAACATTATGTTCCCTTTACACCGATGATGGCAGAGAAACTACTAAAGGAATAGCAACTATAGGGGCTCTTGTTGTTACATGCAACAGTTCTCTTTCTGCTTCCGGTTATGACATCTTTATTTTGACGTTAGAAAGCAGGCCGCGCTTAATTTTAAATTCAAACCCTGGCTTCTGCTTATCCTGCCAGAGCATCTCTGGAGTAATGGCTGAAGAGCTCGAAATTATGGCAAATTTTAGTAAATATAAATGCTCTATTACCATTATAGATCAAAATATAAGTTTATCATAACAATAAGCCCAATTTTTCAGATGATAAATGTGACACCAAATATATTTTACAATCAACTATTGATGAATTGAAGATAAGGCTTCCCCAAGAGTATACAGACCCTGATATTAAAACTATTGTTGAAATATCACTAATCCAGTTATGCAACAATCAGCTAAGTTTAAGCAAGCTGAACTCAATATTACACCATTCAATTACAATAAAATCATACACCACAAGGGAAGAACACTTGCAAATATACCCAAATGATATTGAATGCAAGGTTTTTTTTACTAATATATTAGATGCCTTTTTTAATACCACCCTTACAAAAATGTTCTAAAAAATTTCTTATAGTTACTTTATAGATTTTTCTCAAACTTTTTTAAAGAGAAACCTATATGATTTACTTAGAACATCTATATAGTCTTGGGTCATATTTCTTTGGTTTTTCTAAAGCGATTTCTGAGGAATTTTAAACGAAATTATGTAGAGTTTACTCTTTTTATATTCTTTAGTAACTTTACAGGATATTTTTAGAAATATAAGGTTTACTTTTTATAGACTGTCTTTAGAAAACATTTAGGTTTCTACAAAAATTGCTAGAGATTTTGTAGAATACCTTTAGAGATGTCATAAAATATCTCTAGAAAATTGTAGAATATCTTTAGAGGTTTTGTAGCAAATCTTTAGAGGTTTTGTAGAATACCTGAAGATGGAAATTTCTTTTTCTAAAAGGGATTTTCAGCGACCCATCAGAGGCCACTAAAAACGCACGAGCCGTTATGGCTCGTGCCATCCCATCCTCCTCTAATTAACGCCGCAGAACTTTGAAAATTGATTATAAATTAACGAGAAAATTTTGGTGAGTTATCCTAATGCTTTTATGCATATTTTTAACACCCTCAATCAATTAAAAATAACTTGTTTTCTATTTCATTATCCCTTTAAACAATAGAAATTTAATAAAAAACATTGTCTGACCATTTCCCTCCCTTTAACCAATTTTCGAAATTTATGGTAGCATCACGGAATTTCAATAATTAATAATAAAAAAGTAGCCATTTTAACGTTTTTTTAAATATTGCAGCGTGCAGTAGTTGAAGAGCAAGAAGTCCCATCTGATGATTAAGACGAAGGACAAAATGATATGGTATGTTCCAATGCAGTTCAGTGTAGGAATACAAAGAAATTAACTTTCTTTATTCAGGAAAGTAAGCTTTTCCCCGGAGCAAATTTGACTCTGAAAGAAAGCCTACTGATTGTTATGGTTCATGTCTTACGGCATCAAAGAAGCAAAGAAGCAACATCGTCTTTGTTAACACTTCTCTCTCTTCACTTGCCGGAACATTCTCTGCAGCCACATTCCCTATACTTATTCTATAAACATTTTGAACAAGCAAAGAGTGATTTCTCCTACCACATGTATTGCTGCGTTTGCAAAGGATATATAGGAATCGAAGAAAAACGGTGCGAGTTTTGCAATCGAAATGTCAAACTTAAAGAAAGCTTGGAAAAAGGAAATTATTTTGTGGTTTTTTCTATTGAAAATCAAATCAAAATGCTCTTTGGAAAAAGTCGTGAATCAGATTATGAAGACAAAAAATGTTTTCTTAATGGGGAATCATACAAACGTTTACCAATGAGAAAGGGAAGAGATTTCTCAATAACCTGGAACACAGATGGAGTCCCGGCCTTCCATTCATTTGGTTATTCAATTTGGCCTTTGCTTTATATTGTTTATGAACTACAGTTTGAAGAGCAAAGGAAAACTAGAGATAAACACGTTTCTGAAGCCATTTGTTAATGAAATGAACCAACTTTCGCGGTGCGGTTTCCAGCATGAAATAGATGGACAGGTCAGATCTATTAAAGTGTTCACCGGACCAATATCATGTGACTCAGTTGCGCGCTGTACCATTCAAAATGTACACCAATTTAATGGCACTTTCGGATGTAATTGGTGTCTGAATGAGGGTCGAAGAATTTCAAAAGGAAACGGTAGCTGCCGAATTTATGAAGGTGGATTAGGCCCAGAACACAATGCTGCCCAAACAAAAATTAATGCAGAGCTAGCAAACACGACTGGAACTCCTGTAAATGGAGTAAAAGGGCTCTCCATTTTAATGTTGCTGTCGCACTTTGACATAATTAAAGGTTTTGCAGTGGACTATATGCATGGAGCGTGCCAAGGCGTCGTCAAGAGTACAACTAGTATGTGGTTTGACTCTTCAAATCATCAAAGCGAATTTTATCTTGGGAAGCAATTGAAGGAAATTGACGCAATCTTTATGTGTCTGAAACCCGCTGATGAAATAACTCGTACACCAAGAAGCATCAAAGATCGTAAACAGTGGAAGGCCATTAAGTGGAGATCCTGGCTTCTGTACTATTCTCCAGTTTTATTTCAAAACTTCTTACTCGTGAAATATTATAATCACTGGTTAAAGTTAGTAATTGGATTGTCTCTATTACTTTCGAAAGTTGTTACATCACTCATGATTCAAGAGGCGAACAAACACTTAAGCAAGTTTGTCAAACAGTATGCCCAAATTTATGGAGATGAACACATGTCATTTAATGTTCATTTAATGCTTCATTTGCACGAAACAGTACAAAACTGGGGCCCATTATTGTCTGTCTCGTGTTTCCAATTTGAAAATATGAATGGTAAAATTATGAAACTATTTCATGGAACTCAAAATGTACCAATGCAGATTGCGGAAAAAAAAGTAATTCTTGGAAAAATCTCAGGATTAGCAACTGTTGAAAAAGGTACTGTTGGGGAGTATTTTTGCAAACTTTTAAGAGGCTATGTCTTAACTCAAAAGGTATGTCATGTGTCGAAAGGAATATTTTGCTACGGTCTCCCATCAAAACACTCTTTAACAAATATCCAAAAAAGAGCCCTGAAACCTTATTTCAGTAAAAATTATTTTCTATGTAGGTTTGATAAAATGAAAATACTAGGCGTCAAGTTCGCTTCAGAAGAAGTAGCGAAAAGGTCTAACTGTGGCATCAAGTTAAAAGCCGGAGATTTTGGCATTATAGAGGGCTTTTATAACATCAAAGATGATCACTGTGCGCAAAAATCCATAATCTGTGATTCTTATGTTAATTACTTCATCACGGTTAAAAAACTAATTCATTAGTCCAAAAC
Source organism: Phalangium opilio (assembly GCF_054372755.1). Classification (NCBI taxonomy): domain Eukaryota; kingdom Metazoa; phylum Arthropoda; class Arachnida; order Opiliones; family Phalangiidae; genus Phalangium; species Phalangium opilio. The sequence goes on along the minus strand of NW_028324160.1, from coordinate 7,489,066 downwards.
AAAATCAAAAATATTTCATAAAGCCAAAATTTTATCAGAGCTTGTGGGTTATCCTATCACCGACATATGCACAAAAATACTGCATATCCAATTGCACGAAAATATCCCGTATCCTTTGCAGAAAAATGTTCTTTAGACCTGTGCACAACCAGATGCAGTGGCCTTTGCAAAAACAGATTCCTTAGGCCTCTGCACAAACCGATTCAGTAGGCCTGTGCACAAAATATTCCGTAGACCTGTGCACAAAAATATTCCGAAGACCTGTGCACAAACAGATACCGTAGACATGTGCACAAACAGATTCCGGAGACTTGTTCACAAAAGGAAGTCACTGGGTTGTGCACAAACAGATGTCATAGACTTGCGCAAAAAATACATCATAGACTTGCGCAAAAAATACATCATAGACTTGCGCAAAAAGAGATGTCATGGATATGTGCACATCAGATTCCATGGACTAGTGCACAAACAAAAGTCTTAGACTTGTTTACAAACAGAAGTCATAGACCTGTTTACATAAAGATTCCATAGACCTGTTTACATAAAGATTCCATAGACCTGTTTACATAAAGATTCCATAGACCTGTTTACATAAAGATTCCTTACCCATTTGCACAAAACATTTCCATACCCATTTGCACGAAACGATTCCATACCCTTTGCACAAAACGATTCCATAGACCTGTTGCACAAAAATATTCCATAGACCTGTGCCCAAAGAGATTCCATAAAACTGTGCACAAAAATATTCCCTAGACCTGTGCTCAAAAATATATGCCGTAGGCCTGTGCACAAACAGATGCCGTAGACCTGTAAAGAAACAGATTTTGTAAACCTGTGCACAAACAGATGCCGTAGGCCTGTGTACAAATAGATTCCGGAGATCTGTGTACAGATTCCGTTGCCATGTGCACAAACAAATTCCGTAGCCATGTGCACAAACAAATTCCGTAGACTTATACACAAGAGGAAGTCACAGGCTTGTGCACAACAGATGTCATAGACATGTTCAAACCAGATTCCATAGTTTTATGCACAAACAGAAGTCATAGACCTGTGCACAAAGAACATTCTATTGACTTGTGCACATCAAGTTTCCATAGACCTGTGCACAAAAGATTTCATGGAGATGTGCACAAAAGATTTCATGGAGATGTGCACAAAAGATTTCATGGAACTGTGCACAAAACAATATATAAGCTTGTGCACATAATGATTCCTTAGACCTGCTCGCTAAAGATTCCATAGACCTGTGTACGTAAAGATTTCATACCCATAGCACAAAACAATTCCATAACCATTTGCACAGAAATATTCCATGGACCTGTGCACAAAAACATGCCTTGGACCTGTTCAGAAGCATTCCATACCCCTATATGCTCAAAAATATTCCACACCAATTTGCAGAAATATTTTCCGTAGACCCGTGCACAAACAGACGCCGTAGACTAGCGCATAAACAGATTCCATAGATTTGCGCACAAATATATTACGTAGACTCGTGCACAAATTGCTTCCACCGACTTGTACACAAACAGAAGTCACACGGCTTTGAACAATCCGAGGTTATAGACTTGTGCACAAAGAGATGTCATATGCTTAAAACTGATTTCATAGACTTGCTCAAAAAGAGATGTCATCGACATTTGCACAAGAGATTCCGTAGACTTGTGCACATAAAGATTGTTCAGACTTGTGCACAAACATATTTTCTAGACCTGTACACACACAGATACCATAGACGTTTGTAAAAATAGATGTCAAATATTTGTGAAAAAATAGATGTCAAATATTTGTGCAAAAACGCATCCCTTGGACTTTTGCACAAACTGATGCCATAGACTTGTGCACAATCATATGTCCTAGACCGGTGTACAAAACATTCTATAGATTTGTGCACAAACATAAGTCAAATACCTATACACAAAAACATTCCAATCCCTATGCTCAAAAATTTTCCTTACCCATTTGCACAAAAATATCACGTTCACCTGTGCATAAAAGTATTCCAAATCCATTTTCACCATAATATTCCGTACACCTATGCACAAAAATATTCCGTACACCTATGCACAAAAATATTCCATACACCTGTGCACAAAAAGTTTCCGTAAAATTGTGCATGAAAATATTCCGTACACCTATGCATAAAAAGATTTCGTACACTTGTGCTCAAATAGAAATCACAGGCTTGTGCACAAAGAAATGTCGTAGACTCGCGCAAAAAGAGATGTTATAGACATGTGCACATCAGATTCCATAGAGTTATGCTCAAATATTTTCAATACCCCTATGCTCAAACAGATTTCAAACCCATATGCTCAAAAATATTCCATACCCATTTGCACAAAAATAATCCGTAGACCCGTGCTCAAAAATATTCCGTAGACCCTTGCTCAGACAGAAGTCACTCGCGTGTGCACAAACACACGTTATAGACTTGTGAATAAACAGGTGTTATAGACTTGTGCACAAAGAGATGTTATAGACACAGGTGTTTTAGACTTGTTCACACACAGGTGTTTTAGACTTGTTCACACACAGGTGTTATAGACTTGTTCACACACAGGTGTTATAGACTTGTTCACACACAGGTGTTATAGACTTGTTCACACACAGGTGTTATAGACTTGTTCACACACAGGTGTTATAGACTTTTTCATAAGCAGGTGTTATAGAATTTCTCTCAAACAGGTGTTATAGAATTGCTCACAAACAGGTGTTATAGACTTGTTCACAAACAGGTGATTTAGACTTGTTCACAAACAGATGGTTTAGATTTGTGCACAAACAGATGATTTAGACTTGTGCACAAACAGATGATTTAATATCGTGTACAAACAGATGTTTTAGACTGGTGCATAAACAAATGTTATTGACTTACACAAAAAGAGATGTCATAGAAATGAGCAAATCAGATTCCATAGACCTGTGCACAAACAGAGGTCGTAGACCTGTTCACAAACGGAAGTCGTAGACCTGTGCACAAACAGAAGTCGTAGACCTGTGCACAAACAGAAGTCGTAGACCTGTGCACAAACAGAAGTCGTAGACCTGTGCACAAACAGAAGTCGTAGACCTGTGCACAAACAGAAGTCGTAGACCTGTGCACAAACAGAAGTCGTAGACCTGTTCACAAAAAGAAGTCGTAGACCTGTGCACAAAAAGAAGTCGTAGACCTGTGCACAAACAGAAGTCGTAAACTTGTGCAAATAAAGGTTTTTCACTTGGGCACATAAAGATTCTTCAGACTTGTGTGCACTTACAGATTCTTCAGACTTGAGTGCACATAAAGATTCTTCAAACTTGTGCACATGAAGATTCTTCAGACTTGAGTGCACATAAAGATTCTTCAAACTTGTGCACAAAAATACACCATAGACCCATGAACAAAAAATTTCATAGACCTGTGCACAGAAGATTCTATACTCCTATACTCAAAAGGATTCCATGCAGATTTGCACAAAAACATTCCGTACATCTGTGAAAAACAATAATCCATAGGCCTGTGCACAAAAAGATTCCATAGACCTGGAAAAAAAAATATTCCACTGACTTTTGCACAAATAGATTGCATAGGCCTTCGCACAAGGATATTTTAACCCCTTTGCACAAGAATATTCTGTAGGTCTGCGCTTAAACAGATTCCGTAGACCTGTACACAAACAGATGTTATAGTTTAGACTCGAGTTAAAATTAATTACCTATAATTGGTTATTATCTTTAATTGCTTATTTAGTTAACTAAGTTTAATCTGTACTTCGCAACTAAATTAGTTGGACGCGCTAAAGTTATAATGACAATTAAGCTAGCTAATTGCCCTACCAATTTGATTATCCGCAGTAAAACGACGTGAGTCCTAGAATGACTTTCTTTATTACTTAACCCAAGCAAAAAAGTCTTAAGTTCCACTGTTTAAAGGTAAACCACGTAATTCGGAGCAGGTACTTAAAACTATTAAAAACAATACTTAAACTTCGTTTTTCTTAATGAAACAAAAATTGGCGCCCACTTTAAAAACGTGGCTTTCATTTAAGACCGTTTTCAAATGTATCAAACGTATAGTTATTTTTGTAAGGGTAGTTACAAAATGGGTAAGTTTGGAAAATTTCCCATATTATTTCTATGGAGATTCTCTAGTTTTTGGCCAAAATCTGTGATTAATTTTATCGAAATGAAAACCACCCTTAGCAACTTTATGCTCTATAAAATAAACTATTGGATGGATCATCTTGAAAATTTTACCACATATTAAGGACCCGGATTTTAGTTCTGTAGAAAAATTTCAAAACAATAAACTTAATACGAAAAAACTAAAACCAATACAAAAACCTTCCTTATACATTAAAGCCGTCATCAGGCCTTATCTACCGCTCCCTTAGAATTAATTGATAAAAGTACTGTTGAAAATAAGATAATGTAGACTTATGGTAGATTAAAATATGTTTATTTGCTTATCGTTATCTCAAGATGTTTTTTAATATATCAAACTGTTAGTTATGTTTTAAAACTTTGTATTTATACCCTAGGAAATTTCTAAAACACTTACTTCTTGTTCAGACGTTATAATGTTAAATTTATAAATCAGTTACCACTTTCTATACCTCGTCTTTATTTGGATGCTTTGCTAAGGGGAGCATAATTCTAACAGGTTATGGGCCCTGCACGCTTCCACTGCGCTAAGTAGAAGTATTTTGTGAGGTGTGCGTTTGGACCGTCTCTGATTCCTGTTTCGTAAAAGATGGATGGTCTTCTTCGTAGCGAGATTGATAAGCTAAGTGGTCCAGAGAACTGGAGGAGCTGCAAACGTCAAGTCAGCGATGCCCTTACGATTCGAGATGTCATTGGCGTCACAGAAAAAACAACGTATAGGTTTTGAGCACATCCAATTGATTTAAACATGTTGAAAATCTAAACCCCTATATTTGACGTGCGAAAACTAAACACCAACTAGTACCAACGGGTGTAGTAGCTGAACATATGAAAACTAAACACAACAGCGCAATGAAAGCCTTTAAAACACGTTTAAAATCTAAACTTATCGCAAAGTGGGCATAAACCGAAACGCCAGGGTTTAAACGTGTTCAAAACCTACTCTAGGTGTATAGGATATAAACACATTGACGTCATGTGGTTAACTCGAGCACCTGAGGAAGAATAATTAATATTTTATTTGGTGAATCGGTTTAAAACCCCTTCTCATGCCGAGAGGCCAAGGTTCAGATATTTGGGAGTGGGGTACAGTACGTTCATTCGCTGGTGCTTGACGCGTCAAAAGTCAGAATTTGCTCACAAAAAAGCCATATTAGGACTTGGCCCATATTTGGTAAATAAAATTTTAATATTATATTAGTTAGGTTTATAATATAACTGGGTTTAATTTTGAGTTATGACTTCTGATTTTAGAAAAAATTTTGCTCATTAAACGGTTTGACTCACGCTAAAATTGCCTTCAAAAATGTTTCAGTGTCATTTTTGTTGTGAACTGTAAGTTTCGATCAGAGGTTTGGTAATTATAACCGATCAAAATATATATGTTATTTTGGTGTACCACCGTAAAAACATCAAACTGGGGGGTTTTCTATTAAAAATCAAGATGATTCTAAACTTGCAAATGAGTGTATAGAATTTGTTTACACTTGTTATCAAGCCTTTGTAGGCACCAGGGACCGGTGAGTTTTACGTTGTTGCTAAGGGACGACCACGTTGACTGTTTTACCAATACCAGGGTACTTATATTTGTATATTGATAAAAGGCCAAAAACATACAGGAGAGAGACGGCTTTCTAATTTCGACGTTTTTGTCTGTCCTTTCACCCCAGAGGACCGCGTTAGCAGTTTGCTAATCGGAGCAAATGTGTTCTCCCGAAAATTTAGAAAATTGTATCCTTCTTACACTGGCATTTACTCCATTGTCTCTCTGACACCACTATTTTCTGGTCTTTTGTCCATCCACATGGACACCAGTCTATACATACTGGATTCTATATCCATCCATCCACCGTAAAGATGTACGCGGCGATCGACTAGGGTTACGAGAAACGTCTAGCCTCCCTATGGTAAGGCTTCCTCCAAAGTTTCACGCAATTGCGCTGTTCTCATCTATAGCTGCGATTTGGAACCTTTATATACTACCAGAAAAGAGATGAGACTAGAAGTGAAGGGCTCTAGCATTGATTGTAGATCCTGGCACTAGTGAACAAATTTGAGGATTTTATGCCGCTTCCCACGCGGCTACACTACTGTGAAAAAAATTGGTCGAGTTCCAAAAACATTTCCTACCCCCTTCCCCTCAACCTAAAGCGGCCGAACACGGACGCGGCTCCTTTAATCTAGTTCGGCCGTCTCCCACCGCGAGCGTCTCACGTTTGGCAGGGAAAATTCAGAAACCGCTACTAGAGGGCCAACCGTTCTTGTGTTATCAAGAATATTCACTTTCGCCGAGTGAAGAATTTGGTTAGCTCAGTACTTCTGGTCTCATCTCACTTCTGATACTACCTATTTGAGTAAGGCAAAGCAACAGGCGTATCCTTCATTTCAAACGTCAATATTTGTCAAGTCTCTCAAGAATGATTAATTGTTCTTTTTTAAAACGATGTAAATCTCAAAAAGGCGAATAACTAACGAAGAAAATGTTTAATATTAATTATATTTATTTTAGTATTTAAGACAATCTTGTTTCTTAAATCAAAATTGATATGAAGAGTTTAAAAGCAGTCTATGTGAATATCTTTGTGTGTCCGTCCGTTTTTACACTAGCGCATTGCGTTAGCAGTTCGCCTCGTGTAAAGAAATCCTACAAAACCTTAATATTTTCTTTTTTCATAATTTTAAGGTAAAATATAGATATATTTTTCGTAATTTCGATGCCTTTAGTTTTTTTGTAGTTTTAATGATTCTTTCAGTTTTGATATTCCAAGAATAATTTTTATGTTATTATACTTATATATAATACTTAAGCTATACAACAGCTCTATATAGAATAAACCTTCCTAACAGATTACAAGAACGTCAAGTCTTAAATTCTGTCGTACCAATTTAGTTTGATATGTTTAAAGGCCTAATGAACCAAAAGGTAAACAACGGGTTTGGTTTTTCGTTTATGTAATGAAGAGCCAATATCGGTTCAGATTGAGCTGAAAATTAAATACTCTTATTAATAATCAGGTGTTGATTTTAGAATAAAGCTTCATGGTGGAATTCAGATCAGTGAAAGGTCTGATCGTAATCAGGTTAGAGCTTTGAAGATTTCATACTGTTCGTGGTGCGCATTCACTTTCAGTGCGTGTAGCCACAAATAAGCTGTGCTGTTTCGTCATGTTGGCAAACTAAAGAACTTGTACTATTTATACTACATACTTTTAAAACCTAAACGTTTGGCAAAAGGATGCGTTTAAAACCTAAACGTTTGACAAAAGGATGCGTTTAAAACCTAAACGTTTGACAAAAGGATGCGTTTAGAAGCTAAACTTATAAAAGTACAGCATGTTTAAAACGTAAACGATTGAAATTATATGTATTTAAAACCGAAACGTCGGAAAGATACATGCGTGTAAAACATAAACGTTGGAAAACTACATGCGTGTAAAACATAAACGTTCTCAATCTAAACGCTTTTGAAACATAAACGTTTTCAATCTAAACGCGTTTAAAACATTAACGTTTTCAATAGAAACGCGTTTGAAACATAAACGTTTTCAATCGAAACGCGTTTGAAACATAAACGTTTTCAATCGAAACGCGTTTGAAACATAAACGTCTTCTATCTAAATGCGTTTGAAACACATACGTTTTCAATCTATGCGCGTTCGAAACGTAAATATTTTCAAACTATACGTGTTTGAAAAATAAAAATTTCAGAACTAAACGCGTATAGGCTGGGCTCGTGCTTAAAAAGGCTTAGCATTTTCCCGTTTAGGAAAACGTTTAGAATTTAAACATCGTTTTTTCTGTGTATTTTTGAGTAACTAGCGTCTTAAAGGCCGAATCAAATTAGACTAAAATGTTACGTACATGTCGGTGTAGTTACTTCGCACGTGTCTACAATTACGTTAAAGATTCGGGGGTTTAATTTGAAAATTGTTTAGTTTCATCGAAAATTGTTAATTACGTCTTGATTTCTTAGAACATTTTCATTTAGAATCCTGGTTCAAGTTTTATATTAAAATCTGTAATTAATTTTTGCAGGGATTTGGAGGTCAAATGAACCTTTTTGGACTCTGGATTGACGCGGATTTACATTGGGGTCATTCCTCTTCACAATGTATAAGGTACAACAGCGATACATTATCTATAAAGCAGAAATTTCAAATAGATTCCCTCGAGGTTTGGGGAGTTGGACCGAGAGTCCACGATGATGATAAGGTGCGTATGTGACTTGTCTATCATTTATATACCTTTTCATTTTCCATTACTTCGCTGAATTTTATTTAATAACATTTTTGTTGGTGAATTTCCGCATCGTCGTAACGTGATTTAGTTCCAGGAGTCATTGTGTTCCCAAATGTCCAAGCTTTGCGTTGGTTTGTGATCAAACCATATTGTTGTTTACGCTTAGTTGTTGCGTTTCAATGATGAAAAATGTTTATTTCTCTGATAATATTTCGTTAACGCGGCGTATTGTGAATATAGGAGCGAAAAAGAAGCATTCTTGACACTGACGAAGAGTCGAAGCTGATGTTGACAATGATAAACAGATTTGGTATCGGAGACAATTTGCGGGAAAAGGGCCCTGACGAGAACTACGAACAGAAATCGTTGCCATTGCCTATTCATCTATTAAATAATAAATAAAATTTTATATTGCAGAATTTGATGAAAACATTTGTACGTAAAAGTGTTTTCTTCGGAAAACCTTGGTAATGTATAGTAGTTGTTTCTGTTAAACTTTTGTAAAAGGCTCACTGTTTAATAAAGTTGTTATATTGGCGCGTATAACATCAATGCAACTTCAGACGAAAGACAACGCATTCCAATAGCGCTACTATAGGGCTGAATCCTAAAATCATGGCACATAACGTAAAGATACTTTTAACGTCTTGAAATAGTATTGGTTGACAATCGGTGTCAGTCGGTGAATAAGGTAAAGGATCAAACTTCATTCCTAAACGGTTTTCTATGTCATTCATCCAAACAGAAAATTGCAAAGTTTCGAAAAATGCTCTTAGTCTACGGGTCAGACGTTGAAAACGTAATTTAATTAAAAACATATTGACGTGGTGTAGTGGTCTCTATTTGGTTAAAGGTTTCTAGGTCTATTAGCACATAGTCAACTTACCCTCGATTAATATACTTGAGAGCTTGGGGATTAATTTTTTTGGAAATATAGAACACGAGGGGCTTGGGAAGAAATTTTTCGTAACCCATGTAGTACTGGTCGTATATGGCGACTTTACCATTCTTTACAAAGTGTTCCATCAGGATTACCGAGTGCTTAAATTCCCAAATGGTGACTGCTTTACCAGCTCGGTAAAAAGCTGATAACTCGGTCTTGGAGTATTTATTTGCCATCTGCTTAGTACGATTACATAACTGAGCAAATTCCTCCACTTGCTATTAATAATAATTTTAAAAATAAACAAAACTTTGGTCATTAAAGGGATGTGCAATATGTAACGTAGGAGGAGGGGGCGGGGCCTATTTTCCATCAAATAGAGCTCAACTGAGCATACGTAATTCAAAATGAATTGGAGCTCCATTAAATATGGTTAATATACTGACCGTTAGACAAATTTGGTTCAGTACTGGACTTGGCATATTTATAAGTAATTTTGGTATGCGAAGAATATCGGTTACGAAGTTGATATTGAGGCGCTCGTGAGTCGTGTACTTGGCTTTCATAAAACCGCCAAACAAGTTGATAAAAATCAGAAGTTCCAGGAACCATAGTCCATTGCTCAAACGAATTGCGGCTAAGGCTTTGACGGGAATACCTAGTTTTTACAAATAAAATTTTTAACTATACATGTTTTTTCTGTACATTTTTTGGATATAAAATATCTCGCTTACTTTGTCCCAATATGGCCTCGTATTGACGAATTAACTTATCTAGAACATTCTGGGTGAGGTCTTTCTTAATGCCACTTAAACGTTCTTCAATAATGTCCACTAGTATAAGCAGCAACATAACGCAAATAATGCACATCCAAATCTATAGGGCGAGTCTTATATTTACTTTGCACTTTTTAAATACAATTTTTCACTTATTATTTTTGTCAATTCAATTATTTGAATTTTTGACTTACGCCTGGCGAAACGCTGAGTAATTCACGAAACTCGGAATCTAATTTTGCAGCAGCCGTTGCATTCTACCTTGACGTTATCACGTAGTGAGTAACAGACATGGGCGAACCCTCTGCCTCTCCCACTCCCACTCCTCAAAGTTTTTTAGCGGGGAACGAGTAGCTCACTCCAACTGATTTTCCATAGTAGGCCTTTCCAGTAAACCTCGCTCCTTTCCTAAACAAAACATCACTGTAACTTTTCACTCCTCTCACTGCTCATTTTATCTCGTAGTTTTAATAAACCTCCTCTCATCTCAATTAGGATAAAAATTAAAATGTTTCACTCCTCTCACTGCTCATTTTCTCTCGTAGTTTTATTAAACCTCCTCTCATTTCAATTAAGACAAAATTAAAAGTTTTCCACTCCTCTCACTACTCGTTACTAAACCTCCTCTCATCTCATTCTCAATTAAGATAAATTACCATTAAGATAAATTCGATTAAAACCTAGGCCCAGCAAAACTTCCGTGTCACTGCATTAATTATGGCAACACTTATTGCAACATATGCCTTTGAGCTTCATTAGTTGTTGAATCAAAATAAGACTTGTAGTGTAAAGCCCGACTACCTATTTTGTCCAGAAACTTCCGGAAAGCAGTGATTCTTGAACGATAAGCCTGAAGACGAAGCCGCTGGAGTTCTACCTTAGTTTTGATAAGGTCCTACACTAAAGCAAACTTTGTTTCTCGATTTATTTTCTAATTTTGGCATTTTAAACTAAGTTTAATAAGTATCACCCAATAAAACACAGCTCGTCAAGGCACACCACTGGTGAGAGAAGCGGAAACTGTCAGTGTCAAAATTTTCTGCAGCTTAACTCTCACACTTCGTTTATTCTATTGAATCTTGTGTACCAGCGTTTCCCACACTACCAGCCTAGCAACGTTCCTCGAACATTATCAAAGTTTTGGTTCAGCCAATAAGCATTCGTATTTCACTAGGCTACGTGACTGTAGCCTGTCAAATACAATTTGTGTTTACAGCATGTTCAAAGCTAGAGAGCCTTGTCTCCACCTCTATGAATCACTAACCTTCGCCTTGGCTTAACAATATACCCCCGTTACTATTTCAAAGCACAGTAAGGTTTCTTTATTTCCCTCCCTTGTCTCCCTAACCCCACCCAGAAACAGTGGATAGTTTTTGATTTTCTCTCCTCTCCAAAAGCATGAAAGAAGGAGAGAACCCCCTCTCCCAAAACATTTTTCGTCCCACTCACCTCTCACACTCACGAGCCATTGCTAAACGTTTGGTTTTCAAACTCACCCCCTTTTACACCCCTTTTACGCCGCCCGTAGAAACTCGCGCTCTTTTAAAATTTGTATTTTGAATTGGCCAAGAGGTTCACTCCAATGTTTCATGATATTAAATCGTGGCACTCATTTTCTTGCCTTTTTTTTTGTTAGAGGCCTACCACTCCCACTCACCCTCCACTCACAATAGTATAATTTCTGATTCTCTCCTCTCAAAACGCTCATTTCGCTCCAAAAGGAGAGGAGAGCGCCCATGTCTGGTGAGTAAACATTAATGGCGCTGTCACACTGGCATGGAATTTTCGCATGTTTTCTAATGTCGGTATGTTTGAGTAAAGCGAAATATCCGCAAACTAGATTGAAACTTGGTCATATAAAAGTGAGCAAGGCTGCTCTCAGCAACAGGTAGGCCCGTTAACCTTTCCCTTACCGTCTTCAAAGGGGTCATGGTATGGGGATGCGGATCAAACTTCATAAAATTAAATCTAAATTTGATATTGATTAGGTTAAAATTATTTTTACAATGAATTAGATGGAATATATACTGTAAAACGTTGGTATTTTCAAATATGTAGTAAAATAATCTGTCGGTCGAACTAAAATGGCTCTTCCATGGTTCCTTCTTAAAGGGATTAGAAAGTATTTAAAAAAGTCATATATTATTATTAGCAGGGATAGATTTAATTTTAGAAGCAGGAATGGAGAACAGAGTAATCTGGGCGCGCGTCAAAGTCCCGGACCCCTTCCACGGGACGGTGGGGGGATATGAAAGTAGAGGCGGGTCATAGCGACAGAGATAAAAAGGAATAACGTATTTTTCGCCAACCCCATCAGCAACGTCATCAAAACATAGTTTAAGTGAGCCAAGAAGACAATTTAAACTCTTCGTTACGTGTTGGAGGGAAGGGCTCTATACTGGGCTACGAGTCGGACTGAAGTAAATACTAACCGTTCTCCATTCCTACTTCTAAAATTAAATCTATCCCTGGTTTGGGTAATGGTTTTTAGGCTATCTACCTAAAATAAATCCAAGCTAATTTACTACTAACAATTTACTTTCTTATTACGTACCGACATATGGAGCACGGTTAAATTGTAATATTGTTCTGATGCGTTACTCATTTTGACTCGGTATAATCAAAAATAAATAGGGGAAAGTGTCGGACTGTCATATTTTCCTGCCTTTGCCTTAGCTTGACATGCATTTCGAGACGCTCAATCGCGCGAGATGTGTTTAAAATGGTATCAGCCAATGAGATTTGTAGTTGATGATGTCATTCTTCCCGAAAATAACGCTCATACGCCACCAAACGGGAGAATTTGGCATAGGCGTATCTCAAGGAAGAGTCATAACCTCGGACCTCCACGCTCTGTTCTACTCTCTTTAGTGTTATTTTCGCGTTTGAACGAGGTTAAAGTTTGTTTAAAACGTTAGCACGCCAAAATTAAATTAAAAATGCAGCAGATGTTCTTGAAATCATCATTTAATTAAAAAATGCATCGTTAAAATGCTTTAGAATTGCGTTTAAACTTAGGCCCTGGGTTGTCATTATAAGCTAAAACGTTTTTCTATTAGTAAATAACATCAATATTAGCAATCTAAATTAATTCAATCACGTACATCTTGAAATTAAATTGTGGCGATAAACTGCAGTGGCCACGGTTAGCCTCAGTCAAAAGCAGTAAATGTAAAATAAAACCGCCCTATTTCTTAACGCGCAATATCACAAATTATCTTTGGTACGTGGTGAATAGGCGAAGGGGATGAAACAGATTTCGCGAGTATGCATTCACCCCTCCAAATGCATGTCACAGACGAAGGAGAGAGTCCGACACTTCCCCCTATTTATTTTTGGTATAATGGTATTCAAAGTAATGCCGACAATAGCTGCTTTTTCTTGATTAAGAATGGATCTATGCCCAACTTACGGTGAACAACGAAAAAATTACTATTACAATCTCTAACGTATCGATAAGTTTTTATTCTCGAGTTAAAGTACATCGCTTCCAAAATGGACTTATACTATAGTTTTCTTTAGCAATTCAACTATTACAAACTTTGAAATTCGCGCCAAAATCACACTACTACTTCTCGGGACCTCTAAACTTTTAAATATAAGTCCAATTTTGCATTGCTACGATTTATACCTACTATTGAAAAATCGATTTAACAATGTTCGAAAACAAGTTATCTTTGTTGTTGACTCTAATCTGCATTATAAGAAAAGCAACATTAAACAAAAATTGGTAATACCCGATATAAATTGAAAATTCGAAACGCTTCGTTTGTCATTGATAGGTGTCAAAAGTTAAAATTGCATGAAACTATAAATAAAACCAGGAACATAAACAGCTACTAGGAATCATAGTGCCACCATTTATCCCATTTTTATTTCTAAGCGGGTTTTGTGGGCCGGGCTTGAGAACGTACTATTCGTTACGCCTCATAATTCATTGGTTGGTAGCAAAGTGAGGTCAGGCGGGCGCAAATTGCAACGCGCAACGAGATATTTAGTTACGATGTAAAATTCGTCATATATAATGAATATTCCCACAAAATCCACCTAGATACGTTGAGAAATGAGCTACGCAATGATTCCTATTAGTTGTATGCATTCCAGATAAAACGAAGGAGAAATAACTCGATTAATGTTTAAAACTTTTGGATATAAAATGACTCTTAATCTATTGTCTGATTGCCAAATATGAAACAATATTATGAAGTTCGAAAATAGAGTGATTGTATTTTCAATTCTCGTGTTCACGAGGGCGCGGGTCATTTAACGTCGCATCTATTAAAATGTATTTTACCAAAAATAATATAGGCCTAATTGCCATAAGTTTATTAATTATAACTGTCTTTAAAAACAAAAACGAGAAACTGCTGATATTGAGGGTAGGTCTAAATAATTGGGCCAAAAATTTGCAACTTCGTCCCTTTATTTTCATTTCTAGCCGAAGGCGCCGGTTTTATTTCCACTATGGCATTTTCCGCATCCAACACTCCATTAGGGCTTGCTCCTAAGAATCCATTTTCCAAATCTATGAAAAGGCCGCTATTAAGAGCTTCTTTTTTAAACTCCATCTGAAATCGGTGAAACGCTACGGACTCATTTTTCTTCCTGTATTCGGTACTGGGGGTGCGAAACACTGTTTTATAAAGAAGTTGTTTCACAAGAGCGTGACAGGATGTTTTAGTCATTCGTTTGACAACCTTTCCGAAGTTAGAGGTTGTGAGTCGGTGATGTTTGTTGCCATCGTAAATCGGGTTACCATGTTGACCACGTGACTGATTTTCAATATTGTCTCTTTGCTCTTTGGTTACCTGCAGACTTTTCAAATGACTTTCACCAGCAGCTTTTAGTTGCTCCTGGGTCAGTGGAATTTGTTCGGCGAGCGGTTCGTAGTCGCTGTTTATCGGCGGTAGCTTCGATTTTGTTTGAGTACTTTATGAGCGGGTTTAGCGAACAAACGCTTCGAAGTTGCAACATTTCTTTTTCTACTCCTCTCGATATGACGCTTGAAATATATTCCTGGACTTTTTCCCGCCGAGAACCTTTTGTACGGCGACCTGTGAAAGCTAGAGTCTCCTTTCTGGTACAATAGTCCGGAAACGTTTACTCGCCTATTCCAGCCCCCTTTCTGTGAATAGTTAATTCTCTTACCCCAATAAACTTAGCAATTTGACGCATGAACAACTCGGCACGATTGCCGCCGTATTCTGCAGGCTTAGCCTTCCGCGCCCACTTGGATTCTCGTCGCTCATTGGTCCAGAGAGAACTGGATTCTGGCTTTTGATTGGCGGCTTAGGTTTCGAGGCGAAATTGGATTCTGGGCTGAGATTGGATGTCCATGCAAGCAAGGAAAGATAGTGGTTCAGTTCAGTTAGCTTTTCAATTGACACTGAACGTACGGTGTAATGTCACTAATTTGCGTCGGTTATCGTCAAAGGTCAGTGGAATAACCTTTAACCTCTATGTTTAGGTTCTTCACGCCATCTATTTCGTGAACCTTCAAACAGCAGACTATTTTCCCCAATTCCCACATGTTTAGGGTTAGTGTACTGTATCTCGGTAACATGACTCTGGAATGGAAGTTTATTCAAGTATTTAATGTGTAACGATATTGTACTTTATGGTAGACGAAGTATAATTTTACATTTAAATAATGTAACTTCACAATCTTTACTAAAATATAGCATTGTAACAGGGGTTAGATCAGGTCGTCAAAAACCTTGTAGCAGAGGTGTTTTATCATTGAAAGGGGCGTGTGTAGCTGCACCATGCAAGGCTAAGATATATTGTGCGCAATACACTGGTTAGGCTTTGGAGAGCCTATTTGTCTTTATGAAGAAGAAAGATTCCAATTCACAGAAATTGAAGACAGAAGTGTTCTGATATAGCATTCGGGTTCACGGGTAGAATGTATCATGTCACCAAGTAATAAGCTGAGAAAAACGAGCGTAAAAACGCTGCTGTAGGTTGAAGAAGCCTAAAACAATAGATTTTCGGTTATAATTCCCGGGTTTAATCTTGGCATTTCTAATTCTGTTAGTCCTGGATGAGTACTAATTGTTGGTATCGAGTACCTCGATCGAATATCAATACAGGTACTTGTACCAATAATAAGTGATACATATCGTGAAGATTACCAATTACATGAATGACATTCGACATATAAATGCTCGAACGAAAGGACACCATTAAGACTTCACCCTGTTTCGATAGTGTCGCACACTCTATGGTATAACCTTGAATGAAACGTATCTTATTGATTGCATTCAACCTATTTTGGCATTTCAACTAACGTTGTAGCTTCTCCAGTTTCACATATAAAGACAACACACTTCTATATTAGGCAAACTTACACTCTACACTTAAATCTAAGATCTGCCTAAATGGTCAATTAGGCAAACGAAAAACTCGAAACAGGAAGCTTCTTGTAATATGTCGACTTCAATCAGTTTTATTCATACTTTCTACCAAAAATCTAATTTAAAATTATAATTATAATAAATTTATACAAAACGATATTTCAGAACATATCTCTTCATTTTGTCCAGTTTATGAAGAAACGTTGTCGCTACTCTCATGACAAGAGAGAAAATTTTTGCAGTTGTCATATAATTGCTTATTTATAACATTTTACATCCAAATGTACCTTCAAACATTGTCTCTTATCTTTTACACAAGCAGGCTGATGTTACTTCATTTGAGGTGACATTAAGTAGCAGCAAATCCTGTATATAGATAGATTACACTGTAAAAAATTGATTACGCGAGTGTTTGTTTTGGTATTTAATTTATAATTCTGTAAAATTTCTTGTTATGTATCTCAAATTTCATGTTAATTCTTTCCAATATTCATGTTTAACCTAATTTAATTCCTTTTAAAAATTCCTTCAATATTCCTAAGTAAAACTCTGAATTCATGCTTTCTTTATACTTAAAACCGAAAATATCTCCGAAGAGAACCAAAGGGTTAAAAACCCCGGGAAAGCCCCTCCGTAAGCTGGTGGAAGAGAGTCTCTTTGACCACACCTGCATGGGCCTCTTTCACCAGCCCAAGGAGCGAGCTTCAAAAAGAAAAATACCAACAAATAAAAAAAATCAGATAACGCATTACCAGCGACTCGAAAGGTCCACCAAACAGACCTCTCTCTGCCGTAGCAGAATTTAAAATCTACCAAGACCAACCAACCCCTAGAAACTTGTAATTGTCTATTTTGTCTATTTTAATTAAACAGTTTTTTTACAATTTAAATCTATTCGCAATTCCTTATAAGGCCGCTATTAATCATCCCAACAGTTATAGTAACTGTTTCAGTCCGGATATTATAACTTACACCAGCTCTCCCCTAAAAGAACTCTAAACAAAGGATTTCGTTACCCTACCGGTGCGGATATTCTACATGGTGCCGAAACCCGGGATTATTAACACCTTAGATTTAAACGGTAAACTCGTAACCGCGTAAATATGTCGGACCCAATAGACAATACCTTGAACCCTTCCGGAACCAACCAACGTAACCAAACCAAAAGGACCACCCAAACTGCACAAAATGCCGCCAATAACACGGTACCACCGGCATTACCAACCAAGTCAACGACCAAGGACTTTAAACTCGCTCGAGCTGCCCAAAAAAGCGCTCGAAATGCCGCCAAAAGAAAAATGGATACCTTAGCAAACCTGCTTAACGACACCACCCTCAACGAAGAGGATCTAGAGGACACCCTCACCATTTTAAACCAAAAAGAAGAAGACCTAATCCAAGCAGATGCCAAACTTCTCGACCTAATCGACGATGAGACCGCGCTGGAAAAGGAGTCCGACGACGCCATCACGCTTCGAGAAAACCTCTCGTCAATAAAACTCAAGGCGACGAGAGCCCTCCAAAGGGCACACCAATCAACGGGACGCAACCAAACTCAACGGCGTCAAACTACAGTGGATCGACCGTAGTCACCGGCATCAACCCACCAGGACCAGCACCAAAAAGTCACCCAAAATTACCACAAATCAACATTCCAATGTTTTCCGGAGACCGTTCCCAGTGGAACAGCTTCTGGAGCCGATTCACCGCAGTCATCGAAAACCAAGGATTCACGAAAGTAGAAAAATTTATATATCTTGTTGGTTATTTACAAGGCGAAGCCCTTCAGGCTGTTAAAGGTTATGACGAAGTTGATGCATCATACGACGAGGCTGTAATAACTCTCAAAAAGAGATATGATTGTAAAGATTTCGCGATGCATTCGCATATTCAAAATTTAATGAACATACAGCCCGTCCTTAGTTCCAAAGACCTTAAATCACTTCGTCATCTCCTAGACACGTGTGAAATTAGTATAAGAAGTTTGAAGGGATTGGGTTACGAAACGAAAGACAAAGCCTCGTTTATTAGCCCCGCCCTACTAAGGTGTTTGCCCGATGATATAAGAACAGAATGTTGCTTAAAAAGAAAACCCGGGTCAGATTGGGACGCCGAGGAATTGTTAGAATTCCTCAGGGAACAAATTGAATGCAGAGAAATGTCTCAAATGCTAAACGCAGGTGCAACCAATAATGTAGTAAGATTAGAAAATTACCAAGAAAAACCAAAATTTAAATTTAGAGCTGAAAATAGCCGCCCTAGAGCGTCAGCTTCCCAATTAGCTACTGTTATAGCCCCAACCACAGCACCCGAAAATAGCTTCTGCCTCTTTTGTAAAATCGCTGGTCACAAAACCATTAATTGCGAGAACCATACCCTAGAAGAAAAGAGAACCGTAGTTAGAGAGAGCGGCAGGTGTTACCTATGCCTTCGCTTTGGGCACGATACGAGACAATGTAGGTCAAGATTTAGAACCTGCAAAAATTGTCCAAAAAGACACAATTTCGCCATGTGCGAGGGAAATCCCGCACACAAAAAATCAAATAGCAACCCTGATAACCAGGCGGAATCAGTTACCATGGCAATGGCGCCAATAAAATCCCCTTCCGAAAATATTATGCTCCAAAGAGCGGTGGCTGTAGCCAAAAATCCCGTTCAACCCCAAAACTACCACCTAGCTAAATGTTTTCTAGATGGGGGGAGTCAAGGTTCCTTTATAAGAGAAGAACTCGCAAAAAAGTTGAAACTACCAATAGTAGGGGATCAAGACCTCGATGTTTTTAGCTTTGGAAACAGTAATCCCCACAAAGAAAAACTTAAAAGGGTTAAAGTCACGCTCCAGAATAGGGAAAACCCTAGTCAAACCATAGAAATCATAGCTATAGTGCAAAAGTTTTTAACCTACGACTTCACTAAATCTAGTGACGTAAAAATCCACGAGGTATTAGAATCAAAAGGTATCAAATAAGCTGATGATTCAGACCAAATTTCCAACCTTGAAAACCCCGAAATAGATATATTAATTGGGGCGGATTTTTACTGGGCTATTGTTAGCGGAAAAACCGAAAGACTAGGACCAAGAACGGTAGCTCTAGAAACAACATTGGGATGGTGTCTTAGCGGGCCCGAGAAAAACAGTAACATTGTAAATTCAACCCAATCGGTAGCCACTATGTTACTTAGCCTAGGACAAAGGCGCGTTAATGATACGCTAAAAACCTTCTTTGACTTAGAAAGCCTAGGCATAAATAGTTCCGAGATCGAGGAAAACCCAAACGATAAGGCTTTAACCACATACTTTGAAGATGTAGAGTTTGACCCAGAACAGGGACGCTATAGCGTCAAATTCCCCTGGCAAGTTAGCAAATCCGTCCTACCGGACAATTACCAAGTTGCCCTAAAAAGAATGCAAGGCTTAGAAAAAAGATTTCAAAAGGACCCAGATTACTATCAAAAATACAAGGGTGTAATTCAAGAGCAGTTGGACACGGGGGTGGCAGAAAAGATTCCTATAGAGCAATCGAAAATTTCCATAGCAGGAACCTACTACATTCCTCACCAGGGGGTGGTAAGAGATCACGTAGAAACCACAAAACTACGTGTGGTATTTGATGCGTCATCGCACGCGTACGGTAAACTTTCCCTTAACGATTGCCTTCTCCCTGGGCCAAACTTGAACCCTCACCTACTAAGCCTATTGTTAAGATTTAGGTACAATCAAGTTGCTATCATAGCAGATATCGAAAAAGCTTTTCTGCAGGTGGCTCTCCACGCCTCAGATAAAGATTCGGTTCGTTTTCTGTGGATTCAGGAGCATGACAAAGGCAATATTATTCCTGGCCAGTATGACAAAGGCAATATTATTCCTGGCCAGTATGACGTCCTTAGAATGACACGTGTTCCCTTCGGGGTTACCTCCAGTCCTTTTTTGTTGGCATGCACCATCAAATACCACGCCCAACAAACCAAAGAAATTCCAGATATAGTCAGGCAAATAGTAAATAACGATATTTATGTAGATGACCTCACAACCGGGGGTAAAAATGTCCAACAGGGGTATGAAATTTCCATGGGCACCTCTCAGTTAGTGAAAGGAGCTGGGATGAAATTGAGAAAATGGTGTACAAACTCTTTAGAATTGCGAAAAATGTGGGCCTCCCATGATGAAGAAGAGAAAAACAAGTTGTTTGAACAAGAGACAGAGATAGTAGAATCCAAAGTGCTAGGTGTCAGGTGGGACCCAAACAATGACAATTTTACCTTCGACCTATCAAAACTGGCAAAGGCCGGGAAAACGGGCAAAGCTACCAAAAGACAAGTCCTAAGCCTAGTAGCTCAAATTTTTGACCCCTTGGGTCTTTTGTCAGCATACACAATCAGGGCGAAAATGCTTTTACAAATTTTATGGCAGTCAAAGGAGGATTGGGATAAAGAGCTCCCCCATGAAACTAAACAGATATTTGAAACTTGGGTTAACGAACTATCTCTAATTGAAAACATACAAAATTGTTAGGCACTACTTCTACACAACCAATGATGAAATCACCGAATTAGAGCTTCATTGTTTCTGTGATTCCAGCATGAAAGCCTACGCCACACTTGTATACGTTAGGTTCAAGACCATAAATAACCAAGTTGGGGTTGCCTTAGTTACCGCAAAAGCACGCGTAGCCCCTTTAAAAGACCTCAGTTTACCAAGGTTAGAGTTGATGGGATGCCTTTTGGGCGCCCGGCTCACAAACAATGTCAAAGAAACTTTCCAAGAGAAGTTAGTTGCAATTACCTATTGGACTGACTCCATGATCGCTCTAGCCTGGGTAACCGGTAACACCAACCAATGGAAACCATTTGTTTCAAATCGCGTCACCGAAATACAAAAATTAACCCAAAAAGATAATTGGTATCATTGCCCCGGAATTTGCAACCCCGCAGACTTACCAACCAGGGGAATAAAGGCAGGGGATTTGAAAAACAGTAGTCTATGGTGGCAAGGGCCAGCTTGGCTTAAACAACCGAAGGAAAACTGGCCAAAAACCGCACAACGAGATATAGATGTAGAGTCCATAGAGAAAGAAAGGAGGAAAATTACCTTAGCCGTTAAAGTAACTGAAAAATACGGCGTCCAAAATTTAATTGACCTAAACAATCACCACAACCTAAATAAAGTTTTGCGCATCACCGCCTACCTCTTCCGTTTTATAAACAACGCCAAAGGCTTGAGAAAAGAAACAGGACCAATAAACGCGGAAGAATTAATAAAATCAGAAAAGATTTGGATTAAATCAGTTCAGTTAGATGAGTTTGGACCTGAATTGAGATCATTAAAAATGGGGGAAGAAATTAATACCAATTCCAAAATAGCTTCCCTACGACCAATCCTTAACGAATCAGGTTTAATTTGTGCTGGCGGACGACTAGAAAAGTCATCATTATCCTACGCGGAGAAATACCCCGTTATTATGACCAAAAACCAAAGGCTAGCAAAACTCATTGTTATCAGAAGCCATTCCCAAATTTTCCACGGGGGGATAAATGACACTGTCGCCCAAGTCAGGGAACGTTACTGGATTCCAGCAGTAAGACAATTGGCCAAGACCATAGTAAAAGATTGCGTCACTTGTAAAAGATTCCGAGCTAAGTTGGGTGAAATGCCAACCGCTCCCTTACCAAAGGACCGAATAGAAGAGTCCCTACCCTTCTCAATTCTTGGGATTGATTTTGCAGGACCATTGATAGCGAAAGTTAATAACAAAGAGCAGAAAACCTATATTTGTTTAGCCACCTGCGCTGTAACGCAAGCAATTCATCTTGAACTTGTACCCTCGCTTAGCACAGAGGACTTTCTCTTGGCCTTCAGGCGAATAATAGCTAGGAGGGGGGTGCCGTCTGTTGTCTACACAGACAACGCAAAAACCTTTAAAAAAGCTCATTCAGACCTTAAAACCATTTGGCAAACCCTTAACCAGTCAAAATTAAAAGAATTTTTTGGAAACCACACTATTCAGTGGAAATTTATTATTGAACGTGCCGCTTGGTATGGGGGCTGGTGGGAACGGCTAGTCCGGTCCACCAAAACCTGTCTCAAGAAATGCATAAGCAGAGCTTCTCTAACCTACCACGAATTAGAAACGATTCTAATCGAAACCGAGGCTTTAATCAATTCAAGACCCATTACCTATTCTTACAACGATATAAATGAACCCACTCCACTCTCGCCATCCGAATTTCTAACGGGGCGTAGATTAATGTCATTACCTCCAATAACTTGTAAAAAACCAAACAATTCCAAAAACACGCCTTGAGATAACCAAAAGATTAAAGTATCGCGAGCATTTAATTGAAAAAATTTGGAAACGATGGAGACATGATTACCTAATGGAACTGCGTTCCGCCCACCACGCGAAAACCGCGAAAAATCAATCCGTATTTAATATCGGAGACGTGGTATTAATCCACGAAGACAAAGTGCCAAGGCACATGTGGAACCTTGGTTTAATAAAAGAAGTGATAATAGGGCGGGACGGTAAAATAAGATCATGTCTCGTCAAAACCACAAACGGAAATTGCATCAGGCGCACCATACAGCACCTGTGCAATTTAGAAATTAACGATTAGTAGGAGCGCGTAAACCCTTGGTAATATTTGACCTCTACCGTTATGTCATATATTACCGGGGGGAGTGTAAAAAATTGATTACGCGAGTGTTTGTTTTGGTATTTAATTTATAATTCTGTAAAATTTCTTGTTATGTATTTCAAATTTCATGTTAATTCTTTCCAATATTCATGTTTAACCTAATTTAATTCCTTTTAAAAATTCCTTCAATATTCCTAAGTAAAACTCTAAATTCATGCTTTCTTTATACTTAAAACCGAAAATATCTCCGAAGAGAACCAAAGGGTTAAAAACCCCGGGAAAGCCCCTCCGTAAGCTGGTGGAAGAGAGTCTCTTTGACCACACCTGCATGGGCCTCTTTCACCAGCCCAAGGAGCGAGCTTCAAAAAGAAAAATACCAACAAATAAAAAAAATCAGATAACGCATTACCAGCGACTCGAAAGGTCCACCAAACAGACCTCTCTCTGCCGTAGCAGAATTTAAAATCTACCAAGACCAACCAACCCCTAGAAACTTGTAATTGTCTATTTTGTCTATTTTAATTAAACAGTTTTTTTACAATTTAAATCTATTCGCAATTCCTTATAAGACCGCTATTAATCATCCCAACAGTTATAGTAACTGTTTCAGTCCGGATATTATAACTTACACCAGCTCTCCCCTAAAAGAACTCTAAACAAAGGATTTCGTTACCCTACCGGTGCGGATATTCTACATACACAAATGGAGCATTAATGAAACTTACACCAGAAGGCCGGGCTGCATGGAGGACAAAAAGAGACGGGTTTCTTTCCTCCTGGTGTAAATGGTATGATTCCTCCAGATGTGCAAATCCTGTATATTAAGATCAAACTTTTGTGAAGCCTTAAAACATAATTAAATTTTTGTAATATTTTCTAAATAAAGTGGCAAATATATGGTATTTGATGTTAATTAATTTCAAGTTTGTATTATAGATTGAAGCGTGGACGTCATCAATATTGACTGTAGTAGCCCATTCGTGTGACACTGTCAATTATACCACTGTTTTATCCTAAATCTTTAGCACAACAAAACTCATTCACATTTATATTTTTAGACACTTTAGTAACCATATTTACCGGTTGAACGTACTGCAACATTTATTTTTAAACCTATCTATCATAATTTCTTTCTGGTTATTTTACATGTTATGAAGATCAAGGTTTGGGGTTCATATCTCCGTAATGCAAAGTTGTAGACCCCATCTTCTTTGACAATTTTCACTCAGTTTGACCCAAGAACAAGCCCTCTAATTTATGACTTATTAATTAGAAACACCCTGTTTATCATTTAGTTTGTTATGAAAAGAAAACCTTATCTAGCGTTGTCCAAAACCAGCCGTATTCCCCAAAGCGAAATCCATTCGCTCCCGAAAAGCTTCATATGTTTCATGAATAACAGGGAGCATTAGTTTAAGGGCACAGGAACTGGTTGTTGGAACGCTGCTTGCCTTTTTTCTCTTCTTGAGAGTCGTCTAAAGGATGAAGAAACCCAATAGAGGGGCAAACGTCAAAGCCCAAAGGTGGTATTGCTTCTGCTCCCGTTGCAAAAACCATGATGTCTTTCACGGTTTATTTCTGTTAGTCCATCTTCGCATTCAATAACGTAGTCATGAAAGAACTGCAAAATCTTGCATTCTAAGTCGAATTTCTTCGTGAATTCTTTTCTTTTAAGCTTGTTTCCCAGGATTTTTTGGGCTTGACTATTTCCTTTGTAACTTTTGAAATTATTAACCGATTTGTAATTGTTTTCCTCATGGCCTTAGAAATTAATGCAATCTAAGCTTGTTCTACTAAGGGACAATTTTATCGTACAGCATTTTGTGGTTTTTAATGTCTTACTGTCGCCCCAATGTGGCTAGCGCATCCATTTCTGCTTTACCTTTTTCTTGATATCCTAACCTTTCGAAAATGGCCTCATTTGCCAAATAGAAACAAAATGGCGACCGAATTAAAACGGCTAGAAACCTTTGAGCGGGACTGTACCTACCGATGCTGCGACCCTCCTGCCCTACTCTACTTTTGATATTGGACTATATTTAGGTTGCACCAGGGGAGTTACAAATTCCTTTCCCCTGAAGAACAGAAATCGCTGTCATGCACCACAGCCATTAGGCTTAAACTGCACTACTAAAGCTGAAACCAAATTGAATATTTTATTCGTAGCTCTCGGAGCGCTCATATGGAGCAATTACAATCAATGTTTCAATCAAATACTCCCAATTTTGCATTACATATTCATACTCATCAGCTTTCCCAGTTCCCTAAAACCAAGTATAGAATCATTTCGGTATTTGGAAGGGCATTAGTTGCGTTTAATTTGAGTATTTACGATACCTGACGTCACGACTCTCAAACATTATCCGGTTTACTTCCCCCATTTTGTCAGCCACCCTCTCACATAGTCATCACCAGAGAGAATTAAGTCGGAGCGGAGCTGGCTATAGGTCAGAGAATGTCACTATGTAAATAAGCTCTAGACCGTAACAGCCTGGCCTGTTACGCCCCAATAGCTTGAAGAGTAGCTACATCTCATTTAGCACTTGTAACAATAACATGCAAAGCATGAAGTTATTCCCTTCATCCAATAGTATTTTCAAATATTTTTATATATGGCTGGTAGTTCCCCGCGTGTGAGGCTGGTTACTTTCCCCAACCCGTGCGCGTCATCGGGATAACCAATTCCCAAAAACTCTCTCCGCGTGTGCTTCGTGAACTCGAAGATGAACTCTTTTCAAGAGCCCTTCACGAACTTTGAAGACCCCGTAGCTTCTGGTGAGAAGGTATAAAAAGACGGCGCCTTCTATTATTCTCTCTCTCGTTGCCTATCTGCGAGGCCGGACTCTGCCCGACTTGTCCTAGGACCAGCCCGAACCACGTTACCAGGCCTAAACCAGGATGGACCTTAGGACCGAACTTTAACCGGCCGAACTTTTATCTTTTGCTTCGGATCCGCGCCCATGACGAACTTCACAGTACCGTAAAAACTATTTATTTTATAAAAGAGCTCTCGCGAAATCATGCGCGCCAATAAGGAAATAACCAGCCCACCAATTTTTATTAAGTACTTTTTATCATGAACTGTTGTTTAACCTTATTACCTTTTAAATTACCTACTAAATAAATCTTAATGTTAATTTTAATTATGCCGACAGTCCATTTTAATTTAATCCCCATAGACAAAACGAACCTATTTCATTACATATTATTATTCACTTAAGTTATCTATAAAATCTGTCGCACACTGTCATATTGCTTCCACTCCCTACTTAATTCTCTCTGGCATCACGGATAAGCATTCATTATTCTACGATTCGACTCCATTACGTAATAGATAATTTTCTTACACTCTTGTTGATCTTCTTTTGGCAACCGGAAACTGAGGTGCATTGTAACTTGGTATTGCCCTTGGATGTGCTGCATTTGGTCTAAAAAGCTAGACAAATTCGCTAGACAAAAGGTTTCTTTGGGAATAACTTTGAAGAAGGTCCGACTTGTCTGTGGAACCGAGAAAAAAGGCCGTAGTGAAAAGTAATCGCCGTTACGTAGCAGTTAGGATCGAATTTAATTAGTCTCGTCTCTTCGCAAAATGCCAGTGTATTCAAACCAGGGCAAATTGAACATGATGTTTACGAGGATTACCCAAGACGGCAAAAACCTTTGCGTGAACTAATTGAAGCCGATCCATTATTTTTTAGAAAGGTACTGTTCTCTGACGAGGCTATTTAAGGATGGCACCTTAAACCTTCATAACGTGCATTTTTGGGAGGGCATTCTTGGAAACCAAATTATCGGACCCTTTTTCTTGATAAGAAAATCTCTGAAGGCATTTAATTGGACTTCCTGCGTCATGAGTTCGTTGCTTGAAAAGTTATTGCAAGACATGGGCAGATGAAGAGTGCCTGTACCACAATGGTAATTACATTGAACATTTACGTTGACCAAACAGATAAGAGGTTGCAATTTGAGGCCCAAATTCCAAGACTAATCGCAAGACTGTGCTTTAAAATTTTCTGTTGCTCCCCCCACTTGACTGGTATGCTAGGTGATATTTCAGTAGAAGAAAATTTATTGAATTGGGGATAGCGATGTAGCTTAGTTATGGACTAGACGCCCTTGATTTATTGGCAACATTATTGAATGTTGCCAGATTAAATTGTTGCTGGTGATTTTGCGAACTATGTTAATGATATATCAAAATTTAAATGGAAAAGTTTCATTTTGACACATTCCTTACCCTAAAATTTTGTATTTGGAGCCTATTAATGTATTATAGTGATAATGTAATTAATTTTAGCGTTAAATAGGAAAACATTTAGGCTGAAAGAACAACTCGCGTAGTTAAATCTTATTTTGTTATTTCAGTTAAGGGTTATCTAAAGTTACCCAAAAAACCTGTTGTTTTCGATTAATTTCACGTTAAATATGGTTATTAAGTTGAAATTAACGGCTTATCTTCTTTTACTAGCGTTATTTCAGTTTATTAAACGAGTTTGAACAAGAAATTCTTCCTAACTGCAAACTTTAGAGGCATGACTGTTGGCTCTTGCGGAACAATCACTATTTTGCCTCAAAACTTTTAAATATCGCTCCTTTTCAATGGCTCTCTTTTCAAAATGGGAAAAATGCTTTTAAATGACAATTTAATTAATCGTAAGAATTAAACAGGAAAGTGGAGGCTGGTGAAAGATAAATGTAGTTTTAATTTTAATTTGTTAGTTTAATTATAAGATATCCATGAATTTACTCAAAACACGAATCTTTCACTTTAATTATACTTGATTAAGTTTAATTTAACGGCTTATCTTGTTTATCTAGTGTGGATTTAGTATATAATACAAGTTTCAATAAAATATTAACTTTAATTGCAATTACCCTAAAAATTTAATGTATGCGCTTTTGATGTATTTTAACGATCATTATTATGATCATTAATTTGAAAGTGAAATAGGAAACTACTGTGGCTGTACGAAAAACTAGTGATGTTTTAATCTTAATTTGAGCGTGGTTCGTGAGAGTGGATTAAGCTTAAAATTTACTTGAATTTTTTACCCTAATTGCAATGTTTAGTGCAGTTTAATATTTTTGCCATATATTCATCATTAGGTACCCTAAACGTTTGAATTTCGCGGCAATTAATGTACTTTAAAAATAGTTTAGATTAACGTAAGTGTAAAAAATAGAAAATATTGGGCTTTACCAATGGCTTGGGTAGTTTTAATCAAAATTAAAAAGTTTATTTAAAAGTTTATATTTTATATATTTTGGTTTAATTTCACGTTAATTATATTAAATTGAGTTAAAATTAAAGTAGGATTGTGTTTTGGCAGTGTACATTTAGGTTATAAAATGAGTTTAAAAATGTATGCATCACCTTAATTGCAATTTTTAGTGGAGTTTTCGATTCTCATTTTACCCTAAACTTTTGAATTTCGCGCCTATTAAGGTGCTTTCGAGATAATTTAAATTAGCTTAAGTGTGAAAGAGAAAACATGGGGCTTTACCAACGGCTTGGTTAGATACAATCTTAATCAAGGACATCATTTAAGAGTTATCTGAGTTTTCATCCAAAAAAAAATGTACATTCGGGGTTTAATTTCACGTTAATTACACTTAATTACGTTGAAATTAACTTGTCGTCAGTGCTCATTAAGCTTATAAAATGACTTTTAATAAATAATTCACCTTAACTCTAATGTTTAGAGGAGTTTTTTATTATTTCCAACACATTGCGTTAAATTTTTATCATATCCTGTGCTAGGTTTGTGGTAAAGATTATCTATACAATATGTTAATGAATGATGTTATTCTATAGTTTAGCTTGAATACCAGTAATTAAATCAAATACCTATACAATTCATAGCAATTTAAACCAATAAACAAACGGCAACGTGGACTGTGGAAATAGCAAACAACGTAACCCTCCGTTTCTAACGTGGTTACGTTGAGAGAATCTGTGATGTAAACATGAAAATTATTTGACTAATTAAATTATATAACGACACTGTCCTCCTGGATTAACCAGCAAAACAGTTACTTATGAATTAAACAATCCACTGTTGGTAACAAATAGTTTATAAAATGATAACGTAACATCACAGTATGACTGATTCAATAGGACCAAAATTGTTTTAATTAATAATCTGGTCCTCTACATTGGTTTAGTTTTAAGGAATTATATCACACACCTTCACAATTAGTAGCATTTTAGTGAGATTAACAAATAATGAAACCGCGCATACCTGTCCTCAAATGAGAATGTTGAGTGAACTGCGCTAACCAGTAACCTATACACCACTCTTTTAACTGCCGTAGGAAAACACATTGAACATTTTGTGATCTTTCCTGTAATATTTTGAAGTTGAATTCTTCACAGGGTGAAAACACTACCGTTGATTTCTAAACCATTAACAAATAATGAAACCCAGTATACCTCATACGTAACCCTCCGTTTCCAACGTGGTTACGTTGAGAGAATCTGTGCTGATGTAAACATGGAAATTCCTCTACATTGGTTTAGTTTAAGGAAATATATCACACACCTTCACAATTAGTAGCATTTTGGTGAGATTAACAAATAATGAAACCCTGTATACCTCAGTCCTCATATATTTGTTTGTAGCAGGAAACGAAGCAGACTGCGTATTTTTGGAATACAGAGCTGGAAATGAGCTTTTTTTATCTTGAAAGGGGAAAGACTATATAAATACTATATTACATAGACAAACTAAAATACAACTTAAGCCTTGGCCGTAAAGAACGTTCAAAAACTTACTTTAAATGATATAAAAACCTCTGTTAACTGTAATTATTTACCTGAATTACTTTTCTAGACGAAAATTCGACCTGATAACGACCTATTTCTTATTAAGGGTGCTACAGTTAATTAGAAAATACATATAAAGGTGCTCAAGCTCGGATGAAATACCAAGGTAATTTGTTAGCGTCTACTGATAAGAAATTGAGACAATCAGCAAGAAAGCCAACAATTGCAATTTATCAACGTAACTTGTTAGCACCCACAAACCTAGGCCCTTCTAGTTGTCAACGAGAACGAAATGAAGAAATAGGTTTAAGCGCGCTATAAGGTTAGACTGATTTCTGACCGAAAATTAATTTTTTGATGTACTTTGTTAATTAGTTAAAGTACAATACTTTGACTTCATAAATTAAAAATCGAAACAGGTAAGTCTCCCATTTAATAAGTGCTTGTTAATTTAGAAGTATTCCGAAAACTAACTTGGCCGTAGTTTTTCAGTGTGGCTTGTCACAATTGCCTTAAAAAACTGAAAAATTTTTATTGCTTTTTCTATGGGACGCTAACCCTAAAAGGTGTGACTTTTTCTTTAACATTACGGAAGGGTATCAAGTAATATCTACAAGGGCCTACCGGCCCTGTAGAATTAAATTAATAGTTTAGTTTTACGAGCGTTTTTATCCAAAAAACGAAAAATGTAATGCAAAGCAGCGAAAACAATTTTGATTGGTCGGTTACGAAAGTTCTAAAGGCCACCGCTAACCTAGCTAGCGCTGAGCCTGAAAACGAATTATTGGCAGCACTGTAAAGCGTCATTTTAAAAAAAAATCATAACCGTCAAAAAACTTGAACAAACCACATCTGTAAGTACCATGCTAAAATTTTTAAATTTTATTAATACTGTTTTTAGGCTAAAATATTTTTAAGAGCTTGAATTTTTAATAATATAAGCTAGTTTAAAATTGTTTTTAGAGCAAAATAATCAATGTTAAAATATTAAATTCGTGAATTTTTTGTTAGAAAATATCAGGGACTCTATTCTCTAAAAATCTTAATAATTTGGACAAGGATCCAAATCTAAACGTTTGGATCGGTTCCATTTGGACAGGGCGCTTAAAACCGTATTCGCTAACCAAATCCAAATCGACATTTGGATCTCCCGCCAAACCTTCGTCACTTCCTCTTTCATTATGTAATTTTACTTAGTGTTTATTGGTCAATTCTTTTGCAGCGGCGCTTAATATAAAAGCCTTGGATTTTTGAATGTTAGATTGTAATAATTTTGTAAAATTAAGAAACCTCTTAATTTGATAGTTTAAGCTTATTAGGCCTAATTAATATTAAGTGGGAAATTAATTTGAACAAAAAATAGGTGGATATTTTTTATTAATTGGGAGATAATGCACACATTTACATTTTAGAAGTATTATTTATTTTGTGTATATAAAATTCGGCATTAATTTCACTAAGGCAATAAATTAATTACCTACGAGGAATTAACTAGTACATATGTTTAATATTAGAATTTAACGCGTTTCAAAACTAAAATGATTTTGAACCGGTTTTTTGTAACTTAGTTAATAAAATTTATGATTGTCGATTGGTCAATATCGTAAATTAACAAATGGTGGAACCAATATTTTTTTAAACTCAATGAAACTGAAATATCAATCAATCATCTACTGAAAGAGGTATCAACCTACTTTTTTTTCAAAAGAAGGTAAATAAGGATTAGATGGCTTGCTGCTTCAAACAAGATTTTTAATCATGAAGAGAATATTTTGTTAATTTTGGTCAAATTTAGATATTCGGAGAGGTATTACACCGGCCGTGTCTGTCTGTCTGTGTGGGTGTGTCTGTCAGACCCCACGTGACCGCGTTCGCAGTTTACAAATCGGAGCAAACGTGTTCCCAATTTCCGGACTGCATTGACAGTTCACGGAAATTTGGAAAATTGTGTATGTCTCCACTGGCTATTCTACTTGAGTTCCAACACCACCACCTTTGGTTTTCGTCCACTCCACATGGACACTAGTCTGTACTTGCTAGCTTCCAAGCACCACCATCTTCTGTTCTTCGTCTTTCGTCTATACCACATAGACACCAATCTGTAACATTGGCTTCTACTCCATCATCGTCGTTAGGCTTAAGATGTACGCGGCGATCGGCTAGGGTTACGAGAAACGTCTAGCCTCCCAATGGTAGGGCTTCCACCATCGGTTCACGCGAATGCGTTTTTATCTATTATTATAATGGAAACGAATCGTATATATACCCCAAAATTTGACGAAAGCGGGCAAGAGGGGTACCCTTCACTTTAAACGTCAATATTAGCAAAGTTTAGAAAGATAATAGGAACAACTTTATTTTAAACGATTTAACTATTTTTAAAGTTATTTACTGGCGATTAAAATAATTAATATCATTTATATTTAATTAATTATTTAAGATAAACTTATTTCTATGTACTGACACAAGTGAGAGTTTATATAGAACGAGTAATGAAGATTGCATCTGAATCGAAACACTACACGCATATCAAAGTTAATATAAAGCGAATAGGATAAAAAGATCTCTTACAAAACGATAACATTTTCTTTTTGCAGAATATTAAATGGAAATACTTAAATATTTTTCGGCATTACGATTCTTTTAGTAGTTGTGTAGCTATAAAGCTCTGTTTCATCTCAATATTCCAAGAACATATTTTGATATTAACATTTAAAATTTGGTGTTTACTTTTTAATTCATCTTTACTACATTTATATATAGTGTAAACGTAACTTTTAGCTTCATTAAATAATAAGGATGATAATACTTCATCTCTCCATACGTGTTGAAACGACTGGGTCTATGAGATACGATAACCTAGATCTTAACCATAATTGACCTTATTTCATGTCCTCTTGTAGGAGGTCTTGACGGTTCAGAGTGAGCTGAAAGTTAAATACACATTTAAGTGATAGATATTATTGAGGATACGCAGGAAATTATTAAACGCTTTAAACCAAATGATCATGACAATATGTCGCCGATTAGAACTATGTATTTCCGGTTTGTCTCATTGGCTTGCGGACCTGTGTTTGAAAATTAAATTCGTCTCGGCTCGGAGAGGTTTATTTTGGTATCGCAACTTGTAAACTTTAATCACAGATTTCGCTTACCATTTCACAAGCATAATAAACACTACTGAATGACACAAATCTATCTGTGATCGGTAACAGTGACCAATATAGCAATTTTCCCAATTAATCGGTTTGAACTTCATTTGCACATTTCTATTCGTTAATTTGAAATGTTGCGAGAAATTTGATTGGAATATAAGTAGATATCTCTTTCAGTAGATAATTTTTGATGTTGATATTAAAGATTCATTGAGTTAAGCGTTGATAAAAACAGCGGTTAATTTACGATATGGGCTTATGATGGTAGTCTGTTTATAAGATTAAATCGTTACTTTAAGTGTCACTAGACAGTATCTACCTCCAAAATCGACCGTTAGTTACTTTATAACCATCTCCTCGTCACAGGATATCCGAGGGTCAATTTCTTATATCATTGATATGTGATAATCTGACGAAGGCTCACTATAGCTCAGTCAACTTTTGGCAAGGCCTAATACCGTTTTGCTTGACTCTCGCCGTCACAATCCCTTTTAAAGCATAGT
This sequence comes from Phalangium opilio, assembly GCF_054372755.1. NCBI lineage: Eukaryota > Metazoa > Arthropoda > Arachnida > Opiliones > Phalangiidae > Phalangium > Phalangium opilio. Next base: position 7,455,600 of record NW_028324160.1, on the reverse strand, counting down.
TCATATAGTATCCACGCTTGATTCAGTGGCGTAACGACGTTTCTTGGACCCGCCCACAGCCCGAAAATTAGGGCCCCTTCTTGAGTGTCGAGCTTTCAAAAAGTATGAAAGCATCACGAAGGTTACTACTTTTCCCTTTCATATTTTATAGCAATGCGGATTGTCCCCGCTCTTGATTAAGTTTTGTCGCACACACATGGCTCACTCCTCTTAACTGCAATGCAGGGCCTCAACTCTTTTAGAGAGTTTTCAATACCAAAAATATGAATCTCTTCGCAAAATTATAACATTATACACGACCAGATTAATCAAATTATAGGATTTTACAGGACTCATAAATTATTATACTTAGAAGGTGAATAATTTTATTTCATTCAGAACGTAAGAGTTAAGACTCTTTAAATGAGCGTTACATCGCACCCAGATCTAAACAAATACTGAAGGGTTCACACAGACAAACATTTAGATTTACTTGAAAAAGTGACTATAAATTAAATGATACTTTAAGCAAAAAGAGGCCTAAGTGAGTGAAAATGACCAAATCAAGCTATTTAAAAGGGTCAGGTAGGAAGAGAAGTGTTCATAGTAAACTGACTTTCAAAATTTTTCTTATAATTAATAGGACTGTGAGAGTATTCGAAAGATCTAATAATATTCGAAAATTTCGAATCGAGTATTCGATTCGAATGACTGAGTTGGCCATCTAGTATTCGTCGAGTAACTCTGACATGGCGTTTAGTAATAATTCCAGCCACTAGAGGGCACATAGCATTGAAATACGGTGAATTCCACAACTGCAACTGCGCGGTAAAATTCTGTAGATTCCACAACTGCAACATTGCAGCAGCTGGAAGCCTGGAGTGTATATTGGCGTTGGGCTTGGGCAAGCCGCGTTTTTTACGTTATAGTAATAGTTAGGACTAAGGTAATACTAAAACTATGGCTAGCAATAGAAATAACGAGTTACTGGATGAATTTGGAGTCCGAGTTACCGACGAAGAGTCGAGTCAATCAAATTCGATCCTCGAAGGATATGTTAACCCTCTCACGACGAAGCAAAATGCCAAGAGAAGTAGCGTGTGGGACTATTTTGACGAAAAGGATTCTAATCCATCAATTTGTTTAATAAATGACTGTGCCACTAATATAAAGAAAATCTGTGGTTCTACAACTTCAATGATAAATCATCTGAAATCAAAGCTTGTGGAAGCATACAACATAATACAAGCCAAAATATTACAAAAAAACGTAAAGTGGAGGAAAAGGTTCCTATCCTTGGAGAAACTCATATCTCTGAACTCTTTGAAAAGAAGACTGAATTTAAGAATGATAATTCTAAAGCCTAAGAAATAACAAAGTCAATTGTATATATAATGGTAGTTGATCTCCGGCCGTATACGATTGTAGAAAATGTTGGATTTCAAAGACTGCTCCATGCTTGCGAACCTGGATAAACACCTCCGTGTCGAACAACATTTTACAAAAGAATCACAACAGAACTCTATAATGAAGTACAGGCTAGTGACAAGAAGGACCTAGAATAAATTCAACGTGTTAATGATGCAATCTGTGGAGTCCACAGTCCGAGTTTCACCACCGACTTTTGGATATCAAGCCAATTGGACAGCTATATGTCATTAACCTGTCACTTCATTAATAGAGAATTTTCCCTGAAATAATTGACCCATGCCTGCCACCCGTTTAGCGAGAGTCATACTGCGGAGAACATCCTTGGTTATATGGAGTCGATATTCTTGTCTTTCAAAATTAACAAAAAGCTACCTGTCTGATGGTGGACGCAACATTGTTAAAGCTGTAAGAATGTCTGAATGAAAACACCTTTCATATTTTGCTCACACACTAAATCTTGTTGTGAAAGATGCCTTAAAAGAATCTGAAAATGAAAACCTGCTCTCAAAATGTAAAAGTGATAGCTTAAAAGGTTCGGCTAGCGTGAAATTTTGTCTCTTCAGACTTTTTCCATTAGTGCTACACGACTTCGTTAACGTATGCACAGAAGATTGGAAAGTTTACATGAAATAACGTGATATTTGCGACATTTTATTTGTGAAAAAATTCCCTTGCAACGAATTAGAGCTCGGCATTTTCGATTAATTATCCACGAATTTGTGGATAATAGATTATTTATAAAAAAATTTGTGGATTATAATACGATTTAACATGTAAGTTCTGTGGATAATTTTCGTGTATGGATAAAGATAAAATAAAGTGGATAATTGATCGAAAATGCCGAGCTCTACAACGAATAGACGAATAAGAAATAATGATTGCCGATTTTCTCGAAATAATTGTGGAAAGATATGGTGCAGAAAGTTTAACACCAAAATGTCACTATTTGATTCAATACCCTAATTTTATCAGAAAATTTGGGCCACTTTTCCCTATATCATGCATGAGGTTTGAAGCGAGGCACTCATTTTTCAAAGATATAGCGGAAAACTCTAAAAATTTCAGAAACATTACAAAAACCTTAAAAGTCAGAAATCAAATGTTTCAATGTTACAATTCATTGAGATCTAAAATAAATGGCATCAAAAAACGAACTACAAGAAATTGTTAAAAATGAGCGGTTTTCCCAAGGACCTGCAAAATTTCCCAGAATAAAATAGAACAAATATGTGTTAGAATATATTTATATTCTGGGCGTTCAAAGCCAACCGTGAGGTCATGGCTAGCCGCTTATGGTGAAAATGGGCGATTGACAGACAAACCAAGACCGGGAACTCCACGCGTTACCACTGAAGAAGAAGACGACGTTATTGCTGCTCTTGTTGTGAATAATCCTATAGCACTGTTCGATCTGTAAAACCCATCATGGAATTGGAAGCGTCGGAAACAACGATTAGAAACCGATTACGTGACGTTGGGCTATCAGTCGTATCGCCGCGGAGAAGCCATATCTCAAACCAGAGCACGAACAAGAACGCCTAGAATTTGCGCGCGCTCACCTTCACTGGAGGAACGAATGGAATGAAGTTGTCATCAGCGACGAATCAACATTTTGTTCATCTACGGACCATCACGTAAGAGTGTGGAGAGAGAAATGGACCCGATATGATGCGGCTAACATTCATTCAATCCAGAAGAGCGGACGGTTTTCTGTGCCATTGTGGGGTTATATTTCAAAACATGGAATTGGCACCTTAGCGCGAATAGAAGGGCACCTTAATTCCGATAAATATATTGATGTATTGGAACATACGTTTTTCCCTCATGTCGTAGACAATCATTTTCCGGACGGTAAATTTATATTTTAACAAGATAATTCGAGTATACACAAGTCACGTGCAACCATGGCGTATTTGAATGAGAATCATCCGGAAATAGATGTAATGAACTGGCCAAGAAATTCACCCGACTTACCTCCAATCGAAAACGTCTGGGCGATTATGAAAAGGATTGTATCCCAGAACAATATAATTCCCAATGATAAGGACGAACTTTTCACCATCATCCAGGCCGCATGGGAAGAGGTTGGTGAGCGCCCCGATTATATAAACAATCTGTTTTCATCAATGCCGCAGAGAATGCAACAGGTTGTAAACGCCAACGGTAAGATGGTCAAATATTAATCGCATAATGAAATTAAAAATGAAAACGCATAAATGTATTTATCCTAACCATGTTCATAATTAAGAATAAATGTTCGATAGTAATTAGCAAAGTGTCTTTATTCTTTATTTAACTTGTTATGTTGGTTGGGTAGTTCTCAATAAAATATATACACACTCTACATTGCGTCCTTACTTAACCTTCAAGGATTTAATACTTCGTGCAGCTCAGCAGATTCCATTGATTCTCAAAAAGACCATAATTTGCCATCGGATACACTGCTAAGACTAGTGGAACTTTAGTATAATGCTAATTTCGCATTGTAAATAAAGTGTTTTTTGAGAAAGGTTCGTCATCTTCGTTATGGCGAATCCCAATTAGTTGAATACAATGAACACAACCACTTCCTCAAATGTAGGCACCACTTTGTGACCCATGTTATGCTTTGAATGTGGGTATTCTCCTTTTCAGTGAACCTGTATTTCCTCCACCAAGCGGTTTTCAATGGGTGACATATTGAGGGAATTGGTTGGCCATTGAATTTCTAGATGGTTCTCTCCGAAATGCGCCGTTTTCAACCAAACGTTCGTGCAGACTTATGTTGAAACTGACATCAAGAATCGCCCACTAATCTAGATAGAAATCTTTCTCCACCCCCTGGCATTTGCGAACCATAGTGGAACAGAATGTCGCACCCGTGGCCATATCTTCACCGGAGGAAGATTTTAAGTTTCATTCCACAATTGTTGATTATATATTTGTGCAACATTAAAGGGGATCTCTATCCATAAAAATATGGCTCAAGGCATTGATTCCGTGGGGGACGTGTATTCAGAAAATTGCAATTAACATCACTCTCCCTTTACTGGAATGTCATTCGGTAATTCGGACGAGCTATGCTCAACTGTTCACCTTCTCTTTAAAATCATCCCAATCATTCAAAACCCCCTATTTAGCAGTTGGAAATGGAAAGTGGAGAGTGAAAAAAAAACGCTTAGTAAAAAATTTATTGAAACAACAATATAAGATACGTTTTTTTATACCCATTGTATAAGATCAATAATTTGCGGCTTATGATTGAAACAAGACGTCGCGAGAGAGAAAGTTTTTAATTGCGGCGACTGTACCACCATGTAAATAGTATCAATCCTCCTAGTCTGAAAACTATGCATAGCAAAAGCATGTATGAAAGCTGAACATACAGAGACGGCAATAGCTTTTACGACCAGTGAATGAATATTTCTTTGCGCGGACCCATTAGGCTTGGGTGGTAAGGGGTTTCAATATTGGAAATAGGGCCGAACAATGCCACTTATCTTGAAACGACTCCTCTTTGATCCCATTGAACCGAATTCCCATTCGACAGCACGGTCTTTCTGTGGTGTCCCATTCGACCGAACGTAGCCAACAGGTGCGTTTTTATTTATAATTTAGTCCCATTGGACCGAAATTCTATTGAAGACATACTGTGTGGTTTTGCATTAAATATATTTTTATTTTCACAACTTATTTTTGTTGAAATAAATGTGAGTTGAAAATATATTACGGCACTTATTTTAACTACGGTTTACTTACGGCGAACCTAACCTAACCTAAACAAACCAAACCAAAGCTAACCGAACCGAACCTAACCTACCAAAATATTAAAATTTTAATTTAAAACTTAGAGACATTGATGGAACTACCATTAAGACTATACTTCATTTTAAGCACAATTTGGCTATTAATTCTAAATATCTCTTGCCTTGAAAGGAATGAAAGTGATCGTTTTAATTAGTATCAAGAAACATTTACTTTAATATTATTAACATACCTTTCGGAGATTCGCTTCGCAGTCCAACATCGTATCCACTACACCACCGAATCGCTGACGGCTATAGTGTTTCAAGTTATATTAATGTATTTTTAGGGGCATATTCGGACGATTGGGATTTCGGTCCATCGGGAATATAGCCATTGGGCTAGAAATGTAAAATCATTGCGGGATATTCGGTCGAATGGGATTTCGGTCCATTGGGAATTCGGTTGAAAGGTAACATACCACTTTGTATGCCTACGAATTTTGTTACCTGAACTTCTTCTAATTAAGGGGGGAGGGGGAGATCCTACAACTTCAAACCCTATGTCTTTTCATTGTTACGTACATAAAACAAATAGACCAAATGTTTTAATAGGCAACCTGATAAGAAAAACAATGTATTCTATTTTACATCTACTAGATATCTATCGTTATCTCCCACCAACCGAGTCAACCTTGAGATTACCCCTCGGGTCGATAGGCATTCCAGTACCACTCCTCGGCCCGAACACAACTATTGTACGCGAATACTGTCTCGAATATTCAAACCATAAACTGTTAGTTTTAGTTAAATCTGTTGGTTCATTTATTACACAAGAACACAACAAATGGCGACGGACGCGAGATGAAAGCTGAAGAAGCAAATAGTGGAACGAGTTACGAAGTTCATCGGATTTAGGCGAAAACTCCCTACTCCGGAAAACAAAAGCCGCGGAACGATAGCGAACATCGTCAACCGAAACCGTCGCATAGGGTATACGGACTAAATACCCAGAAGACAAAAGACCCCCGGTCATAATCCCCCCATTTTTAAAAACGTACAAAATCCCCCCTCTCTCAAGACAAAATCCCCCGGTCATTTTCCCCCCATCCAAGTTAAGAGTACAAAATCCCCCCACTATCAAGACAAAATCCCCCCACTCTGTAGACAAAATCCCCCCACTCTGTAGACAAAATCCCCCCACTCTGTAGACAAAATCCCCCCACTCTGTAGACAAAATCCCCCTACTCTCTAGTCAAAATCCCCCTACGCTCTAGACAAAATTCCCCGGTCATAATCCCCGGTTAGGTTAGGTTAGGTTTGGTTAGGTTAGGTTAGGTTAGGTTAGGTTAGGTTTGGTTTGGTTAGGTTAGGTTAGGTTAGGTTGGGTTGGGTTAGGTTAGGTTAGGTTGGGTTCGGTTCGTAATATTTTGGAAATATTGTAACAATGGTACGCCTTTTCCAAAATATTATTTTTTACATTTATTTTCTTCCGAAGAACACAGTTTGGGGGGAATTTGTCCTGGGGCTGGGGGTATTTTGTCTTCGGCATCCATTCGGGGGGAAATTGTCCGGGGGATTTTGTCTCCTACCTGAGGGGATTATGTCCTTTTCTTCTCAAATGGGGGGATTATGTCCAGGGGGATTATGTCCTACATTCGTCGCATAGACACCAAGCGCGACAGCATTAAAATTCACGTGAAGAAAATCAGGTTCAAAGAAAACCTAAACCCATTTTCAACCAGCCTTCGCTGTTCAAGTCCTAATCATAAGGGGCCCGCCTGTCCAAACATAGACGCGACTTGATTGCGCTGCAACCTTCAAGGTCATATTACCAAGGCCTGTTTGAATCCGGATGATCCACTTCCCGTGCGACCATTACCGCGGAAACCATATCGCTCACATCACGTCAATACCGTGAAAAACGACACCAGCGATACCGCTCACGATGAATACGATGAGTACTCCGCGGAAACATACCATTTACGGTGCGCAACACCTACTGAACCCTCTACAGAGGATTCGTCGGAAATACACACCGTCACCAACGTTCCGAGTTCATCAGACGAAGCCGTATCCCCACCTGATATCGTCACTCTGGGGGTCAATGGTACACCAGTCACGTTCGAGATAGACAAGGGCTCAGGCTTTACCATGATGACGATGAGAGGCTATGACAAAATCGGAAACCAACACGCCATGAGCCAGTTTTCCCGGAAACTAGAATCGTATACCGGAGATGCCATAGACATAGTGGGTCAAACAAGGGTAACAGTCGGATTCCGAGGTCGGCAAGCTAGTTTACCGCTATTGGTCGTAAAAGGGACAATCTCTGCGGTCACCAGTGGTTATACTTCGCACTTGATATTTTGCCAACATTTGAGAACCACAATGCGCCTTGTAACCGGATCATCAGTCAACACGATTCAGACCTAGGCGCCCTATCGACAATTATGCTGAACTTTTCACGCCTGGACTGGGTACTGTAAAAGGCTTTACGGCGAAACTCCACCTTAAGGATCAATTTACACCGAAGTTCTGCAAGGCACGAACGATCCCTTACGCCAGACAAGAGGCCGTCTCCGCAGAGATCCGCCGGATGGAGAAAGAGGGCATAATCACAAGAGTAAACTACTCCGATTTTGCCACTCCTTTTGTGATTGTACAGAAACCCCAGGGTGGAATTCGCATCTGTGCTGACTACAAAACAACTTTAAACCCTCAATGAACATCGATAAACACCCGCTACCAAGACCCGGAGACATTTTTGCCAAGCTGACTGGGAGTAAATTCTTTTCAAAACTAGACCTAAGGGAGGCCTACAATCAAATAGAGCTCGATGAAGACTCAAAGATGTATACGGTGATAAACACACCTCTCGGTCTATTCAAGTTCAACCGTTTACACTTTGGCGTCGCCTCGGCATCAGCCATCTTCCAGCGTATTATGGAAGTAATATTATCAGAGGTCAACCAAGTCACACCGTTCCAGGACGACACTCTAGTTGGCGGCTCCTCCCGCCAAGATTATTTGTCTATCATGGATACCGTTCTTGCCAAATTCAAAGAGTATGGTCTGAAGCTACGAAGAGAAAAATGTAAATTTCTACAGCCAGTCATTGAATTCTTGGGCCACAGGCTGGACGGAGAGGAGATACATCCCCAGGAGCAGAAGATACTTGCAATAATGAACGCACCGACGCCGGATAATATAGAGACCATACGCTCGTTTCTCGGCTTGGTAAATTATAACGCACGATTCTTGCCTAACAACGCCATGAGGCTTGCTCCTCTTTATGATCTTCTCCATAAAAACACCCTATGAACGTGGGGACCTAAACAGCACGCAGCCTTTCAGGAAGCCAAGAATGCTTTTAAGACGTCTAACCTACTCGTACATTATGACCCTAAAAAGCCAATAACTCTTGCCTGCGACGCTTCGCCGGTCGGTATTGGAGCTGTTCCTTCGCACCAGATGGACGGCCACGAAAGACCAATTGCCTTCGCTTCACGGACCCTGTCTCATGCTGAAAAAATTATCCTCAGCTCGACAAGGAAGCCTTGGCCATTATCTTTGTGGTGAAGAAATTCAACGATAACTTGTATTGCACTCACTTCACTTTATACACGGACCACCAACCCTTGGTCACGCTGATGGCAGACAACAAATCAGTCCCGCCAACGGCCGCGGCTCGTATCCAGCGATGGGCATTACTTCTTGGAGCTTATTCGTACACCCTGAAGTCTCGGAAAGGCACGGCCAACGCAAACGCAGACGCAATGAGTCGGCTACCTTTGCCTATCACCAATACCGAAGTACCTGTACCTGCGGAGTATGTGTTCGTTGTACGAGAACTGGAAAACAACACTCCCATCACGGCAAAACAACTTGACGCAGCGACTAATCAAGACGACACTTTGCAATCACTGGGGAAATTCCTGCGACTGGGTTGGCCAAATCAAGATAATTTTCCTCTCGGCCTTTTACCATACTTTCGCAGACGCAGCGACATATCAAACTTTAATGGGCTATGCCTGATGAGCAACCGCGTGGTAATTCCTGAGTCATACCGACGAAAGATGCTTGACGAACTCCACCCTATTCACATTGGCACTGTCCGCATGAAAGCCATCGACTGTTCGCGACTTTGGTGGCCTGGAATCGACAACAATATAGAAGAAGTATCTCATAAGTGCGACTTTGGTGGCCTGGAATCGACTACGATATAGAAGAAGTATCTCTTAAGTGCGGTACCTGTAACGAACATGCCGCATCCCCAAATAAGACGTTCCACCCAGGGCCAGAAACAAACGCGCCTTGGTGTCGGGTCCATGCCGATTTTGCCGGTCCCATCGATGACAAGTACCTACTGATAGTCGTCGACAGTCACACAAAGTGGATGGAAGTCTTTCCAACGAATCACCAAACATCACAAGCAGTCATATCTCGCATGCGTGAGCTTGTATGCCGTTTTGGCATAATCAGGTTGCTTGTGACCGATAACGCAACTTGCTTTACCAGCCAAGAATTTGCGGATTTCACAAGAAGCAACGGCATTCAACACACCACAACTGCCCCTTATCACCCGGCCTCCAACGGTCAAGCGGAGAGTGGGGTACGGACGGTTTAAGATAACCTTAGAAAAATAGCTGGTCAATTTGGTTCCCTGGACGAACGAATCGCACGCATTTTAATACAGTATCGTCGGGCACCCACCAGTTCCGGAAAGTCACCAGCAGAATTAATGCACGGAAGACAGATCACGACACACTTAGATTTATGCCATCCAGTGATCTTTGCCAAAGACGCCAAACCCCGACACGAGCCGTTATATGAAATAGGGGACTCCGTCTATGTTCACAACAACGGAAGAGGAAATAGGTTGCTCCACGGAGTCGTCACCGCACACGTAGGTCAAATGATGTATGTCATAGCAACTGACCCTGCAGAAATTCGCTGTCATCAGAACCAAATGAGGATCCGTCGAACCGAGGACGTATCTAAGCCCATAGCTGTGCCGGACGACGATTACTTACTATGGGAAAACACACTCAAAGACCGTCTTCCGGCGCATTGCACACCCGTTGAGCCTCTCGAAGCCGTTCCTGCACTCGGACCTCAACGCCAGAGGAGACCTCCGGAATGATACGGAATCGACTAGTTAAACGAACGTCATACGAACGAGATAACTCAAATTTAGGCTTAGCGTAATCATGAAAATAAATTATGGGATTTTAAAATTTTAATGTCATGAAAAATGTAAATTACATTTTGGATTTTAAAATTATAATGTATGATAATTTATGCATTTTGATTCCTTAGAGATATGAAATGTAACTCAAGTCCACGCCCCAAGAAATATCCCTAAACCAAAATATAAAACAGCGACCATGGTGTCACCGATTATTTCATCACCAAAAAGTGGTTTTCCGCGAATAAATAATTAAGAAATAAATATAACTCTATAGTTTTTGTTGCAAGAAACGAATGTATTTAGACTAGGTAATTTTAAATTTTAGTTTTGAAAATTGGTTCACTGGAAACGAAATTAAATGGGAACTGAGTCTCCATTTATTATAGTTAATAAATTAATTTTAACTAATTAACTGAACCAAGTCCAATTCTCAATTTTATATTGGGAACAAGCTAAGGTTTCACAAAAATTGTCGAGGTAACGGTTTGTCGATAGCTTCTTTACTTTTGAAATAAAATGGGAACTAGTTTGCTCTTTTTTGGAGTACAATCGGGAACTTCTATCTTAAGGCCTTTTAACGGGAACGAGGGCTTATGAAATTTCTGAATCAAAAGTAACCGCATTTGATGGTATGTAAATTTAATTTGATTTTTGAATTAAGATGGTTATACGATTTTAACGAATTAATATTGTATAGTCTTATGTTCAAAAAATGAACAGCAATAAATAGACTTGGAACAAAAATAGACAACGTTTGATTAATAGGAATGATTTGACATAAATATGAAAAGTTTGAACAATAATATGAAACATTTGAGCCATAATATGAAACGTTTGAATAAAAATATGAAAAGTTTGAACAGTGATATAAAACGTTAGAACAGCAATATGAAAAGTTCAGAAATGACAAAAGTTTGAACAGTAATATGAAAAGTACAGATATAAGATATATTTCAACATCAGTGTGAAAAGTCAAGAAATTACAAAAGTTTGGTCAGAAATAAGAAATCTTTCAGAAGAAATGAGAACGGTTCGAACAGTAATTAAGAAACATTTCAAATTGTAAAAGTTCGAGCTATAATAATAAAATTAAGAAGAAATAGCAAACGTTGGAACAATAATAATAGAAGTTGGAGCATAATACCAAATTTTGAGTAGTAGTAGGATATTTTTGTACAATAACAAGAAAGGTTTGAGCAATAGCAACAAACTTCTTAACAATCATTGCAATAATTTGCACTTTAATAAGGAAAATTTTGTACAAAAATATGAGAGGTTTATACAGAAATAGTAAAATTTTGAACATGAATTAGAAATGATTGTACCGAAGTGGGAAAAGTTAAAAAAATTATGAAAGTTTCAACAGAAATAGAAAAAGTTTGGATAAAAATAGACTTTGAAGAGAAATAAGAAAAGTTTTTATAATAATAGACTTTGAACAAAAATATGAGATCTTTTAACAGTAATATGAAATGAAGAGCTTTAACATTAACATGGGAAGTTTCAGCAGGACTAAAAAACAGAAACGACTCGGCAGAAAATAGAAACGACTCGGCAGAAATAAGATACGTTTCAGCAGAAATAAGATACGTTTCAGCAGAAATAAGATACGTTTCAGCAGAAATAAGATACGTTTCAGCAGAAATAAGATACGTTTCAGCAGAAATAAGATACGTTTCGGCTCAAAGTAAGAAGCGATTCAGTACAAAATAAGAAACGTTTCAGCAGGAAAGAGATAGGTTTCATCAGAAAAAAGAAACGATTCAGCAGAAATAAGATCATAAGTGCTTCCAATTTCTGTACCGAGTTCAAGGCTTACAGAAATTTAGAAAATCTATATCGCAAAAGGTTAGCTATCTCACTTAAGTCCAAGGCATACATTTTCTGACCATTATACCTTCATTAGTCTAGTTTTTCCTCCAATCCACATAGACGCCAATCAGTATTTTTTATCCTCGAATATTTACCCACGAAGTTGTAATCGCAAATAGTCAGTTATAAAAAAATCATTTCACTGAAGGCTAACCTTCAAGCACATTCAAATCTCCATCTTAGCATTTCAACAATAACAGACCGCAAAACAAAGCTGCATTCCCAAGACCAATTGAAATCAAAATTTTCCCAGACCGTTTTTTGATAATATTCGTCCGGCTGACAATCAACATATACAACAACCCAGTTCAGAAGCTAACTGGTAACTTCTCATTTCTCATATTGGAGGGTGGAACTTTTTCCTAGTTTAAATATAATTTTTCCTCTCCATGTGGCGATGGCGTCAGGGAGAGGCACGCTGGACGTGTTTGTGTCACCGCGTTCGCAGTTGGCCAATCGGAGTTAACATCCACACAATTTCTGTACCGCGTTCGCACTTCGAAAATTCTACTTCATTATGTCATCTATTTCACTTCAGTTCCGCTCGTTAACTAGCCATTATCCCTTCATCGGCAAACTATCCGCCAAATCTTTCAAAATTTTCCAACTATACGACATACATACCGATGTGCGCATACTGGCTTCTAACAACAGGATCATGCAATAGTCTTTCGTGCATGCCACATATACATTAATCTGTATTTATTGACTTCTAACACTACCATCTCCTGCTCTTTAGTCTAAACTACATATACACCAATCTGAAGTTATTGGCGTCTAACAAAACCATTTACTGGTCTTCCATTCATAACAAATAGAAACCAACCTGCAATATTTGTTTCTACTTCATTATCATCGTTACTGTTAAGATATACGCGGCGATTAGCTAGGGTTATGAGAAACATGTAGCCTCCCAATTTTAGGGCTTCCACCAAAGATTCTCGCAATTGCGGTTTTTCTAATCGCTTTCTATGAATCAAGCGCTTTATATAGCCTTAATTTACAAAACTTGTGAAAAGGGTGTTCTCTTGAAATAAAAAGAACAATAGCGAAGTTTAATATGATTTAGGAATAACGTTTCTTATAGCTACTTAACTTAAATTAATTTAAAATACTGACGTTTAAGAGAACTAATGTAAATTACATTATTTTAGTTGTTGAATAAAAACTCTTTCTTCCGAACGGCACCGGTCAAAGTTTGTAGAGTAATGAAGATTGCATCTGAAGTCAAAACACTATAGGCATTTCATAGTTAACATGAAGCGAATAATTAAATCATGAAAACTCAAATAAAATTTAGTTTTTATTAACAAAAAGTTAATAAAAACCCTGAAGGGAAGGCGATTTAGGATAACTCTATTTATCCGTAATAACAAGGATGTAATTGATATACCCATTCGGGAATGAAGATTCCCAACAATAGTATTTTTCAGTTTTTGCTATATTCCGATTAATTAAAATTATTGATATCAGTGTTCTATTGATCTAGTACGAAGTTGAAATATTTTTATAAAAATATTGCATTTTATTTTCAGAAATTGCGTCATAAGATTTTGCTTATCAAACAAACCTTTCTATTTATGGACAAATGTACGTTTAAAATCTCAGGCGATGTGTTTGAAATTTTAGTTAAATTTCAGAAAAATGTTTAAAATTAGCAAAAACTAAATCTCAATCTAGTTTCGGTCTACGTTATAATCAATTTCAGAACATAGACATGCATTGGATGTGGAAAGATGGGCGTTACCATTACAGAGAATTTAATACGTACTTTTATCCGAGTTATTTCCATTCCGTAAAGATCGTCACAGCTTCTTCGAAACCCGAACAGGAAATAAAAAAAGTATCACAACTTTTAGAAATGGATGGCAATGTATGCTTAAAAACAAATTGGATGACTAATATGAATGATAGAAATATTCCCTTTCAATTTTGAATTTAATTGTAGAGCGTATTTCTCTTGGTGGCTTCCATTTTCATCATTTCTTTTTGTTTGTCGCTAAGAAAATCCGTCCACTTGTATTTGTATAATTCAAAACGACGAAGACCAAAATTACCAAATGTTATCACGAAAATCTTCACTAATTCTTTCGACAATGTCTGGAACTTGATATCAACATTATTCTATGAACGTAAAGTATTGTTATTTAAAAATATTTATAGCCTCTGGAGAGATCAAACGCGATATTTCATCGGTGTATTATGTATAAATTTGAAAATTGGTGGAAAGCTTTTAGTTGAAACGAGATCGTAGGTTTTTGACAAAGTGGCGTAATCCGGTAATTTAAAACTTTTTAAGCCATTTATGGCGTTATGCAAATAAGTAGAGTTTTTTGGGATTGAATCCCTTCAGTTACTTGAAAGCAAAACGCTTCTTCCTGTTCTTTCTTCGAGAGCTGACTAAGATCTAAACGTAAAAATTTAACATTGAAGCTCATTTCCTCCGAACGTCTCTCACTCCAACAAAAAATTGTTCTATATTACCATGAAATAAGAAAATTACCATTTTGCAAACTAACTTCACAATATTTTTCAGCTTTTCCGAGGAAAAATCAAGGCAAACCCTTTGAAGAAATAATTCTGGCAGTTTGGTTATTAGCCTCTGCAGTTATCCTGGCATATGTTGGCGCCACCATGCGAGGTCAATTTTCTGAAGTAAACTACATAACCCTGGATAAGTTTACTGATATTTTTGCTAAAGATGGAACTGGACCGAAACTTCAAGGTTATATCACTGACCGATCATTTGAACACGGTTACTACCGGCAATGGGTGAAGATTTATACTATTTAAGTTCTCTCTTTTCCTTTATTTTCAATATTCGCTCTTTGGAACAGGTAAAGGAAAACCCCTTGCTTAAAGAGGTTAGAGATGCGATATTAATTCCTTTTAATAGCAAATGTATTGTGAAATTATTGAACGAAGAGCGTGGCGCCTGCCTCATCAAAGAAGGCGACTTAAAATCAAACATGGAAATGAAATCATTCATAGCGAACTATCGCAACAAATGGATTTACTCCGAGTCAATTCACATTAAAGAAGAACCACCGTACTCTGAATTCAGATACATACCGCTTTCGAGTCAAAAGAACCACACCGCCAAGATGGAACTTCTTCGAAAAGTGTCAGTTCCGCTATTCTCAATTTATTCAGTTTTTTTAAAAATGTATTAACCAATTTTCAGATTGTTATTTAACACGGAACACCGATTCTTTCGCTGGACGAAGCCTCAAACAATCGCGATGTTGAACCTCATTAACTGGAAAAAACCCGAACCGAAAGTGAAGTCGTTAAACTTCAGCACCGTTTCACTGCCTTTCGCATTTTGGGTTAAGGGTATTGTCGTGTCTTGCGTCGTTGTGGGATTGGAGATTTTGTCAGCGTGCATGATGAAAATATGAGAAAAGTAGAAAATTAACCCTAGTACTCGGAATGATCAGTTCGTAACCAACGCTAGTAGTTCTCAATTTCTATTAGTATGTGGGTTTTAAAAATTTTAAATACGCATTGTGTTGATAAATAGCAGAACTAAAGAGTTTCCTTGAGAAATTGACCATTCTATTTCCCTTCTCAAAAAATGTGAATTTGCATTACGTTTCTCAAAATACCTATAAGTAGAAAACATTTTGTCTGAAATTTATTTAGCCCCAAAGTATGCTGACGTAGTGCACAATATACATTGTTATCGGTACACGATGCGCGTTACCCCCTTCAACAATAAATAATGGATATATACTAATGCCTCCAATCAAGGGTCTCAGGACCCAACAATGCCATTCGTTTCGGTTAACATTTATTTTGAATTTTTGTTTTTCTACTTTTTAAAGTGGAATCGAAAGAATTTTGGTTTAGAATTTTGAGACAATTTGAATACTGCAGAACCGAAACGCATACGTGCGAGGAGATATATTGTCAGATTTGTAAGAAATATCAACCGAGCAATCACTTGTGTTATATCAGGTTATCAAAGACAAACCCCTGAAAGTTCCCTCAGTTAAGAAACCAAGACCTAATCAGCCTAACTTCTTGTACATTTTCTTTGATGTAGAATGTATACAAACGAAGGTATGTCAGGAAACGTTAGGTGCCTATTAACACCAGGCTATCCTCCTAGTTTGCATAACTATTTGTGAACATTACGTAGAAGAAACATCCCTAAACTTTAGGTGTATTATTTGTAGTCAGTTTGGTAAGCGTAAACAACATTTTTCAGGTGGAAATCCTATATTATTATATTATTTATATTATTTTTTTATTATATTATTTAATGCAATTGCATGCCGTTAAGAACATCATCATACTGCTACACTTTGGCAGTAACTATGATAATCAACTACTAATACGAGAAATCATTAATCGAGATGAGAAATTCGTTCCGTCTTAGAAAATAAACGGAACTTGAAATTGCTTAACTTGTTATTTCTGGATTCCTATAATTTCATCCCTGTAGCTTTAGCAAAGTTTCCCGCTACTTTTGGTATACCCAACGCAGCCAAGGGTATTTTCCACATTTTTTTTATGTAATAGAACACAATTTTGATGTTAATAATCAAAACGGAACCAACTTTGTTTTGGAAAGTAATCTGCCTTCTTAAAAAGGCATAGCTCCGAAGATAGTAAAGGTAAATGTTGCATCTTCTTGAACGAACTCAATTATTACTGTAAGAACGACACGGTTTTACTATTTCTAGGATGCATAAAATTTTGTACATTACTCTTTAAAGTAACTGGTGTAGATCCATTTAATTGCCACTCAATTACTCTTCCCGGTGTTTGCTCTTATGTATTTTGCATGAATTATCTTAAACCCGATACTATGGGTATCATAACGGTTAATTATTATAGCGAAAATCAGTCCATAGGAGCTATAGAATGTCTGGAGTGGACAGCACACAAACGAAATATATCTATCCAATTTTCCTTTAGAGGGAAAGAAACCAGAATACAAAAAAATAATGTAGACGGTTTTTGTGAGATCAAGCAGGAAATATTTAAGTACTGGGGCTGTTTTTATCACGGGTGAAAAATACATTTTTCTTTAAACAGAAACACTCCTTTACATGGAGACCCTGCCCAAACTTTTAACTATAGATATATTAGAAGCATGAACGTGTTAGCTAAATTAGAATCCCTCAATTATACAGTAAATGTCAAATGGGAGTGTGAATGGCAAAAGGAAAAAACAATGAAACCAGAAATAGTCGAGTTTTTAAAACATCATGCCATAAGGCCAAAAATAGTGAAAAGATTAGACCCCCGTGATTCATTCTTCGGTGGAAGATGTTGCGCAACAAAACTATATCATAAAACAACAGGATCGGAGTGTATTCATTACGTCGATTTCACTAGTTTATACCCTTTCATCAAAAAAACCTCCAAGATACCTATAGGACATCCCGAAACAGTATTAGACAACTTTCCTGACATATTTTCGTTTGATGGCCTTCTTTAATGCGACGTATTACCGGCCCGAACCCTAATTCATCTCGTTTTGCCTGCTCGTATTAACGAGAAATTAACATTTCCACTATGTTACACATGTTGTAAAACCCAGTTTCAAGGTGATTGCGAACATGCTCCAGAACAAAGAGAATTGCGAGGTACATGGGTAGTCGACGAGTTATGTCATGCAGTAGAAAATGGTTACACAATAACATGAATGTACGAGGCTTGGTGATACAAAGTGACACAGCACGACCCCCAAAAAAAACAGGGAGGACTGTTTAAAGATTATGTTAATACCTTTTTAGAGTATAAAACACTGGCTATTGGCTTCCTTGCAGATTGCCACACTCAAGAAGATAAAGAGAACTATATCAAAAATTTCAAAGACGTGGAGGGTGTAGAATTAGATATCACTAAAGTAGAGAAAAATGAAGATCTCAGATGCCTTAACAAATTTATGCTAACTGTTTTTGGGGTAAATTCGGCCAAAAAACCAGACACACATCTACCGAAATAATCAAAGATGCTTGCCGACTATATGTATTAATACTAAATCCAGACTTGGAGGTCAAAAGTCTGTTGACAATAAATGAAAACACTACTAGTAAAACATGAAAATATTCTAGAAAACGAGATCATACACAAACATACAAACATAGTTATCGCTTGTTACACAACAGCTATGGCACGATTACAATTATTAAAGCACCTTGAATTAGTCGGTGACCTTTCTTTTTATTTTGACACTAATAGTTTAGTATACCTTTCACCAGATGGTACGCATTTGCTACACACTGGCGATTATTTGGGGCAACTAAAAAATGAACTAGAACCTTATGGACAAGATTCGTATATTTCCGAATGGGCGAGTGCTGGACCCAATAACTATTCTATGGACATTCTAATACGGGCGTAAAAACTAATATCATAAAAGTTAAAGGATTTTTCTTAAATTCATTAACTGAAAATTATATAAATTTTGAATCAATGAAGAAACTAATAGGCGTAAACAATGAAGGTGAACCCCTAATGAATTCGGTTCAAGTCCCTATAAGCCCTCAAATAAGCCGTCTACAAGATCACACACTGATCACGATCAATCAGACCAAAACATATCACGTCGTAGTCGATAAAGTTAGAATTCTACCTGCTTATAAAAGTGCCACCTACGGTTATATTAAATAGAATCAATGACATTTTTTCACGTGAATTACTTGTTTATATTTTTGACACCCAGTATCAGTATTTTGATTAATATTTAAAGTATAATTTTTGGTAGTGCTTGAAGTATATTTTTTAATAATATTTGCGTATTACAGCTATTAGCATATAACAATATTTAACGAATACGCAGCGTTTTTAGTAATACCTGTGCATTTTATCTGGACCTTTAAGCGTATTTCAGTAATTTTAGTGTGTTAAATTCTTATGAAAAATATTTTTTGTCTTTCGCATGAGACGTTTAGTTTATTAACTAGCCTTATATTTGACACAAAACGTATCGTAACCATTATAATTTATGAGTACTAAAGGTACATTTTTATTTCAATTTATGTGCTGAATAATCATAATTAGTAATATAATATTGTTCTATTTTCTATGAAGGTATATGTCAATATATGTGCTTAATAATATTGTACTACGCTATTTTGACGTAAGAATTTGTATACATTTTGCGTTTTAGTCCATTAGTATAAACATTAGTCTTGTAGTTATTGGTTTGTTATCAAAACCCGTGTACTTCTTATTTTTAATGATGTTTTTAGTACTGATTCCGCATATAAACTTTAATCGTATATCAGTATTTTTGCGCGAATTAAAAATGTATATTTTTCAGTCATACCTATGAGGATTTTTAGTTTAATAACTACCTCGCTAATTAGACTTATTCGCCATGAGCTCAAGCCTAGGTAGGCTTAGCTTCTGGAGGGGCGCTACCCTGGTTTTCGAGGAGACGGTGGTTTCTCAATACATTCCGGATTCTGTGCGATACCGTAAGTAACTGACAGCTGCATATGCTTTTTCGCTGGCGTCGCAAAACACGTGGATCTCAACGTCTTGGACTGGATCATCTGCCTCCGCAAAATACCATCTGGGGATCTTGAGTTTCTGGAGATTGGGTAAGTCTTGACACCAACGTTCCCATTCGACTTGAATTTCCGGAGGCAATTTATCCGCTTTATTTCACTTAACTGAACGTACGGTATCAAATATAGTGGCGGCGTGCATCAGGGGTTTAGTGGAGCGTTTCGTGCCGAGTCTCTTTGGCCTTCAACATATATCACGAGAAAATGTGCTAACTAACCACCAATCAAAGGCAGCAGTAACCCTCTTTGCCAGAAACAAGCCTAATTACCTCATTACTATTGTAGATGGTACCTATATTAAGGTTGGAAAATCCAAGGATTATACTGTTCTTCAAAAATCATTTTGCGTGCATAAAGGCCAGCATATCCTCAAGTCAATGCTTATGGTTACAACTACTGGTTACATCCTGGATATAATTGGACCTTACTTTGCTAATGGTCGCAATAATGACGCTCGAATATTAAACCATGCTATCAAAAAGAGAGAAGAACTAAAGTCCTTTTTTCAAGTTGGTGACGTCGTACTGGCGGACCGATTTTTCCGAGACTCCAACAGCTTACTTACAGAATTGGGTGTTGACCTACAAATGCCGTCGTTCCTGTCTAAAGGCGAGAAGCAAGTAAACACCGAAGAGGTTAATCGTTCCCGACAGGTAACCTACGTCGGATGGCCGGTTGAAGTTAGAAATGGTCATTTGTAGAATATATTCCGTTTGTTCCAAAGTAGAATACAAGTGCCTATTATAACAGTAGTACCGGAACTTCTTCAAATTGCAGCCGCCCTGATTAACGCGTACCATCCAGACTTACATCTCAAAGGGACATGGGAAGACGCCGTCGAAAGAATGGTGGCAGTTTCGACGAACGCAAATCCGCTGAAGGAGCTAGTAGAGCGCGAACATATACTTCGCAGACCGTCTCTATGGAAAAGAATCGAGGACACTGACTTTGATGATTTTCCGGTACTTAGGGAAAGCGATGTACGCCAGGTGATCATGAGCGATTTTAAAACCAAGCGCGCTGAGTCTTACGTCGCATTGACTGTCGAGAAATCGGGCTCTTTCAACATCGACGCTTCCAAACTTGAACATGATTTAATCCGGATTCGTGTGCCTAGTCAGTTTTCCAGCTCAGTTGTTCATCAAGCCCTCATTCGATATGTACCCAACGGTAATGGTATTCATGCCATTCTAGGTTGGTACTGTACGTGCAAAGGTGGATGTTTGACGATAGGCGCTTGTGCTCATGTTAGTAGCGTAATCTGGTATCTCGGTTATCGCCGCCATGTCGATCGAGGCAGTTGGTACCAGTCAAAATTGCGTGTCGTTTGTGAAGATGCCCCTGAGCTGGAAGGGCTTCCCGACATATGCTAAACTGTTGAACAATGTAGAAACGTAAACTATTTGATTTGAAATAAAAAATTCTACTCCAGTATCCGTTTCTGGTATTATTTCTCTATGTTTAAGGTTACGTTTTACAAAACCAAAGACTATATGAGTCAACTAAATAGTCTGTGCAAAGCCCCTGAATGTCACTCGAACCGCAATGCAGCAGTGTACGAGAAGTCGAACACTTCTACAGGCGTTTGGACTATTTTCCGAGTGTTTTAGACCAAAATTCCAGTGATTTTATTTCGTCGTGGACGCTGTACCCTTTGCAGTTACAAGATATACCTTTCCCACAATTTTCTTACATCAATTCTGTATAAGAAATTCGAAACTCCGAATGTTTCGGTGTGGGGGAAGGCTGTCGTATCCGTGGCTAAAGTCGATAATTCCGCCTATACTTAACATTACGGAGGAAATTTTTGTCGCACCTCCATTCCCAAAATACTGACTATTTAGTGTTCCTTTTTTTGTGAAACACATCCCTTTACCATCCAATTTTCATATCATAGCAAGAAATGGTCAAAACGGAGACAATAATTTTTAACATTACAGGCCCCAAGTGTCTACCGGTTGTTGCCGGTCTTCTTTTGCAGAAGTTGACGTGAAGTCGTCTAACGATATTTTGCACGTCATTCTGTACTTGAGTGTTATAATATCTCACAGCGTTTTAGCCAGTTTTTACGAAAGTATGCTGGCTTCTTCGACTGTGGAGTACCCCCCACAAGTGTCTACCGGTTGTTGCCGGTCTTCTTTGTAATTCCTTGATTGTAACTTAAATTTCTTTTAACCAATTAAATTAAACTAATTTACCTGCTATCATTAACTTTATTAAATTCCACGTATTTAGATACTGTTTATTTTTAAAACACTTCAAGTATCGCAGCATCTTTCCAAGTATTACCAAGAAGAACAAAGCAAGGAATATTGTAATCCAAAGCTGAAAATATACATTGATCTAAACGTTAAAAGTTGAGGTCCAATGAAAAGGATTATTGAACTAACAATGGACGACCGTAACGATGTCGGAGTTCAGGCTCTGTTAATGATTGAGGAGTTATAGGTAAGCTGTAAACTGTGAAAAGCAGAGTGTTCTAGGCGAAATTTAGATAAACAATTATGTCCCTTATACTGGGTCTCCCAAAAGGCTTAATACAGACTGGCATAGATTTAATTTTAGAAGTAGGAATGGAGAACGGTTAGTATTTACTTCAGTAACGAAGAGTTTAAATTATCTTATTGGCTCACTTAAACTGCGTTTTGATGACGTTGCTGACGAGGATGGCGAAAAATACGTAATTTCTTTTTACCTCTGTCGCTACGACCGGCCTCTTCTTTCATACCCCCGTCCCGTGGAAGGGGGTCCGGGACTGTGACGCGCGCCCAGATTAATGTGCTCTCCATAAATGCTTCTAAAATTAAATCTCTCCCTGGTAAAGACTAAATAGGAAGATGGACCGCAAACACGACTATAGTCAATTCTCGCTTAGTGCTCGGCATTTTCGATCAATTATCCACTTTATTTTATCTTTATCCATACCCGAAAATTATCCACGGAACATACATGTTAAATCGTATTATAATCCACAAATTTGTTTATAAATAATCGGTTATCCACCAATTTGTGGATAATTGATCGAAAATGCCGAGCTCTATTCTCGCTTGTCGATCTCGAACTAGATCGAGCTGTGAATCTCTATTATTACGAAGTATAGTTTGTGTCATTCTTATAAACTTATGATAAGAGTTTTGATCTTCAGTTCACCTAGAACCCACTTCACGTAAACTTACTGAAATAGGGGTAATTTCACTTCATTTCTTAAAGGTTTTGAAGTATTATAATATTATATAATTTCCCCGCAACCCTTAAGTACTTTCTTTCGTGAAGAAAATTTTACCATTAAACTTAATTATTTTAGCAAATATTAAGTCTAGCGTAACTTCAGCTCGCTTAAAACTTGTTTCGTTGAATTTTGCCCTATAATTATTTCTTTAATATTTCATTATTTGAAAATTTAAGACCAGGTTGGAATTATTATAAACTTCACGAAACTTTGCATAGCACCATTACATAACAAAGCTTAGAAGTAATATACCGTTTTATTCTCTTTACTTTAGAAACGTTAAGCATTAAACTTAAATATTTTAGCAATATTATTAAGTCCAGCCACATTAGTTAATTTCGAATTAATACATCCGCTATGGGGACCCCCATTCCCAACGTTTTTTATTATCTTTCAAAGAGATGAATAAAAGTTAACTTCGAAGGTTGTCGTGTTCAAAAAAACCTTTTACTTGAAATTTAAAATTTACACCATTTTGTGTCTAATTTTGGATTTTTAAAACCCTTTACGGGGACCTTTGAGCCAACGGTTTTCATGTTTTTTGCTTTTAGTGAAAATAATGCGATTTATCTAGATATCGTAAAACGAAGTAGAAATATCTTCGTGTTTTTGATGTCTTACTGTTAAATTGAAATTTGTAATAAATAATATTTTGTGTTTAAATTTGAATTACTACATCCGCTATGGGGACCCCATTCCCAACATTATTTTATTATCCTTGATATGGATGAATAAAAGTCAACTTCGAAGGTTGTCGTGTTAAAAAAAAACCTTTTACTTGAAATTTAAAATTTACACCATTTTGTGTCTAATTTTGGATTTTTAAAACCCTTTACGGGGACCTTTGAGCCAACGGTTTTTCATGTTTTTTGCTTCTAGTGAAAATAATGCGATTTATCTAGGTATCGTAAAACGAAGTAGAAATATCTTCGTGTTTTTGATGTCTTACTGTTAAATTGAAATTTGTAATAAATAACATTTTGTGTTTAAATTGGACTTACTACATCCGCTATGGGGACCCCATTCCCAACATTATTTTATTATCCTTCATATGGATGAATAAAAGTTAACTTCGAAGGTTGTCGTGTTCAAAAAAAAAACCTTTTACTTGAAATTTAAAATTTACACCATTTTGTGTCTAATTTTGGATTTTTAAAACCCTTTACGGGGACCTTTGAGCCAACGGTTTTTCATGTTTTTTGCTTCTAGTGAAAATAATGCGATTTACCTAGGTATCGTAAAACGAAGTAGAAGTATCTTCGTGTTTTTGATTTCCTTCTGTTAAATTGAAATCAGTAATA
Organism: Phalangium opilio; assembly: GCF_054372755.1. Taxonomy (NCBI): domain Eukaryota; kingdom Metazoa; phylum Arthropoda; class Arachnida; order Opiliones; family Phalangiidae; genus Phalangium; species Phalangium opilio. Next base: position 7,431,340 of record NW_028324160.1, on the reverse strand, counting down.
AATTACATTTTGTGTTTAAATTTGAATTACTACATCCGCTATGGGGACGCCAATCGCAACGCTTTTATTATCTTTCATATGGATGAATAAATGTTAACTTTGAAGTTTGTCGTGTATAAAATTATTTAAAAAAACTTTTACTTGAAATTTATAATTTACCCCATTTTGTGTCTAATTTTTGATTTTAAAATACTTTACGGGGACTAATGATTTAAATTAGTAAAGTTCGTAAGGTTTCGTACAAAGCACTAAAAATAATTTTTATTTTTAATGGGGCCCCTATATTTCTTAATTGTTTCTAAAATTGAACTTTACCATCCTCTATGAGGCCATTGTTTCAACGTTCTTTAATGATTTTTGTTCTTGATGAAAATTTTGATATATACCATTTTAATTGAATTTTATTTGACATTTGGTAGGTGGATCATTGTTCCAAGTTTTAAGTTTTTAATAGTTTGTTTCTTGAGGTTTCGTATTACTATTTATGATTTTTCTAAATTTATACAAGTATTATTTTTAAGTTTTCAAAATGAATCTTGACAATATCAGCTACTTGATTACGCCTTATGCTTATCGTATTAACGTATTAAATTCCGTTTACTTTTGAATTGAGACATTTTGTTACCCATAACTCAAGCTTAGAGAATATTAGTGTATTGCTACTCTTACGGGGACAAAGTTAACCGGAAATACATCATAGATTTTGGTCCCCATAAAGAATGTAAAGAAAATTATGTAAATGTTTCCTTTAAAAATATTTGGAATTCATTTTAAGATGCAATTTGAAACAAGTCATAAAAGTGAAATATATTTTCGATTTTACGATAAAAGCGGAGGAGATATTGCGTTTTCTAAATGTCCCCGTAAGTGACTTTTTCAACTCACAATGCAATGTAGGACATGTATGGGTGTGTCTGTGTGTGTGTGTCTGTTGTTACACCCACGTGACCGCGTTCGCAGTTTCCAAATCGGAGCAAACGTGTTCGCCATTTCCGAACTGCTTTCACAGTCACGGAAATGGCTCCTCTACTTGAGTTCTCACACCACCATCTTCTGGTTTTTGTCCACCCCACACGGACACCAGTCTGTACATACTGGCTTCTAATCACCACCATCTTCTGGTCTTCGTCCATTCCACTTGGACACCAGTCTGTACATACTGGCTTCTATTCACCACCAACTTTAGGTCTTCGTCCATCCCACATGGACACCAGTCTGTACATACTGGCTTCTAATCACCACCATCTTTTGGTCTTCGTCCATCCCACATGGACACCAGTCTGTACATACTGGCTTCTAATCACCACCATCTTCTGGTCTTCGTCCATTCCACTTGGACACCAGTCTGTACACCTGGCTTCTACTCCATCGTCATCGTTGGGTTTAAGACATTCGCGGCGATCAGCTAGGGTTACGAGAAACGTCTAGCCTCCCTAAGGTGGGATCACCACCAAAGGTTTTCGCAATTGCGGTTGTTCTTGCTTTTAGCTGTAGTTCAACACCCTTATATACTACCTATTTGAGTAAGGCCAAGCAACCGGCGTATGCTTCATTTCAAAAGCCAATATTAGTCAAGTCTCTCAAGATTGTTTAATTGTTCTTTTTTAAAACGATGTAACGTTCAATAAGGCGAATAACTAACGAAGAAATTATTAAATATTAATTATATTTATTTTAATATTTAAGATAATCTTGTTTCTCAATTCAAAATTAATACGGAAAGAGTTAAAAAGCAGTCTATGTTTTTGTCTGTCTGTGTGTGTCCGTCCGTTGTTACAGTAGTGCGCTGCGTTAAAAGTTCGTTTTGTTTTGATGTGTAAAGAAATCCTACAGAACCATAATATTCCCTTTATCCTTAATATATATAAAGTGAATATGTGGAAATATTTTTCGTAATTTTGATGCATTTAGTACTTTTGTAGCTTTAAAGCTCTATTTCATTTTGATATTCCAAAGATTTTTTTTAATATTATTATTTAAAATGGATGTTTATATATTACTTAAGCTATACTACATCTGTTTATAGCATAATCCTTTCTAAAGTGAATACAAGCACAACGCTACTGTGTTGGTCAAATGAACTTTTATTTGTCAATAGGCCTAGTGAACCAAAAAGTAAACGCTTGGGTTTGGTTTTCGTTTCTGTAATGCAGAGACATTAACGGTTCAGAGTGAGCCGAAAGTTAAATACACTTTTAAATAATTAGGCTTAGATTTTGGGCGCGTTCAGTAACGCTCAACGGAGGCTCCGTTGAATGCGCATTCGCCACTGAACGATTTTCGGAACTTCCGGTTTGACGTCACGATTGTGAGCGAAGAGGCATCGAAGTCATCGGCTGTAAGAGCCGATTACTTCGTTGAGCAACGCATTTGTGACGTAGCAGCAATGGAGGAAATTTATCTCCCTGAACGATTTCGAGTTGTTAATTTGATGGATAATTTCGGAACTATTTATAAAATCGGCGTAACATCGACTGAATGCGAATGAATAGTGTCTGTTAATTATTTTATGAAATTTTTTCGATTATATCTATGAAGCTTTAAAAGTTATTGGGTTTGAAAGTTTAAGCCTTAGCTAAGTTACGGGTCAGTTTGCTCTTATTTCGGCTAGCAGGTCCTTGCGTTTGCATTTCCATGAACTGTAAGCAGATGATGCCACGCAAAGTTTGCAAAAACCGTTCATTAGCCTAATACGTCACATGACATCACGTTGATCAACGGAGCTCAACGCGTTTGGTATCCGTTGAGCGTTACTGAACGCACCCTTTATAATCATGGTGGAAATCTGGGCCGCGTTCAGCAGAGCCCAGCGCTGTTAGCAGTATCCTGCATAACGGGATTTTGTTTTTGAATTGTGACGTCACGGTGTTTAGCGCTGAGCTAGCGCGGTCTTCAAAGAAAATAGTCGGCTTTTTGGATAACGTGACGTAAAACGCATAGTTCTCAGCTTGGCGAAAAAACCATGGAGGAATTAATACAAATAGCTCTATGGGACTATAGCTATTTAATTGGCGTGAAACCAGTTGATCACGCGAGAATTTTAAGAGATATGTTAGTTTCTAATTTTAATTATAAAAGTTGTTATCTATGTCTATAAATATGTTATCATACAATTTTTGTTAAGCCTTGGTACCTTGCACGCTTTATTGCGCTAGCGTCATTTATAAAACGCCGATGACCGGAGAAAAGCTATGACGACAGAGCTCACCGTTAAACATTTCCAAAATCCGCTGTCTTTTTTGGTGAGCTCTGCTGAACGCAGCCCAGACCAGTGAAAGGTCTGATCGTAATCGGATAATAGCTTCGTGTTTTCATGCTTTTTATGGTACGCATTTAGTTTCAGTGTGTGTAGCCACAAATAAGCTTTGGTGTTTGTAACGTTAACAGTCATGTTGACAAACTAAGAAAATTGTTGAGGTGAAACGAGAGGATAGTGTTTACATGGCAACCCTGTTGTGAATATGGCTTTGAACATAGAGGTATACAGTTGAGGAGTAGAAAATTGGGCCTTTACAAAAACGTAAAGGTAATATCCCTCCAAAGTTTTATCTCTTCATTTCCCGTTTTTCCCCCCATCGGATGATTTTAATGTGTACAAGTATATCATTACTGGATGTAAAATGTCGTCTGATTTACAGTATATTTGCTATGCTTTGTATACTGCTTTAATATTTCATAAATTTTAACTTAAGAAACATTTCCATATCTGGGCAAATAAGTTAGTTAGTAGTCTTCTTGACTCGGAGAGGTAATATTTTGGTTTTCCCAACTTGTTAACGTATATTTTAGATGTTAGTTTCGACCAAGGCTTAAGTTGCCTTACTTAGGTCATGGATTTATAATAGAAGCTTACGCTTCATGGATATTTCACTGTAGCCTTCAGTAGGGCATTTTGATTTTAAACACATTTATGTCATAAAAATTCGCGCAGGTGGGGACTGGGGGGCCTGATGACGTAGAAATTGAGGCAAACTTTTTCTTTCGGCGAGCGTGCGCGCGCGCTATTAAAAATTACTACTCGACCACGTGAAAAACTTCAACCCCCTCTGAATTTGCCTCAAATTCTACGTCACAAACGCGCTTGCCAGGCTGGTACTATTTCAGACGAGGAATAAATGTTGTGCGCGTTTTAAGGTGAGTGAAATATCAAGGAAGCGTAAGCTTCTATTATAAATCCATGCTTAGGCAGACTATTGAGTGAGTCTATGCAATGGGTGATTGTAAAAGCTTGAAGGATAGATGGATCAGTGTTGGAAATAAGGATTGTTTTAAAACTGGACCTGTGGCCTAGGTATTTTAATTAAAATAACTGGCCACGGTGCCACTCACTGTAAACGTACAAGGGCAGTGAACGCAATGTCATGGATAATTGCAATCGTAAAGTGGACTGTAAAAGATACGGCTTTGATAGTTTAAAAATCGTGGCAGGATGTTCGTTTTGAAGTTGACCATAAAGCTCTGGTTCTAAAACGAATCTTATAAGAATTAGTAGAAGTGTAGAGCCATTTTTAACCTCGTCCTAGAAGTGAAAAATTTCGCATTTCAGGCAAAAAATTGTTTTATAATAGACTAGCTGTTACCCGCGGCGTCGCTCGCGTGTAATAAGAACTTCCATCAAAATGATACAAAGAATGGGTAGATTTTACTGATGACTAATATTTTTGTAGCACCCTAGGAGCGAAGGCACTCGGCGTCGCCCGTCAGCCCGTCGGGACATTTTTATTTCTTTCACTCGGACATTATTCCATACAGAAGGGTTTTTAAGTTTTTAGCCGCCATTTAAAAAGATGGCAACAAATCGAACCCAAAAGACCATTCAGTCTATCTATAGGTTAATGGAAACCCGTGTGCTAAATATCTGTGAAATCGGTTGAAACGCGCGGACTATGTTGCATAGAGAAGAGTTTTTACATTTCTGGGCGCCATTTTTTAAGATGGCGGCGGATTGGAAAAATCTTTCTTAGTACGCGCCAACTACTTATGGGTAACGTTCCTGCAAATTTTCAGCCTTCTAGGGCAAGCGGTTTGGGCTGGGCGTTGATTATCAGTCAGTCTGTCAGTCAGTCAGGACTTTGATTTATATAGATATGGATTAATACAAATGCAGACTGAAGGAACAGATATTAGATAAATAAGGACTTGGTTTGCCCAAGCCTAAAAAACAAAATGATAAGAGTTTTTTCCAGTTGACTGCGGCCGTATTCTGCAGAAAAGTTAAGCTCCTCCTTCTGCCCTTGGCTCTCTGATTGGACCGTCAACCATTGCCCTTGGCCTTTTAATTGGCTACGTTTACCGATGACGTTACATGCCTTGGCTCAGTGATTGGTGCAAATTCCGCGCAGACTCAGATGTAAACTATCAAATTATACACCAAATTCAAAATGTTTTTTCATAAACTGACAAATGAGTTACCGGTTAAACACCGGTTTTACTGGTTTCTTCGGTAACGCTATGTGCTGAACGCACTTACAGCAGACGACATTTCAACACTTTCTATCAACCTCCCGACGTTGATCAACGTGTCGAGTAAAGTGGTGAGTGTAATTTATGAAGGATTAATTAATTTATGAAGTATTCAACTAAACTCTTTAATTTTCCCCCTTAAAAATCCGATTTAAATAAAAACACACCATTTAATTTATTTCTTTCATTATTTATTACTTATTCAGATTGTGTGGCAACTGTCGATCGCAGTATAGAAGTCACTGCAGTAAAAAGGTGAGAGGGCTGATCGCCCGTGGTAACTGAATGGTTAAAGCCTTATTTGAGCACTTAGCATGACCAAAATCGCAAGAGCATCTCCATGATTCGTTCATGCTCTTGTGGTACTAACAATTTCGCACTTATTATATTCTCATGGAATGGTATGATCATGAGCGAGATACACCCATACCCTTTAATCAATATTTATCCTTTCCTCTCTCAGACGAGGTATATCTTCCAACTGCTGACGAAAAAGCTTATCCAGAGACTGAGTGTCAAGCCATTTGCGCCTCGCAACTAACACTGGAAGTCGTGGAAGCGCTTAACAACTGCAAATCGACATAACTTATAAAACATAACCAGTAACCATATTTACACTGAACAGTTACTTGAAAAGTAAGCATTTCAGTATGCAGCAATTGGTATAATCACCCCTTTGTTTCTCATAATATGAATATGGTAAATCTGAAATAGGTGTATAGTCTGTCAAACGAAAGAAGAGCCCTGAGAAATTTGTCCAAATTGGTGTCGCCACCATCGACCCTATAGTACTTTATCAACTTGTTGTGCTTTGTCAATAGTCGTCTGTAATATAGTCTGCTATGGCTTAATCGCAATAGAACCAATACATTTTGCAATATATATTTAATATGTTTATGTTTCATGGTTTTTTTTACGATCATCGAGTATTAAAGTATATAAAACAAAATTAACGACAAGACACCAGTTTTATCTTTGTTGAACTAGCATTGCAATATATTTAATGAAATAAGTTAAAGTAAAAGATTAAGCCTATCTGTTTATAGCAGACTATATTACAGACGACTATTGACAAATCAAAACAAGTTGATAAAGTACTATGGGGTCGATGGTGGCGACACCAATTTGGACAAATTTCTCAGGGTTCTTCTTTCGTTTGACAGACTATAATGAATGACAATAGAATAGTTAAGTTATATTTAAAATAGGTATGTGGTCATGAAGACTTCGGAGGATGTAAATTGCAATCATGCAACGGAAAAAAGCAATGAACTCTTGACAGTCAGAAATATGTAAAATTTAATACACGTGGAAAATAAATTGCTGAATTTTTGGGTTTGAGAGCGTATCAGGACTGATTGGGTGTTGGCATGCTGGTTATAAATAATGTCATCTTGAGTACAGGCTAGACATCATCAACATAATTCTACTGTGAACAGATTAAAAACATGCCATTAACGGTTTTAAAGCATTAAAGGCGGTAACAGACTTTTTCTTCTTTTTTAAACCCCTCCCCGGCTCCACTTAGCTCTATGAGGATGACAAGCACTATCCACACAGGCTCACAACCCCTTTAAATAACAGTCAATGATAACAAAAATTCAAATAATTTAAATAATGTTATGAAGTCTATCTAATAAATTATTCAATGCATGCATATAACCCATGCAATAAATATTATTGGCTTATTAAATGAAGCGTCTACTAAATTACAATATAAGTTAACAGTAAACTAACACGTATGTGAGAAATAAATCATAAAATACACGTAAATAGGGCATGTAAGAAATTAAATGGATTGAATGAGAAAAAAAGTACGTGTCAAATTGGATATTAAAGAAACGTTGGTGAAAATGAATTAATAGAATATCTACAATGAGTACTATAAAATCACAAAGGAGAATACAATAATCAGAGAGAGTTCATGCTGTCATGAAGAAAGTGCATGCCAAATTGAGCATTGAAAATAATCGAAATACAGGGAGACGTTATTCAAACAACCTCTCCTGGCATTTAGAAAATTATCTACAGTAAAGTAGAACATGCTTCGCTTGAGCTCGTCTTCAAAAAAAAACTAGTCATTATTTTCAGGCTGCAATTTTTCACTTCAGTCATGATGTTGGCTTGAATACTCTACACCTTTTATTTTTAAACCTTAGATTTTCGTATTCATTCCTAGCCCTTTCATTTTTAGTCATTATTTGCCAAACAGACGCAAACATGAGTAGGGCATCCAAACATGCATTAGCGGAAGCTATGAGCGTTTCTTGCTTTTCTTACTAGGCAGCGACTAAGCTATAAGAAAGTTTAGCCCATTTATAAATGAAACAATAAAGGAAGGCCATGCATGCAGAAACAATAGCAAGGATTGATGGAAAAAAGAACAATGAAATGTTAAAGTGAAGAATAAAATTAAAAGGACACCGCAGTAACTCTTAATGGTAAACTGACTTTGCAGCAACCCTCTATCTCAAAAAAATGTCCAAATGAAATTTTCAGAAGGTGGACTATTATACCCTACGTCGAATAGAAACCATTCTTATGATTATTTCTGTGTTCTTCAGTGGCAAGTGGATGAGCACCATGTTCATGGAAAGCAGAAGGCTCTTTGAGGAATCTACAGCAAAAACTGGAGGAAGGCTATTCAAGAAGCTTGCACCCACCTGCAACAAAAAATAATGTTAATAACATGGTTAATACATTACGAGAACGTACAAAATTTGCAATACGCAGAGCTTCACGTTCTTCTATAACATGTGGAATATTGTTGAGGAATGCCTTTCATTGTCACCAAGGGAAAGGGTTCTCTGTTGGCGGTGGACATCATTTACCTGCTTTGTGATATGTTATCACATCTTTGTCCTCTCTTGGGCGTGTCACTGATGACCAACAAGGGTACAACCTTCAACTCATAGAGGGAATGTGGCGCCTTTTTCAGTTTTTTTAAACATGTTTCATTACTATGTATAATTCATTACAATAACTACAAATAAATCTTACCAATGTTAGAACATATAAATGTAATTACAACTTCAAAAGTTGAAGATAAATTACACAGGAATGAAACAATTACTGTTTCACCATTACCAATAAAACTACTGACACAAAAATCTGTGTGCCCTTCACGTTATGCCTTCATTACGCTTAGGTAGTTGTGGTTCGATGTTATCAAAGCAACAACATGGAAACAGGGAAAGATTTGACGTTTAATACTTAATTCGACAATTACAATTGGTTTTTAATTTTTATACAAATAGGCCTATGTCAAGCACATTATTTACATGAAAATATATAACTTACTCAACGTTAAACGATGTTACCTTAACAAGCGGCTGTCTCAAATACGTTGACGTCATTTAAAATTAAAAAAGAGCAGACGGCACGAAATTACTATTCAGTTCATTTGATAGGTGGCGTTAATAGCTTAAACGTTTCCGGTGAAAGGTTGCAGCACTGACCTTTGGCGACAAATTTACACTGTACACTGACCTTACACCAAAATTTGGTTCAACTTGAAACTCAAACTGAACTGAATTCAAAGGCTTATTTTTGCCGGTTGAACCTCCAATCACTGAGCCAAGGCAAGTAACGTCATCGGTAGACGTAGCCAATTAAAAGGCCAAGGGCAATGGTTGACGGTCCAACCAGCGAGCCAAGGGCAGAAGGAGGAGCTTAACTTTTCTGCAGAATACGGCCGCCGGTTTTTTTTCAAATCAATTATTGAGGCTGTTACCTTTGACCCCGTTTTAAGTTAAACTCGACGAACGTCGATTTGGGCGGCCTGGCATATTTAGTAATCTTGTTATTATGATTCAACGCCTCGTTATAGATCAAAAAATGAAGTATAAAGTTCTGGTTATAATTATAAAAAAATTTATAGCCATTTTATTTCGGGTAAGAAATTAATAAATATTTGAGGAAATGATCTACAGAATGTCTACTTTCTGAGGGTGCTTTTGCATTTTTTCTATCTACTGTAGATTAGGAGATATAAGCCTTTATAAAAATATTTATTTATGCATATTTTTTTTATATTAGGTTCGAACCGAAAGTGTGACTTTGTTACTGACAACAATGCCTTCTTAAACCTTAACCTAAATCAATCATTAAGTGAAAATCCCCACTGTGGTAAGCCTTTCTTTATATTTAATTTAAAATTAGTTAAAATCATTTAATATTAAATATCCACAGACGACTATAAATTAATTATAAAACACTTAGGTCTATTAAAATTTTTCGTTAAAAGGGTATTACCCCTCGAATAAATCTTACCTTGTGAAAAGGGATAGGGTTAAACTTTAAAACGAAGGTCGTTATGTCGTATTTATTTTGTATTTAAGACCACCTTTTTTTTACCCCAATAGCGTCGAGTCATGTTGAAAATGCGACATTACCAGCAGCTGCTTTACCAAATGAGTGAGTGTTTTATTATGTTTTATAAAAATTGATTAACCTTAGGTGGAAGTTGGAACCGATACAAGGCTTCTCGTTTAACAAATCCTTGGCGCTGGCTGGCTCCTTCTTTCGAAATTTGTAATTATTTAACCTTTAATTCCGGTTTTCTTTTGAGGCCTAATTCCTTAAGTGCCCATCGAGAAACTCCTCCGCCGAAGTGTAATTCCGAAGACGACAACGACGTCATGAGTGATCAGACACTTAACATTTATGGAGTTGAATCGACGCGTTCAAATTCCACCACCGCTAATAATAATAATAGGTCAGTCTTCATTTTATTTTATTTTTAATTATTATTATTTTTTTTCGTTTTATTTTATAATGTTTACTTATCGGACTCAAATTTAATTAAAATTATAATTGAATACATATTCTAAAAGTACACATTTCGTTCTACGTTCTACATTTTTAATTTTGCAAGCAATTAAACACCTTAATTAGATCAAGATTAATAACTAAAATAATTTGAGTTTTCATTTATTTAAATTATTTTTTATTTCTTTTGATTTTTGCGTTTTATTTTATAATGTTTACCTATTGGGTTCAAATTTAATTAAATTTATAATTAAGTATGCGTTTTAAAAGTACACATATCGCTCTATCATTTTATTTTTACACTCAATTTAACACCTTAATTAGAGCAGGATTAATTACAAAAATAATTAGGGTTTCGGCCGGTTGATTTATACATCAATTCAATTTAAATATATATTTTGAAAATAGCTCAACAAATTAATTAAATCTTGATTAATTAGCTATAAAATTATTGTCCTCCCTTGTGATATGAAATGATAACCTTTATCCAAGTCCAGACTCGTGGCAGACGGCAATTGTTAAGATATTTCCTTCTTCTTTGTCTTATTTAGATTTATTTCGAACAACAGTCAAGCGTCGATTTTAGGAAGTTCAAACCATTTGGATTTGAACATGCCCCGTTCGGACAGCATGCCAAGTACCTTATCCTCGGTTAACCCTGACCGGGTAGCCATGATCAAAGAGGAACGTTGTAAATTACACCAAGCTCGTTTCAACGAAGCCAAAATAAAGTTTGAACCCGAGACGAACGCCTTGAGTACCGAGCCCCAATTTTTCAGACGTTCCTTGAGACAATCGAATAAAACAACGGCTTCGGATATCGATGGAGGTATCCAACAACAACAGGAACAACAACATCAAGATACTACAACCGACGAAAGTGCCTTGTTATCGAGTCAACAACCTCCTTCTTCTAAACGTAGGTTTATCAAAAGAGAGCCGGGTGAAAGCTTCGATACTGGTACATTTCCGCCGACCAACAATGCGTCTATCAACCCTGGATTAGTTAGGTCAACACGGGCGTCTAGGTGAGTCCAATCTGAATTTTTGCAAATATTTAGAATGGATGCCGGGTTAAATTGAATCAGTTCATGGGTGCGGGTTTAGGCTTTAGAGGTGGGGGCTAAATGTTTTTTGTTTTATATTTTACAAAGAAATAAATTGAGGTTAATTTGGTCTCAACCCCCTGCGCTGAAGCGTGCCTGTTTTTGTTAATTCATGTTCTCTTATTATTTAATTTTCATTTTGAAAGGATTTCAAAGAAAATGAATTAATTGAATGAAAGAAATTTCTTTTTAATCAACTTTCTTTTAAGCAAATAATATTCTTTCTTCCATTTCTTTTAATTTTATTATGAGTGGGTTAGTTATTCGACACCACAAATACTGAACTTTTTAATTTTTATTTACCAAGAAGTGATATCTAGTTTATTAGGGCGAAGGTAGAAGATACTTGAGAATTCACGCGCGCACCATAGTTCCAGTCCCCCGTTTCAAAATACAAGGGGTGGGGGGTAAAAAAAGGCCGGGCTGTTTCGCCTCTCCTCAGTCGGATAATACAAGTAATTTTTTCATTCGCATCGCGCTGACTTGAGTTTTAAAGAACCAATGAGATGCTGGTTGTTGTAATTTAGAGGCGGGGATTAACTCCGGACCTACGTGCGTTTGGACTGGAGATAAAGCTAGATTATAAATGTGGCGCGAATTTATACCTTCTCCCTAATTAACTAGATATCGCTTACTTTATAATTTAAGACAAAATGGGTTTGCAGGTTGCGAGCTCAAGCCGCTTCCGTTTCTAGCAACAACGTATCACCAATCGTAAAACATAATTGTAAGTATGAATATACGTTTTTATATATTTTTCAAATTGCCTTTTGTGAGTTACCTTTAACCTCTGTCCTAAATGGATTTTTTTAAAGAGAAAAACGAATTAACGATTTCCTTACAAATTATGTCTTGAATACAGGGTGTTTCTGATAAGTCTGCCATAAATCAAGGGGCGTGTTCTTTGGGTCAAACTGAGTGGAAAGTGTCAAAGAACATGGGGTGTACAAGAATTTGCAACGAAGATATGGCCCCCCAAACATTGGCCCCTAAAACAAGAAAATATTCGAAAATGTAGACTAAAACAAATTCAGCCTTATCAACTTGTTTAGAAATATGAGACAATTTCAATAGTTTCCCTCTAACATCGTTATTGAACTTTCACCTGGCAGAAGTGTATTAAATGAGTAGAAGTATGCCTAACGCTCATCACCGTTTACACATCACTAACTGTTAACTTATTGATAGATATTTTTATCAATACATGGAGAAAGCTAATTATAATTTAATATCTATGCGTTTCCTTTAAAGGCGACCTGCCTCCACTGCTGTCCATTCGGTACAAACTATCAATCCTTGCCTAAGTATATTTGTTGTCACCCTTATAGATATGTAAAACACTGTTACAAAATGTTCATTAATTACACTACAACTATGATCGCAATGCCAGATTAATATCAAGGAAACACTGGGTACCCATTGCGGAATGTGGTGTAACACATTGCACGTCAACTGCATAGCAACGGCACTTCCGACATGGTAGGGGAGTTCCGTGTGCATGCGTTATTACTTCTTATATAGGATCAAATTTGGAATGAAACAGATGTATGCATGTTTCTGGACCAGAGAGTCAAGTAAGCCATGGAAACTGTGCCAGGGCGGATTGATTCTGACATGGATATCCACTCAAATCTGGTTCATGGGTTGAAGGATGCAATGGATCATCTAGTAGTTGGTTCCCAACGTCCGCGGTCTTCAAATCACGTAGTTCTATAGGTTTGGTATCTGGTCGACCTTGCAGCCTCGGGACCCAGCAGGCATGAGTGAAATGTACTCTAGAATTAGATGAAACGCTTTTTAGGTGAGCACTAGTTGTGTGACGTGTTAAGGTTCTAACTCGAGAAAGAGCTCGACCGACGCTTATACGCTGGGATTGTTAAGGACGAAGGTCTAATGACCTAGCTGTTCCATGGTTAGTCTCTTGTCAGCACAGCCTTGTCTCGTTCGTCAATCCTACACAAACAGCATAAAATTACACTTCATTTACATCCCAATATCACGAACATGTGTCACATCTGCATGGTACTCTGCTACAATAGGTCGTAATATCATCAAGAGAAACCTGATTTATCATTACTTTGTATTTACCACATTTATCATTACCGTTCCAATCATCTATAGGTTCCATGTTGTTATTTACCGACCTTTAGGGACACGTCCGACCAGGGAAATTCACCACTGGAGTCAAAGGGGTTTCGTTAGTTGTAACATGCTATTGGATGGGATTACGACAGTAATTTTACGAGTGTTAAACTCTCAACAAACGAGGGTGTAAAGTTTTAGACCACTAAAAGTGTACCTGGAACCATTAATTGTCTATGTCATCGGGTTTTTAAGGCACCTAGTAATATTGATTGATGCACTTTTTGTTTCTAACATCGGTATTCAGTTCGAGCAAGTTATATTGTTGCAAGATGAAATAAACGCTGGAATACAGTTATTTCCATATATCCCCCTCCCCCTGTGGGCCCCAAAGGATGGTGTCAGAGGCCTTGTCGTGGCGAGGGAACCCGAGCTTTGGCGCATTATGCCTGGTCGCGAACTGTCTGACACCGGCACGTAAGTAATAGCCGGAATACTACAGCTCAGGGGCCATGGTGACGTAGGCAAACGTATAGTTTGGAATACAACATACGAAATGATGAATGTGATTTAGTAAATCCAGGCAACGAATAGTTCCAGGTATCATTTATATATTCCAAACTATTCAATATGTCTAGTGAAAGGCTTATCCCTCACGCGATTCATAATCCTATCCTGTGGTATGTTACATTTAACAAAAATAATTTCACTCGCATCGGGACATCCTGACAGTTTCGATAACCCCTACATGACTGATGTAGATGGATTGTTACCATTCAAAGGCATAAACGTGTAGCTATGGTTGGTAACACGTCTTGCAAAATTAACACGCGGTTGATATAACACGATACCATGGATAAAGAATGCGCGTGAGGAAATTTGTTTTCACGCTATAGGATAGACAACTCCTTATCTCGAGCTACAGCTTATTCTGTATATACTCTGTTACAATATCGGTTGTCAGCACGCGCAAAGCTAAGTCTCTGTGTACGTACGCTAGCCTTGTACATGCTGGCAAGAGACGGAAAACTCGCGGATATTTGAAATCCTGAAGATCCTAAACGTTTTTGTCTCTTGACAGCACGTACAAGGCTAGGTTACATAGAGACCTTGCTTTGCGCGTGCTGACAACCGATGCTCTAACAGAGTATATACAGAAAAAGATGTCGCTCCAGAGAGGGAGTTGCCTATCCTGTAGCGTGCAAACAAATTTCCTCACGCGCATTCTTTATCCATGACGATACTCATGAAAAAAAATAAAAGACTTTACATTCCAGATCAATCAAGGCTTGTCTTGTTCTCCTGCCTGCATTTAGCAGCTCATTATCATCATCACCATCACTGGCTTCATCGTCGTCCTCATCATCAAGGTTTCTTACCACCTTTGGATTTGGTACAGCTGCAATGGAATAATTTTCTTTAACACTCATGTTACATATATATAAAACTAATTAAAATGTGTCTATTGAAGGGATTTTCCTGCATGATGACCATTGTGACTACTTTGAATAATTAGCAAACAATAGGGCATGTACAATTGAGTTCTAGGAAATTAAAGGACTAAAGGTGCATGTTCAAAGGCGCATGTTGAGGGTATTTTTAGCGAGAAGCGGAACGTGCGATATTTTGTTTCTCGCCAAGAAATTTTCCTTTTCTCGCTATCGCTTGCGCTAGCGATACTTTTTTGCCAACCGTTTTCATGTGCGCGATAACCGTTTTTTTCAGTAAATATTTTACATTCGTTTTCTAAATAATAAACATTTTAGCTGAAGAAAACACCGATATCACAAAAATACGTACCAGGCCTATTCATCTCCACTTTCGTCGCTACTTCCATCGATTTATTCTCTTTAAATCTGTGTGGCGATAAGCTTCATATAATGTCTCTTTTTCTAACTAAATCTATCAACTTTTCTTTCTTTTCATCAGAAACCCTTTTATTCTCAGCTCAAATTAGTCATATATTTTCGTTTATTAAGAATTGTTTACCCATTTTTATATTCACTTTTAAAACTCGGAATAATTAGGCTTAAAACGTAGACTTTTAAGTCTCACGCTGCACTTAAAACACGCGCCCAAGTTTTCGACGTTATTGGCTACGAAAAACATTAAGCGAGAATGAAAAACGCTTAGCGAGAATATCTAATTGAATCTGATCGGAGCGGGTAGCGATGTTTTTCCCCGCTCGCGGCTTTTACTCGCACCCGCAAAAAATATTGCTTTAATGAAAACGGTTGCTCGCGGAGCGGGTGCGAGAATTTTTAGTTTTTTCTCGCACCCGCTCGATTTTTACCCTCAACACGCTCCTTTGAAAATGCACCTTAAGTGTTTAAAACCTAGGAATATAAAGGAGATTCATAGTGAATTTATTGGAAAATTGAAGACTAAAACAAACACTGACACATGACAAAGGAAATAAACGTGAACTAAGAGAAAAGGTAGATCACATGGTTTCTCTCATAGAAAACTATACTAAAACGAAACACAGGCATTCAGTTGAGGACACGACAACTAAAATGAACGCGATAATTAAACGTAATTTACCGTCTTCTGCAGGCATTTCTTCGCCCAACAAGAAGTTGTGAAGGAGGCAGCAAGCACTTATGATATCATTCACTTTCTCAGGCTTGTAGCACAAGACTCCTCCGGACGAATCCAAACATGGAAATCGCATTTTCAAAATTCCATTGACCCTTTCTATAACGTTGCGACCTAATGAACAAAAATGTTGATGTCAATGTGTGTGCCTTTGCAAAGCCTTGCTCTGTAGCTCCTGCTTTAAATAAAGAAACTCAACAACAAATTGGCACAATATTGAAGTGTTATATTACAGCCCTATATTATTTACGTAACAATGGGTAGATTAATAAACATCAATTACCTGACATGTGACGTTGGTTGTACCGCTGCTCATTCGGCGTTCTGGCTTGACGAAGGGGGGTCATTAAATATGGCTGAAGAGGATAGCCACTGTCTCCAAGAAGATAACCTTCAGGCATTTTATGAGCCTTAAAATCTTCCAGCACGCCACCAATCACGGCTCAGAATCCAAAATAGTGGCGAAAGCGTCTCCGCCACTCAGAATAGAGAATCTAATTTCGCTCCGGACCAATGAGCGAGGAGAATCCAAGTGGGCGCGGAAGGCTAAGCATGCCAAAAATTAAAAAATCTCTACTTGATCTAAAGATACTCTAAATTAAACCTACAACAGTAAAAAACATTGGTTACTCGCTATAAAAATGATTGTGCATTGCCCAAAAGAAATCAGTTTCAATCATGCCTCGAATCACGGAAAGACAACGTGTCGAAATTATCACGCCGAGAAGACAAGGATGGACTTGGGATGAAATCGCCAATCGTGTTGGGTGTTCCTGTAGAGGTGCTCGTGACACTTTTTCTCGATATGAAAGGTTCCGAAGGGTTCAAGTAAGGTTTTGTTTAGTAATGTCGTTATATTCGATTACGTAAGGTTAGATGAGTCTTAAGGTGATTTGTTTAAAATGTAGGACTTGGATAGGACTGGTAGACCAATCGTTGGCAACGCTGGAGAGACTAGGGCTCTAATTCGGGACGCAACTAGCAACAAACACCTTTCAATAAGAACGCTAAGGGATAGGTGGCACAACGACACTGGTGTCAACGTTACACCGGGAACCGTTTGGGACAAATTAAAGAAAGCGGGAATAAGGAGACATCGATCGGCCAATAAGCCATTTATAACGCCGAAACACAAGCACGCTCGTCGGGAATTTTGCCAGGAAATGTTAACTTGGCCACGGGAAGATCTAGAAAGGTTCATTCTCTTTTCGGATGAAAAAGTAAACATAATTCATTGGTGGTATTATACGATTAATTGTAATTTATTTTGCTTTTGCCATTTAATAGTCCTTTCAAAGTTCGTCCTCTTCACCGGTGAAATGGTTGACGAGGAGGGCAAACCAAATATATGACCCGAATGTCGTAAATCACACTTAAAGGAGCGGACGTTTTAGCGTCAATGTTTGGGGATGCATTGGCGATGGCAGGGTCGGCATATTGCACCCGATTGAGGGACGTCTGAACGGACACACCTATATTGAGGTGTTGAGGAACGCCATGCTTCCCTCCGTGGCCGCGATTTATGATGTTGAAGAGCGAAACCGGTAAGTATATTTGCACTATGCTATGGAACTTGCTGATTAAGCTCCTATTTATATTTCAGCCTGTGGTTCCAACAGGACAACTGTCCGGCGCACAATTCCCGAATTGTGGCCAACTTTCTGGAGAACGAAGGCATCGACGTGTTGGAATGGCCTCACTCGCCGGACCTCAATCCCATTGAACCATGTGGTCACACATGGTTAAAAACATGGAAAAGAGAATTCCGGCGAGTCGAGAAGATCTTCTGAACATGGTTATGGCTTCCTATAACGCTTTGCCTCCTGAATTTATTAGAAAGTTATGTCTGTCGTTCAGAAAAAGGTTACAAATGTGTTTGCTCGTTAGGGGCAATTCACTGCCGTATTGATTTTCGTACGTTTTTTATGTCAATAAATTGATTCTTGGTAAACTCTGTCATTTATTTCGCCACATTATTACTAAATGTCAGTTTCAAACATTCGAATATTTAAAATCTTTCTCGCTTTTGATGTTAACATACTAGGTAATTAAAAACGCACGTGTCTAAACAGAAACAAATGCAAAAGTAAATATTATAGACTAATTTACAGATTTCGCTTCCCATATTCATCTTTGTCATACTAGCAGGCCTGCCCCGGTTTTGCATGGAGTAAAATAGGGTTGTAAGTGGGAAACTTTTCCGCCGAAGATGTTCCGCTCGGAAAATTTTCCGGAAAATGACCGAGCTATATTTTTCCGGACCATTTTCCGTATTTTTCCGCTACCAATTTTTGAATTAAAGCAGTCAAGTAGCGCTTTTTCAATCGATTTATTTTTATCTAAACAATATATCCCGTATTACCGATTATGTCTTAGGGATAGCTGTTGTCGAGGTTACGGCGGTTGATGTAATCAGTTGTCGAATTTTAAAGGTTTAGTCGTGAGGTGTTATGTGCGATGGAACGTGCCCATTGTAATAAGTATCGACAGATGTGATTTAAAGTTATTGAATTTTAAAATTATGAACTTGGTTTATAGAAATGCCCATGTTACTAAGGGATAGACATCACAGGTGGGCCTACCAATAAACGGTTCCCATTTCCACCCAGCCTCCCCTGCAGGTTGCTGAAGAATTCAACGCTTAATTTTCCGCTGAAAATAGCGCTTAGTTGAAACCCCGCCTCAAATTATCTCTTTTCCCTTCCAAGTTTATACAAAAAGAGTGAGAGTGCAGTGTCATTAATGAAGAAAATAATAGGAGGAAACCCCCTACATGGGATAATTCTAGGCACCGGTTTAACATGTTGCATTGTCACATAATATGCAAATTCGGACAATCCTAATGTTATGCTTTTTAATAAACTATAATATCTCGTAAACTATTAAAGATAATTAGAAAATATTGACACTTTCTCAATATAAACCGACCCCGCTGATGTCGAAAATCATATTCATTTTCTCCAAAAGTTTGGACATTTGTGGCTTTTTAAGCACGTGCTTCAACTTTTATCAGAAAGTTGAGTCTTATTTGATGGCAAACAACATAATTTATGATAGTCTCAAGTTTCAATTCACTGCGATAAACGGTGTTTGAATTATGGACGAATTCCGAAAAAAAACCAACGGGCAAAGACTTTTATAACAGACTGTACCTGTTTGGTCCAGGTTGACGAACGTTATGCAAGATATCGCCAGCAATTATATCTCTACAAATCGCATTTATCACATTTCCATCCGCATCGTCAGTGTCAGCGAATTCAGGAGGTGCGTACATTTGATGGTTTGTAGGCTTGACCATTTCATCAGACAACATGAAATTAGGACCATGCAAGCCTTTATGATCTCATCGATATTTTTGGGCTACCTATAATAGGGGTTATGAATATTCTCCATCCGGCTACCATTATTCCAAAAGTGTTCTATATAACACGACGAGCCCGGTACATTCTGAAATTGTACAATTTCATCGCGTGGTTTAAATATCTTTCTGGATATGGGCGCTAAGGTTTTCCATATTAGGGAAAGCTTCATCACCAACAAAAATAAAGTAAGTTAGTACTAGTTCCGAATTGGGCACTACGCTTAATTTTAGTAAATTAAGTTTCTTATTGCGTAGCTTAATTCCAAAATTAGAAAGGGGAAAATACCCCCATCATTCTGGCTTCCGAAATTGCCGATATACACTATTTTGAACCGATAATGGGAGTCGCACTAAGCTCATGAGAATTATACTGAATTTGCTCTTGTAATTGAAGAATTTCGAACCACTTTTAGCTGGACATTCGATTTGTACGTGTTTCCCATCTACTGGTCCCAGACAATTTGGTAAATCCCATGTATCTTCAAAACCAGATGCTATCTCGAGCCATTCATTGGCTTCGGAAATTGTAGGTATGTAGGAGAAAAAACCACCCACACTCCTTGACACGATTCTTATTTTGCATAACGTAGATCATCCTAGCCGAAAACCAAAGGAGAGGCTAACTTGAGTATCACCGTTACCTAGAAATCTATTTACACAATTAAATCTGTAAGTGATAGGTTAGCTAAAATTAAGAATTACCCATAAATACCGTAGGATGAGCGCGAGTCTTTCAGCAGCAGAAACAGCTTTTTGAAACTTAGTATTATCATAAGTTAATGACTTCTTATCCTGGGAAGTATTGGACACTAACCATATCCGCAACCATTTCTGTTAACCAACTTGTTATTACGTCCGATCACCACGCCACCTACGGCGCTTCTCTCATTTTGAGTTGGCAGGCTGATTTGCACGCCAGCAGGGGCAAGTAACGAAACTTTAAGGTGTGTCTTGTGGTTTGAGGTAACGAATGAGAAACGGTGACAAGAAGAGCTGTTTTAATATAGTCTGCTAGAAAATTCCGATCAAATTAGAGTAGGGTCCTAGGCCCACGGAGTGCAATGGATTTTCAGAAAGTTCTAGACAGTATTAGTTGTGATAGTAATAAAGAATTACATATTACGTCAAACAAAAAGAGATTTAATTATCACAAGCATATTATACAATCAGAAAAGTTTAGATTTTATTTGGAAAAGTTTCAACTTTTTGCAATGGACGAGTGTGAAGTATTCAGTTATCTCCAAAAGGGCAATGGTATTAGAACGGAGTTCATTTTCGATTTGAGTGAAGAGGATGATCCTGAAGCCAAAGATGTGATGGAGCTTTTAAATTTTTATATGTGCAGCCTTTATAGTTAAGTGCGTTTCGGTTTATCACTTTATTTGGTATGGTTTTAGCCATTTGGTCTAATATGATGACTGAGAACGTTAGATATGTTCACTGCACTCCTGAGACTGATGTTAACAACTGTGAAACGAGCGATGATGATTTAAATTCAACTTTGATAGGGAATTATGATGATTTGAATTCATCTGTGATAGTGAATGAATCTGAATTAAATGTGCAATCTCAAAAGCCTAGAGAAATTGTAGTCAGCCCATCGAACTTCAAGGAAGAAACATTGAGTGGAATTCTGAGACTGGGCGGGGGAACAATTGGGGAGATGTGGAAAGTTTCTAAATGTTTGACTCTAAGGACTATATTGCTATAGAGGAAAGTGTACAGGTTGTGCTTTAAAGTTTCACTAAGTGATAAAGAAAAAAAGCCCAATTACCAACGGAATTGAAACAGCAGGATCGGGGTGGAATGTTTTTCCCGAAACTCTCATTAAGGGCCTTTGTTCAAGAAGTGAATAATACAGTCATACTCTCTGCAAATTCATCGAAAACATGGGCAAAATATGATAAAAGTAAGAAAATACCGGGTATTAAAAAAATGGTGGCAGGATAGGAGAACAGTGAGTTCTACGAGTGATTTTGAGTCGAAAATGTACTGTGACATTTTGTCCTAAGGGCCACACCCTAAACAAGTTATGATTGGAATGTTTTACGGATGACCCCATAAATTTAAGAAAGGAACTGAAAGACGATGCTAATTTAATTAAGGGGAAATCCATAAAACACTCAAATCGTAACTTGACAACGTTGGTCCTTAGTTCAAAATGTCTTGGAACATTTTCGACTCAAAACCGTCCACTGTACTTCGGTTCTACCATACTTTTTGAAACCTCCTGTATTTTATAAGGTGTCACTTGTGCTAATATGTAATAATTAACTAATGTTGCACTAATATTAAGGTTTGTGTGGGCAACGTCAAGGCGAATAGTATTATCAAGAAACTCTTCATGGAAGGTGTGGTGACATAGAGAAACATTTGTTTTACAAAAATAAACATTTGTTTTACAAAAATAAATTGGCAATTCATATCTAACATATCGTGTTGTCTTTCATTTCCTGCTTTAAGAAGTACCCAATTTTGGTTCTGTTCAATAACAGAATAAGCGTGCAAGTGCTTAGAAAAACTTTCAACTGCGAATATTGTACCAACAATGATTAGTGGCATATGTATATGGAATATGAATTTAATTTTCAAGAAAAATTTAATTTCATTCCTTTCAGTTTCGAAAATGATCAAGCAATCTTTTATATAATGTACATTATAAAAAATTGCATTTGTAGATGAGTAAACGTTTTCTGGAAAATCTTCAGAGAGGAGTGGCTTTAAGTTGTCGGGCAAGGCATCTTTGCAGATAAATTTCCCCGCTGTTGTAGTTTGTACACCGTAGGGCTGTTCATCTATCATGTTATAACACTGTAAGTACTGGTGTCGATGGGCCAATGTTTTAGTAAGATTTTTGCAATTATTCGAAACTTTTGCAATTTTTTTGAAATATCTGTGCTTAGCCTCGAAACGAAGGCAAGATAGGGTTTTTAGAGGCCCATTATTAATAAAAGCTTTCGGATAGTGTATTAAATAGTGAAATTTGGGAGTCATAATTTCACTACCGAACACCCGAAAAACTGAATCTAAAAATAGTTCTATCATATTTTGAAGTTTAGGGAAGAAGGATTTATGTAAATGATTTGCATATATGTAGTCAACAATTTCTCTAAGTTGAATATAAACATCCCATTTAAGGTCATTGTCCCCTGGCAAATACTCAAAACAGAGGAAAGGTTGCAGTCGAAATATCTCGCTTGCGGAACCTTTTAAACGCCCTTCACCCATTATTGCCGCTCGAATTTGGGTTTCGGTTCTACTAGTTTCACTTTTCCCAAATCGGAAAGATTTTATGATGCCATTGAGAACATCAAGATTCAAATTAGTGTTGAGAAACATATGATTCAATATTTGCTTTAAAATGTTTGGGATAACACCTTCTTTTAAATCGTACATAGGATCTGGTGGTGAATTTTGTGTAAGGTCAAAACCAGAGATGTTCATCAAAGGACTTTCAAATCTTACTCCATAAATAGATTTTTCACTCGGAAATCTAGCAATACTTTGCTGATGGTATAGATGGCGATCTAACGTTCTTAATTGTAGTTCATTTTCTTTGATTTTAGTCGAAATGTTTTCCTTAAAATAATGCAAAATCTGCATATTTTTCCCGAACTAAAGGAGGCATTAAATCCGCCAAGTTTATGGAGTCCAAGGTTGTCCCCCGAAAAAATAGCAACAGTGGCTGTAAAAAGAATGGCCCGATCTTCAATTGTTATGCCTTCCCTTGACATTACATTTAGATCAAAAATAAGGGGTGCGAGCACTTCGTGCCAGCCAAAAACGTCAACGTCCTTCGAGTTCGCCAAAAATAGTATGTATATCGCTTAGTTTTGATCTATATTTTGGCTTCAAGTTGAAGACTGAAAAATAACAGCTCAAAATTTTGTGTTTGCCGCGTTTTGAGCAAAGCGGATTCACTATGTCGAATTCGTCGAGATAAATTTGAAGCTGAAGCGGGTTTTGATTAAAGCTTGTGTTTTGTACAATAATTTTTTTTGCAATGTCTCCTTGAAGAAAATGACCGATACCTTCATGTGGAATCATAATGAAATCTTCATGTTTACCCGCTTGTTCATCGAAGGAGTAAAGTTACTGAAAAACTTTAATTATAGGAACATAGTGAAAATAGCTTTTTTCTTCCTTGTTCAATGATTCCGTAAATGTGTATTGTATTGGTTCTATTAATCCATAGTCAGACTTAATCACTGCGTTAATGTTATAATTCGAATTTAAGCTTTCAAAAGCGCTTTGAACTTCTGTATTTTTTGAAAACAATTCACGTTCTTCAATACTAATGTTTTTTGAACGAATGACACTCAACACATTCTCCTTATTCATTGTTAATAGGTGTTCACAAAAAATTAATATATCATTCGTTAATGCTTCCACAACAGTCCGAGGCAAATGGTGCGCTTCGCGGTATTTCAGAATAATTTTTAATAGAGTTTCACGAACTTCAGGCGGTTTTAATTGGCGTTCATCCCTTGGGCCCAGCTCAGGGTCGTCAATTTGTGGGTCCTCAACATTTTCTATATTCGTGTAATTTTGATCCTGTTGCACAAAACCAGATGGATCGTCTATTTCTCCAGTTGTGTCATTTAGAAATCCGTAATGTTTATGTCTCACGTGTCGATGATATGATTTTATTTTATTAAAAGCCCTTCCGCAATTTTCAAGGCCACAAACAACGTTAAAATTTGGATCGTGTGAATGCTTATTTTGCATGTGAGTTAAAAGCGTCCCAAATTTCTTTGAATAAAAGGTGCACCTTACACAGCTATACAAACCAGAACTCGCCATCGTTTTCCTTGCTAATTTTGATCTAAATTACGAACGTTAATATTCTCACTACTAGGATAGTAACGAAAGTCCCTACAATCTTTTACCAAATGTTAGGAAACTTCGAAATATTCTTTTGAAAGTAAAGATAAGATCAGAAAATCTTCAATAAAATAGAGATGGTTAAAGGGACGGTGAAAAGAAAACAAAATAATATTTCTTTATACATTTCTCAACTAAGTCCAGGTCCTCTCTATATATACCTGCAAAAAATATATCCCAATGATTTTTAAAATCGAAATTAGTTTAAATTTTTTCCCATATTTTGCATAAATTATCAGACCAATCACGCAACGCCTTGTCTCACCCTTTATAATATTTCATGGGCAAGCACCACGTATATCTCACCCTAAATTGCGCGATACTTGACTGATCGCACTACTATCAACAATGTCATAACTTATTTTGATTTTAAAATATATAGGAATTTAGTCTTGTTTCTTTCACTAGCAGAAATGCAGATAGTAAAAGAATCGATAAAAAAATTCATTTTCCTCTTCATCCTCTCTTTAATGGAGTTGGTTGGACCGTCGACTGGATGGCAGTGCCTTCCCTCCCCGCGGATTTCTGACCTTCAACACGAAACTCAAAGGTGACAAAAAAAACTGAGATGGGGGTGAGTTACTGTAAGGAATATAACCCTAAGAGGGGTCAGAAATTCGCCTTAGGTCACCTTTAGCAGTGAAGTGAATTTCTTGGAATTTTTCCATGTTATTGGGTTGTTTGACTAAAGGATTAGATCTCCCCCGGCCCAGCCAAACCCATTCCTGTATCGAATCGTGAGGGAAGAGAGAACAGAGAATTGAAAATCATTTACATCCTACCATCCTGACCGGACAATCCCCTTATTGTCGTTAGTCGTACGGTACGCGCGGTGTTAATTTTTCCAGATTGTACCAAAAATAATTTATCGGAATTCGGAAAATATTACAGTCCCCTTTATTAAGTTGAAATGGAAGACAAAAGTATCGTCTTGTTACTGTGCTTTGGGCAAAGACGAAAAAAAATTAAAGTTATGGACAACAGCTATGCTTCATTTTTGGAATGCCTGAAGAGTGACGCAACGTTAGAAGAATTTACTGGTCCAGATATCATTCATCAAGTATGAGTTTTTATTCTTATATACTGGCATGATAAAGACTTCTGTCGCATGTCATGCCTGTTTTTACTTGCTTTACTTCATCTGCCGTTGTCAGATTGCAAAACGTATACAATATACAGTTGGTCCGAGGGGTGCAACGCTGGCATTTTAGTGTATGGTATTTTGAGATTTGGACTGTTATTTCAGAAATCCTTTACTAGATTAAATAATTTTTTAGATTTTTAATGAGATTTAGAAATTTTATGAAGATTTTGAGTAAGATTTCGGTATTGTGCAGGAGATTTCCGGATTTTGATCGAGATTTTCAGATTTTTTATGAAATTTCCAGATTTTGATCGAGATTTTCAGATTTTTAATCAGATTTTGGTACTTCTTCATTTTATGGTTAAGATTTCAGGATTTCTTGATTTTATGGTTAAGATTTCAGGATTTCTTGATTTTAAGGTTTTGATTTCGAGATTTTTAGACTTACTAAATTGCGAGTGCGATTAAGAGATTTTAAGCTGATATTTCGGGATTTTAATGAAAGATTTCACACAAAGTGTACGGGATTTTGACAAACGTCGAACCCCTCGAATTGGTTTTAATACACCTTCAGGGCAGTATTGAACTATATGCCCTTGAAAAAAATTAGAATATTCATGGAATTTGTACAAGACAACATGCTGCTCTTCAAACCCGCAGGCCAAAATTTAAAACCCTTTTTACTCCTTAGTATCATCTAACTTTTAAACAAACACGAAATTTATATATCAATATGTATGTACCCATGCAGGTGTATGATGAAGAATTTAAAGAATTCATTGATATGGATCAAAACAGCTTAATTGAAAACAAAACAAAAATATATTTTGTTCATAAAGTAAGGAAACAATTTTTGTTAGAAAGTTGTTGCATTTGTAAAAGGTGGGCGGTGCTCTCGCACGGATTGTGACCCACCCCACCCGACTGGAAGGAAGAACAAAATAACCGGCGAGGGCAGGCTTCAAATAAGGACTTTTTTCCAACTGGGCCTCCAGACTTGTGACTCCTTACTTAATATATTTAAGTGGCGCTGGAAGCATTAGGTCAATTAAAAGAACATGGGCTTTGAAGAGTTGCACCGCCAACCGGCCGAGGGGGCCCCTTTAAGATTAAAGTACTAAAATATTATATTTCAAGAACAAGCGTCAAAGTGACGAAAGTGATGTTCAGCAGGAAAAAAGGCCAAAACTTGTTAATACTGAACAAACAGTTGATTCAACTGTCGCAATAACAGAAACCTCAACTGCAAACTCTGAAATGGTTGGTAAATACATTACGGGATGGGGTAAAAGGGAGGTTGGAAAGGAAAATCAAGCGAATTTTTTACCGATTCCTCTACTAATTCAATTTATTCACGGAAATTACGATGCCCTTTCCCAGTTAAGCTTCGCTCAGTGATAGCGGAATGTATATCCCTATAGAAGTTGCACATCCGACCAATCGTGTAATGTTACGTCTTCAAGCTAACAAAATATCCCTATATATATAAAAAATCACTTGCATTTCCTTTACCCTTTCCTTCAATTAGTAAGACTTAATTCAAGATTCCGACTATGCAACTAAATTTAAAATTTTCAGAGCGTAGAGTTGGATAAAACTAGCAAAAGTGAACAAGAATTGATAGCCTGGTAAGTTTAATTATGAAATTTGTGCATAAAAAACCATAAATATTTCATCCAGAGAGTGAATTGAATTACTTTTTCCTTAAAGGAAAAAACTCCCTAAAACTATTTAAATGTGTTATATGTTTTAAAATAAAAAATATTAAATATTTCCCATCGGAACTATCTATCTACAATGCTTAAGCAGATAGGTCTTTTAAAGCCCCGTTTTCAATCAAGCGTTTTCCAAAAAAAAACGCTCGCTTTTGCTTGAAAAATTCAAGCGAAACGCGAGGCTGTTGTCATATGCGCTTATTCTTCAGCTTGAAGCCAATTTAGACCTCGCTTTTGCGTCAATTTTCCTTCACGCATATATCTATCCCGGTTAGACATTTGCGTGAGCTTTTTCTTTTAATGCGCGATGGAAGGAAAAAACTATAACGTCACCTCTAGGCGACCAATAGAAACTCGACGGAAGACCAAAGAGTTGAGTTTTTGGTCCCCGTATTCTATACCGAATCACGTTCATAACCTATTTAGTTAATTGAAGTTGATTTACAAGCCAAAAATGCCTTCGAGAAATAAGGAAATCTTAAATCAATTAAAAATAGAAAGAGAGACAATTAAAAAGGCTGCCGCAGATGAAAAGGAGGCACTAATTGCATTGGTTCAACAAAAACCTAATTTATGGAACCGAGGGTTAACGGAATATAAAGATCGCGATCTTAGAGAACAATGTTGGAAAGACATAGCGAAGGAATTAGGCCTGGGAAGTAAGTACATTATTCATTAAGGTTTGTATGCTCCATATTTAATAAACGATTTTCATCAGAGGAACAATGCAAAAAAAATGGAAGACTTTGTTTGACCAGTTTCGGGTACACTATCACATAGTTACCAAAGGCAAGAGTGGCCAAGAAATCGACGATTCAGTGTTTGATTCCGTTAACTGGCCATTTTTTAAAATTTTGTGTTTTTTAAAAGATGTTGTACAAAGGAGGCCGTAAGTACAGAAGTGATTTCGAAGAACCGCTCTATCATGTTGTTTATATATATATGTTATTTTTACTTAGCACCACATCAAATTTTTCTTCTGGTTCGACTGATACTGAGAGTAATAAATCGGCCCCAGAAAAAGAACAAAGTTCATCAACATTTAGCTGCACATTCATGGGGAAGGAGTTTATTGTTAATGAGGAAGTTTCTGACCACGAAGGAAATATATCTGACGACCATGACGTAACCGTGAAAGAGGATATAACCTTTACAGATCTTGATAACCCACAGCCTGGACCATCGAAACCCAAACAGAACCCGTCGGAGGAATCGATGAGCACGGACGAAAGTATGGGAAAAATAAGTTTATCTAAAAAAAACTTATCCACGAAAGAGCCGATAGGCCTAGTAAAAACAAAGGCAAAGAATCCACTTCCATTCCACCGTCTTCAGTTTTGGAAGCATTGGCGCAGTGTAATAAGTAAGTATTAAATTCAAAGAGATTAATTTTAATATTGATATGCTTGTTATACCTTAATCAAATGGAAAAAAGGTTTAAATAGCAAAATAATATCATGTATGTATAATTTTAGAGAATTAAATAAACCAGATGATTCCGCAACAGCATTTGCCGATTACGCGGCTAGTCTTTTAAGAGATGTTCCTCCAAGGAAGCGCCGACGTTGTGAAAGAGACGTTATAGATATACTTATTAAATATATTGAAGACGGTGATGAGACCAATTAATGTATTTCCTTTATAAATTGCCCAAATAAACGTTTCTTAATTTTGTTTACAAATCTGGTTTATTCACACCTTTCAAACTCCATTGCCAATCAACACTTCCTTCTCCTTCAAAATATTTAGCATAATTGTCCCTAATCGTTGCCACTTCCCTGCTGTAGTTTCTAGCAGATGTAGACTTTGGCATTTTAAAAGCTTTTGCTGGGTCACATAGCAGCTTCTCATGCCATTTTCCTTGAACAACCTGTCCAGTTGTTTTATCTACAGCATCTGCAAAGTCATTTGGACAGTAATGTTTTTGTGCAGATGTTTCCTCCTCGATCATCAAAAAGTATGTAATGCCACACAGGCCCGGATAACTTTGTCTACATTAGGTGGTTTCAAGAGGAGGGGTCTTCGAAACACCCTCCAGCGTGTTCCTAAAATGCCAAACGCGTTTTCGCTGCATCTCCTGAAAATATTTGAATGAATTAAATTTTCAATAAAAATTAAGCTACCTTTGAAATAAACGTTACCTGGCTCTGCTTAACCGATAGTTGAAAATAATTTGTGAATTTGTCAAACGTCCATCTCGAGAGTATGGTTTCATAAAGTTGGGCAATAACTGGAAAGCGTCATCACCGACAAGAACATGAGGAGAAAATATGTTTGTGTTCGGCAAAAAGACTGCGTCTGGAAATCCAGCTTTGTTCTCTTCAACTGCTTGACCAAATGAGGAGGACTTAAATATCCCTCCATCAGAATTTTATCCGTAGCCGCCTATGTCTACAACTAAAAATCTGTACTTGGCAACTACGACTGCCATCAAAACTATTGAGTTGAAACTCTGCGAAAGAAAATTTAACGCATTCTATCAATATAAAACTAATATTTTCGTATTAAATAGTATACCACTGACTTTGTAGTTATAATACAGGGTTCCACTATTGGGTGGTTGTTGGATCATAACGTCTTTGCCGTCAACGGCTCCGCAACAAGTAGGATAATTCCATCGAGTCCTAAAGTCCGCTTCGGCTAACCTCCAAGTATTTTCAATGGGTTGCTAGAAATTCTAATAAAATCAGAGATATTCGGAGTGATTATTAGTTAGAAGAATAATAACCGATAAATATAAAGGCTGCAGAACATCCCAAAGTGCCTGACAAGTTTCCTTAATAATATTATGTGTTGTAGTTTTTCCAAGGCGAAAAGCATAGGCCATCGAGTCAAACCCGTCTCCAGTTGCCAAATATTTACAATTAACATATTTAGATTACATAAATTGAATTATGATCATAATATTTATAATATAACAGGCACTAAAGTGGGTGTCACAATATAGTATAAAAACAAACACAAACAAAAATAAGCCCATACCGTAATGTTAACGCAAGTCTTTCTCCAGGAGATGTTGTCTTTCTCCCAGGAGGGTTCTTCTTAAGACTAGGTCCTACCAACGCCAAAAGTTTGTCGAAAAGGCTAGGCGCCATCCTTGTAAAATTAGAAAACTTCTTGGGGTCGGTTTGTCTCATTGTTTTCATCTTAAAGGTTAATTACTGTTATTTGCTTATAGAACAATTTAACAAGGCTTGTGAATGCAACAAAACTATTTATATACCATTGTTCTATAATGTCCTTCAAGGTAGCGCTTTCTCCAAATAGGGTGAACCCACCATCTTTAACGTTTATATTTCCTTCTATTATTTAATGTAAGTTGATAGTAAAGTTGAATTAAAAGCATTTGTCTCCTCAATAACGGACGGCGACGTAACCGCCATATTTGTTTTGGTTCGGAGTTCGGACCAGAGAGCGAAGTCCACGCCTACATCTATCACGTGACACTAGTACCGCGCGCTTGAAAATTTTTACAAGCGAGTTTGAAAACCACCAGATGTTTTAGCGTTTCGCTTTTTGCTCAAGCCGTTGAGCGGCGTTGAAAATTGAGATTTTTCCTCCCTCATCAGCAAAATCAAAACGCTAGCGTTTTTCCAAAAAAAAGCTTGATTGAAAACGAGGCTTAATATATCTACAATTTCTTCTTTTGACTTTTCCACTGAATCCAACATGATTAGTTAAGAGCTCCACCTTGTGATTACATCTTGTTTTAGTGCAAAAATCAACTCTTATTGTAAACCAGTTCGTTTAAAATAAGCCACAAGTTTTTTGCAAATGGTAAAAATGTTCGCAACTTCTTGAGGAGTCGCTGGTCTTCCTCCAAGGGGTTTTTCAAAAACGTCACCAAGTTTTACATTAAGCTGATGAGAAGCACACCACAGTCGACTTGGGAAGGCTTTATTGGGAGCACCATCACTTACGTATGAAATGTCCATTTCGGAAGAAATTCTGAATTCTTTCAAAATTTCACTCATCTTATTCGCTACGTTCTCTCCATCTTTCTTTTCGTCCATTGGCCGAGAAGCTAATGTTTTCGAGTGCAACTCAAAGTTATCATCCAATAAATGGCTTGTTACTGACATATAAGATTGCTTTGTTTCATCTGATAACCAATGGTCAGTAGTAATGGCCAGATATTTTGCCTTTCTAATCACAGATATCATTTGTAACCACTTGATCAAGTATTCGACTGACAGTTGTAGGATTAGGTATGATGGTGTGAACTGGCACGTTTCCGTATTTCGACCCTATTTGAACTAAGGACTGGGCTATTCTTGAGAATCCATCACCGACTAAACATTTGAATGGTCTTACGTCAAGGGCACAATACTCTACGACAGTGTCGACGAACTTCTTTTTTTCATTTGACGGTATATCACAATAAGTTTTTATCTATTAAGTAAATGTGAGTCCGAATGGTTAACAGACACCCACTTTATTTTATTTACAATTCCCTCAGGCCCTTCATTCCCAGTTTCAGTTAGTGTTTGCATAACAGAGGTTTCATATAGAATTACTCAATACTCACCTTCATTTGTGATAATCCATCTTTAGATCGTGTAGGAGACTGAGCTGCCGTATATTTTTCGGTGCATTTGTGGTATATCATGCTGTTTGTTCCTTGATTTGGCTTATGACTAAGAACAGTATCACAATTATTGCACACGGCAAAGTCGCTCTTTTTACCGTCCAAATGAATTTTTTGGAAATGCTTCCATATCTGGCTCTTTGACTGAACTAGTACGCGGGTGATTTTTGAACTTTTGTCACATACACGTTTTTGAACTTTTTCTTTTGATGGGACAGTTTTGGAACTCGAAGTACATATTGGTGAACAAACTGTCTCCAAGTCTGAGACTTGTTAGTTTTTACTACAAACGTTCGATACTTCGCCGTCTTCCGTTGATGTTAAATTTGGTATAAATAAACCTGATTTATTAGTTTTTTCGCCATTAGCAGTTTAGCAAGATAAATGTTTACGAAATTTGTCGTCTTTTAAGTAAGAATCGAACCCCGTAGATGGTAGAAAAATTTACGACTTAAAAAAAACAAATAGTTCTAGTTTAGGTTTCACTCGTGTCGCGAGGGCCCTGGACTACTGGAGGGCTGCAGCCGCGACCGTCACGTGCGTCTGTGTGGGGATGAACTCCATGCATCGCACTTGCGCCAAAAAACGCGCGGGAATGCGGCGGGATATTCAAGAGGAAAAATTTACTTTAGATTCTAGCGGGTTCACTCCCACGGGAGTATAACGTACTAATACCACCTAACTCCGGTTGAATAAAATAAGTCTGGCTCTCAATGCCACCAACTCCAATTGGATACTATAAATGCCAACGACGCCAGCTGAAGCCACCTGAATCCTACAATAACCCAGTCCCAACCCACTTCCTTATAAGTTTTAAAAATATTTCCACTCCCTCCCGACTCCGTTTCATTTCAGGCATAATATTCCCAAAGCCAAAATATTTATCTTACCCAACTCCAACTTCGGCCAAAAACGAGGGAGTAGCTTGGCTTTCTATGGAGTTGTAGTTCTCCCAACGGCTCGTATGGACTAAATAAAAACCATCTGGCGCTAGTTCGGTGGGTTCCACGTAAAGTGAACACCACGATTGGAAAGTTTTAAACGGGCTTTTTCCGAATTCATGTCCTATTCAACATATCACAGTTCTTTGGGTCGCTGAAAATTTCATTGACGTAGGTATCCAAAATTGCCTTTTGAATGACAGTCTTTGGAATGCAAAACTCCTTATAATCAGAGCTGGCGGTGGGTGGAACGTCTTGACCCTTGTTGTCTTCGATCGGTACGTTTTTTTTTGGAAGTCTGCAGATTGTTTCATTTCAAGCTATTATAAAAATGAAAAGACTCTGTTTCTAACAGAAAACGATACGTGTTTATTCTTTGTCTCCAGATTCGACTCTGCGTACATTCTTGTAATACAGTCTACATCATACATGTTAAATTTTCTAACATTATTGATTTTGTATAGATAGTCACGCCATCTAGTGGTTACAATATGAAACATCCCGTTTTCTAAAGATGAAAGTTATCATTAACGTTAAAGTTACATTTAGGAATCCGTAACCGTATGAGATACATAAAAAATAAGAACAACAAAAACCAAAAAAAAATTAAATAGTATACGAAACGCTAGACATAGTCTTGAAATTTTAGTGGTTTTTTAATTAGGCGGACACGACATGTGTGCTGTGGAGACGGTGCGATCCGTGGAGTAGGCGGCGTGGTTTGGGTGCTTGAACTAGCCGGTTCCTGAGTAATTGTTGGAGTTGTATGTCTTGAACCGATGGTAGTTGTTGGCGTTTTCAAAGGCAGTGGGTTTGGTTGCGTGTCAACCAGTATGTTCTTTGTTGGGTTCGGCGTTAGTTGCGGCGGATGTTCAATTCGAGGACGTTGATGGTTAGTTAAAGTTAGCTGTGTTGGACTTACTGTTGCCCGAAGGGTTTCTTCTCGCGGTTGATCCAATGCGTTGTTCTTTAGTTGTGGTCGAAGGACAATTCTATTTCGTCGATATTCTTTGCCTTCGACTTCTACGATATAGGAGCGATCGGATACTCTACGGACCACTTTGCCCAACCTCCACAAGCTTTGTCTCAGTTTTGGATTTGGTTTAACCCAAACAGTTTCACCAATGAGTAGAACGCTTAACTCCATATTATGCGTATATAAACGAGCTTTGCTTTTACTCCGCTGGCGTGTCTGCTTATCGACGGAATCGACTACGACTTTGGGAGTTAATTGTCCCTTTGAGTATGGCAGGTTCGATCGAAGCCTGCGCGACATGAGACGCTGGACAGGATTTGTCTTTATTCCTTCTGTTGGAGAGTTGCGCCAATCCAATAACGCCATATACAAGTCTTCCTTGGAGCGTTCATATTTTTGAATCATGGTTTTCGCGATCTTGACGGCTGACTCAGCCTTACCGTTTCCCTGAGAATGAAACGGTGATGATGTTTCGTGATGGAAACCCCATAAATCGGAAAAACATTGAAAAGTTCGACCAGTAAACGGGGGACCGTTGTCCGTTATGACTATCTCTGGTATCCCAAATCGACTGAGATGGCGTTTACAATACTCGCCGACGGTTTCACCCGTGGTGTTGGGAAGGAGATCAACCTCCCAGTAGTCAGAATAAGTGTCTACCATAACCAGATATTTCTTCGTATCTGCGTTGATGGTGAAGAAGTCCATTGCCACTTGTTGCCAAGGGAGAGTGGCAAGTGGGACATTGATCAGAAGCTCTTTGCATTGAGCTCGGCTAAATTCATTGCAAGTAGTGCAAGTTCCCACCATATGTTTGACTTGTTCGGTCATGCCATGCCAATATACAACTTCTCTAGCCTTTCGTAAGCAAGTTTTATTACCGCAATGACTAGAATGTAAGAATTTCAGCATTTCATGTCGTAGTGTTGTCGGTATCACGACTCGGACACCTTTGTATATCAAGCCATCTTGAAGAACCAATTCCTCCCTGAAATTCCAGTAAACTCGTATATCAGGGTGTGTGGACGATTTGTGGGCAGGCCAGCCCTGTTGAATAACCTGTCCAAGCCGTTGGAGTGTTTGATCAGCGGTTTTAGCCGATCGAATAGCTTCAATGCGTGATGGCGAAACCTTCAAATAATCCGAATGTTGCAGAGTTTCGTATGTTCTGGAAACTCTAGTGTCTTGCTCCAATTGGAATACAATCGATTCGTTCTTAAACTGAGTGTGCTCAGAGCCCGGTAAGGGTGTTCGAGAGAGACAATCTGCAATATATAGTTCAGAACCCTTTTTGTATGTAATATTGAGATTGTAATGCTGTAACTTTAGTAGCATGCACTGTAAGCGCTTTGGAGCGGTAAGTAAAGGTTTTTTCGCTGTAGTTTCCAAAGGTTTATGATCAGTCTCAATGGTGATCAGGTCTCTCCCACACAAGTACTGGTGAAAACGGTGACAGGCAAAAACGATAGATAAGCATTCCTTTTCAATTTGTGCATATTTGCGTTCGGTAGACGTTAAGGTACGCGACGATTGGTGGGCAGGCCAGCCCTGTTGAATAACCTGTCCTAGCCGTTGCAGTGTTTGATCAGCGGCGGTAGCCGATCGAATAGCTTCAATGCTTGACGGTGAAACCTGCAAATAATCTGAATGTTGCAGAGTGACGTAAGTTCTAGAAACTCTAGTGTCCTGTTCCAATTGGAATACAATCGATTCGTTGTTAAACTGAGAGTGCTCAGAGCCAGAAAAGGGAGTTCAAGAGAGACATTCTGCAATATATAAATCAGGACCTTTATTGTATGTAATATTGAGATTGTAATGCTGTAACTTGAGCAGCATGCACTGTAAGCGCTAAGGTCTTTTCGCTATAGTTTCCAAAGGTTTATGATCAGTCTCAATGGTGATCAGGTCTCTCCCACACAAGTACTGGTGAAAACGGTGACAGGCAAAAACGAAGGATAAGCATTCCTTTTCAATTTGTGTATATTTGCGTTCGGTAGACGTTAAGGTACGCGACGCAAATGCTACAGGTTGTACCTGTTGTAGGAGCACAGCTCCCAAGCCAAAGTCGCTCGCATCACTTTGTACTGTGACCTTCTCGTTTACATCATAATGTCGCAGAATGGGGACTGAGCTCACCAAGAGCTTAATCGCTTCTATCGCGTCGGTATGTGTCTGAGTCCACTCCCAAAGAGTGTCCTTCTCGATCAAGTGACGGAGAGGTTCGGTATAATCGGATAAGTTAGGGAGAAACTTCGCAAGATAGGTGACAAGTCCTATAAAGCTTCGACGATATTGCACATTGTTTGGTAATGGCATTTTTTTACGGCTTGAATCTTCGCTGGATCAAGACAGATTCCCCTGAAAGTCAGCAGGTGTCCAATATACGGGACTTCCGTCAGGCGAAGTCCGAGTTTCGAAGCATTAGTTTCAAGTTACATTGTCTCGTACGATCGAGCAGTGCTCGCAAGTTCGCATCTTGATCTTGTATGGCGTCAGCCATAGTATCACCACACCCTATACAGAGAATAGCATCGGTAATATCCTCAATACCATGATTCAAGGCAACCAAAACCTCATGTAGCCTTCTCTGGAATTCTTCCGGAGCTACAGACAGACCAAATGGCATTCGCATCCATCGGTACCGTCCGAAAGGATTCCAAAAGGTAGTCAGATTGCTACTCTGATTATCCAGACGGACCTGCCAAAATCCATTTTTAGCGTCTAAGACAGAGAATACTTTGGCCTTTGCTATCCGCGGCAGTAGCTCTTCAATAATAGGTAACGTATACTTCGGTCTTTATAGAGCCTTATTTAGATCTTTCGGATCTAAACAGATGCGGATTATAGGGGTGCCACCCCGATTTTCCTTGACCGATACCATGCTAGATATCCAATCCGAAGGTGCGGTCACTTTTTCTAATACACCTAAAGCCTCCAGTTCTTGAATACGTGTATGAAAAGGTTCTCTAAGAGACACTGGCACCTTTCTTGAACAGGAGGTTGTGTAGGGTTAAGGACAATGTGACAATACCCAGGAAGACAACCCAATCCTGTAAAAACATCTTTGTATTCTTCTAGTAGTTTCTCTTTCGTTAAGGGACTATTTAAAGTTTGCGTTGTAGGCTGTGGTTTTGATACTTCGAATAGTGTATCCTCTTCTTGTGAGTTAAATGTTATCTGACCCTGCCTTTCACAAGTTTCCCCAGATAAAAGTGGTGTCTTGTTATTTTCTATCGAGTGTATTCTTTCAAGTTTATCTTCATAGTAATTTCAACGGTTCCCAATTCTTCCAAAACAGAGTCATTGTAGCAGCTAAGACGAGATTTCTTAGGAAACAGTCGTTTACTTGAGCGGGTAAGGTGTCATATAAAGCTTTCCCCATGACATTACAGGTAGAACCGCTATCTAGCTGAAAGTTAATTTGTCGAGACGTGTGGTGAAGCGAATCTTCGACAAGTAGTTGGGTATAATATTTTTTTTTTGATTCATTCGTCGTAAAGTTGTAACGGGGAGCCCGTTACCAGGGTTCACCACCAGGTGGAGCGACCAAAATAGATACCAGGGATCCCCGCTAGACAGCCACGGAAGCTGAACCTTAGACCTGTCGTCTGCTCGGGAGCGGGGATTGGCTGATCTCCGGAGGTCCGACGGGATATATTTGAACGTAGCCCGGGAATCAGGGCAGTTGGAGGAGTACCGGATTGGAGATCGCTTCATGATAATTACGAGTTTTATGCTAAAATGTAAGTTATGTTGTATTCAGTAACCAATTACAATGTAAATAGTTTATTCAAGTATTATGTTAAATAAATGAGTTTGATTGCATTAACTACGTAGTCGTGTGTTTTCGGTTTATCAGTTGAGAACGCGCGGTTACAATTGGAGGCACCGCCGAGATTAACTTTTGAATTTTGCGCCATCATTTTCCGGGCTTTGCGTTTGATACGGACGTTTAACTCTTGTGTTTTCACCGAGTGAACTTTATTTTTGTGTGCTGCTATCGAACTTGGTGGCTGGTGTACGTTTCAGCGTGTTCCCTCTGCACGACGTGGGATATTGAGCACCCTGCAGTGAGCCCCTGACCTGGCCCGGGGGATCTATGTGGGTGTTCCCAAAAAGGTCACCCTTTTTTTCAATGATGTCCATAATTTCATTTGGACAGCCTTTTCTTTTAAAAGATCTCCCTGAAAACCCTGCTACATAACGAAGAACATCTTCGGTTTTCGGAACATTTGGGGTTTTTTTACTTTTGGGTATTTTTCAACCTCATGATTTGAAAGCTCTTCTTTCGCGTTTTTTTCTTCCGTCTTCTTTTTTAATTCTTTAATTCCAATTTGACCAATATTCATCAAGTAAGAAAACAAGCTTCTGTACAACATCTGAATGATTGATTTTTGGAAACATGTAGCGAGGACAGCGAATGTAACACATTCAACAAGTAGCAATCTAACAGTGTCGTAATTTCTTTCATCAAAACTAATTCTTAGGTATATAATTTGTTTCTGAGGTACTA